>NC_040086.1:46060446-47310446 GCF_003369695.1 Bos indicus x Bos taurus
TTGGATAACCTTGTTGTTTTTTCGCACGAGTCTTTTTTATCTTGAGTTTGAGTGTCTTATACTTGGCAGTGTTTTTATCCGTTGGAGTTACCCTGTTGCTAAGGAGGTTTCTCAGGGTCTAAATCTAGACATGAGATATTGCTGTCATATTGTAGTATACATATTTCTTTCTTTAATTCTTTACTATTATATTGCTAATATATTCATTCTCTCAACAATTGACCACGCCACGTCTATGACCTCGTGCAGCAGTATATAAGAGTTCCCTACGTGGGGACTTCTCTGTGGTCAGTGCTTCACGAATCCCCCCTCCGCTTCCGAATGCAGGGGGGCACCACAGGCTCAACCCTCGGTCCCAGCAAGATTTCACACTGCCATGGGCGCAGCTACCAGCCCGCTGTGCCACAGGTACCTGAAGCCACCGAGCTCCTAGCAGCCCTTGCCACCATAACCTACGCACGAGTCCAACACCACCCATGGATATGAGCTCTGAAGCTATTCGCCCCACCACTTTACCTAGGAGAAAAGCCGGTGAGTGCAGGCGGATCAACAAGCTTACCTGGCCAGGGCAGCCAAAATAAACATAAATATATGAAAATTAAAAAAGAGTTCGGGTTAGTGCTATGCATTTGCCACACTTGCATTGTTCAGATTTTATAAATTTTTTGCCTAATACTTTGTTTATTAATCCTGCCCAAAGTATCTGCATGCAGGATATGGGGCTATTACATACTAGTTATCAGGTGATAGCCGGATCATTGGTCCATGCTGGTCAGACTACGGACCTACTCTCTGTACCATTCACTCGACAAGATACAATTCTCATTACGCATGTTCGTACTTCTCTGCGACATATCAAGCTTAGCTCATGACATTTGCCGGATGCGTAAGTGGGCTTATAATAGCTCACCAAAGTGTCTCCCAGTCAATGTCCGATGGATGTTGTCAGGTCAGATGGATTGCCTGTGGACTCTCCAGCTTAACAAAGTTAAAGGTCATTATTTTCTAGGGTCCAGACCCGCCGTTGCAGAAAGTCATTTAAGGGGAGCTTCCTGCAGCAGGTCCATGAATCTTCTTAACTGGATCTGCATTTCTTTTCCTGGAGTGTCGCCCTCACGCTGCAGACTGGTGATAGGCTCTAGAGGATTGGTTGTTGTTTATGTGGTCCTGATTGTCCTCCAGGATGCTGATCCCACGGGGATGCTGTCTTCGCCCTGAGGTTCCAGATGTTGGAATCTCATGAACTCGCTACATAATAATCGTCTCTTACATCTCTGCATTGGCAATTTGGGTTCTTTACCACTGAGCACCACTGGGAGCCCCACCCAGGCTTACCAGATGCCAAAGCTCTTGACTGACAAGTAAGTTACAGTGTAGTAGAAAACTATCTTGGAAAGTACATAATGATCTTGCGAGCCACTATGAACATAGCAGGTGTGAGAGATTGACAGCATGAGCACACCGATGGCTATCGACCACGTTCAAGGATTTGGTAAGGTAATGTTAGGAGAACGCAGTACTCGTCACAGTGTCGTTAGTGTGAGGAAAGAGGAAGTAGAGTGTGTGTTAGTTCTATTCGTACATATGGTGGGCATTAAATCTCTTGTTTGGGCACCCCTTCGTCGTTAGCACCGGGTGCAAGCTGAACGTAAGGAAAAACGGGTACAACTATTTTCTTGCCATTGGCAGTTTATACTGGCAGGAAATGTCACTACGAGGCAAATTCATTCTCTCTCGCAGGGTTAGGGAGTTTGCTGGGTGTTGGACACGGAGAATGTGCGCGAGGGTCGGCGACATTCCTTCTTTGGGAAGACGTTAAATTCCTAGAGTTAGTACTCAACTGTAGAACCAATATACGGCTATGAGCACAGATGTAATTTTGCTCTTCTAAATCAGCAATACAACTGGTAGGCATCAACATTGTAGGAATACGCATTTTGCTGGTAAATCGGCTAAGCAATGGACGGGAGGAAGCTGGACACCTAAGGAAAGTGAGCTCTGCTATGTGCCCACTGGGCACCAGGGACTGGATGACGTGTGAGAAACCAGAGAGGTGGGATGGTGGGCTGGTGAGAGGGAGGGCTCAAAGGGAGGAGATGTATGTTACACTTATGGCTGATTCACACTGCTGTGCAAGCAGAAACCAACACAACATGCATAGAGCATATTCTCCAATTAAAATAAATTTAAAAAAGGCATGCCACCAGATCCTTTTGACCCTCTTCCCACAAGAGCAAGGCAGGACGCAGGTTTAGTCTGAAAGAAAGATTCTTGTTATCAAGAGGAAAGTTCTTGTTCTCACTATCCTAATTTCTTTTACTTTCATAGAGTATGGGTGGGATGAGTTTTGTCTGGTTTTAATACCTACCCCTTCATGCTTCATTTGAGTCTTCTTGTAATTCATGCTCACGTAGGGTTTGGACCTGCCAAATTGGTTATTCAGTACTTACCAGTTCCGATATATAGAGCAGTAGCCTAGTGGTTTGGAAGTTGCTTGGTACTCACAAGGACGGATCCCTAGGGTAGGAGAGAATGATACCTCTCTAGTATTGTTATTGGAGAATTCACAGACACAAGGAGCCTGGCGGGCACAGTCAGTGGGGCTCACCACAAAGATGTAGACCCTCTTAGAGTATTTGATCTGGGGACAAGGTACTCTGACTATTTCTGGGGGGCTTGAGACACTTGTTGTCTTTTGGGTGACTATTTTAAGCACTCCTCAGTTCCTCCGCAAGATGTTAGGCATGGAGAGGAGGCCACATAGGTCTAAATATACTCCAGCTCTCAATGCCAGCCCGCAACTTGCCAAGCCATGTGAGTGAGGCCACATTGGAAACTGACTGCTCTTAGCTCTCTTCAACGCTGTATAACTATGTTTAGGACAGATCCGTGAGTTGGAGCCAGCATGTTGAGATTAGGAAACAGTCACACTCCAACGCTATTCTGATTTGCCAGGCCTAAGGGTTGGTTCCAAGGAATTATGGACGGAACTAGGTTCGAAAATGCTTATTTTGAGCTACTAAGTTTTGGGGACTATGTTTTAGTATGTGCGACAAGTACGCATAAGCACCGAGCATGTCCGTGAAAAAACAGAAACCGAAGGGAAGAATTTTTTTTTTTAACAAACAAAATTTTATTTTTTAAACATTTTAATTGGAATATACTATTGTTACGGGATGTATGTGTTAGTTCCAACAGAAGTAAAACAGCAAGTGAAGGAATATTAACATGGTCATATTCACTTCTCGCTGACATACATATTGTCCAGACTCTTTTTAGATTCTATTCCTATGTTGGTCATTAATAGACTGTTTAGAGGATCATTCTTGTCCTCCTTGGCTGCTTGTGCTAGTAAACAGCTGTTTCTTACTAAGTACTTTTCTCAGTTTATAGACTATCATCATTCGCCCAGAGCCGACACCTGATTCAGGGCAGAGCTAGGCCCGCTTGGGGGACCCAAATATGGAAAAGACTCCCTGCAAATAGCAATTTGGGATAAATTTGAAGGCCCAACAAGGAAAAAGAGAGTGGCTTAACAGTTTAGGATGAGGAAATGTTTTTATGTATAGTTTATTCTGTGGCATTCTGGAGAAGGTAGTTTGAAGGTTACACCAGAAGAAAGAGTCCTGACCATGAGAATCCGTGACCTGGACTTTGGGTCTTTAAAGCCATGCGAGAAATGAGTGGCAACTGAAGGGGAAGGAAAATTTAAAGAACAGGGTGCTTTATATTGGCTTAGAGATGGTAGAGTGCCCTCTGCTACCCATTTCGGGGTTTTATCATCTTTAAACCATTTACATCATGAGACCTACTTTGCTCTTCGCGCTCTCTCTAGTTAGGTGCTAGAAGCTTGCATCAGGCTGCATTATGTACAGTCTCAGTTGGTTAGGCCAAGACTGAAAAACTCGGCGGTCCTCACTCCTCTTTGTTGCTGGGCCGGGCATCTAAGGAGCGTCATCCAGCACATAGACCATATCAGAGGACGCGTCCTGACGTAGTTAAGACATAGCATAACACAAGAGATGGGATATTGTGAGAGGTAAATTTATGCTCTGATCCCATTTGACCTATAATAGAATGGAGGAGTCTTTAAGAACACAGCCAGCCATTCTTCTGCTTCGCTCTACGCTTCACAGAGTAGTTGCCTCGCGGTTAAGCAACACGTATACAGGTTTCTATATAGGTTTTGTTCAGACCCAAGGCACATGGAATATGTCACATCGCAGACCGGGATTGACCCACTGTACTGGCCTTTTTGGCCATTAGAGCAGCCAGAGTGATCTTCTATTATCTATTATTAGAAAACATGTCGGTCCCTGTGAGGCTCCAGCCAGAGGCGGTGGTGAAGCTGGCCTCTCATTAACTCACCTGTTCCTTCTTCTTAATTTATTTTGTTTTTCCGGTCTCTGTATGTCAGTGTTAGCTTGGAATGAAGGCAGGCAGGAATTGCCCTTCTTGGGGCTGCCGGTTCAAGCCGGTTTGGCTTTTGGCAAAACATTGGTTTGTGTGAACATCCTTGTTATTTTGGAAAGAGTACCCATATCAATGAACCATAGTTCAGTTAAACGAAACACAGTCTGATTGGCAGGCATAACTGCAAGGGTATTGACAATACCGCCATTTTCTGAAACCCTGGCATGCAACTCTGGCATTATCTATGCAACCCCATGGTCTATGGCAGCTTGGCTGACCCTGACTGCAGTAGGAACCTTGAGGCATCGTGTTGCCGGAACAGGCTAAGTGTTGACTTGCCCTCCCGCCTCCCACCACTGCCATCTTTCAGAACTTTCTGTTAAACAGAGCAGAGTTCATGGGTAGGAGCCAGGGATCTATTTGATGACACCAAAGTGCTGGGACCAGCAGATGAGAAACATGTTTGGAGAAGATAGAGAGGCTGTTACAGGCATTGCTTTTGCAAAGCCACTGGGCTGACGGCAGGCCAGGGCTTGTTCCTTGCCTGCTTCTTCCCCAGCAGCCCTCCTAGCATCAAGAAGAAGCCGAGCATTTCAGGAAGGACAGTGGTTATCACAGACCAGCCTGCAGCACCAGGGCACTTTTTGCTATGATAGTTGCAGAGTGTTTCCTGGACAAAACACTGTGACATGGTCCCTATCACTTAAAACTTGTAAGTGCTCTTTATGGAGAGGCTGGACTGAACAGGCAGAGAGATGCTGGTTTTGTCTGGGGATCTAGTTCCTGATATAGGTCACATGCATTTTTCTGGGCACATTTACTTTTCTTTTTTTTTAAATTATTTATGGCTGTGCTGGGTCTTCATTGTTGTGTGTGGGCTTTCTCTAGTTGCGGCGAGTGGGGGCTATTCTCTAGTTCTGTGAACAGGCTTCTCATTGCAGTAGCTTCTCTGATTGCAAAGCATGGGCTTTGCAATGAGGTTGGGCTCAGTATTTGTGTCCCACAGGCTTAGCTGCTCCGTGGCATGTGAGATCTTTCTGGATAAGGGATCCAACCAGTGTCCCCTGCATTGCAAGGCAGATTCTTAACCACCTGATCAGCAGAGAAGCCCTATATTTCTTTTATTTGTTTTTAGCCACACCGAGTGGCATGTGGCATCTTAGTTCCCCGACCAGGGCTCGAACCCACACCCTTCTGCATTGGAAGCGTGCAATCTTAACCACTGGGCCACCAGGGAAGTCCCTGGGTCTACATTTTTCTTAGGGGCTGACGGGGTTTTTGAATGCTGCACTTGGGAAGAAATGATAAAGCGAAAATTGCTCACCCGTGTCTGACTCTTTGTGACCCCACTGACTGTAGCCCGCCAGGCTCCTTGGTCTGTGGAATTCTCCAGATAAGAATACTAGAGTGGGTATCCATTCTCTTCTCCTAGGGATCTTCCTGATCCAGCAATTCAACCCAGGTCTCCTGCATTGCAGGCATATTCTTTTCCATCTGAGCCACCAGGGAAGCCCTTGAGAAGAAATGATAAGGATGTTATAAAGAAAAATGATGCTATGAATCTAAGATGTAAGGGACAAATTTCTCTGATAACAGAAGTATTTCTTTCCAAATTTCAGACTCCAGACTGCGTCTCTCTCTTGGCTCATCCAGGGTTCCTGGTGCAGTGGGCACATAGCAGCTCTTTCCTCTTCCTTCTTCCCCTTCCCAGCTAGCCCAGATTTCCAATGGGGACTTAAGTGATCCCAGCTCTAAGCTGATTTAGAGAAGCCAATTCTACCCTTCTCTGGGGTGGCTCAGATGATAAAGAATCTGCTTGCAAAGTAGGAGATTTGGGTTCGATCCCTGGGTCAGGAAGATCCCCTGGAGAAGAGAATGGCTATCCACTCCAGTATTCTTGCCAGTAAAATCCCATGGGCAGAGAAACCTGGTGGGGTCACAAAGAGTTGGACACAATTGAGAGACTAACACACACCCTTCTCCCAGATGGACCTGTGAACGAGTATGGTCTAATCAAAGTGAACGTCAGGACTTTTGCTGGGAATTCTAGGGCGAAGAGTTTTCTGCTGTGTGATTATTAGCACAGTACAATGGGAACCAGGCAGCCCTGAGTATCCATCTGGGAGTTCCAAGCACTTAACCAAGGATGCCACTAACAGCGCAGAGCCCAGGAAAGAAGCAGGTCCTTGAATGTCATGGAGCTGCTGGAGGAAGCCTCCCTATGGACTTTCTGTCACCGGGGCCTAGAAATTTCTTTTATTGTCTGAGTCACGTTTCCTATTTCTTGCCACAGAAACCATCCTCAGTGGTACCCTTGGGATACCTGTCACCCGAGTCTTTGATCTGAGCTTTTTGTCTCTGATGTAGAGGGAGACAGAATTCTAGAACCCCTGGGCTGTTGGCTCCAGGGACGAGGCAGCCCTGACCTATTTATCCCAACAATAGTCCCGGCAGAGGTGGACTCGTCCTTCCCAGAGGTGTTTGTGCTCATGCTCAGTCCCTCAGTCATGTCCAACTCTTTGAGACTTCATGAACTGTAGCCCACCAGGCTCCTCTGTCCACAGGGTTCTCCAGGCAAGAATACCAGAGTGGGTTGCCATTCCCTTCTCCAGGACATCTTTCCAATCCCGGGATCGAACCCAGGTCTCCTGCATTGTAGGCAGATTCTTTTCCGTCTGAGCCACCGGGGGAAGCTCTTAAAGATAAGCATAGGTACCCTGTGCTGTACTTAGTTACTCAGTCGTTCCTGACTCTTTGTGACCCCATGGACTGTAGCCTGCCAGGCTACTTTGTCCATGGGGATTCTCCAGGCAAGAATACTAGAGTGGGTTGCCATGCCCTCCTCCAAGGGATCTTCCTAACCCAGGGATCAAACCCATGTCTCCCATATTGCAGGCGGATTCTTTACCATTTGAGCCCCCAGGGAAGGCCAGATACTCTGTAAATAATCATAATTGTCCTGTTCCCCCACTTCCTTCCCTCAGCCCCACCTAGGAATACAGCAGATCAAAGGGCTGCCTTCTCTTCCTGATTTTATCTTCTGTAGCTTCTTCCCTTTGGGTCTCAACAGATGATCCTGGGGTTGTGACTTCCAGATTCTATTAGGCGCCTTTCCTCTTATCAGTTCCAGACAGACCCATGCCTGCCTGTTCCACCCAGTGTGGGCCTCTTTGACATGACGGGGGAGGAGGGGGGTGCCTCCCATGTCCCAGATTCCACTTGGGTCTCTTTTGTTCCTTTCCATTCAATCACTCAATAAGATAAAGTATCCTCTGTGAAGAATAGAAAAGAAACTGAAAAAACAAGAGTGTAAACTGATTAAAGGTTCATTCAAAACTACAATAATGAAAACTGTTTGGGACTCTTTTTTATATAGTCTAAGAATAAACATCAAATAACTGGAACTGAATAGAAAGTTCTGAAATGTCACCAAGTGTATATGATATATAAGAACGTATTTTGTGGTCTATGTAGTATTTCAAATCATTTCAGGGGAAGGATAAATCAGTGGTTGTCAATTTGAGGTGATTTTTTTCCCAGGGGACCCTGGGCAACATCTAGAGGCATTTTTGGTTGTCACAACTGGTATAACGCTACTAGAATTTGATAGTGATCAGAAATGTTGTTAGACATCCTGAGTGTACAGGACAACCCCCAAAGAATTACCTGGCCCCAAATATCAGAAGTGCCACTAGTGAGAAACCTTGGAATAAATGAGATATTTGGAAGAATCATTCAGGAGGAAAAAGAAATATGAAATTAGATTCTGAATCATATCATAACAAAATTAATTTCAAGTTAGGTAAAATATAAATTTTTATAAGTAAAATCTTTAATAAAATTTATAAGAAAACAGAAAAATTTTTATCCTTGTGTAAAGACTTTTTAAAACCACACAAACAAATCTAAAACAATAAAGGAAATACTGGTAGACTTCACCCTATAATCATGAAAAACACCATAAGATCATAAAGGCACTATAAAAAATACCAACTAGAGTTGCAACAAATGTGACAAAAATTGGCACTTTTTCCCACACTTTTTTCTTCTTTTTCAGATTCTTTTCCATTATGTGTTTTAAAATTTAATTTTTATGCATATTGGAATATAGTTGATTTACAATATTGTGTTAGTTTCAGTTGTACAGCAAAGTGATTCAGTTACACATAAACATACATCCATTCTTTTTTTAATTCTTTTCCCATACAGGTTATCACAGAATATTGAGTAGAGTTCCCTGTGCTATACAATAGGTCCTTGCTGATTGTTCCCACACTTTAGCATCATTGGAAGAAATGAAACATCATTTTACAATGATTTTTCCCTCAACCTTATTGAGGTATGAGTGAAAAAACAATTGGACATATTTAAGGCTTACAGTGTGGTGTTTTGATACATGTATACCTTGTATGGGCTTCCCAGGTGGCGCAGTGGTAAAGAATTTGCCTGCCAATGCAAGACATGTCACAGACACACCGGGTGGATTCCCTGGTGGGGAAGATCCCCTGCAGAAGGAAATGGCAACCAGCTCCAGTATTCTTGACTGGAAAATTCCCTGGACAGAGGAGCCTGGTGAGCTACTGTCTATGGGGTGACAAAGAGTCGGACATGACTTAGCGACTGAGCACACACACATACCTTGTGTAATGATTACTGCAGTAAAGCTAATTAACATATCCAACACCTTTGTGTGTGGAGGAGGTGGTGAGGGGAGAGCCCTTAAGATCTACTCTCAGGGATTCCCTGGTAGTCCAGTGCTTAGGACTCCATGCTTTCACTGCCCAAATTCAGTTCCTAGTTGGGGAATTAATATCCCACAAGTTGTGGGGCATGGCCAAAAAACAAAAAAATTTCTACCCTCAGCACATTTTAAGTATGTGATCTATTATTAATTATAGTTGTCATGCTTTATATTAGCTCTCTAGAACTTATTCATTTTATATTTGAAAGTCTGTACCTTATGACCAACATCTTCCCATTTCCTTCACTCCCAAGTCCCTGGAAAACACCATTTCTTGTTTCTGTTTTCCTAAGTTCGACTTTTCAAGATTTTACTTATAACTGATAGCATGCGATATTTGTCTTTCTGTGTCCGGTTTATTTTACCTTGCATAACACCCTCCAAATTCATCCATATGATTGCAAATGACAAGATTTCCTATTTTTTACAATTAATTTTTTTTGGAGCATACTTGATTTAAAATGTGTTAGTTTCAAGTGTACAGAAAAATAAATCAGTTATACATATTCATATATCCACTCTTTTTTACATTCTATTCCCATATAGGTCATTGAGTAAAGTTCCCTGTGCTATTCAGTAGGTCCTTATTAGTTATCTGTTTTATATATAGTAATTCAGTTCAGTTCGGTTCAGTCGCTCAGTCGTGTCCAACTGTTTATTACCCGATGAACCACAGCACGCCAGGCCTCCCTGTGCATCACCAACTCCCAGACTTTACACAAACTCATGTCCATTGAGTTGGATATGCCATCCAACCATTTCATCCTCTGTCATCCCCTTCTCCTCCAGCCTCCAATCTTTCCCAACATCAGGGTCTTTTCAAATGAGTCAGCTCTTCACATCAGGTGGCCAAAGTATTGGAGTTTCACCTTCAACATCAGTCCTTCCAATGAACTCCTAGAACTGATCTCCTTTAGGATGGACTGGTTGGATCTCCTTGCAGTCCAAGGGACTCTCAAGAGTCTTCTCCAACACCACAGTTCAAAAGCATCAATTCTTCAGCGCTCATCTTTCTTTATAGTCCAACTCTCACATCCATACATGACTTATCGAAAAACCATAGCCTTGACTAGATATACTTTTGTTGACAAAGTAATGTCTCCGCTTTTTAATATGCTGTCTAGGTTGGTCATAACTTTCCTTCCAAGAAGTAAGTGTCTTTTAATTTCATGGCTGCAGTCACCATCTGCAGTGATTTTGGAGCCCCCAAAAATCAAGTCATCCACTATTTCCACTGTTTTCCCATCTATTTGCCATGAAGTGATGGGACTGGATGCCATGATCTTCGTTTTCTGAATGTTGAGTTTTAAGCCAACTTTCTCACTCTCCTCTTTCACTTTCATCAAGAGGTTTTTTAGTTCTTCTCTTTCTGCCATAAGGGTGGTGTCATCTGCATATCTGAGGTTACTGATATTTCTCCCAGCAATCTTGATTCCAGCCTGTGCTTCATCCAGCCCAGCGTTTCTCATGATGTACTCTGCATAGAAGTTAAGTAAGCAGGGTGACAATATACAGCCTTGACATACTCCTTTTCCTATTTGGAACCAGTCTGTTGTTCCATGTCCATTCTAACTGCTGCTTCCTGATCTGCATATAGGTTTCTCAAGAGGCAGGTCAGGTGGTCTGGTATTCCCATCTCTTTCAGAATTTTCCACAGTTTGTTGTGATCCACAAGGTCAAAGGCTTTGGCATAGTCAATAAAGCAGAAACAGATGTTTTTCTGGAACTCTCTTGCTTTGTTGATAATCCAGCAGATGTTAGCAATTTGATCTCTGGTTCCTCTGCCTTTTCTAAAGCCAGCTTGAACATCTGGAAGTTCATGGTTCATATATTGCTGAAGCCTGGTGTGGAGAATTTTGAGCATTACTTTACTAGCGTGTGAGATGAGTGCAATTGTACGGTATTTTGAGCATTCTTTGGCATTGCCTTTCTTTGGGATTGAAATGAAAACTGACCTTTTCCAGCCCTGTGGCCACTGCTGAGTTTTCCAAATTTGCTGACATATTGAGTGCAACACTTTCACAGCATCATCTTTTAGGATTTGAAATAGCTCAACTGGAATTCCATCACCTCCACTAGCTTTGTTTGTAGTGATGCTTCCTAAGGCCCATTTGACTTCACATTCCAGGATGTCTGGCTCTAGGTGAGTGATCATACCATCGTGATTATCTGGGTCGTGAAGATATTTTTTGTACAGCTCTTCTGTGTATTCTTGCCATCTCTTCTTAATATCTTCTGCTTCTGTTAGGTCCATACCATTTCTGGCCTTTATTGAGCCCATCTTTGCATGAAATGTTCCCTTGGTATCTCTAATTTTCTTGAAGAGATCTCTAGTCTTTCCCATTCTATTGTTTTCCTCTCTTTCTTTGCATTGATCACTGAGGAAGGCTTTCTTATCTCTCCTTGCTATTCTTTGGAACTCTGTATTCAAATGCGTATATCTTTCCTTTTCTCCTTTGCTTTTGGCTTCTCTTCTTTTCATAGCTATTTGTAAGGCCTCCTCAGACAGCCATTTTGCTTTTTTGCATTTCTTTTTCTTAAGGATGGTCTTGATATCTGTCTCCTGTACAATGTCATGAACCTCCGTCCATAGTTCATCAGGCACTCTATCAGAACTAGTCCCTTAAATCTATTTCTCACTTCCACTGTATGATCATAAGGGATTTGATTTAGGTCATACCTGAATAGTCTAGTGCTTTCCCCCACTTTCTTCAGTTTAAGTCTGAATTTGGCTATAACGAGTTCATGATCTGAGCCACAGTCAGCTCCAGGTCTTGCTTTTGCTGACGTGTAGAGCTTCTCCATCTTTGGCTGCAAGAGTATAATAAATCTGATTTCGCTATTGACCATCTGGTGATGTCCATGTGTAGAGTCTTCTCTTGTGTTGTTGGAAGAGGGTGTTTGCTATAACCAGTGCGTTCTCTTGGCAAAACCCTATTAGCCTTTGCCCTGCTTCATTCTGTACTCCAAGGCCAAATTTGCCTGTTACCCCAGGTGTTTCTTGACTTCCTACTTTTGCATTCCAGTCCCCTATAATGAAAAGGACATCTTTTTTGGGTGTTATTTCTAAAAGGTCTTGTAGGTCTTCATAGAACCATTCAACTTCAGCTTCTTCAATGTTACTGGTCAGGGCACAGACTTGGATTACTGTGATATTGAATGGTTTACCTTGGAAACAAACAGAGATCATTCTGTTGTTTCTGAGCTTGCATCCAAATACTGCATTTCGGAGTCTTTTGTTGACTATGATGGCTACTCCATTTCTTCTAAGGGATTCCTGCCCACAGTAGTAGATATAACGGTCATCTGAGTTAAATTCACCCATTCCAGTCCATCTTAGTTCGCTGATTCCTAAAATGTCAACATTCACTCTTGCCATCTCCTGTTTGACCACTTCCGATTTGCCTTGATTCATGGTCCTAGAATTCTAGGTTCCTATGCAATATTGCTCTTTACAGCATTGGACCTTGCTTCTATCACCAGTCATATCCACAATTGGATGTTGTTTTTGCTTTGGCTCCATCCCTTCATTCTTTCTGGAGTTTCTCCACTGATCTCTAGTAGCATATTGGGTACCTACTGACCTGGGGAGTTCATATTTCAGTGTCCTATCTTTTGCCTTTTCATACTGTTCATGGAGTTCTCAAGGCAAGAGTACTGAAGTGGTTTGCCCTTCCCTTCTCCAGTGGACCACATTCTGTCAGACCTCTCCACCATGACCCAACTGTCTTGGGTGGCCCCACATGACATAGCCTAGTTTCACTGAGTTAGACAAGGCTGTGGTCCATGTGAAAAGATTGGCTAGTTGTCTGTGATTGTGGTTTCAGTCTGTCTGCCCTCTGATGCCTTCTCTCAGCATCTACCATCTTACTTGGGTTTCTCTTACCTTGGATGTGGGGTATCTCTTTATGGCTGCTCCAGCAAAGTGCAGCCGCTGCTCCTTACCTTGGATGTGTGGTATCTCCTCTTGGCCAGCCACTCCTGACCTTGGGCATGGGGTAACTCCTCTTGGCTGCTGCTCCTGACCTTGGACATGGGGTAGCTCCTCTTGGCTGCTGCTCCTGACCTTGGATGTGGGGTAGCTCCTCTCGGCTGCTGCTCCTGACCTTGGACGTGGGGTAGCTTGCCACACAGCCACCGCTTGTGTATTGCCAATTCCAATCTCCCAGTTTATCCCTCCCCCACTTTTCCCCTTGGTACCTGTAAGTTTGTTTTCTATATCTTGACTCTATTTCTGTTTTGTGAATAAGTTCATTTGCACCATTTTTCCAGATTCCACATATAAACTATATCATATGACATTTATTTTTCTCTACCTGACTTACTTCACTCAGTATAACAAGGATTTCCTTTAAGGCTGAAAAATATTTTATCATATATGTGTGTTTACCCATTTTATTAGCGTTGATAAAATATCTCACAATTTCTTTATCTGTTCATCCATGGACAGACACTTCTGTTGTTTCCAATATCTTGGCTATCATGAATAATATTGCAATAAACATGAGAGTGCACATATTGCTTTAAGATACTGATTTAATTTCCCTTGGATATATAGTAAGAAGTAGGATTACTGGATCATATGGCAGTTTCATTTTTAAGTTTTTGAGGAACTTCCCTACTGTTTTCCATGGTGGCTTTACCAATTTACCTTCCCACCACAAGTGTAGAAATGTTCTCGTTTCTTTAAAACCTCATCAACACTTGTAATCTCTTGTCTTTTTGATAATAGCTATTTTAACAGATGTGAGATATCTCACTGTGGTTTTGATTTGCATTTCCCTGATGGTTAGGGATGTTGAACAAGTTTTCATATACTTGTTGGTCATTCATAAGTCTTCTTTAGCGAAACATCTATTCAGTTCCTTTGCCCATAAAAAAAAAATAATTTTATTTATTTTTGGTTGAACTGGGTTTTCATTGCTTTGCTCCGGCTTCCTCTAGTTGTGGCGAGTGAGGCCCTTCCAGGTTAGGTGCACGGGCTTTAGTATTTGCAGCACCCAAGCTCAGCAGTCGCGGCTTGTGGGCCCTGGAGTGTGGCACCGGCAGTTGTGGCACACAGGCTTTGTTGCTCTGTGGCATGTGGAATCTCCTCAGACCAGGGATTGAACCCGAGTCCCCTCCATTGGCAGACAGATTCCTATCCACTGCACCACCCTGGAAGTCCCCTTTGCCCATTTTTTAAATTGGATTATTACTGTTTCCAGTTGAGTTGTATGATTTCTTTATACATTTTGGGTATTAACCCCTTATCTGATACATGGTTTGCAAAGTTTTTCTCCCATTCTAGAGGCTGCCTTTTCGTTTTGTTATTTGTCTCCTTGCTGTGCAGAGACTTTTTAGTTTGATGTTCTCCCCTTTGTTTATTTTTGCTTTTGTTGTAGATGCTTTTGGCGTCATCAGATAAATCATGGCCAAGATCTGTGTTGGGGGGACTCATTCCATATATTTTGTTCTAGAATGTTCATTGTAGCATTTTTTAAAGTCTTTATTGAGTTTGTTACAATATTTCTTCTGTTGTTTATATTCTGGCTTGTTGGCCTAGAGGATGTGGGATCTTAGCTCCCCCACCAGGGATCTAACCCATTCCCCCTGCACTAGAAGGAGAAATCTCAGCCACTGGATCACCAGGCAAGTCCCTCTAGTATTGTTATAATGGAGAAAAACTAGAGGACGCCCCAATGCCCAATAATCAGGAATCAGTTTATTCAATGGAATACCATGTGGCCATTAAAGATAGTGTAATAATAGTGTAAAAGAATATTTCACTTGGAAAAATGTTTACTCTTTATTCAGAGAGAAAATATCTAAAATGTTGTATTAGGGGACTTCCCTGGTGGTCCAGTGGCTAAGATTCTGCACTCCCAATGCACAGAGTGAGGTTTCATCCTTGGTCAGGGAACTAGATCCCACATCACAGCAACTAAGAGTTTGCATGCCACAGCTATGACCTGGTGCAGCCAAATAAATATTTTAAAAAGTTGTAGTAGTATCATATTTTTGTAAAAGAAAAAGTACATAGATGTTTGTGCTCAGTCACTCAATCATGTCCAACGCTTTGTGACTCCAGCCCACCAGACTCCTCTGTCCATGGGATTTCCCAGGCAAGAATACTGGAGTGAGTTGCCATTTCCTTCTCCAAGGATGTTCCTGAGCCAGGGGTCATACCTGTGTCTCTTGCGTCTCCTGCATTGGCAGGTGGGTTCTTTACCACTAGTACCACCTGGGAAGCCGCTACACATATGTTTACATATGTGTAGAAAAAAGTAGAAAAAATTCTACTCTACATATGAGTATTCTACTCTACATATGAGTAGAAAAAAAGATATTTAAATAAAGACACTAAAAATTGATGGGATCATTTCTGGTTGGGGGAATTGGGTGATGGGATTTTTTTCTGTGTGTTTTCAAAAAATTCTAAAAACATCTGAATAATAAATGTTATTTCAAAACTTTCAAGCAACGTGGTTGTAAAACACTCACCAGGGATGGACTGAATGTACTCCTGCTGCTGCTGCTGAGTCACTTCAGTCGTGTCCGACTCTGTGCGACCCCATAGATGGCAGCCCATCAGGCTCCCCTGTCCCTGGGATTCTCCAGGCAAGAACACTGGGGTGGGTTGCCATTTCTTTCTCCAAAGCATGAAAGTGAAAAATGAAAGTGAAGTTGCTCAGTCGTGTCCGACTCTTAGCGACCCCATGGACTGCAGCCCATCAGGCTCCTCCATCCATGGGATTTTCCAGGCAAGAGTACTGGAGTGGGGTGCCATTGCCTTCTCCAGAGTGTGCTCCTAGGTGTCTACAAACTTGGCCTCTGGGATTGGGCAGCCCCTTCCCCTCCTTCTCTGTGACCTCCTTTTTCCCACTGACTAAATGTGGGTGGATGAGCTTAGAGTCTCAGATGTCCACGGTTTGCAGTTGCTGTTGTCGGCTGACAAGCCCTGTGAGGATTTGTGCCAAAGCATTCACTCATTCTTGTTATCCATTAATAGCATGTGGGACACACATGTCTCTGACAGATAACTTGCCTTCAAATGACTCACATGTATGTCTATTCCCTCACTGGGCCTCTGCTCCAAAGTAAACATAAGGTAAATGCTTCTGGTGTGTGTGTGCTCAGTCGTGTATGACACTTTGTGACCCCATGTACTGTAGCCCCCTGCCAAGGCTCCTCTATCCATGGAATTTCCCAGGCATGAATACTGGAGTGGGTTGCCATTTCCTTCTGCAGGAGATCTTCCCAACCCAGGGACTGAACCCTTGTCTCCTGTATTGGCAGGTGGATTCTTTACCACTAGTGTCACTTGGGTGGTTCAGCAGTAAAGAATCTGCCTGCTAATGCAGGAGACAAGAGTTCAGTCCCTGGGTTGGGAAGATCCCCTGGAGAAGGAAATGGCAACCCAATCCAGTATTCTTGCCTGGAAATTTCATAGACAGAGGAACCTGGCAGACTACAGTCCATGGGGTTGCACAAAAATTAGACACGACTGAGTGACTAAACCACCACTACCACCAAACATAAAGTAAAGAGGGGACAGGGCCCATCTTATGTTTGTTTGTTTGTTTTTTAAACACCTGTTACAATTTATTTATTATTTTTGTTTATTTTCATTTTATTTTGGGCCATGCTGTTTGGTATGTGGGATCTTAGTTCCTCAACCAGGAACTGAACCCACACCCCCTGCATTGGAAGCATGGAGTCTTAACCACTGGACCACCAGAGAAGTCCCAGGGCCCATTCTAGAGCCCAGCAAGTTGAATCCAGGCAGACGAACATTACCTGTGTGTGGTGTTTTTTTGTCCAGGGCCACTTGAATTGGCCTTTGCTAACCCCAGGGCCTTTGTACGTACAGGGGACCCAGAGCTCCTATTTATTTATGTATTATTTTTATCAAGTGAAACTGTTAACAGTTTTTCTTTTTTTGATTGATGTATCATTGATTTACAATGTTGTGTTAATTACTGCTGCTGCTACTGCTGCTGCTGCTAAGTCGCTTCAGTTGTGTCCGACTCTGTGCGACCCCATAGACAGCAGCCCACCAGGCACCCCTGTCCCTGGGATTCTCCAGGCAAGAACACCGGAGTGGGTTGCCATTTCCTTCTCCAATGCATGAAAGTGAAAAGTGAAAGTGAAGTCGCTCAGTCGTGTCCGACTCTTAGTGACCCCATGGACTGCAGCCTACCAGGCTCCTCTGTCCATAGGATTCTCCAGGCAAGAGTACTGGAGTGGGGTGCCATTGCTTTCTCCCGGTGTTAATTACTGCTGTATGGCAAAGTGACTCAGTTATACATATACATACATTCTTTTTTATGTTCTTTTCCATTATGATTTATTACAGGATATTGAATATAGTTCACTGTGCTCTGCAGTTGGACCTTGTTATTCATCCATTCTATATATACTACTTTGCATCTGCTAAATGCAAATTCCCAAGCCATCTGTCTCCCACTTCCCCTCCTCCCCCTTGGCAACCACAAGTCTGTTCCCAAAGCTCCTTTATATTATTAGGTCACTGAAGAAAACCAGGCATAGACTGACATGGAGAAAGAATCTATGGGTGAGAGAAACAAAAGCAGTTTCTGGGACAGAAAAGTCCCCCAAACTCCTGGGGAGATTATCTTGCTGGTTGATCATCAGGGGTTATCTAATTATTTGCTCCAAATCTCAGATTCGTTATCTGCATTGGGTGGGTTGGGGAGGTTTGGATTCCATGGCCTTTTCAGCTGAAAAATTCCCAGACTGTTAGGTTTGATGGGGACTTTTCAAGTCCACAGTCTTTGAGGTGAGAAGACAGGGAGAAGAATGGAAGAGAAAAAACAGGGTAATGACTTTGTCAATCCAGATAGCTGTCTACTGTGCCTTCTTGGTTTTCTAAACTGGCACTCTCCAATAGAAGTATTATAATGCAAACTCATATGTAATTGCAATTTTTCTTTCTTTTTTAAAAGTGTTGTCTGGAAACCCAGGCTTGAGAGGGGGTGCCATTACTTTTATTTATTATTATTATTTTACAAATATTTATTTGGCTGTGCTGGATCTTAGTTGCAGCATGCGGAATCTGGAATCTTCAGCTGTGGCACGCGGGATCTAGTTCCCTGATCAGAGACTGAACCTGGGCACCCTGTGTTGGGAGAGCAGAGTCTTAGCTACTGGACCACCAGGGAAGTCCCAATTTTAATTTTTCTAGTAGGTACATTTTGAGAAGTAAAAAGAAATAGGTGGAGTTAATTTTAATAATATAATTAATTTAGCCCAATATATCAAAAATATGGGGGCTTCCCAGGTGGCGGGCACAGTGGTAAAGAACCCACCCCGCCTGCATATGTAGGAGGCGAAGGAGACAAGGGTTCTATCCCTAGGTCAGGAAGATGCCTTGGAGTAGGAAATGGCCACCGACTCCAGTATTCTTGCCTGAGAAATCCCACGGACAGAGGAGCCTGGCAGCCTACAGTCCATGGAGTCATAAAGAGTCAGACACAACCAAGAGACTGAGCACACACATAGAAAATATTGTGTGATGAATATATGAATCATTGAGAGATCTTATGTTTATTTTTTGATACAAAAATACTGGTGTGCATTTTACACTTAGGGCACATGTCCATTTGGACTAGCTATGCTTCAAATTCTCAATAGCCACACGTGGCTAGGGGCTACCATATTGGACAGTGCAGCTTTAATCCCTATGAGGTAGGTAGGGCTTATTTCTCTCCTTATATAGATGGGAAAAGAGAGGCTTAGAGGATCTACAGTGCATCTAGCAGAGCAGAGAAAGGGCCCCATGCCCTTCCCTCTGCCCCTCAGCTGATTCTCCAATTCTATGCCACCCTCCTCCACAGCCTGAGGCACAGTCCATCCTCCTTGGAGCTCAAAGGCAAGTGGGGAGAGAGAACCAATTCACTTCTAGTGCAATGACATGCCAGATAGTGCAGTGGGGTTCAGAGCAGGGAGAGGGCTGTGAGGCCTGGAGGAGACAGGTCAAGTTATCTTTCACCAACCGAATGGCCTGGGCTGGGAGACATGGCTGGGTAGGTCTCCCTGATAAGCTGCCCAGACAAATAGGTTCCTAGAGACCCATCTCAAGGACCCATGGGCCAGACTTCCATGACCTGTAACTTTCTTATCTGTACACAGAATTTCAAGTTTCACTGAGGCTTGGCCCCGCCAGAGAGGCTTAAAATGCCCAGTAGCAAGAAGAGAAGGCATCCATAAAAATAGCAATGATAATATGAACACTAATAGTGATGCGTGAAACCACCCAGGGAAAAGTGGTTCTGCCCTTGGCAGTGCAGTATTTCCCCCAGCATCCCTGGGAGGCACACCATTCCCATACTGGAGGCCCTCCCCTTATTGTTCCAGTGCTGACATTCAGGGAGACCACCCCCACGCCAGGTTCCTGCTGATCTGCAGGGGGAGGGGGGAGTCTCAGAATATCTTTTCTTGAGTGTAGCCAACCAAGAGACCACTCCATGTGATCCATGAATTTAGGTGATTTTTTTTCTACCAAAGACCCTATAATGAAAGCAACTACCTATCAAACACGAACTGTTCGCCTTATGGACAAAAGTGTAAGGGGACAGAGTAGGGTGTGGGTTACACAGGGAGGGACTGTGTGGCTGAGCCAAGTAGGGACAGGATTGAGAACAGATGTCCATCTACAGAAGAATGGATAAAGAAGGTGTGGTACGTATATACAAAGGCATAGTACTCAGCCATAAAAGGGAACGAAACTGTATCATTTGTAGAGATGTGGATGGACCTAGAAAGTATCATATAGAGTGAAGTACATCAGAAAGAAAAAACAAATATCTTATATTAACACATATGTGTGGAAATTAAAAACATGGTATAGATTATCTTATTTGCAAAGTAGAACTAGAAACACAGATGTAGAGAACAAATTTATGGATACCAAGGGGGAGAGGAGTGGGCTAAAGGAATCAGGAGATTGGGATTGACATACATACACTATTAACACTATGATAAAATAGATAACTAGTGAGAACCTACTGTATTGCACTGGGAACTCTACTTAATGCACTGCAGAGATCTGAATGGAAAGGAAATCCAAAAGGTAGGAAATATATATAGATGTATGGCTGATTCATTTTGCTTTACAGTTGAAACTAACACATTGTAAAGCAACTATACTTCAATAAAAATTAATTAAAAAAAAACAATTTTAAAAAGATTCTTTCCCATATAGGCAATTAGAGTATTGAGTATACAGTAAGTCCTTATTAGTTATCTATTTAATATATAGTAGTGTGTGTATGTCAATTCCAATCTCGCAATTTGTCCACAGCCTCTACCCCCAATCCTCTAGTAACCATAAGTTTGTTTCCTACATCTGTGACTCTACTTTTGTTTGGTAAAAATATGGAAAGCTTCACGAATTTGCATATCATCCTTGTGCAGGGTCCATGCTAATCTTCTTCTGTATGGTTCCAATTTTAGTGTATGTACTGCTGAAGTGATCCATCTTTTTCATTTAGAAAAGTCCCTTTAACATTTCTCTTAAAGACAGTTTGATGGTTTTACAGGCTCTTGCTTGTCTGTAAAATTTTTGATCGCTTCATCGAATCTGAACCAAAGCCTTGCAGATAAAGTATTCTTGGTTGTAGTTTTTTCCCTTTTATCACATTAAATATATTATGCCATTCCCTTCTGGCCTGTAGACTTTCTGCTGAAAAGTCAGCTGACAGACTTACGGGAGTTTCCTTGTATGTCACTTGTTGCTTTTTCCTTCCAGCTTTAATGTTCTCTTTATCTGTGTGTGTGTTCAGTTGCTAAGTCGTGTCCGACTCTTTGTGACCCCATGGACTGCAGCACGCCAGGCTTCTCAGTCCTTTACCATCTCCTGGAGTTTGCTCAAACTCATGTCCATTGAGCTGGTGATGCCATCCAACCATCTCATCCTCTGCACCCTCTTCTCCTCGTGCCCTCAATCTTTCCCAGCATCAGGGTCTTTTCCAATGAGTTGGCTCTTCACATGGGGTGGCCAAAGTATTGGAGCTTCTGCTTCCGCGTCAGTCCTTCCAATGAATATTCAAGGCTGATTTCCTCTAGGACTGACTGGTTCTTTATCTTTATTCTTTGCCATTTTAATTATAATATGTCTTGGTGTTTTCCTCTTTGAGTTGATCCTATTTGGGAGTCTCTGTGCTTCCTGGACCTGGATGTCTGTTTCCTTTCTCAGGTTAGGGAAGCTTTCAGGTATTATGTCCTCTAATACGTTCTCTGGCCCTTTCTCTCTCTTTTCTCCTCCAGGGACCCCCATAACGTAAATGTTAGTTGTTTGATTTTTGTGTCAGAGGTCTCTTAAACTGTCCCCATTTTTTATATTATTTTTTTCTTTTTCTGTTCAGTTTGGTTGATTTCCACTACTCTGATTCTAGTTTGCTGATTTGTTTCTTTGTATCATTGAATCTACTGTTGATTCCTTCTAGTGTATTTTTCATTTCTGTTATTTATTTATTAAAAAAATTAATTAATCATTTTTTGGCTGAGCTGGGTCTTTGCTGCTTTTGTGTGGGTTTTCTCTAGTTGCGGTGAGCAGGGGGCTACTTTTGATGTGGTTCGTCGACTTCTCGTGGATGCTTCTCTTGTTGCAGAGCACAGGCTCTCAGCGGTAGGCTTCAGTAATTGCAGCACAGAGTCTTAGGTGCTCTGGGATATGTGGAATCTTCCCAGACCAGGGATCAAACCTTGTCCCCTGCATTGGCAAGCAGATTTTTTTTTTTTTTTTAAATCACTGGACCATCAGAGAAATCCATCATTATCTTCTTGAGTCTGCTTTCCCCTTGATGTTGCTCGTTTATTTTCCCATAGAAGGATAAATGCCAAATCTTGAAACTGAAATGGAGGCTGTGGCCAACTCACACACCTGGTGCTTTGCTGATGAAGATGTCCTGGGCTTGGGGTTGGCCAAGGCCCTGGGCTGGGCAGTTGGCCCTGCTCAGAGTGATGCTCTGTCTCACTCTCCTTTCCTGCAGGGACAGTGGCGAGAGGAGAGTTACTCCAACTGCTCACTTTTGCCTGGCATCCGTTGGCACCAGGCCAAGGATGTGGATGGATGGATAGAGGCCTGGTTTACTCTTCTCTAACACTTGGAAACTTGGCTTCCAATTAGTTATGGCCTGTATCCAAATGGGCAACAGCAGGTTCATCCTCTTCCATTATTCACTCATAAATACCATCAAACACACATACTAGAGTAAATATAACCCAGCGTATAAGACCCTCACTCAAAACCCCCACCTCTGTTTTTTAAAAAATCGACTTTATGGACTTCCCTGGTGGTCCGTTGGTTAAGACTCTGAGGTCCCAATGCAGAGGCCCAGGTTCGATCTCTGATTAAGGAACTAGATCCCACATGCCACAACTAAAAAAGATCCCATATGCCTCAACTAAGACCCAACACAGCCAAATAAATAAATATTTTAAAAAAATCAACTTTATTGAACTCAAACCCAAATCCCAACCCTAACCTTGCATACAATAAAGTGCACCCATTTTAAGTATACAGTAGGATGAGTTTTGGCAAATGTATACACCAGTGTGAATATCAGCATAATCAAGTTAGAGAATGTTTCCATCACCCCCCACCATCACCAAATTTCCTCTTGTCCATCTGCGGTCAGTCTCTCCCGCTTCTGCTTTGTGTCACCATAGTTTTGCCTTTTCTAGAATTTCATATAAATTTCATCAAGCAGTGTGCACTCTTTTTTGTCTGACTTTTGCAGTAAGATAATGTCTGTGAGATTCTTGTACATTGCTGGGTATATCAGTAATACTTCAGTTTTTGTTGCTGAGTACTATTTCATTGTATGGATATATCACAATTTTAAATTTCCCTCCTTTTGACTTTGGTTTATTCAATGTCCCCTTCCGGTGCAGGTGACCCTCTGGGCCACTTCTATGTGTGAACTAAGTTTTTTTTTAATTAAAAAAATGTATGTATTCGACTGCACAGGGTCTCAGTTGCAGCATTCGGGATCTTTAGTTGTGGCATTCGAACTCTTAATTGTGGCATGTGAAATCTAGTTCCCTGACCAGGGATGGAACCTGGCTCCCTTTATTGAGAACGTAGAGTCTTAGCCATTGGACCATCAGGGAACTCCCTGTATGTACTACACTTTTATCTCCCACCTCTTGCTGCTAACCTGGGCCCTTTCTCCCTATCCCTGTCCCCTCCTTTGCCTTAAGTTTGCTGCAGAGCAGAGCAACACTTGAGAGGCTGAAGACTGTGTTAAAATAACCATTTCCCACACAAGTAATATGAAGTAACATAAAGAGATGCCAAATTAAAAAGCTAAAAAAAAAAAAAAAATGTGCAGTTCTGACAGCCTACCACATCAAGACTCTAGCAGACTACCCAGCCCTCACCACCTGCTTCTTCAAAAGGCTATGCTTTTTGCCAGACTGCATATTTTACTTTATCTTTTCCCTTATGCAGACACTGCAGTATATTTGAGGATATATCACATTTCTTTCTTAAGTAATTATTTTAAATGTTAAAAACATTTAAAAATAATATATGAATATGGTTTTAAAAGATTCAAATAATACAGAAGAATGTCAAGTGAGAAGAAAAAAGTCTTCCTCCCCACATCATTCTCATTTCTCAGGGCAGCCAATGGGAACAGGTTGGTGAGAATCTCTGGCAACATTTACAGTGTCTGATGTGCATGTTGTACGTAACCCAAATAAAACTGGGCCTCCACTTTGCAGCAACATGGATGGATCTAGGGAGTCATACTGAGTGAAGTAAGTCAGAGAAGGAGAAATATCATATGACATCACTAACATGTGGAATATAAAAAGGAATGATACAAATGAACTTACAAAACAGAAAGAGCCTCACAGACTTAGAAAATGAATTCATGGTTGCTGGTGGGAAGGGATAAGTTAAGGACTTTGGGAAGGTCATATACACACTGCTATATTTAAAATGGATAACCAACAAAAACCTATTGTATAGCAAATGGAACTCTGCTCAGTGTTATGAGCCAGCCTGGATGGGAGGTGGGTTTGGGGGAGAATGGATACATGTATATGTATGGCTGAGTCCCTTCACCGTTTACCTGAAACTATCACCATATTGTTGATCAGCTATACCTCAATACAAACTGTTTTTGGTGTTAAAAAAAAAAAAAATTGGGCCTCCATGTTCTTGCCTTAGAACAGTGATATGTCCATAGGAAACACAAATCTGGCTTCACTTTTTAAATAAAATATTTATTTATTTGGCTGTGCTGGGTCCTAGTTGTGGCATGCAGGATCTTTGATCTTCATTGTGGCTTTCAGAGTCTTTAGCTGTGGCGTGTGAACTTTCAGCTGTGGCACGTGGGACCTAGTACCCCTACCAGGGATTGAACCCAGGCACCTAGCATTGAGAGGGCGGAGTCTTAGCCATTGGGTCACCAGAGAAGGCCTTGGTTTCACTTTTCAAAATTGTCTAGGTCTTTGCTAGGCTTTACTGAAGCTCTCTTGAGAGCACTACAGAGAGAGGCTCACAGCGTCCACACAAGCAAGTATCTCAGTCAGGATTCTTAACTAGAAGCAACAGAAATCATTGTTTTCTATTATACTAGACAATACTGGGGGCTCATGTCATCTCTGGATAGCTCACAGCTGGGAGCCTCTGCAGGTGAGACCAATCCCCCGGTCTTGTCCCAGAATTGCTCTGGTTATAATACCATGACGACGGATGAGGACTATGGCTGGCAACATTGGCTATGGCTGACAATATCACCAATGCCCACTCTGGACGCTGTTGGCAACTGCCACCCTGGAGAGTGAACGTCCTGCCACCCCGGCTGCCTTATGTTCCTAAAATTCTGATTCAAACTCTGGATGAGTCTGTCTGTTTGGTGGAGCCAAGAGTTCATACCCTATCTGCAAGATAAATTGGGAGACTGAGCTTCTGGCCTCTCCTGCTTTTCTTATATAGAGGATTTTGCCTTCTATTTTTTAAAAATTTTATTTCCTTATTTATTTGACCTCACTGCAAAGTTTGTGGGATTTAGTTCCCTGACCAGGGGACTGAACAAGGGCCCTCAGCAGTGAGAGTGCAGAGTTCTAACCACTGGACTGCCAGGGAATTCCTGGGATTCTGCCTTTTAAAGAGGGGGTTCTTGGGACTTCTCTCGTGGTCCAGTGGTTAAGACTCGGCACTCCCAATGAAGGGGGGCCTGGGTTTGACCCCTGGTCAGGGAACTAGATACCATATGCCGTAACTAAGACCCAGTGCAGCCAAATAAATAAATAAACAAATAAGCTCCTGTCTCACTGACAGAAGTTTAGATGCTGAATGGACCAAAGAAATGAAATTTGCCTTCTACAATAACACCCCGTGAAGGTGAAAGTGTTAGCCGATCAATCATGTCCCCATAGACTGTAGCCTGCCAGGCTCCTCTGTCCATGGGATTCTCCAGGCAAGAATACTGGAGTGGGTAGCCTTTCATTCCCTTCTCCAGGGGATCTTCCCGACCTAGGGATCGAACCAGGTCTCTTGTACTGCAGGCAGATTCTTTACTGTCTGAACCACCAGAGAAGCCCCTCAGTACCACCCTGAGAAACTCCTTAAGAACAGAGTGCCACATTATTGCAGGTAATCCACACTATCTCCTTGACTCTCCAGCTTGTTCATCCCTCTTCTACTGCCTTTGTGGGGCTCTCTTCTTCCTTATGGTGTACTGGGGAAGCTCTGAATGCTTATACTTTTATTGTTTTGTTCATGCCACATACATATATGAGAGAGAACAAAGTAGTGTGCATTTTTTACACAAAGCAGTGTCATACCCTGTATAACATTTGCCACCTTGCTTCTAATAGCATAGTTTTAGATCATTCTGTTTCAATACAAATAGAGAACTACTTGTTGCTTTTTGGTGGCCAAATATTCAATGTGCTGTGCTTGGTTGCTCAGTCATGTCCAACTCTGTGACCTCATGGATTGCAGCCCACCAGGCTCCTCTGTCCATGGGATTCTCCAAGCAAAATACTGAAGTGGGTTGCCACGACCTTCTCCAGGAAATAGTCAACAAACCATGAATAATTTCATACATTGTCTCCTGATGGACATTTAGTTGTTGTCAGTCTTTCAGAATTCAAATGATGTTGCAGCCTGTGCTTGTCTATTACCCCCCTGTGTCAGGAGGGACATGGCTTGGTCCAGTTGGGCAAGAATTCTGGCCCTTCACACCCTGGGGTGTGAAGTGATAGTGAGCTGGGTGGGCCTCCCAAGGGCTGCTTTCAGCGAGGGTGCCATATGCTTTGTGGGTGGATATGGAAACCTGAGTGAGACTTGGCAGGAAATCTAGTGAGAAATGTCACAACCTAAACAGTAATTATATGCACAGAGCTTTCTCTGGTGGCTTAGTGGTAAAGAATCTGTCTGCCAATGTAGGAGACATGGGTTTCATCCCTGGGTCGGGAAGATCTCTTGGAGTAGGAAATGGCAACCCACTCTAGTATTCTTGTCTGGAGAATCTCATAAACAGAGGAGCCTGGAGGGCTACAGTCCATGGGGGTCACAAAGAGTCGGACTCAACTAAATAAACAACAACAACAACAGAGCTTTACATTTCTTATTCCACTGAGACTGGCTGCCATTACCCGGAGCCACAAGACTTGATGAAATGGCCAAATTAGAGGAAGTGGTTGGGACTCGTTTGGCAGTTTGGCACAATACCGTTTGGACATTTGGATAATGACCGAGCAATTCAAATTCTTAATTTTAGGGATAGATTTAGAGGCTGGTCCTTCCACTGTCAGACTGACATGAAGATTTTTGGTTGCCTGACCTCTCAGCATTCACTTCTTATTCTGGATGTGGCAGCCCCATCTCCTTCTAGGGAAATACACATCCAAGGTCAGGTGGCAAGCAGTCATCACTAGCCAGAGAGTGAGGCCACGTGACTCCATCTGGGCCAACGAGAGCTTCTCTCCTGGACTTTGACTCCTGCATGAGGTGATGGTAGAACCAGAGAAATGTGGCTGGTGTTGACTCATGCTAGAAGGCACCCCAATAGATGTCAGCTCAGTTCTGGCTCCCTGGGTCCCTTACTCTAACCTTTCTACTTTTCGCTTCTTCTGCTTCATTCCACCTTCTCATCAATGCCCTTTTCTGCTGAGGTTGCCAGGTTGGCTCTGTTGCTAGAGACCAGCAAGCCTGAACTTGATCTCTGGCTTCTGCAGGAAGGCTACAACAGTGACCTCAGGAGCCCTTCCCCCAACTCCCCATAGTCTGTATCCACCCAGTTTCTCCTGCTTTGGTCCAGCCTGGTCCACACTCTACCCCTGTTGCCGGCTCCATCCCTCCATCATTCCAGGTTCTTCCTTCCTGCTGTGGACCTGCTTGACCCAACCCATACCTCCCTCACTCCTGCACCCAACCTAGGGGCTATGGTCAGAGCCAGCCTTGCCCATTTTCTCCCTTAACCTCTTGTGCCAAGCCCACTTTTGCTCTCCCTCCAAAGCTTCAGTCTCTTGGTGCTCCCCCTGATATCAGGCCATCTAATCCCCAGAGATAGGGCTCAGTTTCTCCTGGACCCTGTGGCTTTTCCCCTGGCCACCGTGGGGACAGATAGCAGGGTCCTCTGGTCTGGTTGCATGGGACAGAGGGCAGAACTGAGAAGAAGGAAGATGGAGAGAGAGTGAATCATGGGGAGAGAGAGAGGCCTGTGAAAAGGAAATGAATGCATACACTTTGGTGAGTGCCAGGATTCTGTGATTCGAGGGTCCCAGAAAGCTCTCCTTACTTTAGTACAGTTTTAGCAGCCTGAGTTAGTACAGGATCTTCATGCAAATAAACACAGTAAAATTGCAAACCCATTAAACTCTAGACACTGTTATTTGCATTGGTTTATCAGTAAGACCTAACAAAGAGCCAGCACAAAGAGGGATAAGACACAGATGTTTTACTTACTTTTGTTTTATTTATTTTGGGCTGTGCTGGGTGATGGTTGCTGTGTGCGGGCTTCTCACTGCAGTGGCTTCTCTTATTGCAGAGCTCAGGTTCTAGGGTGTGCAGACTTCAGTATCTGCAGCATGTAGGCTCGGGCTTAGTATTCCATTATAGGGATATGCCACATCTGGAAGGGCTGGTGAAAGCCTGGCCTGGGCAGGAAGAAGTGGGGGTGATTTTAAGGAACAGGAGGCAGAAGTGTTTGGGGAGATGGGGTGATGAGAGGGGAAAGTGAGTTGGGAGAGGGGAGGAAAGGGTGGAAGCCGGTTGTTGACAAGCTGTTCTCTGGGCTTTGACAGTCTCCAGCTCCGTCTGCAGAATGGGTCCAGGCAGGCGAACGGAGCAACGGCTGTGCGGGGTAACTTGGAAGAGAAGCCGGATGGAGAGGCCAGAGAGGCATCCTCTCACCCACCTCTCATCCCCAAACTGTCCCGCCTTCCAGCCCAACCAGCGGCTCTGGGGAAACAGACAGCGAGCCCTGTGCAGGCGCTCTGGGTTTTCCTTCCTCCCCATCTATCCTCCTGCATTTCAGGGAGAGTAAAGACCCAGCCAACCCGCAGAGCATGAAGGCCAATCTGGCTGTAAAGTGCGTGCTCACTCGCTAAGTTGTGTGGGACTCTTTGCAATTCCATGGACTGTAGCCCACCAGTCTCTTCTGTCCATGGGATTTCCCAGACAAGAATACTGGAGTGGGTTGCCATTTCCTTCTCCAGGGGATCTTTCTGACCCAGGGATTGAACTCGCAGCTCCTGCATTGCAGGCAGATTCTTTACAGCTGAGCCACTGGGGAAGCCCAGGGACTTAAATAGATTCATCTGTTGATATACCTATCTAAGTATTTACACATCTTCATAACAGCGTCATTCGTAAGAGCCAAAAGGTGGAAACATCCAAATATCCATGAATAGATGAATGGATAAACCAAATGTGGCATATCCCTATATCGGAATGCTATTCATCCATACAAAGGGGTGAAATTCCAGCAACTAAAAAGTAAAAATGGGTAGATATAACAAAACAAAAACGGATTCAGAGATACCAGATTTAGATACAGAGAACAAACAAGCGGTTACTAGTGGGGAGCGGCAAAATAGGGGTAGGGAATTAAGAGGTACAGACTGTTAAGTATGACATAAGTAAGATACAAGCATGTTATATATAGCACAGGGAATACAGCCAACATTTTACACTAACTTTAAGTGGAGAATAATCTATAAAAATATTGACTCACGATATTGTACTCCTGAAACTAATATAATGCTACAGATCCACTTTAGGGGAAAAAAGTGTTATGGTATAAAGTCCTCAGGCTTGGTCATATAAAGTTTTACAGTATAAAAAAGGGGATAAAATTCTGACACATGCTACAATGTGGATGAACCTTGAACAAATTATGAGAGAAATAAGCCAGACATAAAAGGACAAATATTGTATGTTTCCATTCACATGCAGTACACAGAATAGGCACATTTGTAAAGACAGAAAACAGGAGCATGGTTGTCAGGGGTTGAGGGTCGGAAGAGGTGAGGAGTTATTGTTTAATGGGTACAGGGTTTCATTTTGGGAAGATGAAGTGTTCTGATAATCATGATAATTACATAACACTGTGAATATATTTAATGCCACTGAACTGTACATTTAAAAGTGGAAATTTTATATTATGTGTATTTACCCATAATGAAAACAAAATAATATGTGGAATATTGTTCAGTTGCTAAATCATGTCCAACTCTTTGTGACCCCATGGACTGCAGCATGGTAGGCTTCCCTGTGCTTCACTATCTCCCAGAGTTTGCTCAAACTCATGTCCATTGACTTGGTGATGCCATATAACCATCTCATCCTCTGTCGCCCCCTTCTCCTCCTGCCCTCAATCTTTCCCAGCATCAGGGTCTTTTCCAATGAGCTGGCTCTTCGCATCAGGTGGCCAAAGTGTCGGAGCTTCAGCTTCAGTGTCAGTCCTTCCAATTAATATTCAGAGTTGATTTCCTTTAGGATTGACTGGTTTGATCTTGCTGTCCAAGGGACTCTCAAGAATCTAATACAATCTGTTCAAAAGACTAATGTTTTCTGATCGGTCTTCCCCATCTCTTCTCCTTGTCCCCATTCTTGGTGTCACTCCTGACCCTAACTCATCATTGGCAGATATCACTGGATCCTTCCAGACATATTTTATAGACATGCTTGTCCTTAATCATATTTCAACTTTAAACAAATAGAATTACAGTGTTTACTATCCTGCAACTTTTTTCACTTGCTAATATCATAGCCATCTTTTTGATATTTTAGAAAATTATTTATTTACTTTTGGCTGCATTGGGTCTTAGTTGTGATGCACAGCCTCTCTAGTTGAGGCATAAGTGCTCAGTAATTGTGGCCCATGGGCTTAGTTGTCCCACAGCACGTGGGATCTTAGTTCCCTGACCATGGAGCAAACGCATGTCCCCTGTGTTGGAGGGTGGATTCTTAACCACTGGACCACCATGGAAGTCTCCCGTCTTTTTGTTTCTGTATAGACTTCATTCTGTAGAGGGTTGCATTTTGGGACACCTCATTATTTAACTAGTTTTCTCTTGGTAAACATTTATTTTGCCCTATAAATTATGCTGCATAAAAATCTTTATAAGGCACATTAATCATCTTTTATATACCTGTGGGAATATATCTGTTGAGTAAATTCCCATAGAAGGGAATTCTGGGTCAAAGGACATGTGTGTTAAAAGTGTTTATAGATATTACAAAATTATTGTGCAAAAAGCATTCACCTATTTACATTCTTATCTGTGGATTCATTGTTCCTCCCTTTGGCCCTTCCTCATTTCCTTCCCTGCCTTTCCCCTCTCTCCCACTCCCTCTTTCCTTTCTTCCACCTAATGAACAGGCAAGCAAAAGCTTTACCTTTTCCATTGTAACATGGCAAGAATAAAAATAAAATATATATTACAATGTCTCATAGCTTGTTGGTCTAGCTGGTTTTCTGGCATCCAACTCTCGGCTATATTCATCTTTTTGCTTTAATTCACATCATGTTACTACTGTAGGACTTAAGATATCTTGAAATGTTTGGGGCTTGTGCATTCCTTTTGTCTTGCTGAGGCAAGTTTTTTTTTTTTTTAATTTTTATTGGAGTATAATTGTTTTACAATATTGTGTTAGTTTTTACTGTACAGCAAAGTGAATCAGCTTTATGTATACATAAAGTGTACATAGAGTGAGTGAAAGTCGTTCAGTCATGTCCAACTCTTTGCGACCCCATGGACTATACAACTCTTGGAATTCTCCAGGCCAGAATACTGGAGCGGGTAGCCTTTCCCTTCTCCAGTGGATCTTCCCAACCCAGGTATCGAACCCAGGTCTCCCGCATTACTGGCAAATTCTTTACCATATGAACCACCAGGGAAGCCCCTCTTTTTTTGGATTTCCTTCCCATTTAGGTGACCACAGAGCACTGAGTAGAGTGTCCTGTGTTCTACAGTAGATTCTTATAAAGTTTAAAATACATCTTCCATCCTAAGCAATGACTGCTTTGCTCAGGATATAATTTATTTTTATTTTATTTTTGGCTGCGTGAGGTCTTCGTTGCTGCGCCCAGGCTTTTTCTATTTGCAGCGAGTGGGGGCTACTCTCTTGCTGCAGTGCTGGGGCTCTAGGCACTCAGGCTCAGTAGCTGCGATTCTCTAGAGTGAGAGCTCTAGAATGCTGGCTCAGTGGTTGTGGCCCATGGGATTACTTGCTCTGAGGCATGTGAGATGTTTCCAGATCAGGGATCAAACCCATGTCCCTTGCACTGGCAGGAGGATTCTTAACCATTGGACCACCAGGGACATTCACTCGGGGTATAATTTTTGTTTTGACTTACAATCACACCTTCTTTGTATGAAAATTGCCCTTTAAAACTATTTAAAATAGTTTTAAATTTAATTTTATGAATAAGTGATACATTTACATGGCTCATAATCCAAAAATATAATTTGGTGTTAAAAGTCTGTCTTTGTTCCTTATTTTGTATCTGCTATTTCTACCACCTTTCCTATCCTCTGAAACCTTGTGTTTAGTTTCTTATATATCCTTCCAGTATTTCTTTATGAAAATACAAGGAAGTAAATATGGATTCTTACCCCTCTCTTTTTACACAGAATATAGTTTATTATTTCTGCAACATTTTTTCCTTGCTAGTTATTGGCATACCTTGGAGAAGATGGAGAGTTTTCTCATTCGTTTTCATGGTTGTGTGTATATATATATGATATTCTATTATGGAGGGACCTTATTTCTTTAACTAGTCCTCTATTGCATAGGAACCTGGAATGTCAGGTCCATGAATCAAGGCAAATTGGAAGTGGTCAAACAAGAGATGGCAAGAGTGAATGTCGACATTCTAGGAATCAGTGAACTGAAATGAACTGGAATGGGTGAATTTAACTCAGATGACCATTATATCTACTACTGTGGGCACGAATCCCTCAGAAGAAATGGAGTGGCCATCATGGTCAACAAAAGAGTCCAAAATGCAGTACTTGGATGCAATCTCAAAAACGACAGAATGATCTCTGTTTCCAAGGCAAACCATTCAATATCACAGTAATCCAAGTCTATGCCCCAACCAGTAATGCTGAAGAAGCTGAAGTTGAACGGTTCTATGAAGACCTACAAGACCTTTTAGAACTAACACCCCCAAAAGATGTCCTTTTCATTATAGGGGACTGGAATGCAAAAGTAGGAAGTCAAGAAACACCTGGAGTAACAGGCAAATTTGACCTTGGAATATGGAATGAAGCAGGGCAAAGACTAATAGAGTTTTGTCAAGAAAATGCACTGGTCATAACAAACACCCTCTTCCAACAACACAAGAGAAGACTCTATACATGGACATCACCAGACGGTTAACACCGAAATCAGATTGATTATATTCTTTGCAGCCAAAGATGGAGAAGCTCTACACAGTCAGCAAAAACAAGACCAGGAGCTGACTGTGGCTCAGACCATGAACTTCTTATTGCCAAATTCAGACTTAAATTGAAGAAAGTAGGGAAAACCACTAGACCATTCAGGTATGACCTAAATCAAATCCCTTATGATTATACAGTGGAAGTGAGAAATAGATTTAAGGGCCTGGATCTGATAGATAGAGTGCCTGATGAACTATGGACGGAGGTTCGTGACATTGTACAGTAGACAGGGATCAAGACTATTCCCATAGAAAAGAAATGCAAAAAAGCAAAATGGCTGTCTGGGGAGGACTTACAAATAGCTGTGAAAAGAAGAGAAGCAAAAACCAAAGGAGAAAAGGAAAGATATAAACATCTGAATGCAGAGTTCCAAAGAATAGCAAGAAGAGATAAGAAAGCCTTCTTCAGCGATCAATGCAAAGAAATAAAGGAAAACAACAGAATGGGAAAGACTAGGGATCTCTTCAAGAAAATCAGAGATAGCAAAGGAACATTTCATGCAAAGATGAGCTCGATAAAGGACAGAAATGGTATGGACCTAACAGAAGCAGAAGATATTAAGAAGAGATGGCAAGAATACACAGAAGAACTGTACAAAAAATATCTTCATGACCCAGATAATCACGATGGTATGATCACTCACCTCGAGCCAGACATCCTGGAATGTGAAGTCAAGAGGGCCTTAGGAAGCATCACTACAAACAAAGCTAGTGGAGGTGATGGAATTCCAGTTTAGCTACTCCAAATCCTGAAAGATGATGCTGTGAAAGTGCTGTACTCAATATGTCAGCAAATTTGGAAAACTCAGCAGTGGCCACAGGACTGGAAAAGGTCAGTTTTCATTCCAATCCCAAAGAAAGGCAATGCCAAAGAATTCTCAAACTACCGCACAATTGCACTTATCTCACACGCTAGTAAAGTAATGCTCAAAATTCTCCAAGCCAGGCTTCAGCAATATGTGAATCGTGAACCTTCTGATGTTCAAGCTGGTTTTAGAAAAGGCAGAGGAACCAGAGATCAAATTGCCAACATCCGCTGGATCATGGAAAAAGCAAGAGAGTTCCAGAAAAACATTTATTTCTGCTTTATTGACTATGCCAAAGCCTTTGACTGTGTGGATCACAATAAACTGTGGAAAATTCTTCAAGAGATGGGAATACCAGACCACCTGATCTGCCTCTTGAGAAATTTGTATGCAGGTCAGGAAGCAACAGTTAGAACTGGACATGGAACAACAGACTGGTTCCAAATAGGAAAAGGAGTTCGTCAAGGCTGTATATTGTCACCTTGTTTATTTAACTTCTATGCAGAGTACATCATGAGAAATGCTGGACTGGAAGAAACACAAGCTGGAATCAAGATTGCCGGGAGAAATATCAATAACCTCAGATATACAGATGACACCACCCTTATGGCAGAAAGTGAAGAGGAACTCAAAAGCCTCTTGATGAAAGTGAAAGTGGAGAGTGAAAAAGTTGGCTTAAAGCTCAACATTCAGAAAATGAAGATCATGGCATCCGGTCCCACCACTTCATGGGAAATAGATGGGGAAACAGTGGAAACAGTGTCAGACTTTATTTTTCTGGGCTCCAAAATCACTGCAGATGGTGACTGCAGCCATGAAATTAAAAGACGCTTACCCCTTGGAAGGAAAGTTATGACCAACCTAGATAGCATGTTCAAAAGCAGAGACATTACTTTGCCAACAAAGGTTCGTCTAGTCAAGGCTATGGTTTTTCCTGTGGTCATGTATGGATGTGAGAGTTGGACTGTGAAGAAGGCTGAGCGCCGAAGAATTGATGCTTTTGATCTGTGGTGTTGGAGAAGACTCTTGAGAGTCCCTTGGACTGCATGGAGATCCAACCAGTCCATTCTGAAGGAGATCAGCCCTGGGATTTCTTTGGAAGGAATGATGCTAAAGCTGAAATTCCAGAACTTTGGCCACCTCATGCGAAGAGTTGACTCATTGGAAAAGACTCTGATGCTGGGAGGGATTTGGGGGCATGAGGAGAAGGGGACGACAGAGTATGAGATGGCTGGATGGCATCACTGACTCGATGGACGTGAGTCTCAGTGAACTCCGGGAATTGGTGATGGACAGGGAGGCCTGGCGTGCTGCGATTCATGGGGTCGCAAAGACTCGGACACGACTGAGCAACTGATCTCTCTATTGATGAGTTTATCTGATTTAGACTGAGTGACTGAAATGATACACAATATGGCAGGGTGGTCCATGCCCTTGTCCAGGTGGTCATTTGGATGTATACAGGTCAATCTGGAGTGTCAGAGTGGAACTGCTGGGTCAAAAGATTTCTCTTAATTTTGAAGATGCTGCCAAATTGCCTTCCCAGAGGGGCTGTACCAATTTATACCATTGTGAAGGATGTGTGAAGTTTCCTCTTTCTCCACAACCTCACCAACTGCGTGTATTATCAACTTGTTGGAGTTTTGCCAATCCAATAGGTGAAAATCGGTGTCTGTAGCTTTAATTTGCACTTCTCTTGTGAGTGAGTTTGATGATCTTTTAAATTTAAATTTAAAAATTTATTATTATTATTTACTGAAGTATAGTTGATTTGAATATTACATTGACAATCTTTTTTTTTTTTTTTTTACATTTGAAAGTCATTTGTATTTCTGTTCTTTGAAGTATTTGTGCATTTTTCTCTTTGGGGTTATTGATAGTCTTCTAGGAACTCTTTCTGTATTAGGGAGGTTTGACCTTTGTCTGTGATATGAATTGCAAGCCTCCTTTCCTACAGTTTGCCATGTGTCTTTTGGCTTCCCGCATGGTATATTTTATTGTGGCTTTTTTTGTCATTGCTTTAATTTAAAATTTTTTTGGAAATAATTTTAAACTTCAAGTTACAAAGATAATATGGAGACATTCTTATGCGTGTTTCCCAGCTTCTTCCAATACTGACTTCTTTTGAAATCATTATATAATTACTGAACCCAGAAAATTTATATTGACCAACTACTGTTAACAAGTCTATGGAGTTTATTCAGGCTTTCCCAGTTTCTCACCTAATGTTCTTGTTCTGTGGCTTTGTAGTGTATTTCTTTTTAGCACTGAATTATATTCCATTGTCTGGACAAAGGAAGAGACTGTTTATCTGTTCACATACTGAAGGACCTCTTGGTTGCTTCCAAGTATTGGCAATTATGAAAAAAGCTGTAATGTAAATCCATGTGCAGGTTTCTGTGTGGACACAAATGTTCAATTCATTTGGGCAAATACTAAGAAGCATGATTACTGGATTGTATGCTAAGTATGTTTAGTTTTACACAAAACTGACAAACGGTCTTCTGAAGTGGCTGTACCATGTGGCATTCCCATCAGCAATGAATGAGTGTTCCCTCTGCTCCACAACCTTGCCAGCATTTGGTGGTATTAGTGTTTTGGATTTTGGTCATTCTATTTGGTGTGTAGTCATATCTCTTTGTTTTATTTATTTATAATAATTTCCAGCTGCATCACATGGCCTGTGGGGGTCTTAGTTCCCCAGCCAGGGATCAGACCTGGGCCCCCAGCAGTGGAAGCTCAGAGTCCTAATCACTGGACTGCCATGGAAGTCCCTTTTCTTGTTTTTTTTTTTCTTGTTGTTTTAATTTGCAATTCTTAATGACATATGGGAATTGCAAATTAAAACAGCAACAACAAAAAAGGGACAGTTAGAACCAGACTTGGACAGTTAGAACTGGACTTGGAACAATGGACTGGTTCAAAATCGGGAAAGGAGTACTTCAAGGCTATATATTATCACCCTGCGTATTTAACTTCTATGCAGAGTACATCACTCTAAATGCCAGGCTGGATGAAGCACAAGGTGGAATTAAGATTGCTGGGAGAAATATCAATAACCTCAGATATGCAGATGATACCACCCTTATGGCAGAAAGCAAAGAGGAACTAAAGAAACTCTTGATGAAGGTGAAAGAGGAGAGTAAAAAAGTTGGATTAAAACTCAACACTGAAAAAAAAGGAAGATCATGGCATCTGATCCCATCACTTCATGGCAAATAGATGGGGAAACAAAGGAAATAGTGACAGACTTTATTTTCTTGGGCTCTGAAATCACTGCAGATGGTGACTACAACCATGGAATTAAAAGATGCTTGATCCTTGGAAGAAAAGCTATGACAAACCTAGACAGCATGTTAAAAAGCAGAGACATTACTTTGCCAACAGAGGTCCATCCAGTCATGTGGACTGGATGTGAGAGCTGCACTGTAAAGAAGGCTGAGCGCCAAAGAATTGATGCTTTGAACTGTGTGGTGCTGAAGAAGACTCTTGAGAGTCCCTTGGACTGTAAGGAGATCAAAGCAGTCAAGAAAATCAATCCTTGAATATTCATTGGAGGGACTGATGCTGATGCTGAAGCTCCAATACTTTGGCGACCTGATGTGAAGAACTGACTCATAGGAAAAGACCCTGATGCTGGGAAAGATTGAGGGCAGGAGGAGGAGACAACTGGGGATGAGATGGTTGGATGGCATCACTGACTCAATGGACATGAGTTGGAGCAAACTCCAGGAGACAGTGAAGGACAGAGAAGCCTGGTGTGCTGCAGTCCATGGGAACGCAAAGAGTTGGATATGACTTTGCAACTGAACAGCAAGAAGCTTAGTTTGGACTCCAAAGTCCATGCCTTCTAGAAAGCCGAAGTACTCCCCAGGATCTCCATTGTTTCTCTGGAAATTGTATTCTCATATTATCTCTGATGTAAGCTATTGTTTCTATGAATGCTGCCCTGTTCCATGGTTCCAGATGGTAAATTTCAGCCCTTTAGGTATCTACAAAGGGACTAGCTTGCCCCAAACATGTGCGGTAGAGGGGGCTTTACAGAAGATTTTGAGCGGACTGGGGATGTCGGGAGGACAGAGCATGGGTTAGGGCAGCCGGTGGCACACAGGCAGCTCCGTCATTAGAGTGTCCTTACTTGGGGGCACCACTAGCTTCCTTCACAAACTTTATTGCCTTCCTTCTATCTCCTTTTGTCCCCATCTCTCTAGCTCCCTCCTGGGTGCAAGACTCCTGACTCCTGCAAGAGAATTATCCCCATCCTTCAACCTCACCTTGCTCCAAGGGGCTTAACTGGCTGCCCATAACAGAGCATGACCTGCACAACTAGATTCGGGGGCCTGTTGCTATTTGCTTTTCTGGATTTTCCAGTGCTTTCTGGGAACTCTGCTTTCTAAAACTGCGGTATGGGAATTAGGGCATTTCCTGGTGTGGGAGAGATAAAGAAAGAACAGATGGGGAGTCTGTGTGACATGGGTGGGAGCAGATTGAGAAAGGACAATTTTAAAAGATTCTAATTAAAAAAAATCTGGAGGGACTTCCCTGGTGGTCCAGTGGTTAAGACTCTGCACTGCCAATGCAGGGGGTGTGATTTGATTCCTGGTTGGGGAACTAGGATCCCCCATGCCATGCAACATAGCCAAAAGATTTATAAAAAAGTTTGGAGACGGGGAGGCAATATAAACACAAGGAAAAAAAATCAAATTGTAAATAAGAGTATACAGTGAAGAGTCTCCCCTCTCCACCCGCAGTCCCTTAGTTCACTTTCTTAAAATAACCACTGCTACTGGCTTTTTACTGACTTTTGGGAAATGTTTTATGCATATATAAGCATAAATTGTATGTATTAAGTGTAAGTATGCTCCCTCTTTAAAAAAGAAATAGTAGCCTGTTATACATAAGGCTTTTCTTTTAACTTTTGAAAATATAACAGTATATCTTTACTATTTTTAATGGAGCCACTTATAAGTATATTACATAAATACACACACATACAAGCACATATGTATTTTCTTGTATTTGAAACATAGGTGACCCCCTTCGTGCACTACTGGTGATGCTTTCTAGGGCATGGGAGTTTCCACAGGGAGAGGAATTCTGGTTGTCAAACATTCCTTTTTTGTTTTTGGCAGCACTGCCTGGCTTTTGGGGATCTTAGTTCCCCAACTGGGGGTTGAACCTGGGTCCCTGGCACTGGAGGCATGGAGTCTTAATCACTGAACCACTGGGGAAATTCCCTGCCAAACATTCCAGAGGTCACATTCCAGGATGTGATGGCAAGCTGGGAGCCTTGTATCTGAGAGCTCAGAGCTGTGGTTGGCTGTATAATTTTTATTTTTAAAATTTCTTGGCTGTGCCGTGCAGCACGATTTATGCACGAGGCATGTGGGTGCCTAGATCCCCGACCAGGGATTGAACCTGTGACCCTTGCATTGGAAGTTCAAAGTCTTAACCACTGGACTGCCAGGGAAGTCCCTGGTCAGTTGTATTCTTGCTCCCAGTTATTTCCTGTCTACTCTGTAGAGGGTTCTGCACACTTGGATGTGAGCTGTGTCCCCATGGGAGGAATATATTGGTACTTCTTCCTCTCACTGGCTCTGGACTGATCACCTTCCTGGGCTAACGGAAGTGAGAGTGATGCTCACCATATCTATGTCAAAGCCTCAAAAACCAAGGTGGGCTTCTTTGTTCTGCCTCTTTGTCCTTGACCATGAGAATGGAGTCAGGGGTGGTTTCTTCAGCCTGGGTCCTGGAACAAGATGGCATATGGAAGACAGCTACAGTTGAGTCACATCTGATGAGTAATTCGGGCGAGAGGGAAAGCTTCCTCATTGTAAGTCCCTAAAATTCTAGGACTGTTTGTTACAGCAGCCTCATCTAGTGAAAGCTGACTTACGCCAGGATTGTGCTTTGTTACAAAGTCCAGGTGACTCTAAGGAAATGATACCTGCTGACACTGGCCTCTGGGTTGGATCTGAGTCTACCACCAGTTAAGAAAGGAGTTCTGGTTGTTATTACAAGAATCAAGACATGCCACAGGCACAATGATGGCTCTAACTTTGCTCATAGCAGTGCCAATGGCTTCAAATGTTCAGAAAGTCCTTTGGTCATGTATAATGAGAGTCTTAAATAAATTTTACTTCTGGAAATCTAGCCCAAGAAAAAAACTCGAGATATACGCAGAGGTCCACTGTAAAGTTATTTGAAAAACTGGAAACAATGTCAATACCCCATCACAAGGGAAGAGTCTATACATTATTCTATATGATGGACACTATGCAGTCATTAAAAATCAAGTAGCTGTGGACTTCCTGGCAGTCCAGTGGTTGGGACTTTGCCTTCCAATGCAGGGGGTGTGGGCTCAATCCCTGATCAGGGAGCTAGGATCCCATATACCTCAGGATTAAGGGACCACAGCATAAATCGGAAGCAGTCTCATAACAAAATCAATAAACACTTTAAAAATGGTTCACACACACAAACATCTAAAACTAAATCAAGTAGCTGAATATTTAATGAGACAGAGGAGATGTTTGTATTTTAGTACTGAGTGAAAGAAACAAGATAGGAAACTATATCCCTATGACAATTCTAACAAATTTAGGATCACACTGTTTATTTTTGTCTCTTTTTTTCACTTACATTATGTGAATACATATTCCCCCCAAAAGTCAAACATGTAAATATTTCCATACCCATGAGGAAATGAGGAAAAACAGGGGCTATCTCTGGGTAGCATTTTCTTGTCTGTATTTTCTGTATTTTCCAAACGTGCTCTGATGAATATGTGCCAGTTTTATAATCAGAAGTAAGTAACTGCTGTTTAAAAATAAGAATTATTCCGGTCACTTCTAGGGCTGTGCCTTTGCGCTGTGGCTGCCCAGGGGCCTTAATTGGGGCTCCTCATCTAAGAATAAGCCTGTGTGTTTAATTAGGTCACTCTCCTGCCGACCTAGAATCTTTGCACAGGGCTTAGCTTGTGTTGCCCGAACTCCTGGGATGCACCCTGCCTGAACTTGGAGCCTCACAGCCAGGAGCTGGGTTGCTGCCTGCCTTTAGCTTAGTCTGAATTTGAGAAATGTATGATGCCTGTCTAACGTATCTTCCTTAAAAATTAACTGGGACCTAGTTGTTTTATTGAAGAGAAAATGAAGACTCAGGAAGTAAGTGTCCTACCCGTTTTTGAAAGAAAGTGAAAGTATGAAAGTGAAGTTGCTCAGTCGTTCCGACTCTTTGTGACCCCATGAATTATACAGTCCATGGAATTCTCCAGGTCAGAATACCGGAGTGGGTAGCCTTTCCCTTCTCCAGGGGATCTTCCCAACCCAGCGATCAAACCCAGGTCTCCCACATGGCAGGCAAATTCTTTACCAGCTGAGCCACAAGGGAAGCCCAACAGTTGAGATGTGGCTAGAGTCCAAGCCAATTCGTCCCTGGGTGGGTTCGAACCATGAACCTTTTGATTAATAGCCAAATGCGCTAACCGATTGCACCACAGAGACTATCCATTTTTGGATGGATATAATCTTGGCTTCCCAGGTGGTTCAGTGATAAAGAACCACTACCAAGCAGGAGATGCAGGTTTGATCCCTGAGTTAGGAGGATCCCCTGTAAAAGGGCATGGCAACCTACTTCAGTATTCTTGCCTGGAGAATCCCATGGACAGAGGAGCCTGGTGGGCTACAGTCCATGGGGTCAAAGAGAGTTGGACACAACTTAGTGACTACAACAACAGTCTTGGCTGAGGATAACTGCTGTGCTTGGCAGCTATTGTTCATGTTCCCCTGTGGCCTGCCGGGTCTGTCCTGGGTCACATACATGGAGGTCCCGAGAGACTGGTGAGCAGACAGGGGACATTGAATGTGCCTGAGAGTCAGAAGTCCCTTAGAGAGGAGCTCGGGAGAGGAAAAGGAGCCCAGTGTGACCAGGCTGGTCCTAGAGTACCTCAGCTGTAGTGGGCCAGCCAGGGCTACTCCACTGATATGGTGTCACTAAAGCCTTTATCCAGGTTTGGTCCTTGTGAGAGTGTGCCACGTGGTGTGCGGTGTGTGTGTGCATTGTGTGTGTGGGCAGGTGTCCACAGTGTTGCCCAACAGAAGCTGCAGTGGATTTGGGGGCCAGACCTGGGCCAGACAGGGAGGAAGCAGCTGGAACCGGCAGTTTCATTGAATAAACCATTAATAATATGGTTTTTCCTGTGGTCATGTGTGGACGTGAGAGTTGGACTGTGAAGAAGGCTGAGTGCCGAAGAATTGATGCTTTTGAAGTGTGGTGTTGGAGAAAACTCTTGAGAGTCCCTTGGACTGCAAGGAGATCCAACCAGTCCATTCTGAAGGAGATCAGCCTTGGGATTTCTTTGGAAGGACTGATGCTAAAGCTGAAACTCCAGTACTTTGGCCACCTCATGTGAAGAGTTGACTCATTGGAAAAGACTCTGATGCTGGGAGGGATTGGGGGCAGGAGGAGAAGGGGATGACAGAGGATGAGATGGCTGGATGGCATCACTGACTCAATGGACATGAGTCTGAGTGAACTCCGGGAGTTGGTGATGGACAGGGAGGCCTGGTGTGCTGCAATTCATGGGGTCACAAAGAGTCAGACACAACTGAGAGACTGAACTGAACTGAACTGAATACAGTGCCACCCACTTTGCAAAGCAGGTTTTCATAGCTGTTTCACATCATGTCACTATTTTATTTTTTGCTTTTGTTTTTTGTAAATTTTTGTTTGTGCCACAGGGCATGTGGGATCTTGGGATCTTAGCTCCCCAACTGGGGATTAACCCCATACCCCCTGCATTTGACTCTCGGAGTCTTAGGCACTGGACCACCAGGGAAGTCCCTACAATCACGTCACTATTGAGGGGCTCAGTTGTCCAGGGGGCATGTGGTTCCCTCCTTCCTCAGACTCCATCAGCCTCCCTGGGATCTGCTTCAGCCCTGGATTGCAGGGCCTGGTCCTCTCCTACACTGTTTCTCATCTGAAACCCTCAAGTCCATCATCCTTAACTTTTTTCCTTGAGGTGTAATGTACAGACAGTAAAATATATGAGTTCCTTCTCTTTTTAAAATTTTTATTTATTTATTTATTCCTGGCTTCTCTGGGTCTTTGTTGCTGCACTCCGGCTTTCTTTAGTTTCTGCAGCTGGGGCCCACTCTCAAGTTGCAGTGCACGGGCTTCCCTTTTACACCAGCCTTTCCTGCTGCAGAGCACAGGCTCTAGGTGCACAGGCTCCAGTAGTTGTGGAGCACGGGCCTAGCTGCCCCAGGGCATGTGGAATCCTCCTGCCCCAGGGATCAAAACTGTGTCCCCTGCATTGGCAGGCAGATTTTTATCCAGTGCACCACCAGAGGAGTCCCAATACATGAGTTCTTATGCTTGACATTGTGCCCGTGAAATTCCCAAGTTATTGTGGGCAATACAGTTTATTCTCCTTCTAACCCCATTGGATGGATAAGTCACTGTTTATCTTTTCTGGTCTTGATGGGCCTTCAGGTTGTTTCCAGTTTGGGGATTATTGTGAATAAAGATGCCACGAACATTCTTATACATGTCTTTCAGTGGATGCCATTTGAAAATTTTTTTATTGGAGTATAATTGCTTTACCATGTTGTATTAGTTTCTACTACACAATGAAGTGAATCAGCTATTGCTGTTGTTCAGCCATTCCTTTGTGTCTGACTATTTGGACCCCATGGACAGCAGCATGCCAGGCTTCCCTGTCTCTCAGTTATATGTATACATATATCTACTTCCTCTTGGACCTCCCTCCCACCCCCATCCCACCCCTCTAGGTCATCACAGAGCACAGAGCTGGGCACTCTGTGCTATACAACAGCTTCCTGCTAGCTATCTGTTTTACACATGGTAATGTCTATATGAGCTTCCCTAGTGGCTCAGATGGCAAAGAATCTGCCTGCAATGCAGGAGACCTGGGTTCAGTTTCTGTGTTGGGAAGATCCCCTGGAGCAGGGCATGACAACCCACTCCAGTATTCTTGCCTGGAGAATCCAATGGACAGAGGAGCCTGGTGGGCTACAGTCTATAGGATTGCAAAGAGTTGGACATAACTGAGCGACTAAGCATGCACGCAGTGTCTATGTGTAAATGCTCATCTCCCAGTTCATCCTACCTTCCCCTTGTCCACATATTTGTTCTCTACATCTGTGTCATTATTCCTGCCCTGCAAATAGGTTCATCTGTACCATTTTTCTAGATTCTGCACATTATGCATTAATACACAATATTTGTTTCTCTTTTTCTGACTTACTTCACTCTGTATGACAGACTCTAGGTCCATCCACATCTCTACAAATGACCCAATTTCATTCCTTTTAATAGCTGAGTGATATTCCATTGTACATATGTACCACATCTTCTTTATCCGTTCATCTGTCAATGGATACCCAGGTTGCTTCCATGTCCTGGCAATTGTAAATAGTGCTGCAGTGTCTTTGAACTCACTTTCTGTCCTTCATCTTCTCTGTCACTCATCGAGACCCCAGGTCCTGCAGCCGCACCATCAGTCTAATTCTGTAACCCAGTCTCATTGCTTTTTTGGCCAGATCAGATCAGATCAGTCGCTCAGTCATGTCCGACTCTTTGCGACCCCATGAATCGCAGCACGCCAGGCCTCCCTGTCCATCACCAACTCCCGCAGTTCACTCAGACTCACGTCCATCGAGTCAGTGATGCCATCCAGCCATCTCATCCTCTGTCGTCCCCTTCTCCTCTTGCCCCCAATCCCTCCCAGCATCAAGAGTCTTTTCCAATGAGTCAACTCTTGGCATGAGGTGACCAAAGTACTGGAGTTTCAGCTTTAGCATCATTCCTTCCGAAGAAATCCCAGGGCTGATCTCCTTTAGAATGGACTGGTTGGATCTCCTTGCAGTCCAAGGGACTTTCAAGACTCTTCTCCAACACCATAGTTCAAAAGCATCAATTCTTCGGTGCTCAGCCGTCTTCACAGTCCAACTCTCACATCCATACACGACCACAGGAAAAACCATAGCCTTGACTAGATGAACATTTGTTGGCAAAGTAATGTCTCTGCTTTTGAATATGTTATCTAGGTTGGTCATAACTTTCCTTCCAAGGAGTAAGAGTCTTTTAATTTCATGGCTGCAGTCACCATCTGCAGTGATTTTGGAGCCCCCCAAAATAAAGTCTGACACTGTTTCCACTGTTTCCCCATCTATTTCCCATGAAGTGATGGGACTGGATGCCATGATCTTCGTTTTCTGAATGTTGAGCTTTAAGCCAACTTTTTCACTCTCCTCTTTCACTTTCATCAAGTGGCTTTTTAGTTCCTCTTTACTTTCTGCCATAAGGGTGGTGTCATCTGCATATCTGAGGTTATTGATATTTCTCCCAGCAATCTTGATTCCAGCTTGTGTTTCTTCCAGCCCAGCATTTCTCATGATGTACTCTGCATATAAGTTAAATAAGCAGGGTGACAATATACAGCCTTGACGTACTCCTTTTCCTATTTGGAACCAGTCTGTTGTTCCATGTCCAGTTGGTTCCTGCAAAAGGAGGTCTTCACCTGTGGCTCCCCCTTCCCTGCCCTCTGCCCTCATTCTACTGCTACTACCTCTTGCCACTGACATCCCACAGGGTCCAAGTCTCCAGTCCTGTGACCTTGGGCCTTTTCTGCCCCTGGTTTTTCTGTAGCACTGTCACTGCTCATGGTTCCTTCTTTCCTTCTGGGGTTGCTGGGACAGCCCTTCCTCCTACTTCTTCCCTGTAAATCTGGCAGCTCCCTCTCAGCTTCTTTTGCTGGGTCCTCTCCTGCCTCGGCCCCCACATGGTTGTTGCCAGGACTCTGTGCTCAGCTTTCCTCTGCTCCTGTCTCTCTGAGGGGCCCACCTGCCACTGGGTCTTCAGCTACCATAGTTGCTCAAGCAACATCCCTCATCCTCAATCTCACTTCCCCAAACCCAAAGGATTTCAAACTCATTTGGTGGCAGCGTTGATTGACCTGACCTGAGGTTGTTTATTGTCTTTGTGGACCTACTTCGTGTGAATGAATATTCATGGCTTGGCAGCAGGAATGCTAATGTATTAGATTATGGGCTGTTGCATCAGACCTCAGCAAGTGTGTGATCATGCATATATACAGTAAATCATGTGTTACCTCCTTAGACTCAGAAAATACTGACTTCTGAGATATATCAGGCCCCAAGGGTGTCAGGTCAGCGCTGGTGGAGCCCGAATGCTCTCTCTAGTTTGTGGACGAAGGCTTTGTCTTAACAAGCCCCTGCTCTTCTTGCTGATATTTCTGGTTTGGTGGTCATATACTTGCAGGTTTCTCAGTGTCTCATCCTCATTTCCCTCCAGAATCCCCTTCGGTTAATCAGTCCCCAGGTCCTGATGAGCCCAGTGACTCCCTGGCCAGCTCTCCCTTACCCCCTCCTCATGAATCCAGGCGCTCACAGCTCCTGCCTGGGCCATGGAGGTCAAGCTTGGCAGCTCCCCTCATCCTAGCCTGCCCAGCCTCCCCTGCTCTGACACCAGAGCGGCTTTGACACCTCATCCTGCTCAAAACGCTGCCAGGGCTCCCCACCAGCTGCGGAGTCCAGGTCAAGCTCTTTTATTAGGGCACAGGAACCTTCTTAATCTGGTCTTGCCCCCTCCCCCACCCGCTGTGGGCCCTGGGAACAGTTGTGGGTTCATGACCCCTCTTTCCCCCTTTTACAGCTGCAGTTGCTTGGCTAGGAATTTTTCATATAATCTCCGGGGAAGCTCCTGCTTACTTTTCAAGAGGCTGGTGGGCATCACCTTCTGGAATTGCCCTTATCCCAACAGAACGTGCTTTCCTGTCCCTCCGGATGGCTGTGTCTGGACATTGTGGGCAGTATTGATTGGCTTGTGTGGGAGGTTGTGGGGGGAGGTGAATGTGGAGGGGTTGGGGGGGATGGGCATGGTGGGGATGGGAGTGGTGGGGGTAGGGTGAATGGTACAGTCAGCACCAATGGGCTCATCCCTTAATGCCCCAAGGCAGTTCAGGGCAGGTGTTCACAATATGCATAAAGGAAAAAAAAAGAGGTTTTACTCAAAAAACAGAGAATCTTAATGTATACATCATTTTCTGTTCCTTTTTCAGTTAGCATAAACATTTCTTGAAATTTCTATGTCATTTTATGTAGTTGAAATTTTATTATTGAAATAAAGATACCAAAAATAAATTAAATATGGTCCTGCATTTTACCCAGACCCTCCCCTGGGTGATTCATATGCATGTTAAGCCACTCTTCATTTGAATTATTTTTTTCAGCCTTTGTGTATGCGATTTGTTAATGGTTGACAAGCCTGTGCAAATGCAATTTGGGGTTCTGATTTTCTTTTCCCCATGTGGGAAAAGCATTTTCACGTTTTCTGAGTTAATCTTCTTGACCACAATTAGCAAAGTTTGTGTAATAATTTATAAATAACAGAGTCTCCTCTTCTCTAGATGGACATTGAAGGAGCCTTTGATTTTTCATGAATTCTCTCTCTCTTTTTTTTAAATTAAGGTAGAGTTGATTTACAATGTTATTTAGTTCCAGGTGTACAGCAAAGTGATTCTTTTTCAGTTTCTTTTCCCTGATAGGTTATTGCAAAATATTGAGTATAGTTCCCTGGGTTATACAGTAGCTCCTTATTGCTTATCTATTTTCTGTTGTATACATAGTAAAGTGTGTATGGAGTTTCTCTGGTGATTCAGATGGTAAAGAATCTGCCTGCAATGTGGGAGATCCTGGTTTGACCCCTGGGTTGGGGAGATCCCCTGGAGAAGGGCATGGCAACCCACTCCTGTTGTTTGCCAGGAAATTTTCCTTGCTAGGAAAATTCCAGACAGAGAAGCCTGATGGGCTACAGTTCATGGGGTCGCAAAGAGTTGGACACGACTGAGCAATTCTCACACACCCACACACAGTGTGTATATGTTAATCTCAAACTCTTAATTTATCTGTCCCCCATCCGTGAATCCTCTTCTTGCATTTAGCTTTTTCTGTTTTCTGTATACTTTTAGGATGGATTCTCAGAACAGGATTGTTCCAAGGAAATGTACATTTTCATGACTTGATCTGCAAAACCAAGTGGTTTTCTAAAGCAAGTCTCATTTCCCTGGGGGACTAGTTGATGACACAAAACACTGTGCGCAGGAGGGGTGGTCATTCTAGGAACACGGCCTATTAGACAAGCTGACCTCCCATCCACTTGAGTCCTGCCTGATTCTGTTGCAGGAAGGCAGATCCCTTCCACAGCCCAAAACTGGGCTCTTGTCTAACACTCAGAAATGAATTGTCCAAGGAGACACAAATGCTGACAAAGCAAGAGATTTTATTGGGAAAGGGCGCCCAGGTGCAGAGCAGTAGGGTAAGGGAACCCAGGAGAACTGCTCTGCTGTGTGGCTCACAGTCTTGGGTTTGATGGTGATGGAATTAGTTTCCGGGTGGTCTTTGATCAATCATTCTAACTCAGTCTTTCCTGGTGGTGCACGCATCACTCAGCCAAGATGGATGCTAGCGGGAGGGATTCTGGGAAGTGGATGGACACGCGTTGTCTCCTTTTGACCTTTCCCGAATTCTTCCGGTTGGTGGTGGCTTATTAGTTCCGTATTCCTTATCAGGATCTCCTGTCATAAAACAACTCATGCAAATGGTTACTATGGTGCCTGGCCAGGGTGGGCGGTTTCAATCAGTGTGCTTCCCGTAACAATTCTATATGAGATGTGGGGCCTGGCCAGGCTTCAGAAGGATTTACCAGATGATAAAACAATAAAACATTGGGATATGACCCTTCTCTCCTACCCTCTGCTCATTTCTACCTTGGGCTGAACTCCTGACAATTCCTGGGCATTTCTGTTCTTACCCCTGAAGTGCATCTGGCTAATGGGTCTAGTGTAAGAGGGACCAGTAGCCCCAGAAGGGAGGTGACTGTTTTCCTCCTTTGCCGCCACAAACTGCAATGGAGTGGTGACTGATTCCCAAGGGCAGGCTACAGAGAACGCGCTAGGAAGTGAATCTCCCCCCACCCCTGCCGCTAAATCTTCCTACCAACCCACTGCTGGTGGGCTTCTCTGGTGGTCCAGTAACTAAGACTCCATCCGCACTCCCAATGCAGGGGGCCAGGGTTCGATCCCTGGTCCAGAGATTAGATCCCACATGCTGCAACTAAGAGTTTTAATGTCACAACTAAAGATCCTGAATGCTGCAATGAAGATCAGAGATTCCGTGTGCTGCAACTAAGACCTGGTGCAGCAGAATAAATAAATATTAAAAAAAAACAAACAGTGCTCATGTTGTCTGTGGTGGCGGCTGACCTTTAGAAGGAGGGGCGGTGAAAGGACAGGTGAAGCCTCCAAGGAGTGAGTGAGGTTCTAGAGCAAGTCCTTCACCCAGCCCAGCCTTTGTTGGCCTCTCTAGAAAAAGAGGATAATAATCATGGTGATAATATCTACATCACAGGGCTGAGGTGAGAAGCAAATGAGAAAATGAATTTGGGACACAGTCAGTCCTATCCAGACACTGAATATTTCCAGAGGCATGAGACTCCCAAGGTAGGGTGATCTCAGCTTCTTCTTGCACTCATTACATCTATCGTTGGCTGGATGTGTTGAATGACTTTTAAAAGCCAAGGTCCTGAAATTTTGTTATATATTAGAGTCACCTTGGTGGCTCAGAAGGTAAAGAACATGCCTACAATGCAGGAGACCTGAGTTCAATCACTGGGTCGGGAAGACCTCCTGGAGAAGGAAATGGCCACCCACTCCATTATTCTTGCCTGGACGAGCCCATGCACAGAGGAACCTGGAGGGCTATAGTCCTGGCGGGCTACTTTTGTGGTTGTGAAGAGTCAGACATGACTAAGCAACTAACACACAGAGTCACCCAGGGAGCAAAAATGCCCCATGGCTGAATCCTACCCTAGACCAGTTTCATGAAACTCTCAGAGAGGGAGGGGTTCCCCCCACTAGGCTGTTACTCAGCACTGGCTTTGGCCATCCTTGACTTCAATGTGCCCACCTGCCCTTGCCTGACTGCTTCCCATTCACTAGAGACTTCATTTTAATTTATTTATTTTTCTTTTGGCTGCTCTGGGTCTTGTTGTGGCACATGGGCTTCTCTGGTTGTGGCTCGCAGGCTTAGTTGCCCTGAGGCATGTGGGATCTTTGTTCCTTGACCAGGGATTGAACCCTCATCCCCTGCATTGGTAGGCAGATTCTCAACCACTGGACCACCAGGTAAGTCATATGTCAGAGGTTTTAAAACTCCCTTAGTCATTCCAACTTGCCAGCTAAGGCTCCACTCTTGTCACTGAAATATAGTGAGATGGGCATCATGCAACTATCTGAGCCCTTGTGAGCAATGCAGACTCCTGGGACCTACCCCATACCTCCTGAGTCAGAAGTTGCATTTTATTTATTTATTTATTTTCTTCTTTATTTTTTAAAAATTTATTTATTTTAATTGGAAGCTAATTACTTTACAATATTGTAGTGGTTTTGCCGTTGACATGAATCAGTCTTGGGTGTACATGTGTTCCCTATCCTGAACCCCCTGCCCCTTAGAAGTTGCATTTTAACTAGACTCCTGGATGATTCACATGCATATTGAAGTTTGAGAAGCACTGAACTGGCCTCTGACTCCTGGCTGACCCTTCTCATGTGTCCTCCTCCACCCTGAGCCGTGGCAATCCACCCCTGGGTACATGGGACCAGATCATTCTTCTCTTACACTCCTTTGCTCTCATCACCTCCCAGAGAAAGTCTCCACCTGTTAGTGTGGCCTGGAAAGCTGGCCACAGTGAGCCCCAGCTGACACCCCAACTCTGTACCCCAATCAAGCATGTCTGTGACTTCCACATGCTTGCCAGGCTGTCGATCAGCACCCTTGGAGGTAGCCCTTGAGTGGCTAATTCCTCCTCCAGGAAGCCGTCCCTGACCTCCCCTGGGTTCTCTGGGCATGTTTAGTTACTAAGTCGTGTCCGACTCTTTTGTGATCCCATGGACTGTAACCAGCCAGGCTCCTCTGTCCATGGAATTTCCCAGGTAAGATACTGGAGTGGGTAGCTATTTCCATTTCCAGGGGATCTTCCTGACCCAGGGATCGAAACCAAGTCTCTGACATTGCAGTTGGATTCTTTACCACTGAGCCAGTAGGTTTCTCGTTTCACTGTTTCCTATTAATGAGCATTGTTTGTCTTCTTCAGCTACTTAAGGGCAGGTAACACTTCATAGTTTCTCTAAAATTTTTATTTTATTTCTGGCTACGCTGAGTACTTCACTGCTGTGTGCAGGCTTTCTCTAGTTGCTGCTATGCTATGCTATGCTAAGTCACTTCAGTCGTGTTCTACTCTGTGTGACCCCATAGACGGCAGCGCACCAGGCTCCCCTGTCCCTGGGACTCTCCAGGCAAGAACACTGGAGTGGGTTGCCATTTCCTTCTCCAATGCATGAAAGTGAAAAGTGAAAGTAAAGTCGCTTAGTCGTGTCTGACTCTTAGCGACCCCATGGACTGCAGCCTACCAGACTCCTCCGTCCATGGGATTTTCCAGGCAAGAGTACTGGAGTGGGGTGCCATTGTCTTCCAGTTACTGAGAGCAGGTCTAATCTCTAGTTGCGGTATGAGGGCTTCTCATTGCAGTGTCTTCTCATTGCAGTGTCTTCTCTTGCTGCGGTTCTCAGCCTCTAGGCCACAAGGGCTGCAATAGTTATAATGCTCAGGCTTAGTTGCTCTGTGGCATGTGGGATCTTCCTGGACCAGGGATTGAACTTGTGTCCCTTGCATTGGCAGGTGGATTCTTGAGCACTGGACCACCAAGGAAGTCCTCTTCATAGTTTTAAATCCAGCTTCTAGCAGAAGCTTGGCATGAAGTAGACACTTAATGAATGCACAGTGTCTGACTAGATGGATTTATGTGCAAGAAAATACGGCACGTAATACTGAAATGCACCATATCTCTGACTCTCGTGCAGCTTCCCTTTGCCCTGACCCTCTGTGCAAGCCGGCACTCATCCTACCTAGTCCCCTCCTGTCTCTCCTGATCACAGCAAGGAGAGGTGTGGGTCTCTGTCAGGGGTGGAGCCTGCCCCTGCCTGTGGCTCTCAAGCCCCGTGACCCAGCCTCAGGCATGTCTGGCAGGTCTCAGATGCCCTTCCAACATGCCCCAGGATGTCACTACCCTTATGACCTAAAGTGAAGAGAAATTAAAGAGCCTCTTCATGAAGGTGAAAGATGAGATTGAAAAAGCTGGCTTAAAATTCAACACTCAGAAAACTAAGATCAAGGCATCCAGTCCCGTCACTTCATGGCAAATAGACGGGGAAACAAAGGAAACAGTGACAGACTATTTTCTTGAAGATGGTGTTTGGTAGCCATGAAATTAAAAGATGCTTGCTTGGAAGAAAAGCTATGACAAACCTAGACAGCATATTAAAAAGCAGAAACATTACTTTGCCAACAAAGGTCCATTTAGTCAAACTATGGTTTTTCCAGTAGTCATGTATGAATGTAAGAGCTGGACCATAAAGAAGGCTGAGCGCTGAAGAATCGATGCTTTTGAACTGTGGTGTTGGAGAAGACTCTTGAGAATCCCTTGGACTGCAAGGAGATCAAAGCAGTCAATCCTAATGGAAATCAACCCTGAATATTCATTGGAAGGACTGATGTTAAAGCTGAAACTCCAATACTTTGGCCCCCTGACGCAAAAGACTGACTCATTGGGAAAGACCCTGATGCTGGGAAAGATTGAAGGCAGGAGGAGGGGATGACAGAGGATGAGTTGGTTAGATGGCATCACCAACTTGATGGACATGCGTCTGAGCAAGCTCTGGGAGTTGGTGATGGACAGGAAAGCCAGGGATGCTGCAGTCCATGGGGTCATAAAGAGTTGGATGTGACTGAGCAACTGAACAACAAACCTGCCCCAGACCTGTCTTGGGGCCTTCCTGTAGCACCTCACCCTCTGCCCATCAGGATCACCAAGCTACATGGTTTACATTGAGTCTTGCCCCAAGGCCACAGGTGCGAGGCCTTGTACCACGGCCAAGAAGAGGAGCCCAGAACCAAGGTCACCTCTGAAGCTAAATGAGCCCCTTTGTAACTCTTGCCAAAAGCCCCGATCATCACTAACAAGCTTTATGTTGAAAATTAGGCAAAGATGCCCATTCCAGTAATCACCCTGCATACTAAGTTGCTTCATTCATGTCTGACTCTTTGCAACCTCATGGACTATAGCCCACCAGGCTCCTCTGTCCCTCAATCAAGAATACTGGAGTGGGTTATCCTAACCAATCACCTAATGTCAACCTTCTGGCAAGAATTTTCTTTGTCTTGAGGCTATAAAAATTGACAATTAACCCACAAAAACTCTGGCCTCTTCCTGGTCTGTCAGGAGGTCGGCCCACTGCACTCACAGTGCCCTTGTTATCTCTGCTCTTTGTTCTTTTTAAACTCCTTTCCTTCCAAAATGCTCTTTGTCTGGAAATTCTTTTCCAACCCGGGCTCAGACTGCCTCATCAGTTTAGGGACAGGAGGGCACTATCTCCCAGGCTGTGGCTTCTTCTACCTCCTGCCAGCCTCAGATCCTGTGGGGACCCTGGGTCTGCAAGATTGTGTTAGGGGTAGACGAGGCCTCACCTCACTCCCTCAGGGGCCAATTTTTCCTAAAAGAGTGGCCCCAAAGTGCTGTATGATGTCCTGAGGGGGAATGTTGGCCCCTCGCCTCCCTACCCCAACCCTGTGCTCTTGTAGGATGGTCAGAATGGCCGAGTGGCCAGTCAGTACGCACGCATACACTCATGCCCACTTTCACATCTGCACTCACACCCACACAACAAACTCCCAGACACTTCCTTTATTTTGATGGTGAGAGAGACAGGATCTTGCAAGTTTCCTAACCTCTTAGCCCAGATGTCTCCCTCCATGGTCCCCCACCCATTTAGGGGACTGGCCTTTGCCCTGGGTGGGGCAGGATTGGGGCAGAATTGTATGTGGGCCCTGACTCAGCCCCAGGCCCTTCTTGCAAGTGGAGTCACGTCCCTCCTTATTCACCTGGGGGTGACGGGTGACGTGTCCTTTGGCTGTTGTGGCCACATCAGAGGGGAGGAGCCCCCTTGGACCAGCCCGGGCTCCCATGGCCAATGGCCTGTAGGCAGTGCCCAGCCTCCACTGTCCTTGTGGGTCAATTTCTTTTCAGCCCCTAAGCACTGGGCACACTGTGGGCTACATGAAATCTTTTTCTCTTCTAAACTAATACAAATCCTACATTTCCAGAAGATCTCATTCAGGATGCCCCTTTGTTGAAAAACAAAACAAAACAAAACAAAAAAAACTTCCTGGGATTTCCCTGGTGGTCCAGTGGTTAAAATTACATGCTTCCAATGTAGGGGGAGTGGGTTCCATCCTTGCTCAGCGAACTAAGATCCCACGTGCTGCATAGTGTTGCCAAGAAAAACAAACAAACAAACAAACAAAAAGTCTTCCTGATGACTCTTTCCCTTTGGCACGCCCACTGAAGATCCTGCTGTTGCCATGAGCTTCTGCCCTGCCTGGTGTTACTGGTAACATGAAAACAAGCTGAACCCAGAGTCTCACTTCTGCTGAAATGTCCCTGATGCCAAGATCCACATCTTTGACCTAGGGTAGAAGAAGGCAAAAGTGGATGAGTTCCCACTCTGTGGGCACACAGTGTCTGATGAGGATAGGCAGCTGTCCTCCGAGGCCCCAGAGGCTGCCTCTGTGTGTGCCAACACGTACATGGTGAAAAGCTGTGGCAAAGATAGTTTTCACATCCAAGTGTGGCTCTACCCCTTCACATCACCTGCATCAACAAGATGCTGTTCTGTGCTCTTAGGCTCTGATAGGCTCCAGACAGGTATGCACGGTGCCTTTGGAAAGCACCAGGACCCAGTGACCAGGGTCCACACTGGCCAAATTATAATGTCCATCTGTACCAAGCTGCAGAGCAAGGAGCATGTGATTGAGGCCCTGGTGTGTGCTAAGTTGCTCAGATGTGTCCAAATCTTTGTGACCCCATGGACTGTAGCCTGCCGGGATCCTCTGTCCATGGGATTCTCTAGGCAAGAATACTGCAGTGGGTTGCCATGTTCTCCTCCAGGGGATCTTTCCCAGCCAGGGATCGAACCCGTGTCTCCTGTGGCTTCTGCTTTGCAGGCAGATTCTTTGCCGCTGAGCCACCAGGGAAGCCCTGAGACTCTGTTCATGGCCAGATTCAAGTTCCCTGGCCACCAGAAGATCCCTGTCTCCAAGAAGTGGGGGGTTTACTGAGTTTATTAATTATTTTTAAAAAATCTATTTATCTGCCTGCATCGGGCGGGTCTGAGTTGTGGCATTCGAGATCTGTAGTTGTAGCATGTGAACTGTTAGTTGTATTATGTGGGATCTCAGTTCCCTGACCAGAGATTGAACCCAGGTCCCCTGTCTCGGGAGCGCCAAGTCTTAGCCACCGGACCATTGGAGAAGTCCCGGGACTTACTAAGTTTAATGTAGATGAATTTGAAAACATGGTGACAGAAAAGTGGCTCATCCCAGATGACTGTGGTCAAACACATCCTTAATTGTTGCCCCTGGGAAAATGGTAGGCCTTGTGCTCAGGAGAGCCTGGCGCTGTCCCCTTCTTATCACACTCACCAATAAATTCTACTTTCCTGTTAAAACAGAATAAAGGCCTTCCTGATGTATTGCTCCACTTCCCATCTCGATCCCTCCACGTACCAGCCACCCCTGTGTGAGGAAGCCCGGTCTACAGGAAGTTTCTGGTGATTTTGAGAGGGTTTCTCCAAACTCAGGGGAACAAAAGGCCCCTCAAACTCTGTACTGCTGTGGACCAATTGTGTGGAATAATGCCTCCGGCTGAAGGTGGAGGTGAAGTGTGAGCGGTGACTGACCTACCCCATGCCCTGGGTGAGTGTCAGGTGGCCACGGGGAACAAGGCCATCACATGCTGGGCTTGGACACCTTCCAAACAGGCACAGCCTGGGTGTGAGAGTCAACAGGATTGCAGGCTGAACGGTCCTGTTTTTACGCTGCCTCTGGGTGGATGGGAGGGGCCCGGCTGGGAGCTCAGAAGAAAGTGGGAGCAGAAGTGACCATTCTAGGTGGTAATGTGGCCACCTTGGACCTCCTTAATTAAAATATATATTTTTAAAAGTTGGAAATAATTCCAACTTTTATGAAAAGTTGTAAAAATAAAACATAGTTCAAAGAACATCTTTATTCTTTTTGCCAAGATTTACCTATTGTTGGGAATTCCCTGGCAGTCCAGTGGTGGTGTTGTTGCTGTTCAGTCACTTCAGCCGTGTCCGACTTTTTGTGATCCCATGGACTGTAGCCTGCCAGGCTCCTCGGTCTGTGGAATTTTCCAGGCAAGTTTACTGGAGTGGGTAGCCATTTCCTTCTCCAGGGGATCTTACCGACCCAGGGATTGAATCTGAGTCTCCTGCGTTTCCTGTACTGCAGGCGGCTTCTTTACTGCTAAGCCAGCAGGGAAGTCCCCAGTGGTTAGGACTCCACATTTTTCACTGTTGAGTCCCCAGGTTTAATCCCTGGGGCAGAAACTAAAATTCCACAAGCTGTGTGCCTCCCCCACCACCGAAAATAAAAAAGATTTACCTGTTGCTAACATTTTACTCCATTTGTTTTATCGTTTTATCATCTGTCCCCGCCAGTATGCACACACACAAATGGACACGCACACACATATGTGTACATGCATAATTTTTTCCCTAAACAATCTGAAGGTAAGTTACACATGTCATGACCTTCACCCTGAATACTTCGATATTTTCCAAGAATATTTTTCTTGTGGTGTCAACTTTAGAAATTGACCTAGAGCCAGTGCTTTAAGCTGCCGTTGATCTTCTAGTCCTATTCGTTGATCTTATTATGTCCTTGGGTTAAATCCCCTTCCCTGATTGAATATCTGAGAGTAGATACTACAATTAGTTGGCATGTCTCTTTAGCCTCCTCCTCTGAAACATTCCTTCTGCTTTTGTCTTCCGCGCTGTTGAAAAGTCTTGGTGAGGACTCTAAGCAGAGGTGGGTGAAAATGAGCTAACGTACCTCCTGCAGCCTCCATACTCTTGCCTCACCATCTAACCGTTGTTCATTTGGAATTACCAAGTATGGGACTCTTTCACTGAAATATTTTCTTCCCCCAAGATAATTTCTATCCCTTCAACAGTGCCTAACTTCATTTAGTTTGGCCATTTTGGAGAGAACAAACTTGTGTTCCTTTTTAAAAGAGGACATGCTACATCCTTTAAGTCTTTCTGGATGATCCACATCAAAACTCTAAATGGAAACCATCGTGCTTTGTTGCAAAACCAGCAATTATGGACCCTTAGGGCCTGTTTGGGTTTCCCCGGTGGCTCAGATGGTAAAGAATCCATCTGCAATGCAGATACCTGGGTTTGATCCCTGGGTTGGGAAGATACCTTGGAGGAGGGTATGGTAAACCACTCCAGTATTCTAACCTGAGGATTCTCCGTGGACAGAGACTGCTGGGCTACAGTTCATGGAGTTGCAAAGAGTCGGACATGACTGAGGGACTAAGCACAGCACAGCACAGGGCCTGTTTACAGCTCTGCACTAAATGATCGCAATTACTCTGCTCTTGGGTACTCATTTTTGTATTTTTTTTTTTCCTGATTCTGAGATTCTACTCATCTGCCATTTCTTACAGCTCCTGGTACACTTCTAGGGCTTTCCTGATAATTCAGAGGGTAAAGACTCCACCTGCAGGGCAGGAGACACAGGAGATGTGGGTTTGATCCCTGGGTCAGGAAGATCCTCTGGAGAAGGAAATAGTAACCCACTCCAGTATTTTTGCCTGGAGAATTCCATGGACAGGGGAACCTGGCAGGCTACAGTCCATGGGGTTGCAAAGAGTCAGACACAACTGAGCAACTAGGCACACTTCTAGCAATTCTTTTTTTCTTTTTACAGTTTATTTTTATTTATTTGGCTGTGTCAGGTCTTGGTTGTGACATGCAGGATCTTTCTTTGTGCTCGGACTCCAGAATGCATGACTCAGTAGTCGAAGCTCAGTACTCCATGGCATGTGGGATCTTAGTTCCCTGGCCAGGTCACCTGCATCTCAAGGTGGATTTTTAACCCCTGAGCCACCAAGGAAGTCTCCAGAAATGACTTCTTTAAATGGCCTTGGGCTAGGAAGATTGGATAACCCAACATGCAAGAATTGTTTGTAAAGCAAGAATCCTAAGTGCTTTTTTTCTTTATCAGACACTTTTATTTATTTATTAAAAAAAAATCTTTTAAACAAAATTCACATTTTATTTAGGTTGAAATTAACTATGCAAAATTGATTTCCTTCACTAAAAATACCCACAATACTTTGTGTATTATTCCTAGGTAAACCACAAAACACTTATATTTTTAGGTTTTCTAGGTTTTGCTTGTAAATCAAGATGAGGCAGTAGACACAGTCATGTCTTCTGCTCAGCCAATAGCTTGATTGTCATGCCGCATTTAGTAAGTGAATGATGGAAAATATCGAAGTTTATCATGAATTTTGGTTTGAGGAAGCCACAAATGTGGCAAGCAAACTTGACATTCAGATGAGACTCCAAGGGAAATTTTGCAGAGTTCAGCACAGTAACCTGGAATCTCAGTTTGCTTTTGAGAGCTACAGTAAAGAAACTCTAAGTCTTCTAACAGTGGACCACATTACTCAGGAACAGAAAGATATATTCTCAGAACAGTACCTCAAAGCTCTTAAAATGCTTATCTCTGGTACCCTCTGTCATGGGACAGTCTTTTATTTTTAAAGCACGTGAGTCTCCTGCTTTTGCAACCCTATGTTTGTTGCAGTCTGAGTTCTCTGCTACATTCTAGGTCGTTGTGGTCCTTGGATGCATAAATTCAAGAAGTGAAGATAGTACAATATAGATGAATTGTTCTTCCTTGATTATTACTGCTTTCTCTCTTAAAAAACAGGGGCTTCCCTGATGGCTCAGCTGGTAAAGAACTAGTCTGCCAATGCAAAAGATACAAGAGATGTGGGTTCGATCCCTGAGTTGGGAAAATCCCCTGAAGGAGGAAATGGCAACCCATTCCAGTATTCTTGCCTGGAAAATCCCATGGACAGAGGAGCCTGGAGGGCTGCAGTCCCTGGAGTCTCAGTTGGACACAACTGAGCACCCAGGCACATGCACTTAAAGAACAGAAGGGACACCAGAGACTGTCCTGGCTGACTCCACCCTCAAATGAGGAGGAGATGGGGGCCCAGGGTGGGGCCAGCAGGGTCAGCAGTGGTGTCTGAAGGTTTGAGGGAGAGGGGAGCTGCTGGACACCACTGATAGTGGGCAGGTGACTGGAGAAGGAACCACTGCCTTCTCACTCCTGGTGGCGATGGCCAGTGTGGACGGGGGAGAGCTAAGGGAGCCCAGAGGGGAGCCGCAGGCCCTGGAGCCGGACTGGCATCAATGGTGAGATGAATGGGGGAGGGGAGGGGATCATGATAAACACCCCATTTCCTGACATACCCCACACAACATAGCAGCCCCGGGACTGACTCCTTCAAGTACACAGAGATGATGACACTCAAAATACAGGCAAGCCCCTGCTCTCAAAAGGGAACATCCCCTTGTAGGTGGGCAGTGGCTGACCACATGGAAAACTGACTGTGTACGCTCAGTGGGGGGAGGGGCTCTCCCCCTCCCCCACCCCCAGACATGGTGCTTTGTGCTGCCCACCTGGGACAAACATAACATCTCTGAGCTTGGACACAGTGACCTCGATCAGGAAAGTGACACCCCCACTGATCAGGGCACATCCTTGTTCTTGGGGATGCCCCCAGCACACTCCCACGGTGAGAGGAGCCCTGCACACGCTGGCACTCGTGTTCAGATACGCACATGTGCTCAGACACACACAGGCCCAGGGAAGCCCTGGCCCTTGGAGTTTGGGGACATCCTCCCCTTTCCAGGATTTTTGTCAACTGCAGCCTGGTGATGGGGAAGATTGGCTGCGGCTTTGACATGGACTACACTCTGGCTGGTAGCGGAGAGGGGGAGGGATGGGGGGTGGGGGAGTGAGGAATTGGGGGCCAGGGGTGCCAGCTGGGGAATGGGCACCAACGGCCTTGGGTCTGCTCGGCCTGCAGTTTACAATTCCCCAGCTTATGAGACACTCGCCTTCAAGTTGCTGCTGGAGCGCCTGGTGTGCATAGGGTACCCGCACGAGATCCTGCGCTATACCTATGATCCCACCTTCCCCACCAGGTGAGCAGAGCCCAGAGGGTGGGATGCTGAGCCGAGTCCCGGCCCTGGCACCCCATTCACAGCCTCTGTGCCCTCACCCACGGGGCTGGTGTTCAACGTGCTCTACGGAAACCTGCTGAAGGTGGATGCCCACAGGAACATGCTGCTGGGCACCCATGGCTTATCCTCCCTCTCAGAGTAAGGCACTGGCTGGGGGGCAAGGATGGTGCAGGAAAGACGTTGGGGCTGAGGGGTGAGTCAAGCACACAGCAGGGGCTTGGCAGTGCCACCTGGAGAAAGAGGGACAGGAAGATGGGGAGAGGCGCGAAGGAGTGGCAGAGCCTGGCCGACCACTGGTGGGCGCTGTGGAGGAGGTGGCATCATGGCACAGTGCTCACTTCTTCCCCAGGGCGGAGGTCTGGGGCTTCTACCTCAGCAAGTTCATTCAGAGGGATGACCTGCAGCGGTTTCACAACCTCAACATGCTCTTCAACCTGCCTGGTGAGGGCTGATGGGGTGAGGGCTGATGGTGAGGTAGTCTCGGCTCTGGCCTGGATCCTTGGACCAGAGACTGACTGCTCTCCCCACCCCCAGAAACCTACCTGTATGCCTGCCTGGTAGACTTCTCTGGCTGCTCCCACTACATCAAGTGCATTCTGTGCCCCTCCCCTCGCCCCGCCCTGGGTGACCCAGCAGGATAGCGCTCCCCTTAGGGGCCAAGCCCTGAAATGGGGGCTCCAGCAAGAGGCAGCGGCTCCTCCTGAGGAACCCCTTCAACAAGGGCTTCAAGAACTCAGTGGGAAGGCCTTAGATGTGGGCGCCCTCAACTCTATAACTGATAGCCCCAAGGGATGACCCTCAGCACAGGGTGACACCCCTCCCAAGAGGGCTGGTGCCTGCTCACTGTGGATGGAAGGAGTCCTGCTGGTAGGGCTCCAGGGCGGTGGTCACCTCAGGGGCCCATATCAGCCTCCCTCTTGGCTTGACTCAGCTGTGACACAGGCTATCAGCACGGGAACCTCTTCATGTCCTTCTGAAGCCTCTTCCAGGATGTGATGGATGCCATGGATTATGTCCACCTTTTGGTGAATGTCCCAGGACCCCAGGCCACACCCAGGTCCCCAGACTCCATAAGGTTTCACTCTGCTTCCGGTTGAGGATGGTGGTCTGTGTTCCTCCATCTTGGATGTATGCATGTGCACGCATGCCTGTGTGCACATACACACATACACATATGAGCACGTGAACTCACAGCTCTGCTCCCTCCTGCAGGGCTGTCTCAAGGAGAAGACCTTGGAGGACTTAGAGAAATTCTGGAGAAGGATGTGAGTGGCCTTAGACTAGGGTCATGACTAAACCTTGTCCCCCCCTCTCCCAGGGCGGTGGGGCTGCTCCTCCTTTCCCTGGCTCTTTCTTCAAGATGTAGACAGAGCTCTGCACCCTGGCCTTGTTCCTTGCCTTCCTGCCTGACCTGGGGCCCCCTGCCCAGCCATGGGGCTGAAACCTGAGAACAGGCTCCCAGGGCAGCTCCGGGGAGGCCCCACTGCTGGAGGTGGCTCCTCTCTCTGCCCCAGGCATGAATCCTCGTCCTTCTGGACAAACTGAAGGAGGTGGGAAAAGTGTTCCTGGCCACCAACAGCAGCTACAACTACACAGATGTGAGTGTGTAAATGGAGGTGGGTGGAGGGGCGGAGCTCAGCCTCTGGGCCAGAGAACTTTCTTTTCTGGCTCTGGGGAAACTGAGGCCCTGCAGAAACAGTGGGGGTGAAACCCTCACTGCCTGGTTGGTATCTTGGGTTCCATTTCTTGGCCTTTTAAGGTCTCAGTGAAATGTTAGTCACTGTCTGTGTCTGACTCTTTGTGATCCCGTGGACTGTAGCCAGGCTTCTCTGTCCACAGGATTTCCCAGGCAAGAACACTGGAGTGGGTTGCCATTTCCTTCTCCAGGGGATCTTCCTGACCCAGAGATCAAACCTGCCTCTCCTGCACTGCAGGCAGATTCTTTACCCCGAGCCACCAGGGAAGCCTAGGGTCTCTGTGAAATTATCCATTTCCCCTCCATCTTGCTCCTGTGGTGCCCGGTGTGTCCTGTGGGCTGAGGGCCTTGGCTGCCCCTGGTCCAACCCAGCTAGGTGCCCTAACTCCTGCCTTGTCCTTGCCAGGCCATCATGACCTACCTGTTAGGTGCTGGTGAGGTGAGTGCCATGGGCCTGGCTGGTGGAGGCTGTGTCTAGGGCAGGGAGACCAGGCCACCTTGCTGCAGGTCCCTCCCATGTCCAGTTCTCTCCTCCAGGAGGAACCAAGGGTATGGGAAGGATCGTTTCACCTGAGTGGGCCCGTCGGAACCTCCCCAGTGGGTGCTGGAACTTCCCCAGTGGGTGGAGACTGGTGACTTCAGCCAGGCTATGGGAGGAGCCTGGAGGGGTGGAGAGACCTTGGAAAAGTGACTAGATATTTGGGGACGGGCTGGATGGGGCAGAAGCGGGTGAGGGAGGGGGTGAGAAGTGGCTTTGGCAGGCCTGGGGGCAGGGAGTGCGACATACCTTGTGGGGACCCAGCTGGCTAATGGGTAAGCAGGGCTCCAGCTTGGGGGTGGGGTGGGGAGGAACCTGTGCTCTCGTCCTGTGTCCCTGGGTCTCTGACTCTGTGCTATGAGGGACTCCAGGGGCTGACACAGCCCACTCGACATCCAACGCTGGCCTCTGCTAATAGCTTTGGAGCACTTCCTGCCAGCATGGCTGGGGATGTTGGATGGTCAGAGGCCCCGGTTCCTGAGCCTCGGGATGTCCCATCTAGCTGAGAGGCCAGGGCTGAGATGGGGAGCTGGCGAGTTTTCACCGGTCCAGAGCCAGGCATCCCGGTCAGGTGTGGGTGGGACAGCTGTGGGTGAGGACCTGGCTGAGAGCCTGAATCAGATTTTCCAGGCTGAGCGCGTGTGTTGGCATGTGCCTCTCCATGTGGCCCGCCACGTCTCGTCCTCCCACCTGCAGGCTGCAGCCAGGCCCTGGAGGTCTTATTTGATCTGATCGTGGTGGACACACAGAAGCCCCACTTCTTCGTGGAGGCCACAGTGCTGAGACAGGTCAACACAGTAATGCAGGGGTCGAGGCCTGTCCTCCGTGACCCATGGACTGCACTGTGGGGAGGGAGCCCGCCTCTCACGCTTGACCTGCCCTTGGTGGTGGCTGCTCTGCTGTCTGTCTGTCCCTGGAGGCAGGGATCCAGGGAGGGGACTCCTTCAGGGCCCTGTGGCCCCCTTCTCTCCTTACCCCATAGCTACTCCTGCTAGTCCCAACCCCCCACTGTCTCTGACCAGGGCACCCCTCTGCCCCCTCCAGGACACGGGCAAGCTCTGTGTTGGTACCTACACCAGCCCCCACCAGCACTGTGCTGTCTACTCTGGAGGTACCAGCTCCCCCTTCTCCCTCCCTCCCTCCCATTCCTCCTTAGCAACCCACCTTCAACTAGAAGCCCACATCCCAGGCCTGCCCACCAGGATGGGACTAGGAGCCCCTGTCCCCAGCCTGCTCGCTAGGACAGGAAGGACTGTGAGTGGGCCTGTCCTCCCCTGGTCCGGCAGGGTCATTGGATGTGGTATGTGAGCTGCTTGAGGTTCGGGGGAAGGACATCCTATACACTGGGGATCACATCTTTGGGGACATCCTCAAGTCCAAGAAGCCGCAGGGCTGGCGGACTTGTCTGGTGGTTCCTGAGCTGTCCTGGGAGCTGGGCATCTGGGCCCAAGAGAAGGGTGAGTTGTAGGGGGCAGACCAGCAGGGGGCACTGGCCAGTGATGCTAAAGCCTGCACCATGGTCATTATCTCCTCTCTCCCATGTGGGGTCAGTAGTGACCATGATCATACTGTCTGCTCTGTGGTTTATGAGAGTGGATCTATTTATTCATGAGGAAACAGAGACCCAGAGAGGTTAAGTGTCTTGCCCAAAGTCACACAGCCTGAAGGCATCTGTCCCACAGGGCTCTCCCTGCTCTGCCCTGGGCGGAGTCTCCCTCAATGTAAGGAGAGGGGCAAGGATGTTATGCACACAGCTGGGCCCAGGGCAGGGGAGTGGGGTTAGACTCCAGTGATCTTTCCACCCTGACCTCACCAGCTGAGCTAGGCCCAGGACAAAGGGCAGGGCTGTCATGCCCCCTGTCACCTGTCTGCTTTTCAGAGCGAATGGAGATGCTGAAGAGGCTGGATGTGCATCTAGCGGACCTGTACCAGTGAGAGCCCTGACCTGTGACCCCTACCCCAGGAGGGGAGCAGGATGGAGGGTGGTGGTCCATGTCCACACCTGGCAGCAGGGTCCACACCAGGTTGCTCAGGAAATCACGATCTGTTTCAGACTGGGCTTCCCTATTAAACTGGACTCTGACCCCCTTGAGATGCTCACACTGACCGCTAGGCCCTTCCTCCTGAACCACTGACCCTGTCACACGTGGGCACACACCCAGCTCAGCGCCCCCACTGGGTGCCCGCAGAGTGCCTCCCACCCCATGGCATCTGGGGAGGTTGTACCCGGAGACTCCGGGGCCCCCAGCTCCTCTCCTCCTGGGTCAAGTGGCCATTTTTGCACCAGGCACACAGATGGCAGCAGTTACGGCCTGCAACTCATCAACTCCACCAAGAGGGAGTTTCAGGTAAGAGCGGGGTGCTGAGGAGGAGGGGATGGGCCTGGCGGGGCGGTGGGTGAGGCATGTGACTCCAGGTTGCCTGCCTGGATTAGCTCTTTCCCAGGTCTCCAGAGCCCTATTATGACTCCCGCAGTCTCCAGGAGTGCCACTGGGCCTTGTTAGCCTGTGCCCTCTGCTGGCCCTCGTGCTGAATGACAGCCGTGTGCTCTTGAAGGCTTGAGGTCCTTCCATCTCCACCATTAACCTTGAGAACTGCCTGCCTCCTGCATTGGGTCCTCAAGTGACCGACTTCCTGGCTCATGTCTGGGGTCAGCCAGGCAAAGGGCCTGAGAAGACCCTTTGGATTTAGGGTGGATGGGCTGGTGTGTCTGGGTAAGGAAAGGACACGTTCCCTAGTGTCATTCCTGACCAGTCACCAGAGGTGGAAGAATCCCACAGGGGTTCAGGCCACTCGACCTTCCCAGGCCCAGTGGGGACCAATAGTGTAGGATCTTGGCTGAACCTCTTGTGGGGAATTCAGTGCTTTCATGCCATGTGATCTCCCACATCCCCTCGAGGGGGACTGGACAGGGATCGTCACCCTTATTTTATAGATGGGGGAACTGAGGCACAGAGAGGGTAACAAAGACATTCTTGGTCACTCTGGGAGTAATATTGGACCACTTTTCTTTAAAAAAAAATAAACTATTTGTTTGTTTTTGACCTGGGTCTTCACTGTTGTGCATGGACTTTCTCTAGTTGTGGCATGTGGGCTTCTTACTGTGGTGGCTTCTCTTGTCACGGAGCACAGGCTCAGTAGTTGTGGTGCACAGGCTTAGTTGTCCCCGAGGCACGTGGGACCTTCCTGGAGCAGGGATGGAGCCCGTGTCCCCTGCACTGGCAGGCAGATTTTTAACCACTGAACTACGAGGGAATGAATGCTTTTCTAGATTCTGAAAGCAGGGCCTGTAATGAGGTAGGGGCCTGCTAGTGGGGTGGGGCAGGAGTGGGCCTGGGTGTGTGGGTCTTACCAGAAAGTAAGTGACGCTGAGAGTGTAGAGCAGGCTGGTCGCTCTCCAGGACCAGGCAGGAAAACAGGGAGTGGGACCTGGGGCCAAGGAGAGAGAGCCGCCCCACCTCCCAAAGCCCGGGCTGGCTGAGCGCCATGGCAGCTCCTTCCTTCCCTGCGGTGGGCGAGGGCCTCAATGTCTTTAGGGGACTGTTTCCCAGGAGGGCAGAGCTGGGCCTGACCCTGGCAGACAGGCTTGCTTGTGGGTGATGCAGGTCCTGTGCGTGGGGGTGGGGGTGGGAATGGGATCTCGAATCAGTGAGCTGCCCCTCTGCCAGAGAGTCAGCCGGGAGCTGGACCTGTGCTACAGTGTGATGGGCAGCCTGGTTCCCGTGTGGTTTCCACCAGACACTCTTCTCCAGCCAGCTGATGCACTACGCCGACCTCTACACAGCCACCTATCTCAGTTTCCTGTACCGCCCACTCAGCTCGCTGTACCGGGCAGCTGGGGAGCTGGTATGTCCCCGCGGAACCTCCCTAGCATCCCTGAACCTCCATCTCAGAAGGACCCATGGATGCTTGACCCTGCCAAGAGCATTTGAGATCACCAGACCCCCTTCTCCCATCTCCAGGCACAAACGGGCCAAACCCTTGCAGATAACTGTCTCATAAAGAATGCTCTGGAGGGGTTATGATTCTACAGATAAGACGCCTCTGCTGGGAAGTTTTCCTCCTGCTCAATTTTAACTCCTGCTTTAAACTGAGACTGCATTATCTCCCTAGGACACATGATACCGCTTTCAAGGAGGAAGGCTGTGGTCCCCTTACCCTCAGTAATCGCAGTACAGTGATCGCAGGGAAAGTGGACCAAACAGCAGACTGCATAGTAAACACTCCAGCTGGTTTTCCTCTGGAAGACCTGGAATGCTTCTCAGTCAAGAGCAATGAGGTGAAGGCGACAGTGACGCCACAGGGTTCATGGAGGGCATGAGACTGACCAGTGCAGAGCTCCCCAGGGCATGCATGTCCCTCCTCCCAACGAGCGGTCATTATTTCCATCTTAGATGATGTACCGTCTGCAGTCAAGGATCTAGACTTGAAGCTAGTTCTCTGGGGTTCCGTGAACCCTATTTTTCTTGCCACTCTCAGCTGCCTTCCTGATAATTGAGAGCAGGAGAAACCATTTTATGTTTCTGGGCTGGGTGGTTTTTTTTTTCTTTTTTTTAATTGATTCTGCTTAATGCTTAATATAACTCAGCAAAGTAGGTTTTCTTCTCATTTTACCACTGGTGAACTGGAAGTGCAGAGAACCTAAATAACTTAGGTTCAGACTGCTGCTAGGTAGACTGCAGAGTCAGGATTTGAATCCAGGGCCACTTTGTCCACTGCGTCACACTGCCACACTGAGCTCTCACTGTGCAGCCTCGTCTCATCTCTGGGCTTTTAAATGAGCAGGCTGGAGGATTCCTGTAGGCAAAATGGGGGGTCTGAGGCATTATCGTGCAGTTAGACACCGTTGCTAAAGTAGAGACCAGACAGATGAAGAAACAGCATCGGGAGAGCCCAGGTGAAAGAGCTAAAGAAACCTGAACTTACCCAGCAGTGCTGCCTGGGATTTTTGAGGAAGTCCATCTGCCAGAAACTTCCTCCTCCTGCTGACCCTCTGGGCTCCCTTTTCTGTAGCATCACTGGGCAGGAAGCTGGCAGCTGTAGGCAGAGGATGGCGTTGGGGGTACTGATGTGTAACTGGGGACTCTGGAAGGCCTCAGCACTGCTGGAGCTCCTCCACCTCCGGTGTTGGTCCCTACAGGTGCCCCATGAGACAGCAGTGGAGCAAGAAAGGGCTGCTCTGGTTCCCGCCTTCAGCTTCTTCTCTTGCAGCCAGAGGGTGAGTTACTGGAAAGTGAGGGCTGCCAGCTGACTGGCCGGGGAGCTCAGAGACTTGGGGGCTCCTCTTGGGCTAGAGCAGGGGTCCCAGTGGAGCAGTATCAACCCGAGGGGTTATTTGGGAGGTCTGCGGGAGCTATTTTGTCTTCTAGTGCAATCATTCCTGAATATTCATGTAGGAATACATATTATTTTATTATACGTTGCTTTTCACTTCTTGTTTGTTATAGTTAAGGTATGATATTGATTGTTAAGATTATAGAGACAATCATATTGTCTATGAATCTCAATTCAGAATCAAGAAGAGCAAATGAAAATATTTATTTAATTGAAGTATAGTTGATTTGCAGTGTTGTGTTAGAAAGTATTTGGTTTTAAGACGAGGCAGGGGGTCTGAGAGGGCCAAGAATCACTGGCTCTCAGACTCACAGGTCCTGCTCGGCTGACTGAATGGGGTCCCATATCTCCCCACATCTCTTCTGGATCATTCCTCTGACAGATCCATCCTCATTCTGGGACAGGTGACAGGACACAGACTCTCCCTGGCCAGGCTTCCTCAGCAGGCGACTTTTATGGACACAAAGTGGAGGGGCTTCTTCTTCGCCCGCTCTGTGACTCTGCCCTCTGAGTGGAGACCCAAGCTTTCTTGAGTGGCAGGCTTGGCTCCTCACCAAGTTCTGCAGCCCCGAGCCCTGCAGGAGGGTTCCTGTTTCTACCCTGGCGTTCTTAGGGCTTGATTTTCAAAATGGCCATCTTATCGGTTCCCTTTAGTGTGGTGGCTCCAGGCTCAGTGTACATTCTTTCCATCAGTGTTTTTCACCAGGTGCCTCCCATATGCCTGACAAAGTAGAAACTGAATTATGAGCCACTTTACTCCTGCCCAGGAGAAGCTCAAAATTCAAGTACATCGATAACATTAAATGGCAAGGACCTAACAGAAGCAAAAGAAGAACTGAAGGTCTTAATGACCCAGATAACCATGATGGTATGGTCACTCACCTAGAGCCAGACATCCTGGAGTGTGGAGTCATGTGGGCCTCAGGAAGCATCACTACGAACAAAGCTAGTGGAGATAACGGAATTCCAACTGAGCTATTTCCAATCTTAAACCAGTGGTTTGCAACTATTTTTTCCCTCCCAACCCACCAGGGGACTAGACCCACTCCCCTCTGTAACTGTGGGTTCTCTGGGGATGTGTTGGTTACTCTATCCTCTCATCTCCATCCCAGCACAGACTAAGGCATTTGGACACATTTTCTACCCCTGGCTGGGAGTCACTGTGTGAACCTGGGAAGGTTCCATAACCAGCTTTCTTTGTTTCTTGTAAGGCTGAGGGCAAAGCGAGAAGGACCAGGAGGGCTGCATGGAGGCAGACTGAATCCAGGACATGGCTGGCATCACCATCCTCTTCTATGAGATATTTTTCAGATAACAGGACAAATATGGGAAAGAGAGAAAGCAACCATATTGAAATCTAAATGTAACAGATCTGGAGCCCAAGAGCCCCTCTTTTAGGGAGGAGGAAGGGGTCTTGTTCTCCCTGGCTGCTGGGCCATTTTTGTGTACTAAGTGGAACTATTTAACCCAGTTCCCCTGAGTGTATTTCTCATCCATTTTTATTTCTATCAATTTTTAAAAAAATAGTGTTTCTGTGCACTTTTGATTCTGTTACTAGTAACGACAATGGCCATCGATGACTTCATTAACTATTCTTTCCAGTCACTGTGAAAGACAGCGGGATAGTTTTTGAACTTGATGTATATACATGCATTAAAATCTATGAAAAGTCCTACTTGTGATTTTAAAGCTTGATTCTTCATTCTAGTTGGAGCTCCTCCATGGTGTTAAGCCCTTGCCCTTTACTGAATTTGAATTCACTTTTCTTGTTAATGGTATCATCTGGAGGCTTTTGTTGTTCAGGCTCTCAGTCGTGTCTGATTCTTTGCAACCCCATGGACTGCAGCATGCCAGGCCTCCCTGTCCTTCATTCTATCTCCTGGAGTTTGCTCCAATGCATGCCATCCAAACATCTCATTCTCTGTCACCTCGTTCTCCTCCTGCCCTCAGTGGAGGCTTAGAAGGAATAGATGTTTGAAATGAAAGCATGTGATCCAGTTCACTCGTTTTATTTTCTGTGGGTAAATAGGGGAAACATTTGGAATATCTGAGGATAAATAAGGGACAACAGGCCCTGTGCTCAGAGTTCACACTTTTTGACATCTCCTGTGCATTTCAGAAGCTTCCAGACCTTTCATTATTCTTCCTGTGTCGACTTTTGTGCCTCAGAGTCACCAGGGGCAAGTTTTCGAGGAAAGGACTAGGTACCCCTGACCTTGTGTCTTTATTTTTTAAAGAAACAGAAAGTATATTTTTAGCTGTTTTCAGTCTTTTAAAATATTTATTTGGCTGCACCTGGTCTTAGTTGCAGCGTGCAAACTCTTAGTTACGGCGTGTGGGATGGAACATGGGCCTCCTGCATCGAGAGTGCAGTCTTAGCCACTGGGCTCTCAGAAAAGTCCCTGGTCTTGTGTCTTTAAACACTAGACTCTTATTAAAGGCCTGCTGCTGCTGCTGCTGCTGCTGCTAAGTCGCTTCAGTCGTGTCCGACTCTGTGCGACCCCAGAGACAGCAGCGCAGCAGGCTCCCCCATCCCTGGGATTCTCCAGGCAAGAACACTGGAGTGGGTTGCCATTTCCTTCTCCAATGCATGAAAGTGAAAAGGCCTAGAGGATAGTATTTTACCAGCAAAACTGCTCAGACCCTAGGGTGCATGCTTTTCTTTGAAATCCAGTAGCATTATAAACGGAGAAGGCAATGGCACCCCACTCCAGTACTCTTGCCTGGAAAACTCCATGGATGGAGGAGCCTGGTAGGCTGCAGTCCATGGGGTCACTAGGAGTCGGACACGACTGAACGACTTCACTTTCACTTTTCACTTTCATGCATTGGAGAAGGAAATAGCAACCCACTCCAGTGTTCTTGCCTGGAGAATCCCAGGGACGGGGGAGCCTGGTGGGCTGCTGTCTCTGGGGTCGCACAGAGTCAGACACGAATGAAGCGATTTAGCAGCAGCAGCATTATAAAAAGTATTTTGTTAATACTACAAAAATGAACACTTAGAATTCCCTCCTAGGGCAGAGAGAATGCAGAAATGGCCTGGGGGATAAGCAGCCTGGCAGAAGATCCTTAAGGGGTCTGAGGAAGAGATGAGGCAGAGGGAGGGGAAAAGGCATGGGGAGGGGGAGGGGAGGGGGAAGGCAGACCCGAAGAAAGAAGAGGTGAAGGCCCCTTCCTGTGCTTCTCCTTCTATCTTACCTCTGCTCCTCCCTCAGGTCTCAGGGGCCTCCCACCTCCCTGATCCTCTTTCTCAGGATCATCATACTCTGACATTTGTGATGCTCTAACATGTGTCCCCACTAGACTTGTGGCTCCATGGGGACAGGTCATTTGGGTCACCATGGTATCTCTGTTGTCAAGTGTCCTGTTTTATTGCATGAGCCACGTAACCTGATTTATCATTACTCTGGGTCGGCATGTAGACTTGCAGGGAAAAGACTGGGGCTACAGATATATCATAAAGACAAGAGGAAGTGGGGAAAGGCTAGACAGCTTTGGATTAGAACTCTGCTCAACTCCTAGGAAGTCATCTGTATTTCTATCTGGGGGTTGTTCATTTGATGCAGTTTGTGTGTGTGTGTTAAAAAAAAAAAACACATTATGTCAGGACTTCCCTGGTGGTCCAGTGGTTGACTCCACCTTTCAATGGAGGGAGTGCAGGTTCAATCTCCGTTGGAGAACTAAGATCCCACATGTCATGCGGCAACTAAGCCCACGTGCTGAAACTAGGGTTGACATATATATGCTGCTGCTACTGCTGCTAAGTCGCTTCAGTCGTGTCTGACTCTGTGCGACCCCATAGATGGCAGCCCACCAGGCTCCTCCATCCATGGGATTTTCCAGGCAAGAGTACTCGAGTGGGTTGCCATTGCCTTATCCCATATATATGCTATCATGTGTAAATATTAATAGATAGCTAGTGGGAACCTACTGTATAGCAGAGGGAGCTCAGCTTGATGCTCTGTGATAACTCTGTGATGACCTAGAGGGGTGGGATGGGGTGGGGAGCATGAAGGAGGGAGGTCCCAGAAGAAGGGGATATATGTATATATATAGCTGATTCATGTTTTTGTACAGCAGAAACTAACAATATTGTAAAGCAGATATCAGTTCAGTTCAGTTCAGTTCAGTCGCTCAGTCGTGTCCGACTCTTTGAGACCCCATGAACTGCAGCACGCCAGGCCTCCCTGTCCATCACCAACTTCCCGAGTTCACCCAAACTCACATCCATTGAGTTGGTGATGTCATCCAGCCATCTCATCCTGTGTCGTTCTCTTCTCCTCCTGCCCTCAATCTTTCCCAGCATCAGGGTCTTTTCAAATATGTCAGCTCTTCGCATCAGGTAGCCAAAGTATTGGAGTTTCAGCTTCAACATCAGTCCTTCCAATGAACACCCAGGACTGATCTCCATTAGAATGGACTGGTTGGATCTCCTTGCAGTCCAAGGGACTCTCAAGAGTCTTCTCCAACACCACAGTTCAAAAGCATCAATTCTTCAGTGCTCAGCTTTCTTTATAGTCCAACTCTCACATCCATACATGACTAGTGGAAAAACCAAAGTTTTGACTAGACAGACCTTTGTTGACAAAGTAATGTCTCTGCTTTTTAGTATGCTGTCTAGGTTGGTCAGAACTTTCCTTCCAAGGAGTAAGCATCTTTTAATTTCATGGCTGCAATCATCATCTGCAGTGATTTTGGAGCCCCCCAAAATAAAGTCAGCCACTGTTTCCCCATCTATTTGCCATGAAGTGATGGGACCGGATGCCATGATCTTAGTTTTCTGAATGTTGAGCTTTAAGCCAACTTTTTTACTCTCTTCTTTCACTTTCATCAAGAGGCTTTTTAGTTCTTCACTTTCTGCCATAACGGTGGTGTCATCTGCATACCTAAGGTTATTGGTTTTTCTCCCAGCAATCTTGATTCCAGCTTGTGCTTCATCCAGCCCAGTGTTTCTCATGATGTACTCTGCATATAAGTTAAATAAACAAGGTGACAATATACAGCCTTGAAGTACCCCTTTTCCTATTTGGAACCAGTCTGTTATTCCATGTCCAGTTCTAACTGTTGCTTCTGACCTGCATACAGGTTTCTCAAGAGGCAGGTCAGGTGGTCTGGTATTCCCATCTCTTGAAGAATTTTCCACAGTTTATTGTGATCCTCACAGTCAAAGGCTTTGGCATAGTTAATAAAGCAGAAATAGATGTTTTTCTGGAACTCTCTTGCTTTTTCAATGATCCAGCAGATGTTGGCAATTTGATCTCTGGTTCCTGTGCCTTTTCTAAAACCAGCTTGAACATCTGGAAGTTCATGGTTCACATATTGCTGAAGCCTGGCTTGGAGAACTGTGTGAGATGAGTGCAATTGTGTGGTAGTTTGAGCATTCTTTGTCATTGCCTTTCTTTGGGATTGGAATGAAAACTGACCTTTTCCAGTCCTGTGGCCACTGCTGAGTTTTCCAAATTTGCTGACATATTGAAAGCAGCACTTTCACAACATGATATTTTAGGATTTAAAAGAGCTCAACTGGAATTCCATCACCTCCACTAGCTTTGTTTGTAGTGATGCTTCCTAAGGCCCACTTGACTTCACATTCCAGGATGTCTGGCTAGAGGTGAGTGATCACACCATCATGATTATCTGGGTCATGATCTTTTTTGTATAGTTCTTCTGTGTAGTCTTGCCACCTCTTCTTAATATTTTCTGCTTCTGTTAGGTCCATACCATTTCTGTCCTTTATTGAACCCATCTTTGCATGAAATATTCCCTTGGTATCTCTAATTTTCTTGAAGAGATCTCTAGTCTTTCCCGTTCTATTGTTTTCCTCTATTTCTTTGCATTGATCACTGAGGAAGTCTCTCTTATCTCTCCTTGCTATTCTTTGGAACTCTGCATTCAAATGGGTATATCTTTCCTTTTCTCCTTTGCTTTTGGCTTCTCTTCTTTTCTCAGCTATTTGTAAGGCCTCCTCAGACAGCCATTTTGCTTTTTTGCATTTTTCTTGGGGATGGTCTTGATCCCTGTCTCCTGTACAATGTCACAAACCTCTGTCCACAGTTCATCAGGTACTCTATCAGATCTAGTCCCTTAAATCTATTTCTCACTTCCACTGTATAGTCATAAGGGATTTGATTTAGGTCATACCTGAATGGTCTAGTGGTTTTCCCCACTTTCTTCAATTTACGTTTGAATTTGGCAGTAAGGAGTTCATGATCTGAGCCATGGTCAGCTCCCGGTCTTGTTTTTGCTGACTGTATAGAGCTTCTCCATCTTTGGCTGCAAAGAATATAATCAATCTGATTTCAGTGTTGGCCATCTGGTGATGTCCATGTGTAGAGTCTTCTCTTGTGTTGTTGGAATAGGGTGTTTGCTATGACCAGTGCATTCTCTTGGCAAAACTCTATTAGCTTTTGCCTACTATACCCCAATTAAAAAAACAAAAAAGAGAATCGGTTGTCTCATATTGGACAGTACAGGACTTGGCTGGCTCTGGGCTTTAGCCCGGGGATCAAATGATGTCACTGGATGTCACCACACTTTCTCCAGCTCTCAGGCTTATTCCATTTTGGTGCCATTCTCAGGTAGGTTCTTTTTCTCCATGGGTATAAGTAGATTTACAGATTCCCATCCTATTTCTTTGGCAACTCTACCAGGAAAAGTCTCACTGGTTTTGTGTGAGCCACAATTCCATCGTCCAGTCAATGTCATTAGCCAAGAGGTACTGGGTGCTGGTCGGCCTGACCTGGGTCATATGCTCTGGTGGGTAGTCCATTCCTCTTAAGCTACAGACTGTGAGCAGGAAACAGGTGGTCCTCAGGAAATTAGGGTGCTGTTTTTTAAAGATAGCTATCTATTTTTATTTATTTGGTTGCTCCAGGTCTTAGTTGTGGTATGTAGGATCTAATTCCCTGACCAGGGATTGAACCCACGACCTCTGTATTGGGAGTGTGGAGTCTTAACTGCTGGACCACCAGGGAAATCCCTAGGGTGTTCTTATTAGGACTGCATGCCCGGCAGGAACGATGGATGTCTTTTATAGCAGGAATAACCAGTAGCTAGTAAACAGTAATAACTGTCATACCTTCTCCCTTCCTTGTCTTCTAGTTCCCAGGCATTCTGCACCTGATGTCAGCACATAACCCTCCCTATTTATCTTCAATACTCACACTCCCCTCTCCTAAGAAGCTGTCCCTACATATTAGACTTAATTCTGTTTAAAGCCTGTATCTCCGCCAATTCCCTGTGAATCTTCCTGCCAAGCAATTAAGGGCCTGCCTTCTTTCCTTCCCACCTGCTCTGCTTTCTAGGAACAGTTATTTACTGAACAAGAAGGTTACTGAGAACCTACAAAGAGCTCCAGAATCAGGGTGTAGTTTTCTGCAGCTGCTGTACCATCCACTATCATTTCCACATCCTTTTAGATCTTGAAGATGCTACTTAGTCTAATCAGGCTGTTTAAATCCTCTAATTTGTCAGTTTGAAAACTACACATTATTAGATTCCAATAATTCATCCTGCATTGTCAGAACCCAGAATGGTACCGAGACATCCTGCTAAGAATTGGCAACGGTAAAGTTGCTCTTTTGAGAACTAGGAGGGATGTGCTTGACTCTTGTTGTCTGCTGATTTTGAATATTTGATTTCTCCCAGTCCCATTTTCAGTTTCTGTTCCTTCTAAGCATTATTTGGCCTCACAGATCAAGTGAGTCTGTCTATGAGGGGAGGAAAGGGCTGGCTGCAGGGATTCCTGCATTTTCGTTGTGGTGATAGTCTATTTCTCATTGAGAGTTAGTCTATCAGCTGCAGGGTTTTATAGCTCAGTTTTATGAATCTTGTTTTTATAAATCTTAGAGATGGCTGCTTGCCTCACAGTGGGAACATCCACATCCTGGGTGAAGCTGGGGGTCAGATCAAGGTGAGTTCTCCAGGGTAATGGGTGTTCCCTGTGAGGGCTACTGGTGTTTCCCAGTTGATGTTGTTTAGTCACTAAGTTGCGTCTGACCGTTTGGGTCCCCATGGACTGTAGCCTGCCAGGCTCCATTGTCCATGGGATTTCCCAGGCAAGAATACTGGATTGAGTTGCCATTTCTTCCTCCAGGGGATCTTCTTGACTCAGGGATCAAACCCAAGTCTCCTACTTGTCAGGCAGATTCTTTACCACTGAGCTACTTGGGAAACCAGTGTTTCCACAGACACACCCCTAATTCTCTAGGCCAAGCTACCATCACAGTTTTCTGTAATAAATAAGATAAATAAGCAGGAGTGAACAAAGGTTAATTTTTTAAGATAATATAAATATTAAGAAAACAAATCTAAAATACATCGACTAGGTCCTTCTATACATTATATTTACACTGATTCTGATTGGGAAAGGCAAATGGGGAGTCTCTGGGGCTTAGGTGGTCTTCTCAGGCCAGATGTTCCCTACAGAGCATAGAACTGAAGAGGCAAGGGTCCTCTCCCTACTGCTCTCTGCTACTCCCTTTTGCTTTTATCTGAAGCATTTCTGAATAATAAATGTAAACTAGGTTTGAATATAAAAAGCTTAATGACCACCCCAATTCAGGATTGTGTATCATTATAGGAAACAAGGCACAGAGAGGATGGGAATTACCCCTCATCTCCAGGGATCTGTGAGGGAAGTCAAAGATCACACAGAAAAGTCATTTGTGATCTCTGAGCCAAGGCACGGCTGGTGTAAACTCATCAGCTAAATGAGGGCATTTGACCAGATGGTGGGTTACATTCCATCTAAGTGGGGATGGCCAGTGTCTACGCTCAGGTCTTTCAGGGTGCGAGGACCTGCCCTCTCTGCTAGGGTGGATGCAGGAAGGAAAGTTTATTGTATTGTGGATCTGACTTCCTGATATAAAAAGTAACTATGGTGGGATTAAGCTAGGTCAATAAAATTCAAAAATTTTCTGTACTTGTGGGATAAATTAATTTTCAAAAGTTGGAAATATATGTATGCTGTAAAACTGTGGCCAACTCCAGTCTTAAATAAACCAGACTTTCCTGCAAGGATATAAAATTTGAGAGTCGGTCCTGATGAATTACTTTTCAAGTTCCAGGGGCCCATGGCCTGCATCCACAATGCCTCTCTATTATACAGTTTCTCCCAGGTCACCTGGGTAAGTGCATTTCTTGTCTCATGGAGGCTCTGAAATGTCTCTTAAAAAAGAAAGCACTGAGAAATTATGATTCAGAGACTGGAAACCCTAACGTTACAGGCAAAGCCTCATTTTTGCGGAATATAAAGCACTCAGTCTCTTCCACTTCTAAGAGCTCGTTGAGAGAAGCCACCACGAGGTCATGTTCCTGCAGCATTTCCGGGTAGCGGGACACGGCTCGTTCAATCCTGGCTGAACGCCTCACGGGTGTGATCAGCTTCATGTCCTGCACCTCTGGCATCCCATTTATCCTAAGAGAGCAAGAGGTGCATTTAAAACCCTGTAACTCCTTTCAAAATTCTACTTATTATTTTCTTCTTATTCTCTAATAAAACATGAGAGAATTTCAACGTTGGCTGATACAAGAGATGTGTCTAGGGCAGCTCTCATCCTAAGATGGACGTTCCCTGAATGTTAGAATGAACTGGGTGGACTCCACCATCTGTTCTCAGATGGTGTCAGCAGAGGGATTTCATTGAATGAAGTGCTAAGTGTGGTTTTGTTTGAAGTCAACTACTTGGCAGTTGGTGTTTGTTTATTCCATGAACTTCCACAGAGTTGACATCCTTTGGGGAAATTGGGCCTAACACCAAAAAAGGCTGGACTAAAGAATTTAAAGACACTTTCTAGCTTTGACAGTAAAATCCAAAAACATCTTTGAAGATGGTGGACCAAACCACAGATGGAGACTGGAGCAAATTGGGCATCTTCCTGGTAAAGGCTTTAATGCATTCCTATAACAGCCTGAAAGATAAGCTGCTGAGACTTTCCATGGAGTGAATCCTGGCCACAGGATACAAAATCACAGATTACATTAGTCTTATAAAACTCATAGCCAGTCTGCTGAAAATGCTCCTAAAAATTCCCGAGCCAGTGAGAGGTGGCTTTCACATCAGCAGCTTAACTTCACCCACCCATAAGCGGAGTATAGTGGGGAAATGATACATCTGAGAGAGGTGTTTAGAGTGGAAGAAGCCCAGCTGTGCTCCCCAGGAAAGTAAGACAAAGAACTGTGGTCTTGGTGCTTTTGTTTGAAATTTTCCTTTCAAGAGCATGAACAATGAATGACATTGATACCCTGACACAGTTCCTTAAATTATTATGGATTCTGTCTTAAACTTCCACTTGTTTTAGAACCAAACACTTGATACATGAGCAAGTGATAGATGAGCAGCCTCTAACTAGTACAGTCCTGACCGCCCTCCTTGTTCTTACAGGTTATCCATGGCCCCTTCCTTCCCATAGCTCCAGAGGTTGCCCTTGCTTAGCAATTAGTGCAGCACCCCCACTCCTGACCCCCAGGAAAGGTGGATGGGATCTGCCATTGCAGGACAAATGAGGGTGAAGGGGGAGGACTGATTTCAGGAGGAAGGGGTGACTCCTCTCCAACATCCCTCCTGAGTCTGGCCACTCCTTCCTCACAGGAAGGTCAGATCTCCTTGGAGGTGCTGTGGTCGAGGGGTGGGGGAGGTGGGTGTGTGTACAAAGGACTGTCTCCCTGGCATGGGCTCTACCCCTCCCCTCCCCCTCTTCCCCTTGGCACCAAAGATTGATTAGATCACCTAGTCCTCATATGAGGCAGGAAGTATTCATATCACTAATCTGCTGGTATTCCGGATCTTCAGAGGAGAAGCTGACAATTGGATTTAATTTAGACCTGCGAACACAAAAGCTTTACAGTGTGCTTACCGAGGGATTGGGGCGATCTGTAATTTGATACCAGGATGACCATCCTGTTCTGACTTTGTTATTTGGGGTGTTACTGACATCTGTTCACTCTCTTTTGGGGAAAGGCAAGATGCCCCAGATTCCGTCTTCTTGGCCAGCTCTTCTATTGATGTTATGTTAGTTTCAGCAACTAAGGAGTTAGAGGTCATTCCTATGTATATAAGATCAAAAGGAAAGACTTAGCAATTTAATATTGAAGCTAAAAAAAATCAATACAGTGAAACAGGAATATCTCCATGACTTCTTAGTGATCCTTATGGATTCCATATGCTAAATAAAGAGTAAGTGATTTAGAGTGGGACTTACAACTAGTTTTTCCCACTAAGCCTTGTAGTAACACCCTGCTGCATTAAGCCTCCTCCTAACCAGTCCTCCACACAACCTTTGGGCCTGTGAGAATAGATCCCTGCTACCCTTTCAACATTCTGAATGCATCCCCAGTCTCTTACTCACTCTTGAGGGAGCTCCCCTAGTGACTAACCATTGACCTCTTCCCCTCATTCCACACCTTGGGGCAATTCTCCTAACTCATTAGGGTTAACCCACTTGACCTTCTGATCCCCTCCAACCCAGGGATGACCATATGGCTCTCACCTTGGATGTAGGTGTAAATGTCTTGTGTTAACACAATGTGCATCATAGCCTAACCACCACAGCAACCAAGATGAAGGGAAGGAAATTTGACTGAGACATACTGTGGCCGGAGGCTGAGACCCCAAGAGAGGCCAACATGTGGAAAAGGCATGAATTCCTGTCTCTCTCTCTCTTTTTTAATCCTTTAAAGAACACTGCCATATATTATAAATAAATATCTGAATTGTAGCATCATTCTCAGTAAGAGTATCATTGAGTATATATATACTACAACTTATTCCTAAAAGTAATGGGTTAGTTGGCTATAATTCTACATGGCTTGATTGAACTTTGGTTCCCCAAAGTTCAATCTACTCTTAATGGAAAAAGATTTGTCACCTTTTAAGATTATATAAGTAATGCATTTCATTTTCTCAAGGTGTCTTCCCCCCAACCCTGATCATATCACAAATATATATAATGTGCCACTCGCTTTATTTGGCATATTTTTCATAAGGGTTCTCTAAAGGTTTTGGCCAATAACAGGAATGGTGAATGAACTATGTGAAATGATTCCTGAAATGGCTATGTTATAAAGGTAGAACATGAATTTGGATGTATCCGGGTTGGTGGGCATGTAAAAATTAAACACATAACTTAAACTAAAGCACCTCTCCTCTCTGGCTCAGTCTCTCCTGGTAAAGAGCCTCTTGTCTTCTCTCCAGGGAAGCAAGTCACCGTGGTCTAGGATGCTCTGGTGGGAACCTTTGTTTGGTGTTGGAGCAGTATATTTACTTGTAATAACAGAAATCAATCAGCTGATGATGAAAGCTGAAAGGTCCACACCAGGGAAACCAAGAAGTGAGAGGCATTTCAGGAACTTATAATTCTTTCCCTATTTGTGTTCTTCAGTGACCTTTACGTGAGTAGCTTGAGGGAATGAGTTTAAATACAAAATAGCAGTACCTTCTGTGGTTCTGTTTCGGTCTTGCAAAATATTAAGGACAACTTCCCGCAACTCTTGTATTGGCTAGAAGGAAGAAAATACATGAATGATATATTAAAAACATTCATGGAAAAAATGATCCAAGGAATTTATGATGTTGTTTAACATCAAATAGACTTTTTATAACAAGAATGTTTCCCTTTTTAATCTCTTGTCTAATTAAAAGGCTTCAGTTTTAGCTTTATAGGAAAAATAAAGGAAGAGAAAAAATACTGGTTAAATGCTGGCATGCTTGACTTTAATGAAGTGATGAATTTATGGAAAGTTGTCTATAATAAAATTTCTTTAAATCAAATTAGGTTTCTTATTGACTAACATGATCCCGTCAAAGACGTATTCCCATATAAAGACTCTAACCCAAAGATATATAACTAAGCTATACAGAAAATTGATATGTTTTCAGTGTTGTCTTAACTGAATTTTTGTTTTCATCATGAAAGTCATATATGTCCATACAGACAACTGAACAATAGGTCAAAGTTAAAAGGGAAAACTACCCATAATCCCATCATCTACATATAACCTTTAGTTAGCATTTTAGACAATTTCCCGCCAGCTTTTCCTTTAATTCTTTTATTTGGTAATGTAATATAAAAAACACTAAACTAAAATCTATCACAGAAAAGTAATTTTCTGATAAAATTATCTGAGATAGTCTTCCTTTTTTCCCCCCCTTCCTTTTTAAAGTATGTAAATGATGCCATGAAACAGAACATCACAAACGAACTATACTTTCTCATAGGAACACAGTATTTGGAGGCTGGTCTTCCTGACCCGGGACCCTATATCAAATAAATAACAGATATAAACTGAAAATAGAGCATAAAAGCAAAGCTGTCTATACATTTTTACAAAAGCTAAAATACTTAAGAGCTAAATGCTTAAGGAAATGGGAATAAATGTACAAAATACATTGCAAAGCATCTTAACTATATAAAACACTCATTAAGTGTATATTTTCACAAGCTTCTAGTTAAAGATGATAGACTGAGTACACAAATATGCCTAATCCCTCTTGAAACTCTTCTGAAATGATTTTAAAAAGGGGTTAAAAGGAGGCAATAGCCACAGAGAATAGAAGAAATAGCAATAAGAATGTAGAAGGAAGAGGTAGCCAGCTTGACCAACGAAAGAGTCAAATTCTATGCTGGCAGTTTGGCTGAGAAAGAATCTGATTCAACCTCAAAGCCTCTGAAAGGCTCAGGAATTGCTGGAGGGCTCTAGAGCATCTGTCAAAAAGCAGTCACACCTGGGAACTGCCTGGCAGTCCAGGGATTAGGACTTGGTGCTTTCACTGCCAGGCCTGGATTCCATCCTGGTCAGGGAAGATCCCCAAAGCTGGTGGTTTGGCCAGTCAGTCAATAAAAATCATTAGACCTCCAAATCCACCCTGTATCCCTGAACTCCATGCAGACTGGTGGCTCTGTCCCGCCCACCTTCATCCCAACAGGGCACCAGGCACATATGCTCCAAGTCTCCGGATGATATCATGCAAGACTGAGGGTGGGAGTGTCTGTTGAAAAAAGGGATAAATGGAAGTTTCCATGCTGAAGGTTGAGACTCCCAGCTCCCTTTTCTCCAATAAAGGGGAATTGGTAGCCTGATTCCTGGTTCTCGGGAAGGAGAATAAATGAGCCTTCTTCAGAGAATATGACCAGCCTTAGAAGAAAGATCTCTTAGATCTTTCTTAGATCTTAGAGGGGGTTCCTCAATCAGCTGACTCAGCCAGATCACTCTATGGTAAAGCCTCATCTGTGACCAGAGTTTTTAATAAGTTTTTAAAACCTACTTCATACACATACAAATGGTCCAGTTTCACCAGCATCTGACTAAAGCCTCTAATGAATAATAGAGAATACAACCTTCAAAAAAAAGTAGATGAGAGAAGAAAAAGCATTGGAAAAGAATCAGGCAGTACAGGAAGAAAAGGTAACTTGATAGTTCTGGTGAAAGGAGATCCCAGAATGACAACTGATAAAGATGGGGGTGAAGAACCACCAGTTGGCCACTCACCACAACCAGAGAAAGCCCGGCAGTGCAACAGTGAAGACCTAGCATAGCACCACCACCCCCCCACCCCTGCCAAAAAAAGAAGAATAACCTGAGGAGAAGAAATCAACAGAATGTAATGTTTTGAAAGTATTGAAAAGTATAGATAATTATAGAAGAGTTTGGAAATACTAAGCAAAGGGAAAACAAGAAAATAATTTCAGGAAAATTAGAAAACCATACTTAGAAGGCAAAGTAACCATAGTATGTACTACATGGATTAGTATATACTTCTCACCTATTTACATATTATAGGGAAAAGAGTTTTAAAACTATTTGATGCAGTCTTTGTTAAATTATATAGAGACAGTGGTTTTATTAGGTTTTAGAATTACAAGTTATTTCATGAAATGGCTCTGAATGATTGATCTATGGATATTGATGTGTTGGGTTTAATATATTTTTTAGGTTCTTTATGGTGAGGTATGAGTATTGGAGGAGAAGGCAATGGCACCCCACTCCAGTACTCTTGCCTGGAAAATCCCATGGAGGAGTAGCCTGGTAGGCTGCAGTCCATGGGGTCTCGAAGAGTCGGACACGACTGAGCGACTTCACTTTCTCTTTTCACTTTCATGCATTGGAGAAGGAAATGGCAACCCACTCCAGTGTTCTTGCCTGGAGAATCCCAGGGACGGGGGAGCCTGGTGGGCTGCCGTCTATGGGGTCACACAGAGTTGGACACGACTGAAGTGACTTAGCATAGCATAGCATGAGTATTGGATTTCTAAGTATTGGATATTGATGTTATACTATAATTTTCTATGCTATTGCTTTCCATAAGTGCACATTTCTGCAATGAGTTTTAAGTGAGACATATTCACTTGACACCACCCTTATGGCAGAAAGTGAAGAGGAATAAAAAGCCTCTTTATGAAAGTGAAGGAGGAGAGTGAAAAAGTTGGCTTAAAGCTCAATATTCAGAAAACTAAAATCATGGCATCTGGTCCCATCACTTCATGGGAAATAGATGGGGAAACAGTGTCAGACTTTATTTTTTGGGGCTCCAAAATCACTGCAGATGGTGACTGCAGCCATGAAATTAAAAGACACTTACTCCTTGGAAGGAAAGTTATGACCAACCTAGATAGCATGTTCAAAAGCAGAGACATTACTTTGCCAACAAAGGTCCGTCTAGTCAAGGCTATGGTTTTTCCAGTAGTCATGTATGGATGTGAGAGTTGGACAGTGAAGAAAGCTGAGCTCTGAAGAATTGATGCTTTTGAACTGTGGTGTTGGAGAAGACTCTTGAGAGTCCCTTTGACTGCAAGGAGATCCAACCAGTCCATCCTAAAGTAGATAAGTTCTGGGTGTTCATTGGAAGGACTGATGTTGAAGCTGAAACTCCAATACTTTGGCCACCTCATGCAAAGAGTTGACTCATTGGAAAAGACCCTAATTCTGGGAAGGATTGGGGCCAGGAGGAGAAGGGGACGACAGAGGATGAGATGGCTAGATGGCATCACCGACTCAATGGACATGGGTTTGGGTAGACTCCGGGAGTTAGTGATGGACAGGGAGGCCTGGCGTGCTGTGATTCATGGGGTCGCAAAGGTCAGACATGACTGAATGACTGAACTGAACTGATTCACTTGACAAGAAAGTGACTCTATTTGTTTACATGTGACACTAATTTCTAGAAAATAAATATTTTAATTAAAATGTTCATGAAGGACATATTGTACTTCATATTTTGCATATAACTTTATGAAGTAAATTAGAACCTTTAACATTACATTATATAACTGCCATTTTGCAAACAACAGAGAACTCATATGAAAGAGGAGTTTTAAGAAGTCACCCATTTAAGACAGATACTTACTGTGGCCCCATTTCTAATGGCCTCTTCGTAGAGCCCAATAACATCAAAGGTGCCTTTGCTTGCCAACAACTTTGCTTTGCAGATCCAAAATTTAGCAAATTTTTCAGCCTCAGGAATACTGGACAAAATGGCAAATACTTCATTAGAAAGTACACCCTGGAAAAAAGAAAAGTACCCAGAGGTAATTGTTACTTGCTGTTATTTTCACATCTCCTAATACTTACCATAGCAGGTATGCAGAAATCAGTCTGATAAGTGGTTTTTTTTTTTAATTAAAAATATTCAATTTTACTGAAGTAGTTTAGATAATAAAATGAACCTATTTAAATAGTTTTGAGGAGTTTTTGCACTGATGATTAAATTTTAAGAGACCAAATAGAAAAATGTTTATCATAGCTCAAAGTAAGAAATTGTTCTACCTGTTTATGTAAACCCAAAACCTAACCAAACCCTAGAGTAATCAACCTTCCATGTACTTTTTACATAGTCATAACAACGTGAACATTGAATAGTGACCAGAATTTCTGCTTAACTAACAGAAGCATAAGGATGCATAGGTGTGAAAGGGTCATGGGTGTACATATGTATGTGTTGGGGATCCATGCACGTATATGTGTGTGTGTGTGTGTGTGTATGTGAGTCATTCAGTCGTGTCCAACTCTTTGCAGGTATATATAAAGAAGGTTAAACCACATACAAAGGAACTTTATAATGGCTTCATAGGTTTGGACCCTTGCTGCCTTGTACTGAGAGCAGCGCAGTGACATGGACTAGAAGGAAAATGGGAGCTACTATGCTCAGAAATCCAGGTAGTGGCACACTGAACCAAGTAGCACCTCCTACTCTTCCTGACATGGGAAAGACACAGGGGTAAGCTCACAGTCAAGAGTCACTAATTTCTGAGGAAACCAACACTGCATGAAAGAGGCATAAAATGCAACAACTAGAAGAATGAACACTGCTGCAAAGAGCTGAGGGCACAAAGAGGAATAAATTTTAAGAGTGTTGCAGTCAATATCTTCAGAGTGATAAAATACTGCCATCATAAAACTAGAATCAATGTTATGAAAAAGAATCAATAGATGGGCAGAACAGTGGCACTGTTGAAGAATAATCAGTGAGCTGAAAAATCCAGCTGTGGAATTCTTCCAGAACCCAGTGAAACAGAACAAAGAAATGAAGTATATAAAAGAGTTCTGGAGGACACATGTATACTCTATATTGGATATATTTATTAGATACATCTATATTGGATATATTCCAATATCCATGTAACAGAATTTCTTCAAAGACACAGAAAGAACAAAGCTGAACATGCATTGCAGTTATAGAAGAAAATTCCCAAGGATTGGACAGAGAAACAAATGTTCAGACTGCAAGGTCCCCAGAGAGCTAAGCAAGATGGATGAAAAAAGACCTATACTAAGAAAACCAAGGATAAAAAGAAAATCTTAAATTCTTCCAGAGAGGGGGGAAAAAAAAACAAGATTACCTACAGAAGAATGAGAGATTGACACGAGACTTTACTAAATCAACAATTCCAGATGCAAGAAAGAAAATGAAACAGTAACTTTCAAATCTTCCAGGAAAAACCATCTGAATTTAGACATTTCCCCCAAACTATGAATCCAACATGAGGATGAAATGATGACATTTTTATAAGCATAACAACTCAGAAAGTTTACCATTCAAAAACCATAAAGTTATTAGTGAATGAACTTTAGAATTCAACTGGAAGACTTGAAACAAAAATAGCCACAAGAAGAATATGATATATAACTGCACACCATTTTTGAACTCATACTTAGCACTTTCTTTTGTGATTTCAAATTATATGCTTTTTTTATGAAATGAAAACTGGATCAAACAAAGACATGAAGAAAAATAAACCAAAAAATACTGCATGTAAATTGAGTTACTAAATAAAATTAAACATATATGTAATTACATATATGTTTAAATAAAGTTAAACATATATGTAATTATAATAAATGTACATGGGCTAAATGCACTTTTTAAAAGCAGAGAGTTTTCCATATTTTGTTAGAGAAATTAAACTATGTATTCATATGAGACATACCTTTAAAAATAGAGAGATAGGGAAAGATTGTAACAACAACAAAGCAGGTGTGGCAAGATTAATATCAGATAGAAAAATCAGAGCAAGTCATGAATCTTTATGCACTTAACAACATAACTTTGAAAAATAGAAAGTAAACATTGATAGAAAGACAAAGTGACATTATGAAATCACAGTGCTAGTAAAAGACTTTGGTATATTTTTTTCAGAGAGCAAAAAAAAGCAAGTAAACGAACAAAAAAATAATCGTGCTATTTAAAATTTCTAAGTTTGATCTAATGGATATCCATGTAGAATTTTCTATTCAGCAGAGAATACATACACTTTTCAAACACTTTTGGAACATTCACCAAGGCTGATCAGACATTAAGATCAGAAAGAAAATTTCAACAAATTCCATAAAGCAGAACACATATAGGCTACATTCACCAACCACAATGCAGTATAATTAAAAACTGACAGACAGGTAGCCAGAAAAACAAAAACAAACAAAAAAACCAGACACCAACAAAACCAACTACCTATCTGGAAGTTAAAATACTCTTCTAAGGTAACTTCTGGGTTGAAGACCTCAAAATGGAAATGTCAAACTAGCAACAAATGAGAACATGTCAGTTATTGAGCTTCAGTGTCTTAGCTCTAAACCCACCTTTTATCCTCTGTTTTGTGATACAGAATTCTGTAAGTCTATAAATCACTTTGTTTTGACAGCAGTTCCTTGATGGGCTCAGCCAGTGTGGGGCAGTAGAGGAAGGCTGCAGGCTGGAGAAGAGAGGGGACTTCCTCTTTTTTGTTTGCTTTCATCACCCCAGGCTCTTCACTCTGGCAGCAGCAGTTGGTTCTAGCCTCTACCTTTTTCACCCTGGCATGCACGGATCCTGTCTCACTGTGCTCCTTCAGAGGCAAAAGCCCCAACTGGGTAGTTAGCATCCTTTTCTCCAGGTCTGAATCCCAGCCCCGTAGGCCCCTCCTGCAGCTCCTGTGGCGCCAGCATCCTGAGAGTTGGAGTCCCATTTACACCAGGGTTTGTCTCTCCCAGCTTCTAGGTTCTGACGTCCCCACCCTCTTTGTTCCCCTAGACCCAGTGGATGCTGCTAGCTGCTTCCTGCAGTTATTGCCACTGTTACCTGAGATTCATTTCTGCTGTCCGTTCTGTGTGCGGCACCCCTATCTCCTTTGATGATTCCTTTATCATTTCTGTGCACACAGGCTCACAAAGTACTTTACAGGCAGCATCTGTGCCTCTTTGTAATGTGTCCATAGAGTCAGAAGGGACTGGGCATTTTTGACCCCCAAGGGCAGCCATTAATCAATGACCATGGAATGACTAATGCCACAGTTTCCTTACCCCGATCAGGACAGCTCTGAGAGATGAGACCGGCACTGTCTCTGCAGCTCCCAGGTGGGACTGTGACGCAGCGACTCTCCATGAACTCTGCTTGAGACCATGCCTTGCCTGCCCTCTTTCTCCTCCTGGTCCCACATCCCCAAATCCCCTTCCAGTTGTCCCCTGGAGCCTCTTCCTAGTAAACTACTTCCACACAAATTCTCCTTGTACGGTCTGCTTCCAGGAAACTCACATAAAACACTGTGAAAGTGATTTTCATATTACATTCTTTCTACTGAGATTGCTTGTGTTTCTGTGTTCCTGACTTGACTCTTGACTGATATGAAACATTACCTAGTCAAACCTGAAGGATAAGACCAAAGCCAAGTTTGGAGGCTAGGCCTTGCCTTTTGACTATAGCTTCACCTCCAAATGTCAAATGTGAACTCTTTGGACCTTGATACACAAAGAAGGCAAAGTTCCTTTTGGATCATTCTGGATCCAGACTGCTTGGGTTAATTTCCCAACTTCTCTGGGCCTCAGCTTCATTTATAAAGTGAATATAGTAATAGTTGTTATGATAATTATATGAGATAATATAAGTGAAGTGCTTAGAACAGTACCTGGCATACCAGGAGCCATTATTTAAATATGTATCATTATTATTATTACTATCACTCCTCCCTATTAAAAGGAGTAGCTAAATTTCTGCTTAGACAGAGGTTGTCTCCCTGAAACTATACTTAAGAAAAGTGTTTAAAAACCTTAAGACTTGGCAAAGCTTTGGAAGATTATCATTCTCACTCACCCTTTCAATGAGCTGCAGACATTCTGTCAGAGTGTTGTTAATTTTATTGGACAGTTCAAGTTGTGCTTTCTTTTCTTCCTCTTCTTTTTCCATACTCTTCCAGAATGAAATATTCATTTCCTCTATTATTTTCCTTTTTGTTTTAAGCTCCATAGGAGGCCGTTTATAGATTTTCCCCTTAGATTTCCGCCATTCTTCCAACTGTTTCCTGTTATACAATTAAAACAGGGAACAGGTTTAAGGTTTTTTTCTGGTACCTGGATAAGATTCTAACATACGATGAGCATAGATTAGCACTGCACACCTTCAACTGCAAAGTCGGGAGAATGTTTTGAAAACAATTTACTAATTGCTACGGAGGCACTGGTTGCTCCCACCCTTCAGAAGGTAGATGCCAGATGGAGTACTAGGATTACAACATGTGGTTAGCATCTCCGTCTTCAAATTTCTTAACTTCCTGATTGTTATTCAGTCGCTAAGTCATGTCTGACTCTTTGCGACCCAGACTGCAGCATGCCAGGCTTCCGTGTCCTTCACTATCTCAATAATTCCCTGATTATTCTTTAATATTATTCCCTGAAAATTTTTATTTCACCTGTATGCTACTTCTGACAGTTGCTTTCTTAAGACATCCCTCCATCTTCACGATCACTAACTCAGCACTCCATTTCTCTTCTCATAAGCTCTGTATCTGCCACTCAACCAGATGTACCAAACCTATATTCTGCCCTCAGTAGGGTCTTGGCCACTCAAAGCAACCCACTTGGCCCAGTTTCTTAAGCCTCTCCTCATGACACAGGACCCCTGCTTCCCCTAACAAGGGCAATAATTTCAGGGCTCTTTTCTTAGGTAGCTAGTCTCTGATGGCACCAACTCCTAGGCTGCACCCTCCCCATACTGTTCCCACTCTGCACTCCTGCTTTGAGGCAGTCCACTCTTGGGGGTGGCACCAAAACATGAGGACCCAAGCATCTGAGTGTAGGCTCTTCTGCTTCTCTAAATCACAACTGCACTTTCATGACTCACAAATGTACATTTCAGCCCAGATCATTCCCTAGGGCCCCAAACTTTGTAAAACCCTCTGCCTAATTGATATCTGTTGTTTGATGTCTGGCAGGTATTTAAAATTTAATATCGTCCAAAACAAAGCTCTTTATTTTCATCTCTAAATCCTTTCCCAGAGCCTTCCCTACATTGGTAAATACTATCCCCACTTACCCAGCTGCTAGGGCCTAAATCCAGATGTCGTGAGTAGCCCCTTCTTTCCTCGCATCTGACACGTCATCGTGTGGTCAGTACTGCTTCTGTCCCCACTGCTACCATTGGTCCAGTGCACCGTTACCGTCTGCCTGGAGTGCTGCAGCAAGCCTCCTAAGTCACCTCCTTGCTTCCACTCTAATCCTTTTCCAATTTATCCTGTGCACAGCTGCTGGTGATCTTTACAACATAAACCAGAGTCACTGCCAGGAACTTCTCATGGCTCTTGGTATAAAATTCAAAATGTTCTCCATGGCCAGAGCCGCAGAGCAATGTGCCCCCTGCCTACTCCAGACTCACGTCTCACCACTCTCCTGCTCACCCCCTGCCATCCAGGAGCCCTGGCTTCCTTCCAATCACCTGACCCAAACTCATTCCTGTCTCAGGGCCTTGTATTATCAATCTTTGGTCCTCTACTCAAATGATACCTCCTTGAAGAGGTAATTTTCTGTAATTAATCTTATTTAATCAATGTGTTGATTTTCTATTAATATCTTCTGCACTGGAATGCAAGGTCTGTGAAGATGGAAACCTTGGATGGCCTAGTGCCTAGCACGGTGTTTGGAACACAGTAAGTGTTTGATTGCTGTAAAATTCACCTTTTCTGGCACACAGTTCTGTGCGTGTCAACAAATGCATGAATATCATGTCACCATGATTACAATCAAGATATAACACCCTTAAAGATTCCCTGATGTTTCTTGGTGGTCAGCCATGCTACCCACGTCCAGCCTCCAGCAATCACGGATCTGTTTGCTGTCCTTATTTTGCTTTTGCCAGAAAATCAACAACTATTAACGCTCTTAGAATTTGCCTTTTCTAAAGTCAACTCATTCCCAGGACTTGAAAGCCACAGATTTGTTATTCTAGTACTTTCCATATACACACCAGAAAAAAACCGTTCCCTAAGAGTAGACTGCGACTGTGTGCACACCACTATATCTCTCAGTTCCTGACACATTGTAGGTGCTGAAGGAACACCACAGGAATGAGTGAAGATCTATTCCCTCTACAGACTCCTTCTCTTTTGGTCATCAACGCTGGCCAATTGTAATCAGACTATCTTATGATCCACTGTAGGTTATGTGGTCTAGACTGTGAGCTCCAGGGTAGGGACCCTGGCCTCCTCGTTCACCAGCTCCAGGTCTCTGCATTCAGTTTTCTCTCTGTTAAGACTTGTCTTTCTTCTGGTCACTGTCCTTTTTCAGCCCAGTTGTCACTGTTGAAAGTACCTCCCCCGACCTTTCTATCTAAAAAAGTCATCCCGGCCTCCCTCTCTCAATCACCTCACCCTGAATCAAGTTGTTTATTTTCTCTTTCTTCAAGGGGCAGAGAGCTTGTCAGTTGTGTTCAGGGCTGTATCAGAAAATAAATCCTGCCCTCACTTCACTCTGCTACACCTTTTAGCTACCATCGTATTTTATGTGGTCCTTTCGCCCTTGTCAGGAATCTCCTTATTTTCTACTCCAACCAAGTATACCGAGGTGCTTCTCCTGGGATGTTCACCACATCGTGAGAACATATATGGTCCTGTGCAGAAAGTGTATGAAGTCCTTTGGCTCAGTTTCAAGCATCACCTATGTTAATGCCTGAGGTCCTGATTTCTACCATCTGAACTCTATGTGAACTGCTTAATTCTCTCTGCTTCAGTTCACTTTCCAAAACTTGGCCTGCTCAGACTCATAGAAGTTGCCTGCTCCTTCTTCCCTGATAACCTTTCTGGCTTTACACACTAGTTGGCTTGATGAGGGATTACCATCTCTGCACTTCCTATCTATGCAAGTTCACTACTCTGGCTGCTCCCACCCTGCCTCTGTTCTGTCCCTGTGGGGCAGGCACTTCCTGCATGAATAATCTACCTCTGCAACCCCTACTTCTTGGTCAACTATTTTGCTTGAATTTCTTTAAAAAAAAATTAAAAGAAAACTAAAAAATAAATTATTTCAAGCATACAGAAGATTACAGAGTACAATCTCCATCCAGTTCTATCAAGTCTTAATATCTGCTTTGAATTTTTAAGAGTTATAGCTAAAAATTACCCAGGAGCCATTATTTATGACCCATTTCCTGACTTTAGCACTCCTGATAGTCAATTTGCCTAGCCATCTTAATTTGCAAAAGTATGGAATTAAAATAAAGTACCTTCGATCCTCTGCCGCGATCTTCTTACATGGATTAGTTTGGGCCCCATTTGGGACTCCTCTTCCACTTATGGTTGGGCCACCAGCTTGAGTCCGGGGAGCTGTCTTGTTTAGAAAACATTTCTGGGGAGGAGCGCTTTTGAACTTGGAGTCCAGAGTCCGCGCTCTTTGTTGACAACTGTTGTTGCATTTATTCCCAGTGGCTCCATTTGCTCTTATGCTAGGGGTGCTTGGAATGACCGAGTTAAAGCTGCCAACAGTCAAATTTGGTCTTTGGCTTATGGCTTTTGATTTCTGCAGTGCATATGATGTCTGAGGTCTACAACAAGCCTGAGTGGGTTTATGATCTTGCTTAATGTTTGGATGTCTGTGGTTACACCCTCCTTGAAGCACACTGGGGTGTGTACTGGGTTTGCTGTGTTTTACTTTCTGCTCAGTAACAGTGTATGACTGTAACTTAGCTTCATTTGGTCTTTCATACTTACTTCTATTAACCTTTATAGACTTTATGTCCTTAACCACTGTTTTCTTTGTGGCTTGAGTCCTATTAAGTGTCTGGACAAAGTGAGAAGGGAGGGTTTTGGGGGGTTTTCCCCCTGGTCTTATAAGGTCTGCTACTCTAGAGAGTTTCTGAGACTTCCCTGGTGGAACACTGATTTGTGTTTCTTCAACAAATGGTTTAATAACTCCCTCTTTCAGAGCAGCACTGTTCACTGAGCTTTTGTCCAAGACTTCTCTAGTAGAAGCCAAACTGCTTTTGGTTTGATTAGTTTGGGGCTTATTTATGGTCCAGGATTCAGGATTTGGCTTCCTTTCCGAGTTTGGTAAGTCTTGGGGCAAGTTCTCTTTATTCATCTCTTTTAGACAGCCACCCAGGGATTCATTTTCAACATGGGTATTGTCCACAGGGTCTGTACCTTTAGCAGTTCTTTGATCTGTTACCTGCTGCTTTGTAGTTTTCAGTTTCTGTATATTAAGTGATCCCATGGTTTTTCTTGGCTGTTTTCCATCAGTGGACGATCCAAATCCACGCAGCTGTTGACTATTGCCAGGAGGCTTACCGTTTGGGTTAGAAGAAACACTTTCTGAAGTGAGCCTTTTGCCTAGTTTTGGTGGCTCCAACTTTGGCCTCTGGGACCTGGTGATATTGGCAGGTCTGGATTGCAGTTTAATGCTGATGGATCTTGTAGTTTTGACAGGCAAAGCAACATGGTTGGTAACATCTTTTTTGGGTCCAATAGTCTAAAAATACAAATAAATTAAAGGTAAAAACATTAGTCCATTGTTTTTAAAGTAAAAAAAAAAACAACTAGTTATTTTGTTGATAACTTAAGAAAATTGACTTGACAAAACAAAGATTCACTAACAGATGACTTTTATAACTTGAGTTCCTATTAGAAATATATTAGAATTAATAGAATTCTAATAGAATTCTGCAGATCTGCAGTGAACACACAAAAATTGCTGTTTAACAAAATAAACAAGTACTTGCTGAGTGCTCACGGTGTCCCAATGATGTATCCTTCCTGGAATTCCAGAAAGATACAAACATAATAAACTTATGTTAGGGTACCTCCTGAGTTCCTCCTCATACTTTCGTTTGTTTTTTTTGTTTTGGTTGTATTGACAGGCAAGTGGGATCTTAGTTCCCTGACTAGGGATCGAACTCGTGTACCCAGCAGTGGAAGTGCTGAGTCTTAACCACTGGATCACCAGGGAAGTCCCTTCCTTGTACTTTGTATTGCTACACTAATTCTCTTAAAACAACACTGCCTTTGAAAGGTCAGAGTGTCACTCAAGGAACACTGTCTCATCCTGGAGATTAGTGGTATGGAGTGGTGGGAGATGCTGGCAGGCCTGACATACTGTGAGACAACTCTGAATAAGCATCAAATCTCAGTAGAAAGTGAGTCATATCTGTGAAGTTAGGACAGGGTTTTAAGGTTAGATTCTATATTATTCATAAGTAAATACTTCAGTCATGTGACTTAATTTTGGGTAAGAAAGGGAGGACTAGGTAGCAGAAAACTGAAAACTAGGGAGGGGTGTTTAGAATTAATATGGTAAAAAACAGAAACAGGCCACTGAGGATTCTACAGCATCCACACTGAAAGTGATTACTTAGAAGGGAGAATTTGTCAGAGATTTATTGACTATCTAGGGAAAGATATGTCAGTGCTAGAGCTACGACTTTCTGCTTTTGGTTTGGTTAAATGATGAATAATTACTATGTAAGTTTCGTGAATGTGTAACCAGACCCACTTGGCATTAAGGGCAAAGACTAATTTCTACTTACAGATTTAGAAGGTGGAGGATTTGGGCAATTATTCTTGGCTTTTAGGTAAGGCCTAAAAAAGATGAAATAAGATTAATTCTTAGTACAGAAGAATCAGCAAGGCTTGGGAATACAGTGATTAAAAATATTAAAAAATATTATGGTTATAATTTTAAATCATTAGCATTTCCATGTGGTAAAAAATTCAAAAATTAAAATTAATAAAAAGTCTCCTTATCAACCTTTCCTTAGTCCTATTATTCCACTCCTTGGTGACCATGACCACTCTTACCTATTTTTTTTCTGTGATCCTTTCATAGATGTCCTATACATAGATACAACATTCTAACAATATTAATATGTTTTCTTCATATCTGCATAGTCTTACTCATTTAAACATCATTCTCTGAACAATGCAATGTGCCAGTCACTAGAGATTCAATGCCAAATAAGTGCTTCTTTAAAACACACGTTTGTTTTCTATGAGTCTGTTTTGCAAATAAATTCATTTGTATTAAATCAGCTACACTTCAACTTAAAAAAACTTGCTTGTTTTTTAAGTGTCTTCAACTAGTTAATTTTTAGGTGAGGAAAGCGATATAAATAAAAGAACATAGAGGCACACATGAAAACTAGCTAGTGAGACAGAAAAATTAAAAAAAAAAAAGAAAAGTAGAGGAGAATTTAGATTCAAACTTCACAGATCATAAACTGCCAAACAGGAACTTTGATCAGGACTTGATGTTTGTTTCTCTGGTCTTGGATGCACATCCCAAGAGGGCAGGGACTGCTTTGTTTTGGTAAGCACCTTATCTCCAGAACCAAGAGGGATCGATACATTATAGGTATTAAGTAAATTGTTGAATAAATGAATTAAGTTTATTTATTTAATCAAGGAAATCAAGTCAAGTAAAAACTCAAAGTAAAAGAAGGTAAGAATATACAATGGAGAAAAAGACAGCCTCTTTATTAAGTGGTACCGGGAAAACTGGACAACTACATGTAAAAGAATGAAATTAGAACACTTCCTAACACTACACACAAAAATAAACTCTAAGGGACTTCCTCGGCAGTCCATTGGTTAAAACTCTGCGCTTCCAATGCAGGGGGCATGAGTACGATTCTTGGTTGGGGGAACTAAGATCCCATATGCCATATGGCTCAGCCAAAAAAAGAAAAAAACTCAAATTGGATTAAAGATCTAAATTTAAGGCCAGAAACTAATAAACTTAGAGGAAAACACAGGCAGAATACTCTTTTACATAAATTTCAACAAGATCCTTTTTGACCCACCTCCTGAAGTAATGGAAATAAAAATAAACAAATGGGACCTAACTAAACTTAAAAGCTCTGGCACTGAAAGGGAAACTATAAACAAGATGAAAAACTCAAAGTAAAAAGAAGCTAAAACAAAGGCTGAAAGCTAACTTAGTTTGTAAAAATTTGTTTTCAACTAAAAATTTAGCAACACGTTGGGGAAAAAAACATATCAGTGCTAAGGTAAGCGTGGTGACACCATTGAGATGACAAGATGTCAACAAAAGAGAAAAGTGAGGCCGTCATATTCTGTTCACCTCCACAGTCAGTGCTAAGAGGAATACCCAAGCACATTCTCAGGCTAGAGGATGGGGATGTGCAGTTTACAGTGGATGGATTATATAACTGGTTTTCATTTTAGAAAGCAGCACCAGGACCAGGACCATCCCTCTCCCAGCAAACAAAGCAGAGATGGGAGAAGCTTCCAGCATTGTAGGTGCTACTGTAGACCCTTCTCTCTCACCTTGGGAGACTCACAATAATAATGCTTTTAATCTTTGCCAACATTTTTATCACACCTGCACCAAAATGCCCTTTTTGAATAATCCTAGGATCCTAATGCAGTCTGAGCAGACTGCAAACAAAAGGGCTATGTTTTGGCAGAGCTTTAAATTGCCATTAGCAACCAGGGCAGCAGGACTTGCATAACTGTGGGAAATAGACTCACTTGGTGTTTTGGCACTTCAGTTTTCCCTTGGCTGCTAGGTACTCCTGCAGCTTTCTCTGCCGCTCTTCTGCAAAACAGGCAAGCAAACAACAGAATTTTAGCTCAAGATTTTAACAAGCTTACTTATATTCCAAAAGAAGGCACTTTTCTGTATTGACTTTGGTGTTGGACCATAATGTTTTAAAGTCCCTAGCCTTACAGACTTGCCTCCAGGTTCACATCAACATTGACAATAAAATTCATATGTCTCATTCTATGCTAAGCTCTTTACACTTACATTACTTCCTTTAATCTGCACAAAAATCCTATAAGGTATTTTACAGTCTGAAATTTAAACATGGATAAATGCTATACAGGGAATTTCCTGGTGGCTCAAGCAGTAAAGAATCTGCCTGCCAGTGCAGGAGATCCTGGTTTGATCCCTGGGTCAGGAGGATCCCCTGGAGAAGGAAATGGCAACCCACTCCAGTATTCTTGCCTGGGAAATCCTATGGACAGAGGAGCCTGGCGGGCTACAGTCCATGGGGTGGCAAGAGTCCGACATGACTTAGCAATTAAACAACAACAACAAAATGGTATACAAAGCCAGATTTTGAAACCAGGTTTATTCAACCCAGAGCCCTTGCTCGTATCCACTGTTTTCAGCTACAACCTATCAAGCTTTGCATGAAGAAATGCTATTACTGGCCCACCTGAGCTGGTGAGTTCAGGGCTTTATTAATCCCTTCTGACAGGAATGATGATTTTTGCCCACAAACCCTTTCTTTTGGAACTAAGGACAAAATAGGCTAGGCTGGAGGTTCATTGCAAACATCTATCCATACAGTGACTTTCTTTCTAAGCAAGCCACCTGTGAGGGGATGAAAAGTTAATATTTCTCTCTTTGAGAAGTTTCATCCTGGTAGTGGTGATAAAAGCAGGTCAAAGAAAGAACTATGGGAGTCCAGAAGCAGGAACTGAGTGAGGGGAGCGGGTCATTGGAAAAGGCTAAAATTAAGATGGTTGTGGTGTGAAAAAGACCCTTGGGAGTCTCTTGGACATCAAGGAGGTCAAACCAGTCAATTCTAAGGGAAATCAACCCTGAATAATCACTGGAAGGACTGATGCTGAAGCTGAAGCTCCAACACTCTGGTCGCCTGTTGCAAAGAACCAACTCACTGGAAAAGACCCTGATGCTGGGAAAGATTAAAGGCAGGAGGAGAATGGGATGACAGAGGACCAGATGGCTGGATGGCAACATCGACTCAATAGACTTGAGTTTGAGCAAAGTCCAGGAGACAGTGAAGGACAGGGAAGCTTGGTGTGCTGCAGTCCATGGGGTCTCAAAGGGTCAGACATGCTTTATCGGCCAAACAAAAACAACAGCTGTGTTTTGATATCTGGTTCTGATCTTTCCCCAGGAGACAGCTGTGTTGAGAGGGCTGATGGAGCTGAGAGATGTGGCTGGAATCCCAGTTCTATGATGTCTAGCCAGTTAGCAAACCTTGCTGTTGCTGAGCAGGTAAAATGGGGCAGAAATGCCCATTTTTAAGGGCTGTTGTGTAAAATGCCTAGGACAGTGCTTGGGCCCTGGAAACAGTCAACAGGTGTTATTGCAGAAATTAACAAAACTGTGCATTTTGGAGCAGGTGACAGGTATCTGAGCAGGAATATTTAAAAAGTCAACAAAGGGCTCCAGACACATTTAGGAAAGTCAGGGAGCCCAGGACCCTCAGCATCGATGCAGATTTAACCCATCAGCCTCCAGGGCGCGTGTGTTGCAAGAAGACCTCCGCGTCTGGGTGAGACCCGCCTTGACAGCTGTCACAGCCCGCTCGGGCGGGCGGCGTTACCCCGAGGGCCACACCCCGGCTCTGCCTGAAGCCAAATTTAGGCCGCGAGAGCGCTCGGCTTTCCACTGGTTGTGCGATCTCGGGCAAGGACCCTCGGTTCTTTACCCAAACGAGGTGACAATGACAGCTTTTTGCAGAGCTGCTGCGGGACTCTTTGGGAAGGTGCCTGGAGGCGTGGCCCCGCGCATAGCCTCCCAGCCCCCCAGCCCCGTTTTCTCACCGAGGCCTGGAGCGTGGGCTTGGGTCAGCCCCCGCAGAACCAAAAACGCCCACGGGGAGACAGAGGCAGGCAGGCAAGCGATCGGGTCACTTCCGCTCACTCGGGGGCCTCCCTTCGTCCCCGCCCGTAAGACAGCTGGTGGAGGTCATACTCACCCGCGGCGGCGGAGAGTCCAGGCCGCACCATGATTCTCAAACGACAGTTTTTCTTCAAAGGCCGCGCCTGGAGAGAAAGCCGGAGCGCCGCGCTTGCGTCCGCTCTCATTGGCTCCCGTGGGTTTGAAACCTGCCAATCGGAAATAGGGGAGGGCGGGCCCAAAGGAAATAGAAGCGTTTCGGTTGGCTCTACCCTTCAAGCCCCACCCTGGGGCCATTTGATTGGAAGAATGTACAGGGAAAGGGCCGTTGGCATTGAAGACGGCTGGTTGGGCGGGAGGCGGAACCCTCCCCACCCCTTTAAAGATGAGGTTTCTGGGTTGCTGTGGTTTCAGTTACGAGAAAGGTGGCCAGGACTGGCGACGGGGAGCTGCACCCGGGCCCCACAGACAAAGCTCCTCCTCCGCCGTTTCAGATCCTAAGGTTCACATAAAAATAGTATAAAACCAAAACGATGAATTTGGCAGCTCCTCACGAGTATACTTCCTACTTTTTATGGATCTCTGAAGTTAAATGATCTTAGTTCTTAGTACAGCAGTTCCTGGGTGCTCAGTCGCTTAAGTCGTGTCTGACTCTTTGCGACCGTATGGGCTGTAGCCCGCCAGGCTTCACTGTCAATGAGATTCTGTAGGCAAGAATACTGGAGTGGGTTGCCATTTCCTCCTTCAGGGGATCGTCCCCACCCAGAGATCAAACCCGCGTCTCTTAGGTCTCCTGTTTGGCAGGATTCTTTGCTATTAGCGCCTTCTCTGGTGGCTCAGAGGTTAAAGCGTCTGCCCGCAATGCATTACTTTTCCAACAAAGGTCCGTCTAGTCAAGGCTATGGTTTTTCCTGTGGTCATGTATGGATGTGAGAGTTGGACTGTGAAGAAAGCTGAGCCCCGAAGAATTGATGCTTTTGAACTGTGGTGTTAGAGAAGACTCTCGAGAGTCCCTTGGACTGCAAGGAGATCCAACCAGTCCCTTCTGAAGGAGATCAGCCCTGGGATTTCTTTGGAAGGAATGATGCTAAAGCTGAAACTCCAGTACTTTGGTCACCTCATGCGAAGAGTTGACTCATTGGAAAAGACTCTGATGCTGGGAGGGATTGGGGGCAGGAGGAGAAGGGGATGACAGAGGATGAGATGGCTGGATGGCATCACTGACTCGATGGACATGAGTTTGGGTGAACTCTGGGAGTTGGTGATGGACAGGGAGGCCTGGGGTGCTGCAATTCATAGGGTCGCAAAGAGTTGGACACAACTGAGCAACTGAACTGAACTAAGCATCTCTGGTGGGTGTGGGATTTGATTCTAAACGTGACTTTGCCCTTCCTACAGTCTTGCTGGGGCTTCTTTGTGCTTGGACATGGGGTATTTCCTCAAAGTCGCTCCAGCGCCCTGCAGCCACTGCTCCAGTGCTGCGCAGCTGCCACTCCAGTGTAGCAATGTGTGCATGGGACCTTTTGAAGGAGGTCGCCATTATCTTCATTACCTCCATCACAGTTTGGCCCCAGGTGGATGAAAGGAAGGGAACACAGCCCCACCCATCAACAGAAAATTGGATTAGAGATATACTGAGCATCCCTCCCCATCAGGACAAAACCCAGTTTCCTCCTCAGTAAGTCTCCACCATCAGCAAGCTTCCATAAGCCTTATATCCTTCCCCATCAGAGGGAAGACAGACTGAAAACCACAATCACAGAAAACTAACCAATCTAATCACATGGACCATATCCTTGTCTAACTCAATGAAACTATAAGCCATGCTGTGTAGGGCCACCCAAGATGGTCGGCTCATGGTGGAGAGCTCTGACAAAATGTGGTTCACTGGAGAAGGGAATGGCAAATCACTTCAGTATTCTTGCCTTGAGAACGCCATGAACTGTATGAAAAGGCAAAAAGATAGGACACTGAAAGATAAACTCCCCAGGTTGGTAGGTGCCCAATATGCTACTGGAGATCAGTGAAGAAACAACCCCAGAAAGAATGAAGAGATGGAGCCAAAGCAACAACAACACCCAGCTGTGGATGTGACTGGTGATGGAAGTAAAGTCCGATGCTATAAAGAGCAATATTGCATAGGAACCTGGAATGTTAGGTCCATGAATCAAGGCAAATTGGAAGCGGTCAAACAGGAGATGGCAAGAGTGAATGTTGACATTTTAGGAATCAGCGAACTAAAATGGACTGGACTGTGTGACTTTAACTCAGATGCCCATTACATCTACTACTGTGTGCAAGAATCTCTTAGAAGAAATGGAGTAGCCATCATAGTCAACAAAAGGGTCTGAAATGCAGTACTTGGATGCAATCTCAAAAACAATATTTGGCAAAACTAATACAATTATGTAAAGTTTAAAAATAAAATAAAATTAGAAAAAAAAAAAAAAAAAAACAAAACAACAGAATGATCTCTGTTTGTTTCCAAGGCAAACCATTCAATATCACAGTAATCCAAGTCTATTCCCTGACCAGTAATGCTGAAGAACCTGAAATTGAATGCTTCTATGAAGACCTATAAGACCTTCTAGAACTAACACCCAAAAAAGATGTCCTTTTCATTGTAGGGGACTGGCATGCAAAAGTAGGAAGTCAAGAGATACCTGGAGTAAAGGCAAATTTGGCCTTGGAGTACAGAATGAAGCAGGGAAAGGCTAATAGAGTTTTGCTAAGAGAATGCACTGGTCATAGCAAACACCCTCTTCCAACAACACAAGAAAAGACTCTACTCATGGACATCATCAGATGGTCAGTACTGAAATCAGATTTATTATACTCTTGCAGCCAAAGATGGAGAAGTTCTATACAGTCAGCAAAAACAAGACTGGGAGCTGACTGTGGCTCAGATCATGAACTCCTTATTGCCAAATTCAGATTTAAATTGAAGAAAGTAGGGAAAACCACCAGATCATTCAGGTATGACCTAAATCAAATCCCTTATGATTAAACAGTGGAAGTGAGAAATAGATTTAAGGGATTAGATCTGATAGACAGAGTGCCTGAAGAACTATGGACAGAAGTTCGTGACACTGTACAGGAGGCAGTGAGTGATTAAGACCATCCGCAAGAAAAAGAAATGTAAAAAGGCAAAACGGTTGTCTGAGGAGGCCTTACAAATAGCTGAGAAAAGAAGAGAAGCCAAAAGCAAAGGAGAAAAGGAAAGATATACCCATTTGAGTGCAGAGTTCCAAAGAATAGCAAGGAGAGATAAGAAAGCCTTCCTCAGTGATCAATGCAAAGAAATAGAGGAAAACAATAGAATGGGAAAGACTAGAGATCTCTTCAAGAAAATTAGAGATACCAAGGGAACATTTCATGCAAAGATGGGCACAATAAAGGACAGAAATGGTATGGACCTAACAGAAGCAGAAGATATTAAGAAGAGGTGGCAAGAATACACAAAAGAACCATACAAGAAGATAATCAGGATAGTGTGATCACTTACCTAGAGCCAGACATCCTGTAATGAGAAGTCAAGTGGGCCTTAGGAAGAATCATTACAAACAAAGCTAGTGAAGGTGATGAAATTCCAGTTGAGCTCTTTCAAATACTAAAAGATGATGCTGTGAAAGTGCTGCAATCAATATGTCAGTAAATTTGGAAAACTCAGCAGTGGCCACAGGACTGGAAAAGGTCAGTTTTCATTCCAATCCCAAAGAAAGGCAGTGCCAAAGAATGCTCAAACTACTGCACAATTGCACTCATCTCACATGCTAGCAAAGTAGTGCTCAAAATTCTCCATGCCAGGCTTCAACAGTATGTAAACTGTGAACTTCCAGATGTTCAAGCTGGATTTAGAAAAGGCAGAGGAACCAGAGATCAAATTGCCAACATCTCTTGGATCATCGAAAAAGCAAGAGTGTTCCAGAAAAACATCTACTTCTGCTTTATTGACTATGCCAAAACCTTTGACTGTGTGGATCACAACAAACTGTGGAAAATTCTTAAAGAGATGGGAATACCAGACTACCTGACCTGTCTCCTGAGAAATCTGTATGCAGGTCAGGAAGCAACAGTTAGAACTGGACATGGAACAGACTGTTCCAAATCAGGAAAGGAGTATGTCAAGCCTGTATATTTAACTTGTATGCAGAGTACATCATGAGAAATGCTGGGCTGGATGAAGCACAAGCTGGAATCAAGATTGCTGGGAGAAATATCAATAACCTCAGATATGCAGATGACACCACCCTTATGGCAGAAAGTGAAGAACTAAAGAGCCTCTTGATGAAAGAGGAGAATGAAAAAGTTGGCTTAAAGCTCAACACTCAGAAGACTAAGATCATTGCATCTGGTCCCATCACTGCATGGCAAATAGATGGGGAAACAATGGAAACAGTGAGAGACTTTATTTTTTGGGGCTCCAAAATCACTGCAGATGGTGACTGCAGCCATGAAATTAAAAGACGCTTGCTCCTTGGAAGAAAAGTTATGACCAACCTAGATAGCATATTCAAAAGCAGAGACATTACTTTGCCAACAAAGTTCCGTCTAGTCAAAGCTTTGGTTTTTCCAGTTGTCATATATGGATGTGAGAGTTGGACTGTGAAGAAAGCTGAGTGCTGAAGAATTGATGCTTTTGAACTGTGGTGTTGGAGAAGACTCTTGAGAGTCCCTTGGACTGCAAGGAGATCCAACTAGTCCACCCTAAAGGAAATCAGTCCTGAATATTCACCGGAAGGACTGATGTTGAAGCTGAAACTCCAACACTTTGGCCACCTGATGGGAAGAGGTGACTCATTTGAAAAGACCCTGATGCTGAGAAAGATTGAAGGCAGGAGGAGAAGGGGATGATAGAGGATGAGATGGTTGGATGGCATCACCAACTCAATGGACATGAGTTTAAGTAAACTCCGGGAGTTAGTGATGGACGGGGAAGCCTGGTGTGCTGCAGTCATGGGGTTGCAAAGAGTCGGACATGACTGAGAGACTGAACTGAACTGAACTGAACTGAGCTCACCCACTCTGCAATAGCGGGAAACTGCGAATCATCTTGAACTACTCCTTCCCCATTAATTCCCACATCTAATTCCAAGATCTCTTGATTTCAACTTTGTCCAACTCAACATACTTGGTATTCATGCTTTCCAAAAGGATTCATTAGTCTTTAATGTGGTTCTGAATGTGTGAATTTGTATAAACACATGAACACACATGCTGCATTTAATACAAGTTTTAAATGAACCAGGGAATATTATCATTCCTAATGCCATTTATGCATATTGACAAGCTAAAAAAGAGGAGAGAAAAAGCATAAAATCTGGGTTTAGTTTTGTAAAGTAATACTAATTATAGTTATTTTTATGAATTCTTATCATCTGTTCCTAATTATACCATGAAGTAAACTAATGGTTAAGATGTGCCAGATTTATTTTTTTTAAGCTTTATTCAATTATGATTGATAATAATGTGTCAGTTCTCATTGTTGATGGTAATGTAACACTACGATTGGATCATAACTTTTAGAACCTAGAAGGAACATTGCTTATGTTCCAGAAACGAAAGTTTAGATAACGCTTGTTTCATGGTTGCTAAAGTTAAGTTCATCCCATTTTAGCTAGTAGGATTTGATAACAGATGAAACTGAGTAACACAAAAATGCCAAATCAAGTTTAAAGGCAGAGGAGTGAAAGATTTTGGCCAATTACCATCTCAGACAAACAAGGCAATTAATATAAATTTATTATCATAATCACAGGGCTCCCAGGTACTGGAATACAGAAGTTCATGACAATGGAAAAGGCACTTTGAACCAAAGTGCGTTAGTACCTCGGACTTACTCAGCCTAGAAAACACTGTCTCCTATTATTGAAGATACCTGGTCATACTCAGAGATTGCAAGGAATTGCCATAAATATAATAATATGTTATAAATAATAATATCTTAGAAATAATGCTTATAAATATATATGCATATAAATAATAACTTAAAATAACATTTCATGCTTTGCATTCTTCTTGAGGCTCAGCTTCAAGAAAAATTTTACTTAAGTGAACTCATTGGCATAAAATACTGTTGAGGTAGGAGGGCTATTGTCATCATTACCTTGATTTTGAAGATGGTCAAACTGAGACCCCGGAGAAGGCAATGGCACCCCACTCCAGTACTCTTGCCTGGAAAATCCCACGGACAGAGGAGCCTGGTAGGCTGCAGTCCATGGGGTCGCTAAGAGTCGGACACGACTGAGCGACTTCACTTTCACTTTTCACTTCATGCATTGGAGAAGGCAATGGCAACCCACTCCAGTGTTCTTGCCTGGAGAATCCCAGGGACTGCGGAGCCTGGTGGGCTGCCGTCTATGGGGTCGCACAGAGTTGGACATGACTGAAGTGACTTAGCAGCAGCAGCAGCAGCAGCAAACTGAGACCCCAGAAACTTATAGTATTTGATAAAGGGTCCATCAGTGGCTTAAAAGTAGAAGCTGAGCAGTTGGAATGAAATTGTGTCTCCACGGCTTATTCCAACTGCTGTCATGGGTATTAGTATTCTTATGCCTTAGTTTACTCATCTATAATATGGAAAGAACCTTTTGTAGCCACAGATAGTAGCCTCAGTCCTCCCAAGATTATTGTGCAGAATAATAATTAAATTGATTGGTAGTTTGCAAAGTATAGGGTGTTCTTTAAATAACAAGCAACATTATATGTTAGTGTTGGACTTTGTGTTCTCTCTTACAAAGAGAGTAAACATTCATTTAGAATTACAAAGGCTCAGCACATGCTCAGCGAGTGACTAACAGTGAAGGGCTCGACTCCTTCATGTACATAGTACATACGGATGGTCACCACTTTACAAGTAAGTAGAGTGCACAGTCAAGGCTATTTTTCCAATATCTGAAAGTCAGTGATCGAGGGCGGCCCACTTGCCATGTGCACCAATTTTTCTTGCTTTGTGGCAATAAACAACTTTGGATGGGCAACTGATTTGAAGTAGTCCATAGAGCCATGCTTTTCCCAGAAGAAGAGGAGGTTGGTCTCATCTTTGATGATTTTGGGTGTCTCAGGCATCTCCTAGGATACAGAGAACAAAAATCTGTTAGAGAACAAGAAGATGCTAAAAAAAGAAGTGACCTCAATCCTTTGGCATTTGGCCTTCGTGAGAAACACAGCACTTTAGGACTATGACTACGTAACATGATGATACAAGTTCTTCATTTGTTCATTCCAAAAGTGTTCATTACATGCCTATTAGATGTATGGCCCCATCTATTCATAATAATTAATTTCCTTAGTTAAGTGGAGAGAAATCCAATTTCATCATGCAGATTGCCAAGTACACTAGTGTCTCGTTGTATCCTGGCAGGTAGGGTGAAACATCGCCTCTAACACGGGCATAAAGCATTATCAAATTAGTGCTCAAATCTGAGCACTAATGACTCTAAGCCCTGAAAACCTTTTGACCTCTAAATGTCCAAAGCATACTTTGGGAAAATAATTTAGAATTCAGACATGTTTATCTCTGTATTTAAGTCAACAATTGAAAGTAAAAAAAAAAAACCCACCTCAACACACACAACTTCCCAGGCATATCAGCAGTCCTTTGATATGCAATCCTTTGAAAGGCAATCCTTTCAAGACAATTTTTTGACAGTTGTAATCTCTTTAGATCATACTCCTCTTGTGAGTATGAGAAAAGTCTAAAAGTGCTTTCATGGAAAAACAAAATTCAAATTCTAACTTGAGATGCTTCTCTGTTCTTTTAATCTAAAAGAACTAAACATCCTTTTGAGGTTTCCCTGGGGTTTTCAATGTCAACAAGGATTTTGTTTTCCAAACCAATTTTTCTCCTATTTTTTCCCCCCTATCTCAGTAAATGGAATCTCCCCTTTTCCTTCTGTTGGTTCAATTTCCAAAATATAACCAGATTCTGTCTCCTTCTTTTCACTTGTCTCACAATTCTCCTCACTCACCCCAACTGTTATTACAGCATCCTAATTGGACTCTATTGCCTCCTTTCTATTCTATTCTCCAAGTTAGAAAAAATATACAAAAACAGGACACTTCTCAGTTTGAATTCCTTTCCTCTACTTATCTTTCCTCTTTTGCAGAGTACCCTAGCTTCCAGATCCTTGGGTGTTCCTTCTGATCTTTAAAACTCGCCTGTAACCTCTTGAAGGTCTAGGGCTAGGCGCACTCAGACCTCTCTATTTGGAATGCTCGCCCCATCACCCCTTTGATGGTATACTCCTTTCTATTGACAGCTCTCATCTCACAGGGAGCTCTGTCTAAACAGTGCGGTCCTATTTTCTCTCTCAGCACACTGTTCATTGGCTTTACAGCATCTTGCCCTTTTTTTTGCTGGTCATTTGGCTCATCTACTGTCTGTGTCCCTTGGAAGATTGAGTTCTATAAGACTTTGGCTCACTACTGTCTACTGAGCTGTTTGACACTCTGCTTGAAAACCGGAAGGCTCTCAATAAACAACATTTGTTGAATGAATTCACGATTGAAGCTACTGCCTTACTCTGTAGACATCACTTTCATCTCACTTGATCCAGGAAAGAAACACATGCACCCACATAAATCCTAGTTAGGGAGGGACTGGGTGGTGAATTATACATTTAGTGAATAAGAGTCATCTACTAGTCAGTGGAGAAACATTTGGCTGTAGTGGGCATGTGTTTATGTCTTTATGTTCGGACGGGAAGGTGGTAGTGGAGCTGAGGCTGATGACACAGAAAACTGGCACCAATGAAGAGAGGGAGGAGGTGGAGTCAGAAGGCCAGGGTTTGGGGCTTGGCTCACAGCTTTTTGCTTTGTACCCTTCGACAGGTGATTCATCCTCCCTAATCTCAGTGGCTTACTGAATTTCTTAGAGGCAGACTCCATTGTCCTAACGCCTACTATCACGTAGGTCAGGTAAGTGTCAGTAGAGCTCAAAGAGGGATGGAATAAATAGATGCCCAGGAATGGGAGGTGAATAAGGATCAGGCAGGGAAAAGAGCAAGAAGAAGGCAATTTCCCTTTTATGTACTTTGCCACTGCCATCTTGCTCCGTCTTGCTGTCTCACAGATCCTGCCTAGAACTGCCTCTGGGGATAGTGGGTCAGAAGTAGGATGGGAAGGTAGGTAGGCAGGTGAAACTGTGGTAGGAAGGAAAGAACTGGGTCATCCTGCTATGGGTGTCTGCCTCTTGGGATCATCTACAAATGCATGGGCTGTAAATGAAGGTAAATTGGAGACTGGGAACAACTGACCTTTAGCAAGACGGGTTCGTCTTCATTTTGAGCACTCACAAACAGTTGAGTTTTTGAGATTCTTAGAGTCACAGGAAGCTGAGAATCCTCTTCTGATACATAAGCAACCATGTCAAATTTCACTGGCAAAGAGAAAAGCCAAAAAAGAAAGTAAATCCATTGTATTTGTATAAAATCAAGTGTTCATGAAGATGCTGTGTGTGTGTGTGTGTGTGTGTGTGTGTGTGTGTGTAGTTATGTCCCCAACTATGATGTAAGTACCTGAAGCTCAGAAATGGAATTTATATTGATACATCTTTGTATCCCTCACAATGTCTGCCATATTCACTAGGCAAGTAAATACCTAATGACTTTAGAATTTTCTATGTTGAACGAATGTTTGTGGGTGGAGTATTATTGAATCTCTTATAATTATGTTAATGGGATAAGACCCTGGAATTTGTGAAGTCATGAGTAAAATGGGGAGATTTAGGGAAGCTGATCCATTCATATGTTGCTAAGAATAGTGAAAAGCAGTTCAGCTTTCCTTAGAGAGCAATGCTTAATAAGAGCTGTAAAATTATTTATGCCTAGAAATCCAGCATTTGGAATATGCTCCAAAGAAATATCCTCATAGGAAAAGAAATAATTTATACAAAGACATGTGCAACTGAATTATTTAGAGGAAACCCTGGACACCTGTATAGCAACATGACTGAATAAATCCTAGTTAGGGAGGGACTGGGTGGTGAATTATACATTTAGTGAATAAGAGTCATTAAAAATGGTGCCATTTTTGGGACCATTTAATGGCCTAGTGCCGTTAAAAATGGCAAATAACATTTTGGCACCATTTAATGGCCTAGTGCCGTTAAAAATGGCAAATAACATATACTCTGTCCATATATGGGAAAATTATGTGAAATAATATCAAGTAGGAAAACAATTTATTTTGTAGAACACAAGATATTTGTGAATGTCATAGAGTAGAAAGCATGTTAGATGAAATATATCCAATCAGAAACAGCCCTGCTTGTTAGCACAGAGTAACCTCTTTTGACCTCTGGAAATCATTTTGTTTACTGATGACATGTCCTTAAGCTAAAAATATGTGCAACATGGAAGCTGGCTCGGTGTAACAAAATTTCTTGGATCCTAAATTTCATTCTTCAGAACACATGCAAATCTTCCTGTTTTTTTTTTTTTTCCTTTAAAATTATTGGGTGCTTTGCATCACAATTATGTTATCAAAGATAAGGATTCTTTCTAGTTTGGTGTTATTAGGAAGTTTGATCAGCAGGCTCCTCATTGGCTTCTGAGTAAATTTGGGTAAGTCATTATATATTTCTGAGACTCAGTTTCCTTACCTTTAAAATCTGAGGATAAGAGTGTCTCAGAGAACCAAGGGAGATAATACCTCAGAAAGCTTTTTACTGCACTTAGTGCTTTCAGAGCTAGGACACTTGTTAAAGCTTTCAGATTTGGTTGAAGTTTCTGGCCTAACCCAGAAGTTTTTTTCTTTTTAAACCAGGGGTGAAGTGCTTCATGTGCAAAGCCAGGAATCTAGAAAGGTTTATTCTTTAAAAGCAGAAGCTTAAAAGAAATGCAGAAATAAAAAGGTGAGAAGAGGGCTTCCCTGGTGGCTCAATGGTAAAAGAATCCGCCTGTGAATGTGAGAGACAAGGGTTTGATCCCTGGTCCGGGAAGATCTCACATGTGGTGGACAACTATTTAGCCACTGCTTGAGAGCCCAGGAACCACAACTACTGAGCCCTTGTGCTACGACTGCTGAAGGCTGAGTCCCCCATAACCCCATGCTCTCCAACAAGAGAAGCTACCATAATGAGAAGCCAGAGCACTGCAACTAGAGAGTAGGCCCTGCTCCCCACAACTAGAGAAAAGCTCTTGCAGCAATGAAGACCCAGCACAGCCAAAAATAAATAAATTAAAAAAATCATTTTTTTTTTTTAAAGATGGGGAGATGACAGAAGTGTCCATTTACCTGCCTCCTCCAGATTATTTAATGTAGTAGCCGTCAGGTATGGACCTGACATATCTCGAATTATACTTTGATTGAGGGCGTCGTTCAGGATGCATTCCTGGTGGATGACTCTCATAAAGTTGTATTTCACGTTACTCTGGAAGCTGTAATGTGCTGATCTGGGCTTGATGATTTCTAAAACCATTATCACAAGCTTAGATTAATGTCCAAGTACAAACACAGATGATGTATCTTCTCTAATACAAGCATACAAAGTAGTTATTGAAGGCACCTGAAGAATATCCCAAGGGAGGTGAGGAAATTGACATAGAAGTGAAATCACCCTATCAGCGGAATTATTTCAGGATTACCCCTGTGGTTGCTGCTGCTGCTGCTGCTAAGTTGCTTCAGTAGTTTCCGACTCTGTGTGACCCCAGAGATGGAAGCCCACCAGGCTCCCCTGTGGTTACTTATCTCTAAAAACTTTGATTCTTCCGGCAATGGTGGGTTTTTTTTTTTAAGAGATCACATGTACAACTTTTTTGGTTGTTTGAAGGTTTGGAAGTAACTGGGAAGACTCCTTGTATTCTTCAACTACATTTTCAAATGAATGCACCGTGAGAAAAGAATCCACTAAAAATTTTATATGTCACTGAGGTGCCAGTATAAATGTCTGCCATCTTTTTGCTTTAAAAAAGTTTGTTTTTTTTTTCTATCTACCACCTTTCTGAACGGTGGTATGTTTCAAAGCTTTACAAATCTTCATGGCTCTGAATAATTTTACTTCCAGGAATCTTTTATCACTGAGGAAATATATGATGACAGAAATCAAGATTTATTACAGAAAAGACTGTAAGGAAAGTAATGTAGTGCTAGCAGTGGTAAACTCTGTGGGGTAGTGTAAGTAATTTTATTTTTTTTCCTTGTATTTTCTAGGTGAACACGTGTGATCAACTGTTACTTTAAAAATATTAGATTTATAATTCACGAAGAGGCTTGTACAGAAGAGGCATGGGAGAAAACTCATGACATCTATAGTCAGGTAGAAGTGATATGATTTGATGCTCTACCCTTACACACTGTGAGATTTTGGGCAGGTCACTATCTCACTGAGCTTAGTTTCCTCACATATAAAATGAGAATGCAGGGTTGTCTGAAGGTTAGAGATAATGCAATCATTAATAAGTTAGTAGTGTTTGTAGTATTAGCAAAAGTAATAATAACAATAATAGCGAACATTTATTAGGTATTTTCTATGTGCCAGGCATTATTTTCGTTCAGAAGCTAGCAAGTGTTGACTCATTTAATCTTCACAACAAGTAGGGGCTTGGATTAACTCCATTTACAGTAGAGGAGACCGAAGAACAGAAAGGTTAAGTAACTTGCCCAAGACATAACTAGTATGTGGGACAGCATAACTTGTAAGTGGTCACTCACTAACGGTATATAATTACTTTCTGCCAACAGGCTAGAAGTCACATGACTTAATCATATGGCCACCAAGTAAGCCTGTGAGCACATATGCTAAGCTCAAGTACCTACTGCTCTCTGCCCTTTGCAGAAGGATAAAAATTAATTTTATTTCTTATAATTATCAGACAAATGGGTGGTTGCCCTCTTGTTACTCTGATTTTAGGTTTTATTTTCCCCTGTACTCTGCTGTCTGCATTTTCTTGAAAACAGAAAACAAGGATATTATTGTGTTTGACCCCTTACCTTCTTCTGTGTTATTGGCAATGGCTTCCAGGTCATCATCGGTGATGAACTGATTTAAACTCAACCGTCTCTTCTTCAGAATCTTCCCACTGGCTGCCACCATCACCACATTCTCCTTGAAGCTAAGCTTGGATGTCTTAGAGGTTTCCGAGGTATCCAGGGACATAAACTTATTCATCTGGTCCTCACGAAGTGGCTCATAGCTTGCATCATAGAAGGACTTCTGCGATGAAGGAAAATAGAAACTAAGAGGCCAGTGAACAAGAATCCTTTACAGTAGGAGTTTTATTCAACAGTCTCAGAGAGAAGAGTGGCCATTTTGGCCTTGGCAACCCACGTTTCATTGGACTTTCTCTCCCCGCACTCTCCTTCCCCCTTTCCTCTGTATCCCTCCCCTTTCCCCTTTTCCTCCCACCTCTCCTTTTAGGATTTCCCTCAAAGGATGTGATCTTGGCAAGGTTTTTTGTTATCCCTCTTCAGACTCAAAAATGAGACCTTGTTATACTTAGTGAAGTAAGTCAGAGAAAGACAAATACTGTATGATATCACCTACATGTAGAATCTAAAAAATAATACATGGCTTCCCTGGTGGCTCAGTGGTAAAGAATCCCCCTAACAAGGCTCACTTCCACAGGAAGCTCTGTGGAGCAATTAAGCCCCTATGCCACAACTGTTGAGCCTGTGCTCTAGTGCTCGGGAACCACAACTACTGAGCTCACACGCCGCGGCTACTGAAGCCCATGCGCCCTAGGGCCCACGCTCTGCAGCAGGAGAAGCCACCCCATGGAGAAGCCCGAGCACTGCAACAAAGAGTTGCCACTGCTTGCTGCAACTAGAAAAAAGCCCGCGCAGCAGTGACCCAGAACAGTCAAACATAAATAAATAAAATTATTTAAAAAATAACTTGAAAATACAAATGAACCCATATACAGATCAGCAATAGACTCACAGACATAGAAAACAAACTTAATGGTTACTAAAGGGGAGAGGGAAGGTGAGGAGGGATGAATTAGGGGTATGAGATTAGTAAATTCAAACTACTATGCATAAAATAGATAAGCAACAAAGATTTACTACATAACACAGGAAATTATATTCAGTATCTTGTAATAACCTATATTAGAAAATCATCAGAAAAAAATGTATCACTGTGCTCTACTCCTGCAGCTAACACAGTATTGTAAATCAACTACACTTCGGTTAAAAAAAAAAAAAAAGAGATGTTGTGATGAGACAGGTCTTCAAGTGATGCTAGTGAGTGACTTAGCCTTTCTGTTAGTTCTTCCCAGAAAGTTAAACGTCTACTTGACAAGGCTCAAATATTTTAGGAATACTCCTTTAGATACAGATACAGCTTTTGGAGTCACTATCAAAGACACACAAAGCAGGACCTATACTGTTTTGTGGTCTCTTAGCGAAATAACACAGCATCTGAATGACTGCAGATTTTTTACTTTCAGTTGGCCTGCTTCCTAGATCTAGAAAGCGATCTCTAATCTCTGGAGCTGATGTTAGAGAAGATATCCACAACATATCATTTAAGACCCCTGGGGAAGTAGCCCAAGGGGGTTGGCCCGGGAGGGCATAAGCAACTTTCTGATGGAAGGCTGACTCAGGAGATTTCATTCTTGGAGTTTCAGGTTCGTTCTGCTCTGTTCTGGGAAAATCCACTGAGATGAAGGGTGCCATCAGCTGTTAGTCTAGAGAAGGAGCTGGCCTCACTTATCATGAAGAGATGAATCTCTCTGGACTTCTAGTGAGGCCAAAACAAATGCATCTAAGATTCAAGCTGTTGCTGTTCTAGTAGAGAAAATACTGTGTAAGGATAGCAATCTTCTAAGAATTACAGTCATTTGCTTACCTGATTGAGAGAGAGGTGGTCAATTTCAGAAGTGTAGTCTTCATTTTCACTGTTGATGAGAATTTAATTCTGTTTGTTATATCACTACATTCACTGGGCAACATATTTTAATAACCAAACTAGCCTTGGGTAACACACATGCATAGCCATTATTGTCATCTTTGAAAATTAAGGACTTCTATGCATTCACATCCATACAGTAATTTGTACCTGATAATCTGAAATTAGTAATCATCAGGCCAGGCCTTGAACTTTACTTGTATTCTATCGATAAAAATGAGGCTTGGCCAATTTACTATATAGCACAGGTACTGTAACCTATAATGGAATATAATCTGAAATACATATATACATATATAACTGAATCACTTTGCTGTACACCTGAAACTAACACAACTTTGTAAGCTAGCTATACTTCAATTAAAAAATTTTTTAAATTAGCTCCCCCTTCACCAAAATAAACAAATAAATGAGGCTTGGCTAACGGATTGAAGAGTGGTAATTGAATTTCAGGGAAAAAATTTAAACTTAAGAGAGAAATCCTTTTGAAGCACTTCATCTAAATTTGAATCAAATAGGTTATTTGTTACACTTTGCTTTCATGTATTCACTAAAACAGATTTAATCATTTATACTTTGCAAAACATGCAGGCAATATTTCCACTGTCTACTTTGTGTTAGTGTGTAGGTAATGTGGAACACTGCATCTGTTTAAGGTGTTCTACAAGTTAAACTTTTTATTTATTATCTTTCTTTCGCGTCTGAATGAGACTGACTGCGTAGGTTTCACATGCTCAAATTGCTGTGAAGCCATTTCCCATTCCAGATTGAGATCAAGAAGTTTTCCTAAGAAAGGTTTCTCTTTCTGACAATCTATTACTGTAGCAGGGCATGTGAATTTGACTGAAGCTGGGTCTAAGTAGATGTTGAGAATTGCTAGGAGTCAGGAGACCTTAAAAGTAATCTTTCTAAAATGGTCATCTCCCTGTCAACAATTTCACCTTGGTTTACCTACTAGATGCTTAATTTCCCTGAGTCTTCTCTGAATCTGCCCTGACTTCAGAGATAGAACACATCTCTACAGCCTCTACTGGTCTTGCCCCATTGATAGTTACTGTAATCCTAGCTGAATTCTTTCTTTCTTTTTAAAAAATATTTATTTTATTTACTTGGCTCAGCCAGGTCTTAATTGCAGCATGTGGGATCTAGTTCCCTGACCAGGGATGGAACCCTGGGTCCCCTGCATTGGGAGCACACAGTCTTACCCACTGGACTCCCTGGCAAATCCCTCCTAGCTGGATTCTAATGTGCCTTGCTTCCCTCATTAAGTCACAAGAGACAGAATCTCTTTTCTACCTGTAACAGTTCTTCAGGTCTTCAAAGAGGTCAGGGACTTTGGCCATCTTCACTTCTGCAACAGAAAACACCAGTAGCTGTCAGTCTGGCCATTGTGTGAATAAGACACCTGCAAGGGGAACCACCTCCCTTCTAAGACACTTAATGAATGACTGAGCTCACACCCAGCATTCTTCTTTTCACTCCCTTTGAATGATCTGCATATGTATTTGCCTCCTCTGCTAGACTGTAAACTTCTGTTAGAATCTCGGTATCTCTTAGGCATCCAACCCAATGCATTGCATTTGGTAGGCATTTGATGAAAATTTGAATAAGTAAAAAATCAAAACTGAAAAACCTCAACAAGCATGAAATATTTAATTTATACAGTTGCAAGAGAGAGAAAGAGTTAGAAATTCCCAGTTTTCTCTGAATAGTTTTTGATAGCAGAGAGTACCCCCAAAGGAAGGCTTGGCTGTAATCTCATGCTCTCATAGGAAACCAGTTCCTCTGTTGCTCAATTTCCCACCAGCAGAGAGAGAATCATTTTCTGAAATCTGACTATGATTCTAATTCACCCGCCAAACCAGAGTGGGACGGCAAAGGAAGGAAGAGGCTTCAACTTCAGAGAGGGCAATTTGAGAGATCACAGCCAAGGAGGAAAAGCAAAAAATACTATAAGAGCCAAACATGTGATAAGGACGATACCTTTGCTGAACCGAGCTAGCAACAATGAGATGACTGGCTCCCTCGTCTTCGCGTGGAGGCTTGAACTGAGTCAGGCTACTTCGCCTTTTGTCTGCTCCGGAGTGGGCGTGGCCACGATTGCGATTGCGTCACTGGGAATTTACAAGAATTCTGTTTTGTATGTCAGTTCATTCAACCTATACCGGTCCAAATAATGACAAATTATATACTTGAATATAGTGTTTCCAGGAAAAATTCCTAGAGATTCCAGGAGTTTCTGACTTGATTCATTTATTTATTGCTTTTGCTGTTAACAGTTTTAAACGTGTGGTCTTAGAAAAGGGGGAAAGAGCAAGAAATTTAAATTTCTAAAAGTATTTGGTGGGGGAGGGAGGGAAAAGTCCTCAAAGCAGAATTGTAGATGGTTAGAGTTGGAGGGGTGCTTAGAAGCTTGTGTTTCGGCTTAATTCGTTTATTGCACCCCGGGGCTGAGTATGACTTGACAGCCCCTGGCAGCTAAGGAGTGGGTCTTGAGGGAAGCCTATCCATCTTTTCTGAAGAGGGACGTTTGCTTGAGTAGCCATAAATCACTCTGAGTGTGGGAAGACAAGCTCCCAGTTAGGGCAGGGTAGAAGACGGAAAATCGACAGTCAACCACTGAAGTCAATCCTTTTACTCCTCTAAATACTGTCAGTCTGTTTCAGACAGAAGTGACAGAGCTTTATGAGAAAACTCTATGCCCTGGCTCATGTTACAGCAAAGTTACCTTCTACCAGAGCCCAAGGAGAAGTCTAGTCTTCTCTAGGTTAAACCCAAGGTATATTAGGATAGCTGGAGACTCAGGGAGTAGCTGGATTCAAGGGAGATTGGGTGGACTTCCCTGGTGGTCCAGTGGTTAAGACTCCACACTTCCACAGCAGGGGGCATGGCTTTGATCCCTGGTTGGGGAACTAAGATCATGCATGCCATATCGCATGGCCAAAAAAAAAAAAAAAAGATTGGGAGAAAGGAAGGAGGAACTCTTATACATGAAACTGATTCAGTGTTGCCTGGCTGTTATCATCAAAGACTTTTTAAGTATCCCGAAGATGGCCCAGTTCAGGTGGCAGAACACCAGACTCAGCAGATAAATGTTTCTGTTTTCCTGGTTGGAGTTTAAGCCACATAATTTTAAATAAAAGAAATGGATGGAGGAATTAAAAAAAAAGGTAAAGAGAGAAAGGCAAGGCACCAAAGTGCAACATGTTATTGAAAAGCAAAAAAGCTTAGAACCAGAAGTCAAGTGTGAGTAAGGTATGCTGTTTGGTTTTGTTACTTGTAAATGATGAGGCTGATTTTGTGATCATTAAGGTCTGTCCTAGGTGCAAAGTCTCTGGTTCTGATTCTGTAGCCCAGTTCAGTTCCTCCTGGTCATAGACCTGGTGTTATAATAGTTATGAACAAGAGCCACAGAAATAAATGGTATCCTGGATGCTGTCCTGTGCTCAGTCGCTCGGTTGTGCCTGACTCTTTGTGACCCCATGGAATGTAGCCCACCAGGCTCCTCTGTCCCTGAGGATTCTCCAGGCAAAAATACTGGAGTGGGTTGCCACGCCCTCCTCCAGGGGAACTTTCCAGCCCAGGGATTGAACCCAGGTCTTCCGAGTTGCAGGTGGATTCTTTACTATCTGAGTCACCAGGGAAGCCAATCCTGGATGCAGGCAATGTAAATGTAGGACCAGGCTGGGTCCAGCTTGGGGATCTCAGAATGGATCCTCTTGTGGACAGTGATGGCAGCCAATTCTCTACATCTGTGCTTCCCTTTGGGCTCCCCTGGTGGCTCAATGGTAAAGAAGACGTGGGCTTGATCCCTGGTCAGAAAGATCCCCTGGAGAAGGAAATTGCAATCCACTTCAGTATTCTTGCCTGGGAAGTCTCGTGGACAGAACAGCCTGGCAGGCTATAGTCCATGGGGTCGCTGAGAGTTGGACATGACTGAGCACACACACATGCACGTGCTTCCCTTCAGGCAACACAGAAATATTAAGCCCGATCACCCCCTCTTGCCTCCTACAGATCTTGTGAGAACTATTACTAAGAAACAATTGCAAAGCACATTGTAAATGTGGGCTGCTATGGAGATGCGACTAAACAAAAATAATAACAGCGCTAATGATGGATTCTGTTTCTTGGGAACCTGTATAGTCATCACTGTAACACTTTAGTTCACTGAAGAAAATATCGTTCATATGAAAATAGTAATTGGAAACTTCAATAGGGAGGACATTTTCAGGTGAAGGCCTCCACCGAAACCCTGAAGATACCCAGTTTCTGGGAGGGATACATACCACCTCTTTGGTAATCCAGGAAAATACCCTTGGTTGTATTGGCAGTGGCAACGCCCATCCTGGCCGATGTCACATCTCAGTTGTAGAAAATTCCTCAAATGTGGTTGTTGAATTCTTCAAGGAGGGTTTGAACGTTTCTTTATAGTCAGCCAATTCTGGTTGGAGTCTTTTTCCAGGACGTGACTTTCCTTGAAACCAGTTTTCAAAGAAAGAACAAAAATGTGGGTGAGGTTTAGAGAGTGAGAGGTCCTTGCTTTGTTTTGGGGAACTGCTTTTCTGTGAATGTGAACAAAACTTGACTTGTGAGTAAGTCTCAGCATCAGAACCCCTCTTTCTCAGAAACAGAGAGAGAAACTTATGGAACCCCAAGAGTGTTTGGAGGTTGTCCTGCGACTGGGACTTTGGGTGGTTTCATGTTATACCCACTTCTTGATTCTGAGGAGACCTCAACGATCCTTCTTTAGTCCTATTTACCTACATCATTAAAAAATTTTATGGCTCACTTCTTCTGTGGCGGGTATTTTGCTGGGCATCGGTATATTTTCTTTCATGATTCACAAAATTAGGTACGTGGGATAGATGATGTAGTATTTTGGTTGGTGAGTAGATACGTTTTACGAGCTTGAAGGCTGTGGGTCCAAAAAGTCACAGTGATACTTTTCATTTGGAAACTGCTTTACGTAGTTCACAAAGAGCTCTCACCCAGGCAGTCTCGCTGACTACCTGCTTTACCTATGAGAGATATGGATCACCACGCCCTTTTACAGCTGAGGACTCTTGAAGAGGTTAAGTGACCAACCTACAGTCACAAAACCAGCAGAAGCAGCTCTCGAACTCAAGTTTCTGATTCCAAGCCCAGGCTTCTCTTCCCACTGCATATAGATTGATGCTTATCTCTTATCACCACCAATGCCAAGTGACAGGGCTGAAATGGATTGTTCTTAAAGATCTTTCCTGCTTTAAACAGCCTATCATTCAGTGATTCTGGGGTTCTTTGTAAAAGAAAAAAAGATAAACAAGGAAATGTTTGAAATAGCTTCCCTCTCTTCGTCTCCAATGAAATACCACTTTTCTCTCTGAAATACAAGAAAGGGGTGAAGGTGGTGAGTGTACTCGAGTGCATAGTCCTGGTAGAGTCTGGCTGAGGACTTTAGTGATGCTCTTGCCTGTGTACCATGAAGATGCGAAACGTCTGTATGCATCTTGGGGACCAACTTTAAAATCATTGCAAATAGTGGGATGTAACAGGGTGTCTGAACAGAGAGAGAAAGGTAACTCCTCTCTGTGAATTATCGGGGGATGCAGTGATTTCTTTTTAAGAGGTGAAAAGCCTCTTCAGAGAAATAAAGTGTGCAGAAACCATCACATGCAGAGATTTTTGTTTTAACTGATGCCCTACGTAGTTGTAATCTGCTTTTTTAAAATTTAAATTTATTTTTAATTGGAGGATAATAGCTTTACAGTATTGTGTTGGTTTCTGCCATATATCATGAATCAGCCCTACGTACACCTATATTCCCTCCCTCTTGAACTTCCCTCCCACTTCCCACTCCTATAATCTGCTTTTAAATTCCAGTTAGTGGGAAAGAGGAAAGGATCTAACAGGTAACCTTGTCTTTGATGTTCTGGGTGTTATACTACATTATCTCCTTTAATCCTCTAATCACACGTGTGGTATGAGGTCAGTACTCTTATCACATTTACAGAAGAGGAAGTCAAGATCCAGAGACTTGAAGCAGTCTATCTAAGGCCTCGAGGTTACCAAATTGCCGAAACAGGATTCAGAGTCCAGAGTTTCCAGAGTTTCACTCAACCACGAGGGACTCTCTTTCTCTTAGTGTGACCTCCTCCTTTCTTTTGCCCTTGTTGATGTCTACTTTTTTCTGCTTTGTCTTGTTAGTCTATCAAAGGACCTAGAAAGATATGTTGGAGAAGGATGCACTGCAGACACTCTAAATTAAACTCTTACTTGATCAAAGAGGGAGTCACTCAGAGGGAAAGTAAAAAGTCCCAAGGTCACACAGAGACCTCATTATGAGAGTGGGAAGGAAAAATGAAAACCGTTTCTTGATTTCAAAATACCCTACTATCTAGTGCTACTGACTCTTTTTAATTTTATTTTTGGTTGCATTGGGTCTCTGTTGCCACTTGCATGTGGGCTTTCTCTAGTTGCAGGGAGCGGGGACTTTTCTTGTGGAGCACAGGCTCTAGGCATTCGGGTTTCAGTAGCTGTGGCATGGGCACTCATTGGTTGTTACTTGCTGGCTCTAGAGTGCGGGCTCAGTAGTGGTTGCACACAAGCTTAGTTGCTCTGAGGCATGTGGAATCTTTCCTGACTAGAGATCCAACCCATGTCCCCTGCATTGGCAGGTGGACTCTTACCCACTGTGCCGCTAGGGAAATCTGACCCTGGCTCTATGATAAAGAAAGGTTAGGTTAAGAAAAAAATCTTTTTATGGTGTCTCACCAGTATGTGAAAAAGGAATTAACAAAATGAGATTCCATTCAGCGAGCAAAACCATCTGTATTTTCTACTCTTCTGGAAGCTGACAGTAAAGGCATTCATCGATAATCCCCTCAGATCAGTTCAGTTCAGTCACTCAGTTGTGTCCGACTCTGCGACCCCATGAATCGCAGCATGCCAGGCCTCCCTGTCCATCACCAACTCCCGGAGTTCACCCAAACTCATGTCCATCGAGTCGGTGATGCCATCCAGCCATCTCATCCTCTGTTGTCCCCTTCTCCTCCTGCCCCCAATCCCACCCAGCATCAGGGTCTTTTCCAATGAGTCAACTCTTCGCATGAGGTGGCCAAAGTACTGGAGTTTCAGCTTTAGCATCATTCCTTCCAAAGAACACCCAGGCCTGATCTCCTTTAGGATGGACTGGTTGGATCTCCTTGCAGTCCAAGGGACTCTCAAAAGTCGTCTCCAACACCACAGTTCATAAGCATCAATTCTTCGGTGCTCAGCTTTATACAAACTGAGATAAAAGTGTTGTGAGAGCATCGAACAGAAGAGCTAGTCTGAGATTGGGAGTGGGTAGTTCAATGGGAGAGGGAAGAGGGAACATTCCAGGCAGCACAAAGGCTGTGGGGGTCAAATGATGAAATGAAAGTAGGGCATTGAGGCTGGAGCCTAGAGTTGATGGGGGGAAGGGACCTAAGAAGGTGGTGAGATTAGAGGGGAAGGAAAGCAAGAACCTGTCAGACAGGGCCTTGTGTTGCCCCCACTAAGCTCTTTACCCACTTAATTTTGGGTAAACTTTGAGCAAAAAACTAAGATCATGGTATCCAATCCCATCACTTCATGGTACATAGATGAGAAAACAATGGAAACAATGGCTGACTTTATTTTCTTGGGCTCCAAAATCACTGCAGATGGTGACTGCAGCCATGAAATTAAAAGACGCTTACTTTTTGGAAGCAAAGTTATGACCAACTTAGACAGTATATTAAAAAGCAGAAACATTACTTTGTCAACAAAGGTCTGTATCTTCAAAGCTATGGTTTTTCCAGTAGTCATGTATGGATCTGAGAGTTGGGCCATAAAGAAATCTGAGCACTGAAGAACTGATGCTTTTGAGCTATGGTGTTGGAGAAGACTCTTGAGAGTCCCTTGGACTGCAAGGAGATCCAACCAGTCCATTCTAAAGGAGATCAGTCCTGGGTGTTCATTGGAAGGACTGATGCTGAAGGTGAAACCTAATACTTTGGCCACCTGATGAGAAGACCCTGATTCAGGGAAAGATTGAAGACAGGAGGAGAAGGGGGTAACAGAGGATGAAATGGTTGGATGGTATCACCGACTCGATGGACATGAGTTTGAGCAAGCTCTGGGAGTTGGTGAAGGACAGGTAAGCCTGGTGGGTTGCAGTCCATGGGATCGGACACCACTGAGCGGCTGAACTGAACTGAAACTTTGGGCAGGTGCTCTGAGAACTCAGAGAGCAGAGGGGTGGCTGTAACTTTCTCCAGATGGAGAAATTCAAGTTGGCAGAGTCAGGAAGGGACAGTTTCATGATCGGTTAGCAAATCCTTATTTAGCTGTGATCTCCTCGCTTTGCATAAAGCTTATTTGTTCCCTAATGTATGTGCTTTCTTGTTTCTATTTTTTTAAAATTTTCTGTCCCGGGCCAGGGGTGGCTGGTCTCAACCTGCGCTCGTGCGGGTCCCCGGGATCTCAGTGCGCCGGGCCACCGGCACCGGCTTCGGGGCAGAGTTTGCCGCTTTCTTGTTTCTAAATTCGCTTTCATTTTCTCTTGGGGTGGTGGTAAATAGGGCTGTGTCCCCTCCTTGCCTTCTCTCTTGACCCTGTGTCCCTTTTTCTCTCTTTCACAGACAAGCTATAGAAACCAGAGCTCATCAGAAAGCTTCCTGTGTGGCAACAGACATGTTTGGGCCTGTTTCTCATTTTCTTCTTTCTGGCTAATTGTGATTGCTTAGTTAGAACTGCATTTTTAAGTAATTTCATTTTCTTTTGAGTCATTTTTTCATAGGAGTCATGTTTATCTCTGGTCTGAACTTGTTTCTCAGTTAAAAAAAGCTTGTATTACTTTTATGGGTTCTAAAACATGCAGATTAAATATTGCCAGGGAAATTTTTAAAAAATGAAGAAAATACACCCCCTCTTAAATTGAATAACTAGAAATATTCATTATTACTGTTTTGGTGCATTTCCTTTCAGTCTCTCTTTTTTTCAAGCCATGAATCTATTTGTTTCATACAAATGAGATACCCCAAGTACTTTCATATTTGCTTTCCTGGGATTTAGGGAGTATATATTTGGTAGACCATATTCATCAAATATTTGTCTCATTTCTGGGGTGAATTAATAAGTGTCTGTCTTTATTTCCTGGTCTCCCTTGCAGTTAGATTAGATACACAGTTTTTCCAGCTAGTGCCCTGTGAGCCGGAAGTGAGACAGGACTTGTCACATCTCTAGGGTGATGCAATCAAGGGCCAGTGTTCGCCACCATCATTGCCAAGTTCCCCTGATGCAGCAACTTCAGAGGTCATGTGTTCCAGAGGGTGTAGTCACAAATGCATGAGGTGTGGGCGGAAAAAGCCTGCGATTAGAACAATCTGCATTAGTGTTAACCGTACTGAGATTTTAGGACTTATTTGTTACCCAGGTATAACTTAACCTATTCTGACTACTACTATGTATGACCATCTTTCCTTTCTCCATCACAAACTCTAAGATGACATATACTTTTCCTCAAAACTCCTCTTTCATACAGTCGATTCCTCCTTGGACAAAAGTGTGTCTTAGAATTCTTCTGGTTACATTCTTCAACCTCTGGGAGATGACTATTCCACTAAGGTCAATCAAGAATATAATCAGATGTTTTCATTTTGGCTGAATTTCAATTTCAGATATAAAGATCAATTAACTGTGAAAGCAAAATAGCCAATGATAAAGTTGAATTAACCTCCCGGAATAGAAACACATAATAATTACATTAAAACTCTAACCTGTATACGATACTTTACAGTTTTTCAAAGCATTTTTTCATCAACAAAACTTTTGAGTTGGCCCAAAAGTTTGTTTGGGTGTTTCTGTATAATGCTATGGAAAAAACCTGAACAAACTTTTGAGCCAACTCAGTATAAGCACTGAATACAGCTTATTATGCATGCAAATGTTAAATCGCAAAGGTTCCATGCCCAGCACATGATTCTCTCCTCCCTCCCTTTGGTATGAACTCCTGGAAGCTGGAGAGAATGCTCCCTTGATAAGAGCAATTGTGGCCCAGGGAGTGGAGTCGCAGGTGTGGCAGACAGGGCAGTGGAAGAGGCAAGAGATCTTGGATCTGACTCTGACCCTAACCAGTTGGTGACCTTTGGCAATTACCACACATTCCCCAGGCTTTCCTTATCTATAGAAGGAGGAAGTTTTACTGAATGACTGTACGGACTTCTAGCCCAGATTGTCCATTCCACATTTCTTGACTACCCTGAACGTGACCGTGGCACCTCTGTGCCCTTGAAATGTTATGTTCCATTGTGTAGAGCCTACACTGGACTCATTCCGCACTATGCTTTGGTCAAATCTTTCTCAGTCACACATACAGTTGAATCACAAAGACATATATATTTTTTTCATGATTCCAATGGCAAATTTGATTTGTCACTCTGAATATAAATAGAAATAATTTCCTTTTCTAGGACAGAAGTACGTAACAGTTGCTGATAAATTGGAAGGAAATGGCAGTTGTACTCTTATCTGTTAAGTGATGATGACTCAGGCTTGTTTTCTAGAAAGCTTGGTATACATAGAGGACCATCTGAGTCCTTATTACCCTCAAGAAAAGGAAGTTTAGGTTTCTGAGCCTGAAAGGCTGGATAATTGTTGGAGTATTTTGAAAAAAGATAAAAGAACATCTAAGAAAAAAATATGATCTTAATTTCCTCCTTCCATCCAGGGCTGTCCTCAGTAGACCACTATATTCTCTGCAGGGTTGCTCAAAGCACTGACTTCCTTGGGAGAGAAGGGGCAGCCTAAGAGAGCCTGGACTCAGCAGGGGGACCTGGAGGCAGAGGGGAGCAGGTGATTCTATAGAGCACACTTCCATGAAACCTTCCTGGAGCCCTCTTGACAACCTGCTTCACAGATCCATCCCGTGTAAGGCATTGTATTGGAAGCCACATGAAAGAGGTGAAAAAGACCTCCATTGGGCCTTAACAGCCTTGGAACTTGTGGGCAAGACCTGTGCAGATGCTGACAGGACAAGCAGAATAAAAAAAGTGCTGTAATAAGACAGAAGCAGATAGATGGGAAAGGAGTTACTGAAGCTCAGTTGGTAAAGAAGAAGTGAAATGAAGTTGCTCAGTCATGCCCGACTCTTTGTGACCCCATGGATAGTAGCCTGCACCAAGCTCCTCCGTCCATGGGATTTTCAAGGCAAGAAGTACTGGAGTGGGTTGCCATTTCCTTCTCCAGGGAATCTCCCCAACCCAGGGATCGAACCCAGGTCTCTCACATTGTAGACAGACGCTTTACCGTCTGAGCCACCAGGGAAGTCCAGGTTCCAGTGACCTAGGTTCGATCCCTGGGTTGGGAAGATCTGCTGGAGAAGGGATAGGCTGTCCACACCAGTATTCTTGGGCTTCCCTTGTGACTCAGCTGATAAAGAATCTGCCTGCAATGCAGGATACCTGGGTTCGATCCCTGGGTTGGGAAGATCCCCTAGAGAAGGGAAAGGTTACCCACTCCAGTATTCTGGCCTGGAGAATTCCATGAACTATATAGTCCATGGGGTCACAAAGAGTCGGACACGACTGAGCGACTTTCACTTTCAGGACCTCTGAGGGCTGGATTTTAGCTTTGTCTCAAAGAATTAGATCTAGATAGTGGAGAATGGACAGTACAGGCTGAAGAAATTATGTAAGTAAAAGCATAAGACATTTCATATCTGTCTCCCCTGCTCTGTGTGTGCTCAATTGTGTCTGACTCTTTGTGACCCTATGGACTGTAGCCACCAGGTTCCTCTGTCCATGGGATTCTTTTGGCAAGAATACTGGAGTGGGTTGCCATTTCCTCCTCCAAGGGATCTTCCCAACCCGGGGATCAAACCTACAAGTTTGATCCTGTTTGTCTCCTGCACTGGCAGGCAGGTTCTTAACCGCTAGTGCCACTTGGGAAGCCCACTGTGCCCTGGGCAAATTCCTTAACTTTTACAGCTTTAGTTGCCTTATCTATAAAACTGGGCTAGTAATTCTTTAGGAATTTTGGAAAGGTTAAATGAGGTTGCAAGAGTGTTCAGTTTGTTTATTTATTTATTTAACTCTTATCTTGAGATTTTTATTATTCAGTTAGCACATTAGCTTAAGGTATAGTTCTGCTACTAAAAGGAGGAATACTGAGTCATTTATTAGACACAGAACTTGAAACCACTCATTCTCCCCAGTGAACTTCAAATTTCTAGTGCATCTGCAGTCAGGAAATGCCAATCAGTTTTTAAAATTAATTTTTAATGGAGTGTAGTTGCTTTACAATGTTGTGTCAGTTTTTTACCATACAGCAAAGTGAATCAGCTATACTTACACATATATACCCTCCCCTTTGGACTTCCTTCCTATTTGGGTCACCATAGTGCATTAAGTAGGCTTCCCTGGTGGCTCAGACGGTAAAGCATCTGTCTACAATGCAGGAGACCCGGGTTCGAGCCCTGGTTTGGGAAGATCCCCTGGAGAAGGAAATGGCAATCCACTACAGTACTATTGCCAAGTAGAGTTCCTTGTGCTATACAGTAGGCTCCTCCCACTCCCAGAGCATTCAGTTTACTACTAGTTTCCTTTTCCTTCTCCCCAAATGTCCCACATTCTCCCATCTTTCCACCCTTCCTCAAGCTATTCCCGCTTTGGGATTTATTCCGCCTCTTCCATCCATGGAATTAGGACCTTTCTTTCCTAGCCCTATTCCCTCCTGGACACAGAATGGAAAGCATAGATTTGCTGCAGGGAATGTCAAATGTAGCTGGTAAGAGATCAGGTTACAGTCAAAGGAATTCTAATGCAAGCTTGTCTAGAGTGGGTATAGTAGGCTGGAGTAATTATTAAAGGTTATCAGTTCATTCATTCATAGAAGATGGGGATCTTTGATCTGGGAACCTGTGTGAAGCCAGAGAGTGATTAGGAGAAACATGGTTCTGGGAATTCCCGGACGATCCTGTGGTTAGGACTCTGAACTTTAGCTGCCAATGGTGTATGTTCAATCCCCGGTCAGGTAACTGAGATGCTACAAGCTGCATGGCACAGCCAAACCCCTCCCTTCCCTCTGCCCCGCCCCCAAAAAACAACCTCATGGATCATTTCTGCTAGCCAGAAACCATATCTTGCACATGTGATCACAATTGTGGGTGGTTATTAAGAAAGCTGTCATGTGGGATGCTATGGAGATGTATATGGGGTGGGGGAGGGGAGAACTGAATCTATTGTTAAAGGGAAACAATGTAATGCATAGAAAGAGGAGGATTTATCCCCATGAATGTGCAAGTAGATGCAGGGAAAGCGATTCACATCTTGAGCAATGAGAACAGCATGCATGTTGGCCCCCAATCTAGAAGGACTATGGTGTATTAGAGAAACTGAAAAAAGGGCCAGCTTGGCAGAAACCAAAATAGTGAGGGGACTTTAAGTGGCTTGACGTGAGGGTGAAGGGGTTGGCAGGGCTAGGTCATGACTGGCAGCCTTGTAAACACATTAAGGACATCGGATTTACCCTGAAGGCAGTATCGAGCTGTTTTGAGCAGGTAAAATCAGGTTTGTATTTTTAAAAGATCTGTATTGTGTTTAAACTGGAGAAATCAAATGAGGGGAGAAAGCTACTGAATCCTCCCAGTAAGAGATAAGGATGGCTTTGACGTGGGTCCTGGCAGTGGAGGTAGAGAGAAAGGGTGTATTTGGGTTATTAGAAGGTAGAACCTACAAAACTTGATGATTAGACAAGGGATGTGAGGAAGATAGATGGCTCCAAGAAAACTATCCTCTCGGATGGCTGATGCATTTTATTAACAGTTATCCCTATTGTGGAAGGAGCAGTGAGGGGAATAATTACAGCACTATATTCTAAGATAAATGGTAACGGACTTGCAGAAGAGGCTGTGGAGTGGGAGGAGCCTGTGACTGAAGCCAGTGGGAGTTGGGGCCATATGTTTACAGCTCAGAAAGAGCCAATGGGCTGGAGATGGTGATGTGGAATCCTTAGCAGTGCAAGTCTTGAGAAAGGGTGAGAGGCTCTGAGAGGTGCAGCTGGAGGTCAGAGGGCAGGTGCCTGGGAAAGGGTAGAAAGAGTAAATGGGAAGCCAAGGAAGTAGGGAAAGCATAAAGAGTGTGAGTTCCTGGGAGTCAAAGAAGCTGCCAGCTCTGGTCCATCCATAGGGCACAGTGCAGCTGAAGCCATCGGCTCACCTGTGGTGTTACTCATTGCTCCTTCTAGCTTGTTCTGACCTGTTCCAGCCCTTTCATTTTAGTCACCCCATGGCCTATTGTGCTCCCAGTCTTTTCGTGGCTTAGAGGAAAGTGATCTGATAAAATCTTCCATGCAAAATTTCCAGGACCAAATATAGTGCACCTTGCAGATATTGATGTCTCTTGAAAGAAGAGCTTGGAGAAAGCAAGGTCTTAGGCTGGGCCTGAGAACTGTGCTTTGTGAGGGTACTGACCCACTGCTGTGCAGTGCTGTGCTCAGTCATGTCTGACTCTTGTGGCCCGGTGGACTGTAGCCTGCTAGGCTCCTCTGTCCATGAAATTTTTCAGGCAAGAATACCAGAGAGGGTTACCATATTCTCTTCCAGGGGATCTTCCCTACCAAGAATGGAATTTGCATCTCCTGCATTGGCAGGTGGATTCTTTACCACTTTGTCAACTAGGAAGCCTTACTAACCCACTGAGAAAAGTAAATACATGAGAATTAAGGTACAATGTAATTTAAAATGTTAGAAATTAACATTGGGCACTGTCATGCTTTATTCAATACTTGGATAAATAATCCTTAAATCCAGCTGAGACTGAAGGTAAAAGAGGAGAGAGATAACGAAATGTTGAAGAGATCAATTGAGAGCTTGTGTCAGAGGAAGGAGAAAAGATTGAAGAGGTGGGTGGGGTTCCCAAGTTGTGGTGGGCATCACTAAGTATAATATCTGAACTTCCATTTATGTCCAAGAAGGAACCCCTGGAGTGTTTGGAGCAGAGCAATGCTGCATGGGGGAAATTTCTGACAGTGATTAGCACAGGAAGTGAGTCGGGGTGGAAGCTCAGTCTGTTCCTCCAGGTGAAAAGTGACAGAAGGCTGGGCAGAGGGAAGTCGTGATGGGACCGGATGGAGAAAATGGATCAGAGAGGCCCAAGTGGGGAAAGAGGAATGGACCCTGATGGGTCCTGGGTGTTTGAGAGAGAACGAGGACTCTACTGTGACATCAGTCTGGACAATAGAATTGGAGAAGTCTGGAGGCGGAAATGGTTTGGGGAGGAAAATAATGATTTATGCTCTAGACAGTTTGAGTCACATGGGGTGGGCTTCACGCATAGAAAGCGTTTCCCGTATTTCCCCATTTTATTTAGTTCTGCTTTGTCTGTGGTCCTGAGAATTTCTACAAAACGGAACCAGTGGCCTTACCTTGCAGAGTTTGGAAAGAAGAAATTCATAGAAACAAAGTGAAAAAAAAGGAAGTGACGTATTCTCTGTCTCATAGGCTTGAGGGAGGAGACAGGATCTTCTGAGGCTCAGTCTAAAATTTCCTGAAATGTAGCCTGAAAGGTGGTGGACTCCATGTCAAAGCCAAACTTCCAGTATTTAAAAGCAGTGGGGGAATACTTACGTTAATGAATGAATGCTGTTCAGGAAGGAATCATCCACTGAAAAAATGAAAAGGTTATCTTCTCCATGCCAAAAAGTGCTGGTCTCTCAGTCATGTCAGACTATATGACCCCATGGACCATAACCCACCAGGCTCCTCTGTCCATGAGATTCTCCAGGCAAGAATGCTGGAGTGGGTTGCCATTCTTTCCTCCAAGGGATCTTCCCGACCCAGGGATTGAATCTGGGTCTCCTGCATTAGCAGGCACATTCTTTACTGTCTTAGCCACCAGGAAAGCCTCCAAATTCAAATTCAATTCCAAATAAATGAAAGGCATAGACATAAAAAAAAAAAAAAGAAATCATAAAATTAGGAGAAGAATAAAGGCAGATATTTACATAATTCTGGGTCTTGGTTGTGGCATGTAGGGTTTTTAGATGGCCTGGAGAATCCCGGGGACGGCGGAGCCTGGTGTCCGACTCAAGTGACTTAGCAGCAGCAGCAGCAGTGAACTCTTAGCTGTGGTATGTGGGGTCTAGTTCCCTCACTAGGGATCGAACCCAGGCTCCCTACACTGGAAGCACAGTGTCTTAGCCACTGGACCACCAGGGAAGTCCCTATTATTACTTTTTAAAACTTCTTTATAAAATAATAATGTAAACTCATTGACTCCATTGAAGCAAATATGTTTTTTCCCTTTTGGTCTGCATTTCAGTTCCCAAACAGTGTTTATGGTCCCATGTTATAAAAACAAATAAGACTGGTTGGATATATACCAGTATGTCACAAACAGAAATATTTTGAATTTTGGATTACAGATATTTAAAATTTTCTTCTTTGTGCTTTTCTTTATTTAAAGTATTTCAACCACAAACATATATTACTTTTGTTATACTAAGAAAAACATTTAAAATTGTTTAAAAGCATTTAAAACATTAAAAAAAAGTCTTTCCCAACTGCTTATGAAAATTTTACAAGAGCTCTTCCTCTGGCCTTCAGCTCTTGGGGTTTTTCTCTTCTGGGCTTCTGAAGGGGGTGCGTATGCCTCTTTTCACTGGATATGTTGATAGTTTTTTGGGTAGCAGATCATTGTATAAAAGTCCCTCCAGACTATTCCTCTCCAGTTGGCCTGGGCCCATGTTTAGCTTTACTTAATATTCTGGGAAATCTTCTTTTTCAGCCCTCTTCACTATAATTGAGCCAGGCCCTAGAACTCATTACTTCATTTCCATCCACTTGCGTTGTCTTAATGCAATCTCTTAATGTCTAATTTGGCATTTCCTGTCTCAGTTCTTGAGTTTCATTAAACAGAGACCTTAGAAAACTCCTAGTATGTGATCGACCGTACCTTACTTCTTAGAATTTTGGACTGTTTTCCTAGTCCAACTCTTCCTCATGGTAGAAGTAAGTACCTTCACCTGCATTTCTTGCAAAGACTAGGGTGATGTGAGAGATGGGGGTACTTGTAGCTTTGTGAAGCATGCTTCCCTGATGGCTCAGTGGTAAAGGATCTGCCTGCAAATGCAGGAGATGCGGGTTCAATCCCTGGGTTGGGAAGATCCCGTGGAGGAGGAAATGGCAACCCACTCCAGTATTCTTGTCTGGGAAATCCCATGGACAGAGGAGCCTGGAGGGCTACAGTCCATGGGGTCGCAAAAGAATCAGACAGGACTTAGCAACCAAAACAACAAACAACGACAAACTTTGTGAAGCAGCCCACTGTGCAAGTGGACAGCTCTGCTAGTAGAATGTTCTCGCTTTTGGTGAAAGAACTGAAGCCTGTAAGTACCTCTGTGAGTTCCAGCTGTTGATCCAAGATATATCCGAAAAGATGCACGGAAGTTAGGACACCACAGCAGAGCTCTTGAGGAAGGTGATGACATTGATCATATGCACTGCCCCAACCCCCACCCCCTGCCGAGTTTTCTCTGAGTTCTCTTCACATAGCTTGTCTCTCAGACCCCTCACTGAGCTGGTTTCTCTCCTCAGTGAAGGCTCAGCTTTTCTGTGGCCCTCCTGAAATATGTGGACTCCTGAGTTCTCCAGGTGTGAAGAATAGTATGGGCTGGCCTTTCTGCTGCTCATGCTCTGCTCTGTCTAATGGAGCTAAGGTGAACCACATTCTTCTTTATTTTAATTACAATTTAAAATTTTTTTATTTTTTATTTTTATTGAAGTATAGTTAATCTACAATTTTGTGTTAGTTTCAAGTGTACAACAAAGTTGTTCAGTTATACATCTATCTATCCTTTTTCAGATTCTTTTCCCTTATAGATTATTAAAAGCATTGCATATATAGCCAGTAAAAACAATGAAATAATGCCATTTGCGGCAGCATGGATGGACTAGAGATTGTTGTACAGAGTGAAGTAAGTCAAACAGAGAAGGAGAAATATCGTATGACATCCCTTACGTGTGGAACCTAAAAAGAAACGATACAAATGAACTGACTTACAAAACAGAAAGAGACTCACAGACTTAGAGAATGAACTCACGGTTGCTCGTGGGCTGGGGTGGGTTTGGGGGAGGGATAGTTAGGGATTTTGGTATGGACATGTACACACTGCTATATTTAAAGTGGATAACCACTAACAAAGACCTACTCTATAGTACAGGGAACTCTGCTCAATGTTATCTGGCAGCCTGGATGGGAGGAGAGTTTGGGGGAGAATGGATACATGTGTATGTATGGTTGAGTCTCTTCACTGTTCACCTGAAGCTATCACAATATTGTTAATGGGCTATACCCCAAGACAAAATAAAAAAGTTTGAGTATAATTCCCTGTGCTTTACAGTAGATCCTTATTTTGTATATGCTATGCTGTGCTTAGTTGCTCAGTTGTGTCTGACTCTTTGCCACCCAATAGATTGCAGCATGCCAGGCTCCTCTATGTGGGGATTCTTCGGGCAAGAATATTGGAGAGGGTTGCCCTGCCCTCTTCCAAGGGATCTTCCCAACCCAGGGATCGAACCCAGGTATCCTGCATTGCAGGCAGATTCTTTACCGTCTGAGCCACCAGGGAAACCCAAGAATACTGGAGTGGGTAGCCTACCCCTTCTCCAGGGAATCTTCCCTACCCAGGAATTGAACCAGTGTCTTCTTCATCGCAGATGAATTTTTTACCAGCTGAGAGACCAGGGGAGCCCCTATTTTATATATGGTAGTATGTATATGTTAATCCAAAACTTCTGATTTATTTCTCTTTCCCCCATTCCCTTTGGGTAACCATCAGTTTATTTTCTATGTCTGGGGTTCTATTTCTGTGTTGCATATAAATTCATTTGTAACACATTCTTTTTTTTTTTTTTTAAATCCTCAACAACTTTGTCTCTAGGCCTGGCGAAGCTATTTATGTTAAGGATTGGGTTGAGAATGATTGAGGAGATTATTGGGAAACTACAACTCCATTCAGCTTTGGCGGACAGATTTCACATAGGCAGGGTTCCTGCATGGTTAATGCATCTGTGGAGAACTAGTTCCTTCACTTCTTGCTGCAGGAAGGAGAACCTGGGCTTTGGAGTCTGACAGACTGATGTTTTCTAGCATCTGAAATGGGGTACCTCTCCTTATAAGGTAGGTGTGGAAATCAAACAAAAGGTGAGTTTCCTGGTAAAAAAAATAAGTGCTCAAAAATATTCAAATTCTCTGCTTTTGCATCTGATGCAGTCCTTAAAATATTTGGAAATTTGCATCTCTCATAGAAATGAAATTTCTGTAATATGATAGAGGAAAACTTTATTCACTGATAAAATTTTGACCAACCATGCTGCCAAGTCGCTTCAGTCGTGTCCGACTCTGTGCGACCCCATGGACTGCAGCCTACCAGGCTTCTCCATCCATGGGATTCTCCAGGCAAGAACACTGGAGTGGGTTGCCATTTCCTTCTCCAATGCATGAAAAGTGGAAAGTGAAAGTGAAGTTGCTCAGTCGTGTCTGACTCTTAGCGACCCCATGGACTGCAGCCTACCAGGCTCCTCCATTCATGGGATTTTTCGGGCAACAGTACTGGAGTGGGGTGCCATTGCCTTCTCCCTGACCAACCATAAACTTATGCAAATCAATTGTTCTAAAGTTTCCCATTTTACAGATAAGAAAATTGAGCCCCTGGGAAGTTGAGTGAGTTGCCCATGGCTACTTAACTCATATTTTACTAGATATTCTGTCTTCTCTGCATCATTGTCTCTGTGTCTGTGCCTTTGGTTAGGCACAGTTTAACCCATAGGACTACCAGTTAGTAACTGATTCCATTTACTGGAAGAAGATTGATCAATCAAGCAACAAATATTTCCCCTAGGCCTGGCATTGTTCTTGGTGCCAAAGAAGATACCGGTGTACTCTAGACTCTTTAGACCTCATATCACACCTACAAGAATGTCTGCTATGAAAAAGACTGACCATACCAAGTGTTGATGAATATGTAGAGGAATAGAACTTTCATACTGTACTGATGAGAACGAAAATGATACAACTGCTTTGGGAAACAAGGTGACAGTTTATTCATTTAAACATTTATTTTACCATATGACTCAGACCTTCCACTTAGGTTTTTATTTATCTAAGAGAAGTGAAAACATATGTTTAGACAAAAGCATATACAAAAGTATTTATAGTAACTTTGTCATTATTTGAAAATGGCAAGGACTTCCCTGGTGATCCAGTAGCTAAGACTCCACACTCCCAGTGCTGGGCACCTGGTTCAGTACGTGATTGGGGAATTAGATCCCACATCCTGCAACTAAGATTTGACATGCTGCAACTAAAAATCCCTCGTGCCACAAATAAAACGTGAAGCAAGCAAATAAGTAAATAAAGATAAATATTTTAAAAGTGGCAACAACCCAATGTCATCAGTAAATGAATGGATAAACAAACTATGGTACATCCACACACAGTGGAAAACTGCTCAGCTTCCAAAAGGAATAAACTGATGACATACACATCAATCTGGATGAATCTCAGAATAGTTATGCTGAAAGAAGCCAAACGTGGAAGAGTACATGTTGTATGATTTCATTTATAGAAGGTTCTAGAAAATACAAACTGACTAATGGGGCAGTAAGCATTAGTAGTTGTCTGGTGTTGGGGGCTGGTCAGGGGAGGGGGGGTTACACAGGGGAATGAAGAAACTTTGGGGGTTAATGGAAATCTTCATTATCTTGATTGTGGGGATAGTTTCACGGGTGTATGCCTTTGTCAAAATGATCAGACTGTACTCTTTCAGTGTGTGCATTTTTTTAAACTGGTCAGTTGCATCTCAATAAAGCTGTTAAAAGACAAAACAAAGGTACTCTGGGTCTCACAATTGTGTGGGTGTAAAGAAACTGCAAAAACAAATAAGGACCTACTGTATAGCACAGGGAACTCTATTCAATACTCTGTAGTAAAAATGGGGACTTCCCTGGCAGTCCAGTTGTTAAGACTCTGTGCTTCGCATGCAGGGGGCATGGGTTTGATCACAGGTCAGGGAACTAAGGTTCTGCATGCCACATGGTGTGGCCAAAAAACAAAACAAATATGGAAAGGAATCTAAAAAATAAGTGCATGCATGTATGCATGCTCAGTCATGTCCAGCTCTTTGTGACCCCTTGGACTGTAGCCTGCCAGGCTCCTCTGTCCATGGAATTTTCCAGGCAAGAATATTGGAGTGGATTGCCATGTATATGTATAAATGATTCACTATTCAATAAATCTGAAACTAACACAACATTGTAAATCAACTACATGCCAATAAAAATTAAAAAAAAAAAAAAGAAGAAACTACAAAAGCGTAATTCCAGTTTCCCCTGACTGCTGTTTCCTTCTGGCCAAGAACTCAGAGTCTGCTCCTGTGTCTCACCCGGCTTATCTTAGAGGCAGAGATAGCTTTGACACTATCTCATATGTAAATTGGCCTGGGAATTACAGTCTCCACAGTGGCACTGACGCTGCTCTTGTTGGGAGTGGCTTGTGATGCTTCTTGAGGGCATGGTGCTGGCCCTGCTGCCGGGTATCAGCAGAGAAAACTGATGTACAGGCCAGAGGCATGGTCCCTCCAGGAGGGGCTGCCCTCTGAGGACCTGCCTGTGGACAAGCATCAAGGCTATTCTGCATCAGGACGGAAGAGAGCAGATCATGTCCCTACCACCTGCCTCTGTGTCTTGGGTACTTTTTTACCCCCACCTCTCTTGGAGTCTCTGATGAGATAACTCTCCCAAGCCCCTTCTCTGGTTTCAGTGCCTGAACAGAGGCACTTACTAAAGAAGAATGCCACAATGTTTCCTCACCGCAGATTCCTGGGTGGATTCTCCTGCCCCCGCATTCATATCAGCTCATGCCAATGAGGGACTTCCTGCTGCTTGCCCCACCTGCTCATCTGACCTGCCTGGACCAGCTGTCTCCAAGCACTGGCTTGACCTAGGTTTCCACCCGGCCCTCCCATCACTCAGGGCAGGCTCGGTCTGGTTGGCAAACCCCAGACATGAAAGACTTTCCCTACTCCCCACTGCTTCTTCCTAGGCTCCAAATCAGGGAGGAAGGTAGGAGAGAGGAAGAAGGGCAAGGAGGAAAAAGTGAAGGAACCGACATGCCTCTTTGTCCCAGAGCCATGGGCCAGGCTGAGTAGGACCCATGAGAAACTTTGAATTAGATGTGAGATTGGTATTTTTGCTTCCTGTCCTCCCCTGCCAGTTCTCACCACAAAAATCCTTAAACATCCAGACAAGTTTGAAAAGTAGCACAGGTTCTTCCTGTAGCGCAGGTGGTCCAGTGGTTAAGAATCTGCTTGCCAATGCGGGGGACACAGGTTCCATCTCCGGTTCGGGATGAGTCCACATGCTGTGGCACTACTAAGACCGTGTGCCACAGCTGCTGAGCCCGGACACCCTGGACCCCATGCTCTGCAACAAGAGAAGCCACCACAGTGACAAGCCCCAGCACTGCAGGGAAGCAACTAAACCCACTTGCTGCAGCTAGAGAAAGCCCACCTGCAGCAACGAAGACCCAGTGGAGCCAAAAATAAAAATAGATAAATAAATTTAAGCAATTACTGTTTGTAATACTTCTCCCACCTTCAGATATACTTGGTGTTCCCTAGTTCAAAGACACTTTATTTTACAGCCTTTACAGAATCAATTTGTTGTCTTGTATTAGCATGGGAAAAATGATCTGTAGATCTACTTATTAATTTTTTCCCCTGGTAATGTCATTTTAATTATTGTTTGTTGTTGTTGTTTAGTCACTAAGTCATGTCTGACTCCTTGCTTCACCATGGACTGTAGCCCACGAGGCTCCTCTGTCCATGGGATTTCCCAGGCAAGAATATTAGAGTGGGTTGCCATTTCCTTCTCCACTTTATTATCCAGATGTTAAATGACTATCATATTGCTTTTCAAAAACACTGAGCCAGGCAGCAACAAATGAGAATTCCCTCACAGCCCTGTCAATACTTCTAAAAAAAAAAAAACAACTTTACTGAGGTAAAAACAACTTTACTGAGGTAAAACCAACATATGATAAATTGCGCATGTTTAAATTGTGCAATTCATATGTTTTGATGTACCCATGCAAAACCATCACGACAATCAAGATAGTGAAGGCATTCCTCACTTCATAAGTTCCTGCAGGCCTCTTGATAATTCCTCTCCCCTTTTTCATTTCCAGCAAACACTGATCTGTTTTCTGTCACTGTGACTTAGTTTACATTTTCTAGAGTTTTATGAAAATAGAATTGCACAAGATGTACTGTTTTTTGGTCTGTTTATCAGCTTTTAAGCAACTTTCCATAGTTTAACCTCTACTCCCTTTTTCAGAGATACTAGATGTTGCCTGGTTCTCAGTTTTCCCTCTGCTCACTTAAGGTCAGCTTCCACTGGTCCAATTACTGCTTTCCAGCTTTCAATTTTTTTTTTCCCCCTTGAGAAACTCCTGTGTGAGTCTGGGAACTCTTGCATCTCTATTGTGAAGGTGAACTCAGCACAGGGCATGCCAGGGAGCTGTCTGGTCATTGTTGCTGTCTCCTTTCCTGTTCTCTTCATCCTTGTGGGTTTGTGCCTTTAAAGACCCCTTTAATGTTATTTTAGTGGGTTTGGGAACAGAAATAACAGTAGTGAATGAGTTCATATCTGCCATCTTTATCTGGAATCTGAGACTGTTCAAAAATGAAGATTATTCGAGAGAAAGCTCTGCACTGGTTGGAGGCATCAGAGGGCTCTGACAGCATGTTTGAAGCAGTTGCTGCAGGAAAACAGATGAAAAGATATACTGCATTCTTGGTTTAGAAGAATCAATATTGTTAAGATGACCCTATCACCCAAGGCACTGTACAGATTTACCGCAATTCCTATCAAATTACCGATGGCATTTGTCATAGAACTAGAACAAATCATTTTAAAATTTGTATGGAAACACAAAAGATCCCAAATAACCAAAACAATCTTGAGAAAGAACAGAGTTGGAGGAATCACTTTGCCTGACAATACCACAAAGCTACAGTAATCAAAACAGTATGTACTGGCACAAAACCAGACATATAGATCAATGAAACAGGATAGAAAAGCTGGAAAAAAAAAAACAAACCCATGCACTTATGTCAGTTAATCTATGACAAGGCTCCCCAACTGGCTTAGTGTTAAAGAATCTGTCTGCCTATGCAAGAGACACAGAAGATGCAGGTTTGATCCCTGAGTTGGGAAGATCCCCTGGAGGAAAAAATGGCAACCCACTCCAGTATTATTGCCTGGAGAATCCCATGGACTAAGGAGCCTGGTGGAGAAGGCAATGGCACCTCACTCCAGTACTCTTGCCTGGAAAATCCCATGGACGGAGGAGCCTGGTAGGCTGCAGTCCATGGGGTCGCTGAGGGTTGGACACGACTGAGCAAATTCACTTTCACTTTTCACTTTCATGCGTTGGAGAAGGAAATGGCAACCCACTCCAGTGTTCTTGCCTGGAGAATCCCAGGGATGGGGGAGCCTGGTGCGCTGCTGTCTATGGGGTCGCACAGAGTCAGACACGACTGAAGTGACTTAGCAGTAGCAGCAAGGAGCCTGGTGGGCTACAGTCCAGGGGGCTACAGAGTCGGACATGACTGAGCACAACAACACAACACAACACACACACCGCAATCTATGACAGAGGAGGCAAGAATATATAATGGAGAAGATAGTCTCTTCAATAAGTGGTGCTGGAAAAACTGGGCAATTACATGTAAAGGAGTGAAATTTGAATATTCTCTAACACCATACACAAAAACAAGCTGAAAACAAAATCATTTCATGTTGCCATTCGTGCTGTTCAGACTGCCCAATGTACTGGTTATGTTTACTGTTCAGTAAAAGCTCGTTTCTCCTTCCTTCCCTCTCTGTCTCCCTTCATCCCTCCTTTTCTTCTTTTATTTCAGCAGCTGATGTGGGGAAACTTCCCAGGAGGAGAACGTGCCTGCCGTGAGTAAGGGTAAATGAAGACAAATGAGATGCTGCAGCTTAGTTTAGGATGCTGTGAAGGTCAAGAGAGGCACCTCAGGAGTCAGTTAAAGGTGAGTCTTCCTGCCAAGAAAAGAAGAGGGAGAAAGGGAAGGGAGTTAAGATAAGCCTCTGAGTAAGGGGATTCTGAGCTTCCCTGGTGGCTCAGATGGTAAAGAACCTGCCTACAGTGCAGTGGGTGGGAAAGTCCCCTGGAGAAGGGCAGGGCATTCCACTCCAGTATTCTTGCCTGGAGAATTCCATGACAGAGGAGCCTGGTGCGCTACAGTCCATGGGGTTGCAAGAGTCAGACACGACTGAGTGACTTACATTTCATTTCTAAGGGGTTCCAGGGCCTGAGGCCAGGAAAAGACTTAGTTTTTATTTTGGGGACTATGCTACATGACATGTGGGATCTTAGTTCCCTGACCAGGGATCAAACCTATGCCCCCTGCAGTGGAAGCATGGAGTCTTCACCACTGAATCATCAGGGAAGTCCCAGGAAGAGAAATTTAAGAGCGTATAGTTTCTGAGGTGGCAGGAACTCAGCTGATGAGGAGCAGCCTGAAGGCCTGGACTTTTTTGGTGACGAGGTAGAAAGTTCCTTCCTCATACAGAAAGACCAAGTGGCTGATGAGTGGGTGGGTGTGGAGGGACAGGTTTGGGAAATAGGTTCAGGTAGAGACTACAGAGTTCGTCTAGATGAGTTTTTGTTATCCTAATCTTAGTAAATGGAATCTAAGGCTTCCTGAGAGTGGAGAGTGGCTGGGAGGAGGAAGGGTCTCTGGGGTTTAGGCCCTGAGAAACTAGGGATCCCCTGCCCAGGTGTCTCTCAGGGGCTCTGCTGGGGTCACTCCAAAGGTAAGAGTCTCTTAGCCCTGCCAGACAGTATCGGCTGAGAGAATCTTATTATAGCATTTACTTCCTTTTCTTTCGATGAAAGTTTAAAGGTCACCGTTTGCTCTTGCAAAGGAAGTTCCACAAATATTCCATGTGCAGCTTTAGAAATAAACAGCAGGACATCAAGTTCATTGCAAACTCCCTGTTCTGGGGGAATTCCCAAGGAAGTGGAGGCAGAGTTCTGGGAGAGACAAGACGAATTCAGAGTGATTACTCAGTAGCTGCAGCAGGGACCAGAATTTCCCTGCACGTTTCCCAGGTTCTCATTTGCCAACTCAGCCTAGAGGTATTTGTTGACAAAAAAAAAAAAAAAAAAAAAAGCTGTGGGTGAAATAATTTATTTTTCAGGCATTGGCCTCCACCCCTGCTTGGCTTGGAGGACTGGTTCCTCTTTGTCTGGGATGGCAGAGGAAGAAGGCCCTGGTGTCATTTTGGAGGAAAGGGAAATGGGTGGGTATCCACTTGTAACAGTAAGCAGAGCTGAGTGTCAGCTGTGTAGACATTCTACAGGTTGTATCTGAATCCCCATCTGCCACTTTTGAGGTATTGGCGAGGACTGTGAATGGTTCTGGGACATCCATCCCCGCTTTGGGGCAGATAACCCAAATCTCACTTTCTATGGATGGAGGGTGGGAGGTTAAATGTAAGTTATGCAGCCATAGTGCAGGCCAGAGAGTAACATGCCAGAGTCTCATATGTCATTCATCATTTGTGAATAGCTGTGGTATCAGGTTCAAGGTTAAGGCCTTCCTACTAGCTCTGGGGAAACAAAATTTCCCTATTAGGCTGAGATACTTCTGAATAGAGAAGTACTTGGAGGGTTGAGGGACTAATGTGTTATTTCCAGATGCTTTGCTTTAAAAATGTAGATTTCTTGGACTTCCCTTGTGGCACAGTGTTTGGCACATCTGTCTGCCAATTCAGGGGACACAGGTTCTACCCCTGGTCCAGGAAGATTCCACATGCCTCAGAGTAACTAAGCCCATGTGCCACAACCACTGAGCCTGCACTCTAGAGCTCACAAGCCATGACTATTGAAGCCCATGTGCTGCAACTTCTGAAGCAAGAGGGTCCTGAGCCTGTACTCTGCAACAAGAGAACCCACCTCAATGAGAAGCCCATGCACCGCAATGAAGAGTAGCCCTCGCTCGCAGCAGCTAGAGAAAGCCCATGCAAAGCAATGAGGGCCCAGTACAGCCAAAAATAATAAGTAATAAATAAATAAATAAAAATTAAAAAATGTATACTTCTTACTCAGGTGAGGGAGCATGGTGAGTCCGAGCAGGACCAGAAGGACAAGGACAAAAAGAGGAGGGAAGAATTCAGGGTATCGAGTATGACAGTGTGTATTAATTAGGTTGGTACAAAAGTAATTCGGTTTCAGACCGTGAATTTTAAATCATTATAACTAGGTTAAAATCATTATAACATCTTTATTAATCAAAATAGGAACCATTACAATCAACCCATTTTTGCCAATGAGAAATGAGTTTATTTATTCCTGTAGCATAAAAATCCATGCTTTTGGAGTCCACGAACTCATAGAAAGTATTTTCTGCCTCCTGCGGCTTGTGGAGGCACTTTCCCTGCAAAAAGTTGTCAAGATGCTTGAAGAAGTGGTAGTCCGTTGGCAAGAGATCAGGTGAATATGGCAGATGAGGCAAAACTTCACAGCCCAATGCATTCAACTTTTGAAGCATCTGTTGTGCCACGTGCAGTTGGGCATCGTCGTGGAGAAGAATTGGGGTCATATTGTTGATCAATGCTGGCTGCAGACATTGTAGTTTTGGTGGCATCTTATCAATTCACTGAGCATACTTCTCAGGTGTAATGGTTTTGCCGGGATTCAGAAAGCTGTAGTGGATCACATGGGCAGCAGACCACCAAATAGTGACCATGACCTTTCTTTTTTTTTTGGTTAAAGTTTGGCTTTGGGAAAGTGCTTTGGGGCTTCTTCTCAGTCCAACCACTGAGCTGGTCATCATCAGTTGTTGTATAAAATCCACTTTTCATCACACGTTACAATCCAATTGAGAGATGGTTCTTTGTTGTGTAGAGTAAGAGAATGCTTCAAAATGATGATTTTTTCAATTTTTGGTCAGCTCATGAGGCATCCACTTATTGAGCTTTTTCACCTTTCCAATTTGCTTCAGATGCCCAATGACCATATAATGGTCGACATTTTTCTTTGGCAACTTCTCATGTAGTTGTAAGAAGATCAGCTTCAATGATTGCTCTCAATTGGTCATTGTCAAGTTCTGATGGCTGGTCACTATGGTCCTCATCTTCAAGGCTCTCATCTCGTTTGAAAAACTTCTTGAACCACCACTTCACTGTATGTTAGCAGTTTCTGGACCAAATGCGTTGTGTATGTTGTCAGCTATCTTTGCTACTTTATGATCCATTTTGAACTTGAATAAAAAAAGAATCCCTCAAATTTGCTTTTTGTCTAATATCATTTCTATAGTCTAAAACAAATGTAAAATAAACAGCAAGTAATAAGTTGTTAGCCAAAAAAAAAAAAAGCAAGAAATGAGCATTAAAATGATGTATAACATAACCACATTTATTTAAGAATGTGTTCCAATAATAAAGAGCAAATTTCAACAATGCAAAACTGCAATTACTTTTACAGGGGAGATGGCTGAATAGAGGGAGAAATGTGCCTACATTTGCCCACCCCTAAGCCCAACTGATAGTCATTTTGTACTTTATTGAAACAACAGAGACAGTAGGGCAGGAACTCTCTTATTGTCCACTTGAAACACCGAGTTCACCTATCTCTGCTTCTATTATGGTGGACGAAGTATCCCTAGGGACAATGGTCATCTTGAACTCTGGCTTCTACATCTCCCCTCATGCCCCAGCCCATGGTCTGTTCAGGACCCTTTTCTCAGCTACATCATCCATCCCTCCCTCTTTCCCAGGTCTCTGCCGAAGTTCTGACCTTGTGAATAAGTCCTCTTTGACCCCACATCCCTCTTCAGCCACCACCTCACTTCTTTGTGTTCCTTCCTGGAGGGTTGTAATTCTGCCCTTTCTTCATTCTACTCCAGTGTGATTTCTGTGGCCACCACTCCCCTGATGCCAAAGCCAATCCTTGACCACCATCTTGCAGCTGGTTCTCTGTCCTCATCTGCCCCAACCTATCAGCAGCACTGGACACAGGTGGCCACTCCCTTGTTTTTGAAGTGCTTCCTTGCTTTGGTTTGTGTGACACTTAATTTTCCTGGTTTCCCTCTTACTTTTCCTCTGCCCCTGGTTGCGCTTTTCAATCACCTTTGCTGGCTCTTCCTCTCCTGCCTCTTAATATTGGCATGTCCCAGGCTCAGCTTTGGGTCTGTCTTCTTTAGTCCCATGCTTCATTTACCCTCTGTTTGTCCACTCCTAAGTTTATATCTCCAGCCTGTGTTTGTTTTCTCTGAGCTTCAGACTTGTACATCTACCCAACTCTTTGCCATCATCACTTGAGTGTCTAATTGATATCTCAAACTAAACATGCCCGAATGAGAATCTTTGACTCATCACCTACTTTAAGCCTGTTCCTCTCTTGGTCTTCCTCAGTAAATAGCACCAAGATTTACCTAGTTAATCTTAAGAAGTTCTCTTTTCAAAAAACTTTTTATTGGAGTATAGTTTATTTATAAGTTTGCGTTAGTTTCTGCTGTTCAGCAAAGTGAATCAGTTATACATACATGTGTATTCACTCTTTTTTAAGATTCTATTTGCAGGTCATTACAGAATAGAGTTTCCCTGTGCTATAATTAGGCCCTTATTAGTTATCTATTTTATGTATAGTAGTGAATATATGTCAATCCCAATCTCCTGAAACAATTTTTTTTAAAGAAACTATCTGATTCATTAATTTTCCTCATTCCCATATCCAATCCACTAGGATGACTATTACTTCTACCTCTGAATTGTATCCAAAATCATTTTTTTCTTTCTTTGTTTTTCTCTAGAGAAATGTGGATGCAACATATTCTGAGCCACCATATACCTTGGATGGTGCAGTAACTTCCTAATTGGTCTCTCAGCTTCCACTTCTGCTCCTGGCCAATCCATTTTTCACACAATGGTTACAATAATGCTTAAAAAATGTAAATCTGGTAGTGTTACATTTTACTTAACATCTTACAATGGTTTCCCAATAATCTTATAATAGCTCCAAATTCCTCAAAATGATTTATAAAACCTGATGATGTTGGTCCTTATCAGTTTCATTTCATACCACGCTCAATAATGTGCTGAAGCCACTTACATCTGCTTCTGAGATGACTCTGTGCCGGGCTTTCCAGCTTCGCATTTATTGATACCATGTTGGTAGCTTGAAGTTGGCCATGATGGAACTATTGACACCTTGGAAACTGGTATATGACAAAACCCAAGAATTTTTGTTTTCTCTCAGAGGGTCTCCTCTTTCTTATGATGCTCCAGCCACACTGGCCTTCTAGCTTTTACTTGAACTCATCCATCAGGTTGCTGCCTTAGGGTCTTTATGCTTATATAAACTTATAGTTCTCTCGGTCTGGATTGTTCTTCCTTTCTGTGGTTGACTTGTTTTTATCATTTAGTGCTTAGTTCAGAGTCATCTCCTGGGAGAGGTCTTCCTTGATGAACCTCCTTAATTCTGCTGTGTCACTCTGTTTTATTGCTGACACAGCATTTACCTCTAACTGAAGTAATTAAATTTAAATTTTATTTATTTATTTTCTTTTCGGCTGCATGGGGTCTTCACTGCTTTGTGTGGGCTTTCTCTAGCTGCAGTGAGCAGGGGTTCCTCTTCTTTGTGGTGCATGGGCTTCTCATTGTGCTGGCTTCCCTTGCTGCAGAGCTCAGGCTCCGGGCACCGGGGCTTCAGTGGTTGTGGCTGGTGGGTTCTAGTGTGCAGGTAGCTGTGCAGGTTTTAGTTCTGTAGTTGTGGTGCCCAGGCTTAGTTGCTCCAACGCATGCGGAATCTTCCTGGACCCAGGATCCAACCTGGGTCCCCTGCATTGGCAGGCAGATTCTTATCCACTGCACCACCAGGGAAGGACTAAATAATTTTTTTACATGGTTACTATTGTCTCTTCACATTAAAATGTTGCCTCCTGTTGCCTCCTAGTACCTAGAACAGGGTCTGGCACATGGTTGGTGCTCACTAAACATTACTGAATGAATATGTTAACTTCTTTATGTTCTTTATCCTCCTGGGCCTTAATTTCCTCATCTAAAACAGGATCACTGAGGTGATGTCACAAGATGGTGATAGGAGACCCCATTCTCTGTTTCCCAACAAGGATCAACACTTAGACAGCTATCTATGAATGAAAACAGCTTCAAGAGAGCTCTGGAATCCACTTACAAAATATCAGCAAGAAGGTGGAAGAGAAAAAGAGAGGAAGAGAAAATCTGAGCATAACCGCACAAAACGGGAAGGAAGAATAGTTCCATTTTGCCTACATCATCCCATCCCTCGAGCCAGTGTTGCACAGCACCAAGAGGGAATTCCCCAGCTTGAGAGAGTCCCTGTTTCTGGGAAGGCGAAAGCAGGATCAGCCACCAGCTTCCCTTTTGGGGCACTACGTGAAGGACTCACTTCATTTTCACCCCACCTGGCGACAAACTACACTTACGTCACATAAAATAGTCATTAAGTGAAGAGCTGTAACAAGACACAAGGTAATTGTTTAATAATAAAGGTGTTAATTCATCAAGAGGATATAATAGTTGTAAACATGTATGTACTCGACATTGGAGCACCTAAATCTATAGGCAAATACTAGTATACCTGAAGGGAATAATAGACAATAGTACAATAATAGGGGACTTTCAACAATGGATAGCTCATCTACACAGAAAAGCAGGAAAGACATATTGAACATGAATTGTGCTTTAGAGTAAAAGAACCTAACGGACATATATAGAACGTTCTATCCAATAGCAGCAGAATAGATGTTTTTCTTCAAGCACGTGTGGAACATTGTCAGCATGGATCATATGTTAGGTTACAAAATGTATCTTACACATTGTGTATGCTCAGCTGTGTCCAACTTTTGCGACCCCATGGACTCTAGCCCACCAGGCTCCTCTGTCCATGGAATTTTCCAGGCAAGAATACTGGAGTGGGTTGCCATTTCCTCCTCCAGGGGATCATTTCTTAGCAGATTTTAGAAGATTGATATCATACCTAGTAACTTTTATGACCACAGTGCTGTGAAACTAGGAATCAATAACGGAGGAAAAAGGAAAATTCACAAATCTGTGGAAATTAAGTGATACCCTGAGGAACAACCAATGAGTCAAGGATAAAATAGAAAGGAAAATAAAAAAATCTTGAAACAAACAAAAAAAGAAACACAATATACTAAAACTTACAGAATGAAGCAAAAGCAGTGCTAAGAGGGAAGTATATAGTGATAAATGCTACATTAAAAGAAAGGAAGTATTGCAAATAAGTAGCCTAACCTTACTTCTCACAAAAGTAGGAAAAGAATGAACTAAACCTAAATTTAGCAGAACAAAAGAGGGAACAAATTTCACAGTAGTAATAAGTGACATAGAAATTAGGAAGACAATAGGTGAGAGTGACAAAACGGAGTTGATTTTTTAAAAAGATAAACACAGTTGACAACCCTGAAAAAAAAAGAGGATTCAATAAGCAAAATTATAATTAAAGAGAGTTTTCAACCGTGATTTCAAATCACAGAAATACGAAGGAGCATAATAAATGACTATGAACAATTATAAGCCAACAAACTGGACAACCTAGAGAAATGGATAAAACCAATACAATATTGTAAAGTACAAAAAAAAAAAAAAAGAGAAAGAAATAAAAGAAAAGAAAAGAAATATAAAATACAAAAAAAAATTTAAAAAAACACCTCCCCCCCCAAAAATAGAGAAACGGATAAATTCCTAGCAAGGTATAATCTACCAGTCTAAATTATGAAGATATAGAAAATCTGAACAGATCAATAATGAATAAGGACTTTGAATCAGTAATCAAAAACTTTCAACAAAGAAAATTCTAGGACCAGATGGCTAGTGAATTCTACCAAACGTTTAAAGAAGAATTAATGCCAATTCTTCCCAAAATCCTTCCAAAAAATATTTAGAAGAGGAGGGAACAGTTTCAAACTCATTTTATGAGGCCAGCACTACCCTGCTATCACAACAGGCTACTAAGAAAACTACAGGCCAATATTCCTGAAGAATATAGATGCAAAAATTCTCAAAAAAATTTAGCAAGCCAAATTCAACAGTACATTAAAAGGATCATACACTATGATCAGGTGGGATTTACTTCTGCCATGCCAGGATGTTTCCACATTAATCAGTAAATGTGAAACACCATAGTAATAGATAAAAGACACAAATCATACAATCATCTCAATAGATGCACAAAAAGCACTGGACAAAAATCTGCATCCTTTAAAAACAGAACTACTGGGGACCTCCCTGGTGGTTAAGACTCCACAATTCCAGTGTAGGGGGCCTGGGTTCCCTCCCTGGTTGGGTAACTAAGATCCCACATGTGGCTCAGTGTGACCAAAAAGTTGTTGTTGTTGGTTAGTTGTTCAGTCATTTCTTACTCTTTGCAACCCCATGGACTGCAGCACACCAGGCTTCCCTGACCTTCACCATCTCCTGGAGCTTGCTCAAACTCATGTTCATTGAATCAGTGATGCCATCCAATCATCTCATTCTCTGTCGCCCCCTTCTTCTCCTGCCTTCAATCTTTCCCAACATCAGTGTCTTTTCCAATGAGTCAGTTCTTTGCATCAGGTGGCCAAAGTATTGGAGCTTCAGCTTCAGCATTAGTCCTTCCAAGACTGGTTGGATCTCCTTGCAGTCCCAGGGACTCTCAAGAGTCTTCTCCAATACCACAGTTCAAAAGCATCACTTCTTTGGTGCTCTGCCTTCTTTATGGTCCAATTCTCACATCCGTATATGACTACTGGAAAAAAACCATAGCTTTGACTGTATGTATCTTTGTTGGTAAAGTCATGTCTCTGCTTTTTCATATGCTGTCTAGGTTTGTCATAGCTTTTCTTCTGAGGAGCAAGTGTCTTTTAATTTCATTGCTGCGGTTACCATCTGCAGTGATTTTGGAGCCCAAGAAAATAAAGTCTGTCACTGTTTCCATTGTTTCCCCGTCTATTTGCCTTGAAGTGATGGGACTAGACACTATGATCTTTGTTTTTTTTTTTTTTTTAAATGATCTTTGTTTTTTGAATGTTGAGTTTTAAACCAAAAAGAAAAAGAAAAAAAATGAACTATGGTGTGATTCAAATGTCCTTAGACTTCATCAGCCAGAGAATCTATGTTATGTGGGCTTCTGCTTGGACTTGCTGATGTGTGACCTCTCCCTTCTCGCCTAGTCTCTTTCACTGTGTCAGGAATTTCCCAAAGCCATGGTGCAACCCAGGAGCTTCAGAACAGATCCACACACGTTTTTGCTTCCTCTCATTTGCACATGGCTTCCTTGAGCTCCAGTGTAGGGGAGGGTTTCCCAAAGTTGCTCTACAGTCTGTAAGTTGAATTGGGAGGGGCCTTCAATACTTGTGCTGGCCTTTGGCTTCTCCTAAGCAGCATGAAACACAAAAACTCTCAACAAGTAGCTCTCTGGCCCTAACTTCTCCCTCCTCTGAGAACACAAAACCAGTCTACCAGAGCATAGATGTAACCTCGCTGATGTAACAAAACATCAGATTTGTCTAATCTTACACCTTTTTAGAGCAGATATTATACATGTAAAATATGCATTACCTAAAACATACACACTATACTATATATCACATATATTATGTGTGTATATATGTAATGAATGTATATAATATGTATTATATTACATATATATACATGTAAATTATGTATACAAGTATCAATATGTATATAGCAAAGCTAGATACAAACTAGGGTAATAATATAGTTCACTATTTTCTCTGGGCAGGATTGATTTGCTATCCTATGGGAAAAAAATGATTCACCACTCATCCATCTTCTGCAGATCAAGATCTAACTCAACACCATCTGGGCCTTGATCAATAGTAAACAGTAAGTTAAACAAAAACACTTTTCCTCTAGAGATTTTCCTGGCGGCTTAGTTGTTAAGAATCCACTTACAAGGCAGGAGAAGCAGGAGACCCAGGTTTAATCCCTGGGTAGGGAAGATCCCGTAGTGAAGGGAATGGCAATCCACTCCAGTATTCTTGCCTGGAAAATTCCATGAAGGGAGGAGTCTGGTGGGCTACAATCTATAGTCACAGAGAGTCAGACACAAATGAAGCAACTTAGCACGCACGCACTTTCTTCTGGAGAAGGTGTTCAGCAAACTGACCCATGAGTTTAATCTGGCCTTTTGTTTGTTTTTGTAATAAAAATGTATTGGGACACAGCCTGTCCATTTGTTACAGGTCTTATGCCAAAGCAATGGTGTTGAGCAATTGTGATGGAGATGTTATGACTCTCAAGCATAAAAGATTTACTATCTGTATTCTTCTAGGAAATAAAAATATTTAGAACATCTGGTGCCTTTTAGGCATGCTAGTTAGATGCTGCAGCTACTGCTGCTAAGTTGCTTCAGTCGTGTCCGACTCTGTGCGACCCCATAGACGGCAGCCCACCAGGCTCCCCCGTCCCTGGGATTCTCCAGGCAAGAACACTGGAGTGGGTTGCCATTTCCTTCTCCAATGCATGACAGGGAAAAGTGAAAAGTGAAAGTGAAGTTGCTTAGTCGTGTCCAACTCTTCGCGACCCTATGGACTGCAGCCTACCAGGCTCCTCCGTCCATGGGATTTTCCAGGCAAGAGTACTGGAGTGGAGTGCCATCGCCTTCTCCGAGTTAGATGCTGAAAAGGTGCAAATAGTTTTTTGTCTTTTCCCCATTGGATAAATTTTCTCAACATAATGTTTTTACTCTTATGCCTGCCTTAAATGAGCAGTTCTGCCTTAGTAAGTCCAATTGTTTAGACTTTAGTGATGTCAGTCGGTAAAGAGAAGGGGTCTAGGATATGCGGCAGAGATTTTAACAGAGAGCTTGGAAGAGAAAGGGTGGAGGCAGCTGTGAAGGAAATGGATGGAAGAGATAGGGACATTCTAAGAAATGCTACTCAGGGACTTCTTGGCAGTGCAGTGGTTGAGACTTGGCCTTCCAAATGCGAGGGGTGTGGGTTCAATCCCTGGTGGATGAGCTAAGATCCCACAAGATCTACAGTCAACATACAAAACCATAAAACAGAAGCAATATTGTAATAAATTCAATAAAGACTTTAAGAATGGCCCACATCAAAAACAATCTTGAAGGGAAAAAAAGAAGAAGTGATGCTTGGGCTATGGACACTTTTCATGGGGTTTGTGGAAATAAGCCAAGAATCTGAATTACTTGAAAATTGCTTTTTGTGGCCAAAATGTGTGTGTGTGTGTGTGTGCGTGCGTGCGTGTGTTGGGTAGATGTTTTCCCTACTAGGACTCAGCCCTGAGACTAGGCAGCAGAGTTGTCCATCATTTGAGATTCAAAGGGGCCAGTGAGAATGAAGCATTCAAGGACTGTTAACAAGTTGGGAAGAAAGAAGAAGCACAGCATCCTGAAGACCACTGGGGACCAGCTTCTCTTAGTGGGATGACTTCCTGTGATGTTAGTTAATTCTTTTTTTTTTTCCTTAAGGTTTGAGAGTTGCTTGTGTGGGAACTTCCCTGGTGGTCCAGTGGCTAAGACTCTGAATGCAGGGGACCCGGGTTGGATCCCTAGTCATAGAATTAGATCCCACATGCCACAACTAAGACCCAGTGCAGCCACATAAATAATTAAAAAAAAAAAAAAGGAGCAATTTTTGTGTTTAGAAAAAAACATTTATTTGAGCCTAAATTTGTTGTGAACTATACCCATTATTGGCGAAGGCAATGGCAACCCACTCCAGTACTCTTGCCTGGAAAATCCCATGGATAGAGGAGCCTGGTGGGCTGCAGTCCATGGGGTTGCTACAAGTCGGACACGACTGAGTGACTTCACTTTCACTTTTCAGTTTCATGCATTGGAGAAGGAAATGGCAACCCACTCCAGTGTTCTTGCCTGGAGAATCCCAGGGACGGGGGAGCCTGGTGGGCTGCTGTCTATGGGGTCGCACAGAGTCAGACACGACTGAAGCAACTTAGCAGCAGCAGCAGCAGCAGCATACCCATTATAAATTTAAAAACCAAGATTTTTCTTAATAAATTCAAATTACAAACCTTGCTATTCTATTTATAAGGCTAATTTTTGATACAGCAATGAGAAAATCACTCTCATTTTTTAAATTAATAGACTGTTATTTCACTGCTTAAAATATTAAATCTCATTAAATATTTAGCTTTTATTTTAGCATAGTAAATTGTGTTTTCCTTAAATATTTTAAGCTATAAATTTAATATACCTGCAAATTTAGTAAGTGATTCTTGCAAACACTTCAAAAACCTGCCAGGGGCAGATTTAGAAATCTAGTGAGTAAAGTATTTCTAAACACCTAAGCAATTTCTATAACTCCAAAAAAAAGAAAAAGAAAAAAGAAATTAGTAAATCAGGCTCTAAAAATTCAAACACTTTTTACCAACATAATCAAATTTTCTATCCTTCAAATTAAAATCAGAAGCCTAATATCAGTTACACATTTCAAATTGGAATGGCAAAGTTAATATTTCAAATTCTTTAATGTTTCAATTTTTTAATGGTTTCAGGCACATTAAATAACAAAGACAGTTTACCAGGAAAATCTTAGAAACTTATTTCTAAACTAATACCAAGGTGACAAAACAATGGATGTTATTTATATCATCAGTTCTACCCTTTTTTTTTCTCTTTTAAGTACTTTCCCAGTGTTGTTAAACTCCTTAACAGAGGGGCACAGATCATAGATTAACTGTCTTAGATGGTGTGTAGGTCAAAGATTCTGACCCTGAGGTTCCTGGGTGAAAGATTTAGGAATTTGATTTGGACCATTGGCTTGAAAATCTGAACCCGTTAGTGACCTCTTTTTGGATAATTCTCGACGCAAACCACAATGTAACACACTCAGTCAACCCTTAGTGTTGGAGTCAGGCTGCTGAGTCAGTGGCAAGCCTTCGGATCAGACTTTTTAGCTGTGAGTTGATTTCACAACTAAGCCCTATGGACGTCTTTCAAAGGGCACCCTTAGGCAATTTTTATCTTAACCGCTTTTCATCTTTTCCCCACCTCTTGTGTATAGATAGAATCTTGCCTGTTGTCTGGATTGTAGTTAATATCTCCTATTGGTTTATCAGTTGCAACTTTCTTTACTACCTGAATTTTTCGCCAAGTGTTCGTTGATGACTGAGATTCTGTACTCATTGTATTGATTAATGGGAACTTTAATACTCATACACATAACATTTCAGCATTCTCATGCATTTACTGCCTGTGAAAGCCACTGTTGACAGTCATCATGTAATAATGAATAAAGGGGAGATGACTTTCAGGGCCTTCTAGAACCTGGTACGACCTTAAAGGAGGTGAAAGTCTGAAAGCGTTAGTCACTCGGTCATGTCTGACTCTTTTGATTCTGTGGAACATAGTCCACCAGGCTCCTCTGTCCATGGGATTTTGCAGGCAAGAATACTAGAGTAGGTAGCCATTTCCTCCTCCAGGGGATCTTCCTGACCCAGGGATCGAACCTGGGCCTCCTGCACTGTGGTCAGATTCTTTACTATCTGAGCCATTAGGGAAGCCCAAAAGAGCTGATGGTAAAGCACAATAGTGTTTGGGGCTTGGCAGAGGAGACTCCACTAGAACATACATACATAGTCGGGGCAGCTCAGTCTGCTGGATCTGAGAGTAAGAGTGAGGCAGTGAAATAGTCCTGCGTAGGGAATCAGGAGAGGAGAACCCAGACTGTGCAGGACTAATGACCACAAGGACCTTGACAGCTGGCATCACTGAGCACTCTGAGCTGTCTCATTCAGAAGGCAGGAAAGAGCTGCTTCGTATTTCCATCCTAGGAATGACTGACCTACCTGCTGCTGTACCCATGTATATCCCTGCACACCTGCGCCAAGCATCACCTCCCCTGTGAGCTACTGAAGGTTTTGGCTCCTGTGATTCTCCTTTTTCTCTCCCCTCTACTGACTGACTCATATAAACCTCCCTGTGTGTTATAACAGCTCTTACCTTAAACATAAAAATCCTCTTTTGACCCCACAGCCTCCTCCAGCTACCTTGGCATTTGTCTGGCCTTCTCACTCCCACTTTTATTTCACAGCAGAACTACTGAGAGGAGCCTTGCCTACTCACTGGCTTCACTTGCTCGCCTTCTATTGGATGTGCTCAGTCACTCAGTCATGGCCAACTCTTTGCGACCCCACGGACTGTAGCCTGCCAGGTTTCTCTGTCCATGGAATTTTCCAGGCAAGAATACAGGAGTGGGTTGCCATGTCCTCAGCTTTGTCCTTGCTTTTTTCTAAAATGAACGAAAACATTATTTACTTATTTATCTATGGTTGCACTGGGTCTTCATGGCTGCGTGCAGGTTTTCTCTAGTTGTGGTGAGTGGGGGCTACTCTTCATTGCGGTGTGCAGGTCTCATTGCTGTGGCTTCTCTTGTTGCAGAGCACAGACTCTAGGACACACAGGCTTCAGCAGTTGTGGTACTTGAGCTCTAGAGCACAGGCTCAGTAGTTGTGGTGCATGGGCTTAGCTGCTCCTTGGCATGAGGTATCTTCCCGGAGCAGGGATCGAACCTGAGTCCCCTGCATTGGGAGGGGTTTTCTTGACCACTGAGCCACCAGAGAAGTCTTATCCTCATTTTTGTTATGGCCACACACCACCTCTTTCTCACTGAATCCAGTGGCCAGGTCCTCATGTACTCAACCTGTCAGCATCCTTGGATTTGGTAGACCCCTCTTAATCATTTTTCTCCTGTCATTCTCTTCCTTTTCCTGATTTTTCTCTTCCCTCAGTCTTTCTGCCTCCTCAATGGGCAGCCTTCAAATCAAGCTTTTGAGCTGTGAGTTGATTTCATATCTAAGCCCCATGGACATCTTTCAAATGGCATCCTTATGCAGTTTTTATCTTAACCATTTTCATCTTTCCCTCACGCAATGTAAATAGATAGAATCTTGCCTCCTGTCTGGATTGTAGTTAATACCTCTCTTTGAAGGCTCCATTTCTCCCTTTCCACCTCTCCACGTAGTGCCTCTGGCTCGGTCTTTGGCCACTCTCTCTTTTATAGCTACATACTCTTAGTAGCTATTCTCATGAGACCCCCAGCATTTCATACCTTTACATGCCAGTTATTTCTGAATCTGAATCTCAAGGAGTATGCCCATTTTATATTCTCATAGAAGTCTCATATGAAATGAAGTTTTCACTCCTCAAATGAAACTTGGACAAAACAAGACTTCTGGACCACCCCTCCCCTCGCCATACCCTTTGTTCCTTCCCAAGTCTTCCCCACTTCCATTAGATACCCGCATTTGCCCACTTAACCAGCTTTCAGACCTGTGAGTTCCCCTTGATTACACTCTTTCCCTCACCTCCCACATTTACTCCATCCGCCAGTTCGGTAGTCACTACGCCAGAACACATCCCTTCCCACCTTCTCTGCTTTTACCCTAGTCCAAGGTAACATTATCTCCTCTGTAGTTCATTGCCACAGTCTTCCAACTTGTCTTTCTGCTTCCACTCTTAACATCCTCTCCTCTGTCCCCAGGGTCCATTCTTCACATGACAGCAAGAGTGATAAAGCCTCTATGACGTCATCCCTCCCGGGTGTAGTATGCTTTGTGTAACATGCTAAGTCCAAACTCCTTACACAGAGACCTGGCCCTGGCCTGCCTTCCTGTCCTCCTCTCCAGCTCTCTCTCTCTCTTTTTATTTTTATAATTTTATTTATTTATGTATTTTTGATGGTGCTGGGTCTTCACTGCCTCGAGGGCTTTTCTCTAGTTGTGGCGATCTGCGGCTACTCTCTAGTTGTGGTGTGTGGGCTTGTTGTGGATCATGGGCTCTAGGGCACATGGGATTCAGTAGTTGTGGCATGTGGGCTCAGTAGCTGCAGTTCCCAGGCTCTGGAGCACAGGCTCAGTAGAGCAGTAGGGGCTTGATGGCTCTGAGGCATGCAGGATCTTCCTGGACCAGGGATCGAATCAGTGTCTCCTGCATTGGCAGGCAGATTCTTTACTACTGAGCCACGGGGGACATCCTCCAGCTCTCCCTCCTTTGCCCTTTCTGCTTCAGTCACATGACCTTACTTTGATGGGATTCAAAGCAGGCCACCTCCAAGTATGTCACTTTAATGTACTGATTCTTTTGAAATAAAGTTACTTTGGAAACAGTGTAAGAAGAAGGCTCTGACCCTCCTCTGTTCCCATGAATGCCAGAAATACATCTATCATGGAAAGTTACCCTACCTACACAAGACGGATGTCAGACATAGGGAATATGAGATAAGGAATTCAAGGCCAAGAAAGCTGTATAAACAAATAAGCTTCGTTACTTCAATAGTCTGCTGCCCCAAGCAAAATTCCCTCTGTTTTGTCAAATTTTCTCAAATTTTCTTTGTCTTACAGGTATAACAGTTGCCCGCTTTGGTCACTTCTTTGAGCTATATACCTTTGAGGTTCTTGGATGTGTGCAATTAAATTTGACTTTTTCTTTCTCTTTTTGATGTCTTTTGTCAATTTCATTACTAGACCAGCTCAAAAGATCCTAGAATGGTAGAGGAAAGTTTTTTCCTCCTCTACTCTCCTTGGTTCTCTCCCCTTGGCATGCTGTCCCCCCAAATCTTTGCAAGATTTGCATCCTCTTACATCTCTGCTCAAGCCACCTCCCATAAAATGGCACCTCTCATTGCACCCACCCTTTATTTTCTATCCTAAGAAAGATTGCACCCACCCTTTATTCTCTATCCTAAGAAAGCTTTGCTATTTTCCTATCACTGGTGTAGATGCTAGAGCCGATGACCCAACCTCGCCTCCACTCCCATCATTACAGAGAAAGAAAAGAAGCCAGAGGTCAAAGTGGCCCCAGGCCCCCACTTCAGCCTTCTCCTCATCACTGTGCGGCAGAACTTGATTAAGTGTTGTCACTGCCATCACCTGACACACCGACATGAGCTGCTGTCACTCTTGGCATCGTTCAACCAGTCCAGGCAACACAGCACCAGGGCAACAGTCCCATGAATGCTGGAAAGGATGCTGGAGTGACCTTCACTTCCCATGTTACTTCTGTATGATCCCTGGCAGATGAAAGTTTTCATATCTTTTGTCTCTGAGGGCTGGTGGGATGGGGGCACAGGGGCTGGAGAGAAAGAGAAGCACTGGCCCTTTCAAACAGCTTGTGGGGAAACTCAAGACGAAGTTTGAGTTTAACAGACTCAAATAACAACCATAATTCACACCTTGGTTTCCAGAGGGCCCTTCCTGCCTCAGCCCACCTGGGCCCCTCTGTCTCTAGCTGCCCCAGTTGCCAGAAGGGAACTTGTTCTCAGAGGCAGTGATGTCCTGAGTCCCAGGCCCGTGGCACCTTCCTTGCACCTCCCAGTCTTACTTTTCCTTGTCCACATCCTGCATTTCATGGTTTTATAACCTGCTCTCAGAGAGGGATGTGAATTTTCACGATTACTGGTGTAAGCAAACAGTCATGCTTCTGCAAATAAGAAAAGCAGTACTTCTGGACTTCCCGTGGACGTCACTTGGCTTGCTTCCACACTGCCCATTTAGGAGCCAGGATGTGGGTGGGATGTGATAGGAATTGGGAGGAGGCTCTGACTGTGGTCCCACACCCCTGGGCGGGCATCTCACCAGTTCTCTAGATCATCCTCACCCCGGTGTCCGGTTCAACCAGATGGTTCTGAGTACTTCAGCAAGGTTGTACCAGGGAGTAGGGAATGGGTAGGGAGGAGGTCTATCCGAAGGCACAGTCTTACCCTTGTCCCTCTGACCGGGATGCTGGCACAGTCACCACCCCCAACCTGTCTTTCAGACCGGACATGCTCCCATCCATCATTGTATCATTTACCTTCCCGCACCTGCTTACTGCAAGCCAAGCTTACGGCATGAGCCACACCCTAACCCTATGTTGGCTTGATACAGAATCCAGTACATCAAACCAAAATCCCCAAGCACTGGCCCCCTACTCTTCAAGTACCTGGATAGGATCTCCTTGAAAGATAGTTGGAGCTGTGGTGGTGGAGAGTGCAACCTGCTGGAGGGGCAGACAAATTGAATTCCCAGTTCATTGGAGAGACTTCCTACTTCCCGTTGTATTTCCGGTTGAGTTCATGGTGGGTGGGAGGGTATCAGCTCTCCTCACTCAAACCCTCTGACCCTTTCCCTTTCCTTTCCAACAGACTATTTTCATTTGTTTTTCTCTTTATGACTTACTTCACTGTGTATGACATGCTGTATCTGGGTCCATCCAGGTCTCCAATTTTGTTCCTTTTATGGTTGAGCAACATTCCATTGTATACATGTACCATGTCTTTAGCCATTCATCTGTGGATGGACACTTGGGTTACTTCCCTGTCCTTGCTATTGTAAATAATGTGGCTGTGAATACTGGGATGCCTCTATCTTTTACATATATATGTAGAATCTAGAAAAATGGTATAGATGATCTTATTTGCAAAGCAGAAACAGTGACACATATGTAGAGAACAAAGGTATGGACATCAAGGGGGATTGGGAGATTGGGATTCTCGTTTATATCCTACTGATACTATGTATAAGATAAATAACTGATGAGAACATACTGTATAGCACAGGGAGCTCTACTCAGTGATCTGGGTGACTTGAATGGGAAGAAAGTCCAAAAGGAAGGGGCTATTGCTGTACAGTAGAAACGGTCACAACATTGTAATGCAACTATACTCCAAAAAAAAAATTAAGAACAGCAAACAAAAAAAGAAGGCATGGAATGATACACACAGAAAATAGGCCATTTTTCTTTTCCAGGATAAGGCTCCTCAGTGCAGAGGAGGAGAGCTGGTTTTGGGAAATAACTTGTCCACAAACCAGGAATAGAACAGCCCTTGGAGGCTCTATTTTAGTCTTTGTCTCAGGTCCAGGAATTGAAACAATTAAAATACAATATCTTAATGAAAAATATTAAAATGTAAGTACATATATATATGTATAATTCATGAATATATTCCTCTTGTAAAAAATTCAAATGTTATGAATAAAGTTGAAGTTCCTCTTCATGACCCCCTCCCAGCCCCATCCCACTATTTTCAGCCTGGTCTGTACTCTTTAGGGCTCTTTGCCTTCCATACTCTTAGACTCGCATGGTTATGCATTTTACTTCTTTTTCCAAAAACATTTATTTATTTATTTGTTTGGCTGTGCTGGGTCTTAGTTGTGGCACCCAAGATTTTGGACCTCTGATCTTCACTGTGGCATGCAGGATCTTTTTTTTTTTTTTAGTTTCCGCATGCAGGATCTTTAGTTGTGGTATGTAGAATCTATCTCCCTGACCAGGGATCAAACCTGGATCCCCTGCATTGGGAGCACGGAGTCTTAGCCACTGGGCCACCAGGGAAGTCCGGATTATACATTTTGGATGGGCAGTGTCTATTTTTTCTTTTATATGGATGATTTCATTCTGTGCTTAGAGTTCTGCAGTTTGACTTTTGCACACAATGATTCACCTGGATCTCTCTCCTTTCAGTGCTCTCGTTTTCTTTTTAATTTGCTGTGTTTTATTTAAGGTTTTTCCTAACAAAGGATGTTTAGCTTGTTTCCAGTTTACTTTTTCCTAAACAATTCTAAAGTAAAAGTCCTTAAACTTGCTTCTTTAGGGAAGACATTCAGTAGTGGAACAGTAAGTCATGTTAAAAATAAATTAGGCACTGTCAGGACTTCCCTGTCCAGTGGCTGAGACTCCATGCGCCTAATGTAGGAGATCCGGGTTTGATCCCTGGTCAGGGAATTAGAGTCTATGTGCCACAACTAAAGATCCTGTGTGCCGCAGTAAAGTTTGAAGATTCTGCATGCTGCAACTAAGACCTGGCACAGACAAATATGAAAATAAATATAAAAAAATAAATTAAACATATCAATTTTCTCTCCAAAGTGGCTATACCAATTTACTCTCACATAGATGATTTGCAGGGCTTACCTAATAGTTCAAGCACTAAAAAAATCTGCCTGCAATGCAGGAGACACAGGAGACTCGGGTTCAATCCCTGGGTCGGGAAGACCCCTGGAAGAAGCCATGGCAACCCACTCCAGTGTTCTCGCCTGGAGAATCCCATGGACAGAGGAGCCTGGTGGGCTATAGTCCATGGGGTTGCAAAGAGTCAGACACAACTGAAGAGACTGAGCACCTACACACACATGAGTGAGACGCCTTCACAGTTTGTTGGTTTTCTTGCTGGCATGTCCTTTCTTTGGGGCCTGAGAGTAGTGGGTGGAGTTGAACCAAGGAAACGGAACAATGCCACCACTGGGGCTCCCAGAGGGCACATCTACTTTCTCCCCCAAAGCAGCCGCCTGCCTCCCAGGAGTCCTATTCCGTGTTGTGGATGGGTACCACTTGGATGCCTGCTCCTAACAGCCGTCCCATCCTTTGCACTGCAGTTAGGAAGCAGACTGAGCTGGGAGAGAGGCTTTGCTGGGTTGCAGGGTCTAGTTCCATCCACATCTTGTGCCCTGGCTGGGAGAACTGTGAAGAAGGAGGAGAGGGTGTTGGCAGTGAGCCACTGAGGACCGGCACATTGTTTTTCCCCAACTAAGTCATATGCCATTTCTCTCTTTTTTGTTTTGATAGAAGGCTTTAAAAACTTAGTACTATTTTATTTGAGTAGTTAATATATTCACATGATTCAAAAATCAAACAATATAAAAAGTATTGAAAGAAATGTCCTGCTCCCACCCTCATCCCCTTGTATCTTACTCCCCAGCCCCTCATGACTACATTTTATTTTATTTATTTATTTTTTAACTAAAGAACATTTATTTATTTTTCACCAAGACTTTATCTTGAGGACGTAACTAAACTGCGCCTCCACTCCCCACCCCAACTTGAAGGAGGATTAGTACAGTGGATGTTATAAAGAAGGTATGAACAGTTTGAGGGACTGGAACCAATGTTAACTGACAAAACCCAACTTCCATCTAAATCATCATAAAAATGTTTAAGTAAAAAAAAAAGGGGGGGGCAAAGGGGTTTTCAGATTGAACAAGATCATCACATTTTATCTAATACATTCAATTCTGGCTAGGATATACCAAAATGGAAACAGGAAAACTATAATACAAACTTCCACTACAGCACACTGCACACACCTGTGTTCCAAGCCCACCCCTGTTCCCCTAATGCTTGCAAACTCAACTATTTCCCAGCCTGTTGGGCCTGTCCACGAAGGAGCACGTAGATCTTCTCTTTAATCCAATCTTTGTTATAAGGCTGGTATGTCTGGGTATCAGCTCGGTAAACAAGGCAGCTGAGGTCTGCCAGGTCATCAATAAAATCAAACAACTGACTGATATCATATGTGATAGAGGGGCTGTTGGGATTCATTCTCTTCAGATATTCTTCATACATTTTACAAACACCTTCCATACACTCATTCACAGATTCATTGTCAGCGTAAGTTCTGCCTTCTGGCCTCTTGGTAGGCTGTACCAGCAAGATGGTGTGAGACATCGCGCCAAAGTCTCCCGCTGCAGCCGATGCCGACTCCGCCGCCGCACCATGACTACTTTTTAAATTTGTTATGTATCTTCCGGAGTTCTCAAAATCAGATAAAAGACATTGGAAGGGACTGCCTTATTTCTTTTTAAACTTTTTATTTTGTATTGTGGTGTAGCTGATTAACAACGTTGTGATAGTTTCAGGTGGACAGCAAAGGGACTCAGCCATACATACACATGTATCCATTCTCCCCCAAACTCCCCTCTCATCCAGCTGTCACATAACATTGAGCAGAGTTCCATGTCCTAATCATTAGAGTATTGCCTTATATATTTTTTTTCCTGCCTTTTGTTACATAAAAGCTGTGTTCTTAGTTGCTCAGTCGTGGCTGACTCTTGTGACCCCATAGACTGTAGCCTGCCAGGCTCCTCTGTCCATGGGATTCTCCAGGCAAGAATAATGGAGTGGGTTGCCATTTCCTTCTCCCGGGGATCTTCCCGACCCAGGAATTGAAGTCAGGTCTCCGGCATTGCAGGCAGACTCTTTAATGACTGAACTTTTAGGGAAGCCCACATAAAAGCTAGCACACTATAAACACTGCCTCTTGTTCTTTTTTATGTTTCACAATATCTTGGAGAGGAGTCCCATAATTCATTCTACGAATGTCCCATAATTCATTCTACGAATGTCTCACAATTCATTTAGCCAGTCTTCTTTGATAGAAACTTGAGTTGTTGCTCATCTTTTGCTGTTACAAGTGATGCGCAATGAATCATTTTGATCATTAATGCACATGACTGTATGTCCATTTGTAGGATAAACCCCCAAAAGTGAAATTGCTGGGCTATAGGTGGATGTGTATTTGTAATCTTCATAATTACTATCAAATTTTCCTCTGTAGGAGTTGAACCCATTTATTCTCCTCATACATGCACTGTAATGTTCAGGAGTGAGCGTTTCCCCAGTCTTCCCAACAGGGTGTGATGTTAAACTTTTGGTATTTGCTAAATCTGATAGAAGAGTGTAATCTCAAAGTGCTGTTAATTCAACTTTATTCTAAGTAATATGGAGCATCTTTTACTTTGTCCAAGATTAAATGGTATTTCCTTTTCAGAGGACAACCTATTAATATACTGTTTTATTAAATTTCCACCTATTGTTTTGATGGATTTTCATGATTGCTTTTTTCTACTGTTTTGTGGGAACTCTATATACTAGGCAAATTACCTCTTTGTCTGAGATTACAATTCCTTTTTTTCCCCCTGGGTTGTTTTTGTGTTTTGACTGGTGACTTCTGCAAACCTGAAAGTTTTCTCTTGGCCCCATTCATTCTTTCATCCTCCATGCCTGTGTTCATACTGGTCCATCTATCTATGCTACTCTCTCCTTTTCTTTGTGTGGGGAACTCTTGCTCATCCTTTTAGGCCTGACTCAAACATCATACAACTTGACCCTCAGTCTCCAGAGCAAATCTTGTTACCCCTCTTAGCTGCTCCTTTCATACTTTGCCATGTCTCTACTTGTTACTCTGTCTTATTTTTAAAAATCCACCTTCCCTCTCTAACTAGGAACACCTTCAGATGAGATGAGTTGCTCAGTCATGTCCGACTCTTTGCAACCCCATGAATCGCAGCACGCCAGGCCTCCCTGTCCATCACCAACTCCCGGAGTTCACTCAGACTCATGTCCATCGAGTCAGTGATGCCATCCAGCCATCTCATCCTCTGTCGTCCCCTTCTCCTCTTGCCCCCAATCCCTCCCAGCATCAGAGTCTTTTCCAATGAGTCAACTCTTCGCATGAGGTGGCCAAAGTACTGGAGTTTCAGCTTTAGCATCATTCCTTCCAAAGAAATCCCAGGGCTGATCTCCTTCAGAATGGACTGGTTGGATCTCTTTGCAGTCCAAGGGGACTCTCAAGAGTCTTCTCCAACACCACAGTTCAAAATAATCAATTCTTTGGCGCTCAGCCTTCTTCACAGTCCAACTCTGACATCCATACATGACCACAGGAAACACCATAGCCTTGACTAAACGAACCTTTGTTGGCAAAGTAATGTCTCTGCTTTTGAATATGCTATCTAGGTTGGTCATAACCTTCCTTCCACAGAGTAAGCGTCTTTTATTTCATGGCTGCAGTCACCATCTGTAGTGATTTTGGAGCCCAGAAAAATAAAGTCTGACACTGTTTCCACTGTTTCCCCATCTATTTCCCATGAAGTGATCCCGTGACCGGCTGCCATGATCTTCGTTTTCTGAATGTTGAGCTTTAAGCCAACTTTTTCACTCTCCACTTTCACTTTCATCAAGAGGCTTTTGAGTTCCTCTTCACTTTCTGCCATAAGGTGGTGTCATCAGCATATCTGAGGTTATTGATATTTCTCCCAGCAATCTTGATTCCAGCTTGTGTTTCTTCCAGTCCAGCGTTTCTCATAATGTACTCTGCATAGAAGTTAAATAAACAGGGTGACAATATACAGCCTTGATGAACTCCTTTTCCTATTTGGAACCAGTCTGTTGTTCCATGTCCAGTTCTAACTGTTGCTTCCTGACCTGCATACAGATTTCTCAAGAGGCAGATCAGGTGGTCTGGTATTCCCATCTTTTTCAGAATTTTCCACAGTTTATTGTGATCCACACAGTCAAAGGCTTTGGCATAGTCAATAAAGCAGAAATAGATGTTTTTCTGGAACTCTCTTGCTTTTTCCATGATCCAGCGGATGTTGGCAATTTGATCTCTAGTTCCTCTGCCTTTTCTAAAACCAGCTTGAACATCAGGAAGTTCATAGTTCACATATTGCTGAAACCTGGCTTGGAGAATTTTGAGCATTACTTTACTAGCGTGTGAGATGAGTGCAATTGTGCGGTAGTTTGAGCATTCTTTGGCATTGCCTTTCTTTGGGATTGGAATGAAAACTGACCTTTTCCAGTCTTGTGGCCACTGCTGAGTTTTCCAAATTTGCTGACATATTGAGTGAAGCACTTTCACAGCATCATCTTTCAGATTTTGGAATAGCTCAACTGGAATGCCATCACCTCCACTAGCTTTGTTCATAGTGATGCTTTCTAAGGCGCACTGGACTTCACATTCCAGGATGTCTGGCTCTAGGTCAGTGATCACACTGTCATGATTATCTGGGTCATGAAGATATTTTTTGTACAGTTCTTCTGTGTATTCTTGCCATCTTTTCTTAATATCTTCTGCTTCTGTTAGGTCCATACCATTTCTGTCCTTTATCGAGCCCATCTTTGCATGAAATGTTCCTTTGGTATCTCTGATTTTCTTGAAGAGATCCCTAGTCTTTCCCATTCTGTTGTTTTCCTCTATTTCTTTGCATTGATTGCTGAAGAAGGCTTTCTTATCTCTTCTTGCTGTTCTTTGGAACTCTGCATTCAGATGTTTATATCTTTCCTTTTCTCCTTTGGTTTTTGCTTCTCTTCTTTTCACAGCTATTTGTAAGGCCTCCCCAGACAGCCATTTTGCTTTTTTGCATTTCTTTTCCATGGGGACGGTCTTGATCCCTGTCTCCTGTACAATGTCATGAACCTTATTCCATAGCTCATCAGGCACTCTATCAGATCTAGGCCCTTAAATCTATTTCTCACTTCCACTGTATAATCATAAGGGATTTGATTTAGGTCATACCTGAATGGTCTAGTGGTTTTCCCTACTTTCTTCAATTTAAGTCTGAATTTGGCAATAAGGAGTTCATGGTCTGAGCCACAGTCAGCTCCTGGTCTTGTTTTTGCTGACTGTATAGAGCTTCTCCATCTTTGGCTGCAAAGAATATTATCAATCTGATTTCAGTGTTGACCATCTGGTGATGTCCATGTATAGAGTCTTCTCTTGTGTTGTTGGAAGAGGGTGTTTATTATGACCAGTGCATTTTCTTGGTAAAACTCTATTAGCCTTTGCCCTGCTTCATTCTGTACTCCAAGGCCAAATTTGCCTGTTACTCCAGGTGTTTCTTGACATCCTACTTTTGCATTCCAGTCCCCTATAATGAAAAGGACATCTTTTGGGGGTGTTAGTTCTAAAAGGTCTTGTAGGTCTTCATAGAACCATTCAACTTCAGCTTCTTCAGCGTTACTGGTTGGGGCATTACTGTGATATTGAATGGTTTGCCTTGGAAACAAACAGAGATCATTCTGTCGTTTTTGAGATTGCATCCAAGTACTGCGTTTTGGACTCTTTTGTTGACCATGATGGCTACTCCATTTCTTCTGAGGGATTCCTGCCCACAGTAGTAGATATAATGGTCATCTGAGTTAAATTCACCCATTCCAGTCCATTTCAGTTCTCTGATTCCTAGAATGTTGACATTCACTCTTGCCATCTCTTGTTTGACCACTTCCAATTTGCCTTGATTCATGGACCTGACATTCCAGGTTCCTATGCAATATTGCTCTTTACGGCATCGGACCTTGCTTCTATCACCAGTCACATCCACAGCTGGGTATTGTTTTTGCTTTGGCTCCATCCCTACATTCTTTCTGGAGTTATTTCTCCACTGATCTCCAGTAGCATATTTGGCACCTACTGACCTGGGGAGTTTCTCTTTCAGTATCCTATCATTTTGCCTTTTCATACTGTTCATGGTGTTCTCAAGGCAAGAATACTGAAGTGGTTTGCCATTCCCTTCTCCAGTGGACCACATTCTGTCAGATCTCTCCACCATGACCCGCCCATCTTGGGTTGCCTCACGGGCATGGCTTAGTTTCATTGAGTTAGACAAGGCTGTGGTCCTAGTGTGATTAGATTGACTAGTTTTCTGTGAGTATGGTTTCAGTGTGTTTGCCCTCTGATGCCCTCTTGCAACACCAACCATCTTACTTTGGTTTCTCTTACTTTGGGCGTGGGGTATCTCTTCACGGCTGCTCCAGCAAAGGGCAGCCATTGTTCCTTACCTTGGAAGAGGGGTATCTCCTCACCACTGCTCTTCCTGACCTTCAACATGGGATAGGTCCTCTAGGCCCTCCTGCACCCGTGCAGCCACAGCCTTACCTTTCTGATTTCTGTACTCCCAGCCCCTAGGACATAACACTGGCTTAAGATGTTTTTGTTGAATAAATGAATAGAGAAACACTTGGCAGCTGTTACCACCAGCCCTTACTCCCTATAATACTTTAGCTGATCCTGTTTTTCAGAGGAAACTTGTGTGCCATATATACTTTTGTTGAATAACAGAAGTGAAAGGGAAGGGTGTTCAAGCTGGTCTTTGCTGGCCAGTGATGTTCCTAAGTGCTTTGCATTCAGTGATGAGGAGTGGGTTTCTAATTCCCCAAGGAGATCGCTCATGACTCCATTCATCTTTACTCTTCTACATCAGATCCAAGAAAAGTCAATGACCATGTGGAAAAAACATTTGTTTTCAGTGAAATTTATTTCAAAATCATTGAACAATCTGATCATTCTTCCCTATTCATAAATGCTATGCTATGCTAAGTCACTTCAGTCGTGTCCGACTCTGTGTGACCCCATAGACGGTAGCCTACCAGGCTCCCCCGTCCCCAGGATTCTCCAGGCAAGAACACTGGAGTAGGTTGCCATTTCCTTCTCCAATGCATGAAAGTGAAAAGTGAAAGTGAAGTCGCCTAGTCGTGTCCGACTCTTAGCGACCCCATGGACCGCAGCCTACCAAGCTCCTCCATCCATGGGATTTTCCAGGCAAGAGTACTGGAGTGGGGTGCCATTGCCTTCTCCGCTATTTATAAATAATTCTATTTAAATAATCTGAGCTTGTATACTTTCAGGCTTGGTGAAAGGACTTGACAGAAGGATGGCACTCTAACCCAAAGGAAATTGGTTCCACAGTTATTGAAGGCTAGGATTTTTCACAGATGCGCCTGCTTCTAGGCCCCCTGGAACTAAATTAAATAGACTAACACATCAATAAATAAATAAATAAATAGTTAAGTGGTTGCTCATCAGAAGCTGGGTGCAAAGGACAGAGGATTTCTTTGAAACTAGTGTGCCATGGTTTTTGCCAGGCTGGCTTTGAGTGAGTAGAAGTGAGAGAGGGGTGGCTCAGTGGATGGGGTCTGAGGATGGGCTCTGGGAGGAGGGGATTGTTCCTCCTGGCCGTGGGGAGATCTCTAAGCACTAATGCAGGGAAGGCAGTCGGGCATGGATCAGACAACAGTGAAGTTCAGGCTGCAGCTACATTCTTCCCTTCCCTTCTGCCAGTCCTCGGGGTTATTCAGCCCACGTGGACTCCCTGGGTATGGCTTTCTTTAGGGAGAGAGGGTTTCCATTCTGAAGTCAGTTATATCCTGGCCACCTCGAAAATGTCCCAGGAAGACGGGCCTTTCTTCGATTTGAGAAGTGCTGATGTACCAGTTAGGGTACAGGACAGACTCAAATTCAACTGTATTCTTGATTTCTGTCTTGTAGAAGACAAAGCGCTTTTCCATATTCCTCTTGGGGTAGACTTTGGGGTCTACTTCCTGCAGCAAAACAGAAATAAACATCTTTAAGAAGGAAAGGGCAAAGACATTCTACCCTGGTCTGGACAAAGTTGTTCTCTGGGTCATTTAAAAATGGATCAGCAGGGCTCGGGTCCAGGAGCCAGACTCCTGAGTTGTCTTTGTGACCCCGGCCTTCTGTGCGGTGACAGAAGGCACACTTATCCTTCTCTGAAACTTAGCATCAAATGCTAGTGTGTATAATATAGGTGGAAATATTTTCAAAAGTGAAAATTAGGTAAAAGCTTCTAGGTGTAGCTAGTTTCCAGGGACTTATCCTGTGTTTTTCCTCATGGCTCTGGCTAGAATGACTTCAAGTTGGACATGAAATTTTTGCTGGGAAAACTGGTGGGAAAAGGAGGTGTGGTTTTGGGAGTGCAGTGGAGATGGCAGTGACTGGTCCCTTGAACCGATTAAGTCCTCAAAGTGTCATCTATCAAATGGTGGTTGTTGTTTAGTCACTCAGAAGTGTCCGACTCTTATGTGATCCCATGGACTGTAACCCACCAGGCTCCTCTGTCCATAGCATTTCCAGGCAAGAATACTGGAGTGAGTTGCCATTTCCTACTCCAGGGTTTCTTCCCGACGCAGAGGTCTAATTGGAATCTCTTGCGTTTACAGGCAGATTCTTTACCTCTGAGCCACCACGGAAGTCCCATCAAATGGAGGAACTCTAACAATGTATAATCTGTTTGGTGGCAAGATGGAAAAAAATCTGCAGAATAATTTACTTTTTGTGTTATGGGAGTGAAAGCTACATGCATTTGACACTTACATTAAATTGATTTCCATTTATGCAAAATTATCATGTAGATCTACTCCCAGAGGTTCTGGGGAAGGAGGAAAGTTAGTTGTCTGTGAAGTAAGTGATGGCTAGGGATGCCCCAGAAAAGCCTGAGAAGGGCCTTCAGCCCCTGGTATTCACTCACCTCCAGCTGCAGGGTGGGCGTATCACCTTTTTTCACACAAGACAGGTATAGATTCTTGTCCTTGATACCCAAGGCCACAGGAATCTTGTTGTCTCTTTCCTCTCCTTGCACAAAGCTCATGCAGAACACCACTGGGGAGAGGAGAAGGGTCTTGTGGTCAGGGATATGGCACTGCAGGGTCAGCCCAATCCCTGGACCCCAAGCCCAAGACTCATACAGTATAGCATCCTCTGTGGGAACCCACACTGAGGTTCTTATGGCAACCCACACTGAGGTTCCTACAGCCTAACAGATAGGGTAATCCCACAGATCATAGCAGCTTCAGTTTCTTGAAACAGGTGTTTCCCTCAAATGGTCTGGGGGCTTCTCAGAGACTCATCATAGTGGCAATGAAAAATCAGGGGGTCTAATTTTTAAAAATAGGAGAAAGCTCTCATGTCCCTGACTGATCCACAAGAACAGAACAGTATGATCAACATGAAAATTGAGAAAAGAGATAAAGCTGGGCTCCTGAAAGACACTGGTCATGGATCTATTTCAAGACTATAAACAGGAAAGTGGGAAGAACCTGGGAAAGGAGAAGCTTAGCTGGGAAAAGGGGTTCCAAAGAAAAGACATGCATTTTTAGTCTTCCTTAGTTATAGCTGTCTCACTTAGAGGCCCGAAGGTCATGCTCAGAACGCTGTTCTAAAGAAACAGGGTTGTCTTGGCTTGGTTGAAACCAGGATGCTTTCCCTCAGGGATGCCTCTCTTCAAGGTCAACACCCTTTGAAGAGAACAGTCTGGCTGCTCCTTTCAGCTGCCCTCTTGGTTACGCCCCTGCATACAGGGTTCAGCCACAGTGGCAAAGTGCCAGACAGATTCCTGCAACCCGTGGGCCACCCCTGGACTTGAAGCAATGCCAGTGACATGGGCTTGCCTGGTGGCTCAATGGTAAAGAATCTGCCTGCCAGTGTAGGAGACACGGGTTCGATCTCTGGTCTGGGGAGATCCCACATGCCACAGAGCAAGTAAGCCTGTGCGTCACAGCTACTGACACTGTACTCTAGAGCCCATGAGCCATCTACTGAAGCCCCCTCACCCTAGAGCCCATGCTCCACAGCAAGAGAAGTCACTGCAATGAGAATCCAATGCACCACAGCTAGAGAGTAGCCCCAGCTCATCACAAGTAGAGAAAAGCCCTCACAGCAACAAAAACCCACACAGCCAAAAATAAAGAAAAATTTAAAAATAAAAATAAAAAGGTTGCCAGTGACAGTAGAGAGATATAAGTTCCTGCTTGTCAGTTAGGTTTCCCTCTAAGGAACCATCTGGTTTTGGATGGGAAGGATGTTAGGGGTAAGGGGGCAGGGTTGAGAATGAGGAGGGACAAATTATCTCCTCACCATTCTAGTTTCAACCCCAAAAACCGGAAGAAAGAACCCACAGGCAGTTAGGTCATGTCCATCAAATGACCTCTTTCTAACAGAAGCACTGCCATTAAATGACTTGGCTGGGCAGTGGTCCTGGGCTTGCTGGAGCAGTCTAATTTCTCAGAGTCACCTCTGTTGCTGAAAAATGAACGTACTAAGGGACTCAATGTGGTCTCATCACTAGAATCCAAACAAAACGTTTGCATGTCCTTCATTATTGTTGTTGTTATTTAGTTGCTAAATCATATCCCCTTGACTATAGCCCTCTAGGTCATGGAATTTCCCAGGCAAGAATACTGGAGTGGGTTTCCATTTCCTTCTCCAGAGGATCTTCCTGATCCAGGGATTGAACCTATGTATCCTGCATTGACAGGCAGATTCTTTACCATTGAGCCATCTGGGAAGCCCCAGCATGTTCTTTATTATATGCTATTTCACTGCCATGGATCATTTTCCTTAATGGGTCTGCTCTGTTGAAAATGTAGAGAATTAGCAAGCAACGAGGAGGCCAAGAAAAGAGACAAAGTCCCCAGGTACCTTCTCGGTTCATTTCCTGTGAGAGGAGGTGGAGAGCCTTCAGCACACATGGGCTAGCCAGCACCAGGGATTTTTGCTCTCTGTCCTGGAGTTTGCACTTTATTGACTGCACGGGTGCGTCACACAGAAACTCGTCGGAGGACGTTTCGAAGATGACAGGCTCTGAAATGTGGAGCACAGATCTTGTTTAGGGAGATTCCCAGGTGATTATGGGAGGCAGAATTTGTTTCCTTGGAGGACATCTGAGCATGCCTAGCTGATGCTCGATTACATCAGTGGAGAGGAGGTTGGGGTGGGTCAGAACACTGCGCCTGGCACCCTAAGACGTAGGTTCAAACTTCAGCTCTATTACTTGCCGTGGATGAGCCATGGAGTCACTTATGTAAAATGGTGGTGGCAACAGATGTGGCCGAACAAGGACATCCTGAGATTCACAGGATATAATATAAATGAAAGCATACAGAATGACTGGCTGCTTTGCAAATATGAGTAGTTATCAAGGTCCTATTTTAAGAATAGTTTCAACAACTAAAAAGGAGAGTGAAACCATCACCAAGTTGGATTCTATACAGTAGTGTATTGAAATGTAACATTTTGGGTACCATTTTATGCAAGTCTGTAAATTCGAGAAAAGCTTCCATAATTTTAGGATGCATAGCATGATTAGCCAGTTACATCATTATTTCATTAAGGAAGAATTCCTTAAAAAGTCTTTTAAGGGAGCAAATCAATCTGATGGAAAACAAAACAAAAAAAGACTGGTTTCAACTGAAGAGATGATTAACTGAGCTTCTAGGTGTCTCTGTTTTCCTCTCATTACTGGGCCCTCTACTTTTAAAGGGTTTCAGCCTCGGGGGTTGGGGGGTGTTAGCTGTTGGGTTATGGCCTCTGAGAAGGAAATGACCAGCGATCTCATGTCTGCCCTCAGCTCTCATTAGGTACCTTCTTCAAAGATGAATGAAAGGATGCTCCTCAGGTCATCATCATGGAAGACATGTGCGTAGGCACTGTTCCTCAGCTTCTCCATGGCCACAATGACCGACACCACCTGCCTGAAGCTTTTGTTGTAGAACTGGTGAGAAATCTGCAGCTGGATGTTTCCATCTCCCATGGAACCGAGGTCCAGGTGTTGGATGCAGCTCTGTGAAGAGACCAAAGAAGTCAGCGTGGGAAGGTGGTTGGGCCAGACAACTCCTGTTTTGACACGAGAGAGGAGGAAGGAGGAGATTCATGCGTGCTCAGCCACTCAGTCATGTCCGACACTCAGAGACCCCATGGGCTGTAGCCAGGCTCCTCTGTCCATGGGATTCTGCAGGCAAGAATACTAAAGTGGGTTGCCATTTTCTCCTCCAGGGAGTCTTCTGGACCCAGGGATCTAACCCACTGCGTCTCCTGCATTGGTGGGCAGATTCTTTACCACTGAGCCACCTGGGAAGCCCAAGGAAGAGATAACAGAGCTTCTAAAGATAAACTTTCATCTCTCTGCAACCCAGAGAGGTTAAGTGGCTTATCCAAAAACAGCGGCCAGTGAGAGGCAGACCCTAAACCATAATGTAAGCTTTCTAATGCAGTATACAACACTCTTCTAGAATAAATCCATTCTTACCTTATCTTTTCTTACACATGCTCCACCTAACCATAAACTTATACCTTCTAACACTATTTATCTTTTTGGAAGCCTAATGCACCAACGTTATGTATTTCATTTTTCAGGGCTATGATGATCAGATTTTCAATATGCCTCTGCCCAATCAACAATGTTCTATACAACCTTTTTCTCAAATGCTGTCTCATAACCATCCTGCAAAAAAGTGGTTACTATTATGAAATAGTTCCTCAATTCAGAGAAACTGTTTAACTAACTGCATTAAGCCTTAACTGAAGTTGCTTGCAAGGCATGATAATGGTTTAAAAGTTTGAAGGACAGCTCAAGAGACCTGTAACAACACAGAGGAAAGCTGAGTGGGAGGGACATTCTGCCCAGAGCAGAGGCCCCAGGAGAGAGAGCCAGAATGCTGCAAGAGACTGTGGGAGGGAGGGCTGGACAGAGAAACTGGGCTCCATCTAGGGCTGGAGAAAACCAGTTGTGCTGGTTTTAAAGTCTTTAAAGAAAGGAACTTTCAGCAAGACAGGAATGCTTGATAAGGCTGGAGGAGGTTGTCACGAACTAAAAACATCTGAGAGAACAGCTGCCTGCTAATTGGTACAACTGTGCTAGCTCGGCTGATGGCTGAACTACCTGAGAGAGTTATTAGATTACAGGAGTTATTACATTTACAGAAGAGGAGGGACAGCTGGAGGGTCAACAATGCTCTCTGGGTCACAAAGCATCTGACACTACTGAGTGAGTGAGCACACACACACAAAGAAACACTCCTCTGCTAGATAAACTTAGCTCCTGCTGGTAATATCTCAGAGCCAAGGGTTGCAGGATGCTAGGGTCTCGGACATCATCCTGCTTATGACCCTTATTATTCAGACTAGCATCAAAGGGGTAAAATGACTTGCTCAAGATCCAACAGCAAGTGAATAATTTTCTCGTAACTCCCAAACTCAACTTTTTGTTTACATCATGACTTGTTGTCCTTAAGCTCCACTTCAGGGAGCAAAAAACAATCCCACCCTTAAAGGAGGCAGACATATTCATTCTCAAGGTTATCATCTCTGGGTCAGGTTCAGTTCAAGTGATTAATGTAACTTCATCACTTTTAGAGCTGAACACCTCTCCTAAAAGAAGAATTAAATTTGCTTGGAAGAGACAACAAGCACTATCTCTACTTAAATTCCCCTTCTAAAAGCCTCTGCAAGCATGGCCAGCATCACCAAGCCTCAGTGAAACACTGGTGGCATGGGAGTTGCAGAGTGGCCAGCTTCCATTTGTCTCACTGGAAGAGGATAAAGTCATTTTATCACAAAATTCCATAGGAACAAGCCGGCCCAGAACACTTCCCTTGAGTCTTTCCTCTGTCAGAGCCCCTCAACATGTTGGGATCAAAGCCCATAGACTCACCTTCATCTGTTTAGGGTCATCAGCCTCAAATAACAGCTCATTCTCGTCACTGTAATAAAAACAGAAAGATTGCTCAATTTCATCTCCTGGACAAGATTAGCTTTTCTTCCCTGTTGATAATCTTCACCATCAATGCATGTGTGCTAAGTTGCTTCAGTTGTGTCTGACTCTTTGTGATCCTGTGGCTCCTCTGTCCATGGGATTTTCCAGGCAAGAATACTGGAGTATTGCCATGCCCTTGTCCAGGGCATCTTCTGGACCCAGGGATCGAACCCATGTCTGCTGCATCTCCTGGGTTGCAGGCAGATTCTTTACCCACTGAGCCACCTGGGAAGCTGGGCAATAGTAAACTGCAAACAACATGTTCCTTAGGGCTGCCTGAAGCAGGTAGTTGCCATGGTAATATACATGGGACAGCACAGGAGGAGAGTAGGTATCCATTGCTGTCTGAGCTCTCTGTTGTATCCTGAGACCTAACTTCCAGCCCGGTGAAAATCTGAGCTTTCCTTCTCAGTTAAGCCAAATCTGCCAAGGGATCCCCTGGATTGTCCACTTGGAACCTTTCTTTCCTGTTTCCATTTGCAGGAAGCCCTGAAGCAGCATCTGGGTGGCCTAGGGGTACCATGGCTGGACTTGCAGTGGGACATCAGTCCTTAAACCAGGTTGACTTGGAACCCTGCTTGCCACTGTAAGAGGCAGTTTGGGAGACGAATCTGGTCTCTAAGCACATATAAAAATCCACTCTTGAGAGGAAAGCCCTGCTAACACAATTGGTATCAATTTTCCCACTGACCTGTAGTAAGCCATCATTTCGTTGATGGGTTCAGGTACGGTTGCCATGGCTGTTTCAGAAACCTGTGCAAAGAGGAGAAAAATGAGTGACCATTTGCCATGCCAGTCCCCACGAGGGCTGCCTTCTTCACATGTGAATTGCCCTCAGCATCTTGTACCTGGCAGGCAAGCAAAGAAGCCATTTTCAAATGAATGAGTGAATGCACGAAAGTCATCCTTTGGGTTCAGAGTAAGTGAAAGTCACTCAGCTGTGTCTGACTCTTTGCAATTCTTAAGGCCAGAATACTGGAGTGGGTAGGTGGGTAGTCTTTCCCTTCTCCAGGGCATCTTCCCAAACCAGGGATCAAACCCAGGTCTCCTACATTGTAGGCGGATTCTTTACAAGCTGAGCCACAGGGGTCCAGAGTAAAGCATTTGCTAAACCAAGCCCAAACCAGGAGCGGATCTCTTAGGTGATCTGGGGGAGAGGTAGGATCCTGAGCTCTCAGATGCCAGCTGCTAGATAAGTGGTATTAATTCCCCTATTATTTTGCAAGTTATGGTATTATAACATAGCTGGCAGTTTTGCAGAAAGCCCAGCTGTCAGGCAGAGAAGGAAGAGAAGAGAGAGGGAGGAAGACAGAAAAAAAGAGAGAGAGAGACTCCTTTAAGACCTAGTCAGAAGGAAGAATTAAAGTGGTACCTGGGCAATGAAGGTTGGCTGGAGAGAATAGGATCCCTGGGTGGCTTGCTGTGCCTCCAAGCGGGTATACTGTCTGCTGGTCTCTCCTACCTATTTTATGGCCTTCAAAAGCAGAAGTGGAGAGCTGAGAGATTTCCCCTTTGGTTAACTGATTTCGCAACCAAGTTAAAAAAAAAAAAAAAGGATTGATGGTAACTCCTGGGAGAGAAATAATTCTCCAGTCCTTGGGAGGGCAAGTGATAGCCAACTGTGACACATCCTTGCAAATGTGTCATCATGCAAATATATGTTGGTTTTTCTGACAACTTTTGTGCAGATGATGTGAAACCAAAATAGCGGGTTTTCCTAGGTAAGAAGGATGTTTTAATTTCGGATCTCCGGGGACAAAGTGGAGGACACACACAGGCACACGCACAAAATTGCTTCCTCGCTCACTCCTTGCACTTAAGTTTAGGAAACTTCTCACTTGGAGATGAATAAGTGAGCATAGGGAAGTGACAGTAACCCTGTGAATTCTGAACCCATCATGCTGTTTTCTACCTTGAAGGCTCTGGGTCAATTACTGAAGCCTCTGGGGAGGCATTTGATCTTGCTAGGATGAGGCAGGGAAAACACAGTTGTGCAGGGATGCAGGCTTCAGATGGAGCTGGGGGAACCTTGGAGACAAGCTCATCCAACCCATTCTGACCAGGTGCTGGTATCCTAGCCAATTGCATATGGAATCAACATTAATATTTGTTGGACAGTGAAATGAACCTGGATTGAGAACCTGTTTGAAAAGATTGTGAATAAGTTTCATAATCACATTCCCTTTTTAAAATGCAGAGACGTTGGGGTCTTTTCTGGAAGAACAGTGATTAAGACTCTGCGCTTCTACTGCAACGGGGTTAGGTTTGATCCTTGGTTGGGGAACTGAGATCCCGCATGCCTCATGGTGGGGCTACAAAAAAAACTGCAGAGATGGTTTATGCCTAACAGAATTTTTTTTTTCTGTTAAGTCTGAGAAGCAAAAAATTTCTAAATAAAAATATTCAGCTGAGACTATATCTGTTGGTAGCTCCAAGAGTTATTAGACATTAGACCTTTTTTTTCCTCTAGTTTTATTGCAATGCTATTTACATTAACCTTGTATAAGTTTAAGGTGTTCAACAGGGGCTTCCTCAATGGCTCAGAGGTAAATAATCCACCTGCAATTCAGGAGATGCAGGAGATGTAGTTTCGATCCCTGGATTGGGAAGATCCCCTGGAGAAGGAAATGGCAACTCATTCCAGTATTCTTGCCTGGAAAATTCCATGGACAGAAGAGCCTGGTGGGCTACAGTCCATGGGGTTGCAAAGAGTCAGACATGATTGAGTAACTAAGTACAGCACAAGGTATACAAGTTGATGACTTTATATATATATATGGGTGAGTATATATATATATATATACACATATAGCAAAAAGTTTAACCATTCATAAACTTATACATATATACACATATGTACTATATGTGTATATATATACATATATATACACATGGTGTTGAGAACATTTATGATTTACCTTCTTAGCAACTTTCAGCTATATGATACAGTGCAGTACAGTGTTAATTGCTCAGTCGTGTAACCCCATGGATTGTAGCTCACCAGGCTCCTCTGTCCATGGGATTTCCCAGGCAAGAATACTGGAGTGAGTTGCCATTCCTTTCTGCAGGGGATCTTCCCTACCCAGGGATCGAACCCAGGTCTCCCACATTGCAGGTGGATTCTTTACCACCTGAACCACCAGGGAAGCCCACATGATACGTAATGCTGCTAAGTTGCTTCAGTCGTGTCCAACTCTGTGCAACCCCACAGACGGCAGCCCACCAGGCTCTCCCGTCCCTGGGATTCTCCAAGCAAGAACACTGGAGTGGGTTGCCATTTCCTTCTCCAATGCAGGAAAGTGAAAAGTGAAAGTGAAGTTGCTCAGTCATGTCCGACTCTTAGCAACCCCATGGACTGCAGCCTACCAGGCTCCTCCGTTCATGGGATTTTCCAGGCAAGAGTACTGGAGTTGGGTGCCATTGCCTTCTCCGTGATACGTAATACAGTATAGATAGCTAAGTTCTGGGAATCTAATGTACAGTTTAGTGATTATTATTAACTATACTGATACGTAATACAGTATAGTTAATAATAACCACTATACTGTACATTAGATTCCCAGAACTTAGCTATCTTAAAACTGAAAGTATCATACATACTCTTTGACCAACATCTCCCATTTCTCTCACCCCCTAGCCCTTGGCAACCGCTATTCTTTTCTCTGTTCCTATGAGCTTTGCTTTTATTTTATTTTTTTTAAGATTCCATGTATAGGTGAGATCTATAGCTTTTGTATTTCTCTGACGTATTTCGCTTTGCATAATGCCCCTCAAGTTCATCTGTGTTGTCAAAAAGATAAGATTTTCTCCTTTTATTTTTTTATGGCTAAATAATATTCTTTTATATACATGTTGCTGCTGCTAAGTCACTTCAGTCGTGTCCGACTCTGTGTGTGTTATATATCTCTAAATTGAGATATGTATCTTTGTAATATAGTCTGAAATCAGAAAGTGTGATACCTTCAGCTTTGTTGTTTTTAAGATTGTTTTGGCTATTCAATGTCTTTGGAGATTCCATACACATTTTTGAGTTGTTTTTCTGTTTCTGTGAAATATGCTGTTGGAATTTTGATAGGAATTGTGGTGAATTTATAGGTGGCTTTAGGTAGTATGGACAACCTAGAGGGGTGTGATGGGGATGGAGGTGGGAGGGAAGTTCAAGAGGAAGGGGATATATGTATACCTATGGCTGATTCATGTTGATGTCTAGCAGAACCATCATGACACTGTAAAATAATTATCCTCTAATTAAAAATAAAATACATTTTAAAAAAGAAAAAAGATATTAGTTATTCTAGTTCAAAACATGGGATATCTTTCCCTTTACTCATGTCTTTGATTCTTTTATCAATGTGTTATAATTTTCAGTGTACAGGTCTTTTCACCTTCTTAGAAATTTATTTCTAAGTATTTTGTTGCTTTTGATGCTATTGTAAATGGCACTGTTTTCTTTATTTCTATTTTGCACCAGACTTTGTTTAACTCAGACATCAGAAGCATGCCTGCCTGGGTACTGCTCCAGGGTAGCGCTGGAAGAATGAATGAATGAATAATCAGGTCAAAACTAGTGCTTGGAGTCTCAGAACGATGCCTTCTCTACCCCCTTTGTCACCTATATTATAGCACATTTAAAAAATAATTTATTATGTATTTATTTTTGGTTGTGTTGGATCTTCATCGCTGTGCATAGGCTTTCTCTAGCTTTGGCCAGCAGGGACTATTCTCTAGATTTGGTGCACAGGCTTCTCTTGTTGCAGAGCACAGGCTCTAGGGAACTCGGGCTTAAGTAGTTGCAGCACACCGGCTCAGTAGTTGGAGTTCCCAGGCTCTAGAGCACAGGTTCAGTAGTTGTGGCTCACGGATTCAGTTGCTTCGTGTCATGTAGGATCTTCCTGGATCAGGGATTGAACCTGTGTCTTCTGCAGTGGCAGGCAAAATTACCACTGAGCCACCAGGGAAACCCTATAGCACTTATAGCACTGAATCGGAACCTGGCTCACTTACCAGGTTCCTTTAGGAGCTTGTGAACTCTCAGAGCCGGGACAAGCACACTGTGATGTGCAAGTTCTGGCAGTAAAACTTTGCTCAGCATGGTTCATGGGAGACAGTTTTTGACTTTTGCAGGCAGGAGGGAAATAGACTTTCCCATGGGCAAGGATCATATAATGGTTTCACCAGCCAGCCTTCTGATTGGGCCCCTAGTATCTTGATATTGAGCCTCCCAGGAGGCTCAGGGGTAAAGAATCTGTCTGCTAATGCAGGAGACATGGGTTTGATCCTTGGTTTGGGAAGATCCCCTAGAGGAGGAAATGGCAAGCCATTCCAGTATTCTTCCCTGGGAAATCTCATGGACAGCAGAGCCTGGAGGGGTACAGTCCTTGGGGTCACAAAAGAGTCAGACATGACTTAGTGACTAAACAACAATCACAACAAATCTTGATATCAGGAAGGCAGATGCAAGAAACCTATCTTTGGAATGTTGTATGTTCCACATGGAATCTAAAAGTTGCAACCTGTTCAATACATCCCTTTCTTGTGGGTTTGGGGATCTGTAGTCATTTCCTAAGTCTAAGCCCTCATAAAAGTGGAGGTCTGGTTCTGCAGACTCTGTTTTGCCATCATAGGATCCACTCTGGAAATGAACTCTTGGTCCTCAAGTCTCATTGAAAGAACTACCGACTTCCTCAGACTCTTTATGCTGGGGACCTGGTGGTCTGGTAGTTCTGTGGGTTCTCCTGACAGAGAATCAGAATTGGTGATGTGATTAGAAGCCAAGTGAAGGAAGACGAAAACCAGCGGCAGTAAGAGAAGTAGGCAAGGGACTCAAGCATCATTTCTGAATGAATCCGTTCTGTTTCTGGGACTTGAGATAGAGGTCAGGAATAAGATTACTTCTCCATCTTCTTCATCCATCAGTATCCAGGGTGCATGAGCCCTCATTCTTTCTGTTCAAGGGAAATTTTGGAGCCGTGGGGCAATGCCCCTTGACGTAATAATCTCTACAGTTCTGCCCTGTCTCATCCCAGCCCTGTGGCCTGGACACAAAACCTGGCAGCATCCTGTCCATCTCAGGAAGTGAAACCTCTTATTGTGTCAAGTTCACAGATTGCACAATGCCTGTATTAAAAACAGTCTTTCCAGGAGGACGACTCAGGCCCCAGCACTTCCTTCCGGTCCCCAATAAGCAGAAAACATCTCATTACAGATGTAGCTGCACAGAGGGAGGGCCTGGAAGAGTGATGATGATGGGGATGGAGATGCCTGGGAATGGACCAAGCAGAAGTGGGAGATTGGCAAGCCTGGATGTCATAGGGAGCTTCAGCTCTTCGGAGATTCTTCAGCTGTTGAGTCACCCAAGCTCTTCTCATATCAAAATTGCCCGCTACCCTGCCGAGTCATTCCTCTGAAACAGGACTGGCCTTACTTAGAGCAGCGTGTGCCTTGGTATCATTTTATGCCTCATCTTGGGCATCTAGCCTCTCTTAATAAGGTTGGTCTCACCCAAATGGTCTTCACTCAGTTTGAACAAGAAGACAGGCAAAATAATCATGGGTTAGTTCTTATATTGTCATGATACATGTAGTGATGTCTGCTCTATGTTGGAGGCCATGACCAACCCTACCATCTTCCCCAAGTCCCTTCTCATCCTCAGCATTGACTTCCTAATATTGTTCCTAAGAGTCTGTCATTTTCCTTCCATTATTTCTGTAGATCTTTCTGGTATCCGAAAGTGTAAACAATGTCCTATATAGCCACACTTGTCACCATGGATACATGACTCCTTTTCCTTCTGCTGCTGCTGCTAAGTCGCTTCAGTCGTGTCCGACTCTGTGCGACCCCATAGACAGCAGCCCACCAGGCTCCCCCGTCCCTGGGATTTTCCAGGCAAGAACACTGGAGTGGGTTGCTATTTCCTTTTCCAGTGCATGAAAGTGAAAAGTGAAAGTGAAGTCGCTCACTGGGTATTATTTAGGACTGGGAAGTCTGATTTTTAGGTTTGAGACCTCTGTTCTTCTCAGAGCATCATCTTAGTTGGGTCTGCTTCCTGCCCCCTTGAACCCAAGTACTTATAGAGGGGACAGACTCCAGGAATGCTCCATCCTCTCTCCAGATCTAGAACAAGGAGGGCTTAGATATTTAAGCAGGAGGAGCAATTCAGTGAGGTATATGGTCTCCAGTGGACTCTCTCTATAGGCTGAGATCTTATTTCACCTCTGAGAACCCAGTGAAAACTTGCCCTTCCTTTAGATCTAGCAGAAAAACCGTGGGTGGGTGAGATGGTTACCAAGGACTTTGTGTTTATATCTCTTTGCACGCATAATGGGTATAGGAGAGCTGGCCATAAACATAACACTCTGATACAACTTATACCAGGGGTCTGGAAACATTCTGTAGAAAGAGCCAGGTATCAAGTATTTTAGGCTTTGTTGCACCACTCAACTCAACCATCGTTGTGAGAAAGCAGCCATGGGTAATATGTAAACAGATGGGCTTAACTGGCTATGGCCTGTAGACTGAAGGGTGCGTGTCCCTGTCACATACCATTGTATTACACCATTTTTATTGTATGCAAACTTAGAGATAGTACTTTAAAAAAGCTGTCCTTTCTCATATAACTCAAGGTCCAAAAAAACAAACAACTGGATTAAAATGTGGGCAGAAGATCTAAACAGATATTTTTCCAAAGAGGGAATACAGATGGCCAACAGGCAATACAACTAATCATCAGAGAAATGCAAATCAAAACCACAGTGAGATATCACCTCACACGGGTCAGAATGGTATCACCAAAGATGCCAGGAGATAGGTTTGCAGGAAGAAAGCCTGGCTTACTGCACAAAGAGAAAACAAATAACAAATATTAGCAATGATAGGGAGAAATGGGGATACTTTTACCATTGGTAGGAGTGTAAATTGGTTTAGCCACTACAGAAAACAGTGTGGTTTCTTAAAAAACTAAAAATAAAACTGACCCAGCAATTCCACTCCTGGGTATATATCTGAAACGAACAAAACAGTAATTTGAAAAGATACACAGCCTCAGTGTTCATTAGCTGAATTATTTACAGTTGCCAAGATGTGGAAGCAACCTAAGGGTCCATCAGCAGATGAATGGATACTGAAGATGTGGTGCATGTACACAATGAAATATCACTCAGCCATAGTAAGAATGAAATTTTACCATTTGCAACAACAGGCATGGATTTGGAGGGTATTATGCTTAGTATGTGAACTGTGAACTTCCAGATGTTCAAGCTGGATTTAGAAAAGGCAGAGGAGCCAGAGATCAAATTGCTAACATCTGCTGGATCATAGAAAAAGCAAGAGAGTTCCAGAAAAACATCTATTTCTGCTTTATTGACTATGCCAAAGCCTTTGACTGTGTGGATCACAATAAACTGTGGAAAATTCTGAAAGAGATGGGAATACGAGACCACCTGACCTGCCTCTTGAGAAATCTGTATGCAGGTCAGGGAGCACCAGTTAGAACTGGACATGGAACAACAGACTGGTTCCAAATAGGAAAAGGAGTACAGTCAAGGCTGTATATTGTCACCCTGCTTATTTAACTTATATGCAGAGTACATCATGAGAAATGCTTGGCTGGATGAAGCACAAGCTGGAATCAAGATTGCTGGGAGAAATTCAATAACCTCAGATATGCAGATGACACCATTATGGCAGAAAGTGAAGAAAAACTAAAGAGCCTCTTGATGAAAGTGAAAGAGGAGAGTGAAAAAGTTGGTTTAAAGCTCAACATTCAGAAAACTAAGATCATGGCATCTGGTCCCATCAGTTCATGGCAAATAGATGGGGAAAACAGTGGAAACAGTGTCAGACTTTATTTTTTGGGGCTCCAAAATCGCTGCAGATGGTGACTGCAGCAATGAAATTAAGACACTTACTCCTTGGAAGGAAAGTTATGACCAACCTAGAGAGCATATTCAAAAGCAGATATATTACTTTGCTAACAAAGGTCAGTCTAGTCAAGGCTATGGTTTTTCTAGTAGTCGTGTATGGATGTGAGAGTTGGACTGTGAAGAAAACTGAGTGCCGAAGCATTGATACTTTTGAACTGTGGTGTTGGAGAAGACTCTTGAGAGTCCCTTGGACTGCAAGGAGATCCAACCAGTCCATCCTAAAGGAGATCAGTCCTGGGTGTTCACTGGAAGGACTGATGTTGAAGCTGAGACTCCAATACTTTGGTCACCTGAAGCAAAAAACTGACTCATTGGAAAAGACCTTGATGCTGGAAAAGATTGAAGGCAGGAGGAGAAGGGGACGACAGAGGATGGGATGGTTACATGGCATCATCTACTCAATGGACATGAATTTGAGTAAACTCTGGGAGTTGGTGATGGACAGGGAGGACTGGCATGCTGCAGTCCATGGAGTCACAGAGTTGGACATGACTGAGCGACTGAATTGAACTAAACTGAATGCTTAGTGAAATAAGTCAGATAGAGAAAGGCAAATACTGTTAACAATCAATTAAATGTGGAATCTTGGACTTCCTGGGTGACCGAGTGATTAAGATTCCACACTTCCACTGCAGAGGGCGTGGGTTTGATCCCTGATCAGTAAACTAAGATCACGCATGATGCATGGTGTGGCCAAAAAAAAAAAAAAGCAAACTAGTGAATATCGCAAAAAAAGAAGCAGATTCACAAATATAGAGAACAAAATAATGGTTACCAGTGAGGAGAGATGAAGGGGGAGGGACAGTATAAGGGTGGGGAAATAAGAGGTACAAGCTATTAGATATAAAATGTGCTACAAAGATATATTGTACAACACAGGGAATGTAGCCAATATTTTATAAATAACCACAAATGGAGTTTATTGTTGTCATTTAGTCACTCAGTCATGTCTGACTCTTTTGCCACCCCATGGATTATAGACTGCCAGGCTCCTCTGTCCTGGAATTTCCCAGGCAAGAATACTGCAGTGGGTTGCCATTTCCTCCTCCAGGGGATCTTCCCGACCCAGGGATCAAACCCGAGTCTCCCACATCGCAGGTGGATTCTTTACCACTGAGCCACCAGAGAAGCCCATAAATGGAGTACAACCTACAAAAATTGTGACAGTCTACTGTACACCTGTAACATATAATATGGTATAGCAACTATAACTCAATAAGATAATGTGTCCGACTCTTTGCAACCCCGTGGACTGTAGCCCACCAGGCTCCTCCATCCATGGGATTCTCCAGGCAAGAATACTGGAGTGGGTTGCCATTTCCTTCTCCAGGGGAACTTCCCAACCCAGGGATCGAACCCAGGTCTCCTGAATTGCAGACAGATGCTTTAATCTCTGAGCCACCAGGGAAGCCCCAATAACTCAATAAGATAATGTGAAAACAAGCGGGAAAAAAGCTGTTTTTATTGGGCACCTACAGAGGATGAGATGGTTGGATGGCATCACCAACTCGATGGACGTGAGTTTGAGTAAGCTCCGGGAGCTGGTGATGGACAGGGAAGCTTGGCATGCTGCAGTCCATGGGGTCGCAAAGAGTTGGACACAACTGAGTGACTGACCTGAAGTACCAGTCACCTTAATCTCATTATCTTATTTAATCTTCACTATTTACCTTTAAGCTTCCCTGATGGCTCAGAAAGGTAAATAGTACTGATCCATTTCACCTATAGGGAAACTGAGGCTAACAGAAGTAATTTATCTAAGACCAAACAACCAGTAAGTGTTGAAATCATGACTTACATATGGGTTTGCTGAACCCAAACTAGATCCTCTTTTTTTTTTTTAACCACTTAATTTATTGTCGTGAACACTTCTTGCCCCATTCCTGTGATGTCCATGGTGTCCATCTTTAGGCTCCTTTCTCAATAATTCGGTTATATTGCAAACAATGTCATCCTGGCGGATCGTGTGTTTTCCCCTAAGTGTTTCTACACTGGCCTAGTAGGGTTAGGGTGGACTCTTCCCTCCTTTTCCTATCTGTGATAAATTGTGTGAGTTTGTGTCTTTCTCCTTCTCTCAGGGCAGCACAGGTACTTTCCAGCTGAGTTCTCAGTTCTCTCTTCTCTTTTCTGAGTATCTTCCTTATTCCTCTTCACTTTCTCACCTGCTCTGGCTGCTGTGTTGCCTGATTTCCTCTGTCCTAGCCTTTTTCCTTAAGACTTTGCTATAGCACTGTCAAAACAATCCCTTTAGGGTTTCTACCCCCGGAATCTTATGCCTTAAAAAAAAAATGATGCTAAAAAATACTTCTCTCCTAAAATCTGTGATAAAATGCATCTCTCCTAAACTTTCTGTTGTGTATTCTACCCGCTGGTTGTTACATAATCAAAGGTGATTTGGCCACTTCCTTCTATGGCTTACTTAATTTCACTTCTTGACTCATTTTCTCCGAATTCGCTAGAACTGAGTTTTCTATTTTCTGGGAGAGGAAGTTCTCAGCAAGGTCACTCAGGATTTATTGGTTGTACTGCTTAAGTCTAGTACCCAAACTCCGGGTGATTATCTCCCCTAATTACTGAACGAGGAAGTCTGATTGTATAAAGGTGTTATAACAATTCTGCCCAAACTTCAATACAGTGGATAGATATTACAGAATTCACCAACCTCTGATGTGGAGTTTCTTTCTCACCCTAATATTAGAAGGCTAGAAAATCTTTCAACATCTCCCTTTAAAGCATCAGTGGAACTGTCACAGAGAACCCGTTTTTCAAATTAGGTTTTTATAGAGAGTGATGTTTGACATGGTGGTTCTAGAAATGATCAAGGTTAATTGATGATGTGCACAGGCAGAAAGTTATATGCTAGTACTAGTCCCAATATCCCTGGGACTTCCCTGGTGGTCCAGTGGTTAAGAATCTGCCTTCTAATGTAGGATATGTGGGTTTGATCCTTGGTCTGGGAGCTAAGATTCCACATGCCTTGCAGCTAGTGAGCCTGCACACCACAACTGGAGAGCCCACATGTGACAACCAAGAACTAATACAGCCAAAAATAAATGAATAAATATTTAAAAAATCCCAATACCTTTCTTGGGATTTTTGTTAATATATGTGTGTGTTAAGTTGCTTCAGTCGTGTCTGACTCTTTGCAACCCTGTGGACTGTAGCCTGCCAGGATCCTCTGTCCATGGAGTTCTCCAGACAAGAATACTGGAGTGGGTTGCCATTCCCTTCTCCAGGGGATCTTCCTGACACAGGGATCGAACCTGTTTCTCTTACATCTCCTGCCTTGGCAGACGGGTTCTTTACCGCTAGCACCAACTAGGAAGCCCTTTGTTAATACATATGCTCATTTTAAGATTTTCAAACAATTCAAAAATATTTAGAATAAAAAGAGGAAGCCCTCCACTCCCCTTCCCCACTTCCTCTCTCACTGGAAAAGTCATTCAATCAGAAAGTATCCCGGTCATCACCACCCAAGGACTCACCCATCCCTCCATTCATGATTCACCATTGATTCATAGAAAGGGTCTTTCTTGAGTGCTTCCTAAATGCCTGGGGTCTGTAGATTTCTCTTCATCCCCATACCTCACTACAGTTCAAGTCTTCCTCCCTTTTCACCTAGGTTATTTCAATCATGTCCTAATTGGTTCACTTGCTGCCGTGGAAATTCCATCCATCCATTCCCCACACACCAGCCACAGAGATCACAAAACAAATTTGGGACCCAAGCCCTTGTTTCAATCCTGTCTTTGGCTTCCCATCCCCTTTGTGGATGAGTCCTCGCTCCTGAGCAGGGCAGACAAGTCCCATCATGGAGTCTTCTGCTTTCCTCTCTGAGCCCACGCTTCAGCCCTTCCAAACTATTTGCAGTCCCTTGAATGTGATGACCTTTCTGGGCTTTGGTACAACCTGTTCTTTCTGGCCTGAAACCTCCTTCTCCTATTTGGAGTTTGACCAGACCCTAGTCCTTAAGGCTTATGCTTTGCCTCCTCCATGACAAGTCTCTTCCCAAGTTGGGTGGTGGGTACCCTTCTTACCTCTGATGTGCCTCTAACACCCTCTGCAGACCTCCTTCATTGTGTTTTATTTGCTTGTCTCTGTTACTATTTTTTCTTTTCATTATTTGAGTATAATTGCTTTTGGAGCTTCCCTGGTGACTCAGATGGTAAAGAATCTGCCTGCAATGCAGGTTCGATCTCTGGGTTGGGAAGATCTCCTGGAGAAGGGAATGACAACCTACTCCAGTATTCTTGCCTGGAGAATCCCATGGACAGAAGAGCCTGGTGGGTTACAGTCCATGAGTTTGCAAAAAGTTGGGCACAACTGAGTGACTAACACATGCATAATTGCTTTACTGTGTTCTTTAGTTTCTGTTGTACAATGAAGTGAGTCAGCTATATGTATACATGTATCCCCTCCCTCTTGGGCCTATCTCACCCTGTCCCTCTCACCCCATCCCTCTAGGTCATCACAGAGCACTGAGCTAAGCTCCTTGTGCTATAGAGCAGCTTCCCACTAGCTATCTATTTTACACATGGTAGTGTATATATTTCAATCCTACTCTCCTAGTTCACCCCATCCTCCCTTTTTCCCCCATGCCCACATGTCTGTTCTCTACATCTGTATCTCTATTTCTGCTTTACAAATAAGGTCATCTATACCATTTTTTTCTATGGGCTTCCCAGGTGGCGCTAGGGTAAAGAACCTGCTTGTCAATGCAGGAGACATAAGAGACGTGGGTTCGATCCCTGTGTCGGGAAGATTCCCTGAAGGAGGGCATGGAAACCAACTACAGTTTTCTTGCCTGGAGAATCTCATGGACAGAGCAGCCTGGTGGGTTATGGTTCATAGGTTTGCAAAGAATCGGACACAACTGAAGCAACTTAGCATGCACATACCATTTTTTCTAGATTCCACATATATGTGTTAACATACTGTATTTTTTTCTTTCTGACTTCACCATATATGACAAACTCTAAGTTCATCCACATCTCTACAAATGATTCAGTTTCCTTCCTTTTTACAGCCAAGTAATATTCCATTGTACATATGTACCACATCTTCTCCATCCATTCATCTGCTGATGGACATTTCAGTTCAGTTCAGTTGCTTAGTCATGTCCAACTCTTTGCAACCCCATGGACTACAGCACACCAGGCTTCTCTGTCCATCACCAATTCCTGGAGCTTGCTCAAACTCATGTCCATTGAGTCAGTGATGCCATCAATTTAGTTCCTTACTATTAATGTACCTGTTGCAGGCTTGGGATTATTACAGCTTTGACTTCTGTGCCTGGCACATAATGGTGCTCCACAAATGTTGGTTGACCAAATGCATGAAAGTCAGGAGTGATCACACCATGCCGCCCTCATTGCTTCCATCTTGTGCTAGCTTCCTCTAATGGGGAAGTGTTTCCTTAGAAAAGAATCTCCTTGCATGAAAAGCAGAGATTCATCAGCAGCACAATATCCAGCCCAGAACCAACTCTTCAGCAACAAATAGGCCCCCCAGACTCTTAGAGCAAGAGAGTGGTTCTGGGCCCAGTCAGGGGTGTTACCCTCTTGGAGAAGCTCAGCTCCTGTCATGAAGGCACAGTGTATACCTTACTGCTTGGTCTTGTGTCAGAGCAGGGCCCACCTGCTTCTGTGGGGAACTCTGACCCTTCTATGAAGTTAGTTTTGGGACAGGCAGATGATGGAAGCTCCCCCCATAACCACAAACAGGTGATCTGGGTCTCACCAGAAATACCCTAGAGGCAAATTTCTGGAAAGGTGCTCCAATTTCTCCAAAAGGACAATTTTGAAGTGTTTCTTGAGGGCTTTTCAAATTCCTCTGAAAATGCAGGAATTCTAGGAAGATGAAGTCAGAGCTGATGACAAGTTGGCGTGAGAAAGTTTAGGTCAGATCAGGTCAGATAAGGTAAAGTCCTTCACTCATTCAACATAGCAGGTACCCAGTTTGATGTGTGTTTGTGTGTGTATGTGTGTGTATGCACAGAGGAAAGGTAACACAACTACACAAGGCATGATGGCTGTCCTCAAGGAGTTTTGCAAACATCCACAATTTTAGACGGAATACGGCAGTCCTGGGGCAGATATAAACTGTCATGAAGCTCATCTCACTTTCCTCTCCACACTCAGGGACACAGCCAGGCCAGAGGAGGGAGAGAAACACATTCCAGCTCTCTGTGGGCTGCATATGCTCCAGGCTGCACACCGAGCTGCTTTTGGGGGACTTGTGAGCTTTGGTGGGAAGGGCAGGGCTGAGGACCTGAGAATGCCAGGAAAGGAGTGGGGTGAGCATCCCCTCACTCTGGACAAGAGACTGTGAGGAAAAGCAGCGCTGGTCTTGGCAATATGGTGTCTGGAGAAACTACAAAAGGCTTCAGGTCCTACTGTACAGCACAGGGCATTGTGCTCCACGTTATGTGGCAGCCTGGATGGAAGGGAAGTCTGGGGGACAATGGATAAATGTATATGTATGTCGTATCCCTTTGCTGTCCACTTGAAATTATCACAACATTGTTAATCAGCTGTACCCCAATGCAAAATTTGTTGTTGTGGTTCAGTTGCTCAGTTGTGTCCTACTCTTTGTGATCCCATGGACTGCAGCATACCAGGCTTCCCTGACCTTCACTGTCTCCCAGAGTTTGCTCAAACTCATATCCATTGAGTCAATGATGCCATCTAACCATCTCATCCTCTGTCGCCCCTTTTTCCTCCTGCCCTCAATCTTTCCTAGCATCAGGGTCTTTTCCAATGAGTCAGCTCTTCCCATCAGGTGGCCAAAGTATTGGAGCTTCAGCTGCAGCATCAGTCCTTCCAATGAATATTCAGGGTAGATTTTCTTTAGAATGGACTGGTTTAGGATCTGCTGTTTACTGACAATCGAAACCAGTTGTATTCGCATTGTGTCCCCAGGCCAGGGTATGTGATGAACAATTGCTGGTCAACTGGGGATTAATCAGATCATCCTTTGCAAGTTCCGGATGGCTGATTGTGGATTCTGTTTAGGTCTTACTCCTCCTTCTCCAAAGGATGCAGGACCTGGAAAGTTAGTATCATTCAATTCAGTGCCTCTGGGTGGGCAGCTCATGTCCCTGGGTCCTGCCAGGAAGATTGTACTACTTTGGCTCATGGGGGAAGTTTCCCTGCCTCTCTCAGTTCCGCATTGGAGTTCCTTCTAAAATTGCTTGCTCAGTCCAGAGAGCAACCTTACCCAATAGGGTCCTACTTCACAGGGGCTTAAGGCACTGTGATGTCCTGATCAGGCGTCTCTTCCCAAGCTCCCCAGGGCAGCCGATGGCCGAGGGACCAGCCTGGCCCAGGGTCCAGCCCAGATCTAGCAAAGCACAGACTCCCATGCAGGTACCCAACATCCGGCTCAATATCCTCCCACCCACGCTGTATGTTCAGATGGAGAGAGCATGAGGCGTTCCACTGTGCCCCTGGGAAACCCCAGGACTCTGAAATCTCAGTGTCAGCCAGGGGCCACGTTCTTCACACAGTTCCTGCCACTTGATATCAGTTCCCTGCCTGTTGTCTTTTTTTTTTTCAATTTAATTAATTTGTTTTTGGCTGCACTGGGTCTTCATTGCTGCCTGAGGGCTTTCTCTAGTTGCAGGGGTGGGTGGACTTATTACAGGGGACAGGCTCTAGGGCATGTGGGCTCAATAGTTGTAGCACATGGGCTCAATTGCTCCGAGGCATGTGGGATCTTCCAAGATCAGGGATCGAACCTGTGTCTCCTGCATAGGCAGGTGGCTTCTTTACCTTGAGACCACCAGGGAAGCCCTGCCTATTGTCGTTTCTATAAATGACTTTGTTGACAAGGGGACTAGCCTGGTGTGAGTGGAGATGGAGGGAAAAAGGAATACATTCTCAACATTTCCTCTGAATCCACAGCAGCCAGGCTGGCTGAGCACACGTGGTTTTGTCAGACCACTTAGCTCTTATGTTATCTTGTAGATACCCAGCTCTCAGGAGTTGGCTGGTTTCTGTGAATTCCAGCAAGTTCCTTAACTCTTTCTGTCCAGAGGGTGATTTCCTAGGAGACATTATTTTAAAGCATCAAGAGTACGATCGGATTCACCTCAGGCTCCCGTTGTCACAGGACAGGGAGGTTTCCTCTGACTTCTTTTAAGTTCTAAGTCATGAGAAAGCAAGCCTACAAACAAGCAAACAAACTCGTTACATGGATACTCAGAACCAAACCTTTCATCTCCCCAGGTGACAAACGTCCTTCTTGGTTACTAGGGAGCTTCTTTGGGTGTGACGGTTTGGGAACATAGCTGACCCTCCCCACCAGTCTGTAAGCTCCTAGGGGGCCATGACACAACTGTCCACCTCGCCTTCTCCTGTGACACCTTGCTTAGGGCAAGCACTCAATGAACTGGCTGAGTTATCACTGAATAAAGGATTCCAGGAGGCACTCAATGAGTGAGTTGAAAAGACCAAGGAGGGCATCAGATACAGTGCTGCCCTCCTTGTCCCGTCCACGGATGTCATGCCCTTCCTAATGAGGAGTTGTCCCTTCCTTATGAGAATGACCTCATTTCCACTGCTGCCATTGAATCTCTGACTGTAGAGATAATCCAACAGGGATTGTTGGTTGTGAGTGCTGTGCTGTGCTAAGTTGCTTCAGTCACGTCCAGCTCTTTGTGATCCTGTAGCCCACTAGGCTCCTCTGTCTATGGGATTCTCCAGGCAAGAATACTAGAGTGGGTTGCCATGCCCTCCTCCAGGGGATCTTCCTGACCTAGGGATTGAACCCACATCTCTTAAGTCTCCTGCATTGGCACATGGGTTCTTTATCACTAGCGCCACCTGGGAAGCCGTATGAGTGAGTATGTGTGCTTTAAGACTGGAAAACGTTAACTGGCAACAGTTGCTCCTAAAGAGCTCACTTGACCTGGGGCTGCAGTGAACTTGGGGAGTCCTGTTGCCCAGTGTGCATCACTGCTCCTTTGTCTCATGAGTTCCCTGAGACTTTTGACTGAATGGAACCCCAAGTAGGTTTACTGCACAGGGGCTTCCTGAGGTCTCCCACATCCCTCATAATTTAGCCTCCTCCCTTCCCAAGGTTATCATTACCTTCCATGTAGCATTTTCAGTACTGCTAGGAAAACAAAGATGGATTAAAGATGGTTTAATCAGGGAACAAGGGCTTCCCTGGTGGCTCAGCAGTAAAGAATCTGCCTCCAATGCAGGGAACCTAGGTTCAATCTCTAGGTTGGGAAGATTCCCCTGGAAAAGGTCACAAAGAGTTGGACATGACTGAATGACTAATATTTCCACTTACTTATCACCTTGAATACAAGGAATTAATACTCCATGCAGAAGAAGCCTTGCTCTGGCCACCCCCAAGGTTGGCTGCCTCTTGGAAAAGCTCCGTTTCAGCAATCATGCATGCAGGCTTCCTGTTCTCTGCCTACAGCATTCCTGCTTTCTCACTCCCACACTCTCAAAGCACCAGTTATTCACCCTTATCAGAACCTCTAGCCCACGGACATCCCCCCTCTGTATCTGCCCCCTCTGCTTTTGCTTCCTTTTCCACCCAGTTTAATTTCTAGGCTCCATCTTTGCAACCATTTTCTTGATGGTCTTCTCAGCAGACTTCCTCTTTTCTCTTCCTTATAACACGTGCATGTTCAGTCGTTCAGTCATCTCTGACTCTTGATGACCCCATGGACTATAGCCTGCCAGGTTCCTCTGTCCATGGGATTATCCAGCAAGAATACTGGAGTGGGTTACCATTTCCCCCTCCATTTCTTCCCTAGCACTCACTAGACAACACCTCTGACCTGGTTGTATTAATGATCTGCCTCTCCGTCGGAGCTCCTGGGGACTGTTGGAGAAAACTACTTGACCTTACATACAGCTGTGACCTGGATGCATGGGCTCCACCACCACCCACTGCTCTCTCATTCTGCTCAGTCATCCTATGAAGCTTTCCTTGGCGTCTGTGCACAGCAGCAATATCTTGACTCCATCACTCACATGCTCAGTCCTTGAAAATAAATCTCATCATCTGAAAATCCGCTCAGCATCTCCCCCCACACTACCAACTGCATCCCACCCACCCCCACTATGCTCTTATTCCTGGAGTAGTACAGGCTCTTTCTTTTCGCCAGGTCCTGAACATCCTGACTCATTGTTATTTATTTATTTTTAGCTGTGCTGGGTCTTCATCGCTGTGTGCGAGCTTTTTTCTAGTTGCAGAGAGCAGGAGCTACTCTCTAGTTGCGGTGTATGGGCTTCTCATTGCAGTGGCTTCTCTTGTTGCGGAGCACAAGTCCTAGGTGCATGGACTTTGCAGCTTGTTGACTCTAGGGTATGCAGATTTCAGTAGTTGTGGCATACTGGCTTAGTTGTTCTGTGGCATGTGGAATTTTCCTGGACCAGGGATTGAACCTGTGTCCCCTGCATTGGCAGGCAGATTCTTATTCACTGAGCCATCAGGGAAGTCCCTGACTCATTATTATATAATAAAAAAATTTATCTGAACTTTGTCCCAGATTTCTGGCAGGGTGCTTCTGAAACCCTTGGAATTTCCTCAGTGACAGGTAATGATCTGACTCATGGCAGGGTGTCTAGAGAGTTTCATGCTGGTGTCTGGTCATCAGAAGGACCAATTTGATGATTAGAGGGCTGGGGCTGGGACACACGATATCAATCATTTCTTCTGGCCTCCTGGGATGAGAGGGAGGCTGGGGGTTGAGTTCAGTCACATAGCCAATGATTTAACCCAGCATATTTGTGTAATAAAATCCCCCCAAACTCTGGACACTGAAGCTCGGAGAAGCTTTCTGGATGGAACATACAATGATGCACTGGGCAGGTGAGGCATCCTGACTCACAGGGAGAAGGCATGGAAGCTCTGTGGTCCCTCCCAGACCTTTCTCTAGATGTCTTGTCATTTGGCCCTTCTTCCTGATATATATCCTATATAATAAAATTATAATACTTTACACTACAATTGTTGTTGTTCAGTCACTCAGTCATGTCTGACTCTTTGCAACCCCGTGGGCTGGCTGCAGCATGCCAGGCTTCCCTGTCCTTCACTAACTCCCAGAGTTTGCTCAAACTCATGTCCATTGAGTTGATGATGCCATCCAACCATCTTATCCTCTGTTGCCCCCTTCTCCTTCCCTCTCAATCTCTCCCAGCATCAGGGTCTTTTCCAATAACTTGGCTCTTCGCATCAGGTGGCCAAAGTACTGGAACTTCAGCTTCAACATCAGTCCTTCCAAGGAATGTTCAGGGTTGATTTCCTTTAGGATTGATTGGTTTGATCTCCTTGCTGTCCAAGGGCCTCTCATATAATAACAATAATAGTACTTTCCTGAGTCCCGTGAATCTTTATCCAACCTGAGGGGGTCATGGGAACTTCTCAGTTTACAGCCACTTAGTTGGAAGTCAGTGGCCTGGGGACCCCTGAAGCACAGCTGGTATTGGAAGTAAGGGATGGTGCCTTTTAACTTGTGGGGTCTGCACTGACTCTGGGTGATTATTACTAGAGCTTAATTGAAGTACACTCAATTGGGATTCAAATGGGATACCCATCTTCTCAAAGACCTTGTTGTATTGATTTTTCTCATCTTCAACCATTTGCTCTCTGCAGCTCCATCTCACCAGACCCACTCATGTCTTGCTTTTCTAAAACAAAACAAAGGAAGACAACATCTTTCCTCTCCTCTCTGTCTATTGCTTTGCTTTTCTTGAAAGAGTGCTTTCCCTTGCTTCTCCTCCAACTCTTCAAACCTCAGTGGTTTGCTGCCTCCCAGATGGAAACTTCTCTCATAAAGGTCATCCTTGGCCCACAGCTGATGGACCATTTTCTGCCCCCTCCCTTTTAAAAAATCATTTATTTAAGTTTTTGGTTGCACTGAGTCTTTGTTGCTGCATGGGCTTTCTCTAGTTGCAGCAAATGGGGACCAGTCTTTGTTGGTGAGTTTCTCACTGTGGTAGCTTCTCTTGTTGCAGAGTACGGGCTCTAGGTGTGTAGGCTTTGGTAGTTGCGGCTCTCCGGCTTAGTTGCTTCACAGCATGTGGAATCTTCCCAGACCAGGGATCGAACCCATGTATGCTGCACTAGCAGGCAAATTCTTATCCACTGAACCACCAGGGAAGTCTTCCCCTCCCCTTTCAAATTTGACTTCTCAGCAGTATTTCATATTATTGACTATTTTCTTGTCTTCTTCAACTATAAGCCCCTCCTAACCTAGCTTCTTCAAAAGCAGAGACATTACTTTGCCAACAAAGGTTCGTCTAGTCAAGGCTATGGTTTTTCCTGTGGTCATGTATGGATGTGAGAGTTGGACTGTGAAGAAAGCTGAGCGCTGAAGAATTGATGCTTTTGAACTGTGGTGTTGGAGAAGACTCTTGAGAGTCCCTTGGACTGCAAGGAGGTCCAACCAGTCCATTCTAAAGGAGATCAGCCCTGGGTGTTCTTTGGAAGGAATGATGCTAAAGCTGAAACTCCAGTACTTTGGCCACCTCATGTGAAGAGTTGACTCATTGGAAAAGACTCTGATGCTGGGAGGGATTGGGGGCAGGAGGAGAAGGGGACGACAGAAGATGAGATGGTTGGATGGCATCACCGACTCAATGGACATGAGTTTGAGTGAACTCCGGGAGTTGGTGATGGACAGGGAGGCCTGGCGTGCTGCAATTCATGGGGTCTCAAAGAGTCAAATATGACTGAGTGACTGAACTGAACTGAACCCTAGCTTCTGCAATACCACATTGATTTTCCTTTGTCCTATTTTTGAGTTTATTTATTTTAATTATTGAATTTATTTGACTGTGTGGGTTCTTAGTTGTGGCACATGGGGTTTTTGTTGTGTTATCAGGATTTTTCCTTGTGGTCTACAGCTCTCTAATTGCAGTGTGTAGGCTTAATTGCCCTGTGGCATGTGGGATCTTAATTCCCTGACCAGGGATCAAACCTTCTTCTCTATATTGCAAGGCAGATTCTTAACCACAGGACCACCAGGGAAGTCCCGTGCCCTTCTCTTGTATTTCTAGCCCACAGAAGTCTCATCATCCACATGGATTCCTAGAGCACTACCTTAATTCCTTCTCCTCATTCACTAAGCTAGCTCTTCTTCTGATTAACCACTTTTTTGGCTTCTTCTTCCCCCAGGATACCTCTGGTCTCTGTGCATATACACCCTCTGTGTCTGTTGCTCCGTAGCTCAGATGACAACACCCAACTCACCTCTTCATTGGTCTCCCTGCTGTTCATCATGTGACTCTCCAACTTATTCTCCACCTACAGCTGGAATAATATTTTCAGAACAGATGCAATCACATAGAGCCAGAACTTTATGTGGGGCTTCCCTGGTGGCTTAGATGGTAAACAGCCTGCCTGCAAGGCAGGAGACTGGGTTCGATCCCTATGTTGGGAAGATCCCCTGGAGAAGGAAATGGCAACTTACTCTAGTATTTTGCCTGGAGAATTCCAGAAGAGCCATGGACAGAAGAGCCTGGTGGGCTACAGCCCATGGAGTCAGAGAGAGTTGGACACGACTGAGTGAAAATATTTTTTAATTTGGTCTATGTAAGGTACAAGTGACTTTTTGGTTGAATGAATGAATGTCATGTCCTAGCTTAAACCCCAATAGTTTATTTTTAAAAATTATTTATTTTGATTGAAGGATGATTGCTTTGCAATCTTGACTTGGTTTCTGCCATATATCAACATGAATCAGCCATAGGTACCTCTTGAACCTCCCTCCCAACTCCTACCCCATCCTACTCCTCTAGGTTGTCACAGAGCACTAGTTTGAGTTCCCTGAGTAACACAGTGAATTCCCATTGGCTGTCTACTTTACACAGGGTAGTGTGTATGCTTCCACGCTACTCTCCATCTGTCCCACCCTCTCCTTCCACTCACCTCCCTGCCTGTGTCCATAAGTCTGTTCTTTATGTCTGTGTCTCCATTGCTGCCCTGCAAATCTGTTCATCAGTACCATCTTTCTAGTTCCATATATAAGCATTAATATATGATACTTATTTTTCTCTTTCTGACTTACTTCACTCTGTATAAAAGGCTCTAGGTTCAGCCACCTCGTTAGGATGGACTCAAATGTGTTCCTTTATATGGCTGAGTAATATTCCATTGTATATATGTACCACAGGTTCTTTATCCATTCATCTGTTGATGGACATCTAGACTGCTTCCCTGTCCTAGCTATTGATATAGTGCTGCAAGGAACAACCTAATAGTTTTTCATGACCCTTAGAGTCCAAGCTCCTGGACAGTTTCTAGCCCTTCTGACCTAGCCCTTATACACGCCTCTCTTTAACTTTAATTGTTATCATGCTCACCCCCTCTCTATGCGGGACACTCTGCCTTTTTTTCCCCCCTATGATTCATCTACTACATTTCAACTTTCATGGGCCTTTTCCTGTCTCACCTGCTATTGGGTCCTAGTCACTTCCTACTCCACCTATTATATAACAATTACATTTTTATTGTGATTGTTTACAGTATCTATTGCACATCCTTATCTGTGTCTCACTATCCCCATCACTCCATATTCTTGGCAACATTTGATGTAGCCAGACTTTTAAAAAATTGATAACTTAGTAGAAAATGATATCTTATTATAATTTAATTCCCATTTCTCAAATTTTTAATGAGGTTGAGCATCTATTCAAATGTTTTCTAGCCAGGTGTGTTCTTCTATGAAATGCTTATAATTTTCTCTGCTGATTTTTATTTTTAAAATTCATTTGTAGGAGTTCTATTTATATCATCTGAATACCTTTTTTTTTGTTTTTACTCCATTGAGTGGAAGGCATGATCTTAATTCCTTCTGTCTATGTCTATGTGCTTAGTCGCTCAGTCGTATCCAACTCTTTGTGACCCCATGGACTGCAGCATGCCAGGTTTATGGGGATTCTCCAGGCAAAACAGTGGAGTGGGTTGCCATGCCCTTCTCCAGGGGAATCTTCCCAATCCAGGCATCAAAGCCAGGTCTCCCACATTGCAGGTGGATTCTTTACCATCTGAGCCATGAGGGAAACCCAGAATACTGGAGTGGGTAGCCTATCCTTTTTCCAGGGCATCTTCCCAACCCAGGAATTGAACCAGGGTCTCCTGCATTGAAGGTGAATTCTTTATCAGTGGAGTTACCAGGGAAGCCCAAACCAGGGATCAAATCATGCCTCCTGCAATGGAAGTGCAGAGTCTTAACCTCTGGACCACCAGGGAAGTCCCTAAATATCAATTTTTTGCAAAATATGTATGTTGCAAATATTATATTCCAGTTTGTAGCTTGTCATTTCACTTTTAATGAAAAAAGTTTAACTTTTAAAATGAGATCAAGTCGATCCGTATTCTATTTATGTTCTATACCATTGGAGTCTTGTTTAAGAAATATCTTCCTTCCCAAAGCCACAAAAATCCTCCTCTGTTTTGTTCTAAAAGTTTTCAAGTTTTGCTTTTCACTTTTGTGCCTTTATTCCATTTAATTGACTGTCTCCTTTGCTGGAGAGGGACTTCCCTGATAGCTCAGTTGGTAAAGAACCTGCCTGCAATGCAGGAGATTCCTGTTCAATTCCTGGGTTGGGAAGATCCGCTAGAGAAGGGATAGGCTAGCCACTCCAGTATTCTTGGGCTTCCCTTGTGGCTCAGCTGATAAAGAATCCACCTGCAACGTGTGAGGTCTGGGTTTGATCCCTGGGTAAGGAAGATCCCCTGGAGGAGGGAACGGCTACCCCCTCCAGTATTCTGGACTGGAGAATTCCATGGACAGTATAGTCCATGGTGTCGAAAAGAGTCGGCGGTATGTCTGAGCGACTTTCACTTTCACTTTCTGCTGGGGAGAAGCTGCAGGAGGATGTAAAACATCAGTCTTGTTTCTTGCTGATCCCCAGAGTCCCAAATAGTCACTGGTACCCAGTAAGGGATCTGTGACTGAACAAATGAATAACTGAGTGACTGAAGGTAGAAACTAAGCAGCATGGGCGTTCAAAGGGAGCAAGAGATACCTTTGAAGAGACGAAGGAGAAAAAGTGGGATAGCGGTTCTCCTGGGTCCACAATGGAATTCCCCAGAGAGCATTAAAATGTACTGTGGAGAGACTTCCCTGGTGGTCCAGTGGCCAAGACTCCATGCTCCTAATTCAGGGGCCCTGGGTTCAATCCCTGGTCAGGGAACTAGGATTCCACTTGCTGCAACTAAGACCTGGGACAGTCAAATAAATTCATTAAATAAATAAAAATAATTTAAAAAATAAATAAAGCGGAAGGGGAGGGAAGACATGCTGGGCAGAGGGACCAGTAGAATGGGTAGAGAGTGTGAGGAAGAGAGTAGTGGGGAATCTGCCCCGGGGGAAAGGTGGGCAAACAGATGTCAAGGGGATGATTTCTCAGGGATCCCCATGGACACAGCGCTCCTCCCAATCTCCAACTCAGACATCAATGAGCAAGGGTTCCAGGTTCTCTCTTTCTCTTCCTTGTTCCAGGAGCAGAATAGTGACTGATATACAGGAGGAGAAAGGAGGCAGCATGGTGCAGAGTGAGGGGTGCAGAATGCAAAGATGGAGGAAGAGGCTTCCGTCCCCAGAGGAGGAAGACTGGGGCTCCAGAGAGGCCTGTGGGTGATGCCAGACTCCACCTTAGGTCAGGCAGGAAGTATTTCTGTGAAGAATGATGTGGAGTGCTGTGGTAGAAGCAGCCAGCTATAGTCAGCTTCCTGAAGTGCCAAGCCTTTTAGATGGCTTTTAAAAGCCATTTAATGGTGTTTTCCCCTTCATGGATCACAGCCTTGTCGTGGCAAAGGGGCTATGGTTTTTCCAGTAGTCATGTATGGATGTGAGAGTTGGATCATAAAGAAGGCTGAGCACCAAAGAATTGATGATTTTGAACTGTGGTGCTTGAGAGTCCCTTAGACTGCAAGGAGATCAAACCAGTCAATCCTAAAGGAATCAGCCCTGAATATTCATTGGAAGGACTATTGCTGAAGCACCAATATTTTGGCCACCTGATGCGAAGAGCTGACTCACTGGAAAATTACCCTGATGTTGGGAAAGATTGAAGGCAAAAGGAGAAAGGGGCGACAGAGGAAGTGATGGTCAGATAGCATCACTGACTCAATGAACATGAATTTGAGCAAACTCCAGGAGACAGTGGTGGACAGAGAAGCCTGGCATGCTACAGTCCATGGGGTTGCAAAGAATCAGAAATGACTTAGCAACTGAACAATAACAGCAACAAATGGAGTTTTATCTGGTGTTCAAGTTCACAGACAACTAATATAGTAACAATGGGAAACTATTTGAGAAGGCTCAAGGGAGTGGCCTGGAAGTTCTGTGTTGTTATAGCTTAGGGTGGCTTAGGGTGAGTTCAGACTTGGATCTTTGCATACCTGGCAGTCACCTGGCTGTCCTAGAGCATCTTCACCTTAACATGCCTTACACTGAACCTTGATATTTCTGCTCAACCCATCCCTACATCTATCTCCCAGCTCTTACCAAATGGTACTCCAACGACCCAATACTTAAGTAAAAGTCTTAGTACTCATCCTGAATTTCTCCCTGTCCCTGTTCTGTCACCCTATTTGATCCATCAGAGCTTCTCGCAGGCTGTCTGTCTGACATAAATCCTGCCTGTGTGTTGCCAGTTCATTCCAACCACCTCTCAAGGGACTCCTTTGAAGTCTCTTCCAAGAACCTTCACTGCTCAAGACAGGCATGCCTGTAAATGCAGCCAGGAGACTTAAAAGGTAACCAGTACAATTGGGTGGAGTTACACTTACAAGTTATTCTTCCTTGAACAATAAACAAACATTTGTTATTTATATAGGGAAACATGCCATCTTTCTTCTCATGCCAACTAACAGACATTATTAGTTGATGAAATCTGCTGATACCACCAGTACTGTTCTTGAATGCTCAACTTGAATTATTCTCACTGTTGTATATGGGACTTATTCTTGGGGAAAGGTAATTGAGTTTTCCAAAGCAAACGGAAATTTGAGGTGTGCCTCTGGAGCATGACTCATGGAATCAGATTCTTAGAGGGAGCTCAGCATGCCTCCAGGTAAAGGAGCTTTGATAGCTGCCATGGGGAGTGGTTGACCTTTGCTGGAGTCACCAAGGTTGAAGTTTGGCTTGCTTGCCTAAGTGTTCCTTATCTGATTAATAATAAGAATCAAATTCATAGGGGTGGATTAATAAGCTAGAACGCCAATGTATCACATTTATGGTGAAGGCCATATCTACAATAACTGTATGTAGTCAAGTTCATATCAGGATGAGAGTTCTGACAAATATATAACATAGGTGAGGGGCTACCCTGGTGGCTCAGTGGTAAAGAATCCACCTACTAATGTAGGAAACAAGAGTGTGATACTGATCCAGGAAGATCCCACATGCCGCGCAGCAACTTACCCTGTGTACCACAACTATTGAGCCTGTGCTCTAGAGCCTGGGAAGCACAATTACTGAGCCCATGTGCTGCAGCTACTGAAACCTGAGCACCCTAGACCCTGTGCTCTGCAGCAAGAGAAGCCACTGCGATGAGAAGCCCGCTCACAGCAACTGGAGAGTAGCTCCAGCTTGCTGCAACTAGAGAAAAGCCCCCATAGCCAAGAAGACCCAGCACAGCCAAAAAAACCCTAACTAATAAATAATTTTAAAAATAGCATGTGAGAACCATTGGACTGAAATTTAGATTTTCCTGGAAAATTGTGATTGCCATTGTATCATACTTTTCTGCAGACTGTGATGCTCATGCCCCTAATATTAAAAGATGTGTTCCCATCAGTTGCTTTACTGCCAGTTTTCTTTTTAAAACCTTAATAAGTAAGTCAAGTGAGCCTGAGGAAGCATTGCTATGAACAAAGCTAGTGGAGGTGGTAAATTCCAGTTGAATTATTTCAAATCCTAAAAGATGATGCTGAAAGTGTTGCACTCAATATGTCAGCAAATCTGGAAAACGCAGCAGTGGCCACAGGACTGGAAAAGATCAGTTTTCATTCCAATCCCAAAGAAAGGCAGTGCCAAAGAATGTTCAAACTGCTGCACAATTGCACTCATCTCACATGCTAGTAAAGCAATGCTCAAAATTCTCCAAGCCAGCCTTCAACAATACGTGAACCATGAACTTCCAGATGTTCAAGCTGGTGTTATAAAAGGCAGAAGAACTAGAGATCAAATTGCCAACATCCGATGAATCATCGAAAAAGCAAGAGAGTTTCAGAAAAACATCTATTCTGCTTTATTGACTATGCCAAAGCCTTTGACTGTGTGGATCACAATAAACTGTGGAAAATTCTGAAAGAGATGGGAATACCAGACCACCTGATCTGCCTCTTGAGAAATCTGTATGCAGGTCAGGAAGCAACAGTTAGAATGGACATGGAACAACAGACTGGTTCCAAATCAGGAAAGGAGTACGTCAAGGCTGTATACTGTCACCCTGCTTATTTAAATTATATGCAGAGTACATCACGAGAAACACTGGGCTGGATGAAGCACAAGCTGGAATCAAGATTGCTGGAGAAATATCAATAACCTCAGATATGCAGATGACACCACCCTTATGGCAGAAAGCAAAGAAGAACTAAAGAGCCTCTTGATAAAAGTGAAAGAGGAGAGTGAAAAAGTTGGCTTAAAGCTCAACATTCAGAAAACGAAGATCATGGCATCGGATCCCATCACTTCATGGCAAATAGATGGGAAACAATGTAAACAATGGCTGACTTTATTTTTTTGGACTCCAAAATCACTGCAGATGGTGACTGCAGCCATGAAATTAAAAGAGACTTGCTTCTTGGAAGAAAAGCTATGACCAACCTAGACAGCATAATAAAAAGCAGAGACATTACTTTGCCAACAAAGGTCAGTCTAGTCAAGGCTATGGTTTTTCCAGTAGTCATGTATAGATGTGAGAGTTGGACTATAAAGAAAGCTGAGCACCGAAGAATTGATGCTTTTGAACTGTGGTGTTGGAGAAGACTCTTGAGAGTCCCTTGGACTGCAAGGAGATCCAACCAGTCCATCCTAAAGGAAATCAGTCCTGAATAGTCATTGGAAGGACTGATGTTGAAGCTGAGACTCCAATACTTTGGCCACCTGATTCGAAGAACTGACTCATTGGAAAAGAACCTGATGCTGGGAAAGCTTGAAGAAGGGAGGAGAAGGGAACGACAGAAAATGAGATGGTTGGATGGCATCACCTAGTTAATGGACATGAGTTGAGTAAACTCTGGGAGTTGGTGATGGACAGGGAAGCCTGGCGTGCTACAGTCCATGGGGTCGCAAAGAGTCGAACACGACTGAGTGACTGAACTGAACTGAACTGAACTGGATCAGTTCCTAACATTCCCTGACCTCCATTCCTCAAAGGCTCACAGTTTCTGTTGAATGAAAAGGCAGATTTCTGTTTTGGGCAACATGGCTGAATATTTTACAGGGTCTTTCTGCCTCAAAACAAATGTTGTAGATAAAACAGACTTAAACACACACATTTTTTTTTTTTTTGGGTTTCCAGTAAGGAAAGGAAATCTCTAAATTGCTCCTTCTGTGTCTCCCACCCGCCATCCCCATCCCATGCCCTCTAAAGTGAACTTGAGCCAGAGCGGCGGTAAAACAGCAGCAGGTAAACGTATCTCAACTTCAGTCTTCCTCCCAGAGAGGAAAACACTTACTTTAGCATTGTGATCAATGGTGCCTCTGAATTAGAGTTCAAGGTCAGTGGCAAGGTCAGGGGCTGACCCCGAGGTCACAATCTAGGACCTTCAAAGCCTGCTAAACTGGGCTCCAGGTTATTCACATTTTCCTGGTCTCCCAGCACTTTGAGTTAAATCTATGGACAGAGGTGATATTAAAAATATTTGACAACTTACATGGCATCAGTTCAGTTCAGTCACTCAGTCGTGTCCAACTCTTTGCGACCCCATGAATCACAGCACGCCAGGCCTCCCTGTCCATTACCAACTCCCGGAGTTCACTCAGACTCCTGTCCATCGAGTCAGTGATGCCATCCAGCCATCTCATCCTCTGTCGTCCCCTTCTCCTCCTGCCCCCAATCCCTCCCAGCATCAGAGTCTTTTCCAATGAGTTAACTCTTCTCATGAGGTGGCCAAAGTACTGGAGTTTTGGCTTTAGCATCATTCCTTCCAAAGAAATCCCAGGGCTGATCTCCTTCAGAATGGACTGGTTGGATCTCCTTGCAGTCCAAGGGACTCTCAAGAGTCTTCTCCAACACCACAGTTCAAAAGCATGAATTCTTCAGCGTTCAGCTTTCTTCACAGTCCAACTCTCACATCCACACATGACCACTGGAAAAACCATAGCCTTGACTAGACGGACCTTTGTTGGCAAAGTAATGTCTCTGCTTTTTCATATGCTATCTAGGTTGGTCATAACTTTTCTTCCAAGGAGTAAGCATCTTTTAATTTCATGGCTGCAGTCACCATCTGCAGTGATTTTGGAGCCCCCCAAAATACATGGCATAGACACCAGCTAATCAGAACAGGAACCAGCCAGAAAAGATCATGACTACAATAATGATGTCAGTTGTTTTGTTTGTTTAGTTGCTAGGTCGTGTCTGACTCTTCTGTGACCCCACGGACTGTAGCCCACCAGGCTCCTCTCTCCATGGAATTTCCCAGGCAAGATACTTGAGTGGGTTTCCATTTCCTTCTCCAGGGGATCTTCCCGACCCAGAGATCAAACTTGAGTCTCCTGCATTGGCAGGTGGATTTCTTTACCACTTGGCCACCTGGGAAGAATTCGCTTCCCAATGCAGGAGATGTAAGTTTGATCCCTGGGATGGGAAGATCCTCTGGAGAAGGAAATGGCGACCCACTCCAGTAGTCTTGTGCAATAATCCTATGGACAGAGGAGCCTGGCAGGCTACAGTCATGGAGTCACAAAGAGTCAGACAGGACTGAGTGACTGAGCACTCATGCACAGTCTCCCAGCAGAGGGAAACACAAATCCTCTCTGGAGGCAGGACTCCAATTTACTATAGATTACAGTCCCCACAAGCTAACATCCACCATCAATGAGCACACAATCAAAGGTCACCAAACACAGAGCCACAAACTGTGAGTGACATGAATCAGAGTCAATAGAAACTACACACAACAGCTGGGACCTCCCAGACCTCAGCTCTTGGAATGACTGAATATAGAATACAGCTGCCACCAGTGTGAACATTTTAATCAGTACTTACTATGCAGCAGGCGCTGTTAAAAGCACTGCATACCTTGTGCCAGATGCAGTGACTCAGCTCCACACTCACCTTCTCATTTGCACTGGATTAAAAGGTGGGTAGAAGGTAGTAGCTATTATGGTCATGGAAGTGCCTCTGGCAGCCACTGCCAAATGGGCAGTAGCAATGGTAATGACAGTTAAGTGTCAGCTCTTGTGGCTTGGACTGAAGCAAGGACTCACATGCACAAGGTCCCTGATGAAGGGATGGTGGTAAGCAGATGAGCAGTGGTCTATAGCTCCTACTGTCTAGGCTGTGCATGCTGCTAAGTCACTTCAGTCGTGCCCGACTCTTTGCCATCCCATAGACTATAGCCCATCAGGCTTCTCTTTTCATGGATTCTCCAGGCAAGAATACTGGAGTGGGTTGCCATGCCCTTCTCCAGGGCATATTCCCCACCCAGGGATCGAACCGGCATCTCTTATGTCTCTGGCATTTGCAGGAGGGTTTTTTTTTTTTTTTTTTTACCATGAGTGCCCACCTGGAAAGCTTACCACACTTAAGAATAAGCCCATTTCTACATTGGATTCCCTCTGTGGCTACTGAGGGATAGTAACTCAGCAGGGCTTATTGCTTAATAGTGAATATCTTAGAGACATGTGAATATTATCCTAGGAAAGTCTTTTGTGTCTTTGAAAGGTCTGTGAGGCTTAAATTTTCCTGAAGTCCTAGCAAGTGTTTTTATAATCACACTCATGTTTTCAAGACAGATTCTGTGTTTCTGTTCTTCCTGGAAGCCACTTTTTAATTATAGCATTGTTTGCTCTCTGGAGAGGCTGGGAATGAGAAATAGTTTTATTGCTGAACTTTGTAAGTCTGGGTTCTTTAAAAAATTTTTTAATTGGAGGATAATGGCTTAACGATATTGTGTTGGTTTCTGCTGTACAATAACATGAATTAACCATAAGTATACATATGTCCCCTTCCTCTTGAGCCTATTGCCTACCCCTACCTCCCTCAATTGTATCCCTCTAGGTCGTCACAGAGCACCAGGCTGAGCTCCCTGTGTTATACAGCAACTTCCCACTAGTTATCTATTTTACACATGGTAATGCATATATTTCAATGCGTCTCTCTCAATTTGTCCTACCCTCTCCTTACCCTGATGTGGTTCCTGGAGGTTTGAATCATTTTCTCTTTTTTTTGGTTATTTACTTATTCCCCACAGCACACTGAATGCTTAATAAATGGTTATGGACTCTGAGTTTTATTTAAATGGGTATGTCCCATGTCTAATTGGCTCCTGGACAATCGCATGGTTCCTCTCTAGCATCACCAGGGGATGGGAAGCCACTTTGGGCTGCACTGTGCCAGGTGGAAATGCATGAATTGGCCCTGGCTCCTGAAAAAGAGCCTGAGAAAATGCAAAACGGAAACCTTCCACTTTTAGAGCAATGTAGTGATGTGGCACTCATCACACTCAGGTGGTATTTTATCCTGCAGTTACCACTGGTATTTTATGACAGTGCTTACCCAGGTATGGATTTTATTTCCCGTGCAGGGAACTGAGGACAGAATGAGGTTGAAGCAGACTCTAGATAGTGAAGCCAACATTCATATAATTTCTATTATGTGATTTTTGAAGAATTTGATTTTGCATTCCTTTAGGTGGTGCAGTGGTAAAGAATCTATTTGCCAATGCAGGAGACGCAGGTTCCATCCCTGGGTTGGGAAGATCCCCTGGAGTAGGAAATGGCAACCCACTCCAGTATCGTTGTCTGAAGAATTCCATGGACAGAAGAGCCTGGCAGGCTACAGTCCATGGGGTCTCAAAAGAGTCAGACATGACTGAGCGATGGAACATAGCACTGAGCAACACTTTATCTAACTTGATAGTTGTAGGCTGACTGAATGTTTGAGATGTCCTCAAAAATGATGGCTTTGGTCTTAGAAAAGCTATTTTGAAACTATTATTTCTAGTGATACTTAAACAGCATGGCCACGGTTTCTGGAGACCTCCCTTAGACTGTGAAATATCCTAGATAGCAAAATCATATCATCTTTGAGTAGAAAAGTGCTTATCCTTCAGTCCTGTACAGCAGGATAGGAACCTAGCTTGTCTCCACAATGAAATCAGATGAGTAAAGCGTACTTTACTAAGAAAATAGTTGGAGCAAAGAAATCTCTGTTGCGTTTACTCTGTAGGAAATCATCTATCCATCAGACTTCCAACTGACCTCAACTCTTAAGAAATGACTACAACAAGCGTAAACATTGAGTTACATTTTTAAAGAAACTTTCCCATGATTTAGGGGACTGTTGACTGGATAAACTGACAGATACATAATTTGGGGAGAGTAGACTGTTGCCCTAACTGGTTTGACTTATTTCAAAGCTACACCTAATTTGTGTGTGTGTGTGTGTGAAATAGTCTGGATTCTTTACAAAAAAAATGTTGGATTGCATAATACTGAGAAATACTGAGCCATTTGCCTGGAAGAAGTAAGTGTGAGAGAAAATTTGAACTAATTTAGAGATGGATACTACTGATATCAACTGGAATTCCATCACCTCCATTAGCTTTGTTCGTAGTGATGCTTCCTAAGGCTTACTTGACTTCACATTCCAGGATGTCTGGGTCGAGGTGAGTGATCACACCATCGTGATTATCTGGGTCATGAAGATCTTTTTTGTATAGTTCTTCTGTGTATTCTTGCCACCTCTTCTTAATATCTTCTGCTTCTGTTAGGGCCCTACCATTTCTGTCCTTTATTGAGCCCATCTTTGCATGAAACGTTCCCTTGGCATCTCTAATTTTCTTGAAGAGATCTGTAGTCTTTCCCATTCTATTGTTTTCCTCTGTTTCTTTGCATTGGTCACTGAGGAAGGCTTTCTTATCTCTCCTTGCTATACTTTGGAACTCTGCATTCAAATGGGTATATCTTTCCTTTTCTCCTTTGCTTTTTGCTTCCCTTCTTTTCACAGCTATTTGTAAGGTGGCCACAGGATTGGAAAAGGTCAGTTTTCATTCCAATCCCAAAGAAAGGCAGTGCCAAAGAATGCTCAAACTACCACACAATTGCACTCATCCCACACACTGGTAAAGTAATGCTTAAAATTCTCCAAGCCAGGCTTCAGCAATACGTGAACCGTGAACTTCCAGATGTTCAAGCTGGTTTTACAAAAGGCAGAGGAACCAGAGATCAAATTGCCAACATCCACTGGATCATCGAAAAAGCAAGAGAGTTCCAGAAAAACATCTATTTCTGCTTTATTGACTATGCCAAAGCCTTTGACTGTGTGGATCACAATAAACTGTGGAAAATTCTGAAAGAGATGGGACTACCAGACCACCTGACCTGCCTCTTGAGAAATCTGTATGCAGGTCAGGAAGCAACAGTTAGAACTGGACATGGAACAATAGACTGGTTCCAAATAGGAAAAGGAGTACGTCAAGGCTGTATATTGTCACCCTGCTTATTTAACTCATGTGCAGAGTACATCATGAGAAACGCTGGGCTGGATGAAGCACAAGCTGGAATCAAGATTGCCGGGAGAAATATCAATAACCTCAGATATGCAGATGACACCACCCTTATGGCAGAAAGCAAAGAAGAACTAAAGAGCCTCTTGATGAAAGTGAAAGAGGAGAGTGAAAAAGTTGATTTAAAGCTCAACATTCAGAAAACAAAGATCATGGCATCCGGTCCCATCACTTCATGGGAAATAGATGGGGAAACAGTGGAAACAGTGTCAGACTTTATTTTTCTGGGCTCCAAAATCACTGCAGATGGTGATTGCAGCAATGCAGTTAAAAGATGCTTACTCCTTGGAAGGAAAGTTATGACCAACGTAGACAGCATATTCAAAAGCAGAGACATTACTTTGTCAACAAAGGTCCGTCTAGTCAAGGCTATGGTTTTTCCAGTGGTCATGTATGGATGTGAGAGTCTTACTGTGAAGAAAGCTGAGTGCCGAAGAATTGACACTTTTGAACTGTGGTGTTGGAGAAGACTCTTGAGAGTCCCTTGGACTGCAAGGAGATCCAACCAGTCTATCCTAAAGGAGATCAGTCCTGGGTGTTCATTGGAAGGACTGATGTTGAAGCTGAAACTCCAGTACTTTGGCCACCTGATGCGAAGAGCTGACTCATTTGAAATGACCCTGATGTTGGGAGGGATTGGGGGCAAGAGGAGAAGGGGACGACAGAGGATGAGATGGCTGGATGGCATCACTGACTCGATGGACGTGAGTCTGAGTGAACTCCGGGAGTTGGTGATGGACAGGGAGGCCTGGCGTGCTGCGATTCATGGGGTCGCAAAGAGTCAGACACGACTGAGCGATTGATCTGATCTGATCTGATCTGATGGTAGAGTGTTAGAGATGCTCTGATAGAGGTCAGTGCAGGAGACCAAGAAGAGAAGGGCCAGTTGATTGAGTCTAGGAATCTGGGACAATATATTCATAGGCAGATGCTACTCACATGTCTTATAGGAGAAGTAGTCCTCAGAGGGGATGGAGGGTATCAGACCAAATGCCTTCAGGTAGGCTCTTTGAAGGCAAGTGATGAGAGATGAGACTAGCAAAGTAGGCAAGGACCACATTAGGAAGAACCTTGTGTACTAGGCAAAGGAGATCTCAGTGATACAACAAAATTTGTATTTTAGCAAGTTTATTTTTTCACTGTACAGCTGGAGATGGGCCAGGCTCAAATCAAGGAGACAGTCTAGGAGGAAGTGATGAGGCCTTGAGATAAGCCTTGAGATAAGATAATGGTGGTGGGGAGAGAGTGGAAGGGATAGAGTTGAAACATTTTCAAGGTAGAATTGGAAGGAACTTAATGGTTTTAGATATGAATGGGGATTGAAGAAGCAAAGTTGAGGCTAACTCTCAGACTTTTAGATTGACCCACTGGAAGAGGCATTACTTAACACCACCAAACAACCAGTGGGATGATCAGCTTAGTGTGTTTGCTTGCTTTAGGGGGAGGGATAAAAGAGGAGTTATTGTAGTAAAGCTTGGATAAATGAATTTGTTATGTTTTTGGTATTTATAGGTAAATCTCCCTAGACAACAGTTTGGCTGGTGATGCACAGTTGGTAGAAGTCATTCTATTTCCCTGAAATAGGAGTCCATGGAGTCTCAAGTAGTCAGACATGACTCAGCGACTGAACAATGATTCTGGTTCCCAGACCTCAGAGAGAGTAGATGGTGACCCTGCAGAAGCTGGGTGAGGAGCTTGGGGAATAAATGTTCTCACCTCTCAGCCTGCTGCCTTCTGATTTCCTCTCCATTCCTCTGGCAGGCCGAACCCAACTGAAAGCTAGACACCCAGGGAGCCCAGTGAATGCAGTCCATGTGAGTCAGACTCCAAGGGACCAAGTAGGGTGGAAGAGAGTGATAGAAGATCTGGGAGTTAAAAATGAATATACGTAGGACAGGCAACCCCTGAGAGCAGGTAGTATAAGAATTGTCAGTACAGGAGAAAATAAGGCCAGAAGAAAAACCAGGTGAAGGACTTCTCTGGTGGTCCAGTGGTTAAGACCTCACCTTCCAATGCAGGAGATGCTGGTTTGATCCCTGGTCAGGGAACTAGATCCCAAATGCCTTGTGATCAAAAAATCAAAAACAGAAGCAATATTGTAACAAATTCAATAAAGATTTAATAACTGGTCCACATTTTAAAAATCTTTTAAAAAAAGTAAAACTGGTATTTAAAAATAAAAAAGAAAGAAAAGCCAGGTGACCTAGAGGATAAAAGAAAAAGGAAATGGAAGTGGTCAATGGTGCCTAGGCCTTCCCAGGTAGCGCTAGTGGTAAAGAAACCTCCTGCTAATGTAAGAGATGCAAGAGACCTGGCTTCCATTCCTGGGTTGGAAAGATCCCCTGGAGGAAGAAATGGCAACCCACTCCAGTATTCTTGCCTGGGAAATCCCATGGATAGAGGAGCCTGGTGGGCTAAAGTCCATGGGGTCGAAAAGAATTGGACATGGCTAAGCACAGCACCTAGGAATGTGGCCTAAGATGTGGGTAAATCCACTGGATTAGGAAGCTTTCACAAAAGTAGCTTCAGTGGAGTGGGTGGAACCAGGAGTCAGTCAGATGAAGTGGATTAAAATATAAAAAGGATTTTCAAAATGAAGTTCTTCTGAGCCTTCTGAGAAGGCCAAACCTTCTTAATTCCTTCATTTCTTCATACAACAATGTTTTAGGTTCTTTCGACTTCTGAGTCATTCTCTATGTTCATATTTATTTGTTTTCTTGTTTGTTGAATATCTCTCCTATTAAGCTGTAAGTTCCATAGGGCAACATCATATCTGTTTTATGCTCCAATATACATCCAGTACCTGATACAATGCTTCACAATTAGAAGGTTCTCAACAAATATTTGCTCAATTGTTAAGTGAACAAAGTAGTGAAGAAACTTAAAAAAAACCACAATAAAAAGGCTTTTCATTTCTAGTCATATAGATGACTAATTGTGTAGCACAATTTCCCCCAGTAAAAGACATCTGGAATATAAGGATTAAGTTAGCTCTCATTAGCATATTTTTAAAAGCATGACTCAGCTGGATGCAGTAAGAAAATTATTTCACAAGTGAGGTTAACCACGTGTGTGCATGCTAAGCCACTTTAGTCATGTCCAACTCTTTGTGACCCTATGAACCGTGGCCTGCCAGGCTCTTCTGTCTATGAGATTCTCCAGACAAGAACTCTGGAGTGGGTTGCCATGCTCTCTTCCAGGGTATGCACAGGAGATAGCAAAGAGAAGCTGGTTGGTTACAGAGGCACAACAATTAGAATGATGGGGAACTCTTCAACAGTTAAAGTGAAAGCTGAAAAACAATGCAGTAATAGTTTTATAGTATTGTAAGCAAATGCTATCAACTGAGAATTGTGGGTCCCATAAAAACATCTTTCAAGAACAAGAACCATGCAAAGGTGTCAGTGGTGAAGTTTCATACCAAGAGGCCTTTATTAAACTGACTTCCAAAGGCTGTACTAGCGGGAGGGGAAAATGACCCCACTAGGAAAGCCTGGGATGTAAGAAGAAATGGTGGGCTAAGTATATAGTCAGTGTTTGAATAAAGCTAAACAAACATTTGAGCTTCCCAGGTGGGACACTGGTAAAGAATCTGTCAATGCAGGAGATGTAAGAGACACCAGTTTGATCCCCGGGTTGGGAAGATCCCCTGGAGTAGGAAATGGAGTAGGAGCCTGGTGGCCTACAGTCCATGGGGTTGCAGAGAACTGGACTCAGCTGAGCATATACACACACATACACACACACACACACACACACACACACTCACAAACAAGCGTCAACTGTTTAATAAAATATCTAATTTGTGAAGGAACTATAGTAGGTTTGGGGAGGGGAGAGATAGAAGTTAAAGCACTCTGAGGTTCTTTTTAGTTAGAGAGAAGGGAATAAATATTGACAAATTTATTTCTGTCAAGAAAGTTTTTGACAAAATAGATTTTTATTTAATTAGATATGATGTTAAAAACTCTTAGAGGTAAGCACTTTTATAACAGAGATAAATATATAATTTCTTTAGACTAGTGAACAAAACATTAATGAAAAAATGAAACAAAACTCAAACCATCTAAGAGAAAAAAATGACATGAAAATTCATAACACATGCTATATTTTTACAAAACAGAAGTAGAGTCACAGATGTAGAAAGCAAACTTACTTTTCCCAGGGGACAAGGTGGGGAGGGATAAATTGGGAGACTGGGATTGACATATACTTACTACTATATATGCAGCTTCCCTGATATCTCAGTTGGTAAAGAATCTACCTGCAATGCAGGAGACTCCGGTTCAATTTCTGGGTCTGGAAGATCCCCCGGAGAATGGATAGGCTACCCTCTCCAATATTCTTGGGCTTCCCTTGTGGCTCAGCTGGTAAAGAATCCACCTGTAATGCGGGAGACCTGGGTTCGATCCCTGGGTTGGGAAGATTCCCTGGAGGAGGGAAGGCTACCCACTCCAGTATTCTGGACTGGAGAATTCCAGGGACAATATAGTCCATGGTGTCGAAAAGAGTCGGATACTACTGAGCAACTTTCACTTCACTTCACTGCTGCTATATATAAAATAGACTAAACAGCACAGGGAACTCTACTCAGTGCTCTGTAGTAACCTATATGGGAAAAGAATCTAAAGAGTGGACATATGTATATGTGTAACTGATTCACTATGCTGTACAGCAGAAACTAACACAACATTGTGTATCACCTAGAGTCCAATAAAATTTTAAAAAAATAAAAAAGGAGAAACTTCTCTGAAAGAAACGAAGCAAAGCAAAACCTTTCTTAGCCTAGAGAGAAATTCTGGGAAAAAAATGGCACTTCCAAATAATTCCAGATTTATATAAAATGATGACACTAGCAGTGAGTTGGAAGTGACTCATGCTGGGTCTGAGTTTCCAAGCCTGCCTAATCCTGACAGATCAGAAGCACTGAGTGGGCTGGAGGAGGGCCTCTTGCTTCTCACAGAAGTCCTGGAAAAATGGTTCTGGCTAACTGGGTTCCATTCTGAGGACCAGCCTGGGGGCTGCAAGTGAGAGAGAGTGATGAGTGATGCCCCCAGCTCCTGGTAATGGTTTCACACGCTCGGGCATATGAAGACTGGGTTGTAGGTTTTTTTTTTAAATTTATTTATTCATTTATTTTATTTTTGGCTGCACTGAGTCTTCGTTGCTGCACAGGCCTTTCTCTAATTTTGGTGAGTCAGGGCAGCACTGTGCCAGCTTCTCATTGCAGTGGCTTCTCTTATTGCAGAGCACAGGCTCTAGAGTGCTGGGGCTTCAGTAGTTGTGGCTCCTGGACTCTAGAGCCCAAGCTCAATAGTTGTGGTGCATCGGTGTAGTTGCTCCACGGCATGTGGAATCATCCCGGACCAGGGATCGAATCCATGTCTCCTGCATTGGCCCGAGGATTGTTTACCAGGGAAGCCCTGGGGGGCAGCTTTAAAAAAGCTTCTTAGAGTTTTACTTTCCTTCAACGTCTCTTCTTGGGAAGAGGTGGCTCAACAAGGGAACAGTTTCACAGATCAAAGGATCTCCTGGGTGGAGGTGAGGGTGAAAAAAAGTGAGCACTTGCAGTTTTTCTCTGAGACAAGCTGGAAATATATTCTTAGAGAAAATACCCAATTCTTGAGCCTTGAGCCCTCCAGGAAAGTTTGGACTGGCAGAGTAGCCACACCCACAGGAGTCTAAGAGTTTCTGTATCACCCATCCCCTTTAATTCCCTCACCAATCTTGGGTGATATTAGGGAACTCTGGCAGGTAAACTTCAAAGTATTTGATAGTAATGGGGTGGATCATATGGGTGTAATGGCATGTGTGAAGCCATGATGTGGAAAGGCAGTTGGTTCTAGACCTGAGAATTGCCTGAGAACTGAATGGATTGTTTCAAAGTTGTTCTAATGCGATTAAACTCAGGTGCAAAGGATCGGTGCTGTTGATGGACAGGACTGTGTGTGTGCGCGCGCTCAGTCATAGTCGACTCTGGGAACCCATGGACTGTAGCCCTCCAGTCGCCTCTAACCATGCCATTTTCCAGGCAAGAATTCTGGAGTGGGTAGCCATTTCGTACTCTAGGGGATCTTCCCAACCCAGGGATCAAATCTATGTCTCTCGAGTCTCCTGCCTTGGCGGGTGGATTCTTTACCACTGTATCACCTGGGAAGCTACTCTATCTACTTGGTATGTCAGTTCGTCCCACCCTCTCCTTCCCTTGCTGTGTCATGTGCACTAATATAAGATATTTGTTGTTCTCTTTCTGACTTACTTCCCTCTGTGTAATAGGCTCTGGGTTCATTCACCTCACTAGAACTGACTCAAAAGCATTTCTTTTTATGGCTGAACAGCATTTCATTGTATATATGCACCACGACTTCTTTATCCATTTATCTGTTGATGGACAGACATCTAAGTTGCTTCCATGTCCTAACTAAATAGTGTTGAATGTAAATAGTGCTGCAGTGAACACGAGGATACACGTGTCTTTTTCAAATTTGGTTTCCTCAGAGTACATGCCCAGTAGTGGGATTGCTGGGGCATATGGTAGTCTTATTCCTAGTTTTTAAAGGAATTCTCCTTTAAAAACTGTTATCAATTTACATTTCCAGTGACAGTGCAAGAGAGTTCTCTTTTCTCCACTTTCTCCAGAATTTATTGCTATTAGTTTTTAAAAAGCTTACAAGTGTAGGATAAGAAATCAAACAGCATGAAAGCTTTCATTGTGAAAAGTGACACTGTCTCTTCTCTGAGTCATATATTGCAGCCCAGAGATTACTGCCATCAAGAGTGATTTTTCTATTTTGATGACTTTATTCATTGGAAGGACTGGTGCTGAAGCTCTGATACTTTGGCCACCGGATGTGAAGAGCCAACTCATTGGAAAAGACCCTGATGCTGGGAAAGACTGAGGGCAGGAGAAAAGGGGGACAACAGAGGATGAGATGGTTGGATGGCATCATCAACGCAATGGACATGAGTTTGAGCAAACTCTGGGAGATGTTGAAAGACAGGGAAGACTGGTGTGCTGCAGTCCATGGGGTCATAAAGAGTCAGACATGACTTAGCAACTGAACAACAACACGGGTTTATAGCTCTAAAAAGTAGATACTAGGGTAGATCTCAGAAAAATTATTGTGGATGAAGGCACAGCTGCCTCACAAAGATAGACACATGCACAGCAGGGACATTTCCCATGGGGCTCACAAGCTGCTGTCCCTTTTGCTTCTGTACCCATGTTGCACTCAGGATACCCTGCAGTTGGGATCAGCTTGGGGGAGAAGGCTGGCATGTAGTTCTCCAGAGACCACTTATCATCCTCGGTCACCTGGAAAACCTGTTGAAGAAACCAGATTCCCTGAGGTTCTCAGGAGGGCCATTTGGGGTTTTCTAGCCCCAGGGCTTCCCAAGTGGCTCAGTGCTAAAGAATCCACTTGCCAAGCAGGAGACACAGGTTTGATCCCTGGGTCAGGAAGATCCCTTGGAAGAGGAAATGGCAACCCAGTCTAGTATTGTCCTGGGAAATCCCAGGGACAGAGAAACCTGGTGGGCTATAGTCCAGGGCATTGCAAAAGATTTGGACAAGACTTAGTCACCAAACAACAACAATGGCCTCAAGTTTAGGGAGGGACAGTTTGCCTTTAGGTCACATGCTCCTTCACCGAGCAGATGCAAGGCACCCAGGAGCTGCTGGGTTGGATCCTGGGCAGGAGAGCAAGGCAGGGACAAGAGGCCAGGAAGTTGATGGGTTGTAGGAAATCTCATGGTGGGTGCTGGGCAGTGGAAGTTAAAGTTAGGAGTCCTGGTGGCAACTGTGGGTGTAGAGGTGGGAGAAATGACAGAACTGTAAGCCTCTGGGGCTGTTGGTGTCCTGACTGTGCTACTTTTCTTTCTGAACGCTCATCTTGGGCTCTTACAGCAGATGGCTGACAGCTGGACTTCAACCAGCAGCAGCAGCAGACAGGCAGGTTGGCTGAAGGAAAGGCATGCTGACAGCTGTTCAATCTCATTAGTATTTTTGGACTCCCAGCCAGGGAGTTCTCAATGACAGATCAAATGAGAGAGGAAATGAGGTCACCAGTGATTCAGTGCCCACAGATGCTGGGGGTCTTAGGGCGAGATCCCATCCCTTGCCTGGGTCTTCTTTGCAGCTAGATCTGGGCATGATTGGTGAAGAGTGAGCTGGTCCAAGAGGCTGTACAGAGGTCATCACACAATCTTGCAGGAATGCAAGCACGCAAGCTCTTAAGTATGCAAGCGCGTACCGACAGGTGTGCTGTCGCTTTCCCCTTTGGCACCAGGACCATGTCTGGGCTGCCTTGGCTCTGCCACGTGAGAAAACAGGCTGTCTCTGGGGAGCCCGTACATCCTGTGTCTGGGCCACATATGTCAACAGATGTCTGCTCTTCTAAGACTGGGCCTCCGGGTCCGTTGGCAGTCTTTTACCCCCAAGTGACACACTCCACCTGATGAGGGGCTCCCCGTTGTCTCCATTCTCTTTGCCTCTAGCAAGTGGAGGTACAGAGCCTTTGCAGGGAGCAGTGACTGTTGGAGAAAGTAAACAACAAAAAGTTATCTAAATGGCATTTCCGTGGGACAAGGGAGGGGTCTGCCTGTCATCTGACTCCTATCCCCATTTGCTGACCTTGTTCCCAAGGCTGGACATGCCATGGAGAAAGGAGGGCTGAATACAAGATTCAAGAAGGAGACCTTCCAACCTTTTGTAGAACGCAGGGAGTTCAGACTCTGTAATGGCCTACATGGGAAAACAAGCTAAACAGGAGTGGATATATGAATACGCGGGCTTCCCAGGTGGCGCCAGTGGGAAAGAACCCACCTGCCAATGTAGGAGACATAAGAGATTCAGGTTCAATCCTTGGGTTGGGAAGATTCCCCTGGAGGACAGCATGGCAACCCCCTCCAGTATTCTTGCCTGGAGAATCCCTAAGACAGAGGAGCCTGGCAGGCTATAGTCCACAGGGTCACAAAGAGTAGGACATGACTGAAGAGACTTAGCACACACACACATATGTATACGTATGGGAATTCCTAGGTGGCTCAGTAGTAAAGAAGCCTCCTGCCGATGCAGGAGACAGGAGTTCGATCCCTGGGTCAGGAAGACTCCCTGGAGTAGGAAATGGCAACCCACTCCAGTATTCCTGCCTGGAAAATCCCATGGACAAAGAAGCCTGGTGGGCTGTGGTCTGTGGGGTTGCAAGAGAGTCGGAAATGACTTAAGCAACTGAGCACATATGTATATGTTTAACTGATTCACTTTGCTGTACTTGAAAGTAACACAACACTATAAATCAAATATACTCTAATAAAAATTAAAAAACAAAAAGAAGTAACCCTTCCAAGCTGCCCCAAATACCCGGCCTGACCAGAGATACACCGGCCTTGACTCAGCCCATGTGTTATATCCTTGTTGTGTTGACTCATCTCTGTTTAATACTATAAAGTCCCCTTTTCCTGTGACAGGAGGAGCCTGGGGCTGGTTACTTTCAGTTTATGCAAATTGGGCAGGAGGGATGACAGGTTTGTGTGCCTATGGTCTGGGAGGGCAAACAGAGGCCAACACAGAGATGGGACTTGATCCAAGCTGTGCCTAAGGGAAAGGCCCAGACTTGCAGATGAGTGACTCTCCTGCTTGTCTGTTCCAGAAATGTGAGCCAGGGGACTTCCCAGGTGGTCCAGTGGTTAGGACTCTGCACTTCCACTGCAGGGAGCCTGGGTTCCATCCCTGGTTGGGGAAGATACTGCAAGTCAAGTGGCCAAAAAAAAAAAAAAAAATGTGAGCTAGATCCTCAAATTGTTGTTATTCAGTCACTAAGTCATGTCGAACTCTTGAAAACTACATGGACTGCAGCCTCAAAACTGGGACTTATTTCCACAGCTGAGGGCAAAGCCCCTCATCTCTGGGAAGAGAAGGGCTCTCCTCCTGGTATCATAGCTTTCCCTTTGCTTCTGCCCGCCCCCGTCCCTGCATGGGAGTGGTTGGGAAGGCTAGGAAGGGGAGTGGAGGTGTACTGCCCAGCCACGGGGTACGTGTATCCTATTAAGGGAGAGACAGGATGTGCATATGCCTACTTGAACACAGAGAATTGACAAACATAGGCAGCTTAACCCATGCCAGTGAGTTTTCCAAGTCAGAACTACCAGGAGGATGGAAGTAGGTACCCAAGCAGGGACCTAGTAGGGACCATGGATGTTGGGGCATCCATGGAGAGGCTGTACTGGCTAAAGGAAAATTTAAGGAAAACCACTGGTATTTGTCAAAGCTATGGTTTTTCCAGTAGTCATGTATGGATGTGAGAGCTGGACCATAAGGAAGGCTGAGTGCTATGGTGCTGGAGAAGACCCTTGAGAGTCCCTTGGACTGCAAGGAGATCAAACCAGTCAATCCTAAAGGAAATCAACCCTGAATATTCATTGAAAGGACAGATGCTTAAGTTCCAATACTTTGGCCACCTGATGCGAAGAGCCAACTCATTGGAAAAGACCCTGGTTCTGGGAAAGATTGAGGGGAGGAGAAGAAGGGGATGACAGAGGATGAGACAGTTGGAATGGCAACACTGACTCAGTGGGCATGAATTTGGCCAGACTCTGGCAGAAAGTGAAAGACAGGAAAGCCTGGTGTGCTGTAGTCCATGGGGTTGCAAAGAGTCAGACATGACTGATTGACTCACAACAAGGTCAGACAGGAAGGCTTGTTCATCAATAGGAAAGTGAAGGCTTGTCATTTGGTCTTTTAAAAATTTATTATTTATCTAGGCTGTGCTGGGTCTTTGCTGCTTTGCTTGGGCTTTTCTGTATTTGTGGCGAGCTGGGGCTACTCTTTGTTGGGGTGCACGTCTTCTCACTGCTGTGGATTCTCTCACTGCAGAGCATGGGTTCTAGTAGTTGTGGCACGTGGGCTTGGTTGCCTAGTGGCAAGTGGAGTCATCCCGGACCAGGGATCAAACCCATGTCCTCTGCATTGGCAGGTGGATTTGCAACCACTGGACTGTCAGGAAAATCCTGGTCTTTTTTTTTTTTTTTTTCCAATGCTGCTAAGATAGGAATTTCAACAGTGGAGACACAAGCAATAAATATTTTCTTGACTTGACTGATATGGATATTACTAGGGCTAGTTTTATAGCTAGTCTTGAGCCTTAGGAAACAGAAGAATTACTTGGTTATTTTCATTACAAAAAACAGATTTTCTGAAGTTGCAGAAAAAAAGGATGTTAGTATTGGATGGGGCCTTGGGGATCCAATCCGGTAGATGAGGAAGGCATCTGAGATGGCATGGTCTGCCTGGAAATACTCATCTGGGGACAGAAGAAGCCTGGCTCCAAACTCACCACCACCACCAGCTGTATTACCTCAGTTTGCAGGATGCTTTCCTGCCCAAGTCTTTCATGTGACTTGTCTCATTTCTTGCTTCTAATGTGAACAGGGCTATAGTTATCATGAACACATCTTCTGTGTGACAAATGGGGGTGCCAGTGGCATGCATCCTGGGGACCCAAGAGCTGGAGGCTGTTGCTACAAAAACTGAAACAGAAAGAAACTCACATGAAAGTGGCTGCCTCATCACAGAACCAGTCCCCATCAGGGTCCGGTGATGTCTTTTTTCTGTGACCACATCCACCCACCTCTGCTGGGTCTTCAGTGGGTGAATCAGGATCACCTTGGAGACCTCCTCCGTGCCCACAGCCCACCCCACCCTTCAGATCATCAAATGTTACTTCCACATAACCTTCTCTCTCCTTCCCAGATGGGAAAACTGAGGCACCCCAGACAAATCACCATGCTTTCCCAAACTAGGTAGAAGTTCACTTCTGCAAGCACAACTTTGCACTAAAAAAAAAAAAAGGAAACAGCATTATTGCATTTCAAATTAATTCACAAGCATTGATTGTTTTTACAAAGTGAACTTTCAGTGCAACTTAAGGAGTGAACTCAAAATGAGAATGAGGATGGTCAGGGAGTCTGGGAAAGCTGTATTAAAAAAAGAGTGGTTACCAGTCACTCCATATTTATTATTTCTCTTTATCCTCATACTATCATTAAGCGTCATTAAACACTTTGACCCTCCCTCCTTAGAAGGTATAAACGAGGCTTAGAGAAGTTAAGTAAATGGCCCAAGTTTCAGTAAATAGGAAATAGTAGAGACAGGACATGAACCAGAGTCTCACATCTTCAAAACTTCTGCACTTTCTCAAACTTTGACTTCTGGTTTTCTGAGCAGCCACTGAAACACAGAAACACAAAAGCATAAGTAAAAAACACCACCAGCAAAAAAGCACACAAAAAGGAAAAACCTCAAACAAAACCTTGGTCTCAGGAATCTTTTGACTTTCCATCGAGTACACTGACTCTGAAGCTCTGGAAAATAATCAGTAAAGGATCACATAAAAATAGACATAAAAATTCATTTTATTGAGCAGTGTCATCTGATAAAAATTTAATTGTAAGCTGCAAATGTGAGCCTCATAGGGAATTAAATTTTTTGTAGAACCTGCATTTAAAAGAAAGAGATAAGATTAATTTTTGTGTATTTTATTTAACCCAGTAGATCCAAAATATTGTCATTTGAACACATAATTAATATAATAACAATCAGTGAGATATTTTATGTCCTTTACTTAATAATAAAAGAATGTAAACTATGTCATCTGTGACATTCGGGGTGTGTTTTATACTTTAGATGCTCAAGAGCCATGTATGGTGAGTGTATAGTGCAGGTCTATAAGTAAAGAGAAGGAAAAAATTCCTGGAAGGATGGTCGTTGGGTATCAAGGCCATGGTTATTTCTTAAGGGCTTGAAATTTACCCTGGCATGGGGTGTTGAAAATATCAGCAAGAAGTAAGATAAGAGAATGGTTGTTATGCCTAAATTATATATAACAACCACTCTCTCATCTTACTATTGAAATTATATACAAGCCTCTGTCCTCATCTTTTGAAGTAAAAGGCTGATTGAAGAGCTAATGATTGGGAAATGTGAAGATGCAGAAACTGTGAGGCTGGGAAACTGGTAACAATTTATACTATAAGTCTGCTATATAGCAGAATCACCGAACTCACGATTATCTGCAAGATACTGGTACAGGCCTGATACACTTTCCTGAACTGTTTCTTATAAGAGGCAGACCCTCCATTAGATGAAAACTACTGACCACAAGAACACTGACCCCAGACTGGTTGGAACCAGAAGGCTGTTGTTGCTGACTCCCAATTACCTCACCACCAGCCAATCAGAAGAATATCCACAAGCTGGCTACGCCCTGCTCCTTGAATCATAACACTCCTCATGACCCCTTCCAGGGTGGATCACAGCAGTTTTGAGGACAGCAGTCTGCTGGGGCCCCCTTTGCCTGGCAAAGCAATGAAGCTATTTCTATTTCACCCAAAACTTTGTCTCCAAGATTTAATTTGGCACTGGTGTATGGAAGCTGAATTTCAGCAATGTTATTATTATTTTTGATTTAAGAAAGTTAAACATTTCACACACAGAATAGAAATGAGATGAAGGGAGCAGATTCGAAGTGAAGAACCGCTGGGTTCACGTTCAAGCTTCGCTCCCCACCAGCAATTCTGGGAAGGTTGTTTAATCGCCTTGAACTCAGTTGCCTTGTTTGCAAAAGGGGATCCCACGACCTGCCTTGTGGAGATCTCAACTGAGAGAATGTGGCAATGATCACGGAGCCAATTTCTGCGGCTCACTTCCTTCTTTTTATAGTAACTTCCCTGCCTTCCGTGCAAAGTCCAGAAATAGAAGTCAGCCTGAATCCCATTACTAAGAACTCGGCTTTGGGCCATTTCCCAGGAAGTGAACACACGTCAATTGGTCATAGACTCAGGGGAGCACAAATAGAATTTTCCTCCTTTTTTTTTGGTAACTCCCCTGCATCTCTGAGGGCTTCGCTAGTGGCTCAGTTGGTAAGGAATCTGCCTGCAATGCAGGAGGCCTGGGTTCAACCCCTAGGTAGGGAAGATCCTCTAGAGAAGAGAATGGCTACCTACTCCAGCATTCTTGCCTTGAGAATTCCATGGACAGAGGAGCCTGTTGGGCTACAGTCCATGCGGTCACAAAGAATTGGGTACTACTGAGCGACTAACTGGAGAAGGCAATGGCAATCCACTCCAGTACTCTTGCCTGGAAAATCCCATGGACGGAGGAGCCTGGTAGGCTGCAGTCCATGGGGTCGCTAAGAGTCGGACCTGACTGAGCGACTTCACTTTCACTTTTCACTTTCATGCATTGGAGAAGGAAATGGCAACCCACTCCAGTGTTCTTGCCTGGAGAATCCCAGGGATGGGGGAGCCTGGTGGGCTGCTGTCTCTGGGGTCGCACAGAGTCGGACAGGACTGAAGTGACTTAGCAGCAGCAGCAGGAAAGCAACTAACACTTTCAATGCATCTCTGATGAAATACCTAATTTTGTTGTTGTTGTTTCTTTCAGGCAAACTCAGGCAATTCAAATTTTCCGTAGTCATTTCAGCTTATTTCATTTTATTTTTTTAATTGAAGGACTTTAAGATATCCTCAGGTCTGCTTTTTAAAAAGTATTTATTTATTTCTGGTTGTGCTGGGTCTTCGTTGCTGCCTGCGGGTTTTCTCTAGTTGCAGCGAGCAGGGATTACTCTAGTTGTGGTAAATGGGCTTCTCATTGCGGTGGCTTCTTTTGTGGAGCATGGGCTCTATGGTAACTGGGCTTCAGTAGTTGTAGCACACGGGCTCAATGGTTGTGGCCCATGGGCTTAGATGTTCCTCGATATATGGAATCTCCCCTGATCAGGGATCAAACACACATCCCCTGCATTGGCAGGTGGATTCTTATCCACTGAGACACCAGAGAGGTCCTTCAAAGTCATTTTAGGTTTAAACTCAGCCAGCTCAGGATTTCACCCCACCCTCTCTTTCTCCCCTGGAGGCACCCAGGTTGTGAAGAGGTCTTCGCCCTGTGCAGCTTCCAGGGGGCTGTGGGGGACAGGTCTGTGTCTGGCCGCATCTGCTCTGTGTGTGTGCGTGCTGGCACTCAGTCGTGTTAGACTCTTGGGGACCTCGTGGACTGTAGCCTGCCAGGCTCCTCTGTCCTAGTGATTATCCAGGCAAGAATACTGGAGTGGGTTTCCATGCCCTCTTCCAGGAGATCTTCCCGACCCAGGGGTCAAACCATGGCTCTTGCATTTCCTGCATTGGTAGGCGGGTACTTAACCAGTAGTGCCACCTGGGAAGCCCCATCTAGTCTCTAGTCATTGGTTTTGTCTCCCATGGTTCCTGCTGTAGGGTGCTTTGTGTGTTTCTTTTCCCAATCACCAGTTTCAGGCCCGCAGACCTCTCTCACTGCTGAGATACGGAGTAAAGGCAGCTTCTGGAAGATATTCTTCTGAACTTTCCTGGAAACTGCAAGGCTGTATAATGGTTTCTGTTTAGCGTTTTCTTGCTACCACTTTGGTCATTTCTAGCTTCTGTAAGGCTTGCAGCTTTCTTGGGCTCCCCTGCTGCTGCTGCTAAGTTGCTTCAGTCGTGTCCGACTCTGTGCGACCCCATAGACGGCGGCCCACCAGGCTCCCCTGTCCCTGGGATTTTCCAGGCAAGAACACTGGAGTGGGTTGCCATTTCCTTCTCCTTAGATGTCTAGATAGGTCATGGGGTTGATCATCCACTCATCATCTGGTTCAGCCTGGAGAAGGGGTCTCTCTCTGGACTACCCCACCACCCCCAAGTCTGGCCGGGTGGTAAGGTTGTCTGACTCTTCGACATAGAGTGGGTGTAGGTTTGGGTCAGACAAATCTCATGTGGAATCAAGGTTACTATTGGAAATCTCATAGAAAGTTGTCTCATTGATATTGTCACCTGGCTCTCCTTAAGTCCACAAACCAGTTTTTTCTGGGGTAGTTTTGGAAGGCAGGTCAGGAATAATGTGGCTCAGACAGTAAAGACTCTGCCTGCATTTCAAAAGACCTGGGTTCGATCAGTGGAAAAGGGAATAACAACCCACTCAAGCATTCCTGCCTGGAGAATTCCATGGACAGAGGAGCCTGGTGAGCTATATAGTCCATGGGGTTGCAGAGTCAGACACAACTGATCCACTTTCATTTAACAAGTGGAGGGGGTTGTATAAAACAGATGAGCAAAGACAGAAGAAATTGTGAAGTGGGTGAAAGTATGTGACAATCCTTAGCTAAATTTTCAAATTCTACCTTGCCACCAAGGCACCCTCTTCCCAGATTTGGGCTCATTGCCATCCTACCATCTGTTTCTCTCCATAGAAAGAAAAGCCAGCAGGAAGCAATGAGAGAGAGAGAATTCCTCCACATTATACAGCAGTTGAACGGTGTGCTGCGTGTTGTCTGGGTTCCAGGCTGATTTAAGAAGAGGGCGTTTGCAGGCAAAGCCAAGCTGGGCTCAGCTGAGCCATAAACCACTGCTTTGCTGGAGAAGTGTCTGCCTTCAGCACCTTGTATCAGGAAACATTTTTTAAAACGAGTTTGCCACAGTTTTCTTCTTAAGTCTATATAATGTTTTCATCGTTAGATAGGCATGTTATGGAGGTTTTAACAAACAGATTCTATGCTTCCAAGGAATGTGTGGGTCAGAAAGACCCAGTCACTTCTTTGTGAGGAGCAGCGCATCAGTCTACATCCACCCAAGCTGCACCACCCCCGCCCCCGCGCCGCAAGGAACTCGCTCTCTCTCCCCACCTAGTGGTCATGTACCCACAGTTCAGGGGAAGTGCCTCGGAGCTTGCCAGTCTAGGATCTGTTACAGATTTTTTAGCAAAGCTAAACTCAGTAGAGAAATAGGGAGGAAAACAAAAACAAAAAAAAAACACCCCCTCACCACCAAAGTGTTTTAAGAGAAAATTGGCATTTGTTTTTCAGCTCTGTCTATTCATTGCTTCTTAAATAGGGCTATCTGTATCTGACACTGTTCTAAAATTAGATTTTTAGATGCGCTGAGTTTTAGGGCACTAAAAATGGCTGGGGCTCTGCTGGTGGCTCAGTTGGTAAAGAATCCGCCTGCGATGCAGGAGATGCAGGCTCCATTCCTGAAGATTCCCTGGAGAAGGAAACGGCTGCCCACTCCAGTATTCTTGCCTGGGAAATTTCATGGACAGAGGACCCTGGCAGGCCACAGTTCATGGGGTGGAGAAGAGTCCAGCATGACTGAGCACTCACACACACATACATGATGCTTGATATAAACTTTGTTATGATTCGTATTTTTGGAAGTAAAGTGCAGAATTTTTTGAGGTCTGGGCTGTAGCATTCTGTAATGTTCAGAGAACCATTCCTGGTGGTACCAGGAGGGGCTAAGCCATGGACCTGGCGGAGAGCACTGACAGGTGAATCTGTGAATCCTGTCTGTGCCAAGTGACCCCTGAGGATGTGGAAGCAGAGACACAGCTCTTTCTAGTCCCAAGAAGACATTATTAGTAACAATGACATAAATATTTAACACTTGAAATCAGTATCTACAGCACTGTTTCCACTGAAACTGAGCAATATTTTCCATAATTAGGACTTTGCTAAGTGACATTTGTTTGGCTTTGTGTGGCGTCAAACTGAGCAACAGATGGTGGAGAATGTCTTCCTTCTGAGCCCCCTCTTGGGACCTGGGTCATTCCGACTGATGGAATCAGAAAGCTTGGACTTGAATCTCATCTGCCTCTGGTGTTTCCTGGACAAATCCCATAAGCTGCATCTTCTTCTAAGTTGTTTTTAGCACAGACTTTGTAGAAGAAAAAGTCGATGTCCTGGTTTATACCTCCTCACTCCCAAATGCACTGATCTGAAGTACTTACTTTGGTTGACATCTTTGACATCTTTTGCATTTATACATACATACATACTTTTTTTTTTTTTGCCTAAATGAGGTCACACTTGGTTATATTATTTTCTTTTAAAAATCAACCTTACTAAAATTATAATTTACATACAATAAAAGTTCATTTTTAAAAGATTTTTTTGATGTGGGCCATTTTTAGAGTCTTCCAGGTGGCATTAGTGGTAAAGAACCTGCCTGCCATACAGGAGATGTAAGAGACATTGGTTCAATCCCTGGGTTGGGAAGGTTCCCTGGAGGAGGAAATGGCAACCTACTCCAGTATTGCCTGGAGAATCCCATAGACAGAAGAGCCTGGAGGTTGCAAAGAGCTGGACACCACAGAAGTGACTTAGCACACATTGAATTTGTTACAATATTGTTTCTGTTTTATGTTCTGGTTTTTCTGTTGCCAGGTATGTGGGATCTTAGCTCCCTGACCAGTGATTGAACCCTTACCCCCTGCACTGGAAGGCAAAGTCTTAACCAGGGAACCACCAGGGAAGCCCCTAAAAATCCATTTATAAATGTACACCTTGATGAGTTTTGACAAATAAAAAGACTTGTGAAATGAATACCTCAACCAAATCATAGAGTATGTGCCTCACCTCCTAAAGTTCCCTTAGGCCTGTTTGCAGCCAGCCTCCCACCCCCACCCCCCACTCCACCGGGGCAATGACTTATCTACTTTCTATCATTGTAACTTCAATTGGCCCCCTCTCTAATTTCATTCTTCCCTGGTGGCTCAGCTGGTAAAGAATCTGCCTGCAATGTGGGAGGCCTGGGTTTGATCCCTGGGCTGGGAAGATCCCCTGGAGAAGGGAACAGCTACCCACTCCAGTATTCTGGCCTGGAGAATTCCATGGACTGTATAGTCCACCGGGTCACAAAGAGCTGGACATGATAGAGTGACTTTCACTCACTAATTTCATATGAATGGAATTCTACATGGTATTGTCCTTTGTGGCTGGCTTCTTTGCACAGCCTAATGTTTTCTGAGATTTTCCCAGGTTTTGGTGTTTGTCAACAGTTAGTTCCTTTCTACTCTTGAGTAGTTTCCATTGTAAGGATATACCATAATTTGCATATTCATTGGACTCCTGATGGATGTTTGATTTTTTACCATTTTTGACAATTGTACATAAAGCTATTATGAACATCCACTTACAGGTCTTTGTGGGGACTTACGTTTTCATTTCTCTTGTTTAAGTAGCTAGGACTGGAATGGCTGGGTCACATGGTAAGCATATGTTTAGCAGTTTGTAAGAAGCTGCCGGAGTTATTTATAACGCTGATACCATTTTTTTTTTCCCCTCCGGGAATTTGTGAATGTTTCAGTTACTCACATCTTTGCCAAATCTGTTTTATTTAATATTTAGACTATATACAGAGGCATCTCATTGTGTTCTAAATTTTTTTTCCTGATGACTAACAGTGTTGAGTATTTGTTCTTATACATTTGGACCATTCACATATCTTATTTTGTAGATGGCTTTTGTTCAAATCTTTTGCCCATTAACAAAAAATTTGGTGGTTTGTCTTACTATGTTGGAAGAGTTGAGATAATGGGAAATATTTATACTGCGCTCTGCCTCCAATTCCTAGTACAGAGCTCCTAAAACCTTTGTACATCCCTAAGTAATAAGATAAGATTTAAGATTTCAAAAAAATAAAGAGCATCTTTTTGTTCTATTGAGGCGACTCTGGAAGGGGCTTTCCAATGAGGACTGGCCACCAGAAAGACCAAACCATAATTAGAGGCTATGAATTTCAGTTCCACCCCCATCCTCCAGAGAGGGGAGAGAAGCTGGAAATGGAATTAGAAATTGATCGTGTCCATGTAAGGAAGCAGCCATAAAATACCAACAGTACAGCATTCAGGGAGCTTCCTGGTGTGTGAACACGTCTACGCCAGGAGGGTGATGCACTCCAACTCCATGGGAATGGAAGCTCCTGAACTCGGGACCCTCCCAGACCTCACCCTATGTATCTCTTTATCTGGCTGCTTATCTGTATCCTTTATCACATATTTAATTTTTTTTAACTTTTACATTGGATTAGAGCTGATTAACCATGTGGTGATAGTTTCATATGAACAGTGAAGGGACTCAGCCATACATATACATGTGTCCATTCTCCCCTAAAATCCCCTCCCATCCAGGTTGCCACATAACACTGAGCAGAGTTTCCTGTGTTATACAGTAAGACCTTGTTAATTATCCATTTAAAATATAGCAGTGTGTACATGTTCATCCCAAACTCCCTAACTATTCTTTCCCTCCATCCTTCTCCCTGGCAACCTTAAGTTTGTTCTCTAAGTCTGTTTCTGTTTTGTAATTAAGCTCATTAGTATCATTTCTTTTTAGATTCCACATATAAGGGATATCATATGTGTGTGACATATGACACACACTGTGTGACTTAACTTCACTCAGTTGACAATCTCCAGGTATGATATCCGGTAATAAGCTTGTAAATGTAAGTATGCTTTTGAATTGTGGTGCTGGAGAAGACTCTTGAGAGTCCCTTGGACTGTAAGGAGAACAAACTATTCAATCCTAAAGAAAATCAACCTGAATATTCACTGGAAGGGCTGATATCCTGATATACTGGAAGTAGCTGAAACTCCACTACTTTGGCCACCTGATGTGAAGAGCCGACTCATTGGAAAAGACCCTGATGCTGCAAAGATTGAAGGCAAAAGGAGAAGTGGGCAGCAGAGGATGAGATGGGTAGATAGCATCACCGACTCAATGGACATGAGTTTGAGCAAACTCCAGGAGACAGTGAAGGACAGAGGAGCCTGGAGTGCTGCAGTCCATGGAGTTGCAAAGAGTTGGACACGACTTAGTGAATGAACAACAACAACAACAACAACAAATGTGTTTCCCTGAGTTCTGTGAGCCACTCTAACAAATTAATCAAACCGAATCCAAGGAGGTGGTCTTGGGAACCACTGATTTATAGCCAGGCTGAACAGAAGTGGTGGGTGAGGGGGTACCTACAACTTGTGATTGGTGTCTGAAGTGTAGTGGGAGCATCTTGTAGGACTGAGCTCGTAACCTGTGGAGTCTCATGCTATCTTGGGGAGATAGTGTTAGAATTGAATTGAATTGTGGTACACCTAGCGTGTGTGGCAGAGAATTGCTTGGTGGATGTGTGTGTGTTAATAACCCTCTGCCACTGTAACTGGATCTTAGAATCATTACAGAAAACTTCCATATTTAGCTTTACTTCTTTATCATTTTGTATACAATTCCTTTGTCAGATATAATAATATCCATCTTGCCTCCTCAGAGGTCAGATAAGATATTGAGCAGGAAGTGCTCTGCAAATGGGGGTGGATAATTCTATGTCATTCATTAAAGGCATAAAGGTCCTTCCTGTTGTGGTCACAGAAGCTGCCTGTTCCTCCCTGCCTTTTACAACCAGCATAGTGGAACCATCTGGGCTATCTGTGTCGGCTGCCATGAGTCAATAAGAGGGCTTTTTGTTTGTCTTTTCTCACCACGTCATTGCAATTTGTGACACACAGCCATACATAACATGTGTTTTCGGTTGTGACATTGGCCTGGGAGGCCAAGAAGCATTGTGATGTGGGTTTCCGTGATTTTGCAACAGTGGTGTCTCTCTGGTCTTATTACTACAGCTTCTGTTAACACACATTCATGGAAATGAAATGTCTGGCAAAATACCTTGAAGATATTCCCCCCTTCTTCATGACCCTGACTTCTCATAAGTATAATGGTTTTTTGGTTTCCTTATCTTAAAAGCATTTTAAGGCTCAGTGAGAAAATATGGAAACAACACAGTGGGGAAAAACATTTCCGTTACTTTCAAGTCCTCTTTGTTTTCTCACATAGGGTGTAATTTCTGGGCTTTTTAAAAGTTCTTTTCTGTCCCGATTTGCATGATTGTAAACTCTGGACCTGAAAGTATTTGGATTTGGCTTGTAAATCTTCAGAGAGAAGACTGCAGAGTCGGGGGGCGGTCCCCAACACCTTCTGGATACATTAATTCCTACAGAGTTGTCCTTGCAATCACAGTGGAGAATCACTGAAGACATTTCACACAGCCAAACACAGGGAGTGGGGTTGCCCCAGGATGCTACTGACCAGGGCTCTTGGCCTCCTTAATCAATAGATATTGACTAGAAGCCAGACAAGAAATTCAGGCAAGTCTTTACTGAGGCCCCTGCTTCAACAGAGGGCAGTGAAAACAGGTTTCCTTGCTGAGTTGCTCCCTAAGAAGGGTGGGCTGGTTCCTTACCTGGGGTGAAGGTAGGGGTGTGTCCAGAGGTAAGACCAAAGGGTGACTTCAGTGCTTTGCCTGCCCCTGAGGAGGTGTTGTGTGCAGGGGGCATATGCAGGGCCCTGTTTTTCTCCTGGCTCTTCAAAAGTGGGGCAGCAGACACAGGTTTGATCCCTCTGTTGGCAAGATCCCCTGGAAGAGGGCATGGCAACTCACTCTAGTATTCTTGTCTGGAGAATCCCATGGACAGGGAAGCCTGGCGGGCTACAGTCCATGGGGGTTGCAAAATAGCTGGACACAACTTAGTGACTATACAACAACAGTAGTTGATTTACAATATTATGCTCATTTATACTGTACGGCAAAGTGATGAGTTATATGTATATGTATTCTTTTTCATATTTTTTCCATTATGATTTATACCAGGATATTGAATATAGTTCCCTGTGCTATAGGACTTTGTTTATCCCTCCTATGTCATCCTTGGCTTCTGCCTTCTGGCTTATCTCCCAGTTCAGCCCTTCTCTGCCCAAATGTGGCTTTCACACTGTGTGAAAGAGAGCATTATAAAAGGAAAATTTGAAGGAATTCCCTCTTGCTTAAGGACCCCAAACCCAAGGGCATTGTGTGGCATCTGTGCTCAGCTTATTCTGTGCAAGTTATGTGACCTCATCTCCAGCCAACCTGATGCCAAGGTCCAGCCACACAGAAGGGCTGGCCATGCCCAGAGCAGAACAGCTTCTTCTGTGCCCCTGGACCTTGCCTTTGCCACTTTCTCTGCTGAAAATGCCCTTCTCTCCTGTTCCCCTTGCCTGGCACTTCCTGTACTGTGAGCATCCTGGGAGCAAAGGCAATCGTGGACCAATTCCGTGTACCTTCAGTACCCAGTTTAGCACCTGAAGGAAAAAAAGAAAGTGAAAGCGTTAGTCGCTCAGTCGTGTATGACCCTTTGCAACTCCATGGACTGTAGCCACCAGGCTCCTCTGTCCATGGGATTTTCCAGGCAGGAATACTGGAGTGGGTTGCCATGCCCTCCTCCAGGGGATCTTCCCGGACCAGGGATCAATCCCATGTCTCTTATGTCTCCCACATTGGCAGGCGGGTTCTACATCACTAGCGTCACTATATATGATGATGTTACCTTAAATTTTCATTTTCTCTCCACAAATGAAAAGCTAGGAGTTTCCCCCATGTTCTCAAAGTTTATTCTGATGACCTATATACTCAGCCACCCCTCACTGCACTATGTCAGTCTGTGTCACCTGTCCCCATACCCGTCACCCCCTCTCACAAGGTCTCTTCAGTGACAAGAAGGCAGTCAGAGTCTGAGACAGCTCTGAGCCTCTGGGACCCTGTCGGGGAGAGGGTGTGATCAGGGCTTCATGGGGTCAGTAGGACTTCAGTGTGTGGTCTTGGGTAAGGGACCTCACGTTTCTGAAATGTGCTTGCAAAGAGTTGGACACGACTTAGTGGCTAAAAACAATGATGACAGTATTCCTGAACAGATCTACCAGGGAACAGGAGGAGGTAAATCTGCTAAAAGTTACTGCTTTTTACAGATTTTATGAAATCTAAGAGATGGATGAAGTAAACAAGGCAGGGTTCAATAGTAATGTGTGGGGAAATTATCTGACTTCAATTAACAAGTCTTTCACCCCTTTATACAATGGTATTGAAAACTATTAAAAATATAAACCTAATTAAAAAAATCAAACATCTGAACTGAGTACCTTTATTAGATATTTACTTCTAGATTGAAAGATATATATCGTAGGTAAATATTAACCTCTGAATCTATACTCATCATTAAGAGTAAACCAAAAATACTAAAATATGAAATGAAAGACATAAATATATTGCTACAAGTTTATTATAGTCTCAAAAAGAAAAGAATATTCATAGACTATTGTGAAGGAAGGAAATGGATCAACATACAGTTTACTTCCAGTGTTAACTCAATAATAGATTTTTATAATAGGTTTCTATTTTAGAAAGTACCTATGTTTTCATAATTACTAAAAACACTCCAATAAAACACAGTTTTTTAAAAAAGGAAGTTCCTTGAGGATGCTTTGCATGTCATCACTGAAGAAAAGAGGACAGAGAAGAGGTGGAGGGAGGTGTCAGTGGCATCCGGGAGTGCATCGGAAGGACAGATGAAAGAAGAACATATTTCTCTGAAATGTGGGTGCCCCAGCAATCACTCCTGAATATTCATTGGAAGGACTGATGCAATACTTTGGCCACCTGATGCGAAGAGCCGACTCATTAGAAAAGACCCTGATGCTGGGAAAGATTGAAGGCGGGAGGAGAAGGGGATGACAGAGGATGAGATATGGGTGGCATTACTGACTCAATGGACATAAATTTGAGCAAGCTCTGGGAGATGGTGAAGGACAGGGAAGCCCGGTGTGATACAGCCCATAGGGTCACAAAGAGTCAGACACAACTGAGCTACTGAACAACAACAACACCTGCCTGAACACCATGAGGATGGGGACTTTCCTGCACCTCCCAGCTTGTCTTCCCAACCTGTGTCTCGTCTTTCCTTCCATTTACAACTCTTTCCTACATCACTGCTGTCAGACTAGGTGGGCACCCATACAGTTTATCTCAAGCACTGTGAAATGTGTTGAATGGATGTACCATGATCCTTGGCAATGTGGTACTACCCACAGGAATTCCTTTATACCTTTGGTATGAAAGATGGCAGGCAATGAATGATGAACTAATAACCTCAGATGCCATCAATGACTAGCTGGAGAGATGCTGCATTTGCATATAGGCTTCCAAACTGATTACTCAAAGTGAGGATCACGCCTGGTCCCTCCAGAGTATAAGACAACAGTGCTCCAGGGGCCCAAAACAGAGCCACAGACTTCGGGGTTCCCTGACCCAGGTAAGTGGTCCCTTTGTTGTTTATTCGCTCAGTCATGCCCAAGTCTTTGCGACCTCGTGGATTGTAGCCCGCTGGGCTCCTTTGTCCATGGGATTTCCCAGGCAAGAATACTGGAGTGGGTTGCCATTTCCTTCTCTAGGGGATCTTCCCAACCCAGGGACTGAACCTCTATCTCCTGCATTGGCAGGCGGATTCTTTACCACCAAGCCTCTAGGAAGCCCACGTGGTCCTTACCCCTGGCTTGAGGAACCGCCTGATATAGATGGAGGAGCCCAGCAGCAACTGGTGTCTGCCTTGCTATTTCCCTAACAGAAGCCCGCCCCTCCATGGAGTTCCTGAATTTCTAAATATTCTGTCTGAGACCTGCCCAGACCACCTTGCTTTCAGCCCCCAAAGCAGCTGGAAGCCTTTTAGGAGGGCTACCAATAAGCAGACATTGCTCCAGGGCCCGGCAATCCCTGAGCTTAGGAAACCTGCAAACTCAGATAATGCCAGCCTCTTCTCTGAAGGCTGAGAAGACTCATTCCAGAGTCTGGAAAGTGCTGGTCTTCAGAAAGATATTTTGGAACCCAATATTTTGAGCGATCTGAGCTGGAGAGATGACTGTCAATGGCTGAATGCACTGCCTCTTTAGGAAGCTCTGTGGAAGCCACCTGCATTTACCTTGACATAGGTGGCAAATTCCATAAACAGCTCACAGGGACATCCCTAGGTCCTCCAGCCTGTGGGCATCCTTCGGGTCACTAGCAGCATCTTCGTGTATTTGGATACCTACATTTTTATCTTTTGTTCTGATGTCCTCCTGTGAATGCCAATTTTTCTGCCTTCTCAAGTGCCACCAATCCTCTGTGTCCCTTGATTTGTCCCTCAAACTGCAAAGGCAGGTGTGCTTTGTGAATTCAGGGGATGCAAACAATGAACTACTGAGGATCAAATAGTAGATATCTGTGCCCTTAAAGACCCATCAGTTCTCCGCACCCCCCAGAACTGCCCGGTGGTCATCCTCTCCTTTGCTCACTGTCCTACTGACAAGCCCTGGAGCTCTTCCTAGTCATTTTTACTTATTATAAAACCATCTAGGTTCTCTTTGTCTTTTTCCTAAGCCTTTTTCCAAGGATTGGGTTTTCACACAAAACTTCCATCTCTGCAACCTTAAAAGTGGTGTCAGCCTTGACATGTCACCTACCTTCAGTTTTTTCGTCTGTAAATTGGGAATAAACAATTCTTGCCCCACTTCCCTCACTGTGTTGCCCTGAACTCATGTTGGGGAATGGGCTTTGTGAATTGGGTGAGAGGTGATATGTACCACTGGAAAGTATTTGAAAGCTTCTCTCCTCCAAGCTTGTCCTGTGAGGGGATTCTGAGTCAGCCCTGCCCCAAGACATCAGGAGTTGAGCTCCTTGGGATCTCTAGAGGCTCTGTTTTCCATGACAAGAGGCTGCAAAGAAATGGCCTTTCTTTGCTGACTAGACTCTACCAGGGGGTTGGCAAAGTTTTTCTATGAAGATTGGGACAGTAAGCAGTAGAGGCTTTCTTTGACTCTCTTTCAATGACTTATCTCTGCTGTTGCAGCCAGAGAACAGCCATAGAAAACACGTAAACACAGACATGATTGTGTTCCAATAAAACTTTATTTAAAACCAGGTGGTAGGACAGATTTGGCCTGTGGGCTGTCTTTCTCCAGTCCCAGGATTAGAAAAATATACTCCCAACTTTTTATTTTGTATTGGGGTATAGCTTATTAACTAACAATGATGTCATAGTTTCAGGTGAACAGCGAAGGGACTGAGCCATACACACACATGCATCCATTATCCCCCAAACTCCCCTCCCATCCAAGTTGCCCCATGAGCAGAATTCTCTGTCCTGTATAGTAGGTCCTTGTTGGTTATCCATTTGAAATATAACAGTGTGTGCATGTCTATCCCAGACTCCCTAACTATCACTTCTTTCCATCCTTCCCTCTCCGCAACCGCAAGTTCATTCTCTAACTAAGTCTGTGAGTCTCTTTCTGCTTTGTAAATAGCTTCATTTGTATCATTTCTCTTTAGATTCCATATATAAGTGATGTCATATGATACTGCTCCTTGTCTGTCTGACTTAACTTCACTCAGTATGACAATCTCTAGATCCATCCATGTTGTTGTAAATGGCATTATTTCATTCTTTCTAGTGAGTGGACAATATTTCATTGTATATACACACCATATCTTCTTTATCCATTCCTCTGTTGATGGACATTTAGGTTGCTTCCATGTCCTCACTACTGTACACTTATTCAGTGAACGTCGGGGTGCATGTATCCTTTTGGATCATGTTTTTATCTGGATATACACCCAGTAGTGGGATTTGGGGTCATGTGGTAGCTCTATTTTTAGTTTTGAAAGGAAACTCCATACTGTAGAACAATATACTTTGAATTTTCTGTTTCATTTTGCTAAAAGGTTGTCAAGATCATAAAAATGATATATTTCAAAAACATCGCTTTGGAGGGCAAACATCAAAGAAGGATGGCCCAGGCCTGGGAGGACCTCCTGGATGCCGCAAACGTTTCCAGGCAGAGAGCAAGGCCTGAAGCCTGATGGACACTTACAGGCATTCAGCAAGGTCTTCTGGGGTCAGAAGATGCCATTACCAGTTTTCTTCCTGTCCACTCAGGTCCTGCCCTTCATCCCAGCCTCCTGTTGAGTCATTTCCTCACACTGAAAATGTCTGTTTTGGAGGAGAACCCAGGTATGAAAATGGACTGTGAAGACTGGGAAAGAGATGAACCTCAGTGCTCCTCAGAAGGTAAGATTCTTATTTAAGAAATCCACACCAGGGCCAAAGTGTAACTCCTAAAGAGGGACCTTATGAGGTGCTGGGCCCAGACCCAGCTTCTCCCTGTTGACCTTGCCTGGTATGTGAGTTTTGAGAACTTCCTTGGAAAACGAATTAGACAAGAGAAATCCTTGAAGGGGGAATGAGGCTTTGTCCCATATGTCCAGGTGCACCAGATGGTAGCTAAATCTTCACCCAAAGATTTGGGGTGCAAAGTCCTGATTCAACACTTGGATTTTTTTTTTTTAAAAATTATTTATTTTTGGCTGTACTGGGTCTTCATTACTGCATGGGCTTTTCTCTAGCTGCAGTGAGCAGGGGCTTCTCTGTAGTTGTGGTGCATGGTCTTCTCATTGCAGTGGCTTCTCTTGTTGCACAGCACAGGCTCTAGGGCTCTTGGGCTTCAGTAGTTGCAGCACTTGGTCTCGGTAGTTGTGGTACATGGGCTTAGTTGCTCTGCAGCATGGGGGATCTTCCCAGCCTAGTGATTGAACCCATGTCTCCCATACTGGTGGGCAGGGCTGTCAGGGAAGCCCCACCACCTGAATGGTTTTGAATCCTCCAAAGACATCTTTTTCCTCCCCACCGGCCCAGGCAGAGGAGAAACCCATGTGATGGAAGGGGTTCTCTGAGTCTGGGCTGGAAAACGGACCCTAGCTCAGGGCTTCTGAGTACCTGCTGGAGGAAGGCACTTGGATAGCGGCTCCACAGGAACAAGAAGGGGAGGCTTTTGACCCAAATGACTGTCTAATGCACAGACCGTGGACGGAGAGGTCTGTAACACACCAGAAACCAAATCCTGGAGTTTTCAACCCACACACAGTGTTCAGAGTTGCAAAACGAAGAATCAGGATGTTGGTCTGGTGGATGTGGACCTGCTAACAGTGACAACAGAGCAGTTTGGCACCAGCCCTGCTCCTGTGACACGGGTGATGTGGAGGCCACCCTGCCCATTCTGTCCCCAAGACAGTGAGGAGCAGACACTGGAAGGCACAGACACCAGATACCATAGTCTCCGAATGCCAGGGAGCTTCAGACTGTGACCTCGAGACCACATCCTGGCTCTGCCTCTGTCTGTTGCTGCACAAGAGGTGAAGGCATGCCTCCTGTTCCCCACACAGAACTGGAGAGGCTTCTGTCTGAGCCACTTCTCCCCACAGCCTTCCCCTCCCACTTCTCGGAAGCCTAGACTGTTAGAGCTGGAGGGACGGATGGGAGGATGATGGTCAAAGTGGAGGGAGGCAGAGCTGTCTCAGATGGCAGAGGAGCAGCAAAGCAAAGATGGGGTAACACCTTCACACCAGAGCACAGGGTTCGGTTTTTCGTCTTCTGGAGAAGGAAATGGCAGCCCACTCCAGTATTCTTGCCTGCAGAATCCTGTGGATGGAGGAGCCAGGTGGGCTGCTGTCTATAGGGTCGCCCAGAGTAGGACACGACTGAAGCGACTTAGCAGCAGCAGCAGCAGTTCTATGTGTTCTCAGTGTGCAAGAGTTGTATGGTTTATGACCAGACACTTTATTCAGGAATTTCTCAAATGATGTTTCATGAAAGAAAATCCTCCAGATGATTCTCAGAGTAATGTGGGCAAGTTATATTATCTCCACTGGAAGAATGCAGTGCATGTGTTTCTAATAAGTATGGGCTCTAGGAAGTTCTGCACTCAGAAACTATCTCCTTTTTTAAAAAATTGTTTATTTTTGGCTGGGCTGGGTCTTCGTTGCCGCGTGCAGGTTTTCTCCAGTTGCAGCAAGCAGGGGCTACTCTTCGTTGCAGTGTGTGGGGTTCTCACTGCGGTGGCTTCTCTTGTTGCAGAGCACGGGCTTTAGAGCATATGGGCTTCAGTAGTTGTGGTGCAAGTGCTTAGCTGCTCTGGACATGGAATCTTCCTGGACCAGGGATCGAATCCATGTCCCCTGCCCTGGCAGGCAGATTCTTATCCACAGCACCATACCAGAAGCCCCCCAACCACTGAAACTAATCTTCACCTCTACCATTTTGGACCAAGGAAGCTATTTATAATGTCATCACTATTTCTCTGCTTCAGTGTTTCTCAAAACACATGCAAAAGAAGTAAGATGGTCCTGAAAATTTCAATTGCCTGTGCTAACCTCCCTGTCTCTGATCCCAGACTCAGTCAGAGATGCCTTGGAGCCAGTCCCCAGCCTCACCTCCATGAGTGCTGCCCATGCAGGTAAGGCCCCTGGGTGAACTGATGAGTGTGGTAAATGGTGAGGGTGTGGATGGAGGATGAGCTGCTGGGCTCTCAGGGGAGTGGGAGAATCAGAGACTGGGGGCACCTCAGGTGCTGGGATGGAGCTGAGGCTTTATTTTCATAGAAGCAAGTCTCAGGAGGGCTGATAACATGTATGGTGTTGATGTATGGCAGAAACCAAGACAATATTGTAAAGCAATTATTTTCCATTAAAAATAAATAAATTTACAAAAAAAAGAAAGATGAGCCCAAGTTGGTTTCTGAGGTGCAGGTAATATGCAGCAGCTGAAGGGCACAAGAGAAGAAAGGTTTTGAGCCTGATAGTCCCTCTGATCATGGCCAGGAGCCTGGAAACTCTGAAGTCCTTTCTCACTGTGTTTATGAAAATCAGAGACATGGCCAGCAGGGGGCACCCTGGAACCCACACCCCTGAAGGCCATGGTGGCTCGGCTAAGCTAAAACCCTTCTCACAAGCTACCCTGTGAACCTCCCATAACCCCATGAGGAAATGGTTAACATCACCAATTCCATGGGCAGAAACTGAGGAACAGTGGCAGGTTACCTGTGCCAGGTGACACAAACAGAAGTGACACGTGCTGGAATCTAAAGGTTCTACATGACCTTCCCAGGTGGCACTAGTGGTAAAGAATCTGAGTGCCAGTGCAGGAGACACAGATTCGACCCCTGGGTTGGGAAGATCCCCTGGAGGAGGGCATGGCAACTCCAGTATTCTTGCCTGGGAAATCCTATGGAGAGAGGAGCCTGGTGGGCGACAGTCCATGCAGTCGCAAAGAGTCCGACACTACTAAGTGACTTTCATTTCACTTTTCAGTTTTTTCATAATGTGAGAAACACAAGTTAAGAGGATTCTACCCAAGCTTTGGTGTGAGATGATGGGGGCCCAAGCGAGGGTATGATAGGAGGGAAACAGAAGGAAAAGAAGACTAAATTTAGGAAACTAAAAAGGTTCGAAAAAATAAAGCCCAGTATTAATGCTAGGAATGCAACTTATATAGTATGTCTGGGTCTCACCCTGGACAAGTTGAATCAGAATCTCAGGGGGCTGGGGCTCGGACATCTATGGTCTTAAAAGATCACCCACCAGGTGATTTCTGCTGTATAGCCAAGACTGAAACACTGCCTTAGACAGTGACACTCAAAGCCTGGTCCTCAGACCATGAGCATTAACAGCCCTGAAAGGCTGAGTCTGTAGGTTTGGTTAACATTTGACACATTGCAAGGCTGAGAGTTAATCTAGTTTAATGATTCTGAATCAATATGCACCCAAACCATGAACTCAGAATGTCCAGGGCCCAGAAATGCTGCCTAGGACATTCTAACCTGAGCAGAGCTGAGAAGCACAGATCTCATCTGCCCCTACACCACTACAGAGCTCCTTAGGGTCTTGCCTGGGCCAGTCATTTTTTTGATCAAATGTCCATGATTTGGGGGGCTCTAGGCCAGGGCTGAGGATGGTGGGTGAATCAGGCAGGGGAATTGCTCCCAGGGGGCTTACAATGATGCAGGGAAATGGGCAAGGACACCAATACCTATACTTCAGGAATGGGTACAAAGAGCTGTGTGGTCCAGAGAGGAAGTGGGCCCCACAGAGGGGCTTAGGAGGGCTTCCTGGAGGAGGTGGCAGGAGAGCCAGCAGGAGCCCTCCCCACTCACGGGCAGAAGGAGACCAGAAGGGCATTTCAAGCTGAGACCAGTCAGGGGCCTCGTGCTGATTGCAGAGGATGAGAACGAGACTTCAGATTTCATTTCTGGTTATAATTGCCTAGGGTGGATAATTATATTACACGGTCACCTGGTTTGGTGGCTACTGTGTTATCACCCTGGACATTTCACAGCCACCTGTCACTGATGGTTGCTGGCCCACGTGTGGGCTCCTGCCCTTAATCCTACAAGGGAAAGCTGGGCCACCTGCTCTGTCCAAGGCCCAGTAGGGAAGACTCCTTGTGTGGCTGTACCTCTAGGCAGGAATGGCCCAAATGTGTCTCTAGGAGCCAGGCCCTGGGAAGTCCCCTGGTATTCTTGTGCCAGGTCCTGACTGTTCAGGGAGGTTCCTCCAAGGCCAGGCACAAACCCTGTAGCTTCTTGTGGGAACCCGGCAATGCCAGCTCAATCTTGTATGAAGCTGTGCTCCTGGGCGCTTCCTACTTCCACATCTCACCTCCTGCTCTGCCACTGTCCGTGCATCGACTAGTAGGGGTTTGTCCCAGCCCAGGCAGTGCTGGTGGTGTGATGCCCACAGTGAGAGGATGCAGGAAAGAGGATTAAGAAGAGTAATGATTCACTAGTACTGAGTGATTTCTGAAGCTGATACCTGGCTAACTCTTATTCATCTCATTAAGCATTTTAATTCTCTCAAGACCCCAGGTAGGCACTGTTACTACCACTTCCCCTCATTTCACATATGAAGAAGTTGTGGTTTAGAGAGATTTAGTAACTTCTAAGTCCTAAAGTATGTCTTCCCTGGTGGCTCAATGGTAAACAACCCACCTGCCAATGCAGGAGGTGTGAGTTCCTTCCCTGGGTCGGGAAGATCCCCCAGTAAAGAAAATGGCAACCCACTCCAGTGTTCTTGCCTGGGAATTCCCTGGACAGAGGAGCCTGGAGGTCTACAGTCCATGGGATGGCAAAGAGTCAGACACTACTTAACGACTAAACAAGTCCTAAAATAGTAAGCGGCAGATCTTGGATTTGAACCCATGTCTCAGAATCAGAGCCCAGATGCTTACATACATGCTAAGTTGCTTGTTTGGAGCAAGGCAGACAGCCTGGGATGGGAGAAATCTTCAGGAGGCTGTGATGGCCAAGTTCACAGGCAGGGTGGGGGGCCAGGACCATCGACCAAGGGCTAGGTGGCTCAGATGGTAAAGAGTCTGCCTGCAGTGCAGCAGACCTGGGTTTGATCCCAGGGTTGGAGGATCCCCTGGAGAAGGGAATGGCAATCTACTCCAGTATTTTTGCTTGGAGAATTCCATGGACAGAGGAGCCTGGTGGGCTACAGTCCATGGGGTCGCAAAGAGTTGGACACGACTGAGGGACACACACAGGGACAGAAGATCGAATTTTTTGTGCTTAGTGTGAAATGTTACTATCTGGTTAATTTGATCTAGGTCCAAGAGTGAAGGCCAACGGCCCAGAGAAATTCACCATCCATGACGGGGATCAAAAAGTTTTGGTCCTGGACTCCAAGACCCTCAGAGCAGTTCCGGATAAGACTTACATACTCCCAGGTGACTCTCAGGGGTGTCGTGTTTTCCGTCCCTGCAGTCAGGGGACGGCCTTCCTGTGAGGGGCTCAGCTCAGGCTGCATCACTCCTGCAGCTCCAGATGGTGGAGGGGAGCAGGGTGAAAGGGTCCAGGAACCACTAGGATTGCTAGGAATTAGATGGCAAGTCTGTAATGATGACTAGACTTGAGGGATGTCTTTCTGGGAGGTTTCTCCTTCTGAAAGAAAGACCCAGGCTGTGGAAGAAGGGGCAAATTGACCAGAGTGAATGAGGGGGTCTTTGACCAAGAATCAAGGGCTTCCCTGGCTTCCCTGGTGGCTCAGATGGTAGAGAATCTGCCTGCAATGCATGAGACCTGGGTTTGATCCCTGACTCAGAAAGATCCCCTAGAGACAGGATTGGCATCCCACTGCAGTATTCTTGCCTGGAAAATCCCATGGACAGAGGAGCCTGGTGGGCTACAATCCATGGGGTCACAAGGAGTCGGACACAACTGAGCCACTAACAGACATGAAGGGAAAGGTTGTTCACATCTTGCCCAAAACCTCAGAAGACAAGAGGGCCTCTTCCTTATGCCAAAGACTAACCCATTCCTCTATCATTTTCCAGAAATCTTCTTTGTATTAGCCTCCCGTGTGAAGTCAGCTTATGAGAACAAAGGAAGCCCCATTTTTCTGGCTGTCTCAAAAGGCCAGCTGTGTCTCTGCTGTGACACAAACAAAGGACACAAGCCATCCCTGCAGCTGAAGGTGAGGGTTTCAACCAGTTTCCTTTGCCCTCGGCCATCCAAGTGGAAAGTCAAAGTCCTTAATGCCTCTCTGTGCTATGCTGTGCTCAGTTGCTTCAGTCGTGCCTGACTCTTTGTGACCCCATGCACTGTAGCCTGCCAGGGTCCTCCGTCCACAGGATTCTCCAGGCAAGGATCTGGAGTGGGTTGCTATGCCCTTTTCCAGGGGATCTTTCCAACTCACAGATCAAACCTGTGTCTCTTGTGTCTCCTGCATGGCAGGCAGATTCTTTACCCAGATGCTCCACAAATTCTAATTTTGTCTAATATAACAGGAGCATCCATCTGCCTGAGAGTATTGAGTGGGAGGATTTACTGCAAGAGCACACACGCTGAGTTTTCTCCATCCCAAAGCCTGTACTGTCTAATTCATCTCTCTTACCTCCTAGAAGAAGAAACTTTCCAAACTGGCTGCCCAGAAGAAAGGGAAATATCTGCCCTTCATCTTTTATCGGAATAAAGTCGGCTCTCGGAATACCTTAGAGTCGGCTGCCCACCCTGGATGGTTTGTCTGCACCTTCCCCAATCCTGGGAAACCAGTCGGAATGACAAAAAGTCACGGAAGAAGGAAACACACTGAGTTTTCATTTCGGCGCATCTAAAAAGCTGAAATGAGCCCCTGTGAAGTCAGTGAATAAGAAACAGCCCCATCAGATGCCTTCCTGCCCTTTCTTCCCTAACTGTGTACCAATGGCAGAAGAACATGGGAGCTACTCATTAACCTCTTTTCGTTTCTTAATAGTGTTATAGCCATGCGTTCCAGGAAACAAACTCACTCAGAAGGACAATGCAGATAGTGCAGGCAGTTTATTACACCAGGGGGCCCAAGGCAGAGTCTCCTTTTAGCTAAGGACCCCGACCAGTTTTGGGGAAAGCCTTATATACCCTAAGTGTACGTGCACAAACCCACCTCCCCAAATTCCCTGACAATCAAAGCTAACCCAGTGATTCATATGCCTTAAGCCTAGATAGTTAACAGTGGACAGTTATCAATAGGCCTGTGGTCATACCCCAATAAACATAATAGAATGCATGATTCTATTTGGTTACACAGATAATTAGGGTATTCTTTTAGTGACGGAGAGCCCCGGGGGCCTGGTTTTCCAGTTGGTATGTCATTTCCATAGTTACTGGGCATATAGCTCAAAGTCCACAGTCTGGCCCAAGATGGAGTCCTGCTTTCAAGATAGAACCTGTTCTGTTTCCTCCTTCATTCCCTCCTCTTGATGCTCTTAACTCATAGTATGAGCATCATTCATAGGGATATATTGCACCCTGGCTCTCCAACCACCAATTTGGGAGAACGACACCAATCTTTGGGTTACAAAGTTCATAATACGTTGTAAAATGCAGGGTCCACAAAGCAGAACCATCAAGGCAACTATAACGATGTTCCACAAATCACCCTTCACCCAAGATAGTGCCGAGAGGCAGCATTAACCTGTGAGTAGGCAGTGCAGCTCTAAGATTCTGTTCTGCATAGGGAAGAGAGGTGGGGAACCAAGAAATATTTTCAAATTAGCTCTTCCAGTTTATCATGGCCTAGGTGGTATGCTTGGTGTGTTTGGCTTACCAGAGTGGGTGCCAGCTCCTCGGGTACCAATAATTTTCCACTTGGCAATTCCCACCACCCCTTTTCAGTCTTCATGCCCCTTCCACTTTGGCTAGTTGATTTTGGGCTTCAGTGTATTTTGGAGACTCCAGTGTTAGCTCAGGCATCTCTGCCAATACAAGAGCTTTAGTAGGGGCTTTACTTGTCACCCCCAAGCCCTCGTCTGCTTGTTTAGCGGTTTTATCTGCCAGTCTGTTTCCCCGAGCCTGGGGGGTATCCTTTTTTGACGTCCTTAGCAGTGTATGACTGCAACCCTTTTTGGGTCCCAGACAGCATCTAATAGGGTCAGAATTTCTTTTTTATTTTTAATGTCCTTTCTGCTGGCTGTCAGAAGACCTCTCTATATAAAGCCCCATGTACATGTAAAGTAGCAAAAACATACCTGGAGTCTGTGTAAATGTTTGTCTTCTTACCTTTTGACAGCTGGAGGGCCCACTGAGCAGACCAGTGTGACGGCAGAGAGCTAGCCTCACCGATGGTTTCTTCCATGACTACTGCATATCCCGACAGTTGTTGTCCTTGTTTCATCAGGCTGGTGCCATTGGTGTACAGGACCCAGTGTGGGTCCAGGATTGGCTGGTCTTTCAAGTCAGGTCTGCTGGCATATTCCTTTGCAATCATGTGAGGGCCCACCTTCTCCCACAGGAAGAAGAGTGGCTGGATTCAGGGCCTGACAAGGCTCAATAGTAACATGGGGGTTCTCACATAACAGTCCCTGGTATTGAGTAATCCAGGATGTCGACAGCCACTTATGGGGGTCCCTTCACAGGAGAGTGTTGACCTCATGCAGGACTTTTACAATCAAATCTTGGCCCAAAGTCAGCTTGGTTGTCTCCTGGACCGTAAGGCAACCACAGCAACTACCCGTAAGCATCCCGGGCACCCAGTGGCAACATTGTCCAGCTGATTTGAGAGATAAGCCACGGGTCTGTCCCATGACCCCATAGTCTGGAACAACACTCCCATAGCCACTTTGTCCTTTTCAGTCACATAAAGAGTAAATGGCTTAGCAAGGTCTGGCAGGCCCAAGGCGGGTGCTGACCTAATTGTACTGGGTTTGAGTTCTATTACCTCTGGGACTTGTTTTGCAAGCCTGGGAGGGTTGTCTTCCGCCCCAACCTCAGGGAATTATTGAGTTAACTCTCTCTTTCTCACTCCCTCCATCGACTGTTTAGCCCATCTGGTTTCCCTTCTGGGAGATCGTCCACCTCCATTCATCTTGAGGGGTTACCGAGAGGAAGAGTAAATAAATGGTTGAGCCCACTCAAAAAAGTGGGTCTTTCGTGGTGGGGAATGGTCACTTATGCCCCCAATTTAGACAACAAGTCTCTTCCCAACATAGGTACTGGGCATTCAGAGATGTATAAAAATTCATGAGTCATTTGGTGTCCCCCCATCTGACATTTTCAGGGTAGGCCTTTGAAACACAAAGCCTGCATTTATCACCATCTGAGACCCAGCAGCCTCTGGATCTATTGGCATATAAAGTATACAGGCCTCGCACAGTCTTTCATAGAACTTAGAGGGTGATTCGCTTTCCCTTTGAATCACTTCAGAGGATTTTGCCCTACTTATGGGTTTTGGGGCCCCCCTCTTGAGACCTTGTAAAATAGCTGTCCAATATCTCTCCAGGTGGCCCCTCCCTTCCTCTGTGTTACAGTCCCAATAGGGCCTCTCATGGGGGTGGCTAGTTCTGTCCACCGCTGCAGGTTTGCAGCACCCTCAGGTGCCATTTTCTGGCCTCAGAATCCTGTGTCAGTCCTCAGTGCTGAAGAGGGAGACTAGAAGTTGGATTATGTAATCCCATGTAGGGCAGTGGGTTTGAAAAATAGTCTCCATTAGCTTAATCTGGTAATAATAGGCTATGGGGGGCTGATGGTAGTGGCTGTCTGCCCCCTGAACCGGAGGCTGCTGTAACTCTCTGAGGGGCATGTGTAGCAGGGCCCTTTCCTCTGGCTCCTTAGCAGAACGCAGCCTCTGATTCTGGTGTCTCCTTTCCCTTTCCTGTCAGTACTCACCAGGAGAGGTGGGTACAGCTTGGGCAGTTTAGCTGGAGCCAGATCCTGGAAGTGTTGGCCAAAGGCTTATGCCACCAGGATCAGAGCCTGCCGAGGTGGTGGCTCTATGACCTCCAGGAGAGCTGGCAGAGGAGCAGCAGCTGCTGCAGGAACTTCACCTGGTCTTGGATCGGGCATTAAGGCGGCCTCTGGTCCTGGTGGAGCACTGGGCAGCGGGCACGTCATTATCCCGTATGGGGGAGGGCTGGGTCATCCTCGTCCAAATCCTGTCAGATCCCAGAGGGAGAAGGGGGATCGGAATCTCTTCACCTGCCAGTCAGCATGGCCGAACCAGAACACCATGTGATCCAAGACTGCTGCTGCTGCTAAGTCGCTTCAGTCGTGTCCGACTCTGTGCGACCCCATAGACGGCAGCCCACCAGGCTCCCCCGTCCCTGGGATTCTCCAGGCAAGAACACTGGAGTGGGTTGCCATTTCCTTCTCCAATGCATGAAAGTGAAAAGTGAAAGTGAAGTTGCTCAGTCGTGTCCGACTCTTAGCGACCCCATGGGCTACAGCCTATCAGGCTCCTCAATCCATGGGATTTTCCAGGCAAGAGTACTGGAGTGGGGTGCCATTGCCTTCTCCGGATCCAAGACTATTTCTCCCTTAAAGTCCATTCTGCCTTGGAGGGCTTGATCAGGTGCGGTTGAAAACACAGATGGGTTAAATATCCCACGGCCTGCCCACGTCCCAGGCCATCTCCAGAAAAGCAAATTCATATTCACTTACATATCCCCCTCCTTCTAGCCTGATAATTCCGAGGGGGTCAAGAATTTCATAGTAGACAGGACACCTCCTGGGGGAGGGTAGAATACGAGCACACAAGGACCAAGTTTCTTCTAAAAATCCCCTGGCCATTGCTTGGTAATAATTTTCCCCAAGACGGCGTGGACACACCTCCTAAATGACCTTCACAAATTTCCTTCTTAAGCCCTAACACACTCATCAACGTGTGTACCAAGCAATCGCTGCCACCTGCCTATTCCAGGCTCCTGTGGGTCCATGCCCCTTCTAGTCCCTCCTGGGGAGGGGGGGATCAGGCCCCCTCTTCCACCCTACCGGGTGGGTTCCTCCTCACCTGAGCACCCAGTTCCCCTGCTGCCGTCCACTACCTGCTAACATGAAAGGTCCGGGCGTTGAGAAGCAGAATCCTTCCAGAAACGCGAGGTGACTTCCCCCCTCTTGAAGACTCAAGCCATAAGGCCTCGGAGTATCCCAAATGGGACTTGTCTCTTCAAAGTGAGGAGTTTCCTGGCCAATGCACCAAATGTTGTAGCCACGCGTTCCGGGAAACAAACTCACTCAGAAGGACAATGCGGATAGTGGAGTGCAGTTTATTATACCGGCGGGCCCAAGGCAGAGTCTCCTCTTAGCCAAGGACCCCGACCAGTTTTTGGGAAAACTTTATATACCCTAAGTGCACGTGCACAAACCCACCTCCCCAAATTCCCTGACAATCAAAGTTAACCCGGTGATTCTTATGCCTCAAGCCTAGGTAGTTAACAGTGGACAATTATCAATAGGCCTGTGGTCATACCCCAATAAACATAATAGAATGTATGATTCTGTTCGGTTACACAGATAATTAGGGTATTTTTTTAGGCGATGGAGAGCCCTGGGGCTCTTCCTTCCGGGGGCCTGGTTTTCCAGTTAGTATGTCGTTTCCATAGATACTAGGCATATAGCTCAAAGTCCACAGTCCGGCCCAAGATGGAGTCCAGCTTTCAAGATAGAACCTGTTCTGTTTCCTCCTTCAATAGCACTATGGGAATTTGTATCTTTAGGTAGAAGGATACAGATATAGAAGGAAGGATTGCTTCATTGTAGAGTTCTCAGGTGAAATAAAGTTCTCTCTGTGCTCTGCTTACCCTGAACCCTCAGACATTTATCAGTGGTGTCATATCACATCGTCTGGTCAGGCAGAGTCTGGACTTGCCCTAGGAAGGAGCAGCTGGCCTAATCCTATGCTCCAGAATCAGCCATTCCTACTGGGAGCTGACGGGTTTCCCAGGTGGCCAATGCGGGTTTGATCCCTGGGTTGTAAAAATCCCCTGGAGTAGGAAATGACAACCTACTCCAATATTCTTGCCTGGGAAGTCCCTGGGCAATCCCAGAGGAGCCTGGCAGGCCACAGTTCAAGGGGTCGCAAGAGTCAGACATGATTTCATGGCTAAACAACAGCAACAATGACAAGTGGGATCTGATAGGCAATGGGGGTGGTGGTGTTGAAGTCCACGGAAGTTGTTTAGTCTGTATCTAGGGCACAGTATGATGGGGAGAAAAGCAACAGCAAGTCACCATCCAGCCAAGTGATAAGTGGAAAAGGGTGGGGTGGGTCTCAGACAAGGAGTAGAGTGACCTAAAATGTGGAAGAGACAGACCCAAGGAATCTGGGTCAAGTGACAGCCAGGAGACCAGTTGAGCAACCAGCTGGTGTCTGGGAGTGAGGTACAAATTTCCAGGTAGGAAGGCCAGGGGTCTCCAAACGGAGGAAATAGGCTGCAAATGTCAGACATTTTTTCTCTCTCTCTTTAGCGGCAGGAGGAAACAAACTAGTGTTACATTTTTTCCCCCTTACTCTATACAAATTTAAAAAGAGGTTTCTCTTAAAATTCTGTGTTGCCCTAATGACAGCTGGCTCCACCTCAACTTAACTTTTCTCAAACCTTGAGCTAACCAATGCATTTTTCTTATGGAAATGATTGTCTCAAGCTATGTTAATGTGTTATGTATTTACCCAAAACTCTGTCTTCAACTTGGTTCACCTAAAGGCTCAGAACTGACTTGACAAATGTTATACATTGTTCTCCTAATCTACGTTAATGGAACTATATATTTGCATGGAAATCTGCCTTTCTTCAAGATTCAAGTCAATCTATGGCCTGGGATGACTCACCTGGTGCCAAGATTATCTCAAAATGCATCTTGTAGGTGAGGGGCCTGGTGCCATTCTCTGAATTTTTAGACATTTCCTTTCTTTAATTAGCAGACTGCTAGAAACTATATAACATCCAGCTAAAGACTAGCAGGGGGGTACTCTTTCTGCCCGCTTCTGATGTCTATGTCAGAAGCTTTCTCTATACTTTTATATTTTAATAAAACATTATTACACAAAAGCTCTGTGGCCCAGAGTTCGTCTCTGGCCCCAGATTGAATTCTTCTCCTCCAGAGGCCAAGAATCCTGGCATCTTTCTTGGTTCAGCAACAACCTTTCAGGAGGCCTGACAACAAAGGCAAGGTCCCATCACTAAGCTGGGCTCAGATTCCAGTAAAGAGAAGGCTGGTCGACCAGAAAGTCTTGACCTGGAAACCGAGTCGGGGTGGCACAAGGGGTGGGAGATTTGGAAATTAGTTGTCTCCTAGGTATGGCTCTTCAGTTACAAGCAACAATAATTGAAGCAGGCTTGCTTAAGCAGAAAGTAAGCTCTAGTAAGCTAGGAGCTTACTAGAAGGATTTGGAGCACACTAGTTTCTCATTGCTGCTTTAACAGATTCCCACAAACACAGTGGTTTAGAACAATATTTCATTGTATATATGTACCACATCTTCTTTATCCATTCATTTGTCGATGGACATTTAGTCTGCTTCCACATCCTGGCTATTGTAAATAGTGTCGCAATGAACATTGGGATACATGTGTCTTTTTGTCATGCAGGAGACCCTGGTTCAATCTCTGGGTTGAGAAGATTCCCTGGAGAAGGGAATGGCAACCCACTTCAGTATTCTTGCCTGGAGAATTCCATGGACAGAGGAGCCTGGTGGGCTACAGTCTAAGGGGTGCAAAGAGTCGGACATGACTGAGAGACTAACACTTTCACTTTTCATGCCCAGTAGTGGGACTGCTGGGTCATATTGAAGGAGGAAACAGAACAGGCTCTATCTTGAAAACAGGACTCCATCTTGGGCTGGACTGTGGATTTTGAGCTATATGCCCAGTATCAATGGAAAGGACATACCAACTGGAAAACCAGGCCCCTGGAAAGAAGAGCCCTAGGGCTCCCCATCGCCTAAAAAAATACCCTAATTATCTGTGTAACCGAACAGAATCATACATTCTATTTTGCTTATTGGGGTATGACCACAGGCCTATTGATAATTGTCCACTGTTAACTACCTAGGCTTAAACCATACGATCACAGGTTAACTTTGATTGTGTCTTTCTTTTTCCTTTGTTCAGACTAGTTTCAGGAAACCTTATACACTTAGGGTATATAAGGTTTTCCCAGAAACTGGTTGGGGTCTTTGGCTAAGAGGAAATTCTGCCTTGGGCCTGCCGGTGTAATAAACTGCACTCCACTATCTGCATTGTCCTTCTGAGTGAGTTTGTTTCCCGGAACGTGTGGCTACAACAATATGGTAGTTTCATTCCTAGTTTTTCAAGGAATCTCCATACGCTCTCCATAGTGACTGTATCAATTGACATTCCCACCAAGGTAGTACATCTTAATCAAACTCTCTACAAGATACCTCCTTACATTTCAAAGAGTCAGTGAAGGTCCTTCAAGTCAAGTTGAGGAGCTGATCTCAGGTTAAGGGTGTGTGGATGTTGGGCAGGAAGACAAAGCGATGCCTTCCTGAATCCCCTCATATGTAACTAGGACTATGACATCACCCCAGTCTGTGAGGGTCAAGGGGGATGAGACCCCAGGAAAGAGCTTTGGCAAGGTCAGCTGCTTCTCTTTCTGATCTGAGGATGCTGGTGACCAATACCAGGCCAGCAGGGAAAAAAAAGTATTTGACATTTTCAGCATTTGAAAATGTGTCCATGTGACAGTGATGTTTGGGGACAGGGGAGGGTGTATCTTCTTAACATCATGGAAACTCTTTGCAGCCAAGACACAATTATTCAAATTAATCTTCAAGCCAAGCAGGGCTGTCTCCTAACAGTGGGAATTCTGGCTCCCTTATGGGAGAGAGACAAGCTCAGTGACTGCGGTCTTGAGGAGGTCACATCGTGGACCAAATGGAGACAGGCATAACCCCTTCTCCATCCTCCTCCCCTGTCGTTTCTACCTGGTGTCAGGTAGCAAGTCGCTGTGGTGCATGTAGTAGGTTGTGTGGGCTTCCAGTGAGGCTGCACGGAGATTACAAACACCTGCCCCCTGCAGAAGCAGATTCCTGTGTGCTCTGACTTTATTATTGGAAACTCAGGTGATCACACAGGTGTGGTACCCCACTTAGTGCTGTGAGCTGCTCCCCAGGCCATGGCCATCAACCCTCCTTTAGCTAGACTTATGTTTTTTGTCCTTCTAACATATTATACATTAAAAAAAATAATAAAGTCTCTCGTTCTTAGCTTTTCTTTCTTATTTTCCCTTCCTTTGTTCTCCCTTCCTTTCCTTCCTTCTCTTTCCTTTCTTTCTCGGTTTCTTTCTTTCACTGCACCAGGCCTTAGTTGCTGCATGTGGGATCTTTATTTGCTCAAACTCCTAGCTGCAGAATGTGGGATCTAGTTTCCTGACCAGGGATTGAACCCAGGCCCCCTGCACTTGAAGGTGCAGAGTCTTAGCCAATGGACCACCAGAGAAGTCTCAACATACTATATAATTTGTTTATTTATTATGTTTATTGTGTGGATCTTCCACCAAGATGTAAGTTCCATGAGATCTCTACTCTGTGATGCATACCAGAAACCTGCTTGGCCCTTGTAGACATCTGATGCATTTTTTAATGAATGAAGCAAGGAGGAAGAAAGACCAGAGGATGAAGGAAGAAAGGGAGAGAGGGAAGAGTAGTCATTGAAGTTTGGTCTTATTACTGCAGCTATTATGACTTCTCCTGCAAAGCAGATGCATTTTTTTTTTTTTGAAAACTTTCATAAAATCAGCTAGGGTGATTTGGATTTTATTTTTCTAACTGTCATTGTAATCATGGATCTGGGTATTCATATGAAAGTTTGGGCCCATACACCTGAGAATCCCAATGTCTTCCTTTCCTAGGACTGTTATAACAAAGTAAAACCACTAGGTGGCTTAAAGCAACAGAACTCTATTCTCTGAGTTCTGAAAGCTGAAGTGTGAAGAAAGCAAGATGTTGGCCGAGTGGATAAAAGAGAATGAAATTAATGCCATTTGCAGCAGCATGGATGGACCTAGACATTATCGCACTAAATGAGTAAGCCAGAGAAAGACAAATGTCATATGATATCGCTTATACGTGGAATCAAAAAAAAAGAGATACAAATGGCCTTATACACAAAACAGAAATAGAGGCACAGACATAGAAAACAAACTATGGTTATCTAAGGATAACGGAGGGTGGGAAGGGTAAATTAAGGGGTTGTGATTAACATATACACACTACTATACATAAAGTAGATAACCAACGAGGACCTATTGTATAGTTCCTACAGGGAACTATACTCAATATTTTGTGATAGCCTATAAAGGAAAAGAATCTGAAAAGTAATATATAAATAAAATTGAATGTATATATATAAAACTGAATATATACATGAAACTGAATCACTTTGATGTATACCTGAAATTAACACAGCATTGTAAATCAACTATACTTCAATTCAAAGAAAAATGTTTTAAGAAAAAGATGTTGGCAGGGTGGGTTCCTTCTTTGGCTGTGAATCTTTTCCAATGCCTCTTCTAGTTTCTGGTTTGGTTGGCAAGCCCCGGTGTTTCTTGGTTTGTAGATGTATCATTCAGCTTCTGTAGGCACATAGACTTCTCCCTGTGTCTTGTGTCTTCCTATCCTCTCTGTGTGTCAGTCTCCAAATTTCCCTTTTCTCATAAGGACAGCAGTCACATTGGATTAAGACATCCTAAAAACTTTATCTTGATGAGATCTGCAAAGAATCTCTTTCCAAATAATATCACATTCACAGGGCCCAGGGGTCAGGACTTTAACATACATTTTGGAGTATGTTAAATTCATATCCACAATTCAATCCATAACACCCAGCATTTCAGCTGCTCACTTCAAGGCATTCTCTATGCTTGTAAAAGGGTGATCCTATGGCACTGACTCTGCAGCAAGAACAACTGCAGAAGGACCCTGTCCAGGGAGTCCTTCCCAGCTGGTCATTCCTACCACCCTCATCCAAGATCCTGGGCAGGGCAGGTTGAGGGAAAGAGAAAGGTTGTACTGGGGAGAGAAAGAGAAGACCCTTATCCATTCTGCAGTCTTCTTGGGAGTTAGTAACCCAGCACAGAGCATAACACATAGCCTTAGGAGTGGTGCACCCCAAGCACTTTGGATCCCAGTTGTCCCAATCCATTAAACACAATTGAGGACCCATCTTGAAATGTGGGCAATAGAACTTTATGAAACTTACATAAAATTAGGAAATTTACAAGGACTAGATAAAATAGGAACTGACATTTTGTAGTTTCTTCTCACATTCCAATAGACTGTCTGGCTCACCCAGCCTCTGCTCCTCACCCCAGTCTCTGCAGATACACCCATAGTGATGGGCTGGCATGTGTTTAACAACAAGTTCTCTGCAGGGTGGAGGGGTGGGGGTGGGAATAGGCGGAAGCTCTGAAACACAGCTCATGTCAGTTTCCAGGATGTAAGGACTCCCAGCACAGCCAATGTATTTATTTACTTATTTATTTCTTGGAGTATAATTGCTTTACAATGTTGTATTAGTTTTTGCTGTACAACAAAGTAAATCAGCTATATGTGTGTGTGTATATGTGTGTATATATATATATAATATCAGCTATATGTGTACATGTGTATCAGATTTTTTTTTATACATATATCCCCTTCCTCTTGAGCCTTTCTGCCATCCCCCACCCTCCATCCCACTCCTCTAGGTCCTCACAGAGCACTGAGCCGAGCTCCCTGTGACTACTTTAAACTGCCCACATGAAGTCACTGGACATGCCATTAGGAAGGGGTGCTAACAGTGGGCTCTTACAGGCTGAGATGAATTGGCTCCAGCACGAAAGGGCTGCCCGCTTAAGATGTTCATCTGAGAGTCAGGAGTGGTTGGCAAACCATAGCCTGTAGGCAAAAATCCAGCTCTCTGCCTATTTCAAATAGTTGGCTAATACAGTCAGGGTCACTGGTTCCCTATGGCTACCTTCCCTTTACAATAGAGCATGTGGCTGTTCAGTCCGCAAAGCCTAGACTATTTACTTTCTCTCTAGCCCTTTACAGAAAGTTTGTGGACTTCTTCTCTAGAAGGCAAGAGGCCACAGACTGCAGCCTCCAGATATTGACCCCCCCCCCTCCCGCCACGAGTCATTTTAGAACTTTCTATTTTCCATCAGAGAGCTGCAATGCCTAATGGTCTCCATCTCACTCACCAAAGCCTTCATTGCTTTTTACTGCAAAAGTAACATTACTTTTGTTTGCTTGTTTGACTTAGCTCTGCTTCTCTTGGCAGTTTTCAGGAGGAAAATACATTCTAAATTCCACCTAATCAAGGGACCCAAACACTGCCTACCACTTCCCCATGACCCTATTGCAGAAGATGCTTTGTCAGACAAAGCAGCTCTGTGCAGGGGCTCAGGGCAGGATCAGAGGCCAGTTGACCAACGGTAGGAACAGACTCTTTGCAGAATGTGCAGAGGGGACTGCTTGGCTGACTCTCAGGGTCATGCTGATTTCTGGGCTGTGAGGTAGATTTCATAATGCACTGGGTGACTATTTCCTCTGCCTAACACTGGGACGAGGACTGAATGGGAATTATGCTCATTTCACAGAGGAGGAAACATACTCAGAGATAAGTAGCTTGACCAGTCACCCAGATTGTAAATGGCAGATTTTCAGGTGTTCTGACTTCTAGTACAGAGCTGTTTGTGCTTGTGTGCTCAGTCACTCAGTCATGTCCCACTCTTTGGGACCCCACGTATTACAGTCCACCAGACTCCTCTGTCCATGGGACTCTCCAGGCAAGAATACTGGAGTGGGTTGCCATTTTTCACTCCAGGGGAATCTTCCTGACCAGAGATTGAACCCGCTTCTCGTGCCTCTCCTGCATTGGCAGGAAGATTCTTTACCACTGAGCCGCCTGGGAAGCTCAAATACCTTTGCGTTGTCCTTGGGGCTTAAAATGCTCCAATGCTTAAGAATCTCCTCGAAACCTTCTGATGAACCTTGAAGGCATTATGCTAAGTGAACTACATCAGAGAGACAAAGAAAAGTGATACAATTTATATGCTGATTTTAAAAAAGCCAAACTCTGAGAACCGGAGAAGAGAGTGGTGGTTACCAGGGGCTGGTGGGGTGGGGAAAATGAGGAGATGCTGGTCAAACAGTATGAACTTCCATTTATAAGATTAACACATTCTGGGGATCTAATGTATGTCATGGTGGTTGTAGTTAATAGTATTGTATTATATACTTGACTTGAATTAAAGGGATTCCTTGGTGGCTCAGATGATAAAGAATCTGCTTGCAATGCAGGAAACCTGAGCTCAATCCCTGGATCAGGAAGATCCCCTAGAGAAGGCCATGGCTACCCATTCCAGTATTCTTGCCTGGAGAATTCCATGGACAGAGCAGCCTGGCGGGCTGTAGTCCATGGGGTCACAAAGAGTTGGATGTGACTGAGAGACTGACACTTTCTATATACTTGACAGTTGCTACAGTTCATTTCAGTTCAGTTCAGTCACTCAGTCGTGTCCGACTCGTGAATCACAGCTTGGCAGGCCTCCCTGGCCATCACCAACTCCCGGAGTTCACTCAAACTCATGTCCATTGAGTCGGTGATGCCATCCAGTCATCTCATCCTCTGTTGTCCCCTTCTCCTCCTGCCTTCAATCTTTTCCAGCATCAGGGTCTTTTCCAATGAGTCAACTCTTTGCATCAGGTGGCCAAAATATTGGAGTTTCAGCTTTAGCATCAGTCCTTCCAATGAACCCCAGGACTGATCTCCTTTAGGATGGACTGGTTGGATCTCCTTGCAGGGAGACTTCCAAGGGATTCTCAAGAGTCTTCTCCAGCACCACAGTTCAAAAGCATCAATTCTTTGGCGCTCAGCTTTCTTCACAGTCCAACTCTCACATCCATACATGACTACTGGAAAAACCATAGCCTTGACTAAATGGACCTTTTTGGCAAAGTAATATCTCTGCTTTTCAATATGCTATCTAGGTTGGTCATAACTTTCCTTCCAAGGAGTAAGCATCTTTTAATTTCATGGCTGCAGTCACCATCTGCAGTGATTTTGGAGCCCCCCAAAAATAAAGTCTGACACTGTTTCCACTGTTTCCCCATCTATTTCCCATGAAGTGATGGGACCAGATGCCATGATCTTCGTTTTCTGAATGTTGAGCTTTAAGCCAACTTTTTCACTTTCCACTTTCACTTTCATCAAGAGGCTTTTTAGTTCTTCACTTTCTGCCATAAGGGTGGTGTCATCTGCATATCTGAGGTTATTGATATTTCTCCTGGCAATCTTGATTCCAGCTTGTGCTTCTCCCAGCCCAGTGTTTCTCATGAGGTACTCTGCATAGAAGTTAAATAAACAGGGTGACAATATACAGCCTTGACATACTCCTTTTTCTATTGGGAACCAGTCTGTTGTTCCATGTCCAGTTCTAACTGTTGCTTCCTGACCTGCATATAGCTTTCTCAAGAGGCAGGTCAGGTGGTCTGGTATTCCCATCTCTTGAAGAATTTTCCACAGTTTATTGTGATCCACACAGTCAAAGGCTTTGGCATAGTCAATAAAGCAGAAATAGATGTTTTTCTGGAACTCTTTTGCTTTTTTGATGATCCAGTGGATGTTGGCAATTCAATCTCTGGTTCCTCGGCCTTTTCTAAAACCAGCTTGAACATCTGGAAGTTCATGGTTCATGTACTGCTGAAGCCTGGCTTGGAGAATTTTGAGCATTACTTTACCAGTGTGTGAGATGAGTGCAATTGTGTGGTAGTTTGAGCATTCTTTGGCATTGCCTTTCTTTGGGATTGGAATGAAACCTGACCTTTTCCAGTCCTGTGGCCACTGCTGAGTTTTCCAAATTTGCTGGCATATTGAGTGCAGCACTTTCACAGCATCATCTTTCAGGATTTGGAATAGCTCCACTGGAATTCCATCACCTCCACTAGCTTTGTTCATAGTGATGCTCTCTAAGGCCCACTTGACTTCACATTCCAGGATGTCTGGCTCGAGGTGAGTGATCACACCATCGTGATTATCTCGATCATAAAGCTCTTTTTTGTACAGTTCTTCTGTGTATTCTTGCCACCTCTTCTTAATATCTTCTGCTTCTGTTAGGTCCATACCATTTTTGTCTTTTATCGAGCCCATCTTTGCATGAAATATTCCCTTGGCATCTCTAATTTTCTTGAAGAGATCTCTAGTCTTTCCCATTCTGTTGTTTTCCTCTATTTCTTTGCATTGATCGCTGAGGAAGGCTTTCTTATCTCTCCTTGCTATTCTTTGGAACTCCGCATTCAGATACTTATATCTTTCCTTTTCTTCTTTGCTTTTCACTTCTCTTCTTTTCACAGCTATTTGTAAGGCCTCCCCAGACAGCCATTTTACTTTTTTGCATTTCTTTTCCGGGGGATGGTCTTGATCCCTGTCTCCTGTACAATGTCACAAACTTCTGTCCATAGTTCATCAGGCACTCTGTCTATCAGATCTAGTCCCTTAAATCTATTTCTCACTTCCACTGTATAATCATAAGGGATTTGATTTAGGTCATACCTGCATGGTCTAGTGGTTTCCCCCACTTTCTTCAATTTCAGTCTGAATTTGGCAATAAGGACTTCATGATCTGAGCCACAGTCAGCTCCCAGTCTTGTTTTTGCTGACTGTATAAAGCTTCTCCATCTTTGGCTGCAAAGAATATAATCAATCTGATTTCGGTGTTGACCATCTGGTGATGTCCATGTGTAGAGTCTTCTCTGTGTTGTTGGAAGAGGGTGTTTGCTATGACCAGTGGATTCTCTTGGCAAAACTCTATTAGCCTTTGCCAGTTGCTACAAGTAGATCTTAAATCTCACCACACAAAAAAAGAAATGATAATTATGTGATGAGGTAGAAGAGTTACCTAAGGCAATGGTGGCCATCATATTGCAACAAATATAAATGTATCAAATCAAACTTTATGCACCTTAAACTTACACGATGTTATATTTCAATTAGTTCCATAAAGCTGGAAAGAATATACAGATTCTCAGTGTTGCTCATCCTCAGATTCTTCTGATCTAGGTGTTCTGGGATGTAGCGCTGAGACATTATTGCCTTGTTGTTTTAATTTTCAAATTTTATACAATTTTTAAAGCATGCTTTCCACTTATAGTTATTACAAGATGTTGACTCTATCCCCATGTTGTGCAGTACAATCTCGAGCCTGTCTTGTACTCAGTAGTCTGTACCTCCTGCACCCCATCCCTAAATCGCCCCTCCCCCTCCCCCTGGTAACCAGCAGTTTGTTTCCTGTATCTGTGAGTCTGCCTTTTTAAATCCAACTGCACTTTCTGTCATTTGGCTATGTTGGGTCTTAGTTGCGGCACACAGGATCTTCATTGCAGCATGGGGTCTTTTGTTGTGGTGTGAAAACTCTCTGATTCTGCAACTCGGGTTCAGTAGTTGCAGCTCGCAGGCTTAGTTGCTCTGTGACATGTGGGATCTTAGTTCCTTAACCAGGAATCGAACCCACTTCCCCTGCCTTGGAAGGCAGATTCTTAACCACTAGACCACCAGGTAAGTCCCATTATCCAACTGCCTTTAAAAAAAAAGCCCCAGGGTTTTTGATTTAGGCATTTCTTTCTGGTCTACACTTTGAAAAACACTGCCTCCTCCCCATACATTTCATTAGAAAATGACAATTGACTTTCTGGCTGAGAGCTATTTCTGACTGATTAGGTACCAGCCACCAACAGGACAGGGCTTAAACCTGCACCACTAGGAAGGTCCTGCTCCAGGTTACATGAGCCTGAGCCACCGAGAATGGATTCTCTGATCATTGCCTGGTCCGTCTGGTGACGGTTCCTTGTCCCCAGCCAGGAGGCACCCAGCAGAACATAGCTCTGAGAGGGGCTTCTTCACCCAGAGCTTGGACTCGGTAGGCTGGTCTAGTGAGCCCTCTGCCAGCTGATTCATTCATTACAACAATGTTTGTGCTGGGCTCAGAGTGAGGTGCTGAGGATGGAATGTTAAGCAGACTCACAGGCAGATCCTGACCTCAAGGTGCTTGTGATCTGATGGGGAGACAGACCATCAAATAAGGCCAAAAACACAATTGAAAGTGGAGAAGTAGTGCCCAGTGTAGGATAAGGGTGTGTAGCACAGTCAGGAAAGCAGAAGGGCTTCCCTGGGCAAGAGACCCCTGAGTGAGATCAGAAGGAAGAGTGGGTGTTAGCCAGGCTGGAGGTGGGAGAGCTTCTTGCCATCTTTGAGGGGTCCTGATGTGCTCAGTTGCTCAGCCGTGTCCAACTCTTTGTGGCCCCATAGACTATAGCCCACCAGGCTCCTCTGTCCATGGAATTTTCCCAGGCAAGAATACTGGAGTGGATTGCCATTTCCTTCTCCAGGGAAGAGTTTCCTTTACTGGTATTGAAAAAGGCAAAGATGGGGAAAAGGGAGAGATGTGAATGACATAGAGCCAGCTGCATCTCCACAGCTGGCAAGGATGATTTATGGAACATACCCCATCTACATGACTACAGGGGGCAAAGGGAAGGACAGTTCTTAGGGGGCAGAGGGGGCCTCTGTCACCCATCCCTCTTCCATCCTATCTCCTGACCTGTGCAAAATTCACTTTCTAACTTGGCAGGTGAACCAAGTGTGGCTGGAAGGAAAATGAATGAATACAGGCCACGGACACATCCGTGGAGTGAGACAACCAGTGCTTTTCTCAGAAGTTTGGGAAGAGAACTACTTTCTGCTTTGTTACATAGCCCCAAAGCAGAACCTGGTCTCTGATCCATAATATGTATATGTCATATATGGAACAAGTCGCCAGTCCAGGTTCGATGCACGATACTGGATGCTTGGGGCTGGTGCACTGGGACGACCCAGAGGGATGGTATGGGGAGGGAGGAGGGAGGAGGGTTCAGGATGGGGAACACATGTATACCTGTGGTGGATTCATTTCGATATTTAGCAAAACCAATACAATATTGTAAAGTTAAAAAAAAAAAAAATAAAGTGGTGGCCACAGCCCATGTATTACCCAAGGCTGCATAAGAGCCAAAAGGGCAGGCACATTTCAAAATGTTGGTGTGTGCTAGCCTTGGTCAGCAGACTCCTTCATGGGAAAGATAGACTCAGAGCAGCGCCCACCAGATGGCAAACAAAGATGGAAGAAAACTCTGCTCAGCTAAGGGAAAGGACTAAGGGAAGCTAGCTTCTGTCTGCTACCTGCTCTGGATTCACTGTCACTGGCTCCTCCCACCGGTTCACACCCACTGCTTTGCTCTCCTGCACTGAGGACTCACAAACAATGCCTTACTATACCCCTCGGCACTGAACCCCACTAAACCTCTTCTGTTGGCAACTGGATCAGTTTTCCGAGATTTCATTCACCCTCTACACACATCAATGATTTTAGAGCTTGCAAAATGCAGGCTGCCCTCTTGGAGGAGATAATCATTATGGCCTGGCCACCTCTTGAGAAACAGAAGGAGCTGGGCGAACACTGAGATCATCAATCTCTAGAAATTTATTTAAGCCTTTGTAATTAACCACACCCTATTTTCATAGCCCAAACTCCATACACGCGAAAGGGACAAATGACAGTAGAAGCCAAGCCCATGATGAAGTCGAGATATTGCAAGGAGATATCTTTTCTTATTTGCTCCTCCTCTTTTTGGTTGTTGTTTTTATTTTCACTACTCTAGGAGGTGAGTCATAAAAGATATTGCTGTGATTTATGTCCAAGATCGTTCTGCCTATGTTTTCCTCAAAGAGTTTTATTGTGTCTGACCTTATGTATAGATCTTAATTCCATTTTGAGTTTATTTTGGTGTATGGTGTTAGGAAGTGTTCTAATTTCATTGTTTTCATGTGTAGCTGTCCAGTTTTCCTAGCACCGCTTTTTGAAGAGTCTCTTCAGTATTCTGTATTCTCGTCTCCTTTGACTATTCAAGAGGAAATGGCACCTATTTATTCAGAGTTGGCTGTATCAAAGGAAGTCAGCCACTGTCAATAGCTTTTGGCAGAGATTCAAGGCAGGCAGAAAGGGAGGGCTCCAGGTATGCTTTAATTGGACTTGTTGCCATGGGGAAGCTGGGGGAGAGGCAACTATGTGATTGGTTTGGGCAACATAGCTGCCTTTTCCTAATTGGTCCTGAGTTGGAAGTGGATGCCAATCTAGAGAAGCTGGCAGTCATTGACTCTTCCTTGACTATTCCCCGATGGCTCAGTGGGTAAAGAATCCACCTGTAATGCAGGAGATGTAGGAGACGTGGGCTTGATCTCTGGGTCAGGAAGATCCCCTGCAGGAGGAAATGGCAGCCCTTTCCAGTATTCTTGTCTGAAAAATCCCATGGACAGAGGAGCCTGGCACGCTACAGTTCATGAGGTCGCAAAGAACCAGATATGACTGAGCACAATGGGCTTGGCTTGGCTTGGCTTTCTGGGCCAACTGCTATTAGAAGTTGAGGGTTGTGCACTGTTGTCAAACTGGCCACTGTCAGTTGGTATAGTCAATCTTGCACTGTGTTGAGTTCCATTTTAGCCTCTTGAAATTGAAAATGAATGTTTTTTTCTTGCCCTAGTTCTTTGGTCATTCCTATAGGTTGTCCAGGTTTGTTGGAAGTGTAGATAAAATATCCTGGGTTTGCAGCTGACTCCAGAGTGAAATAGGAATCCACCTGTTCCTTGAGGAAAGTGAAAGGCAGACAATCCTTAGCCTTCAGTGAACTCAGTTCTTTGATGTGCTTTTTCTGAAACACAGAGCAGAGTTTGTTAGGTGGCCAGGCTACCTTGGGAAGAAAGAAAGGAGAGATCAAGGCAGTTGTTGTCAAAGTTCAGGCTTTCAGTCTTATCATTTAGGCTTTGCACGTTCCTGGGTGGCAGGACAGGGGACATTTTGTTCCTAGGTCTCCTACCTTTAGTTGCAAAGAAGGATGCTTTGGCCTTTTGACTTTGTCACAGTAAAGACAGAGCTCCCCTTTCGAGACAGCCAAAAAAATACGATTCTTTTCCTCGTTCATAGGTTTCACAACTCTTCTGTGTGAAACTGATATATAAAAAGTCTCTGAAATTATGGACAAGGGTGGGGAAGAGGAAGGAGAGGATGAGATGAATGGAGAGAGTACCATGGAAGCATATACATTAACACATGTAAAACAGATAGCCAGTGGGAATTTGCTGTGACTCGGAACTCAAACTGGGACTCTAATAACTTTAGAGGGTTGGGAATGGGCAGGGGAGGTGGGAGAGAGGTTTAAGACAGAGGAGACATACGTACATCTATGGTTGATTCATGCTGATTTATGACAGAAATCAAACCAATATTGTAAAGCAATCATCAATCAATTAAAAATAAATAAATATAGTAATAATAATAAAGTCTTTGGAAAAAGTCAGAAACTGGATCAGCCCAAGAGGAAAAAAATGATCTTTTTTTTTTCCTGTTGACATTTTGGGTTTAATCACCATGTTTCCCTGTGCAGTGTCATCAAATTCTCAGGCCTGGATTGTCCCAGGACCCAAGAATGTTCCTCTTTTTAGAATTTCCCACTCCCTGTCCCTCTGGCTCCTCTTCCTCCCAGCCCTCCCAGGGAGACTTCTTTGAAGTCAGGGGGTCTCTGGGCCCACATTCCCATCCTTGCTGCTAACTGCCATCAGCTGCCCTGTGCTCTTTCCAGGAGGCAGACCTTTGCTGGTCCCAGGGGAGGGAGGTGCTGAGCTGCCCCATGGGGGAGGGCCTCCCTACTATAGGCAAGGGCAGTGAGAGAATGAGAACCACTTCTGCTGAGTAAAGCAACGCTGAGAGTCACCTCGGGCTGTGACATCCTTGTCTGGGACTGCCTTGAGGACCCCGCCTTCCAAAACCAGAACTTGCTGGTTCCTGTCTCGAATGTTACACTTCTTAAAGGTTACAGATTTGACTCTTGGGCCTGAAAAACAGTACCAGAGATTAGAAACCATTAACAAGGCCTCAGCTCCCCACCTTTCTCAGCGGACTTAGGCAAGATGTATGCCTCTCATTAGTTTTCTATCCTAACTCATCCATCTATTCATTGACGAACTTCAGTGATTAACCCCTGCACACTGAAGTCAGACTGGGTTGGGGTCCCATCCTTGTTCAATCATTTACAAGCTGAAGTGTGCGTGTGTGCTCAGTCATGTCCGAGTCTTTGTGACCCCATGGACTATAGCCTACCAATCTCCTCTGTCCATGGGATTTCCCAGGCAAGAATTCTGGAGTGGGTTGCCACTTCCTTCTCCACATTTACAAACTGAACAAATTACTAAATCTCATTTGGCCCAACAGTAAAATGAGGCTACTAAAGGCTACCTTACACAGGGTTGGTGTGGGGAATAGGAGGGATTCAAGGAAAGTTCATTATTATTAGTGGTGGTATGGGTAACATTCATTGAAAAGTCATCATTGTTATAGGTAATAGTTGTATTGATACATCCAAATGAAAGGAAAGTAATACATCATAAAAAAGCAATATATCCATGACAGTACTAAAGATACATCATCATCATCATTACTAGTGATAGTATTGATAATCCTCTTTTCTGCATCATTTCCCTGGTGGACCCATGCTATCAGTAAGGCTGGGGTAGCACAGATATCTGCCATATTGGACACCAGTGAGGCCAGTGGTGAGGAGGGTAAAAGGCTGAAAATAATGAGGTGAAGCAAGAAGGCCCCAAGAACAGCAGCTTTGGATTGAGAGGAACTGGAGACGCAAGAGTTTGGAGCAAAGTGTGGAGGGACTGTGTCTGCCCTTGTGGAGCCTGAGTGGGCAGGGCCAGCTGCAACATTGGCCAGGGATTTCCTTGAACCTGTTGGTGGGGAGAAATTGGAGCATTCAGTCAATGCAGCCCTGCTTAGAAGAGGGGGGCAATCCTAGACTGGAAACTTGTCCCTGTGCCACTTGTGATAGGGCCAGTGACCATCCATCAGATGGTCAGGTGTTGGGGCTTCCCTGGTGGTCCAGTGCTTAAGAGCCTGCCTTGCAATGCAGGAGATGTGGGTTCGATCCCTGGTCTAGGAAGATCTCATATGCCATGGAGCAACTAAACCCATGAGCCTGTGCTTTAGAGCCCCCGAGTCACAACTACTGAAGCCCGAGTGCTCTAGGGCCCGTACTCTGCAACAAGAGAAGCCACTGCAGTGAGAAGCCAGCCCACCACAACTAGAGATTTGCCCCTGCTCCCAACAAGTAGAGAAAGCCTGTGTGCAACAATGAAGACCCAGAGCACCAAAAATAAATGAATAAAATTATAAAGAAAGATGGTCAGGTGTTTTATCCCGTACATAGAATTGATGATAGAGTCTATCTAGAACAACAGATATAAAATATGGTAATTGATAGATGACCTTGTAGATTAGAAATTGTACCATATAATTATATACAGACATAACATAGTCTGGATTCCTATTCACTACAAACATAATGCTTTCAGCCTGGAGCCATAGTATGCACCCTCTTCCTGTTGCCTGTGATCCACCTCCTCCCTGTCCTGTCATCTTAACTCACATGCCACCTCCTCCTCCTGAAGCCTTCTGTCAATCCCTTAGTGGGAGAGACATTTTCTACTTGGATCTGCCCCAGCCATCAGTCTGTGTTTGGGGAAGGACAGCAGGATGGCAAGATCTCATACTACGGGTATTGCATGCTTGTGTGGGGTTAATTTCTGACTCATTCTATATTTTTCACAGGCCCAGGGTGGGGCTTTCAGGAATCAGCCCTGGGTCAGAGTTCACTGAGGTGGCCTCTCTGGGTCTGGAGGAAGTTATCAGTGTGCTTCAGAGGGCTCTTCTTCTTAAAAACTTTTTTAAAAAATTATTATTAATTTTTTTATTAAAAAAATATTTGGCTGTCTCAGGTCTTGGTTGTGGCACGTGAGTTCTTTGTTGGGTCATGCGGGATCTTTCATTGCAGCGGTCAGACTCTTTGGTTGCGATGCGTGGGCTTAGTTGCTCCCCAGGATGTGAGATCTTAGTTCTCTGACCAGGGATTGAATTTGTGTTCCCTGCATTGCAAGGCAGATTCTTAACTACTGAACCACCAGGGAAGTCCCCCAAGGGCTCTCTGACCTCAGCCACATGTGACTTTTGTTGGAGAATAAAACAATGAAGGTCGAAACTAACTGAAGATGCATCTACTTGTATCCCCAAGTTCAAATTGTCTTTTTTTGGGGGAAAAATAGATTGACACAAAAAAATGGCATAAAAAGTACTGGAATATTGTTAAAAATCAGTGGCTCCACACTTTCTGGTACCTATGAGGTCTAAGAGAAGTACACGACTGACCTTTTACAAAACTGGCATCAGGGATGCACTACATGATCGGCACGCAGTGAAAGGAAATCATCTGGAGTTTGACACCACTAAGATAGGACAGCCCAGCTGAGGAAAGCTTCTGCACCATAAGGGCATGGTCATTCAGGGAGGTGGACAAAGTCTTCATCATTTGGCTTTTTCAGCCTGCATTCCTGCCATCCCTCCACTCTGGCTTCACAACTCAGTCCCAAGCTACTTCTCTTCCATATGCTCCTCTATGCCTTTGTTTACGCTGTTCCTTCTGCCTGGAATTGCTTTCTACCTTTATTCCCAGTGTAATTCCAACTTCTCCTTTGATATTCAGTGCAGGCATCACCTCCTCTGAGATATATAACACAATTCAACTCCCCAACATAAACTGGTTTTCTGTGTTCCTGAAACAACCTGTGCTGCCTTCTAATGCCATTTCTTCTATTCTTTGTATATCAAAATTGTTGTTAGAAGTCTGTTGCCCCACTTGCTCCCCCACTGGCCTGCAATTGCTGAAGGTTGAATGAAAGTCATCCTGTGCTCATTTGCATAAGTACTAAGGGAGCATTCACAGGACCTTCCTTGCCTGGCCCCACTGCAGTCTTGGAACAGCAACTTCTACACCCAAAGTCAATGGCCAGAGGTCTTACACAAGGGCCTGGGTTCCAGGGGCAGGTTGGGAGAACTTGAAACAAGGGCATCTCGGCAGAGAATGGCAATCAGTGGGCTTCTGGTGGGAGGAGCTTCCAATGTATCACTTTCCCTAGTCTCTGAGGGACATCAGGGCCAGAGGAATTGGGGCCAGTCCAAGAAAGAAGTCTAACTTTTAATGCCAACCAAACCATCATTGCCACCAGCAAAACTGGGAGTGGCAATCACTGGCTGGGCTAGCAGTGAATGTTCATCTTTTCTTTCTGTCATTGGGTTTTCATAGCACTTTATAGACACGGAAGTGTGGGACCCATGCACACGTTCTGGGACTCAAACTGAGGTCTTCCCGTTGTGTGTGATGGAAGGACCCATAGACTTAGAGGCAGGCAGACCTGCTGATCATCCCGTCTCTGCTTACTTGTCACTACATGTCTTATATGAGTTACTCACATTTCTGATGATCTGTCTGTCGGGACCAGCCCAACAATGAACCGACTGGAGGGAGCAATGCCGCAGAAGAATAAAGAAGAAGACTCAGAAATACAGTGGGGATCAGGGGGCTGATGCCATTCCAGGCAAAAGCCCAGATCCTAATCCTTGCATGCTTTTTATTGTTAACTTCTACTTCTTTATTCCTGCTCTAGAGATACCTGTTCTTTACGATCTCAGATCGGGGATAAAGATATACAATGCACAGTCCTCAGTGTCAAACCTTCAGGGCTTTCATGACTTTGTTTAGCCTTTTGACTAGTGGCGTCCTTTTTCAGCAACTCCCTCAAGGCTCTGGTTACGGGAACAGTCACTAATGATTTTCCATCAGTCACATCAGTACTTAAACATCTTGTTTTCAAGATGTCTTTCCACAATGTACTTTTTACTGCTCCCAGCCCTTCACCTGGGGGTGATGAGAAAGTCATTCTTATTTTTCAAATAAGCCCCATTAATTATAGTACAGGCCTGTGCATAGCATATTCCCTACACTGTCTTTATCAAAAAGGTGGAAATATAACACTTTCCCAGTAAAGTTGGGCTTCCCAGGTGTCACAGTTGGTGAAGAATCCACCTGTCAATGCAGGAGACTGAAGAGATGTGAGTTCTATCCCTGGGTCAGAAAGATCCCCTGGAGTAGGAAAAGACAACTCACTCTAGTATTTTTGATTGGAAAATTTCATGGACAGAAGAGCCTGGCAGGCCACAGTCCATGCGGTGGCAAAGAGTCAGACATGACTGAGCACACACACAGTAAAGTTGTCATGGGAAACGAACATTCCCTTGTGGAAAGAGTTCAGCATGGAGTTTGGTATATATTTATCAAGAAATGTGAATTTCCTGCCCTTCACCAGTTCCAAGTCCTGTATCAACTTCCTGGGTTTATTCTTCCCCCAAAGGCTAATTTTTTCAAAGCAGAAATTGCAAGGGCTGGGTGCCAATTCCACCCACCCACCCCCAGTTTTAGATGCCCCCAGTTTTAGATGTTCCCTGCTTCTTAAAGGAGGCTTAGGTACACACCACCCTCCCCTCCCATCCCACAACCGCTTGGAAGGTCACCAGAGTGGGTGGGAGCCACAGAAGAAAGGCTGGGGTCTGATGCCAGGGCGCCTTGTGCTGATGACAAGAGACAAAGACAAAAAGTTAGCAACTGCAATGCATTAGCCTAAGGTGTAAGTTCATTTGCTTAGAGGTGATTTAATTCTTAACTTTGGCAATTGTTAAACGGCAATCTGTAAAACTCTCACACAGAAACATATTAATGCTCTTAAGAGGGTTCTGTGTCCAATAATTTGGGGAGATTCTGAATTAAGTACTGTTAAGCCTGATTCCTTAAAGTGGGACTTCTCAGAGCCATTCCCCACCTCCCCCCAAATATTTGGTGAGGAATTACAAGAGTTTTGCCAATGGTGATCTAGCTAGACCTCCTCCAGTCCAAAAAAGGGGTCCCTTTTCTGATTTTTGGTTTGGAGGGCTAAGTAAGACTTTCAACAAGATGGATCTCACTCCTGGTTATTCCTTTGAAATTTTTAAATTTTATTTTATTTATTTATTTGGCTGTGCCAGGTCTTATAGTTGCAGCATGTGGGATCCAGTTCCCTGAGCAGGGATCCAACCTAGGCCTCTCTCATTGGGAGTGCAGAGTCTTAGCTACTGGACCACCAGGAAGTCCTGTGGTTTTGCCTTTTGTGGTCTAGGGAGTTTAGTATCTGCAAACTAGTTGATTGAGAATCAGTGCTTTGAAGTTTTGTTCTGTTTTTTAAATCAGAGTGTGTGTATGAAAATTGTGTCTACTCAGGATAGGCCTGAGGTCCTGAATCCTAATATGTCCCTTTCCAACACTTTTCATAACTGTCCCTGTCTACCTAATGTGCTTGGGCTTCCCAGGTGGCTCAGTGGTAGAGAATCCACCTGCAATGCAGGAGATCCAGGTTCAATATCCCCTGGAGAAGGAAATGGTAACCCACTCCAGTATTCTTGCCTGGAGAATCCCATGAACAGAGAAGCCTGGCAGGCTACAGTCCATAGGGTTGCAAAGAGTTGGACATAACTTAGAGACTAAAAAACAACAATTTAATGTGCTAGGGAAATTCCTGGAACTCAGTTCTTTGGCAAACTGGACAGAGGAAGAACCATTTCTATAGACAGCATTGAACACATTTCCTGTTTGGGAATCACTTTTTGATGCTCATGATGAATTTGTAGAGGTTGCTTACCTTCCAGGTCTGGCAAGGATTCAGACTCATCTTCATGGAACTCACAGCCAGTTTTCATGTCTGAGCTGCCCTCTGAAGAAGACATCACCCAAGGGGGAGAATTAACGTGATGGGAGAGGTGAAGGGAACTCTGGACCTGCAGAGATCAGGGGATACTGGTTATGAAATCTCCCTAGTCTAGAAAACCTCAGCTAGTGCCCTAATGCCTACCTACAGGACCTTGCCTCGTCTCTACTTGGGGATGTTGCTTTAATGTCGAAGTACGAAATCATTTCAGTTCATAATGAAATTCTGTTTAGAGTGTAGTCCACTGAGGTAATCCAGTGGTTTACCTATCAAATGACTATTTTTGGCTACTTGCTGTATTTTATTTCCCATGTAGAAGAATTCCCAGGAATCACCTGGAAGGAGTCTTGCTAAAATGCAGATTCTGAAACAGCAGGTCTGGCAAGTTCATAGGAGATGCTGCTGGTTCACAGACTGAGTGTGTGTATGTGTGTTAATCGCTTAGTCGTGTCCAACTCTTTGCAACCCTATGGACTGTCTATGGGATTCTCCAGGCAAGAATACTAGAGTGGGTTGCCATTGCCTTTTCCAGGGGATCTTCCTAACCCAGGGATTGAACTCAAGTCTCTTGCATTACAGGCAGACACTTTACTGTCTGAGCCACCAGGGAAGCCACTGTCAGGCATATATTGGATTGCCCCAGAAGTATTTTTGGGTTTTTAGTAACAGTTTATGGAAAACCTGAATGAAAGTTTGAGTCAACCAAATACACACACACACACACACACATGTACACGCATGCACGAGTGCGCGCGCGCACACACACACACACACACATATATATACTTGTCTTAGAGATTCTTACAGAAATCCCCTAGACATGAAGAAATCTAGTGTTTGAGTTGAGAAGTCTGGGGACCACTGGTTTAGAAAGTATAGGTCATGTTGATCAGGCAGAGCACTCCCTTGGGATTAGTCAGTCCCTATAACAGCGCATAGGAGAAGAAAATGGCAACCCATTCCGCTGTTCCTGCCTGGAGAATCCCAAGGACCGAGGAGCCTGATGGGCTGCCATCTATGGGGTCGCACAGAGTCGGACACGCCTGAAGTGACTTAGCAGCAGCAGCAGCATGACAGTGCATTTAGGTGTGGAAACAAAACTGTTAGAATGGGGTTGTGTTGTGCTGGGAGACAGAGAAGACTGGATTGATCCACCCAATAAAGAAAAAAAATGTCTGATACTTCCACAAGCACCAGAGAAGGGCAAGGGAAGGGCCCTGGAAATTGAGGGAGGCCAAGGAGTATGAAAGGAGAAAGAGAGGACTGGGAGCTGGAGCTGGAGGAGATGCTGTGTGAGAAGTTTCTGATGAAGGTACCACTGATGTGTGTCCTACCAGGAAGGGTACAGGTGGCTTGCTATATGCTGTCATCTCCTATGTGTGTGATGACACCTTGCTACTCTGGGTGTGGTCTGGGGATCAGTAGTATCAGTAACACTTGAGAGCTTATAGACAGAAATAGAGAACATGGGGCCCCACCTCAACCCCAGAAACAAGTCTTCCTACTAACAAGATATCCAGATCATTCCCATACACACTGGCATTTTAGAAGCACTGAGCTAGCTGAGTTTCTCAGTACTGCTGACACGGAAATACTCAGAGGAGCTAATAAAAATATAGAGGCCTGGGTCCCACCCTCAGAAATTCCTATTTGAGGGACTTCCACGGTGGTCCAGTAGTTAAGAATTTGCTAGCTAATGCAGGGGACACAGGTTCCATCCCTGGTTCAGAAACAACCCACATGCTGTTGGACAATTAAGTCTGTGTGCCACAAATAGTGAGCCCGCCTGCATCCTGATCCTGTACTCTGCAGCAACAGAAGCCACTCCTAGAGTACTGCTAGAGAATAGCCTCTGACTACAACTAGAGAAAGCCCATGCACGGCAACGAAGACCTAGTGCAGCCAAAAATAAATACATAAAAAAGAAATTCCTATTTGATTGATCTAGGAAGTTGACTCAGCATCAGGATATTTAAAAGTCTTGCAGGTGTTTCTAAAGCCAAGCGAGAACTACAGGGCTGGTACTGCTCAGTACCACTTTTTTGTTTGTTTGTTTTTGGAGGAAATCAAAGTTCTGGGTCAGTTTGGGACCAACACAAGAACCAACTGAAGTATGTAAGCCAAGAGAGAGATCAGAGGGCATAAGAAATCGCTGATGACAAAGAGGTACACTGAGGTCTTAGGAACTAGGGTAAGAGAAATTGGGTTTCCACCGTATGTTGGACAGGCCATTAAGTCAATTCCTACTTAAACATTGCAAAAAAGATGATTCCAATAGCCTGGAGAACTTGGAAATGTCTAGGTAACTGACATCCAGTTATGGACAAAATAGGCTCACAAGGCTAATGAAATTCACAACAGACTCTTAGATGATATTTACTTGGGTGGTATCTACAGATCCATCTAAAAAAGTCACATTCAGCCATCTGGCATCTGTCTCCATCAAGCAGAGTGCTCAAAACAGTGAGTCCAAAAGCACTCTTCTAAGACAAATTCTCTATTTGCCTTCAAAATTAGTCACTCCAGCCCCTGGAATAGAGAAGTTTGTGACATCAGTGGTACTCTACCACGACACACCAAGATGGGTATGATCCCAAGCTTCATACTCGCCCTCTCCCATTGTTGTTGTATCACTAACAACCCATTGATATCTACGGCCTCCTGGGAGAAAATGCCTGTTCTTGTTCTTAGGAGCAAGTTGCTCAAGGTGGTCTTAGGGATAAAATTCCGAAGAGCTAGAAAAGCATAAGCATAGTTAAAAAAAAAATTTCAGCCAAGCCAATGAGTGCTATTCCACATTTTCATCTATGCAGGTCCATAGCTAAGGAAAACAATTTAGATGTAACTTGATCCAGAAGACTGTGAAGGGCCAAAATCACTGGGACCCACAGCTCAGAGGGTGATTTTTAGAAACCAGGGATGAGGACCACATACCTGGGCCAGGGAGATCCCGTGTCTGAGGCTCTGAGTGGATATCAGCATGCTGGTGTGTCTTATACACTATCAGGACTGCTGCTCATCTGGATAATGGATGGGAGTGGGTAGATGTGAAATTATGATAACAAAAATTAGTTAACAACTCACGGGTGGGGCAGATTAAAGATGACTGTGGAGTCTTTAATATTCCTCTCCTTGAGATGAGTGATCCATATATCCTGTCTTTGACTCTGGGTGGGTTCTGTGATTGCTCAGGCAATAGAAGGTGGTGGAATTGTGTCTGTTTCCAGTCTCTTCCAGGTCTTAGGGACTGGTGGCGTTTACTTCCTGTCTCTTGGGATATTTGTTCTTGCAACCCAGTCATTATTCTGTGAGAAATCCCAAGTAGCCCCACTTAGGAGGTCCACGTGGAAAGAAATTAAGGCTCCATTGAGACACCTGCTGAGCTCTTAGCTGACATGCAGCACCAATATGAGAGTGAAAGGAGGGGCCTCCTGGGAAAGCATCCTCCAGGCCCAGTTGAGTCACATGAAACAGAGTCACTTTCTCAGCTGAGCCCTGTCCATAATGCAGAATTGTAAGCAAAATAAGCCAAAAAATGAGACTTTCCTGGAGGTCCAGTAGCTAAGACTCTGCACTTCCACTGCTGGGGCACATGCTTGATCCCTGAGGGGACTGAGATTCCACATGCCATGCTGCATGGCCAAAAAAAAAAGAAAAAGCCACAAAGTTTTGGGGTGGTTGGTTATGGCAGGAATAGATAATTAGAAGAAATTTTGGTATCAGAAGTGAGGTGCTCCAGTAACTAAAGTTTAAAACACGTGACTCCAGCTTTGTGTTTGAGAGGCTGGTAGAAGATGGGAGGCTTTGAGGAGACTGCTCGAAAGGCTTGAAGGGCAGTGGGGAAGATGCAACTGAAAACTGGAGAAAAGAATGGTGTGTGTTATGTCACAGAGGGGGAAAGTTCAGCAAAACTGATGCCTGAAACAATGTGGGAAATTGAATCTCAGAAGGATTGAAGGGTGTGCCTGGGAGGTTCGTTAAAAAACTTGAAGGTCTTGTCCCACAGAAACCTCACAGGTGATGCAAGGTACGTGGGCTGTCTGCAAAGGAAATGTAGGTGTGTCTTTTTGTCTAGTGGAATTGATTATCGATTGAGAATGCAAGACATTTTTTAAAATTTACAGTTATTGAATTTATTTACCCATTAGTGAAAAATTTAATTAATTTATAATCTATAGTTTGATTCCAAGTTAGTTAAAAGGAAGATCATCAGAATTGTATCATGATGATCTTGTTGTTGTTTAGTTGCTAAGTTGTGTCAGACTGTTTGCAACCACATGGACTGTAGCCTGCCAGGCTCTTCTGTCCGTGGGATTTCCCAGCCAAAAATACTGGAGTGGGTTGCCATTTCCTTCTCCAGGGGATCTTCCTGACTTAGGGATAGAACCCATATCTCCTGTTTGGCAGACAGATTCTTTACCACTGAGACACCTGGGAAGCCCTATAAGTGTATGTGCATAGTGGCGGCTGCACAGCGCTGGAGCGGCAAGTGGCCAAGAGGAGATACCCCACGGCCAAGGTCAGGAGTGGTGATTGCACTTAGCTGGAATGGCCATGTAGAGATACTCCAAGTCCAAGGTCAGAAAAACCCCAGTAAGACGGTAGACACTGGAGAGGCTGTGAGGAGATACCCCAAGTCCAAGGGCAAAATGAGAAGCCCCACCAAGAAAGACTGTTCAGTTCAGTTCAGTCACTCAGTCGTGTCTGACTCTTTGCAACCCCAAGAATCGCAGCATGCCAGGCCTCCCTGTCCATCACCAACTCCCGGAGTCTACTCAAACTCATGTCCAGCGAGTTGGTGATGCCATCCAGCCGTCTCATCTTCTGTCGTCCCCTTCTCCTCCTGCCCCCAATCCCTCCCAGCATCAAGATCTTTTCCAATGAGTCAGCTCTTCGCACGAGGTGGCCAAAGTATTGGAGTTTCAGCTTCAGCATCAGTCCTTCCAATGAATACCCAGGACTGATATCCTTCAGGATGGACTGGCTGGATCTCCTTGCAGTCCAAGGGACTCTCAAGAGTCTTCTCCAACACCACAGTTCAAAAGCATCAACTCTTCTGCACTCAGCTTTCTTCACAGTCCAATTCTCACTTCCATACATGACTACTGGAAAAATCATAGCCTTGACTAAATGGACCTTTGTTGGGAAAGTAATGTATCTGCTTTTGAATATACTGTCTAGGTTGGTCATAAGTTTCCCTCCAAGGAGTAAGGGTCTTTTAATTTCATGGCTGCAATCATCATCTGCAGTGATTTTGGAGCCCCCCAAAATAAAGTCTGACACTGTTTCCCCATCTATTTCCCAGGAAGTGATGGGACCAGATGCCATGATCTTAGTTTTCTGAATGTTGAGCTTTAAGCCAACTTTTTCACTTTCCACTTTCACTTTCATCAAGAGGCTTTTTAGTTCCTCTTCACTTTCTGCCATAAGGGTGGTGTCATCTGCATATCTGAGGTGATTGATTTTTCTCCTGGCAATCTTGATCCCAGCTTGTGTTTCTTCCAGCCCAGTGTTTCTCATGATGTACTCTGCATATAAGTTAAATAAGCACAATGAAAATATACAGCCTTGACATACCCCTCTTCCTATTTGGAATCAGTCTGTTGTTCTAACTGTTGCTTCCTGACCTGCATATAGGTTTGCCAAGAGGCAGGTCAGGTGGTCTGGTATTCCCATCTCTTTCAGAATTTTCCACAGTTTATTGTGATCCACACAGTCAAAGGCTTTGGCATAGTCAATAAAGCAGAAATAGATGTTTTTCTGGAACTCTCTTGCTTTTTCAATGATCCAGTGGATGTTGGCAATTTGATCTCTGGTTCCTCTGCCTTTTCTAAAACTAGCTCAAACATCTGGAAGTTCACAGTTCACGTATTGCTGAAGCCTGGCTTGGAGAATTTTGAGCATTATTTTACTAGTGTGTGAGATGAGTGCAATTGTGTGGTAGTTTGGGCATTCTTTGGCATTGCCTTTCTTTGGGATTGGAATGAAAACTGACCTTTTCCAGTCCTGTGGCCACTGCTGAGTTTTCCAAATTTGCTGGCATATTGAGTGCAGCACTTTCACAGCATCATCTTTCAGGATTTGAAAGAGCTCAACTGGAATTCTGTCACCTCCACTAGCTTTGTTCATAGTGATGCTTTCTAAGGCCCACTTGACTTCACATTCCAGGATGTCTGGCTTTAGGTGAGTGATCACACCATCGTGATTATCTCGATCATGAAGCTCTTTTTTGTACAGTTCTTCTGTGTATTTTTGCCACCTCTTCTTAATATCTTCTGCTTCTGTTAGGTCCGTACCATTTCTGTACTTTACTGAGCAGCTTTGCATGAAATGTTCCCTTTGCAACTCTAACTTTCTTGAAGAGATCTCTAGTCTTTCCCATTCTGTTGTTTTCCTCTATTTCTTTGCCTTGATAGCTGAGGAAGGCTTTCTTATCTCTCCTTGCTATTCTTTGAACTCCTCATTCAAATGGGAATATCTTTTCTTTTCTCCTTTGCTTTTGGCTGCTCTTCTTTTCACAGCTATTTGTAAGGCCTCCTTAGACAGCCATTTTGCATTTTTGCATTTCTTTTCCATGGGGATGGTCTTGATCCCTGTCTCCTGTACAATGTCACGAACCTCCGTCCATAGTGCATCAGGCACTCTGTCTATCAGGTCTAGTCCCTTACATCTGTTTCTCACTTCCACTGTATAATCATAAGGGATTTGATTTACGTCATACCTGAATGGTCTAGTGGTTTTCCCTACTTTCTTCAATTTCAGTCTGAATTTGGCAATAAGGAGTTCATCATCTGAGCCACAGTCAGCTCCCGGTCTTGTTTTTGCTGACTGTATAGAGCTTCTCCATCTTTGGCTGCAAAGAATATAATCAATCTTGACCATCTGGTGATGTCCATGTGTAGAGCCTTCTCTTGTGTTGTTGGAAGAGGGTATTTGCTATGACCAGTGCGTTCTCTTGGCAGAACTCTATTAGCCTTTGCCCTGCTTCATTCTGTACTCCAAAGCCAAATTTTCCTGTTACTCCAGGTGTTTCTTGACTTCCTACTTTTGCATTTCAGTCCCCTATAATGAAAAGGACATCTTTTTTGGGTGTTAGCTCTAAAAGGTCTTGTAGACCTTTAGAATCATAGAACCATAGAATCATTCAACTTCAGCTTCTTCAGCATTACTGGTTGGGGCATAGGCTTGGATTACCATGATATTGAATGGTTTGCCTTGGAAATGAACAGAGATCATTCTGTCGTTTTTGAGATTGCATCCAAGTACTGCATTTCAGACTCTTTTGTTGACCATGATGGCTACTCCATTTCTTCTAAGGGATTCCTGGCCACAGTAGTATATATAATGGTCATCTGAGTTAAATTCACCCATTCCTGTCCATTTTAGTTCGCTGATTCCTAGAATGTTGACGTTCACTCTTGCCATCTCCTATTTGACCACTTCCAATTTGCCTTGACTCATGGACCTAACATTCCAGGTTCCTATGAAATATTGCTCTTTACAGCATCAGACCTTGCTTCTATCACCAGTCACATTCACAACTGGGTATTGTTTTTGCTTTGGCTCCATTCCTTCATTCTTTCTGGAGTTATTTCTCCACTGATCTCCAGTAGCATATTGGGCACCTACCAATCTGGGGAGTTCCTTTTTCAGAATCCTATCAGTTTGCCTTTTCATACTGTTCTGGGGTTCTCAAGGGAGGAATACTGAAGTGGTTTGCCATTCCCTTCTCTAGTGGACCACATTCTGTCAGACCTCTCCACCATGAGGAGCAGACTATAGCAGGGGCGAATTCGCATTTAGAATCAAACCCTGTTCCTGCCAGAGATGCTCAGAGGGCTCAAACAAACCTTGTGCACACCAGGACCCAGAGACCCCACAGAGACTGAGACAGAATGGTGTTTGAGTGTCTCCTGCAGAGGTATGGCTCAGCAGTGGACTGCTACAGGGGCAGGAACTCTGGGTGCAGTAGACCTGGGTATGGCATAAGCCTTATTAGAGGAGGTCACCATTAACACCACCACAGAGCCACCAGAACTTACACAGGACTGGGGAAACAGACTCTTGGAGGGCACAAACAAAACCTTGTGCACACCAGGACCCAGGGACCCCACAGAGACTGAGACAGAACTGTGTTTGAGCATGTCCTGTGGAGGTACAGGTCGGAAGTGGTCTGCCACAGGGTCAGGGGCTCTGGGTGTGTGTATGGCATAAGTCCTCTTGGAGGAGGTCGCCATTAATGCCACTAAAGAGCTACCAGAACTTACATAGGACTGGGAAATAGACTCTTGGAGGGCATAACAGAACCTTGTGCACCAGGACCCAGGAGACAGGAACAGTGACTCCACAGGAGACTTGCCTGTGGGTGTCCAGAAGTCTCCTGTCAAGGCGTGGTGGGTTGGTGGTGGCCTGCTGCAGGGTTGGGGGCACGGACTGTGGCAGTACATGCCTGGAATCTTTTGACGGAGGTTACCATTATCTTCATTCAGTTCAGTTGAGTCGCTCAGGCGTGTCCAACTCTTTGCGACCCCATGAATCGCAGCACGCCAGGCCTCCCTGTCCATCACCAACACCTGTAGTTCACTCAAACTCAGGTCCATCGAGTCAGTGATGCCATCCAGCCATCTCATCCTCTGTCGTCCCCTTTTCTTCCTGCCCCCAATCCCTCCCAGCATCAGAGTCTTTTCCAATGAGACAACTCATTGCATGAGGTGGCCAAAGTACTGGAGTTTCAGCTTTAGCATCAGTCCTTCCAAAGAACACCCAGGGCTGATCTCCTTTAGAATGGACTGGTTGGATGTCCTTGCAGTCCAAGGGACTCTCAAGAGTCTTCTCCAACACCACAGTTCAAAAGCATCAATGCTTCGGCGCTCAGCTTTCTTCATAGTCCAACTCTCACATCCATACATGACCACTGGAAAAACCATAGCCTTGACTAGATGAACCTTTGTTGGCAAAGTAAGGTCTCTGCTTTTGAATATGCTATCTAGGTTGGTCATAACTTTCCTTCCAAAGAATAAGCGTCTTTTAATTTCATGGCTGCAATCACCATCTGCAGTGATTTTGGAGCCCCCCAAAATAAAGTCTGACACTGTTTCCACTGTTTCCCCATCTATTTCCCATGAAGTGATGGGACCAGATGCCATGATCTTCGTTTTCTGAATGTTGAACTTTAAGCCAACTTTTTCACTCTCCTCTTTCACTTTCTTCATTCATTGAAGTGAAGTCACTCAGTCGTGTCCAACTCTTTGCGACCCCATGGACTGTAGCCTACCAGGCTCCTCCATCCATGGGATTTTCTAGGCAAGAGAACTGGAGTGGGTTGCTATTTCCTTCTCCAGGCGATCTTCCCGACCCAGGGATCGAACCCGGGCCTCCAGCATTGTAGGCAGACGCTTTACCGTCTGAGCCACCAGGGAAGACCTTCATTATCTTCATTACCTCAACCATAATTTGGCCCCAGGTAAATAGCAGGGAGGGAACACAGCTCCACCCATCAACAGAAAATTGGATTAAAGAGTTACTGAGCATGGCCCTGCCAATCAGAACAAGACCTATTATCCCTCTCAGTCAGTCTATCCCATCAGGAAGTTTTCATAAACCTCTTATCCTTCTCCATCAGAGGACAGACAGACTGAAAACCACAATCACAGAAAACTAACCCATCTAATCACATGGACCACAGCCTGGTCTAACTCAATGAAACTATGAGCCATGCTGTGTAGGGCCACTCAAGACGGATGGGTCATGGTGGAGAGTTCTGCAAAATGTGGTCCACTGTAGAACAAATGGCAAACCACTTCAGTATTCCTGCCTTGAGAACCTCATGAACAGTAAGAAAAGGCAAGAAGGTAGGACACTGAAAGATGAACTCCCCAGGTTGGTAGGTGCCCAATATGCTACTGGAGGTCAGTGGAGAAATAACTCCAGAAAGAATGAAGGAATGGAGCCAAAGCAAAAACAATATCCAGTTGTGGATATGACTGGTGATGGAAGCAAGGTCTGATGCTGTAAAGAGCAATATTGCATAGAAACCTGGAATGTTAGGTCCATGAATCAAGGCAAATTGGAAGTGGTCAAACAGGAGATGGCAAGAGTGAACGCCAACATATTAGGAATTAGCAAACTAAAATGGACAGGAATGGGTGAATTTAATTCAGATGACATTTATATCTACTATGTGGGCAGGAATCCCTTAGAAGAAATGGAGTAGCCATCATAGTCAACAATAGAGTCTGAAATGCAGTACTTGGATGCAGTCTCAAAAACGACAGAATGATCTCTGTTCGTTTCCAAGGCAAACCATTCAATATCATGGTAATCCAAGCCTATGCCCCAACCAGTAATGCTGAAGAAGCTAAAGTTGAACAGTTCTATGAAGACCTACAAGACCTTTTGGAACTAACACCCAAAAAAGATGTCCTTTTCATTATAGGGGACTGGAATGCAAAAGTAGGAAGTCAAGAAACACCTGGAGTAACAGGAAAGTTTGGCTTTGGAGTACAGAATGAAGCAGGGCAAAGGCTAATAGAGTTCTGCCAAGAGAACGCACTGGTCATAGCAAACACCCTCTTCCAACAACAGAAGAGAAGACTCTACACATGGACATCACCAGATGGTCAACACCAAAATCAGATTGATTATATTCTTTGCAGCCAAAGATGGAGAAGCTCTATACCGTCAGCAAAAACAAGACCGGGAGCTGACTGTGGCTCAGATGATGAACTCCTTATTGCCAAATTCAGACTGAAATTGAAGAAAGTAGGGAAAACCACTAGACCATTCAGGTATGACGTAAATCAAATCCCTTATGATTATACAGTGGAAGTGAGAAACAGATGTAAGGGACTAGACCTGAAAGACAGAGTGCCTGATGAACTATGGACGGAGGTTCATGACATTGTACAGGAGACAGGGATCAAGACCATCCCCATGGAAAAAAGATGCAAAAAAGAAAAATGGCTGTGTGAGGAGGCCTTACAAATAGCTGTGAAAAGAGAAGCCAAAAGCAAGGGAGAAAAGAAAGATATATGCATTTGAATGCAGAGTTCCAAAGAGTAGCAAGGAGAGATAAAACAGCCTTCCTCAGTGATTGATGCAAAGAAATAGAGGAAAATAATAGAGTGGGAAAAACTAGAGATCTCTTAAAGAAAGTTAGAGATACAAAGGGAACATTTCATGCAAAGATGGGCTCGATAAAGGACAGAAGTGGTATGGACCTAACAGAAGCAGAAGATATTAAGAAGAGGTGGCAAGAATACACAGAAGAACTGTACAAAAAAGAGCTTCACGACCAAGATAATCACGATGGTGTGATCACTCACTTAGAGTCAGACATCCTAGAATGTGAAGTCAAGTGGGCCTTAGAAAGCATCACTATGAACAAAGCTAGTGGAGGTGATGGAATTCCAGTTGAGCTCTTTCAAATCCTGAAAGATGATGCTGTGAAAGTGCTGCACTCAATATGCCAGCAAATTTGGAAAACTCAGCAGTGGCCACAGGACTGGAAAAGGTCAGTTTTCATTCCAATCCCAAAGAAAGGCAATGCCAAAGAATGTTCAAACTACAGCACAATTTCACTATCTCACATGCTAGTAAAGTAATGCTCAAGATTCTCCAAGCCAGGCTTCAGCAATACGTGAACTGCAAACTTCCAGATGTTTGAGCTAGTTTTAGAAAAGGCAGAGGAACCAGAGATCAAATTGCCAACATATGCTGGATCATCGAAAAAGTAAGAGAGTTCCAGAAAAACATCTATTTCTGCTTTATTGACTATGCCAAAGCCTTTGACTGTGTGGATCACAATAAACTGTGGAAAATTCTGAAAGAGATGGAAATACCAGACCACCTTACCTGTTTCTTGAGAAACCTGTATTCAGGTCAGGAAGCAACAGTCAGAACTGGACATGGAACAACAGACTGGTTCCAAATTGGGAAAGGAGTATGTCAAGGCTGTATATTGTCACCGTGCTTATTTAACTTATATGCAGAGTACATCATAAGAAACGCTGGGCTAGAAGAAGCACAAGCTGGAATCAAGATTGCCGGGAGAAATATCAATCACTTCAGATATGCAGATGACACTACCCTTATGGAAGAAAGCGAAGAGGAACTAAAGAGCCGCTTGATGAAAGTGGAAGAGGAGAGTGAAAAAGTTGGTTTAAAGCTCAACATTCAGAAAAGTAAGATCGTGGCATCTGGTCCCATCACTTCATGGCAAATAGATAGAGAAACAGTGGAAACATTGGCAGACTTAATTTTCTTGGGCTCCAAAATCACTGCAGATCGTGACTGGAGCCATGAAATTAAAAGACGCTTACTCCTTGGAAGAAAAGTTATGACCAACCTACAGCATGTTAAAAAGTAGAGACATTACTTTGTCAACAAAGGTCCATCTAGTCAAGGCTATGATTTTTCCAGTAGTCATGTATGCATGTGAGAGTTGGACTATAAAGAAAGCTGAGGTTGAAGATTTCATGCTTTTGAACTGTGGTGTTGGAGAAGACTGTTTTTTTTTAAAAATATAAATTTATTTATTTTAATTGGAGGCTAATTACTTTACAAAATTGTATTGGTTTTGCCATACATCAACATGAATCCACCACAGGTGTACACGTGTTCCCCATCCTGAACCCCCCTCTCAGCTCCCTCCCCATACCATCCCTCTGGGTCATCCCAGTGCACCAGCCCTGAACACCCTGTATCATGCATCAAACCTGGACTGGCGATCCATTTCACATATGATAATATACATGTTTCAATGCCATTTTCCCAAACCATTCCACCCTCGCCCTCTCCCACAGAATCCAAAAGACTGTTTTATACATCTGTGTCTCTTTTGCTGTCTTGCATACAGGGTTATCATTACCATCTTTCTAAATTCCATTTATATGTGTTAGTATACTGTATTGGTGTTTTTCTTTCTGGCCTACTTCACTCTGTATAATAGGCTCCAGTTTCATCCACCTCATTAGAACTGATTCAAATGTATTCTTTTTAATGGCTGAGTAATACTCCATTGTGTATATGTACCACAGCTTTCTTATCCATTCATCTGCTGATGGACATCTAGGTTGCTTCTATGTCCTAGCTATTATAAACAGTGCTGTGATGAACATTGGGGTACGCATGTATCTTTCAGTTCTGGTTTCCTCTGTGTTTATGCCCAGCGGTGGGATTGCTGGGTCATATGGCAGTTCTATTTCCAGTTTTTTAAGGAATCTCCACACTGTTCTCCATAGTGGTTGTACTAGTTTGCATTCCCACCAACAGTGTAAGAGGGTTCCCTTTTCTCCACACCCTCTCCAGCATTTATTGCTTGTAGACTTTTGGATTGCAGCCATTCTGAATGGCGTGAAATGGTACCTCACTGTGGTTTTGATTCGCACTGCCCTGATAAGAGTGATGTTGAACATCTTTTCATGTGTTTGTTAGCCATCTGTATGTCTTCTTTGGAGAAATGTCTGTTTAGTTCTTTGGCCCGTTTTTTGATTGGGTAGTTTATTTTTCTGGAATTGAGCTGCAGGAGTTACTTGTATATTTTTAGATTAATTCTTTGTCAGTTGCTTCATTTGCTATTATTTTCTCCAATTATGAAGGCTGTCTTTTCACCTTGTTTATAGTTCCTTTGTTGTGCAGAAGCTTTTAATTTTAATTAGGTCCCATTTGTTTATTTTCACTTTTATTTCCAATATTCTGGGAGGTGGGTCATAGAGGATCCTGTTATGATTTATGTCAGAGAGCGTTTTGCCTATGTTCTCCTCTAGGAGTTTTATAGTTTCTGGTCTTACGTGACTCTTGAGAGTCCCTTGGACTGCAAGGACATTCAACCAGTCCATCCTAAAGGAAATCAGTCCTGAATGTTCACTAGAAGGACTGATGTTCAAGCTGAAACTCCAATACTTTGGCCACCTGATGTGAAGAAGTGACTCACTGGAAAAGACCCTGATGCTGGGAAAGATTGAGGGCAGGAGGAGAAGGGTACGACAGAAGATGAGATGGTTGGATGACATCACCAACTCAATGGACATGAGTTTGGGTAAACTCTGTGAGTTGGTGATGGACAGGGAGGCCTGGTGTGCTGCAGTCCATGGGGTTACAAAGAGTCAGACACAACTGAGCGACTGATCTGAACTGATATATATATAAACAAGTGTGAAGTCCCATACCAAGGTCACAGGTGGGAGGCCTTGTACCAATACCACAGACGCAGAGCCCAGAGCCACCTTGCCAGTCTCGGATATGAATCCTCCCTCCAGCTACACTCCCTGACATTGCTTGGCACAGCAGTGAACTGACTCTGCTGACTTCTGTCCAATTGTCAGAGTTTTGAACAAAACAAATGGTTGTTAATATTTTAAGCTACTAAGTTTCAGGTGGTTGGTAATGCAGTAATAGATGATGGAGATATTTGACTTCCCACGCTAGTAAAGTAATGCTCAAAATCCTCCAAGCCAGGCTTCAGCAATACATGAACCATGAAATTCCAGATGTTCAAGCTGGTTTTAGAAAAGGCAGAGGAACCAGAGATCAAATTGCCAACATCCGCTGGATCATTGAAAAAGCAAGAGAGTTCCAGAAAAACATCTATTCCTGCTTTATTGACTATGCCAAAGCCTTTGACTGTGTGGATCACAATAAACTGTGGAAAATTCTTCAAGAGATGGGAATACCAGACCACCTGACCTGCCTCTTGAGAAATTTGTATGCAGGTCAGGAAGCAACAGTTAGAACAGACTGGTTCCAAATAGGAAAAGGAGTACGTCAAGGCTGTATATTGTCACCCTGTTTATTTAACTTATATGCAGTGTACATCATGAGAAACGCTGGGCTGGAAGAAGCACAGGCTGGAATCAAGATTGCCGGGAGAAATATCAATAACCTCAGATATGCAGATGACACTACCCTTATGGCAGAAAGTGAAGAGGAACTCAAAAGCCTCTTGATGAAAGTGAAAGTGGAGAGTGAAAAAGTTGGCTTAAAGCTCAACATTCAGAAAACGAAGATCATGGCATCTGGTCCCATCACTTCATAGGAAATAGATGGCAAACAGTGGAAATAGTGTCAGAATTTATTTTATTGGGCTCCAAAATCACTGCAGATGGTGACTGCAGCCATGAAATTAAAAGACCCTTACTCTTTGGAAGAAAAGTTATGACCAACCTAGATAGCATATTCAAAAGCAGAGACATTACTTTGCCAACAAAGGTCTGTCTAGCCAAGGCTGTGGTTTTTCCAGTGGTCATGTATCGATGTGAGAGTTGGATGGTGAAGAAAGCTGAGCACCGAAGAATTGATGCTTTTGAACTGTGGTGTTGGAGAAGACTCTTGAGAGTCCCTTGGACTGCAAGGACATCCAACCAGTCCATTCCGAAAGAGATCAGCCTTGGGATTTCTTTGGAAGGAATGATGCTAAAGCTGAAACTCCAGTACTTTGGCCACCTCACGCGAAGAGTTGACTCATTGGAAAAGACTCTGATGCTGGGAGGGATTGGGGGCAGGAGGAGAAGGGGACGACAGAGGATGAGATGGCTGGATGGCATCACTGACTCGATGGATGTGAGTCTGAGTGAACTCCGGGAGTTGGTGATGGACAGGGAGGCCTGGCGTGCTGCGATTCATGGGGTCGCAAAGAGTCGGACACAACTGAGCGACTGAATTGAACTGAACTGAACTGAATATTTATTGTAGCCATCTTCAAGGCCAGAAACCATCTAAGCCATGACGAAAGAGGAAGCAGAAGATGAGGGGACTGCACAGCCACTTTGGCAACAAGGTGTCTGTGGAAAGCAGCATGATGGGTTCAAACAGGGACACTGGGTTTAAGCAAAGACACTGGGTTCAAGCAAGGCTTCTGCTCTCATTTAAATTTTCTTAACAACCCAGGGAGTCCAGGCAGCAGTGGCCTCTATTGTAACCAAAAGAGGGGTGTGGCTGCTCCTTGCTCAAAAGCCATGAAAAAGGCGAGGTTGGTGGAAAGAAAAGTTTACTTTATTTTGGGGAGCAGGGAGGGCAGATGCCTCTCCAAAGGTTTACTACCTCCCCCACCACTGACAATCGGGAGGAAATAGCTTTTATAGGCTGGGAGGGGGTGCTACTTGCAGAAGAGCACAGTCAACTCTGACAGTCATCTTGAAATTGGTCATGGGTGTTCTGACCAGCGTTGTCCCACAATCTTCTTGGTTGTTTCAGGGGTACAGTTTATCTTCAACTTCAGGGTCGGTTTGTTCCCATTTCCTTGAGGCCAACTCTTGGAATTGTGGCAGCTTATGTCATGGCTACAGTCTGGTCATCATGTAGTTAACGTCTCCCACCAGGTGGGGGTTTCAGAATCTATAAGGCTGCTTATAGGATATGGCTCAGGATATTATCTATAGCCCTTGAGAAGAAACTAAAGGCCCTTGACTACACTTAATGAGTGCATGTGTCTGCTCAGTTGCTCAGTCGTGTCCAACTCTTGGTGAATCCTTGGACTATAGCCTGCCAGGCTCCTCTGTCCATGGGATTTCCTAGGCAAGAATACTGGAGTGGGTTACCATTGCCTTCTCCAGGGGATCACCCATACCCAGGGACTGAACCCGAGTCTCTTGTGCCTTCTGCATTGGCAGGCAGATTCTTTACCACTGAGCCACTTGGTCTTCTTTGACTGTTTTCCTTTGTTTTTGCATTTTCTCTCTTCTCTGATTAAACTTATTCTTTGGCTAATGTTTTTCCACAGACAAAAGGCAGACAGAGGACATGGAAAAGTGGGGGCAAGGGCCATAGGAACCTGCTCCGTTTCACTGTCTCTCCTTCCAGGTGTTCACTTAGATCCAGCTACCACCCCCTTCCGCTGCCCCCTTGACCCCTTAATCTTTAAAATGTGAAGCACCTCCCGGAGACCACCCATGACCAAGCCCCCCAAGGACCTGCTTCCCCCTACAGCCTGTTGGCTATTCCATATTTATTTCACTTTCCTTATTTTTCCTTGTCAACATTCTCTAATGCTTATTTGATGATTAATTTTTAGCATATGTTTTATGATGTCACAAATAGGTGGTTAATTCAGAAATAAAAGTCCATAAACCAGTTTGGAACCTACCACAATGAAGAGCATAATGAATATTTATTGAGCACTTAATATGTGTTACACACTTTCTGTATTATTGCACTTAAATCTTACAGGAGCCTTAGCATTCAGATAAAGGATCAGGAGCTCAGAAGCTGAGAAAATTGCTCTAAGGCCATATGTGTATGTCAGAGAAGGGATGTAGTTCAGGTTTTTGTGACTCCAGAACCATGTTCCCAGCTATTCTCCTACACTACTTTAAAAATTTTCCTTTTTTTTTTTTTGCCAAATCCCAAGGTAAGTAGGACCTTTGTTCCCCAACTAGGATGGAACTCATGCCCCCTGCATTGGAAGGTGGAGTCTTAACCACTGGACCACTGGGGAAGTCCTCGCTTATACCGCTTCTTAATCATTATGAAAGTTTACTGTTTATCCTTCTAGGCTTTTATTTTTCATATATAGATAGTTTTTAATTATAAATATAGAATCAAGAACAAAAAATTGGTTTATTTTTTGTCCCTGTGTGTCTTATAGTCCTTTCCATGTCATAAGATAGGCTTCTGTAAGATCATTTTTCACTGTTAGATAATGTGTAAGGATATATAAAAACTCTCTTCCTTTTTCAGCCATTAATGGAGTTTTTAGTAAGGGGAGACCCGTCTTTGTTGGAGAGTTCCTTGTTAGCCTTTCCATAGGGGTTCAGACACCTTAAATGATATCAATATGACGATATGTCATTAAACTGTGTCCTAAGTAAAGTCTATCCTGGGTACTATACTGGTCTTTGTTTTGGTGAACCCTAAAATGGATAGAGGAAGAAAATTTGGTTGGAGAGGGGGGTGGAGAGTTGAGAAAATGGTTTTCAATGATAAAGAATCAGATTGGACTCAGTGAAATTTTGACTGGTGGCAAGGAGTGCAGGATGGAGGCAGAGAGAAGATAGGGGGAGGAGGAGACCAAGGGAGAGGGGAGGGAAGAACCAGGAAGGGAAAGCCATCTAGTGTGTGCAAAGAAGGGATATTGGATGATGGGGTGATTAACAGGGGGTTACACTGTAAACTTTCTCCATGCCTCCTACAAATCTGTAGTCCCTTCTACATTGCTAACACATAGTTGGGTCCAAGTGGGTGCTTTTTTGGGATCAAAATTGAGGGGAGAGACATGAACATCCCACAGTTCTTTGAAATGATTTTGTTTTGCTGGACACTTACAACAAATATGTCCTACAAATTCAGCAGTGAGTGATTATTTCCTTGTGTCTTTAGAAGAGGACCTTCTAAGTTAAGGAGTAGGCACAAGGTAAAGCTTTTAATGTATTTGACAACTTATATATATATATATATATATATATATATATATATATATATATATATATATATATTTGGTAACATGCAGAAGTTGACTTTTTAATTTTATTGTCTTAATATTCCACTTTTCCAGGCTGTTATGACATCAGGTTGATAGCAAACTTTAAGATTGATTGTAAGCTCTTCCAGGTGTGTGGGCTGTCACGTCACTCCCTTTCCAGATCAAAATGTGCTTGTGGTTACTTAGAGAAGATGGCCAGATCTGTAGTTAATGTAGGTGACATTAACAAGTGGAGAAAGGATGGAACAACACTGGTCCAGGTACTGCTTCCTGCAAGGAAAAGGCTGATATAGGTGCTTCTGTACACACCTGTTCATGGATAAATCAGGGTGAGCTGGTCTCCAACGCCCGCTTGCCAAGGCATTGGCTTATCCTGATAGAATGGCACTATCCTGTGGTGTGATGCATTCTGTGGGCATTTTATGGTGTGGTAACTTTGGGTTAAGTTCAGTCAGTTCAGTCACTCAGTCGTGTCCAAGTCTTTGCGACCCCATGAACTGCAGCATGCCAGACCTCTCTGTCCATCACCAACTCCTGGAGTTTACTCAAACTCATGTCCATTGAGTTGCTGATGCCATCCAACCATCTCATCCTCTGTCATCCCCTTCTTCTCCTGCCTTCAATCTTTCCCAGCATCAGGGTCTTTTCCACTGAGTCACTTCTTCACATCAGGTGGCCAAAGTATTGGAGTTTCAGCTTCAACATCAGTCCTTCTAGTGAACATTCAGGACTGATTTCCTTTAGGATGGACTGGTTGGATTTCCTTGCAGTTCAAGGGACTCTCAAGAGTCTTCTCCAACACCACAGTTCAAAAGCATCAATTCTTCACTGCTCAGCTTTCTTTATAGTCCAACTCTCACATCCATATGTGACTAATGGAAAAATCATAGCTTTGACTAGATGGACCTTTGTTGGCAAAGTAATGTCTCTGCTTTTTAATATGCTGTCTAGGTTGGTCATAACTTTTCTTCCAAGGAGCAAGTGTCTTCTAAGTTTTAATTAACTCTGGGTACCGAACCACAAACTGGTGTAAACCATGCCAGGTACTAAGCAGGCTAAACAACAGCGTTTGTGGTTCTGATAGTTGACTCAGAAACAAACCTGGGGGGAGTCTGCTCCTAACTCTGGAACTGTGTGTGCATTTGATTGTGCATATGAGTGGCCACAGCTTGGGGACCTGCAGGGCCATGAGACACAGAAGTGGGGCCAGGAACAGGGCAGGGATACAGCAGGTCTTCGCTGAGTGATTCTGATGATGTGTTGTGCTTAGTCGCTCAGTCGTGTCTGACTCTTTGTGACCCCAGGGACTGTAGCCTGCCAGGCTCCTCTATCTATGGGGACTCTCCAGACAAGAATATTGGAGTGGGTTGTCATGCCCTCCTCCATGGGATCTTCCCGACCCAGGGATTGAACCCAGGTCTCCCTCATTGCAGTCGTATTCTTTACCATCTGAGCCACCGGGGAAGCCCAAGACTACTGGTGTGGGTAACCTATTCCTTCTCCAGGGCATCTGATGATACACTTGTATAAAGCAGTGCATTTCCCCTGAAGTCTTTTTATAAATTCATCAGACCCTTACAGCCACAACAGAAGTAAAATGGACAGGAGTTACCTCCCCCTCCCCATTTAACAAATAAAGCACAGTTGGGGTCCAAGCTTGGTTAGGGGCAGAACGGGGCAAAGGACTCTCTTCTCCTAATTCCAAGCTTGGTTCTCTCCACGGGGCCAGCTCTGGCGGAGGTGAGAGGGGCCGTGTGCTCACCAGAGCCAGTTGCTAAGGACCTATATGTTCTCTCAGCTCCCATTCTAACACGTGCCTTATCAGCTGTGGGCTGAGACCCATAATAAGTCATAGAAATCAATTGCAAAACAAAAAGGAACAGAACCTAAACTAGTAGAATCCATTCAACACAATAAACGTATATCTCCTGCATCGGCAGTTGTATTCTTTATTACCAGCGCCACCCGGGAAGCCCCGAGTATTGTATCACGAAATGTCAGTTCTGCATTTAACTCACACATTCTTGGTAAAGGTTTTCTTTTACTTACTTTTCAGCAGGGGTTTCTGCTCCTACATCTTAACAAGGAACTTAACAAGAAAAGCAAATTAGAAGCAGTTGGCATTTTCTTTCTTTTTTTTCTGTGTAAGTTTTCTTTAAAATTGAAGTATAGTTGACTTACAGTCTTGTGTTGATTTCTGCTAAGCGAACTGATTCAGTTATACATACATACATACATACACACAGATAGATATATATATACACATTTTAAAAAAATATTCTTTTCCGTTATGGTTTATCATAGGACACTGAACATAGTTCTCTGTGCTATATAGTTAGACCTTGTTGTTTATCCTTTCCATATATTATAGAGTGTATCTGCTAACCCCAACCTCCTATTCTATCCTTCCCCCAACCCCTTCCCCTTTGGAAACCATAAGTCTGTTCTCTATGTCCCTGAGTCTGTTTCTGTTTTGTAGGTAGGTTCGTTTGTGTCATATTTTGATTCCATATATAAGTGAAATCACATGGTATTTGTCTTTCTCTCTGACTTACTTCACTTAGTATGATAACCGCTAGGTCATCCATGTTGCTGCAAATGGCATTATTCCATTCTTTTTTATGGCTGAATAATATTCCATTGACTTCCCTAGTGGCTCAGATGATGAAGAACCTGCTTGCAATGCAGGGGACCAAGTTTCGATCCCTGGGTTGGGAAGATGTCCTGGAGAAGGAAATGGCAACCCACTCCAGTATTCTTGCCTGGGAAATCCCATAGTCGGAGTAGCCTGGCAGGATATACTCCATGGGGATCTGCAGAGTCAGACACAACCGAGCTACTAAGAGTATTTCTTTATGTATATGTACCACATCTTCCTTACCCATTCATCTGTTTCTGGGCATTTAGGTTGCTTCCATGTAAGACACATCAATGGTTTAACATCATGTGGTGTGGAACTCAGCTGTCTACGCACGATTATGCTAAGCTCTGTGTTACCAAACTGAGATTTAACTTAATCACAGCTCCCAGCTCTCCTAGAAATGGAATCTTAACCCAGTCCATTAGAGATCACCTGAACAGCACTAGTGAGGTCATCTGCCTGGTAGACCTCTGTCAACCCTAAAATGAATGTAACTTTGTAACAACAAACCTAAACTTTTACCTAGTATAACTTCCTTGTCATTGAGCCCTACTGCCTTTGAAAGTCTTTTATTTTGTACAGCTCCTTAGAGCTCGTTTCTATGCACTAGATTGGATTTTGCCCAATTCTAATGGATTTTTACTCAAATAAACTCTTAAAATTGTTAATAAAGCCTCAGTTCATCTTTTAACATGCTGAAGAGTTGATGGCAAAGTAATTTTCTTCACAACTGAGTATGATTTGTGAATCTAATAACGTTCTAGTTTTTTTTTTTTTTTTAATGTTCTGCTGCTGCTAAGTCGCTTCAGCCGTGTCCGACTCTGTGCAATCCCATAGACAGCAGCCCACCAGGCTCCCCCGTCCCTGGGATTCTCCAGGCAAGAACACTGGAGTGGGTTGCCATTTCCTTCTCCAATGCATGAAAGTGAAAAGGGAAAGTGAAGTTGCTCAGTCGTGTCTGACTCTTAGCGACCCATGGACTGCAGCCTAGTTTTGATTAAAATGTTATGCATGCTGCTGGCCAGAAAATAAATAACACGTGAAAAGTAAATGTTTCATTTTAAGGAGAATGTAGGCCTTTATAACTTTACATGGTCAAGTTTTCATTTTTTGTTATCTATATTTAAAAAATGTTTCAAAATAAGTTGCTTTGAAAAATTTTTTAAAAATTAAGCAGGCAACAAGAAAACTAGAGGTAGTAGTACAGAAAATTTAATGTATTCTATAACAGAAATGTGAATATTTCACAAAAGAAATGCTTTAGGGACTTCCCTGGACTCTGTGCTTCCAATGTAAGGGGCATGGATTCTATCTCTGTTGGGGGAACTAAGATCCCACAAGTCCGGTGGCCAAAAAAAAAAAAGGTTTAGGCACATAAAAATGTTAAAAACTTTAATTTACAAGTACAAAGTCCAAAACTCCACTTTAATTAACTAAATTTAATTGTGTTAAACTATTTCTTTTTGAATTTATCACTGTGAAACACCATCAGCAGATTTCGGCAGATTAATATTAAAAGTCAAAAATGAGGGTGGGATGATGTGGGAGAATGGCATTGAAACTTGTATAATATCATATATGAAACAAATCGCCAGTCCAGGTTCGATGCATGATACTGGATGCTTGGGGCTGCTGCACTGAGAAGACCCAGAGGGATGGTACGGGGAGGGAGGAGGGAGGGGGCTTCAGGATGGGGAACACGTGTATACCTGTGGCGGATTCATGTTGATGTATGGGAAAACCAATACAATATTGTAAAGTAATTAACCTCCAATTAAAATAAATTTATATTTAAAAAAGGCAAAAATAAATATACGTGTATATTAGTATGCGTGTACTAAGTTGCCAAGTAAAATGTACTTCAAAACCGTGGTTTGCATTTAAAAAAAAAAAAAGGCTGAAAATCCCTTTTTTAAGGCTGGCATTCCTGCGGGAGCTCAGAGATCTCCTGGTCCCACACCCGCGGTGTGGCCTCCAAAGGTGCCTTCGACGTCCTTCGGTGTCACAGCGCCCTCTGCTGGTTTAGGAAGGCACAGCTCTGATAGAAGCTCAGCCAGGGTCACTGGATGCCCTGAAGGTGTATCACAAGGAACATCTTTGGATTCGTTGGCAGCTAGGTCCTCTCTGTAGTAGTACCCATGAGGGGGCAGTGGCTGAGGATGCTCTTTAAGGGGTTTGTGCTGAACCAAACCGTTGTATTCGCGAAGCTACAGTGAGCCAGGTGGTGTGCAGAGGCGGTACATAGAGGGTCTGGACTCTCACTGTGAAGTCTGGATTTGCTGGGTAGACAGCAAGGAGGATTTTACATTTGAGAAGAATTTCTTGGCCAGAGTGAGTGGGCAGCCGACAGCAGGAGGCGCCTTGAAGTCTGCAGACAGTTATGGGCTGGGTCAGGAATCCTGGTGTAAGTGGTAACCCTAAGACTCAGATGGGCGTACCTTGTATCTATCTGCTCCATACCTGTGAAACTGGCTTTGCCGGCTGCCTCAGTGATCTCTTGTTCTCTGTCTTCTGGTTGGGTTCAGACACTGGGAGATCAGAGGGAGGGGGAAGAGTTTGATTAGTGTTGTTCCCCCTTGGCCCCAATCCCGGATCAGCTGGCAGTGGTTACATTCATATAATTAAGATGACACATCTGGCTCTCTCTCTGTCAGGTCATGCCAGGTCCCCTTGCCCCTTTTCCTCTGGAAGGCATGGTGGATTCCAGCTGTCGGCAGCTTTACCATCTTTTGTTGCTTCCTTGGGACCTGCCTGCGCTTTTGTAAATATTCCTTTGAATGCTTTCTCCCTGGTTGCATCGTTAGAGCATAAGCTTTATCCCTCATTAGAATCTGACCTGTGCTAGGGTTTGAACTTATTGCCCAGGTAATAGGTAGTCATTGAAGGTTTTAGAGAGGACTGTGGAAAGAGCAGATGTGTATTCTGAAAAAAAAATCTGACTAAAGTGAGAGGACAGCTTGACTCAGCGAGGGTTTGGGGCAGCAGACCATTTACAGACAGCAGTGGGGACCCAGGTGATAAACGGCAACCCTGAGGCCTGCGGCGTTGGGTCAGGGAATGTGAGTGTGTAGCCAGTCATTATATGAACATGTCAGCTGCATGTATTACTAGGCATTTCACTCTAAAAAACTGGAAATGTGTTGATTTTCAGGGTTGCAAAATGAGTGTGTCAAAAGTGTCACACCAGGGACATTCCTGGTGGCCCAGTAGTTAAGAATCTGCCTGCCAATGCAGGCGACAGGGTTTGATCCCTGGTCCAGGCACTAAGATTCCACATGTCCCCGGCAACTAAGCTGGTGCACCACAATTACTGAAGCCCGAGCGCCCTGGAGCCCATGCTCCATAACAGACGTCACTGCACTGAGAAACCTGGGCACCGCAACTAGAACGAAGCCTTGGTTCGCTAAAACTAGGGAAATCCCACACACAGCAGCAAAGACCCAGAACAGCAAAAGACAAGTGTCACGCCAAAACGTTCTGCTTTGCTCTGTCTCCCAGTCCTGGCCCTTCCACTCGGGCTAGGTAAGTAGCTGCCCTTTCATAATGTTGTCCCTTGCCTTTCTGACAACACAGTTGCATCCTTAGACTATCATACAAAGTGAAGTAAATCAGACAGAGAAAGACAAATATAATATCACCTGTATGTGGAATCTAAGTTTTAAAAGATGATATAAATGAACTTGTGGCTCAAATGGTAAAGAGTCTGCCTGCAACGCAGGAGACCTGGGTTTGATCCCTGGGTTGGGATGATGCCCTGGAGAATGAAATGGCAACCCACTTCAGTAGTCTTGCCTGGAAAATTCCATGGATGGAGGAGCCTGGCAGGTACAGTCCATGGGGTCGCCAAGAGTCAGACAAGGCTGAGTGACTTCACTTTCACTTTCTTTCACTTATAAATGAACTAATTTACAAAACAGAAACAGACTCACAGATTTGGAAAACAAATTTATGGTTACCAAAGGGGAAACATAATGGGGAGGGATAAATTAAGAGTTTGGGATTAATATACGGGTACTACTATATATAAAATAGATAAGGAACAAGAACCTACTGTATAGCTCAGGAAACTTTATTCAATATTCCGTGATAACTTATAGGGGAAAAGAATCTGAGAAAGAATGAATATCAACATTGTTAACTGGCCAAACCCCAATATAAAATAAAAGTTTAAAAAATAATCAAAAAAGAACGAAAATATGCAATTGTGTACCTGAATCACTTTGCTATATACCTGAAACTAACACAACATTGTAAATCAACTATACTCCAGTTTTAAAAAGTACAGTGTAAACCCTACATCTGAATCATGTATGGAATTTTGAGTGTTCTAGTGGCCATATTAACAAAAGTGAAAAGACATAGGTGAAACTCAAAATATATAAAGGTCTGTGATAGTTCAATACTATGCAAACAAACAACTCAGTTAAAAATGGGCAAAACATCTGAACAGACAACTCCCTAAAGAAGATATACAGATGGCATATAGATGCATATACATCTATATGCAGACGTATATCTGCAGATATATAGATATAGAATACGAAAAGATGTCTATTTAGATGTGTGAAAAGATAAGTTATTACATATATCACTGTGGTGTGTGCATGCTCAGTGGTGTCCGACTCTTTGTGACCCCATGTACTGTAGCCCATCAGGCTCCTCTGTCTCTGGGATTTTCCAGGCAAGAATACTGGAGTGGGTTGCCATTTCCTTCCAGGTGATCTTCTCAACCCAGGGATCCAACCTTCGTCTCCTACATCTCCTGCACTGGCAGATAGATTCTTTACCACTGTACCAACAAAGGAGCCCTCATATGTTATTAGGACTTCCCTGGTGGCTCAGACGGTAAAGCGTCTGTCTATAATGCGGGAGACCTGGGTTCGATCCCTGGGTTGGGAAGATCCCCTGGAGAAGGAAATGGCAATCCACTCCAGTACTATTGCCTGGAAAATCCCATGGACAGAGCAACCTTGTAGGCTACAGTCCATGGGGTTGCAAAGAGTTGGACACGACTGAGAGACTTCACTTCTTAGGGAATTGCAAATTGAAGCAAGGAGATGCTATTACACACCTATTGTGAGTGAGTGAGTGAGCGAAGTCACTCAGTCATGTCTGACTCTTTGCGACCCCATGGACGGTAGTCTACCAGGCTCCTCAGTCCATGGAATTCTCCAGGCATGAATACTGAAGTGGGTTGCCATTTCGTTCTCCAGGGGATCTTCCTGACCCAGGGATCGAACCCGGGTCTCCCGCATTGTAGGCAGACACTTTACCATCTGAGCTACCAGGGAAGCCCACACACCTACTAGAGTGGCTAAAATTGGAAACCCTGACAACATCAAATGCTGGTGAGGATGTGGAGCAACAGGAACTTTTAGTCATTGCTGGTGGGAATGCAAAATAGGACAGCCACTTTGGAAGACATTCTGGCATTTTGTTTTTGTCTTTTTGTTTTTACAAAGCTAAACATAGTATCACCATATCACCCAGCAATTGCACTCCATGAAAAACTTGTGCACAAGTGTTTATAGTACCTTTATTCATCATTGCTAAAACCTGGAAGCAAGATGTCTTTCAATAGGCTAATGGACACAAAAACTGTCGTATGTGTGTGTGCTGCTTCAGTCATGTCCAACTCTTTGTGAACTGTAGTCCACCAGGCTCCTCCGTCCATGGGATTCTCCAGGCAAGAATACCAGAGTGGGTTGCATGCTCTCCTACAGGGGATCTTCCTGACCCAGGGATTGAACCCGCAGTGTTTCCTGTGGCTTCTGTATTGGAGGCAGACTCTTTACTGATGAGCCACTGGAGAAGCCACCAAAACTGTGGCACATCCTCAGACAGGTATATTTTTCAGCCATAAAAAGAAATGAGCTATCAAACTGTAAAAAGAGGAACCTTGAATGCATACTGCAAAATAAAGGAAGCTAGTCTGAAATGCTATGTATACTGTATGATTCCAAGTGTATGACATTCTGGAATATGGCAAAACTATAGAGACAGTAAAAAGATCAAGGGTACCAGGGGTTAGGAGAGGAAGAAAGAATGAGTCGGTGGAGCACAGAGGATTTTTGTTTTTGGTAGGAAAAACTACTGTTTATGATACTGTAATGGCAGATATTTGACATTATGTGTGTGTCTCATTTATGCAGGTGGATTTTTTACCAGTTGAGCCACGAGGGAAGCCCTTATGATACTGTAATGGCAGATATACGACATTATGTGTTTATCAAAACTCAGAATTGTGTAGCACAGAGTAAAGCCTAATGTAAACTATGTACTTTAGCTAATAATATTGTCTCAATACCATACATGGTTATATATGTAATATCGATTCATCAATTATAACAAATGCAGCTCTAATCAAGATCTTAATAATAGGGAAACTCTAGGCTGTGTGTGTGTGGGGGCTGCTTGGGGTAGAGTGGTATATGAGAACTCCTTGTACTTCCTGTTCTGTTTTCCTATAAACTAGAAACTGCTCTAAATAAAAGTGTATTAATTACATAAAATAGAGGGATGTGAAATTAATTTAAAAAGATATACTCTTTAGTTCAGTAGGCATATTATTTCACTATAATAGCTGATTGGGTAGAAACCTTTTATCTTCTGACTTTTTTTTAAGCAAACGTTCTTTTTTTTTTTTTTTTTTAGATTGAAATATAGTTGATTTACAATGTTATTTTTATTTATACAGTGAAGTGATTCAGTTATACATACATATATATATTCTGATTCTTTTCTTTAGAGGTTATTAAAAGGTATTGAATATAGTTCCCCGTGCTACACAATAGGTCCTTGTTGTTTTGCTGTTTTATGTGTAGTAGTGTTTATCTGTTAATCCCAAATCCTAACTTGTCCCTCCCTCTTTCCCCTTTTGGTAACCATAAGTTTGTTTTCTATGTCTGTGAGTCTATTTCTGTTTTGTAAGTAGGTTCATTTATATCATTTTTTTTAGATTCGACATATAAGTGATACCATATGACATTTGTCCTTCTCTGTCTGACTTCAGTTAGTATGATCACCTCTGGGTTCATCCATGTTGTTGCAAACTAGCCTGCATTTTCCTTGATGATGGTCATAACTCCTATTAGGTGACGTTGTCCACAAATCTTTCTCTCTCTGTCTGGGTTCTGGTAATCGTTTCCTCCCTTCATCCCTTGAGGCCTGAGTGTTAAGGGGGATATCCTTCTGTTAGCAGCCCTGGGGTTCTGCACTATGCCCTGGGCTTTCCGTAGTCTGCCCACATCTTTGTAAATAACTACATTACATCTATCTCAAATTGCCAAATTTGAGTGTGTTTTATGTTGATATTAGGACTTCACATTAGGACACAGCATGGCTCCCAAATTGACCCAAACAGTCTTGAAAAATTTTAATGTGGAAGTGACATTCTTTTTCTTGCAGGATGTAAATGACTGAGTATGCAATTCTGATCATCACAGGCAATTATTTTACAGCCTTGAAGGAACATGTCCTCAAGTTATGAATGTCAGTTCAAAGGAAATTTAAAAATGCCGATCCTTGTTGACATCAGAGAACCATCAGATCAGCAACCTCAACCTTACAGCTTGGCTTTCATTTATGTGATCTAGTAGTTACTTTGAGTTGTTTTTTTCTAGCTTTTGAAGCTGAAAGTAATTTAACCAATAGACTATCATAAGTAGAATTCAGGGGTCAAAGGGTACCCATGTATTAGATTTCTGAGAAATTGTTTTCCAAAAAGGCCTGGCTGATTCACACATCCATTAATCCACTGAGTGAATCTGTTTCCTCACACCATTGTCTATTATTTGTTTAATTTATGTTTTCCTGAAGGGTGGAAACTGAATCTCATTATTGCTTTGATTTGCATCTTGCTAATTATGGGTGGTTGCTTAGAGGATGGCCAACTATAATTACGTCTATTTATTGGATATTTACATTTTCTTCTCAGTGAGATGTTTTTTACATCTATTGCTCATTTTTTTCTGTACAATTATTTTTCATTTTTCTTACTGATTTGTAGTAAATTTTAAAACATTGGATATTAATTATTAGCTAGTAAGATGTGTGGAAAATATTTTCTCCCAAGTACCTTCTTTTAACTTTCTTCTGTGGTGTGTTTTTTCCAAGTTTTCCCCAGATTCTAAAAAATTAAAAAAAATTTTTTGTTTTGTATTGGCTTGTATCCAGTTAGCAATGTTGTGATAGTTTCAGATGAACGATGGGACTCAGCCATACATACACAAGAATCCTTTCTCCCCCAAACTCCCCTCCCATCCAGGCCGCCACATAACATTGAGCAGAGGTCCATGTACTGTACAGTAGGTCCTTGTTGGTTATCCATTTAAAATATAGCAGTGTGTACATGTCCATCCCAAACTCCCTAACTATCCCTTCCCCCCATCCTTCTCCCCAGCAAGTTTGTTCTCTAAGTCTGTGAGTCTCTTTCTGTTCTGTAAGTCAGTTCATTTGTATCATTTCTTTTTAGATTCCACATATAAAGGATGTCATACAATATTTTTCCTTCTCTGTCTGACTTACTTCACTCAGTATGACACTCTCTAGGTCCATCCATCTTGGTGCAGATGACATTATTTTGTTCTTTTAAGTGGCTGAGAAATATTCCACTGTATAAATGTACCATATCTTCTTTATTCACTCCTCTGTTGATGAACATTTAGGTCGCTTCTATGTCTTGGCTATTGTAAACAATGCTACAAAGAACATTGGGAAGTGTATCCTGTCAGATCATGTTTTTCTCCGGATATATGCCCAGGAGTGGGTTTGCATGTTCATCTAGTAACCCTATCTTTAGTTTTTAAAGGAACCTCCATACTCTTCTCCGTAGTGGCTGTACCAATTTACATTTGCACCAGCAGTGTTCGGCAGGTTCCTTTCTCTCCACACCCTCTCCAGCATTTCCAAATTCTAAAATTTTGATAATGGTCAGCTTATCATCTTTTGTATTTTGTGTGATGTGGGCCATTGGGCAAAAGCTAAAAGTTCTGTCATTTGGCTGTTTCTTTGGGAATTTCAGATTTCAGGCGTTTAACTTACCACCTTTCCTTAAATGTTGCACCACAAGCTGTCCAATTAAGGCTTTAGCTGTTTGTTTTTTATTTTTTGGTTGCACATGTTATACAACTTGTCACTAGCTGTTTTATATTTAGAGACATATCCCTTTATGCTGTCCCTGTATAGTTGGCTCTTTTGTCTTAATGCTTTTTAATGCTTCTGTTTATTTCTGCCATTTTTGTGAGTAGTGTGGAGGTTATTTTTATTTGTCCTTTATTTTCACAAGAGAGAAAAAAAGCTGTTAAGTAGCATCTTGTCCCAACTCCTAAAGCCTGGGGTTTCATGGAGAAACTAGCTTCAGGGAAATGTGATGGGTGAGGCCACAAGGATGCAAGTCTTAGACAGCCGGCTTGGGCTACTTGGAGGAGCAGTGCTCACTGCGCAGTTGCTCAGTTGTGTCCGACTCTTTGTGACCCCATGGACTGTAGCCCATTAGGTTTCTCTGTCCATAGAATTCCCAGGCAAGAATACTGGAATGAGTTGCCATTTTCTCCTCCAGGGACTGAACCCAAGTCTCCTGTGTCTCTTGCATTGGCAGGAGGATTCTTTACCACTGCGCTATCTGGGAAGCCCTCGGAAGAGTTCAACTACATCATCCCACCCATGTTGAGTAAAGCATGTACTGCAGAGGCTGTCTGGCACTTTCCGAGGAGTTTTCCCAAAATGACTAGAGCACCAATGGCTCCATGCTATCCTTTTTGTGGTTCATGTTACACACCATGTTGTCTCATAAGTGAACTTAGGTGAAAGCCAGTTTTTTCCAGTAGCAATACACAACCCAGACTGTCAGCCCCGCTTGAAGGTAGCCTGTGATAGCAATAGCACCTAAGCTACAGTGGGTTTGGTCCTCTTAGGAGCCCCGAGGGCACTGGTGAGCACCATAGCAGAGAGCCCTGGATTAAACCTTTTGTTGTTGCTGCTTAGTCATGAAGTCGTGCTTGAGCCTGTCCTCCAGGTCGTTTGTCCGTGGGATTTCCCAGACAAGAATACTGGAGTGGGTTGCCATTTCCTTCTCTAGGGGATCTTCCCAACCCAGGGATCAAACCCAGGTCTCCTGCATTGCAGGCAGACTCTTTACCACTGAGCCACCCAGGAAGCCCAGATTAAGCCTCGTTCTATTATTAATTGGATTCTGTGTATTGTCACCTGTTGATTTCCAGGAAATCAACCCTGAATATTCATTGGAAAGACTGATGCTGAAGCTGAAGCTCCTATACTTTGGCCACTTGATGTGAAGAACTGACTCACTGGGAAAGACACTGATGCTGGGAAAGATTGCAGACAGGAGGAGAAGGGGACGACAGAGGACGAGATGGTTGGATGGCATCACTGACTCGATGGACATGAGTCTGAGCAAACTCCAGGAGATAGAGAAGGACAGGGAACCCGGGTGAGCTGCAGTTCATGGGATCACGAAGAGTCGGACAGGATTGAGCAACTGAACAACAACAATTTGTCAACTGTGGGGGCCAGATAACCTTTACTGCTTCATGGTCCCTTCTGCGTTATTCATTGTGATTTTAGACTTGGTTACATGAATAAGTCATTGTGGGGATTGTGCATCTGTGAACAGACCTAGAGATTCTAGTGGTGAATGGTCAAACTTTCTTACTTTAGTTGGTTTACACTGGTGTTCCCTCAACTTGTTATGATCATGGACACTTAATTAAATGAGCAGACTGGCAGGACTTGTTGTCAAACAAGTGTGAGTAATAATATCTTAAAGCTTGGAAATTAGAATCTAGACTCAGTGATCTCTTCAAATTATTTGCATGTCTTGGATCATTGGCTTTAGGAATGCTTACTTGAGTTCAGTGCAGGCCACACTTAACAGTGTGCAAAATTTTCATTGTTCTAGGTGACAATAAAATATTAATAGAAAGAATCTGGCATACGGGGTTTTGTTCATAGAACCTCAATCTTTACTTTCTATAAGCAGCACTAAAATTGATGGCCTTCTCAAATATAGCTAAGGGATCATGGAATAATCCATTTTTCTCTAAGACAAAAGTTCCGGTCCATTTCTTCAGCAGATGGGCTCTCTGCTCTTCAATTATCCACCCCAATGGCTCAGTTCTTCCTTCTGATCATCATCACTCCTATTCTTCTCATTTCTCTGATAGTCATTCACACCCGAGTTTAAGCTGGGGACCTCAGAGTGGGTGCTGATGGTGATAGTTCTGGGAATGCTGGCTTCTCTGAATGTTGGGAAGCCAGGAAAAGGTCATGATCAAGTGGAATAAAAGGTTGAGGCTAAAGAAGACATGCCATCATCATACATAGTCTTTTGCAGTCTTTATCTGGGCACGAAAAACCCAAGCTTTTAAAAAATTAATCAATGTATTTATTTATGGCCGCATGGCCTGTGGGATCTTAGTTCTCAGTCCAGGGGTTGAAGCCATGCCTTTGGCAGTGAAAGCATGGTGTCCTGACCACTGGACAACCAGGAAATTCCACCTCTGCCTCTTTTTCCAAAAGTTTTTTAAAAACATAGGTTGTATTATTTTATTTTACACACTCACAATATATCGTCAAAACCCCGGAATGACATTGGTATGGTTCTATGAGCTGAAATAAAAGCCTTATTCAGAATTCGCCAGTTTTGCATGTACTATCTCATTAAATAATTAGCAACTCAGGTGAAAAGTAGCAAAACTCTAAATAGTTGATCTTAGTGTCAACTTTTTCCCCCCTCAGGCCCATGCCCTGTGAAAATGGCCAAAATCTGAGAGTCAAAACTGAGAGAAAAAGATCAGTCCTGCCATTTATTAGGCTGGGATGATCAGACAGACAAAGTTTGTCTTTTTATTTGATTTAAATTTATCAGACAGACAAATTTAAATTTATCAGACAGACAAATAAAACCAAAGAAGTGAACAGAAAACACTGCGTCTCTTAAGTTCACACAGCGTGGTGAGGTCTGTTACATGTGAGAGCACCAAAGCAGTCCCAAAGACTTTTAAAAAAAAAATGTATGTACTTTTGTTGCATTGGTTGCTGCATGCAGGTTTTCTCTAGTTGCAGTGCACTGGCTTCTCATTGCGGTTGCTTCTCTTGCTGAGGACTGTGGGCTGTAGGGCATGTGGGCTCAGTAGTTGTTGTGCTTGGGCTTAATTATCCAGAAGATACGAGACCTTCCAGGACCAGGGATCAAACCTGTGTCCTCTGCATTGGCAGAAGGATTCTTAACCGCTGGACCACCAGGGACGTCCTCCCAGTCTTTCAATCAATGGAAATACTGCTCTCTATGTTGTGTCCTCTGGGCCCTCTGAGCATCTCCAGGGCTGACCCTTCATCTCCATCTTTGTGTTTCATGCACCCAGGAGACCACACTCTCTTTTCAGAGGTCTGAGCACCAGTTTGATAGAGGAACCCCTCCTGAGGTCTAAGCATCAGTCCTACAAGCTTCCTCCTTTGACTCCTGGATTCTTTTGTTTCCTCCTGATTCCTTCCTGCAGTTGGGTACTGTCTGAGATAGCAACCTCTGGGAGTTGGTGATGGACAGGGAAGCCTGGCTTGCTGCAGTCCATGGGGTCACAAAGAGTTGGACACGACTGAGTGACTGAACTGAACTGAGGTACCTCTGGCAACTCCTTTTTACTCTTCAGCCTTCTAACATATGTGTAACCGGTTCCTGGTGTTCAGTTCCCTCTGTTTGCAGTTCCTTGTGTGGGTTCTGCTTTCCAGCCTAGATCCTGACTGAAACAGGGACCCATGAATTTGGGGGCCAGATGGTGGGGCCTTTTTGATGTCATTTTGGGGCAAGCATCCCAAGAAAAGGGGTATGTTGACTGAAGCATGATGGAGGGATTTTTCAGCTGGGCAGAGAGGACTCAAGAGGTAACACCGGCCAAGCCTGGATTTGTACAGAGGTGTATCTAAACTCATAACCACACTTTCTCTCCAAGGGAAACAGATAAACTGCAAACCAGAAGTGATGGGACTGAGGCCTCAACAAGGAAGGATCATGTTCCTCTAAGGCCAGAAAGGAGATGGGGGGGACTTCACCAATGGTTAAGAATCTGCTTCCACTACAGGAAGCAGGAGTTTGATCCCTGGTTGGGAAACTAAGATTCCACATGCTGGGTGGTGTGGCCTGGTCAGAAATTTCAAAAAAAGAAAGAGAGTAAGAAAGAAAGAAAGAAAGGATATGGGGGTGAAATGTATGAGAGGTTAAGTAAGGAGACTCTTCTCAGGGCTGGGACGAGGGGTTCATGGAGGTGCTAATCTAGAAAGTTTTATTCTTTGCACTTTTTCCCCCAGGTGAATAAGAAGCTATAGGTGCTTCTAAGTCTGCCTTCTGAAATTCACTTCAGTCAAATTAACTTATGTCTCAGAAATGTTTTATGTGTGACCTCAGCAGATGGTGTGTACATGTAACAAATTTACAGAACAATAACTTACCATTTGTTGACACCTACAAATGTTCTACATTACTAGAGCAGAGTGGAAGGGGTAAGCTGGGATCTGGGGTTCAGTTGTTCGATAAGTCACTACCTACCTCGTTAGTCCTTAGGCAGGTCTAGAGTCCACTATATTTAGGGGCACCAGAAACTAGGACTTCTTCTTTTTTTTTTTCGGCTATACCAAATGGCATGTGGGATCTTAGTTCCCCGACTAGGGATTGAACCTGCGTCCCCTGATTGGAAGCACGGAGACTTAACCCCTGAACCACCAGGGAAGTCCCCAGGTTTACCACAGTTAAGGGTGTGCAGCTCAATGCCTGTGGCTCCCAAGAGGATGGAGGTGCATCTCCAAGGGACTAAAGGAGCAGAGGGAGGTGCTTTTAGCTTAACCCTCCATGTATGGATAGCCCAAGTTGGAATGATTCAGTGACCAGAAATGCCATATGCCTCCTGTCTCTGCCTGTGTGTGCTAAGTTGCTTCAGTTGTGCTTGACCCTATGGACTGTAGCCCACCAGACTCCTCTCTCCATGGAGTTCTCCAGAAGAGAATACTGGAGTGGGTTGCCATGCCCTCCTCCAGGGGATCTTCCTGACCCAGGGATCGAACCCTTGTCTCTTATGGGCTCCTGCATTGGCAGGCTGGATCATTACCTCTAGCGCCACCTGGGCCCACAGCAAATTTTGCCATCATAGGGCTCCCTTAGTAGGACTGCAGAGGGCAAGCTTCCTGGCCCCAGGTGATGGATTCCCTTCACTTAGAGCCGACAAGTCCAGTCCAGAGTGACAGCAGCAGGAGAATTGGGTTCTGGGGAAGTCTCTCAATCTCCCCTTCCTGAGAAACCCAGGATCTGTCATTAACCCTGCTAGAGGAGCTTGGCTTGGTAGTTTCTTCTCAGGGAGCCCAGACAGGTCATATCATGCTGATGCTGTAATTTCTTCATCTAAGCCTCACGCGATCTTCTGAAAGGAGGATCCTGCTTTCATTCATGTCATAAGATTGTCACACCCCATTGAGGTAGCTGGCACTCCCTAACATACCAGATAAATGTCCCCTGCTTTGTCATAGCCCGTCATTGCTCTCAGGACCTGCTGGAGCTACTATACAGTCCCCTGTGCTTTCTTTAAAGGTTCTTGCCAACTGAGAGCTGGAAGGTTCCTTGACTCTAGAGCTTTCTCTCTTTTCGTGTTTTAAGACTCAGTGAAGGGGTGGAGCCATGCCGGGCTAGGTGCCTCTTTCTAGGGAGCTGCTAGGATCCTGGCAGATCTACTTGACTCGGGTCCCTCCTCTGTTCCCAGGCAGATGCATTTGCCAGTGGGATTGGGGAGGGCTGCTGGGAGGAGGTGACCCAGACTTCAGGAGCTGTGGGCTATTTGAGGTCAAAAGTCATGCCTGACCTTGGAACCTCTAGGGGGAATACGGTCCCTGGCTGGATCCCTGGGAGGAGGAAAATTCTGCTTTACATGCCCTCCTTAAGGTTGCCTTGAGGTTTTGTCCCAGAAGGTGCCTCAGATCTTGGTATCAGTCCAGGCTTCCTGGCTCCCTGCCCAGAATCAGGACATTAGGAACTAGTTTCCTGGGAGGGTCTTGAAATGTCTTCTAATGCTCAGATCTCCTATCACTGTCCCCCACAGGCACTGAGACTACCCCACTATGGCATGTTTTCTGGGACACGATGGAGGAATCCATACATCAGGTGATGTTGGCATGGAGTCTGGAGGCCAGGAACATTCATGCCTGTCTCTTCTGAACACCCTAGCCTTCTCTGCCCCTTCCTGTGTACAGTCCTTACCACCCAAGGCTATCCATCTCCCATTGGAACATGAGGGTGTTGACCATTTCTTATTCACTGCTCTGGGTCCAGACACTGGCTTGGGCCAAACCCAAAGCATCAAGGAGAGTAGCTGGGCCTTGACACATGTGTACTTATGGGGATGAGAGTTTACCTTCTTAGACCAGTTATGGCCCTTCTCTTCCTCAACAGAGCCCACAGTTTCAGTGGAAAGAAAGGCTGGGTTCATGGGTCATGTGAGAGCTGCCAGTTTTAATGTGCAAACCCTGAACCATCCTTCCTGAAAGACCTGGATTAGATCATTCTCCTGGTGGTGGTTTAGTCGCTAAGTCATCTCTGACTCTTTGCAATCCCAGGGACTGTATCCCACCAGGGTCCTCTGTCCGTGGGATTCTCCAGGCAAGAATATTGGAGGGGGTTGCCATTTCCTTCTCCAGGTGATCTTCCCAGGTCTCCTACATTGCAGGTGGTTTCCTGCATTTCAGGCAGATTCTTTTTTTTTTTTTTTTTTTTTAGTGTTCAGGCACATTCTTTATCGACTGAGCCTTCCTTCCTGAAAGACCTGGATTAGATGATCTTTCTCCTAACATCTGGTAAAGCAGCCTTCATCATGTTGGGGTTTTTAAAAAATTATTCTTTTCCATTTAAACAGCAATGGATAGTCCCAGATATGTAGTAGTCTCCGACTTGAGTCAGCAGGTGTGGTTCCTTCAGGGTCAGATCCTCGTGGTAGTTCCTCGGAGCAACAGTGTGGGGCCAGGTAAGTGACAGGTCATCGTGTGGCTGCTCCTTGGAGCAGCCTCACATCAGTGCGGCTGGGATGCTTGTACCATCCTTTTATTAAAGTGTGGCTTTGTAGCAGAGACATCATTTGGCTGACAAAGGTCCATATAGTCAAAGCTATGGTTTTTCCAGGAGTCATACACGGATATGAGAGTTGGACCAGAAAGAAGACTGAGCACCAAAGAAATGATACTTTTCAACTGCAGTGCTGGAGAAGACTCTTGAGAGTCCCTTGAACTACAAAAAATCAAACCAGTCAACCATAAAGGAAATCAACACTGAGTATTCATCGAAAGACTGTTGTTGCAACTGAAAGTCCAATACTTTGATGTGAAGAGCCAAGTCACTGGAAAAGACCTTGTTGCTGGGAAAGACTAAGGCAAAAGGAGAAGGGGGAAGCAGAGAATGAGATGGTTGGATGGCTTCACCAATTCGATGGATATGATATTGAGCAAACTCTGTGAGAGTGTGGAAGACAGAGGAGCCTGGTGTGCTGCAGTCCATGGGACTGCGAAGAGTCAGACACAACCTAGCAACTGAACAACAACACCTGGAGGGGGAAGAATTTCACATCTTCCCGGGAAGAGGTGTCTTGGACCATGGCAAAGAGAGCAGAGGGAGTGGAATAGCTTTCTGGGGAGCAGGAGAGCTGCTTTCAGTGATCTGAAGACCTGTCCTAAGGAAAAAGAGTGGCTTGTTTGCCCAACTTCCTATGTCCTAAGAGGACTAATTGGGTGGGTTGCACAGAAGGCAGATTTCAACATCAGTTAGGCAAAACTCGGTAATGAACAGAGCTTTCCAAGGATCAGAGGGGTTGCTTGGGATTGGTGCTCCTCGCCTCCAGGTGTTCAAGCAGAGGTTGTGAAAATCCCAACGGTGGGGTCTGCCTCCTTTGCCTGCACTCCATTTCCTAGAGCAGTGACTGGTGCTTGGTATGATTGAGTGAATGAATGAACAAATGAATATGAGGCTGACCACTCTGTGGGTCTGGTAGTGGGATTATACTCTTAAGGGCTCTTCCAGCCTTGCCTGTAAGATCTTGGTCTTTTGTAATTGCAAAAGGTCACTGACGCCGTAACCCCTCTTCTCTGACAGTCACTGTCACCATTATACCATGCAAGTATCCGGAGTGTCTTGAGAAAGACAAAGGGATTCCTATTTATTTGGGAATAAACCAGCCAGAAATGTGTCTATGTTGTGAGGACGTTGGTGGAAAGCCCGAATTGCAGTTGAAGGTAAGTGACAAAGAAAAATAATGTTAGAAAAAACCCAACTTCTTTTCTCAGAAGTTGATTTGTCAGGAAATCTAATTTTATAATTAAAAAATAAATAGTTTCCTGTTATTAAGCATATTTATACCTGGCTCCTTTAGAGTCATGGGCATGCAATAAGCTTTTATTTTTTTAAAGCCAAACTAATTTTTATTTGTTTAGTTTTGGCTGTGCTGGGTCTTGTTTTTCGCTGTGTGGGCTTTCTCTAGTTGCAGTGAGTGGAGGCTACTCTCTTGTGGTGGTGGATGGGCTTCTCACTGCAGTGGCTTCTCTTGTTGCAGAGCACGGGCTCTCTAGGTGTGTGGGCTTCAGGAGTTGTGGTGCGTGGGCTCATTAGTTGTAGCTTCTGGGTTCTAGGGCACAGGCTTGGTAGTTGTGGCATGGCTTAGTTGTTCCTCGGCATGTGGGATCTTCCCAGAACTAGTGATCGAGACTGTGTCTCCTGCATTGGCAGGAGGATTCTTTACCATGAGCCACCAAGGAAGCCCATGTTTTTCTTATTTTTAACTGCCTGATATAAAACAACTTGTTTCTGAAACTTCAGTTTACAGCAATTCAATTTAATTCAACACCATCCAATCCAAGCCAGCAAATGTGTTCATTCTAACTGGCCTCCAGCACTGTTGTAGGCATTTGAACATCATCAGTGCACAGAATGGCAAAGAGCCTTGCCTTTCTAGGGTTTACATTCTAGTGGAAGACAAGAAATGGCCCACAAGAAGCGTAATCATGGGTAAGCTGTGACATGTTAAAGGGGGTTATGCTGTCTGGGAAAGAATGATTAGAACTAGTAAAGAGACTGGTGGCGCCAGAAACAGCGAGAGCCTGGCTTCATGGTAAATAGTACAGCAGGTATTATTGTAAAGGTAAGATTTTATTGGACAGGAAAGGAAGAAAAATGTGAGCCCAACAGAGTGTCCAGTGAGGGCAAGTTCAAGGACTGGGAGTGAGCTGGGGAGGAGGCAGAGTTCAGAGAAAGGCAGATAGTAAAAGAGCTTTCCCACATTTGTAAAGTCTTTAACCTGTCAATCAATTAATTCATTCAACATATATGCTAGACTCTAGGTTCATCCACATCACTGCAAAGACCCAATTTCCTTCCCTTTTATGGCTGTGTAATATTCTGTTATATTTATCTACTACTATGTGTAAAACAGATAGCTGGTACAGCACAGGGAGCCCAGTTTGATGCTCTATGAGTACCTAGAGGGGTGGAATTGGGGGTGGGGCTGGGAGAGAGGTCCAAGAGGAAGGAGATATATGTATACATAGGGCTGATTCACTTTGTTGTACAGCAGAGACTAACAACACTGTAAAGCAACTATGCTCCAATTAAAAATATATAAAACAATTTTAAATTAATTCAACCCAAATTATTAGAATGTTTTGAATAGAAGAGTGACATGAAAGGACATAGATTTTAAAAGGATAATTTTGGCTGCTACTTGAGAGCAGGGTGTGACGGACAAGGACAAAATTTCCCTTGGAGGCTTCAGGGTGACCCAGGTGTAATCTGAGGGTCTACTGGAGGAAGAGGGATGATGGTCAGAGTCTTGAAATACTTTAAATTAAGGCAATAGAATTTGCTGACAGAGTGGATATGGTGTGTGATGAAGTAGATGAGGACGAAACAGTACGCTTTCAGCTCTGTAGGCAAGAGCTAGATGGTTTAGACCCTGCAGGTTTTGTTAAAGGCCTTAAATTATATGATAATTATGAGAACATCATTCAAGACATTTAAGCTGGATGGTAACATGATCTTGTTTATTCAGTTATTTCAGTTTACAGTTCATTCAACTGCTTTGTGGAGAACGGGTGGTGGGGATGGAACAGGTGTGCGGGAGGATATGAGAAGCGGCTCAATTCAACAAATATTTTGGAACTAGGCTTTACAGGTCTTGTTACTGGGTTAGATGCTGAGAGGTCAAAGAAAGCAGTTTCAAGGTTGGCTTCTTGGTTTTTGGCTGTCCACAGAGTGGGATAGATTAACTGGCAGTTATTAACTGAATAAAGGAATCTTTTGGAAGAGGTCCCCCTATTCAGGGTAGAATGTGGCCGAATTATGGGCCATTCCATTATCTCTTTGGAGATCTTGGATATAATGTACTTTACTTAGAAATACTTATCTTACCTAAATATAACAATATGTAAATATATAAATATATACACCTACAAATATCTTTCTGTATACAATATGGAAGATTTTTTCTGATTATTCTATATTCCTTTGTTCCTTTGAGTGCAAGTCCTTTGAGTTTTTAGACCCTCTTGTGCCTTTTTCATGGCTTTGACCTTTCTCATATGTTTGACAATCAAAAACCTATACACCCCCACCTGGTAGTCCTTTGCCAGAACAGTGGTTCTTACAGGAGGGGGTCTCTCATGCATGCAGCTTGGGTGAGAGAGGACCTTGGCTTCCTGCTGCAAATTTGCATCTCCTTCCTTTTCCTCGGGGAAGAGGGGGTCTTCTCAGCCTCTAATGTGAGGAGAGTTCCAATTTGTAATTCAAGCGTGGCCACTTATCCGTGAACCTGTGCCTTGTGTCAACTTCCATGCCCCCTCTGGATTTGAGGGTGAAGGCTGGGAAGGTGAGATTTTGGGTGTGCCCACTCTGCTGTTCCTTTGCAATGTTTTTCCTAGGCTTGCTCTAATATATGGATAGGGTTGCTCAAACATTGGAACATTTATAGGTTGTGTGCAAGGAACCTTGAACTGCAGGGCTTTCAAGGTGGCTCAGTGGTAAAGAATCTGCCTCTCAATACAAGAGACGAGGGTTCAAGCCCTGGGTTGGGAAGATCCCCTGGAGAAGGAAATGGCAACCCCCTCCAGTAATCTTGCCTGGAGAATCCCATGGACAGAGGAGCCTGGCAGTCTACAGTCTGTGGGATCTTCAAAGAGTCGGACATGACTTAGCAACTAAACAACAACAACCTTGAACTACTCAAACAGCCTCTGTTTCTCCTTCTGGCATTTTCTGTCCCGTTTCAGAACCAGAAGATAATGGATCTGTACAACCAAGCCAAGCCTGTGAAGCCATTCCTTTTCTACCACCAAAGGACAGGCAATACCTCCACATTTGAGTCTGTGGCCTTTCCCGGATGGTTCATTGCCTCTTCTGAGACAAACCAGCCCATCTTTCTCACTTCTGAGCTGGGGAACATATACAATACTGCCTTCCAATTAGATTTCAAGGTTTGAACTCAACCTAGAGGTGGCAACTTGGTCTTATCATTTCTAGCACTCAGTGTCTTTGTTTGTATTATCTCTGTGTCATTTTCATCAGTGCTTAGAGGTGGGCTTGAGCCCGTTCTCATCTTATTTTATAAATGGAGAAGAAGCAATGACTCTATGGAAACCAAGGAATAGAATGTGGGCTCAGAAGCAAAGGAGGTGGGTGGTGTGTGGCTCTTCTTTTCAGCTGCAATGGTCCATCCTTCAAGCCATCTGTACAAACATATCGGGACCCTAAAACAGTAGGACTCTCTCCTGGGTGTGGTTATGAAGAAGCCTCAGAGCTCATGAGTCTTACCCAAGATATTGGGACTAGCTTGGAGCTGATCTTTCTATTCTGCTTTGTTTCCTGATGGTATTACATTTCCCATAATCTCTATATCTTTCCAGTACTTTGCAAGGGTTAATGCATCATTTTAAGGGTTAGAGTCTTGTAAAAGAAAATAATTCTTAACGAAAGTGAATTATTTTTGTCTAATTCTAATGTGTTACCATAAAGCCAGGGCTTCCCTGGTGGCTCAGAGTAGAATCCACCTGCAGTGCAGGAGCCTCAGGAGACATGGGTTTGATCCCTGGGTTGGGAAGATTCCCTGGAGGAGGGCATAGCAAACCCACTCCAGTATTCTTGCTTGGAGAATCCCATGGACAGAGGAACCTGGCAGGCTACAGTTAAAGAGTCAGACATGACTGAAGCGACTTAGCACACATGCACTCACCAGAAAGCCAAATATAAACTCTAGGTTTTTTATACAATAAGAAAGCTAAAACAGATATAAAATGAAATAGGAAACAAGGAGCAAGCTGAAATTAGCAAGTGTAATTAAATGAAGACACCACAGTGGGTCAGCCTGGGGCTTAGCTGAAGGGAGCAGGGTCCTTATCAATGGTGATAGGTTGGGTGGTGGGGGTATTTCATGTAAAAAGGCACTACCATTTACTATTTTCTGTGGAATCTCATGCCTTGCTTTCTTTTCTTTTTAGGAATTCTCACCATCTAGCAGCTCCCTCTAGAAACTGCAGTAAAAGGTGCCTTTTGGGGGAATGGAGAGCCTAAATTCTTCACCAGCCGTGCTTCAGATGTTACATTGTGATGAAATGAAACAACTGATTTAGGGTATAATTGTAAAAAGATTTAGCTCAGATCTGGTTCTGCATATCGTAGATTTCTTATTCTGACTCTGATACTACAAATGCAGAAAACGATGTTTGCTTAAATGCAGTCCACACGATAACAACAGTAATGAATTTTTTAAAATGAAACTTTCATTAAAGTAGTGGACAATCACACCACTTACTCTACTAGGCAGGCTAGTAAGCAGTCAATAAGCACTGACGTAACACAGTGTCTCTTGATTCTTAAAAGTTTTCTTCTTCAGTGAAATACTTTTTCAGCATGCAGTTTTATAAAAGCCGCCATTAATGTGGACACAAAGATGATTAGTTCTGGAATATCAAATAGAAGAATTACTCATTGGATATTTAGTACTACACTTACTGCTAATAAATGGTGACATGTTGTTACATCTGCCAATTTGCATCATTACATTGTCAATTGATACATGTGACAGTTGGGGTCTGATGACACATTCCCTTGCAACATGATTATGATTCTGAGTGCCATGGCATAGCCATGGCATAGCCAGTCCTACCAGGGGCTGTGTGATGATTCAGTTTCCTCATCTCCTTTCTCTACCGTGTTCATGCGGGCACTATGATACCTTTGTCAACTGGCATGTACAAGAGCTCATGCAAAACTCTAATAAGGTGATGCTTTGTGGCTGGGCTCAGGCGTAAGGGGGTCATTCTGGTCACCCATAAGAGATTCTGATAACATATTTAGAACATACTCAGAATGAAAAAATGGGGCTTCTCTGGTGGCTCAAATGGTAAAGAATCTGCCTGCAATGCAGGAGACATGGGTTTGATCCCTGGGTCCAGAAGATCCCCTGGAGAAGGGAATGGCTACCCACTCCAGGATTCTTGCCTGGGAAATCCCATGGACAGAGGAGCCTGGATGACTACAGTCCATGCGGTTGCAGAGTCAGACACGACTGAACAACTAACACTTTCACTCTCAAAATGCAAACATAGGGAATTTCTCCAAGATCCAGTGGTTAAGACTTGGTGCTTTCATTGCCTTGGGCTCGTGTTCAATCCCTGGACAGAGAACTAAGGTCCCACAAGCCAAGCAGCATGGCCAAAAACAAACAAACAAACAAAGCAAAACCAAAAAAAAACAAACAAAAATGAAAAACACAATAATCTCATCTTGTGGAACCCAGAGAACAGCCTTCCATGGACCCCCAGCTTACCCATCAATTTTGAGAAATACCACACATGATCTGGCACAGTGGAAGAAATCAGAGAAGGTTCTTGTGAGCAGCAGCACTCTCATTTTCAGCTCATTACCTGGTGCACATCTGACTTTCACGTGTTTGCTGTGTCTAGTGCTCTTGCACTTGAATACCATATGCTCCAGGCCAAGATTCATTGAAGCATTTGGTTCCTTTGGATCTTTAGCAACTAGATACTACAGAAAACCTTGATGCCCTGGGAGACGGGTTTCTGGCTTCCAGTGGGGGGAGGGGATTAAGAACTTTGCCACCAAAATCACAAGTCCAGAGAAAACAGTTGAGTGGAATGTTTTCCTGTCAAGCTGCTTTGGGGCTTACATCATCTGGCTCCAGAATCGCTGAAGGGCAAAGATGGTTTCCTGAAGACACTGTCCCCAGCATTAACAATTGGCCATGAGGACTAAAGATGCCTCCCCAAGATCCTGAGACCAGGGGTTGTAATGAATAATTCTTCATGTCAATAAAACATCAGTTTGCATTTCTCACACTTGAGGAGATGGTTGGATGGCATCACCAACTTGATGGATGTGAGTTTGAGCAAGCTTCGGGAGTTGGTGATGGACAGGGAAGCCTGGCATGCTGCAGTCCATGGAGTCGCAAAGAATTGGACACGACTGAGTGAACTGAACTGATGATGTGATATCACTTACATGTCAAATCTAAAGAAATGATACAAATGAACTTATTTACAAAACAGAAAAAGACTCATAGAGAAAACAAGCTTATGGTTACCAAAGGGAAAATAGAGAACGGTAAATTGGAAATTTGAGTTAATAAATACACCCTTCTATATATAAAATAGATAATAAGAACCTACTGTATACACAGGAAACTGTATTCAATATTTGGTAATAATTTTAATGGAAAAAATTCTGGAAAACAATATATATATATGTATGTACGTGAATCACTTTCCTATATACGTGAAACATAGTAAATCAACTCTACTTCAATTAAAAATAATAGGCACACAATAGTTTTTTGCTCCCCCTCCCCAGGAATTGTATAGTTTTTCTTAGTGACATCATCTCCTTTAGCTTTTTCATTTTATGAATGAGGAAAGGGAGGTGCACAGTGTGGCAGTGACTTACTGAGGTGGCATTGACATTGATTATTTGAACTGGAAGTCATGATAGCCTTGATTTGGGGTCTTTCAATTTCTGTTTCCTGGAGTTGGGATATTATGAATCACGGTGTGAGAAATCGGCAACAATTATCAACAGCAATCTTGTTGTTGGGACTTTCTTCCCACGGTGTGAGAAATCAACAACAATCAGCGCCTTGGGAGCCTCCTCACTTCCATCGCCGGGCTGTTCTCGTCTAGCATGGTGTCAGTGGATGACCCACCCCAGGCGGAGCATTCCTGGCACCTAGGCATCATTATGAAACGACTTAAGTGCTGACCTGTATTGTGCAGTCGTATCTCACTTGTATCTCAGTTGTATCTCACTGAGTATCTCACTCAGTTGTAAGCAACGTCAGAATCACCTGGGGTGTAAACTAAAAGCTCGGGTGTTTGGGCAAAATGTAGACCTAGTAAGTCAAACCCGGGCTTTCTTGGTGGCTCAGCGATAAAGAATTCGTGTGCAATGCAGGAGACTCGGATTCCATCCCCGGGTCAGGAAGATCGCTTGGAGAAGGAAATGGCAACCTACTCCAGCCTGGAAAATCCCATGGACAGAGGAGCCTGGTGGGCTAGAGTCCATGCAGTCACAAAAGAGTCAGACATGACTTAGCAACTAAACAAGAACGACAAAGTTAAACCCACTCCTATCAAAATTCTAACTGTCCAGGTTTAGAGCAGGGCCTTAGATGAAAGAGATGTATGTGGCAAGGTATGGAGACAGAGCATGGACCTTCCAGGTTCCCTGAGCATGCCACTAACTCCAGATCTTTGACATGTTCACCAGTCTAGAATTTCTCCAAACCCCATCTTTTTGGGGTTTTATGCAGGCTTCACTACATAGATATGTTTGATTAAATCATTGGCCATTAGCAATTGTTTCAACCTCCAGCCCGTCCCCTGTCCCTGGAGGTCAGAAGTTGGTGGCAATGAAAGTTCCAACCCTCTAATCCAATGGTTGGTTTCCCAGCAACCTGCAAAAGTCACCTCATAACATAACAAAAGACAACTTTATTGCTATCAACACCTAGGACATTTCAAGGGTTTTAGGAGCTCTGTGCCAGAAATGGGGACAGAGATTAAACATGTATTTCTTTTTTAAATATTTATTTTATTTTGGCTGTGCTGGGTCTTCGTTGCTGCGCTTGGACTTTCTTTAGTTGCGGCAAGCTAGGGCTACTCTCTAGTTGTGGCTCTCCGGTTCCTCACTGTGAAGGCTTTTCTTGTTGCAGAGCACAGGCGCTAGGACCATGAGCTTCAGTAGCTGCAGCGCACGGGCTCAGTAGTTGTGACTCGCAGGCCAAGTTGCCTGAGGCATGCACAGTCTTCCCAGACTAGGGATTGAACCCGTGTCCCCTGCATTAACAGGCCCATTCTTAACCACAGGACAGCCAGAGAAGTCTGAATACGTATTTCTTAATTCAGATCACAATACATGTGCCATACTGGCTGATCTGTGTCTTGAAGATGTAAAATAATATTTAGCTGAATACATAAGATTAGAGGCAAGTTTCCATGTATGGGCTTTTCCCTTATCACTCGGAAACCTCCCTCGGTCATAAGGGTTGGTAACAAAATCTCATTCCCAGCGTACAGGGAAGAGGCACATGCCATCTGCAGGGGTTGGGAGTGGAGTGGGAGTGGAGTGGGGAGAACAGAAAAGCCAGCTCTCAGCATTGCAGTGGTGAACCACTCCCTCCTGATACCTCATGTGAGCCAGCTCATGAGCTGGTCATCACTATTGGTGTGACCACTTCCTAGGAGCTGGTGGGGCCTGGAAAAACCCTGGCCACATGAGGAGAAAATTTTGTTTTGGGAATTAGAAAGATCAGAGCTAAGAGGATTGGTGACAAATTTTATTTTTTTTATGTGAAAACTCAGGCTGTGTTCATGGTCTTTTAAAAACAATGTTTTCCAACAATATGATTTAATAATGAAAAAGAGTCATCATTTTTAAAAATTAGATTTTAATTTTAAAAGATATTATTCAAATTTAATAAAATATTTCACTACTGAACAAAAACTTTGCATTTAACAAATAAAAATATTGCATCTTGCCAAAAAAAAGAGATGTTTCCAAAAACAGAATCACAACATAGAGAACAGACATCTCAAGGGAAACAGGGAATTGGGGAAGGATGGAGGAGGTTGGGATTAGCAGATGCAAGCTATTATATATAGGATGGGTAAACAGCAAGGTCCTATTGTATAGCACAGAGAACTATATTCAGTATTCTGTGATAAATCATAATGAAAAGGAATATTAAAAAGAATACACACATGCACACAAAGTTCCCTACATACAAATGAGTTCCATTCCCAGAGTGTGCTCCTGAGTCCAATTTGTAACTCCAACAAAGTTGGCCTAAGTACCCAACTAATACAAAGAGTTAAATATTGTAATACTGTAATACATTTATAATACTCTTCACACAAATAATACATAAAAAACAAACACAAAAAATGATGAAAACATATTTAATCCTATAGTATGGTACCTTGAAGAGTACAGTAGTACAGTATACCAGCTGGCACACAGGGGCTGGCATCCAGCGAACAGGCAAGAAGTGTTACTGACTGGAGGAGGGAGCTGGTAGAGCTGAAGGATCATCAGCAAGAAGAGGTGGAGGGCCAGGTGCAGTTTCACTCATGCCTGATGTTGATGGCACAGGTTCTGGTTCCTTGCTGGATTCAGTTCTATCCGTACTCTTGAAAAAATGATCCAGTGATATCTGGATAGTAGCACATTTGTATCTCTGAAAGTTTGCAACTTGAAGGTTCATATGTAGGGGACTTACTGTGTTTGTGTGTATTTGTTGTTGTTTAGTCGCTAAGTTGCATCCAACTCTTTTGCGACCCCATGGACTGTAGCCCACCAGGCTCCTCTGTCCATGGGATTTTCCAGTCAAGAATACTAGAGCAGGTTGTCATGGCTGCCATTTCCTTCTCCAAGGGATCTTCCCAGCCAGGGGTTGAACTTGCAGTTCCTGCATTAGCAGGCAGATTCTTTACTGCTGAGCCATCAGGGAAGCCCCATGAGTGTATATGTATATATGTAGATCTCTCTCTCTCTGAAACCTTTGCTGTACAGCAGAAATGAACGCATCATTGTCAATCAACTATATGTGGATAAATGCATTTTTAAAAAATGTTTCAAATATATCATTGGTTGTCTAACTCTTAACATTTGAATTTAAAATAATTTTCCTTTGTCACCGGTGCTGTTTCTGTTTCAAGCAAATCATGATTGTTCATTTTGCCAGTGGGCTGGAGGCCATAGGATGGGGAGGTGGCCCTTCTTGTTCCCCACTGGGCAGATGTACCATTGGTCTGCCTGTACACCCTCACCTTGAGGTTGTCCAGATTAACACCCAAGTCTATAGAGAGGGACTAAACGCTTTCATTCGTCACTGATTCATACTTTGGAATTGTAATATCTAAATATCTATACTTAAAATTTTCATAAATGATTTTATTTTTTCTCTTTGTAAAAGTTTGATGAAAACATTATTGGCTTTCCTATATGACTGAATTTATTTTTTATCTTTTTTTTACTGATATCTGATTTTTTCTACCTTTTAATTAATATTTTAGCTTTTTTCTTTTGTTTCACACATGAGTTTAAAAATGCTACATATAGCTGTTAAGAAATTGTTAAGAGAGTTTAAAGAAGGAGTGAAATTATGGTTAACAATAAATGATAACTATCATTGTATAAGTATTCCCAGAAAATTCAGGAAATCTTTCTATTTTAACATAAATATTGAATTATATTGAGGGAATATTTACAACAAATATATTCAAGATATAAATAAAAGGGACCAACATGAACCCAGCCCTCAGCTGAAGAAACAGAAGACATTAAGAAAGCCGTGTGTTCATTCACCATCCCATCGCCTTCTCATCCTTCCATTGGATGTAACTGTTATCCTGAATGTGATGGCTATTATTCGCTTGCATTTTGTTATAGATTTACCACATATGTATATGCCCTAAACAGATGTTGGGTTTCCCTGGTGGCTCAGCGATAAAGAACCCACCTGCCAATGTAGGAGACACAAGTTCAATCCCTGGTTTGGAAAGATCCCTTGGAGAAGGAAACTGCAACCCACGCCAGTGTTCTTGCCTGGAAAATCCCATGCACAGAGGAGCCTGGTGGGCTACAGTCCATGGCATCACAAAGAGTCAGACATGACTTAGCAACTAAATGGCAACAAAAATAGATGTTACTTAGTTTTGCATGCTTCTAGACTTCATATAAGTGAAATCATATTGCTTATACCCTTGTACAGCTTGCCTCATGTTCCTGAGATTCATTTGTGGTTCTGTCATGTTAGTTTGGGGGCTCTGAAGAGAAGACCCTGAGGTGAAATAGATGTCAATAAATTTATTGGGAGAAATGCACATGAAAGATATGGGGGGAGGGATCGGGGCAGTCAGGCAGAGCATTCAAATCATTTGTTTTTTTAAAATTATATATATATTTATTTTTTGGTTGTGCCATGAGGGATTTGGGACCTTAGCTACCCAACCAGGGATTGAACCCATGACTCCTGAGTTGAAAGATCAGAGTCCTAACCACTGGACTACCGGGGAAGTCCCTGAGCCTTCAAATCATCATGCAAAACTGACACCAGTGATTGAAAAGAGGGAAGAAAGAGTGAGAGGAAGAGCATGCAGTACAGGTGTGAGAACTCAGAGAAAGTCATGATCAGACTTATGAGGAGATGCACAACAAAAGTTACCTGTAACAGCTTCTGTGTCCTGATGGAGTCCTGGCTCTGGTCCCCCTGCTGTTCTGTCATTGGCTGGGAGTGTCTCAGGGAGAGTAGCTTTGGCAGGAATATCACAGTGGATCCAGAGGTGTGGCACCTAAGGCCATCTGCTTATTATTCTCCTTGTGACAGGGTTTCTTAAAAGGAGATCTGAGAGACACATCTCTGTGGCCACAGCACTTCACCATTGTGCTGCATGAATCTCCTCCTCTCCACATGTTTGGGAGCAGATCCACTCCGATTCCCTTTTTCCTAAGGGGAACTTGGAAGCAGTATTATAAATGGATGGACTACTGCACCTGTTTTTGCAACTGGTTCCAGTGACTGGTTTCTACTGTCTTTCTTCTCCACTATCTATTCTGGATTCCCCTTATCCTCAGTGATCGCCTTGGCAGGTCTTAGTGGCTTTCCTGGTGATCTAACCAAAGATCTCATCCATGAGAAGTCTGACCATTTAGTTATCATGTTCTTGTGATTGTTTAGTCACTAAGTGTGCCTTTTTGACTGCATGGACTGTCAGGCTTCCATGTCCTTCACTATCTCCCAGAGTTTGCTCAAACTCTTGTCCATTGAGTTGGTGATGCCATCCAACCATTCTCATCCTCTGTTGCCCTCTTATCCTCCTTACCTCAATCTTTCCCAGCATCAGGGTCTTTTCCAATGAGTCAGCTCTTCACCTCAGTTGGCCAAAGTATTGGAGATTCAGCTTCAGCATAAGTCCTTCCAGTGAATATTCAGGGTTGATGTCCTTTAGGATTAACTGATTTTATCTCCCTGCTGTCCAAGGGACTCTCAAGTGTCTTCTCCAGCACCACAATTCAAAAGCATTAACTCTTGGGCATAGCCTTCTTTATGGTCCAACTTAGGTGTTCTTACATGTACTTATTCACAGTTACAATTAGGCAAAGGGATACCAAGAGGTAACCAAGCAGATCACCTGAGGTCCTTTTGTATTGTTATAGTTTAGTCACTAGGTCATGTCCAACTCTTGCGACCCCATGGACTGTAGCCCACCAGACTCCTCTGTCCAGGTAATTTTCCAGGCAAGAATACTGGAAAGGGTTTCCATTTCCAGTATTCTCCAGGGGATCTCCCCAATACAAGAATCAAACCTACATCTTTTGCATTGCAGGAGGATTCTTTACCGCTGAATCCCCAGGGAAGCCCTCCTTGGATATTACACAAGGAATATTACAGTGTATTTCTCCCTGTCTTCATGTGTAAAGGAAACTCTACCTCCTCCTTCACAGGCTGAATCCTGAAGGATGACTTCCATCCTCCAAGAGTACTGCCACTGAGAGGTACTTCAGTTGTATCTCCAATATGCCACCCAAAGCTCCATTAAGTTGACTACTTCTGGATGGACCAGTGGATCCAGGGAAGTAGTAGAGTTGGCTCATACTGGCTAGAAAAGGGCAAATGTTACATCTTCAGATTTTGAAAACCAGTTGGTAACTTTAAATTGCCCAAGTTGGGAATATCTACATCATAGATACTGATAACCACTACCAGTTTTGTCTTATGTTCTGTTTGTTTATTTTCTAGGAAGAAAAGAGTTAAAAATTTACCAGCATACTATTGAGTGGATTCAATGGTCATGGGCCTCTTTTAGCCCCTCATTCAATATAAAATGAACTCTATGCTTGGATGCTATCTTGTGTGGGATTCCATGCCTGTAGATCAGTCATCCCATAATAGTGGTGATTGAGGCTCTGAAGGCAGAAATGGTATATACATCAATCCCTCTGAGGGCACACTGTTGCCCTTCCAAGAGGGAAAAGATCTGACACGTCAGGAACTTGCCACCATGAGATTAGTCAGACTCCTTGAAGAATACTGCCACATCAGGGGCTCAGTATTAGTCTCTGTTGCTAGTAAGTTGCACAGTCATCCTTGCTAAGTGGAAATGCCTTCTATTGGGCCCTATAGTGTTCTTTTCTCCTGTTGTCCGTCTTTGGTTTTGGTCATTATGATGCTAGTCTCATAAAGTGAGTTTAGGCCATCTTCAATTTTTTGGAAGAGTCTGAGAAGCTAATTATTTAAATGTTTAGTAGAATTCACCATCTGATCCTGGGCTTTTCTTTTTTGGAAAGTTTTTGATTACTGATTCTCCTTACTCATTTTTGGTCTGCTCAGATTTTCTTTCTTCATGATACTGTCTTGGTAAGTTGCATATTTCCAGGTATTTCTTCTAGGTTGTTATATTTGTTGGTATATAATTGTTTATAGTGGTCTCTTATGATCTTTTGTACTTAATGTAAGTTGTAATGTCTTTTCTTTCATATCTGACTTGATTTGAGTCTTCTCTCTTTTTTCCTTAACTAGTCTAGCTGAAGATTTGCCTATTATGCTTATCTTTTCAGAAAACAAAGTCTTAGTTTCATTGATCTTTTCTTTGTGTGTTTGATTTCTATTTCATTTACTTCTTCTCTGATCTTTGTAATTTCCTTTCTTCTGTGAACACTGAACTTAGTTTACTCTTCTTTTCTGTTCTTGAGATATAAAGTTAGGCTGTTTATTTAAAACCTTTCTCTTTCCTTAATGTGTTTATTATTATAAACTTTCCCCTTAGCACTGCTTTTATTGCATCCCATAAGTTTTGTTTTACTGCATTTTCATTTTTGTTTGGTTCAAGTTATTTTAAAATTTCTCCTTTGGGCTTTTTCTTTGACATATTAGTTATTCAAGTACATGTTGTTTAATTTTCACATATTTGTTTATTTTTCAGTTTTCCTCCTGTTATTGATTACTAGTTTCTTTATTTTTATTTATTTCTTGGCTGCACCATTTGCCCATGGGATCTTATTTCCCTAACCAGGGATCAAACCCACAATCCCTGCAGTGGAAGCTTGGAGTCTTAACCATTGGACCACCAGGGAGGTCCCTCTTCATATATTTTCTTGTTGCTAGTTACTGCTTTTTCTTTTCTTAAAGAAGTTTCTTAACATTTCTTTAGACTCTTTTGTGACCCCATGGACTGTAGCCCACCAGGTTCCTCTGTCCATGGATTTCCCAGACAAGAATACTGGAGTGAATAGCCATTTCCTTCTCCAGGGGATCTTCCCAACCCAGGGATCAGACCCACATCTCCTGCATTGGCAGGCAGATTCTTTACAACTAAGCCATTAGTGGTGATGAACTCTTTTATCTTTTGCTTTTCTGGTAGTCTCTTAATCTTTTAATCTTAAGAAGATTAATCTCTTAATCTTCAATTCTGAATGATAACTTTGCCAGGTAGAGTACTCTTGGTTGGAAGTTTTATTCCTTTTAGTACTTTGAATATATCACACCACTCCTTTCTGGCCTGCAAAGTTTCTGCTGAGAAGTCAGTTGATAGTTTTATGAGAATTCCCTTGTATGTAACAAGTTGTTTTTCTCTTGCTGTTTTTAAGATGACCTGTTTAACTTTTGACATTTTAATTATTACATGTCTTGGTGTGGGTCTCCTTGGGTTAAACTTGTTTAGAAGTCTCTGCGCTACTGGCAACCCACTCCAGTGTTCTTGCCTGGAGAATCCCAGGGACGGGGGAGCCTGGTGGGCTGCCGTCTCTGGGGTCGCACAGAGTCGGACATGACTGAAGCGACTTAGCAGCAGCAGCAGCAGCAGCAGCCGCCATACATATACATGTATCCACTCTCCCCCAAACCCTGCTCCCATCCAGGCTGGTACATAACATTGAGCAGAATTCCCTGTACTATACAATATGTCTTTGTTGGTTATCCATTTTAAACATAGCAGTGTGTACATGTCCATCCCTAACTCCCTAATTATCCATTCTCCTGGCAAACATAAGTTCATTTTCTAAGTCAAAAGCTTTTTTTTTTTTTTTTTTAATTGTTTTTTGACACCAAAGGGAATGGACTGCAATCGCTTCATGCTCTGTGTAGCCTCACACCTCCACATCTCCTTCAAAACAGAAGGAGGTGGGTGCTTCCTGAGCACTTGGAGTACATTACTTATCATGAAGCCGAATGAAAGAAACAATATCCCAAGTTGTATTAGGAAGAAAGCTTCCTTTTACAAACTTCAAGGAATCCCAACTCTGGTTGGCTACAAGTCTAGTTAAAACAGAGCGGTCCATATGCCTCCCTGTTCCTGCCTTCCTCTTTTTTTTTGCTATGATAGAGATGTCATGTCTAAGGATAGCTCAGAAAATAATGTAATTCCTTGTTCAAAGTCAGAGCATTCTAGTTTAACTTCACTGAAAACTTTCTGGTCCTAATGCTCTAGTTACATCAGAATAAAAACAGAATCTGCTTAGAGTGATACAAGTGTGGGGGAGTAATTTTTCTTCTTTAAATTTAACACTGGAAGCACAGTACACTCTGTTAGATATTTTTCCAGTCACTCTCCTGAGTGACTTGACTCATAATTCCATCCCTGCCTGTGTCTTTGAAATGCAACTGATACCCTGACAGACAGTATTCTAAAAGTCCAGGCGATTTTGCTGGGGTGGGAGGTGGGTTATCTTGTTCCCTGTGTATCCCTGTCATCTGAATTGAAAGAATATTTTTTTAAAGTTCCAAATTTAAAAAAAATTAAAGTTTCAAGGTTTATCCATGCAACCGCCATAGGTTCTAACCAATTCACATGCCAAATTTTGAAGGGCGATCCCATTTTATATATAAGGATTCCATCCTTATAGTCAAAGAGATGTCTTTGCTTAAACTGCTTCTCTCACCCAAACCAAGAAAACGCCAAGAAAACATTTAGTAAGTTGTAACTCAACTCTTCGGGGAAGGCAATGGTACCCCACTCCAGTACTCTTGCCTGGAAAAGCCCATGGACGGAGGAGCCTGGTAGGCTGCAGTCCATGGGGTCGCAAAGAGTCGGAGAGGACTGAGCGACTTCACTTTCACTTTCACTTGCGCTACCTCATCGTGGATGGCCGTTTCCTTCCCCAGGTTAGAGGTTTTCAGACATTATTTCTTCAAATAGGTTTTCTGCCCCTTTTACTCTTTCTTCTTCTGTGTGTGCTTCGTCATGTCCAACTCTTTGCGACCCCATGGATTGTAGCCCACCAGGTTCCTCTGTCCATGGGATGTTCCAGGCAAGAATACTGAAGTGGATTGCCATTTTCTACTCCAAGGGATCTTCCTGACCCAAGGATTGAACCTGAGTCTCTTGTGTCTTCTGCATTGGCAGGCGGGTTCTTTACCAGCTGAGCCACCTGGAGAGCCCTTTCTTCTTCTGGTACCACTACAATATGGATGGTGTTCTGTTTGTTGTTGTTCAATAAGTCCCTTAAGCTATATTCACTTTTAAAAATTCTTTTTGCTGCTCTGTTTGGGTGATTTCTACTACCTCTCTTTGAGGTCACTGATTCATTCATCTATTTCATATAGTTTGCTGTTCAACCCTGCTAGTGTTTTTTTTTTTTTTTTTTCAGTTCAGCTATTATATTTTTCAGGTCTGTGACCTCTATTTCATACTGTCTTATATTTTTTGTCTCTGTCTTACAGTTCTCACTGTGTTCATCCATTCTTCTCTTGTTTTTGTAAGCATCTTTATGACCATTACTTTGAACTTTTTATCAGGTAGATTATTTATCTCTATTTCACTAAGGTCTTTCTCTGAGGTTTTATCTTGTTTTTTCCTTTGGAATATGTTCCTCTGTCTCCCCATTCTGCTTGATGCTCTGTGTTTGTTTCTACGTCTTAGGTAAAACAGCGATCTCTCCAAGTCTTAAAGGAGTGGCCTTGTGCAAAAATGACTCATGGGGCCCAGTTGGACTATTTCCCTGGCCACCAGAGCTAGGCAGTCAAGGGACATCTCTATGTGGGCTGAGTGTAATTTCTAGCATTAGTAGGGCCACAGCCGTGGCATGGTGGGATCAGGTGTGCCTACTGGCTTAACAGGGAAAGAGGGAGTGCCAAAATAGTGCCCACCAGTGCTGATACCAGCAAGGCCAAAAGAGAACTCAAATATGATGCCTGTCAGTGCTTCCATCCCCAGAGAGTCTCAGCAAGTTTCTGCATCTCCAGAAGTCCCCCCAAGTCTAGCAAGTCAATCTCCTCTACACGTGGTCCAGGCACCCTTCAAACTGCCACTCCTGTGTGAGTTCCCAGGGCAAGTGAGTCAGTGCATGAGCCCTTTAAGAGCAGTTTCTCCATTCTCTACAGCTCTATGGACATAAACCACGTTTGTTTTCATAGACAGAGACTTTGTGGGCTTGTCTCTTTGGCATAGGTCCCCAGGGTTTTGAATGCTTTATGTGGAGCATAAACATCTTGCTCTTCAGGTCAAAGTTCCATATTCTTTTCAGATGTCTCCCTCACTTATGGGTTGCCATGTCTCGGATGTGGTATTTGGTGAGACCAAGTCTCTGCTTCTTCTACCCATCTCAATGTGGCCTTTTAAATTTGTTGTAGATGCAAGTTCAGCTAGTTTTGTAGATTTAGTGTGTCCTTGTGATGTGAGTTCAGGATCTTTGTTCATCGCCATTTTGAAGTGGAAGCTTTCTTTTCTATTTTTAAGTTTTATTTATTCTATTTTTGGCTGTGTTGGGTCTTTGTTGTGGCACGGGTTTTTCTCTAGTTGTGGATAGTGGGAGCTGGTCTCTGTTGCAGTGTGCGGGCTTCTCATCGTGGTAGCTTCCCTTGTGGAGCATGAACCCAATAACTGTGGTGCCCAGGCTTAGTTGCTACATGACATATGGGATGCTCCCGGATCAGGGATCAAATCTGTCCATGTCTCCTGCCTTGGCAGGGAGATTTTTACCACTGAGCTATCAGGGAAGCCCTCTCTTTTCTATTTTTAATTATTTTTTTTCCTGTTTTTCTCCTCTAACTGAATAATTTCAAATGACCTGTCTTCTGTTGCTGTAATTCTTTTTGTGTTAAATCCAGTCTGTTGTTGAAGCTGTCTGTGGAATTCACCAGCTTGGTCATTGCAGAGTTGAAGAGTCCTTCAACTCCAGGATTTCTGTTTGTTTTTATTTAATGATTTCTGTTTCTTTGTTCATTTTTTTAAGTTTTAAATTTTTAATTTAATTTAATTTAATTTAATATCCAGTATGACTTGTGAGATATTAGTTCCCTGATCAGGGATCAAACACAGGCTCTTGGCAGTGAAAGCAGGGAGTCCTAACCACTGGACTGCTAAGGAATGCCCTAAACTAATTTTTTTTTTAATGCATTATGCTTCTAATTTTATTTTGTTTTCTCTGTGTTCTTCTGTGTTCTTTTGTTCTTCTCTGTGTTCTGTAGTTCACTGAATTTCTTAAGAGTACTATTCAGAATTATTTGTCAGTCCATTTATCTCCTTTTCTTTAGGGTCAATTATTGAAGCTTCTGTGGTGGCTCAGAGAATGAAGAATCTGTCTGCAGTACAGGAGATCTGGGTTCGGTCCCTGGGTCAGGAAGATATCCTGGAGAAGGGAATGGCAACCCACTTCAGTGTTCTTGCCTGGAGAAGCCCATGGGCAGTTAGCTTGGTAGGCTACAGTCCATGGGGTTGCAGAGTTGGACACAACTGAGCAACTACTACTAAACTACTATGGAGCTGTATTAGTTTCCTTTGGTGGTGTCATGTTTCCTTGAATCTTGTGATCTTTGTGGCCTTCGTTGTCTGTGCATTTAAGAAAGTAGTTGCCTCTTCCAGTCTTTACAGTCTGGCTTCAGAGGGGAAAGCCCTTCACCAGTCAGCCTGTCCAGAGATTCTGAGTAAGGCATCTGGTGGTGTCCATGGGTGTTTGCTGCTGGAGTTCTCAGACAGGCAGGTGGTACTTGGGTCAGCAGGTGACCATACCGGGTGCTTGGATCCACAGGGTAAATCCTTGCAATGAACTACCCTTGCATCTGAGTTCACTGGGGTTGACCAGGTGCCTGAGTCTGTGATGGTAAGCCTGGGACCTGAGTCTGTGTGGGTGGGTCTGGATCCTGGGTCTGTGCCAGCCAGTCAGGTCCTGGGGACGATTGGGGTGGGTCTGGCATCTGGGTCCACAGGAGCTGTCCTGGTAGTGGGGCAGGCCTGGAGTCTGGGTTCACAGGAGCCTGGAAGCTGGGGTTACCTAGCATTTGGGTGAACCTGACAACTAGGGCTGTAGGAGTCAGCCTATAGTCTATAGTTCAGGGCTCATGGGGCCAACCTGGAGGTTGAATCCAAGGGACAAGTCTGGAGGTTGGGACCATGGGATTCAATCTGAAAGCTGGGACCATGGAAGCAGCCAAATGCTGGGCTGGGCTGGACTGGGATGGGAGTCTGTATCCACAGAAGCTTGCCAAGAGTCCAGGCCAGGGAAGCCAGCCTAAAGTCTGAGGCCATGGGGCTGCCTGGTGCTGCCATGAGTCGGGAGCCTGCCTGGAGCCTGGGGCCAATGGTACCAGCCTTGCATTGGGGCAGGCCAAAAGCCTAGTTCCATGAAGGCTCATCTGGAGTATAGGTCTGTAGAAGCCATCTTGGCACTGGAGCCATGGAGTCAACCTGGTCCTAAGGCAGGAGCCTACCAGAAGCCTGGGTTCATAGGAACCTGCCTGGTGCTGGATGGACTGGTAACCTGGTTTTGTGCAAGCCCACCAGGAGCCTGGGGTCATGGGAACTGATCTGATGTTGTGGTGGGCTGATGGTAGAATCCACTGTGAAGTCAAGTCCTTACTTCACTTCCTTCTGCCATAGGTTAGATGTCTCTCTCCACAGGGGAGGGGTGATGGGAGTAAGGTGAAACTGTCTTTCCTATGTTTTTCAATGCATCTTTTCTTACTTCCATGTTCCACCCAAGTGCTGTAATCCCTCACCTGTGAAGCTCTTGTGAAGGTATTTCAGAGCATGGAGAGTTGTTCAAATGGATGTTTCTGGGAGGGGACAAGCCCTAGAAATCCCTAAACCACCACCTTGTTGATGTCATTCTCTAATTCTTCTGTTGTGTGCTGTCTATTGCCAAATACAAATATTGGCTTATTTTGTTTGATGTATTTTACGGTGCAAGAGATGCTGTTTGCTTCTTCCAAATTTGCCACTTTTCATAGTTTGCTGTTCTAGAAAGATATTCTTATTCATCATTTGTTTCTTAAACATGGTTAGGACAGTTGTTTTAAGCTCTGTGTATAATAGTTACAAAATGTGATCTCTGTGTGGATATGTTTCTATTTTCCCTTTCTTTCATTTTCTCCCTCACTCCTTCTCTCCCTCCCTCCCTTCCTTCCTTTCTCTTTCCTTTCTTTCTTTTTGCTCTTATTCTTGTTTGTGTATATGCCTGGTAATCTTCAACTGCTTATGGCTTGTTGTCTTTGGAATGACTTTGCTCGCCTCTAGAGAGACTTTCTCTTTCCTTCTGGTAGAAAGTATTTGGCCTAAATGAAACTAAATATAGTTTGAGAGTACCTGGTTCAATCAAACTGTAAGTACTCCAAGTGAAAATCCTTGTGAGGGTCTGTCCATCATCACAGACTTCCAGGAATGACTTCTTTTCTTTACTACTGCCATCTCTCCGCCCCCCACCCGTGCCAAGACAGCCTATCTCATGGGTTCCAAAGGCTGAGGAAAGTTGAGGGTGGGTCTAGGGCTGGTTTGCTTGTTCCTTCCCCAGGCCCAGGCCTACCCTGAATCCCAACTTCTTTCTTCTATGCTTATGTGACTAGACTATTGACAGTGGTGTGTTCTATATCAGCATAGAACATATTGTAGTTTTAATGCTGTTTAAAAACATTTCAGGTCCTGATCTTGTAAGTCTGGGGTAGAACCTGAGATTCTGCATTTCTGGTAAACTGCTGGTTGTTGCCAGTGCCGCTGCTCCATGGACCACACTTTGAACATGAAGAATGTGCAGAACAAGGACAGTTCCATGTGATTTTCCAACAGGTGAACCATAGAAAAATTGAGTTGTGGGAATTATACTATCAGAACTGGAATGGATTTGTGGGGCTGAGATGACTGTATTAGACCTTAAACTGAATAATGAAGGATAGATATGGATGGGCAAAAGAATTAAATTTCAAGGCAAATTCAGTTCTGGCTAGCTAAGAGAGTAGGGAAGCTGTATCTCTAAACTGTATCCCTATCTTGCAGAGAGAGAAATTTCCTTCATCATATTTGATTCAAGTTCCCTTCTCAGGAGTACCTACTCCCTTAGCTATCAAGGATGTCACTTCCATATTAGGGAGAGATACAGAGAGGTCTTGGGTTATCTGGTATCACCTAAGCCCCCATCACCTCTGATAATGGTACTATGGGCTAAGTTTCCAGGTCATATAGAGCTCCATGTTTTATAGGATGCAATAAAGCATCTGGAAGGACCACATATCCTATTGACTGTGGTCATGAATAAGTTTGCATTAGTATATGCTGCATCTATACTTGTGGGTCCTGGATGTTTGCTTCTTTGTACCTGATGGCAGGATATTGAGCCCCTTTTCTTAAGATATCCAAGTGCATTCAGTCCTGTGTAAGGAGCATGGGGGTGATGTCACAAGCTCTGGACTTTCTTCTGCCATTTCCTTCTCAAGGGGACCTTCCCCATCCAGGGATCCAACTAGTGTCTCCTACAACTCCTGCCTTGGCAGGTGGATTCTTTTAACACTGAGCCACCTGGGAAGCCCAAAAAGAGCATGGGAATCAACTCATGCTAAGGGATGCTCTACGCAGGACCTCTTTATGGACTCAGCTTGATTCTGAATTCCAGTTTTGACTCAAAGAAACTTGCTGTACATTTAAATGTCAGTGCTTCATGACTCCACACTCCTAAAAGGACAGCTCACCAGCTTACCATGGGCTACCCAGGACAAGATCAAGAAGCAAGAATCTTTGGGGAGGGTAAAGGCGTGAACATGAGAGTGTCTTTATGAGGTGAGGTAGGCTGGTGAGGTAGTTAGGAACCCTATAAGAAATGTTAGCACAATCCCATCAGAGGCTGAAGAACCTGAGACATTTATTCACCAATCCTCTCCTCAATTGGTTAAGGCTGCCCCTGAGATGCAAGCCCTTGATGTGGAGCAGACAGGAGCTGGGAACCACTACAGATAGTGAACTCAGATGGGCTGAAAGGTTGGGACAGAGTCTCACCAGCACTGCCTATTTCCCTTTGCGGAAGAGCTAATGCATGTCTTCTAGCTCAGGGAATAGAGCATCTAGGAGCCACTACTCTCGAGTCCATGAGGGGTAGGGTGTGCAGGAACTGACCTTGTCCAGACAAGGCTTTCCTTGAGTGGAGAGGCAGCATTCACACTCAGTCTGAAAAGCTGGAGGAGCATACACTGGAGTGTTTGTATTTTTTCATCCGAGATTGGCAGGGGATAAGATGACTGGACCAGGAGTGGTTGGAAACTACACAGGCCTTAGGGGACCCCTCCCTTTCTAAGTCTACCTTGAACCCACTATGGGTTTCCACTCTTTGGAATAAGATTAGTGTAACATTTTGCAGCATCATTGCTTAGTCATCGGCCATGGGACAGTCCCCTAACACTTCTTTCCTCAAACTCAGTGTTGATGACGATGTTTCCTGGTGACTGCTCTTAAAGACTTAGCATGCCTCCTTTTTCACGGTGTGTGAACAGGTTGCAACCCTGCCCCAGTTGATATTTCTTTATATAAAGCCTCACTAAATTACCCTGGTATCAGGATCTGACAAATACTCAGGGTGCTGGGAAGTCCTAGCCCCAGTGAGGCAGAACTTCTTCTTTTCTTGGTGTGGGTCAAAGGCTCGGGCCCTACTGGACTCTGTCAGAGCACCTGAGCACAGAAAAAGCCATAGTCCATAGCCACAGGGACACGGCGTCCTTCGTAGCTGCAAAGCCTGCTGACCTTTGATCTTTTCTGCTTCCAGACCTCTGGCCTTGGCCCTCCTGTCGTTTTAAGGCTCTGGGTTTAGGTCTGAATGCAGGTACCACTGCTTCTGCTGGAAGGTAGGCTACGTCCAAGAAGGTGAACAGGAGAGGGAGCGAGGTGAGTTCTGGGACCGTAGATTCTCCCTGAGGTTGCTGTTGGCTCATTAGCTCTTCTTCTGACTCAAGGTCAAACCGTGGCTTGGGACTGACTCAGATCCTCCTGTGGGATCCATCTGCACATAAATGTCTTCCCACCTTGGCCGTTCTGAAACACCATCATCCAAAGGGGATGGAAAAGTAAAAGGTCCAGGTGAAGATGTACATGGAAGGGCAAAAAAATTGGAAAGGGGGGATATTCAGTACCCTGCTGCTCACATTTGCCTTTTGATTTTCTCTACAGTATTATCCAGGATACACCCGATTCTGGTGAATATTCAGGATATCAACCATCTGGTATGGGTCCTTCAAGGCCAGACCCTCACAGCTGTCCCAAGGAAGGACCAAATGGATCCAGGTGAGTGGCAAGGCCTGTCCATGGCAGTCCCTTTGGCCAGTACTGCTGTGTGGTGTGTGCTCAGTTTTTTCATTTCACTGTGAACAGACTCGTTAATTGGGCGTATCTCGCAGGTTGTAATGAATGAGAGAGTGACCTGTGATTATGTTGTGTTCCCAGTCACTGTTACCTTAGTCTCATGCAAGTACACAGAGACTCTTGAGAAGGGCAGGGGGAATCCTGTCTACTTGGGACTGAAGGAGCCGGAGCTTTGTCTCTTCTGCACGAAGGTCAAGGGGCAGCCCACGCTGCAGCTTCAGGTGAGTATGGAAAATAAGGGTCTTGTCTATGCCTGACTAGGAGTGAAAGCGAAAGTGTTGGTTGCTCAGTTGTGTCCGGCTTTGCCACCACACAGACTGTAGCCCTGCCAGGTTCCTCTGTCCATGGGGTTCTCCAGGCAAGAATACTGGAGTGGGTTGCCATTTCCTACTCCAGGGGATCTTCCTCACCTAGGGATCGAACCCAAGTCTCCAGCATTGTGGGCAGATTTTTGACCATCTGAGCCATAGTATTTATCCCCAACTAGGAGGAAGGTGTGCATTAATTTCACTAAGTGCTCATTTGATGGAAAATTTAGCTTTTTAGAATCTTTGTTAAATTTTTATTTTTTAATTTATTTCTAGCTGTGCTGGCTCTTCATTGCTGTGCATGGGCATTCTCTACTTGCTGAGAACAGGGGCTATTCTCTAATTGAGGTGCACAGGCTTCTCATTGTGCACTGAGAAGTGGTGGCTTCTCTTGTTGCAGAACATGGGCTCTAGAGCATGAGGGCTTCAACAGTGGTGGCACACAGGCTTAGTTTCCCCGCAGCATGTGGGATCCTCCTAGACCAGGGATCGAACCTGTGTTCCCTGCATTGACAGGCCCATTCTTAACCAGTGGACCACCAGAGAAGTACTCTAGAATCTTTTAAAGGACAAACTATTTATTATCCTTATGCATATTTATTTTTGGTTCTTTAGGCTGTGTGTATTATGAAATAAGAAAAAATTGCAGGAGTGTTTTGAAACTAATCTGCTAAAATCGTTTGTTTTGCTTAAAAAGTAATTCAGCAAAGAGGAAGGATTTTAGATTTATTCTTGACTATATATATGAATCTCTCTCTCTCTCTGTCTCTCTGTCTCTTTCTCTCTCTCTCTCTCTCACACACACACACACACACACACACACACAGAGCCATCCTTTGGCATCTTTGGGGGATTTGGTGCAGGACTCCTCTATCCCTCATGGATACCAAAGTGGATGCTCAAGTTCCTATATAACCTATATAATTATGTAACCTATTCTTAAAATCATCTCTAGATTACTTAATAATACCTAATACAGTGAGAACACTATATAAATAGTTGCCAGCATACAGAAAATTCAAGTTTTGCTTTTTTGGAACTTTCTGGATTTTTTTGTTTTTTTTTTTTCCAAATATTTTTGGTCCTCAGTTGGTTTACTCCAAGTACGCAGAATCTGCTGATAGGAAGGGTCAACTGCACATGTGTGGGTGGAATCAGCTATGACAGTTTCAGCAGTTGATTATCACTAGGTGGATGAGATAGTTTTCAACTTTAAGTGAACAAGCAATTCTCTGTAACAAACATTTTAATAATGCGGTTCTCCATTATTTAAAAATATTTTAAGTTATAGGAGGATCACAAACCAGGCCTCTGTGTGCTTTAGGGAAATCTCTTGATCCCTTGATCTATATATTCTATAGGTTTCCCAGGTGGCCCTAGTAGTAAAGAACCTGCCTGCTAATGCAGGAGACGTAAGAGACACGGGTTTGATCCCTGGGTCGGGAAGATCCCCTGAAGGCAGGCATGGCAACCCACTCCAATATTCTTGCCTGGAGAATCCCATGGACAGAGGAGCCTGGCAGGCTACAGTCCATAGTGTTGCAAAGAGTTGGACACAACTGAAGCAACTTAGCATGCATGCATGTATGTTCTATATCTATATTTATTATACGGAAAGAAGAGTGAAAGTCACTCAGTCATGTCCGACTCTTTGGAACCCCATGGACTAAACAGTCCATGCAATTCTCCAGGCCAGAATAATGGAGTCAATGACTATTCCCTTCTCCAGGGCATCTTCCCAACCCGGGGGCCAAACCTAGGTCTCCCCCATTGCGGGCAGATTCTTTACCAGCTGAGCCACCAGGGAAGACCATCTATTGGAGTCAGTAATAAATGTAAAAGCCTTCAGCAAACAAGCATAGGCAGACACTCAATTTGATGACAAGATAGAAAATAGTGGTTTAATGATGGGCAATTTTGCCCCTGACAAATTTTTCAATGTCTGGTGATATTTTTAGTTGCCACACCTAGGGACTAGGGGATTCTGCTAATCTCTAGTGGGTAGAAGCCAGGGGCGCTATTAAACCTCCCAGCATACACAAGACAGAGCCTGACAACAAAAGATTATTCTGCCCAAAACATCCATAGTTCTGAGGTTGGAGACACTTGATATGAAACAACTCTGTTTAGATTCATGATAACTGTTATGTAACTATTCCTTGAGTTTATAAGGAACAGGTAATGGCTAAATCTGTGCTTTGTATTCTCAAAAACATTGATGTCAACACTGTTCTTCTTCAAAGGCTCACATTAAGAACCATTGAAATTAGTGGTCTAAGTTTTCACTCCTAAACTTAATATCTCTAAAGTATTTGGGGCTGATAATTTTTAATGGTTTAATATGAAATAGAGGTGCCCAGGCCTGTTTCAACAGCGAAAACAATCTCGAATAGGAACTGTTAGTGTGCAGAGTGTGGAAGAACTCAAACAGTGCTGTTTCTCCCTGGGACCTCCTTCTCGCCCTTTAGGAACAGAACATAATGGATCTGTACCACCAGACTGAGCCTGTGAAGCCTTTTCTCTTCTACCATGACCAGAATGGCAGGGCCTCCAGCTTTGAGTCTGTGGCCTTCCCTGGCTGGTTCATCGGCTCCTGCTCCTGTGGAGGCTGTCCTGTGATTATCACCCAGGAACTGGGGAAAATCTACACTACTGACTTTGGGTTCACAGTACTCCAGCCTTAAGGCTGGTCTAGGGATGAGGGTTGTTCTCTGCGCAGAGAATCTTGTCTTTGGTTTCCTCCATTCAAGCTCCTGAAATGCTTCTGAATCACAACACTGCAAATCAGCAATACTTTAATTAATAAAGAAAAAAAGAGAGAAAAGTACTTTGGAGATGAACATTGTCATACCGATCATTCAACAAGGAAAGGCAGAATTGCCAGAATTATGTCCATTTCATTTTTGGGGGGCTTGCAGATTCCCCAACTGTGAATTGAACCATCTTAGTCGTAAAAGAAGGAAGAATCTTGGTTAAGCTTTTCATCCAAGAGTATCTTACTGACCTCAACATGTCCATGCAGTGACAACATACGCACAACACTGGGCCAAGTTGTGTTTCCTCCGCCACATGGACAACAGTGCAGGGAAACTGAGGGTCTTTGCTATGGCCATGTGGCTAAATTATGACACCTTGACAAAAATACTAAAGAAAACTCTACTTAACATACCTGCTAATGATGCTTCAAATAACAAATGAAGGTGGTAATTCTTTCATTTGGAGTCCAGATCTCTGGATTTTCAGATATGTTGCTCTGTGGCAATGTATCAAGATCTTTTGCATCCTGGTGGGGAAAAGCAGACAGACAAGTTCCATAAAAGAAAAGACTAAGAAGAAAGCTGGAAGCCCTTGTGGGAGTGGCTTGTGTCTCAGTGAAGTTATGTGCTCTGCTGGTTTGAATGAAGAACTAGTGTTGTTTATGAAGCTTTCACCTAAAGCGTTATCACTGGATCTCATGGAAAGTTAAATTTGTGAAATAAAAAATTTGCTCCTCTCAGTTGCTGTTATGAATTTAATGACTTTAATGGGATAGCATGATCATAATACTGACTCTCTGCATTCATAAGGAGTTTTATCATTTTTTCCCATGAAATGACAAAACCAGGTTCCCATGAAATCTCCCACTTCTAAGAACCCAGTAGGATAGTTGTAGAAGGTGGTATCTTCCTAAACTCAGGTTTCCCCTGGCTTCACTACTGGGGTGGTGGTACAAATAAAGCATCATTAGTAGATATCATACTCCATATTTTATGCATAATGCTACTGCACAGCTAACACAACACTCCCCTATCCTATCCCAGAAAGAGCTTCTTAGCTCTTTTCCCATCAACTCACAGGCCATGATCTGACATGGCATCCACTCATCTAGAGCATAGTGGCAACAAAGACTTATCTTTTCTTCTACCCTTTATGAAATAACATTTCTTCCCACATCACGTCAGTAAACAGCATCCTCTGTAAATACAGGGATATTTCTTTCTTAAAATATGTATTTATTTATTTAATCTTGGCTGCACTGGGTCTTCGTAGCTGTGTGGGCTTTTCTCTAGTTGCAGTGCATGGACTGCTAATTGCAGTGGCTTCTCTTGTTGCAGAGCACAGGCTCTAGGGCATACAAGCTTCAGTAGTTGCATCTTCCAAGCCCTAAAGCACAAGCTCAATAGTTGTGGTGCATGGGCTTAGTTGCTCCATGGCTTGTGGGATCTTCCCATACCAGGGATTGAACCCATGTCCCCTGCACTGGCAGGCGGATTCTTATCCACTGAGCCACCAAGGAAGCCCAATATGGTGATTTCTAACCCATATCATCTTGTGATTTTTTTTTTTAACTTTCTGTTATGATTTTACTTGTCCTGAGATTTGGAGAAAGATTATGGAGACAATATTTTTCCAAGCACATTGATGAATTTCTGGGCCCCACAAGCATTGCCTTGACCTCCTCACCTCATCCTAATATCTTCTGCCTTTCAGCATTAGAGTGGCCATGTTGATGTCAGAGATTCAATTTCTTCCTGGTGATAGACAACACAGAAATCCCTGAGCTTTCATTTCTCATGGTTTCTACAGAAAGGTAGACCTATTTCTCCTCTGCCTTTCCCTATGTAGGTAATTTCCCTAGAGCTGTGAGGTGGCCAGAACTCTTAAGAGAGTGAAAGGAGCTCTATTAAGAATTACACAGGAGGAATCCCCTGGTTGTCCAATGATTAGCGCTTTCACTGCCAGAGCCTGGGTTTGACTCCTGGTCTAGGGGAACTAAGATCCCACAAGCCATGCAGCAGAGTCAAAACAAAACAAACAACAAACAAAACAAAAAACAATCCCCACCCAGAACAAAACAAAAATATCCCCCTGCAAAAAAACACCCCCAAACCCAAAATAATAAAACCCAAACGAGTATCACCCTGGGAAAATGGGCATAAACTGGATGCTCTTGGACCAACTGGGGTGTACAGTGTCTTGGGTTCAAGGCTGGAACCCATACAAGGCTTCCCAAGAACTCCCTCCCTACACTGTCTTGGCTGAGGAGCCAGGGTGAGCCCGAGGATCTCCAGGTATATCAGTCATCCAGCTGAAGGTGAAGTTCCTAGTCTCCTCTACTGTTTGAGAGATCCTCTTGGGGTAGTCTATTTCTGCTATGGGATAGCAACCCCTGACTCTTCTCCATGAGGGGGCAGGAACTTGCCTCTCATCTCAACAGATGCCCCTCCAAGGCAGCTCTCTCCCTTTCTCTCTTCCCAGTCTTCCTCTTATTCATAGAATATTCCATTCATTCCTTTGTTTATTTAATAAATTTTACTATTTCCCAAAATAAGTGAGACACTATTTCAGACATTAAGGATCTAGTTAACAAGACAGACAAGTTCCTTGGCCCCGTGAAGCTGGCATTTTGGTGCTGAGGACAATACACACATACATACGTGTCTATGTACATACATATATACATATGTACATACACAGATAAATATCCATGGTGATGGCAACATACATATTATAAAGAAAATAATAGAGAAGAATTAGAAATCAGAGCATGAATGTGCAGGCTCTTGGAGACAGGGCAGTCAGGGAAGACATCATTTAGAGGCTGCTTGTTTTTTTTTTTTTTGCAAATGCATGGAAGTAAGGGGGTGGACCCTATAAGGTCTGGGAAAGCCCAGTTCCTGCAGAGAAACAGGAGAGGCTCCCTGAGAAGATGAGCTGTTTGTTGGGGGCAGAGTGTAGAATCAGCAAGACACCAGAGCAGGGAGGGTAGGAAGGGCAGGGATAGAAGACGTGCAGAGAGACAAGCAAGGGCAAGTTTATAAGCAATGGCAAGTTTATGTGTGCTGTGAAGCCATGGGAGAGTTATGAGCAGGGCAGTGATAGGATCACACTGACATCTTTGATCCTGCTCACTGCTGCTGGACGGGAGTTTAACTTGAGGGAGGTAAGAACGGAAGCAGGGAGGCCAGTTAGGGACTACTGCAGTACTCAATGGGAGAGAGTCAGTGGTGGGTTTCAGAGAACAGAGCCCTGATTAGTGGTTGTGAGTAATGTGGAAGTAAATCTTGGCATGGAATGAATACTTCTTTACTTTTAGGCTTGCGTGTTTGCATGCTAAGTTGTGTCAACTCTTTGTGACCCTGTGGACTGTAGGCAAGAATACTGGAGTGGGTTGCCATGCCCTCCTCCAGGGGATCTTCCAGCTGGAGGGATTGAACCAGGGTCTCCCACATCTCCTGCAATGGCACACAAGTTCTTTACCACTAGCGCCACCTAGGACTGACCAACAATATGGGTTTCAAGGGTAATGGTTCTCTTTCACCACCTATGTTGAGGCTGTCTGATTCCTGAAGCAGAGACAGGAAGCCAGGAGACCTCCAAATTTCCTCCTATTAAGTGAGTCTCCTTAGATACAGTGCAGTTTTTAATATCCACCACCAAGCACAAGGCTCCCTATGTATCTCAGTTAACACAGGGTGCAGGAAATCATGACCCAAAGGCAACACACTACATAGTGGTTAAGAACAGAGAGGTTTGACTTTTAAAAAATAATTTTTTTGTTTATTTATTTTTGGCTGTGCTGGGTCTTTGTGCTGGGCAGGCTTTTCTCTAGTTGCGGTGAGTGGGGGCTACTCTTCATTGCGGTACAAAGGCTTCTTGTTTCAGTGGCCTCTTTTGTTGTGGAGCACAGGCTCTAGAGTACATGGACTTCAGTAGTTGTGACATGTGGGCTCAGTAGTTGTGATTCCTGGACTCTAGAGCATAAGCTCAATAGTTGTGGCTCACGGCTTAGTTACCCCACGGCATATGGAATCTTACTGGATCAGGGATCAAACCCGTGTCTCCTGCATTGGCAGGTGGATTTTTCACCACTGAGATACCAGGGAAGCCCAGAAAGACTTGATTTTTAACTTAGCTACATTTCTTAGCAGCTATATGACTTTGGGTAAGTTTTGCCATTTCTCAGGGACTGTTTTCTTCCATAAGAAATAAAGATGAATGGCTCCTAGAGGATGAAAGATTCATCAGATACATGTCTATCAGATACAGAATGAGCTCTCAATGTTGGTTATGCAAAACTCTGAAAGGAGGACTATGGATTGCCCCAAATAGGATATGAATGAGGCCATGGCTCACACCATCAGTGAATCAAGTGAGCCACACCTCTGCCTCCAAAGCAGTCCAGAAGGAAGTTCTCCTTCTTAACTCAGCATCTGGCCTTTTCTGTGTTTCCTCATCAGTGTTTCCTGACGTTTACTCTCCTCTGGTTTCTCTAGGACCCCAGCCTGGCCACACCTGTGTTGCCTCTCAGTCACTCGCTGAATCCTCATGAGACCTCTGTCTTGGACCAGTTTTATTGCCAAAGTGGGCACACCCAGAGCCAGGAAATAACCCTCCTTCCTCACTCATTTAAAGGCCTGGAAGTCCTGGACAGTTCTACAGGGCACTTGGGGCAGGTGGAGCCTTAAGATTGGGCTCTAGGACAAGAGCATCTCTTTGGACAAAGGTAGAAACTGTGTATGGGAAACCTTCCTTCACTGCTCTGTGTCCAGCCTTGAGGAACCTCTGGGAGCCTTGGTCCAAGACACGCAGTGTCAGAGGAACTGAGACTGCTTCCAGAGTGCTGCTGGTAGTGGGTTTATTCTTTCTCTAGGGATGACTATAGATTCAGGCACTGCATATCCTGAGGCAGAGGAGGATGTGAACAATTGGTTCTCATTGTGGGGAGTTTGTGGTCTTCTTGGGGAATTGTCATGGTTCCCTAACCAGAAGCTCAGAGATAGATGTCCCCTAACAGTCAAAATACCTCATGTGGTCCGTGGACATCCTTGTGCAGAGATGCCTCTTTGGATGAAGGGTTGGGGAAGATGTGAGTCAGAAAAACAGGGTAGCTACTGGTTATTTAGGATGCTCAAGCTTGGAGTCAGGATAGCTGGTGGCTAAATGGAGACAGGCAAGTACTCTTTCTTCCTCTAAATCCAGAGACTTAGTACCTGAGCTGATGCACTGAAATCTCCTAACAATCCTAGCTGTGATGGATAGAGGGCATCCCAGGGTCACTGCAGCCTGGAGAGCCAGGACCACTCAGCCCTGACAGTAATGGGAGCTTCCATCTTGGGTTTTACAGCCCTGGAACATGCTTTTCCCATCCTTACTCTCAAATGTGCATCTAAGATAGGGTCTCAGGACAGTTTTTTTTAATACAGAATTCCAGGGGAAGGGAGAGAAATGGATAACGTATTTTCTTTCCCTCTTTCCCTACAAGACTAACCGCTGGACCACAGCCTCTCCACCATCTGGTCTACCTCGTCCTCTTCACAGAAAGCCCTGAAGCCAACATGGCGTGCCCTATGTGTAAGTGGTGAATCACAAACCAGCTTGGAAATACTTCCATCTGGTCTCCCCAAAGAAATGGAGTACAAGGGTTTCTGTTTTGTAATTTAGAGTACAAGAAACCCTTGTAGTCCAGATTATTCATTCAAAATAAATAAGGAGTTCTAGAACTACTTATTTATTTTGATAAAGAGGGTAAATAAGAAATAATGTATTGATGACTGATTTATATATACTTTGTTTTGTTACTACCCAGAGACTATCAATCAGCAAAAAGACAAGTCACTGATAATCCTAGAAAAAAGGGTGAATCTTGAAAGACTCTTGGGACTATGAGTGCATGTAGCTTCTTTCAGATGCGTTGGTTCACAAACCAGCTCCTGCCCTATTTCCCTTCCCTTTTTCCAACAGCCACTCTTTGTCAGAGCAGTAAATCTACTCCTAGGAATCCTAGGAATCAAAGGCCTTTATTACCAGTTGCAATTGGAGTCCTAAAATTTACAATAACCTCATGTATATTTTGTGATTTTCTGTCTTCTGGCAGTGCGAGAATATCCCAGTTACCTTCACATTCGTGATTCTCGGCAGATGGTGTGGGTCGTAAAAGGAAATTCATTAATAGCAGTTCCTTCTAGCAACAACATTAAACCTGGTGAGTGACAATCAAAGCCATTGTGCTGCCCTTAAAGGGACATCAGCTCCACTGGGGATGGGGCCAAGCTTGTGTGAGCTTGGGAAGCATATTCTTGGGGATAGCTTCAGTGTCCTCAAGAAAGGCAGGAAAGGGCAAGATGGTTCCCTCACACTATCTGGAAAGGGTATGAGGAAAGAAGACCTGTACCCAGAAATGAGGGTGTGATGGATCTGGAGCTCTCCTTACCAAAAGAAAATGTCCTTGATTAAGAAGAGATTATTCATTCAATTAACAGCTGACCTTCTCCTTGGAATTTCTCTCTTCTAAATTTCAACCATTGCTACCTCTGTCCTTAAATTTAAACTGTTTCATCTTTCCATTACCATACCTGTATTTTTCAAATTTGGAGTCCTCTTTTCTAATAATAGGGGAATATTCCTTCTTCCCATCAATCCACTGCATGCCTATTATACCTCAATAAAGCTGGAAAAAAAGTCAATCCAAGTCAGCTTCTTTTCCTTTCTTGTTTGTTCCTTTGATGTTTGATTTCATTCCCCTTTCCCCTGCTTATTCTGTCTTTGTCTTCTTTCTAACTCTGATTAGACATGCACTAATGGAACATTCCCAGGCTTAATACTAAAAACCTCCTCTGGATTTGCACATTTCATTTCTACAAGTGTTCTATTTTCTTATGTGGTAATATACATACTGTTCTCTGTACAGTCATAGTCAAGTACACAGCTTGTCTCCATTTCCCCACATGTCCATGCTTACATCAAACAATAAAACTTTTGAATTGTTCTTTGCCCACTCATCTCTAGCTTCTCTTTCCAGTCACCAGACTCATTTGTCTGTCCTCACTTTTTGTTCCTCAGTGGCTGCTGCTGCTAAGTCACTTCAGTCGTGTCCGACTCTGTGCGACCCCATAGACGGCAGCCCACCAAGCTCCCCTGTCCCTGGGATTCTCCAGGCAAGAACACTGGATTGGGTTGCCATTTCCTTCTCCTCGGGGGCAGTCAGCATAATTGATTACTCTTTCTCGAACACTCTCTGTTCCGTCCTTTGGTAAGAATGTTCTATGTGGTTCACTGGCTCTTCTTTTGCACTCTACCTTCTGACTCCACTTTCTCTGTAAAATAGCCAAATGCTGGCAATTTTCAGAGCTCAATCTGTAACCATCACCCCACCACTCTGAAGGGACTCAGAGCTGGTTTCTTGGATTGACGTGTTGCCTCTTCATTCTGGCATTTATGCTTCCAACCCAGCTGTCTCCCCTGAAAATTTTACCTATGTCCTTTTTCGTTTCCATCTGACAGAAGATGATAGAGAGCAGAAGAGTGTGTATAGAGGGGCTTTGTGATCAAGCGTGAAAATGGCCTGGAATATTCCCATTCATAACCATTGGCTAAAATGGAGTCACATGACTTGTAGCTAACTGCAAGGGATGCTGGGAAATGTAGTCTAACTCTGTGTCCAGAGCCAAAACAAAAACAGATTTTGGCTAGTAGCTAGTGGCCTTTAAATTCCAACTATCATAGGGTGGATGTTCAGTGAATGTTTCCTGAACTGTTTGCTGAGCTGATGTACAGGTCTCTGTAACCCATTTCCTTTTGATGTCCTCTCAGACATCTCAGTGACAATAGTGGTAAAGAACCCGCCTGTCATTGAAGGAGATGTAGGAGATGAGGGTTCGATCCCTAGGTTGGAAAGATCCCCTGGAGGAGGGCGTGGCAACCCACACCAGTATTCTTGTCTGAAGAATCCCTGGGACAGAAGACCCTGGTGGGCTACAGTGCATGGGGGTCACAGAGAGTCGGACACGACTGAAGTGACTTAGCATGCAGACATCTCTAACATCTATTCCAAAAGTGGAACTGTGGATCTGACTTCTCAAAACGGTTTACAGACCCAGTCTTCCCCATCTTCTTCTTCACCCTGTTCACTGGAGCCAGAAATACAGGAGGCATCCTTATTTCTTCTTTTCTTTGATCTCCATTTAATCCACCAGCAGAGACTGATGAGTCTATGTGCAAAATAAGCCTTATTTCTAAGTTAATATCATCTTTCACTTGGAACACTGTATTACTTCCTCACTGCCCTCTCTCCCACTTCACTTGTGTAGCTTTGCATCCTATCTTCACGAACCATCAACAGTGACCTTCTTACCACATTAATTGAAGAATATTGTTTCCAAGTATTTGTGTTTTGGGGGTGGAAGTTTGGGGAAAGTGAGCAGTGAGGAGATCTGAGGCACACCAATCTAATTTTTGGAGCCTGGAACTTACCGAGCTTCTTTCCATGTAAGGGTCTTAACATTTCCTTTCCCTGTCAACACTCTTCATCCAAACCCCTCCACCACCACATTCCTGTTTCTTCATTTACTGGCTTCCTCTTAGTGTTAAGTTCTTGGCTTGAACTTCACTCTGCTTTTTCGCTTCCTCTTTCTTGGTCTCTCTCCTACTGTCTCAGACCTTTGTCAGTTTCCCCAAAACAGGTGTTGCCACTTGTGGTTCTGGTCATTTCTCTGTTTCCATGGTTTAGTTCCATTTTCCATGGTGGCAATAACAATGTCTCTAGTTCTCAGCTAAGTCTCCAGAGCCTTGAGTGGGTACTCAACAAAGAATGTTGAATGGATAAATTCCCTTCTCCCTACCCAGAAGGATAGATGCAGAACATGCAGGCTCCTGGGAATCATCTGCTAAATTAGTTGAGAATTAAATTATACTGATAGCGACAGAAAATTCACTCAACTAGGAATTTATTAGGGGCTTCCTCGGTGGCTCAGTAGTAAGGAATCTGCTTTCCAATGCAGGAGATGTGGGTTTGATCCCAGGGTCAGGAAGAACCCCTGGAGGTGGCATGGCAACCCACTCCCAGTATTCTTGCATGGAAAATCTCATGGACAGAGGAGCCTGGCAGGCTGCAGTCCATGAGATTGCAAGAGAGTCAGACATAACTTGGTGACTAAACCATCCAGCAGGAATTAAATAAGATAGAAATTCCTTTCTTTCTCAGGGAAAAGAAGCCTGAGAAGGCAGACTAAGGCCCATAGGTGCCTCTGTAATGCCACCAGATTCCAAGGATTCTAGGGTTCTGCTTTACCATCTTCAAGATCACCGTCACCACAATCTAGGTATAAAGACAGGGAATAAGAAGAAAGCTCCTTCCAACTGAGTGAACTCCTTTTAAAGAAGAACATTCTTAGAAATCCTACACAACATTCCACTCTTATCTCATGAGTTAAAACTTAAGCATATGGTCAAAGTTAGCTGTAAGTGTGATGGGAAATTTATTTTTATTTTGGGGAAGTAATATATCCTGGTGACAGCTGGGGCTCTGATATTAAGGAAGAAATAGGAAATGGATTTCAGTCAACTGATGAAGGGTTTCTGACACATGGCTAGTGGGAGAAGACTTTGTGAGGGGGGCGTGTCCTGGCTGCTCATTATCCCCTAGATGTGAGTGTCAGACCAGAAGGAATGGCCTTTTCACTGCTTGGAGCCTGACACCTGTTTCCATTTTCCCTGTGTTTCCAGTCATTCTTTCCTTGATAGCATGTAGAGACATGGAATTCGATAAGGAAGGAAATGGTACTCCACATTACCTGGGAATCAAGGACAAAAATCTCTGTCTCTGCTGTACAGAAATCCAGGGCTATCCCACTTTGCAGCTTAAGGTGAGTGGTTGTGCAGCTAATTAGAGAAGTTCATTAATGAGAGGAACTTTCAATTTCATTTAATCTGTTACTGAATATAAGTAATAGGTTTGTATAATTCTACAGTAATAGAAGAACAGACTCTGTATGATTTCAATATCTTTAGACCATGAAATTTTTGCACCTTGTTTTATGTCCCTGGATGGTCCAGGGTCTCCTGGTTTATAGTCTATGGGAACTTGAATAGAATTTGTATCCTGCCACTGTGTGAAAATTGTATAATCTTAATTATGTTGAATTGGTCCATAGTGCTTTTTGGGTATACTATATGCTTCTATTTTTCTGTCTATTCATTCTAATAACTTTTGAGAGTTTGATATTGAAATTCCAACTAAAAATCTTAATTTAATATTAAAAAGCCAGACATTACTTTGTCAACAAAGGTCCATCTAGTCAAGGCTAATGGTTTTTCCAGTAGTCATGTATGGATGTGAGAGTTGGACTATAAAGAAAGCTGAGCACTCAAGAATTGATGCTTTTGAACTGTGGTGTTGGAGAAGACTCTTGAGAGTCCCTTGGACTGCAAGGAGATCCAACCAGTCCATCCTAAAGGAGATCAGTCCTGGGTGTTCATTGGAAGGACTGATGTTGAAGCTGAAACTCCAATACTTTGGCCACCTGATGCAAAGAGCTGACTCATTTGAAAAGACCCTGATGCTGGGAAAGATTGAGGGCAGGAAGAGAAGGGGACAAGAGAGAATGAGATGGTTGGATGGCATCACCGACTCAATGGACATGAGTTTGGGTAAAGTCTGGGAGTTGGTGATGGACAGGGAGGCCTGGCATGCTGTGGTTCATGAGGTTGCAAAGAGTCGGACACGACTGAGCCACTGAACTGAACTGAACTGAAAAATAATTGTAACATATGGTGGAATAATATGTAACTTTGTTCTGTATTTTCCAAGTCTCCTGTAAATATGTTATCATCCTTTCATGCTGCTGCTGCTGCTGCTAAGTCGCTTCAGTCATGTCCGACTCTGTGTGACCCCATAGATGGCAGCCCACCAGGCTCCTCTGTCCATGAGATTTTCCAGGCAAGAGTACTGGAGTGGGGTGCCATTGCCTTCCCCGCATCCTTTCATAATTTAGAAAATAAAAAAGAAAGAAGAAAACAAACAAACCAAAGAGAAACAGGTTTGCAATCCTGCATATTCACCATAAAGAAGAAAAGCTGACTTGATTCCCAAGTCAACACAAGGGACCTTTGGAAGGTGTAAGACTCATTTTACTGAAAGAGCTTACTCTGCAAGCCAGAGAATACATCCTTGAAAATGTTTCAGAATGGCCATTCTCAGTCCTCTTTAATCATCTCCCAGAGATCCTCTGAGGCTCTGGGATGCTTCCTCTGAAGTAAAGCTACTGAATGGCAGTGGAGACCAGAGGGGAGATTGTTAATTGGATTTGGTGGATGACACGCTTATGGTCCCCATTCTGAAAGTCAGATAGGTAGTTATGAATCCTCTGCTTCTGATGGAAGCTGTAATGTATAAACCCACTTGGAGGTGGGGAACCTCATGAGACTGGCCTGAACCCATCCGATGAGTGCGTCCATGAAAGAGTTTACAACTCCCTCTGTTTTCAGGAAGGCAGTTCTGGTTCAAGGGATCAGAAGCACCTCTTGTGATGGGATTCTGGGGTGGGGCCAAGAACTGGGAACCAGTGGATTGCCTGTGGCGTCCCCCTCTCATCTGCCTGTGTCCCTTACCGCTGTCCCTCTCTTTGTGGAAAGGGGACAGTGCCAGGGCTGAATTAGTTTATCTCCCTCCTCCCCAAAATCCTCTCTAACCAGCCTTTTTCGTACCTTCAGGAAGAAAGTATCATGAATCTCTACAATAAGCCCAAAGGAGAGAAGTGCTTCCTCTTTTACCGCAATGATGAAGGCTCCACCGTTGTCTTTCAGTCTGTCTCCTACCCTGGCTGGTTCATTGCAACCTCCTCTGAGGCAGGGCACCCCGTTACCCTCACCAAGGAGAGGGGCACAGTCCAAAGCACGAATTACTACTTAGAGGGTGGACTCTAAATCCAGTCTGGGCTCTGGGTGGCTGAATCCAGTTCAGAGGATCAAGCAGTCAGAGGTTCTTCTGTTTGAAAACACAACAGATCATCTTAAGAGACCACCATACATGGATGCCCATCAACAGCCTACCTCATTCTCACCACCTCAAAACCACCTCCTCTACTAGATACCTTCTAAATGTGTTGCTGTTGTTTAGTCACTAAGTTGTGTCCGACTCTTTTGTGACCCCATGGACTATAGCCTGCCAGGCTCCTCTGTCCATGGGATTTCCCAGGCAAAATATTGGAGTGGGTTGGCATTTCCTCCTCCAGGGAATCGAACCCGCATATCCCACATTGGCCAGCAAATTCGCTGAACCACCAGGGAAGCCCACCCTCTAGATAATCTCTAGATAATTTCTAGATACACTGTGTCCCCAACTTGCACATCATTTCAGTGTGAAACCTGAGTCACTTTTTATTCTTTCTTGATCTTGTCCCATCATCCTAGTTGCCAAGTCCAGTTAAGTCCACTCCCAAATCCTTCTTACAACCTCTCTTGCTATTCCTTCTGCCAACCCATAGCCTGGAAATGTGACTTCCAAACATATAATCCTATCAATAAAAGATATTAATAATTCTATGCATGCTTATTATAAATATTGTAACATGAACTCCAAAAGATGAATCTAAAGGGTAAGGCGGATGTAAAATAAAAATATCACAAATATCATAGTCATGATGAACTCATAGTATCATTAGTTAATAATTTGATACACAGTATACAATTCAGTTAAGATTAATTGTTAACCACAGTGGATGTAAATCAATCTGTATTTCAAAGAATCACAAATAGCAGTTTATACTTTTTTCAAGCATCAACTATGACATTTTCTTGTTATTATTCCTGTTTCCTAGACTTTTAGGGGGACATTCAAACACCAGTTTCTTTATTCTGATGCTTTTAAACCAGTTGTCCATTTTGTGAGGATTACTTTAGTTAATGCTTGTAGTAAAATTTATGAATTCACTCAACCAGAGACATGTAAATTGCAGGTTTTATAATGCCCTGAATATGAATGTGAGCATATCAGGTTTTCTTCCTTCAGGAAACCTTGCCCTTCTTGGTATATGATGAACAGGCATATTGGGCTTTTCAATGACTGGGAACCCTTCACCAATGGGGGAGAGCGGGTAGGGGAATTTCAGCTCTTTAGTCTGCATGATTCCTCAGAGGGTCCAAGCAGGATTGAGTCATAGTCACCCATGGGAGTGTTGAGCTCAGGAACACCTCCTTGCATTGGTTTCCTTCATTTCCCTGCTTCAGTTTCTCTAGCTCCCATTCTTATTCCTTCAGATCATTTCTCATCATTCCAAGATAGACAGATGGAGAAAGAGAGGAGGGACAAGATGGCAGAGTGGACGGACCTTGAGCTCACATCCTATCATGACAGATAGAGAGCTCTCTATCAGTTTTATTTCCCTTGTTTCAGTCTCTGAAACACTGGTTTCTATGACTTTTCCCCCCAGCCTTTGAGATACTCTAATCTTCAAATTTTTGATGCTATTGTTGTACTTTTATTCTTTTTTTAAAATTTTTTCTTCTATTTACTTGGACATAGGCATTAAAAATAATCTTATTTATTTTTGTTTGCAATGGGTCTTCATTATGCAACGGCTTTTTCTCTAGTAGTGGGGAGGGGTTTTACTCTTTGTTGCTATGTGTGGGCTTCTCATCATGGTGGCTCCTCTTGGTGTGGAGCACAGGCTCTAGGGCACTTGGGCTTCAGTAGTTGCAGCTCTCAGGCTCTAGAGCACAGGCTCAATAATTGTGGTGCACTGGCTTAGTTGCTCCGTGGCACGTGGGATCTTCCCCTACCAAGGATCAAAACTGTGTCTCCTGCATTGACAGGCAGATTCTTATCCACTGAGCCACCAGGGAAGGCCATGACTAGATGATTTTACTTGTTATGAACTTAAATTCCAAATGGATAGCGATGATTTGATCTGGCCCAGAGCTCTTGTTGGAACTCCAGATTTGCACTTACAACTACCAGCTTGGATATTCTCCGAACCTGCAAATTGAGCATGTCCTAAGGAGCACCCTTGATCCTTGCCCGATATGCCTATTCCCACAGCCAGTCTTTTCCATCTCAGTTACTCAAGATAGAAACCTGGGAGTCATCCTGGATTTTCCTCTCCCTAAAGACCTGCATCCAACCCATCAAGTCTATTCACCAAGAAGCCTGCCTTCAAAGTACATCTCAAATCCACCCATCCCTCTCCAACTTCTCTGCCATCCACCACTGGATATCTGGAAACCACCATAACTCACCAGTTCTGTGCATCTGCATCCTGACTGGTGACCTCCATCTACCACTCCATCTATCTGTTAAATCAGTTCTCTGTGAGCCAGCAAGGATTATCTCCATAAATGGAAATTCAATTATGTCATTCCAATGTTTAGAATTCTTTGATGTTTCCACTTGCAGTTAGAATGAAATGCAAATTCATTTATAAAAATTTGCTTATTGTTAAATTTTTTAATTGGTGGAAAATTGCTTTACAATGTTGTGTTGGTTTCTGCCATGGAACAATTCAAATCAGTCATATTTAGGCTGATAGATAGATAGATAGGCTTCCCTGATGGCTCAGTGGTAAAGAATCTGTCTGCAATGAAGGAGACCCCAGTTCCATCCCTGGGTTGGAAAGATCCTCTGGAGCAGGGCATGGCAACCCACTCTAGTACTCTTGCCTAGAGCATCCCATGGACAGAGGAGCCTGGCAGGCTGAAGTCCATAGGGTCGAACAGAATCAGACATGATTGAAGCAACTAAGCAGCATATACACACACACACATACACACACACACACACACACACACACACACTCCCCTTTGAGCCTCCCTCCCTGCCCTCCATCCCACTCCTCTAGGTCATTTCAGAGCATCAGGCTGGGTTCCCTGAGTTATACAGAGACTTTTGACTATCTATTTTACACATGACCTACATCCAACCCATATATATGCTTTATCATGTGTATATATGTCAATGCTACTTTCTCAGTTCGCCCCACCCTCATCTTCCCTCACTGTGTCCACAAGTCCATTCTCTGCTAGGTTCATCAGTATCATCTTTCTGGATTCCATATATATGTGTTAATATACAATGCTTGTTTTTCTCTTTCTGACTTACTTCACTCTGTGTAAGAGGCTCTAGGTTCATCCACCTCACTACAACTGACTCAAATCTGTTCCTTTGTATGACTGAATAATGTTCCATTTATATATTTATCCATTAATCTGTTGATGGACAACTAGATTGCTTCCATGTCCTGGCTATTGTAAATATTGCTGCAATGAACATTGGTGTACAAGTGTCTTGTAGAATTGTGGTTTTCTCAGGGCCTATGCCCCGCAGTGGGATTGCTGGGTCATGTGTGTGAAAGTGCTATGTCAATTCAGTCATGTCTGACTCTTTGAGACCCTATGTGCTGCAGCCCATCAGGCTCCTCTGTCCATGGGATTTCCCAGGCAAGAATACTGGAGTGGCTTACCTTGCCCTCCTCCAGGGACGTTCCCGACCCAGGGATCGAACCCATGTCTCTTATGTCTATGTGCATTGGCAGCCAGCTTCTTTACCACTACCCCAAACTGGGAAGCCCTTGCTGGTCATATGGTAGATTTATAGTTTTTTGAGGTATCTCCATACAGTTCTCCATAGTGACTGTATCAGTTCCCTTTTCTCCACATTCTCTCCAGTATTTATCGTTTGTAGATTTTTTTGATGATGGCCATTCTGATTGGTGTGAGGTGATACCTCACTGTAGTTTGAATTTTCACGAAATGCAAATTCTTTACCATAGTTTACAGGTTTGACTGGATGGTCTGGCCCCTGATGGCCCAACACTACTTTCAGATCAGTCTCTCCATTGCCATCTTCAGTCATGCTAATCTTTCAGTTCTTTGAATATACTGAGTCCTTTACAGCCCCTGGACCTTTGCATATGCTATGCTCATGTACATTTCTGTTACCTGTATTGGCTTATTCTCTCTCTTTGCCTTTCTGGCTCCTTCAGGTTATTTCCTTATATGTCACCTCCTCAAGAGGCCTTCCCTAACCACCATGTCTGAAGAAAACTGCTTCTTCTACCTCCTGAAATTTCCTTTCTCCTGTTTTTTTTTTCTTCACGTGATTCATAATGACTTTATTTGCTTCCCTCTTTGCAGTATAAAATCCTTGATTGGTGGGAAGTAGTGTTTGTCTAGTTCACCATTACAGCCCCAGCTCCTAGCACCATGTCTGTGTCAAATAAATATATGTTGAACAAATTAATTATTAATTAATTGCTAAATGAATGAATAAATGGGGAGCCAACTTTCTCCCCAGGCAGTTCACCCTCCCCAGGCAGTCCACCTTCCCCAGAAAAACTAGTCTCATCCAGAATAAAACACACCTTCCTGTCCCCAATTCTTGATGTCACAGAGAAGAGAGGTCTCATGTCTATACAAGTGCTTCCTCTTTGTGAAGGTGACTCCATGGCCCTCTGTGATCTCCATTTGTTAACAAGGCTGTTGCCCCAGAATCATATCTCTGCCTCTCCCTCAAATGGAAATCAACTACATATAAGTGATATACAGTATTTGTTTTTGTCTGACTTATTTCACTTAGCCTAATACACTCCAAGTTCACTGATGTTGCTACAAATGGCAAAATTTCATTTTTTATTGTTGAGTAGTATTTCATTTTATACACACACACACACACACACACACATAAATATATGTTCCACAACTTCTTTATCCATTCATCTTTTGATGGACTCTTATGGTGTTTCTATGTTTTGGCTACTGTAAATAATGATGCTATGAATAATGGGATGCACATACCCTTTCCAATTAGTGTTTTTGTCTTTTTAATGGCTATGTATTCAGGAGCAGAATTGCTGGAATTGGCAGTCCTATTTTTAGTTTTCTGAGGAACTTCCATACTGTTTTCCGCAGTGGCTTAAGAAGTCACATTTCTAATAGTTTATGGTTTAAAAAGTGAAAAAGCAGGAGTCGCTCGAGAAGGGGGATGTCGTGTGTTTCCGTTGCTGTGTATTTTGTGTTAAGGCTTTGTCTGTGTCCTGTTATCCCAGGCTGATGAGTGATTGGGCTGTTTAACTCTCTTAAATGGGTCAGTGGTAAAGAACCTGCCTGCAATGCAGGAGATGTGGGTTCAATCCCTGGGTCAGGAAGACCCCCTGGAGAAGGAAATGGCAACCCACTCCAATATTCTTGCCTGGGAAATCCCACAGACAGAGGAGCCTGGTGGGCTCCAGTCCATGGGGCCGCAGAGTCAGACAACGCCTGAAGCAACTGAACAACAACAAGTCTCTCTGTGTCTTCTTGCTGGAGGTCCTCTTTTTATTCCTGAAGGGAAGGATGGAATGTAGGACAACCTATGAGGCCTAGGAGAGCACTGACTCATGGAAAGTCGACTCGTCAGCAGTGTGTGGGGGTTGGGGTCTCAGAGCCTGTGAGGCCAGGGAAGGACCCCGAGCCCTTCCCAACCCACCATTTGCTCTGAACCTTGGCTGCAAGGGCTGGAGAGACTGTTCTGAGGTGGGCCAGGAGGTGAGCATCACAGAAGGCGAGCAAGTCCACCTGCTTAGAATTTCCTAGTTTCTGGCTCTGGGTCAGCATTCTTTCCCTGTCCCACACTGGGACAGCAGGGAACAAGTAGGGGGAATTGTCTAGTCCTCTCTTAGAGAGATCAGTGTCTCCAAACCTGTCTGCTCCTTGAGGGTCCAAGGCAAGTTCAGGGTTAAAGTCCTTCAATGTTCTCTTTATCTGTCTCCAGTCCTGCCTCTTCGCAGCCTTGCTGTGGGGAGCATGGTCCCACCAAGACGTGTATGATCGAGTCCCTCTGCTGTCCACCTGAATCCACCACAACAATGTTGTCCACCACAACATTGTTAATTGGCTATGCTCCAATGTAAAGCAAGAATCAAAAAAAAAAATAATTAAAAGGAAAGAAAAAGAAAATGCTGGCATCTTCCACCTTCATTAATCTCTGGAAAACCTTACAATTTGCAGGCCTTGGGAATTGGGAAAGGGGCTTTGGAAAAAGACATGAGCCAGAACTTCAATCTTGGAAGACATGTATCTCTCTTCTGCATCTTGATGGAGGGATGTTGAGTCCATTCTCATGGACCAGGATGCCCACAGGTGGCCTGCCCTGGGCTCTGAGGAGCTGGGGACCTGTCAGGTGGGGATGCTTTTCCCCTGAACTCCTTCATCCTCCTTGCAGAGAGCTCCCAATTTCAAATGGGACAAGATCTGGGCCTCTGACTCAGGGCAGTCCCACAAAATACTTCTGTCATTTAAAGTCTTTATTTTCACCATTCAGGAGATTTCTCCTTTTTTTTTTCCCTTGAGCAACTAATTGGAAAAGGTATATGCATCCCGATATTCATAGCATCATTATTCACAGTAGCCAAAACATGGAAACGAAAACAACACAAGTGTCTGTCAAAAGATGAATGGATAAAGAAGTTGTGGAATATATATGTGTGTGTGTGTGTGTGTGTGTGTCTATATAGATATACAGTGGAATACTGCTCAACAATAAGACTGCCCAACGAGAAGCAGTTGTCCCTTTGATTCCTGCACAGGCTTAGTCCCTCATCAGCACCCACCACATATCAAAAACACAACAGTGATCGTGGGATCTGGTGGCAGCAGCTTCACAGCACAACTGGGCTGGGGGGCCCAGACACCAGTGTGAATCAGCGTCTCTGTGGTCTCCTGGGCATGGCAGCCTGTCTTACGGATTCTGTTCTCTGAGCGAATCAGGACTGGCTTCTGGGCTTTTAGCTAGGGAAGCATGTGGAGGCTTCTCTTCTTAGAAAGCTGCTTGCTGGTGAGGCTCTGGGTAGGGAGATGACAGCCACGGCATAGCTCAGACTGCTCAGAGCTGCTCAAGGGAAAAAAAGCAGGAGAAATCCCCTGAATGGTGAAAATAAAGACATTAAATGACAGAAATATTTTGTGGGACTGCCCTGAGTCAGGGGCCCAGATCTTGTCCCATTTGAAATTGGGAGCTCTCTGCAAGGAGGATGAAGGGGTTCAGGGGAAAAGCATCCCCACCTGACAGGTCCCCAGCTCCTCAGAGCCCAGGGCAGGCCACCTGTGGGCATCCTGGTCCATGAGAATGGACTCAACATCCCTCCATCAAGATGCAGAAGAGAGATACATGTCTTCCAAGATTGAAGTTCTGGCTCATGTCTTTTTCCAAAGCCCCTTTCCCAATTCCCAAGGCCTGCAAAATGTAAGGTTTTCTAGAGATTAATGAAGGTGGAAGATGCCAGCATTTTTTTCCTTTCCTTTTAATTTCTTTAAAATTTTTATTTTACTTTGGAACATAGCCGATTAACAATGTTGTGATAGTTTCAGGTGGACAGCAGAGGGACTCTGCCATACACGTACTTGTATCCATTCTCCCCCAAACTCCTCTCCCATCCAGGCTGCCGCATAGCATTGAGCAGAGTTGCCTGTGCTATACAATAAGTCTTTGTTGCTTATTCATTTTAACTATAACAGTAAGACTCTAGCATTTTCTGTGCCAGCAGAACTTGAAGAGACTCTGGGGAAACACATTGGTGTTGATGAAAAATTAATCAGTAGTCAATCTAAGAAAGAAATGAGGGCTTCCCTGGTAGTCCAGTGGGAAAGAATCCTCCTGCCAGTGCAGGGGACAAGAGTTCAATCCCTATTGCAGGAGGATCCCATATGCGGAAGGGCAACTAAGCCGGTGCATTACAATACTGAGCCCACGTGCTGCAAGTACTGAAGCCCATGTGCCTAGAGCCCATGCTCCACAGCAAGAGAAGACACTGCAATGAGAAGCCTGGGCACCACAACAAAGACTATCCCCTGCTCACTGCAACTGGAGAAAGCCTGCACACAGCAGCAAAGACCCAGCAACTCCCCAAATAAATAAATAAACAATTCTTTTTTTTTTTTAAGTAAGAAATGGAAAATTGTATTTGCACCAATCTGGGGATTGTGACCAAGGAGACAGTCTCTCAGACAATTCTTGAGGACTTTTCTATAGAGGTGAAGGGAGAGCCCAGTATATATGTGATTTTGGCAAAGGGGTACATACAACCAAGAAATCACCTTGGTTGAGGGTTACTGTTATTTTTCAAAGGACAGGGATCTTGGTGTCTTTAATGCTTTTCTCAGTATGGGTAGGTGCAAGAAACTGGGTTCATAAAATCTTCTCTGGAATATATCTGTCTCGGGGCCAGTCTGTGAGTTTTTCCAATGTACTTAGTGCCTCAATCTGATCTCCCCCTTGAATTGATTTCAGGGTGTACTATAGGTTAGTGACTGCAGTAGCTAATGGCTTGATTCTTATAAAACTGGATGGTGGGCAACATTCTTTGTTCTACAATCCCTTCCATTTTGGTCTTAATTTTGATCAAGAATGGGAAAGCATTTTGTGACTAGTTTGTCCCACAGAGCCCTAGGAATGCCCAGGTCAGACGAGCATTTCATTGAAGGTCACTCAATATGCTTTTTTTGTCTTATTCCATTACATTTTTTTCAGTATTTTTGAGGTATAATTGACATATAGCATTATCACAAGTCTAGCTATCACATGTTACCACACAAAGCTAATTCATTATTATGGCTTATATTCCATATGATGCACTTTATATCCCCATGACTCAATTTTTAACTGCAAGTCTGTACTTCTTGGCCCCTTGACCCATTTTGAGTCCCCAGCTCCCTCTCTTTTGGCAACCGCCAATCTGTTCTGTGAGTCTGGATTTTGTTTTATTTGCTTTGTTTTTCAAATTCCATATATAGGTGAAACCATATGAAAATTGATTTTCTCTAACTTCACTTAGCATAATACACTCAGAGTATATCAGTGTTGTCACAAATGTCAAGATTTTATCATTTTTTTAAAATTGCTGAATAGTATTCACATTATCACATACCTCTTCTTTTTTAAATCTATTCATCTAACCTGGGATGCCTGTGTTGGTTATACACTCTGGCTGTTGTAAATAATCCTGCTGTAAACATGTGCTATGTCACGCCAACTCAATGTGCTTTTACTGGATATGTTAATGATAGCCAAAAGGCTCTGTACTGCCTGTCTTTCTGGACTGTTATAATCCGGAAAATGGTTCTCTCTTGTTGCTTCTTCCCATATCTAGAGTTACACTATTAAGATCATTGATCTTACAGAACTATATATTTGATCAATCATCTCAAGTCACCTATTATTCATTTTATCTGAGGCTCAAGCATGCATTTGGTAATGTAAGAAACAAGATATATTGTAAAAGGCAAGATACAAGTAATAGAGCTAGTAAAATTAACAAGGTCATGACTAAGTATTTGAACCGAGAACTTCCATTAGGTGTGGCTTTCCTTAAGTCATCTGACCAGTCTATGCTGCCTCAGTTTCTCTCTGTAAGGGAAAGGCTGTATTGGCATTGCACATAAAGCTCATCAAAGATGTCTGCATGTACAAGGCGAGTGGTGGGTCGGTGTGATCCCCTTACAGGACTGAGAAAGGAGTGTTATCTTCTAAGGAGTTACATGGCTGGCGTAGAAGAAGGAAACTAGATTTCTACAACAGAACAAGTTTTTCTGCCACTGGGGAGGTCTGGTTAATGCATAATACAGACACATAGTACGCACTGGAGGGGAAGGGGAGGTCAAAGGGCGGAAAGTTTTTATGTCTAAATTTTTCTTGTCTTCCCTTAAAATAGGTTTTTTCCCCCCATCATTAGGAAACAGTTGGTAGAAACTCCCATGACAACTCAGAAGTGTGAGATGCTCGTTGGGGTGGGTGGTGGGTGGGTGGGGATAAAATAATCCCAGAGGCCCTCTTGACTCCATGTGAAGAAACCCGAGGTTGGCAGAAGGACTGGAACCATGGGGTTTTCCCCCAGGAGATCAGTGGGTTGAGCGATGACATGTCCACCCTTGAAGACAGTTTGGTCTGAGACCTATGCAGGTCTCTCCAAGGATGCTAAATGGTAGGGAGAGGCAGGGTGATGCTGATGGTCCTACTCTCCCTGACAACTACACACATATTGCTATAGAGAAGCAAAATTTGCCACTCCCAAATATGTCTCTTTTGCATGTGAATTATTTTAGGCTGATTATTTTTTAGCAATAGAAGACTCAAAAAGTCTTTCTCTTTACCTCCTCTTTAGCTGCCTTGGGGCTTCCGAGATGGCTCAGTGGTAAAGAATCCATCTGCCAGTGCAGGAGACACAGGTTTTATCCCTAAGTCAGAAAGATCCCCTGGAAGAGGAAATGGCAACTCACTCTAGTATTCTTGCCTGGGAAATCCCACGGACAGAGAAGCCTGGTGGGCTACAGTCCATGGGGTCACAAAGAGCTATGTTTGTGAGCATGCATGCACAAACATAGCTGCCCAAAGGCTGGATAAAGGGCCTGTTCTGGGAATAAAGCTCCCTCCAGAGATATTTGCAAGAATATGGGCAGGGTGTGGTTGGGGAAAACGTGGCATGTCCCATTGTCTCTGCCGGGCCCAGAAAATGCCAAATATTTGCTTTTCCATCTCCTCATTAATCTCCTTTCTCCTCTTTGAAGTCCCAAAGCACTACCCAAACATCTTTTCTGAATCTCAAAAGCAATATGTGTGTATCACTATGGTAAAAATTAAAATTAACTGAAATAGTATGATTCTGTGTCCTTGTTTTACTCACCTGAAAATGTCTTTCTCTTTTTCAATAGGGTGAGGGCTGAGTCCCCTTTAAGAAGATCAATATAAGAAACCCAGGAGGATTTATCTGAATCACAAACAATGACATCAGTCTTCTTTTCTCTTTGAGAGGAAAACCAAACATCTGAAGAATGTACTTGAAGGCATCAAGCTCATTTTTCATGCTCATGTTGGAAATTCTGCCTCAGTTCTTGTCCTTCCTGCTGACAAAGTTGATGACAAACTGGAACTTCCATTTCCTGCTTCCAGAAGAATGCATTTCTGTGATGTCCAAGTAGCTCAGTTCTTTCAGAGGCCCTTGAGTCAAAAGAATGACTAAGTCCTTAATTCTGCATGGAGTGCCTCATCCTGATTTCTCAAAGCTGAAAACCCAGATGCCCTTTTCCTGGTTCAGAGTGAGATGGATGATGTTGGAGGCCCAGCCTTGGTGATTCACACAATCAGAGGAGGCCACATCTGGGCCAGACAAAAATCTAGGGCTGCACTATCCCATGTAGACTACCCGCCCTGCCTGCATTCCACTTGTAGGAAATTTTCCTTCCCTAAGTTTCTCCAGCCTGGTGAATGTAGCAGAATCACTAGCAGTTCAGTTTAGTTCAGTCTCTCAGTCATGTCCGACTCTTTGCGACCCCATGGACTGCAGCACGCCAGGCTTCCCTACCCATCACCAACTCCTAGAGACTACTCAAACTCATGTCCATCGCATCAGTGATGCCATCCAACCATCTCATCCTCTTTTGTCCCCTTCTCCTCCCGGCTTCAAACTTTCTCAGCATCAGGGTCTTTTCTAATGACTCACTTCTTCACATCAGGCGGCCAAAGTATTGGAATTTCAGCTTCAACATTAGTCCTTCCAATGAATATTCAGGACTGATTTCCTTTAGGATGGACTGGTTGGATCTCCTTGCAGTCCAAGGGATGCTCAAGAGTTTTCTCCAATACCACAGTTCAAAAGCATCAATTCTTCAATGCTCAGCTTTCATTTTTTTAATTTAAATTTATTTATTTTAATTGGAGGCTAATTACTTTACAATATTGTATTGGTTTTGCCATACATCAACATGAATCCACCACGGGTGTGCATGTGTTCCCCATCCTAATCCCCCTCCCACCTCCTCCCTGTACCATCCCTCTGGGTCATCCCAGTGCACCAGCATCCTGTATCCTGCATCGAACCTGGACTGGCAAATCGTTTCTTATATGATATTATACATATTTCAATGCCATTTTCCCAAATCATCCCATCCTCTCCCTCTCCCACAGAGTCCAAAAGACTGTTTTATACATCTGTGTCTCTTTTGCTGTCTTGCATACTCTCACATCCATGCATGACTACTGGAAAAACCATGTCTCTGACTAGATGGACCTTTTTGGCAAAGTAATGTCTCTACTTTTTAATATGCTGTCTAGGTTGGTAATAGCTTTTCTTCCAAGGAGCAAGTGTCTTTTAATTTCATGGCTGTAGTCACCATCTGTGGTGATTTTGGAGCCCCCCAAAATAAATTCTGTCACTATTTCCATTGCTTCCCCATCTATTTGCCATGAAGTGATGGGACCAGATGCCATGATCTTAGTTTTCTGAATGTTGAGCTTTAAGTCAATTTTTTTTCAATCTCCTCTTTCACTTTCATTAAGAGGCTCTTTAGTTCTTCTTCACTTTCTGCCATAAGGGTGGTATCTGTATATCTGAGGTTATTGCTATTTCTCCCGGCAATCTTGATTCCAGCTTGTGCTTCATCCAATCCAGCATTTTGCATGATGTATTCTGCATGTAAGTTTAATAAGCAGGGTGACAATATACAGTCTTGATGTACTCCTTTCCTGATTTGGAACCAGTCTGTTGTTCCATGTCCAGTTCTAACTGTTGCATCTTGACCTGCATACAGATTCCTCAGGACGCAGGTCAGGTGGTCTAGTATTCCCATCTCCTGAAGAATTTTCCACAGTTTGTTGTGATTCACACAGTCAAAGGCTTTGGCATAGTCAATAAAGCAGATGTTTTACTGGAATTCTCTTGCTTTTTCGATGATCCAGCAAATGTTGACAATTTGATCTCTGGTTCCTCTGCCTTTTCTAAAACCAGCTTGAACATCTGAAAGTTCACGGTTCACATACTGTTGAAGCCTGGCTTGGAGAATTTTGAGCATTACTTTACTAGCATGTGAGATGAGTGCAATTGTGTGGTAGTTTGAACATTCTTTGGCATTGCTTTTCTTTGGGATTGGAATGAAAACTGACCTTTTCCAGTCCTGTGGCCACTGCTGCATTTTCCAGATTTGCTGGCATATTGAGTGCAGCACTTTCATAGCACCATCTTTCAGGATTTGAAATAGCTCAACTGGAATTCCATCACCTCCACTAGCTTTGTTCATAGTGATGCTTTCTAAGGCCCACTTGACTTCATATTCCAGGATGTCTGGCTCTAGGCGAGTGATCACACCATTGTGATTATATGGTTTGTCTAGTTCTTCTGTGTATTCTTGCCACCTCTTCTTAATATCTTCTGCTTCTGTTAGGTTCATACCATTCTGTCCTTTATTGTGCTCATCTTTGCATGAAATGTTCCCTTGGTACCTCTAATTTTCTAGAAGAGATCTCTAGTCTTTCCCATTCTATTGTTTTCCTCTATTTCTTTGCATTAATCACTGAGGAAGGCTTTCTTATCTCTCCTAGCTATTCTTTGGAACTCTGCATTCAAATGGGTGTATCTTTCCTTTTCTTCTTTGCCTTTAGTTTCTCTTCTTTTCTCAGCTATTTGTAAGGCCTCGTCAGACAACCATTTTGCCTTTTTGCAAGATGGCGGAGGAATAGGACGGGAGACCACTTTCTCCTGCCACAAATTCATCAAAAGATCATTTGAATGCTGAACAACTTCCACAAAACAACTTCTGAACACTGGCAGAGGACATCTGGCACCCAGAAAGACAACCCATTCTCTTCAAAAGAAGGTAGGACAAAATATAAAAGACAAATATACTTATATATGTGTGTGTGTGTGTGTGTGTGTGTGTGTATACACTATTGATACTATGTATAAAATATGTCATTAATGAGAGCCCAATGTATAGCACAGGGAATGCTACTCAATGCTCTGTGGTGCTCTACATGGGAAAGAAATTTAAAAAAAAGAGTGGATATATGTACATGCTGTGCTGTGCTTAGTTGCTCAGTCATGTTCGACTCTTTGTGACCCCATGGACTGTAGCCCTCCAAGCTCCTCTGTTCATGGGATTCTGTAGGCAAGAATACTGGAGTGGGTTGCCATGCTCTCCTCCAGGGGATCTTGCCAACCCAGGGATTGAATCCAAGTCTCCTGCATTGCAGGCAGATTCTTTACCAGCTGAGCCCCAGATATATGTATGCATATAGCTGATTAATTTTGCTGTACAGTAGAAACTAACACAACATTGTTAAAAAAAAAAAAAAAACAACAAACTATAGTCCAACAGAAATTTAAAAACAAAAACATATCTGCTCATGCAGGATGCAGACTTAGCATAAGTCTTTTTGTTTATGATTATATGGACATGATAGTTGGACCATCAAGAAAGCTGAGGGCTGAAAAACTGATGTTTTTGGACTGTGGTATTGGAGAAGACTCTTGAGAGTCCCTGGGACTGCAAGGAGATCAAACGAGTCTATCCTAAAGGAAATCAGTCCTAAATATTCATTGGAAGGACTGACGCTGAAGCTGAAGTTCCAGTACTTTGGCCACCTGATGTGAAGAACTGACTCACTGGAAAAGACCCTGATGCTGGAAAAGATCGAGGGCAGGAAGAGAAGGGGACGACAAAAGAAGAGACAGTTGGATGGCATCACAGACTCGATGGACATGAGTTTGAGGAAGCTCTGGGAGTTGGTGATGGACAGGGAAGCCTGGTGTGCTGCAGTCCATTGGGTCGCAGAGTCAGACACGACTGAGAGACTAAACTGAACTGAACTGATATTCCCTATGCCTACAACACTGTCTATGTGCTTAATGTTTTTCTCACCATTTGAATAATGATGAGGATAAGATGATAAAGGGCTTCCCTTGTTGCTCAGCTGGTAAAGAATCTGCAGGAGACCTGGATTTGATCCTTGGGTTGGGAAGATCCCCTGAAGAAGGGAAAAACTACTCACTCCAGTGTTCTGGCCTGGAGAATTGGATGGACTGTATAGTCCATGGGTTCACAGAGTCGGAAATGACTGAGCCACTTTCACTTTCACTAAGACAATAAACATTCTTCAGGAAAAATAAAAGCATCTCTAGATGGATTGAAAATAATAATAATAAATCCTCTAAGAATTTGTGCTGTAAACAACACCCCAAAATGTATCTTCCTAGCATGAGGATTTGTTTAGGCTGATTATGTTTAACAGGAGGTTTTCTGTTTCTTTTTTTTTTTAAACTTTCTCTTGCTGCCCAAAGAATGTAGATAAGAGGGCATGTTCCATGAATAGAGCTTTGACCACAGGTAACTATTAGTATGGCTTCCCTGGTGTCTCAGTGGTAAAGAATCTGCCTGCCAATGTAGGAGACCTGAGTTCAATCCCTGGGTTGGGAAGAACCCCTGCAGAAGGAAATGGCAACCCACTCCACTGTTCTTGCCTGGAGAATACTGTGGACAGAGGAGCCTGAAGGGCTACTGTCCATGGGGCCCCAAAAGAGTCAGACATGACTTACGGACTAAACAACAACTATTTGTATGAAGTAGGCAGAGTGAACATGTAGGAACTGAGCAAAGTCTATTTGTTAAAATTTCTCTCTGTCCCATTATCTGTGCCTGGCCCAGCAAACATTTGCTTGTAACACCTTTGCTTTTCTATCTTCATGTGAATTGCTTTCTTTTCCTTTGAAGTTCCAAACCACTACCCCCAACACCCTCTTTTGTCTTTAGCTGAAGATGTCATTTAAGAGGAGGGTTTTGGTCATTTTTGTCTCAGTTTTCCTGGGTCTCTCCCATATGAACATGTTATTTTAACTTTTATTTAACTAGCTCCTGCTAATCTGTCTCGTGTCAGTTTAATTTTTATACCAGAGAGAAGAACAAAGAAAGGTAGAGAAAATTTTCCTCCTCTCTGACAAAACCATATCCAGATCCTTCTCTACCTCCATGAATGTTCTACCAGCAAGAACCTTTGTTCTTTCTTGGAGTTCCCTTGAGACTTACATGTGGATTCTCTCAACAGACCAGAGAGTACAAATCTGTGTCATTTCAGAAGACCTAACTCCTGTAGAAGACCCAATGAGTCCATACTTCATGTTTTTGTACACGCTTCAAATTATTATATTAATAATGAGATTTTCTACATATATATAGTATATATTATATATATATAGTATATATAAATTTTTATATTTTATATGTATTTATATATACATATGGGCTTCCCTGGTGGCTCAAGGATAAAGAATCTGCCTGCAATGCAGGAGACCTGGGTACAATCCGTGGGTCAGGAAGATTCCCTGGAGGAGAGCATGGCAACCCACTCCAGTATTCTTGCCTAGAGAATCCCATGGACAGAGGAGCCTGGAAGACTGCTCCTGCCAGGAGCAGGGTCACACAGAATTGGACACGACTGAAGTGACTACACAGCAGCAGCATAAATACATATAGAGATTCTTTAGGAAATTTGTTTTAATCAATTTTATGCTTTAGAGGTAAATTCTTATCAAATTATAAACTACATTTTGTGTACTGATTTGACCTTTGGCACCCCACTCCAGTACTCTTGCCTGGAAAATCCCATGGACGGAGGACCCTGGTAGGCTGCAGTCCATGGGGTCACTAGCAGTCAGACACGACTGAGCGACTTCACTTTCACTTTTCGCTTTCATGCATTGGAGAAGGAAATGGCAACCCACTCCAATGTTCTTGCCTGGAGAATCCCAGGGACAGGGGAGCCTGGTGGGCTGCCGTCTATGGGGTCACACAGAGTCGGACACAACTGAAGCGACTTAGCAGCAGCAGCAGCAGCAGATCAATTAAAGGAGGAAACATTTGGTATTACAAAATTTGCATAATTAATTTTCTGTTTCTTAGACCAGTTTAATTTATACATCATAATTAGGGTAAATCTGCAATGAGAGAATTTTTCTGTGCAATTTCCTCCTTGAGAGAATGAATCAGAGTTTGAATGAGACTTTGATGATGACATTTGAAGTCCAGTAATACTGCTTCTCCTTGGGTTAAATGACAACTTGAGAAACGCTTCCCTCCCCTCCACTACAAAGCCTTAAGTGGGTCTGAAATATACCCAGAGGACAGACTGTATGGATAACTTGGGCCCGGGGACAGCTGGGGATCTGTGCTTTGCACTTCCCAAACAGGGAAGACACTTTTCTTCTTGCTACAGGGTGATAGACAGGAGGCCTTCAGAGAACAGGGTACCCAGATCTTCCTTCTCTAGGAGATCTTCCTGACCCAGTGATTGAACCCACATCTTCTGCATAGGCAAGCATATTCTTTACCACTGAGCCACCAGGGAAGCCCAAATTCCTGGTAGAAGATTTCTAATCCAACTGTGACCTCCAGTTGCTCCTCTGTTGTAATTCATAGAATGAGATGTGTGCTACTGGGTGACATCCTTGAGTCTCAGTCCAGTTTGGTCACACATTGAGGAGGTTGGTTGATATGGGGGGCAGATGTAGAACAGTGAAGATTTCAAGCCTAAGGCTCAGATGAGAGGCTTTGGGATGGGTTATTTGGGGGATCCCAGGAGAAAAGGTAAGCTTCACGACTTCTCAGCAGGTAAAGAATCCATCAGCAATGCAGGAGACCCTGGTTTGATTCCTGAGTTGGGAAGATCCCCTGGAGAAGGGATAGGCTACCCACTCCAGTATTATTGGGCTCCCCTGGTGGCTCAGCTGATAAAGAATCACCTGCAATGTGGGAGACCTGGGTTCAATCCCTGGGTTTAGAAGATCCCATGGAGAAGGGAACTTCAGTATTCCACTCCAGTATTCTGGCCTGGAGAATACTGGAGTATTCCTGCTATGGACTGTATAGTCTATGGGGTTACAAAGAGCTGGACATGACTGAGCAACTTTCACTTCACTTCACAACTTCAAGGACTGTTGTTAGGAGTGAGAGACCAAAGACAGAGATAAAGACAGAAGATAGAGATGCAGAGACTGTATGGATTCAGGGACAGGTGGAAAGAGCTCATTCTCTCAACTGCTCCATCTCCATCTCTGCTTATTTTTCAGATGAAGAACTCAGCAATGAGTGCTGCTCAGTAGGAAACTGTCTATTGCAGACCATACAAACTATGTCCTTTTGTGACCTCCTCCCGTTATCACCAGACTGAAGGCAGATAATCGTGGGTCCTGTCCTTTAAGTTCAAAGGCTGAGGAGTAAGGGTAGATAGTCTTGGGTTTCTGCATACAGCCTCCTTTCTCTAGGTTGGATACCAAAGTGGTCCCTGATGCCTGACTCACTCCACTCATCTTGGATGTCCAAGAATGTAGTCAGTATTTGCTTTGTTGGGTGGAGCAGGCACCAACTTTGAATTCTGCCCTTGCTTGGCCCTTCAACAAAGCCATTACAAATGAAATGACAGAGAGTCACCTTCTGTCTGCATCACAACACTCAGGGGACACTCAAGGAGGGAAAATTCAGATAACCCAGGAAGAAGTTACTATCCTACCCTCATAGCCACCCTCATTATGGCACAGTTCCCCAGCTAAAAATAACGACTAACTTTGTATTTAGTTAAGTCTAGAGAATCCCAGGGACAGGGGAGCCTGGTGGGCTGCCATCTATGGGGTTGCACAGAGTCGGACACCACTGAAGCGACTTAGCAGCAGCAGCAGCAGCAGGAAATGGGTAGAGTAACTATCAAAGTAATAGAGAGTATGTAACTTCCAAACTTGAGAGGAAAATGAATAAAGGAAAAACAAAACCACCTTCCTCCATCTGATTGAAAGTAGTAAAGGAAGGAGCAAAAGAAACAAACAAACAAAAAAAGATATCAGAAAGGAAACAATGAAAAAATGGAAGAACAGTGGAAGTAAATTGAAATCAGTCAATTTGACTTAATTCTCCAGTTAACATAAAAATAAGAGATCAGAGAAAAAATGTCATGATGTGCTAATTATGAAAGCTATTCTTAGAAAGATATGAGTTTCTTTTGGTGTCTTGAGTAGGCTCGTATTGGACCAAGACTTTCACAAAAACAACTATAAGGCCTGGTAGGGAGGGGATCTGAGTGCCTGGGCAAGTGACCACAAGAAAATACATGCAGAGAGATTCTAGAGTAAAGTAGCCGCTTAGAAAAAATAATCCACAAATGTCAGTTTCTCATTTTTGCAGTTTTAGACTGCAAGCTAACTAATGCTGCATGATGTGAAACAACTAGAACTAATAGAAAATCCTACAGTCTTTGAAAGACCAGGGGAGAGGTCTGGGGACAACCACAGCCACTGGAAACTGAGAAGGTAACCTTAGAAGGAGAGAGGCAGTTAGACAGAGAGTCACAAAATTCTGTGTAAAAACGACCCAAATTTCTAGATGATCCTTGAAACATACATGGAAACCCAGTTAAAGATAAAAGAACTGATCTGAGATATATGTTGTTGTTGAAAGACAGACTTTGCATTTCACATCTAAGTGAACTGAGTCCTAAAACAGAAATAAAAGCTTCTTCAGAGGAATGTAACAGACGTGTTCTGTAATACACATTTACAATGTCCAGAGGGTAATTCAAAATTACTCAACATATGAGGAACTGAGAATATGACTCCCCCCAAAATGATTCCCTTTCTTCTTCCCTTGCTGGTAGCACAAAAGGATTTTCCTCTGATGTTTACTGTAAGAACCTGGTCCACAGCTTGGAGGTAAAACGCACAGTGTGTGGGGATTCCCCACCATGCACCCCGGCTCCCTAGTTTTTCACTTTCAGACTCTTCCCCTTTGCTGCTGCTGCTGCTAAGTCGCTTCAGTCGTGTCGGACTCTGTGCGACTCCATAGACGGCAGCCCACCAGGTTCCCCTGTCCCTGGGATTCTCCAGGCAAGAATACTGGAGTGGGTTGCCATTTCCTTCTCCATTGCAGAGCCTCCAGCAATTTGTCAATTACAGTCCTGCTTTTCCAACCCTGGCTCTGGTTCCCATAGAGATTTCAGTTCCTGCCTTTTTGCTCTGATGCCAACTGTATGTATCATCACCATATGTTGAAAAGAACATCTTTGTCCCTAACCCAGAAACCTTGTGTTTTCTGCCAGTGTTCATGAAGCTTGGCAGGCTAACTTGTTAGTAGCCTGCCCATTTATAGAGAGTGGAGGTCCCAGATCAGGGTACCAGCATGATAGAGTTCTGAAGTGGGTACTTCAGTCCCTGAGTATTGGGCCTTATCCATCCATAGTGTTTTCATTTAAATAAAGACATGTTAAGTTTCTGCAAGACCAAATTTGTCATGATGAAGAGATGCAGACTAATGAAAATCTATTCCTTTTTTTGTTTTTACACTAGTTATAATTACAATAGGGCTTCCCTGGTGGCTCAAATAGTAAAGAGTCTGCTTGCAATGCAGGAGACCAGGGTTCAATCCTTGGGTCAGGAAGATCCCCTGGAGAAGAAAATGGCAACCAACTCCAGTATATTCTTGCCTAGGAAATCCCATGGACAGAGGAGCCTGGTGGGCCACAGTCCATGGGGTTGAAAAGAATCAGACCCAACTGAGTGACTAACACTTTCACTTCACTTCATAAATATAATATGAAAAATACAATCATTACATGTCTGCTTTAATAGTGGCCTTTGACCAAATTTTGCCGTATTTTAACACAATGATAAAACATGTACAATTATTTTAATTTTAAGTATACCGCAGAGCTGTTTTTTAGATGTTTGTTCTAAACTTAAAATCTAAGTAGATCTGTAGTAATCCTCACTTTGTGTATGTCTGTGGGCATGCTAAATCACTTCAGTTCTATCTGACTCTTTTTGACCTTTCGGACTGTAGCCCACTAGGATTCTTTGTCCACGGGACTTCCCAGGCAAGAATACTGGAGTGCATTGCCATGCCCTCCTCCAGGGGTCTCAACTCAGGGATGGAACCCTTGTCTCTTATATGTCTCCTGCATTGGCAGGCAGGTTCTTTACTACTAAAGCCACTTGGGACGCCCTTGTGTATGTCTACTTACCTCGAACTTGCACTGTTTAATAGTAAAAACATGTAAATGAAGGTGAAAGCACTGAAGTAATTTATATATGCATTGATAACATATATTCATAGTTTACTCATAAGTTAAATATATAGAACTCACATCACACCAGACACTATCTCATTTAATCCTCTCAGTAACCCTATAACTATGGTCACAACACTTAACATACAAACCAGGGTACTTTTGAGGATGAAAAGGAGGGCTATTAATAATTACTTTGGGAAAATAAGCAAAAACCAGGAAGACTAGTCACTCCACCCATAGGGTGAAAGTTTTCATGACTAACTCATTCCAGAATGATTTCTTCTTTCTCAGCAGTTGTTACCCCATTTACAAATGAAGAAATTGAAGGGAGGCAAAGGAACTTACGTAAGTCCCACATCTATTAAAGTATGTTAGTAGGGATTCAAACTTGGGACACACGCTAAAGGTGACTGCTGTCATAACAAGTGAAGAAAATATGCAATCGCTTCTCAGCCTTTTGACTAAGATCAAGCAAAAATACGCACATTTTAGAACAGAAATTCTGGCCATTTTTCTTTAAATATATATTTTTGTGCCTTATCTTCTTCTCCAAAGATTTCGATTACATATATTAGGACACTTGGAGCTGCTCCACATTTCACCACATTTCACTGGTTCTCCTTTTTTTTAGCTTTGGCAGCACTGGCCTTGGTTGTGGTGCTCTGACTAGTGGCGCACGGGTTTGTCGAGCTGCAGCTTACGGGTTTAGCTGCCCCGTGGCATGTGGGATCTCAGTTTCCCTGACCAGGGATCGAACCCAAGTCTCCTTCATTGGAAGGCAGATTCGTAACCACTGGACCACCAGGGAAATCCCCTGATTTTCCTTTTTTGTTGTTGTTGGATTTTGTTTATATTTTTTCTCTATATACATAATTTAGGATATTTTCTATTGCTGTGTCCTCTAGTTTACTAATCATTTCATCTGTAATACCAAATGCTCTATTAAACTCATTCAGTGTTTATTTCATCTTAGACATTGTAGTTTTCATCTTAGAATTTCATTCAAATCTGTTTTTGAAAAATCTTTCATGACTCTTAACCTTTTTTAAACATGTGAACTTTAGTTTTAATAACTAAATTTCCTGTTTTGATGTCCTGTATTTTTTAATTTGAGCTTCCGTGGTGGCTCAGATGGTAAAGAACTTGCCTGCAATGTGGGAGACCTGAGTTCAATCCCTGGGTCAGGAAGGTCCCCTGGAGAAGGGCATGGCACCCCACTCCCGTATTCTTGCCTGGAGAATTCCATAGACATAGGAGCTGGTGGACTATAGTCCATGGGATCAAAAGAGTCGGATATGACTGAATGACTAACATTTCACTTAATTTTTTTCATTTTCTACTTTAACATCTGTGCCAGTTCTGGTTGGTTTCAACTTATATTCTTCTCCTTCTATATCTTTTTTGCCCTGTTCCTTTGCTTGCCTAGTAATCTTTGATTGGATGTCAGACATTATGAATTTTACTTTGTTGGATTCTGGTTGTCTTAACTAAATGTTGAATTTTTCAACAGCTTTAGATTTACAAAATCATCTCACAGATAGTACAGAGAGTTTTATATATTCAGAACTGTTTTCTTTATTATTAACATTTTTCATTAGTACAACACTAATGTTGCAATTAATATATCAATAGTTACACATTGTTATGCCTTTTTTTTTTTTTCCATCTAATATCCATTTTCTGTTCCAGAATCCCATTCAGGGCACACACTAGCTGTCTGCATTTCTAATTCCAGATAGTTAGGACTTCTTGATTTTTAAAGACATATAAGGAAGAAGAATACTGGAGTGAGTAGTCATTCCCTTCACCAGGGGATCTTTCTGACTCAGGGACCGAAGCCGGGTCTTCTGCACTGTAGGCACATTCTTTACCATATGAGCCATCAGGGAAGCCCTATTTAATCACTTGGGGTCTTGATTTCAGATTGGGGAGGTGGGACCACTGCAGTATTTAGTCCAGGTCTAATTTTCCACTTCTTAAGCAAAGTCCTTCTGAATACTATACTCCAATGCCTGGGAATTATGGGATTCCCAGTCCAGCTGGTGGGGACAGGTATTACTCCCACTAAACTTTTAGAGTGTCTTAACCTTCAGCCTTTTCATATTGTTTGAAATCCTAAAGGAATTTCAGGGGAAATCAGTTCTGAGTATTCATTGGAAGGACTGATGTTGAAGCTGAAGTTCCAATACTTTGGCCACCTGATAAGAAGTGACTCATTGGAAAAGACCCTGATGGTGGGAAAGATTGAAGGCAGGAGGAGAAGGGGACAACAGACTATAAGATGGTTAGAAGGCAACACTGTCTCGATGACATGAGTTTGAGCAAGTTCTGGGAGTTGGTGATGGACAGGGAAGCCTGGCATGCTACATTCCTGGGGTCGCAAAGAGTTGGACACGACTGAGTGGGTTAACTGAACTGAATCTCCAGCCTTGGGTAGATTCCTCATCTATAATACGTGAATCGGTACTCTGGTGATTGTGCAATGGGGACCCTCTATAGATCTTCTGGATTCTCCTTCTAGGCAACCCTTCATTCTTATACTCTTATATATATATATATTTAAATCTCCCAGTATCTTTATTTCCACAGACTGAAAAGCTCTATCTCCTCTAATCAGAAAGAATGCTGAGCCCCTGGGTTTCTACTGCAAAGTGGGGTTAATTATTGGGTTGCCACATTTGTTTCCTGTCTCTCTGGGATCACTGTCCTTCACTGGCTGATGTTCAGTGCTTTAAAACCATGGCTTCATAAATGTTATCCATTTTCTTTTTTTTTTCAGTTGAGTCAGGTGGGAAGTTAAATTTGGTTCTTGTTACCCCATCTTGCTAGAAGGACAACACAGGACATTTTAATACTACAGAAGACACATTTACATTTATAGAAAGAGTCAGATTAGTTTTGTATAATGCAGTATGATTCAGTCTCTCAATGTGCTTGATGAACTAGTCTTCTCAAGATTTTACCTCATATCTAGAGAGATAATTCACATGCAGATGAAACTGTTATCAGAAACACTAGATCAAAGTTGGAAGGCAGGTAGGTGATAATTTAAATAGTTGTTTATAACATAATATTGGGCTTCCCTGGTGCTCAGATGGTAAAGAATCCTCCTGCAATGTGGGAGATCTGAGTTCAATCCCTGGGTCAGGAAGGCCCCCTGGAGGAGGGCATGGCAACTCACTCCACTATTTTTGCCTGGAGAATCCCCAAGGACAGAGAACCCTGGCGGGCTACAGTCCATGGGGTTGCAAAGAGTTGAACACGACTGAGCGACTAAAGAACATGGTCTTCTAATAGTCTTTGGCCACCTGATGTGATGAGCCGACTCATTGGAAAAGACTCTGATGCTGGGAAAGATTGAAGGCAAAAGGAGAAGAGGGTGGCAGAAGATGAGATAGTTAGATAGCATCACTGACTCAATGGACATGAATTTGAGCAAACTCTGGGAGATAGTGAAGGACAATGAAGCCTGGGGTGCTGCAGTCCATGGGGTCACAAAGAGTTGGACATGACTTAGCAACTGAACAACAAATATAGTCTTCTAATATAGGGGGTGGTGCTCAGGCCTGGAGAGATACAAAAATACTAAGATCATTTCCTGCTCTTTTGCCTGTCATCAACCTGGTGGGCAAAGAAAGCCTAGGTTCCCCACTTCATAAAAAGTGGACAATGTGAACTTGAGTTAGGGAAGCCTGGAGAGGCAACATTTGACTGATGATCTCGGGGTTGCCGGGCTTCCCTGGTGGCACTAGTGATAAAGAGTGAGTGAGTGTTAGTCGCTCAGTCATGTCTGACCCTTTGCAACCCCATGGAGTGTAGCCCATCAGGATTCTCTGTCCATAGAATTCTCCAGGCAAGAATACTGGAATGGGATGCTATTCCCTTCTTCAGGGCATCTTCCTGACCCAGGGATTGAACCCCAGTTTCCTGCATTGCAGGCAGATTCTTTACCCTTTGAGCCACGAGGGAAGCGCAGGGGTAAAAAAAACCCACCTGTAAATACAGGTAGATGTAGAGATGTGGGTTCTATCTCTGGGTCAAGAAGATCCCCTGGAGGAGGGCATGGCAACCCACTCCAATATTCCTGCCTGGGGAATCCCATAGACAGAGGAGCTTGGTGGGCTACAGTCCACAGGGTCACAAAGAGTCAGACATGACTGAAGTGACTTAGCACACATGCTAGGGGTTGCCATACTTTTTCTATAAAGGGCCATATATTACAAGAAATATTTTAGGCTTTGTCAGTCATATAGTCTCTGTGACAATTATTCAACTCTGCTGAAGTAGCAGCGCAAAAATAGACAATACATAAGTCAATGAGCAAAGCTGTGTTAAACCTTATCTGTGAACAGATAAGATAAAATTTGAAATTCATATAAATTTTACTGTTATGAAATATTATTCCTTAAAATTTATTTCACTCATTTATTTTTTATTTTTATTAAAAAATATTTATTTATGTATGTATTTGACTGTGCTGGGTCTTACTTTCAGCACATGGAATCTTCAATCTTCACTGCAGTACACAGGATCTTTAGTTGTGGCATGTGACCTCTTAGTTATGGTATTTGGGATCTAATTCCCTGACCAGGGACTGGCTGTGGTCATTGGAAGCATCAGAGTCTTAGTCATTGGACCACCAGGGAAGTTCTTATTTCACTCATTTAAAAGTGTAAAAAATGTTCTTAGTTCATAGACTGTACAAAAATTGTTAGTGGGCCAGGTTTGGTCCATTGGCCATAGTTTGCTGACCCCCAGTCTAAACTGGAGTAAATATCTTAATCTCACACTTTCTTCTAATAAATAAAAATTTAATTTATTTGAAGCACATAAAATCAGTCCTGAGCGAGGTCTTATAGAATATAACATGCTAAATAACAAATAAACATAAATTTTTAGAGAAAAAGAAAAATACATTTAAATCTGTGTATCAGAAATTAGTTAACCAGTATAAAAGTGAAAATATAATTGTATGTTTCTAACATACTAGAAGAAAATGAATTGAAACAAAAAAAGAATGAATTGAGCAAGCAAAAAGTACGAATGAAGCACAGCAAAAATTATGGTAGACAGAAAACCTAAAATAAAATCATAGGATAGACACAACAAAAAACATTCATAATCCCAATAAAAGAAAAAGGATTAAATTCACTACTCAAACTAGGAGACTTTTAAAAAGCACATATAAAGACACCTGCAATACGGGAAATGGGGGTTCAATCCCTGGGTCAGGAAGAGCCTCTGGAGAAGGAAATGGCAACCCATCCCGGTACTCTTGCCTGGAAAATCCCATGGACGGAGAAGCCTGGTAGGCTTCATGGGGTCGACAAAGAGTTGGACACGACTGAGCACTTTCACTTTCACTTTCACTATAAAGACACACTACTAATAGTAATAATACTTATGCTGAAATAACAGGAGTAAAACTAAACAGTTCCCAGCCAACTGGGGACTATTAAAAAGCAGATAGTGGATGCTAGGGATTAGGGATTAGGGGTGAAGCCAAAATGCAGATATGAAGGGATAGCATGAGAGAGCCTTGTGGGGATAGAATAGTTCTCTATTTTGGTAGTGGTGGTGATTGTACAAAGCTACAGGGTTTCCCAGGTGGCACTAGGGGTAAAGAATCTGCCCGTCATTGCAGAATATCCCCTGGAGGAGGGCATGGCAACCCACTCCAGTATTCTTGCCTGGAGAATCCCATGGACAGAGGAGCCTGGTGGGTTACAGTCCATAGGGTCGAGCAGAATCGGACATAACTGAAGTGACTTAGCATGCACACACTGGGGTGCTATCGTTGCAGAGAAACACATATATGACTATGTGTGATAAAGATGTCAGTTCTCCAAAAAGATGTAATAATCTTAAATGTGTATGCTCCTAACAGCAGAGCTTCAAAACGCATGAAGCAAAGACAGAATAGAAAGGAGACACAGACAATTATAGTTGGAGAATTCAACATTCCTCTCTCCATAATGGACTGAACAAGTAGACAGGAAACCAGTAAGAGTACAGAAGACCTGAAAAACACTATCAATAGAGCACTCTGCACAACAACATCAGAATGCACTTTTTTTTTTAGTGCACACAGAATATTCACCATGATAGGTTATATTCTGGGTTGTACAACAAAACCCAGTGAATTTAAAATAAGAAAAATCACACAGACAATAACTGAACTAACTAGAAATTAACTAGAAAAGAAAATCTTTAGAAAAACTCCAAGTATTTGGAAATTAAACGATATACTTCTAAGTAATTTGTGGGTCAAAGAGGAAGGCTAAGGGGAAGTTTGAAAATATTTGAATTAAATAAAAATACAATATGTATAAATTTGTGAGATGTAACTAAAGCATGCCTAGAGGGAAATTCATAGTGTTTAATACTTACAGTAGAAAAGTCAATGTGTCAAATTAATAATCTAAGCTTCCATCTTGAGAAACTGCAAAGAATATAAACCCATATATATATAAGGGCTCTCCCAATGGCTCAGCAGGTAAAGAATCTGCCTGCAGTGCAGGAGACACAGGAGAGATGGGTTCAATCCTGGGTCAAGAAGATCTCCTGGAGGAGGAAATGGCAACCCACTCCAGTATTCTTGCCTGGAAAATTCCATGGACAGAGGAGCCTGGTGGGCTACAGCCCAAGAGGTCCCAAAGAGTTGAACATGACTGAGCAACTATCTGTTTAGTCACTAAGTCGTGTCTGACTCTTGGTGACCCCATGGACTGTAGCCTGGCATGCTTCTCTGCCCATGGAATTTTCCAGGCAAGAATACTGGAGTGGGCTGCCATTTCCTTCTCCAGGGGATCTTCCCCACCCAGGGATTGAACCTGGGTCTCCTGCATTGCAGGTGGATTCTTTACCAACTGAGCCACGAGGGAAGCCCTGGGCAACTAAGTATATTTATATATATATATATGGGGGACAATTTTACCTTCTCTGTTCCGAGCATCACTAAGGTGAAAACGTGAAAGTTCGACCCAGGGATCGAACCCCGGTCTCCTGCATTGCAGGCAGACTCTTTACCATCTGAGCCACCAGGAGTCTTAGAGCCTCCCCACAGGGAGCCCTGATGCAGCTCCCCTTGTCCTGGCTGACTCTGCTGCAGGTGCTCACTGCTCCAAGTCCTCTGTGGAAAGAATCAAAGATCACACGGACTGGTTGCATGAATGGTTGGAAGCGATGGATCAAAGTGTGGCTGGCCTGATCCACCCTGTCCAAGAGTGCCCTCTCTGATGAGATCATGGCCATGCACACAGAGCTTAGGGCACTTGACAGGCAGAAGGTGGGGAGGACCCAGGGAGAATGGAGCCAGACCAGCCTTCTTTCTGAACGGCTGGCTTTTCCCTTCCATGTTTTTAGTTTAATTCCAATTTCACACCCAGGTCCAGAATCTGGCTCAAGTCCCAGCTGTTCTTCAGACAGAACACTGGTCGTGCCCAAAGCACACAACCCATGGGAGGGGAGTCCTTAGGCTCTGGGGGCTTCTGAGGTGCAGAGGACAGAAACCTCTGGACCTGCTTGGGAGTGTCTTATCTGCATCTGGGGTAAGGAGTTTGCCAGTGGCTCTGGCCCCGCCCCTGGTGACTCAGTCAGGAGAAACTGTAGGGTGGGTGTGACATACACAGAACCTCACCCTGCCTCCTGGGTCACCCACACACTCCTTGATCCCTGCTTGTAGAACTGGCCCATCCCCAGCCCTCCCCTGCTGGAAGATGCCATGGAACTAAGCAGAAACAAGGCACCCAGCTGCAGCCAGTTCCCAGACCTCAAACCTTCCTGTGACCTCATGGGAAGCCCAGGGGTTCTCAGACGTGTTAACAGCCCAGTGGCACCTTCCCCTATGTCATTCCCACAGTGACCACAGATTGTGGCTGGAGTCGGGGAGGAGGTCCCTTTCTGCTTGGGGCCCCCTGGAGGCTGTGTGTGCATCGCCACCATCTCTCCTGTGCCAGGCAGGGTCCTTCAAGGATGTCCTAAACACCTAGAAGTCATCCCAGGGGGTGAGCAATCCTTTCTATTTGGATGTCCACCACTGCATTTAAAAAAAAATTTTCATAATCCAACACATTCTTTTTTACAAAATTAATTTATTTTTGGCTGTGCTGGGTCTTTGTTGCTGCACGCGGGCTTCCTCTGGCTGTGTTGAGCAGTGCCACTCTCCAGTTGTGATGTGCAGGCTTCTTACTGCAGTGGCTTCTCTTATTTGCAGCACAAGCTCTGTGTGCATGGGCTTCAGTTATTGTGGTTTGTAGGTCCTAGACGGTGGGGGCCTAGTTGCTCTGTGATACGTGGAATCTTCCTGGATCAGGGATGGAACTCGTGTCCCCTGAATTGGCAGGCAGGATTCGTATCCATTGGGCCACCAGGGAAGTCCTGCCACCACTGTATTGTCTGTACTGGTGAAGCCTTTTGTCTCTGAACCAACTCTGGGGGTTCCCACTGTCTTTCCTGTTCTTGTGGTGGAAGATGCCCCTGTTCTTTTGGAGACTTGATCTTTCCTGCAAACAAAACCCTGAGAGGGACATCGACTAGTTTCCATCTGTGCACTCCTTTCCTCTATCACTTGAATCTGTAGAATTCCATGGTTTATTTGTTCACAGTTGGGGATGGAGCTTGGGAGGGGGGACAAGTTAGTATGGAATCCAACTGCTAGGGGACCGATACTGGGTCCATCTCTTACTAGTTTGTATGTGAACCAAACTCTCTGAGCCTCATTTTCTTGTCAGTCAAATGCAAATAAGACTAGTGCTCATCTCTCAGGACCCCTGGCACAATGCCTGTACTGCTTTTGAGATGGTGCCGGGCACAGTAAACGAGCAGCCAATGTTAGCCAATGTAAGTAACATGGAAATCCCATAGCATGTGTTATGGCCTCTCAGCCAGACTGGGGTGGGGCTTTCTCATTCTCTAACCCAGGAAAGGACATTAACCTGTGCAAGGAAGTGTTTGGTCTTGAACCAGCCCCAGATTTAGGTGAATGTGAACCTGGCCTCTGCTATGTTCCCAGTTTCCTCTTTATGTACCTGGGGAGGAGACAAGGAAACACAAAGAGGGCAGTAAGCAGGTGTCTGTGGGTTCGTGCCAAGTGCCTACCATGCTCTTTGCAGCCTCTGTCTCATCCACTCCTCGTGACAACCCAGTGAAGTGGCTATTACTCTGTTTTTATAGAGAAACAAAAAGGTGAGATGAATCATCACATCAGAGAGAAGAAGAAAATTCCCAAGGCCACGTAACTGCTGCTGCTGCTGGTGGTAGTGATGATGTAGCTGACATTTAAGCTTCTACCATGTGCCTGGCAGTCTTCCCCAGTGGCTCAGTGATAAAGAATCTGCCTGCCAATGCAGGAGACGCAGGTTCGATCCCTGGGTCTGGAAGATCCCCTCAGAGAAGGAAATGGCAACCCACTCAGTATTCTTGCCTGGAAAATTCCACGGGCAGAGGAGCCTGGCAGGCTACAGTCCATGGAGTCACAAAGAATTGGACACGACTGAGCCACTAAGCATGCCTGCTTGAATGTGCCTGGCACTCTTTTAAGCACACCACATACGTCAACTAATTTAAGCTCAACAATCTGCGTAAATACTATTTTTATCCCTGTTTCACAAATGAGGACTTCAAAACACAGAAAGATTCAATAACTTGATCAAAAATACACGCTGATAAGTGACACATTTAGGACTTGGATCCAGAGTGTCTTGACCAGACTTCAGCAAACGTTTTCTCTCAAAGGCCAGGTATGAAGTATCTTAGGTTTTGTAAGCTCTGTAGTTTCTGTCATAAATATTCAATGTTGTTCATTGTAGTATGGAAGTGTTCATGGACTGTTTAAGCAAATGAACATGACAGTTGTTCCAACAAAACAAATAGTGGGCCCATCTTAGCCCATAGGTCAAAGTTTGTCCACCTATGGTCTTAACTGTTACATCAAGAGAATGAAGAGTCAAAGGCATCAATACAGAGTAAAGTAAGAAAGAGAAAAATGAATGTCATATATTAACACATATGTATGGAATCTAGAAAAATGGTACAGATGAACCTATTTGCAGGGCAGGACTAGAAACACAGATGAAGAGAACAGTTTTGTGGACATAATAAGAGAAAGAGAGGGTGAGATAAATTGAGAGAGTAGGATTGACATACATACACTGAAGTGAAAAGTGATAAAGTGTTGGTCACTCAGTCATATCTGATTCCTTGCGACCCTATGGACTGTAGCTCACCAGGTTCCTCTGTCCATGGGACTCTTTAGGCAAGAATACTGGGGTGGGTTGCCATTTCCTCCTCCAGGGGATCTTCCCGATCCTGGGATTGAACCTTGGCTTTCTGAATTGCAGGCAGTTTCTTTACCATCTGAGCCACCAGGGAAGCACCTCTATACACTACCATGTGTAAAACAAATAGCTAGTGGGAGGCTGCTGTATAGCACAGGGAACTCAGCTCAATGCTCTGTGATGACCTAGAGGGATGGGATAGAAGAGTGGGAGGGAGGTTCAAGAGGGAGGAGATATATGTATACGTGTAGCTGATTCACATTGTTGTATAGCAGAAACTAACACACAATTTAAAGCAATTATATTCCAAAAAAAAGTTTTTAAAAAATCTCTGAGGAATAAAATCATAATTGTGAACAAAATGTTAGGCAATTGTCTGGCTTTTTCTACATGATACAGTGTGTAATTTACTCAATGTCAATGCAGCATCATTTATCGAAGGTGTTAAGAGTCTAGAATATGCCAATGAAGAAAATAGAAAACATCTTCCTTTGAGTTTGTTTTCCAACAGGACTGGCAGGGGAGCTGATAAGTAGTACACCCAAATTATTCAATGTGCTTACAAGTGGTGAGTGCTGTGCAAAGAAATGGAGCATGGAAAGGGGAATTGGAAGTAGCAGAGAGCAGTTTAGGGTGGTGAGTGTAAGTCTTGTTCAGAAGGTGACAGTTTAGCAAAGACTTTAAAGAGTAAAAGAGTGAGCCATGCTGATGTCTTGGAGAAGAGCTTTCCATGGCCAGTGCAAAGGCCCCGAGGCAGGAACATGCTTCACTTGTTCAAGAAAGAGCAAGAGGTTCATGTGCCTTGAATGTACTGCATGGAGTGGTGAAAGGATGAGGTCAAGAGTTAAAGAGGGCCTGATTTCGTGGGGCTTTGAAAACATGGCCAAGTCTTTTCTTTTACTCTTAGAGACTCTGGGAGCAGATGGGCTGTGATCTGACTCAGACTATGAAAAGATCACTCTGACTGCTGTGTTGTGTTTTGGAGTCAATAGCTTTGGATTCAGGTTTCCTGGGCTTGATTCTAACTCTAATATTAATTATAGGTCCAGGGCTCCAAAATCACTGCAGATGGTGACTGTAGCCATGAAATTAAAAGATGCTTACTCCTTGGAAGAAAAGTTATGACCAACCTAGATAGCATATTCAAAAGCAGAGACATTATTTTGCCAACAAAGGTCTGTCTAGTCAAGGCTATGGTTTTTCCAGTGGTCATGTATGGATGTGAGAGTTGGACTGTGAAGAAAGCTGAGCACTGAAGAATTGATGCTTTTGAACTGTGGTGCTGGAGAAGACTCTTGAGGGTCCCTTGGACTTCAAGGAGATCCAACCAGTCCATTCTGAAGGAGATCATCAGCCCTGGGATTTCTTTGGAAGGAATGATGCTAAAGCTGAAACTCCAGTACTTTGGCCACCTCATGCGAAGAGTTGACTCATTGGAAAAGACTCTTGATGCTGGGAGGGATTGGGGGCAAGAGGAGAAGGGGATGACAGAGGGTGAGATGGCTGGATGGCATCACTGACTCGATGGACAGTAGTCTGAGTGAACTCTGGGAGTTGGTGATGGACAGGGAGGCCTGGCGTGCTGCAGTTCATGGGGTCGCAGAGTCGGACACGACTGAGCGACTGAACTGAACTGAACTGATCAGGTGAAAGTTAATCTTTCTATTCTTGGCTTCCATGAACGAAGCATAATAATTATGGTATTAACTACCCAGGGCCGTTCTGACCACAAAATGAGAACATTCAGGCCAACCACTAAACATAGTTCTTGGAAAAAAAAACAATAAACATAGTTCTTGGGACATAGTGAACATCAAATGAATATTGGCTATTTTAATTATTGTTTAATTTATCTTACTAATAAAAATGACCATTTTGCTATAATAAGCTGTTTGTGAATGTGTGCTTACCTAGTAGTACAGATGTGTACTCTTACACTGTTTGAATCCTCATCTCCCCATCAAGGACAGGATCTGCACTCACCTCTAGGGCACTGCCACTCAAAGGTGGTGAGAAGTCTCCATTGGGAGCATTACCCTTCTGCAGACTGGGACAGCCTCTGGGCACCTCCATGGTCCATAAGATGTTACAGACAGATCCAAATGAACTTTTTGGCCAACCCAATATATTCTTTAGTCACTAAATCCAGTTCACACTCAAAGGAAAGAGAAGTAAGCTCTACTTCTTAAAGGGTGAAGTATCAAAGAATCTGTGTATATATTTGAAAACCACGACACATGATGTGTGAATTTGGGGCAAAGGAACATTGTTTTATATAATTCCAGTTTAATTTTCAAAAAATCCAAAACATGACTTTCACACAAACGTACAATGAGCATGTGTCAAAGATATATCATTATTAATAAATGAAGGAACTGGAAGGATGATAAAGCTGATTCAAAGGGTAAGTCAAGGAACAGAAACTTATATGATTAATCAGGAAAGAAATGGTGGAGTGGATTGGCTTAAATTAAAAAAAAACAAAAACACCCTGCTTAATGAATTGTAAAGCAATACAACTGTACCCAGATCAAAGCAGTCAATTCTGAAGGAAATCATTCCTGAATATTCATTGGAAGGACTGATGCTGAAGCTGAAACTCCAATACTCTGGCCCGCTGATGCAAAGAACTGACTCATTGGAAAAGATGCTGGGAAAGTTTGAAGGCAGGAGGAAAAGGGGATGACAGAGGATGAGATGGTCAGATGGCATCACCAGCTCGATGGACATGAGTTTGAGCAAGCTTTGGGAGTTGGTAATGGACAGGGAAGCCTGGCATGCTGCAGTCCATGGGGTTGCAAAGAGCTGGACACGACTGAGCAAGTGAACTAAACTGACAACTGATACCTTTTAGGACTATCTTTTCTATCAGGCAGAAATTATTTGCAACTTATCAATCTTCTCTTAGTTCACACCTAACTTCACGGAGTCTGATAATCTAACCCATGGTAATTGATAAGTCAAACAAAGATGGACTTTCCCCAGATAACTACGCAATTGTTGGTGGGACTGTTTGACAATGCTCCAGTACAACACCGAGAGCACATGCCATTATCATTGTGTTTTATTTTCAAATTTGGAGAAGTTTTCTTAGCAGGGATTTGCTTTATATTTCTTTCTTTCATTTTCTTGGTTCATCCATTCATTGCCCCATCCTTTCACTCTGTATTGCCCCCTTGTTATACACAACCCTCTGGATGTTCAGCATCATGGGGGCGAGGAGAGGGGGACCACGTACTGGCTTCATTCTTTATTAGCAGAAGGAGGAGGGAGCTTGCTGAAGCACCATGGCAGCGTCCTCTGGTCACACAGGTGCAATTCACTAGAGTCAGGGGATCACAGGGGGCAAACCAAGCAGTTGGCATTTTACCTTTTTAGGAGAAACAAAACCTTCTTCCCTATTACCACTTCTCAAATGAAAGCCTGTTTGCTTAAAGTCATTTTGCCTATTGGCCAACTCCTTCTGCAGTGTCTTTTTTTGTTTTGTTCTTTTTTGCAACTATTTGCATAAATAGTGTCTTTTCTATTTGGCCATAATAATTTTTACATAAGCATCTAATTTTCTGAAAGGTTTTTATCACAGTAGCAGCATTATGAGTGATGAATCATTTTTCTACCCTTTGAGCCATGTGATATTTTATTTATTTATTTTTAACATTTTAGGACATTTTAGTCCATTCATCTGAAAACAATATTTTTTAAAAATATATGACTTAACAATAAATGGTTTTATGTGGTGCTCAAGACATAATTAAATTGTTATTATGCACTGACCCTTACCTTTCATTTAGATCCATTACACGGAGCATATGGAAGGATTAAAACTTCATGAAATGTCATAAAATCACACATTATTTTATCAGTTATGTACTGAAGAAAGAGCAATAATAGATGGCCCAAGCTAGATTTTTTCAAGGGAAATAATCAGACACATAAGCAAAGATGTTGATACAAAGATGTTTGTCACTGAAAGATTTTCAGTAACACATTATGATAACAACGGCTAATAATAATTGATTGCTGTAATTAAATGATGTTGCATAGAAATACTCTGCAGCTTTTCAATATTCTGATATCATTATGTCAGTCAGTGAAGTTGCTCAGTCGTGTCTGACTCTCTGCAATCCCATGGATTGTAGCCTAGCAGGCTCCTCCATCCATGGAATTTTCCAGGCGAGAGTACTGAAGTGGGTTGCCTTTTCCTTCTCCAGGGGATCTTCCCGATCCAGGGATCAAACCCACGTCTCCTGCATTGCAGGCAGACACTTTACCATATGAGCTACCAGGGAAGTATATCATTGTACTTGATATGAAAAGAGATTCTGCTATTTTGCTTCCGTGACTAAAGCGAGTTGAAAGTAGGGTAGGCGGCTCAGACGGTAAAGAATCCGTCTGCAATGCGAGAGACCTGGATTATTTCCCTGGGTTGCACAGATCCCCTGGAGGAGGGCATGGCAACCCACTCCAGAATTGTTGCCTGGAGAAACCCCATGGACAGAAGAGCCTGGCAAGCTACAGTCCATGGGGTCGCAAAGAGTCGAACAGGACAGAGAGACTAAACAGAGCATATCTGGGATGCAGTATGTGTAAAGTGATGGTTACAGGTATGTATGTGCAGAGGAAAAATTGTTCTTGGTTTGCTGATGATACACAAGCTGGAGACAAGAATTCTTTTTTTTTTTTTTTTGTCAATCTGGATTTTCAGGTTTTTCTACAATGAATAATCTTAACAGTACCTAAGCACGCGGGGAGCTCCACCTCCAGCATTTTCCATAGTCTTGGCAAAGGCATACAGGAAAGAAGGAAGAAGGGAAGGAAAGGAGGGAGGAAACGAAAGAGGGAGAGAAGGAAGGAGGGCAGGGAGAAAGGAGGAAAGGGGGTTGTTCTAGCTCACTGCATGTTTCCCTTGGGTCTGGCAGGGCCAGATGTCTAGGAGCTCAGTGATCACAAAGGGCTGGAAAGCCCCTGGAAGTTCTTCAGAATTGCTCGAAGAAGAAGACTGTTTCTAAAACTTTCCTTCTCTGAGTGAGATAATGAGTGGCAGGTGTTTCTGGAAGCTTAAGGTGGTATGAAATCACTCTGGAAATCCTGCTCCTCCCGAGACTGAGGCAGTTTCAGGGGCCCCTCCCTAGGGATCATTAAAAGGGCTGAGGCAACCTTGGAGGAGCAGGCAGACAGCACGGGCTCCGTCAGGAGAAAGGAGAATTCCAAGGTGTCCTCTGGGGAACTGAGCCTCGCCTCTCCTGACCCCAGACCTAGAATTCCCCTGCTCCTTGGGGGTTCTTCCCATGCCAGGGCAGAGGGTGGAGGGGGGAGGTGGGGAGGGCTCAGGGGGCCCAGGTCCCCTGCAGCTCAGCCTCCATTTCCACCTGAGATTTTCTGTTATCTCAAAATAGGAGAGTCTACACACCGGGAAGCTCAAGATGGTCCTGAGCGGGGCGCTGTGCTTCCGGTGAGTATCTGAGCCCCTGACTGATTCGTGTCCAGTGGGAAGGGGCGCAGTTCCAGGTAGACCTGTTGTCCAGTCTTTCCACTGAGGGGATGCTCAGGATTGCCTACAGTGGGGGTGGCTGGAAAGGTGTGAACAGGCACCTACCTCTTGCCTTTAGACCATCTCTTCCAGCCTCTCCAGACTGGGGCAGGCTTCCCTCTTGGGGGTTACCTGATGAGAAAAGAGCTGTGGCCTCGTCCATCATAATGAGAAAGGCAGTTAGGAGCTTGGATCCCTACTGTTACCTACCATCCCCGCCCTCCAATGTGGTGAAGTGAAGTCGATTCAGGCATTACTTCCTTACTGCCCTTTGGGACAAAATAGCATTAGCAAAACTCTTCTGTCAGTCTGTCTGTCCACTGGCCTATGCTGAGTCAGGCGCTCCACTCTGGACTTGGAACAGTGAATGAAAAGACTCCTGCTCTCACTGAGCTCAGGGTCTAGTATAGCTTGCCCCCCAAGAGAAGCCAGTCTTATGAGTGGCTTTATATAGTGGTGCTCTTCAGTCAAGGAAATGTGGAAAATAGGTTTTCTAGGTCCCCTTTCGAAGAGGACTGTAGCACAACTCAGCATATTAGTTACTTTGAAGTAGAGATTTCTTTGTGTTTAGCCAACATTTAGCCAATTTGTATATAGCATACATTTTTTTCCCCATATGACATCTGGAAGAACCCCCTTCAGAATACATCTTTCACCTCACAGGATGTCAGAAAATCAACTGAGATTGTAAATGTGAATTAAATTTGAAAAACAAAATGAAAGAATTTTAAATGTAAAGAAATCCTTCACATAGTAGGGACTATATAGGCAAGTGGAAATATTAATAAATGCACCAAGCAGAAGAAGTAAAGGTAGAAGTTGATAAAGGCACATTTTAACCTTGAAAAGGCCTGAACAGCATCTATCCCATCTTCTTAGTTTAGCAATGAGGAGACTCATGCCCAGAGAGACTGAATCATTTGTCTATTGTGACGATGGTGGCAGAGCCAGGGTGAGAACCCAGGACTCTGACCCACAGTTTAGTTTCCTTTCCAACGTGGCACATCAAAGAGTCTGGTTAGTGTAGAAAAGATTGCAGAGGGTGAAGGAGAAAGTCCAGACTCAGATAGGAGGCTGTGGTGTCCCGGTGATAGGTATGTGCCCCAAGGGGTGGGAGAGGAGGCTGTGCCATTACTTCCGGATCAGTGGGAAGAGAGGGCGATAGTGCCTGAGATTGGGGGAATCTCGAGAGACCAGGTGAGCTGGAGCAACCCGTCCCCTAACTGAGTGTCATCCTGTCCTGATATTTCAGAATGAAGGATGCAGCATTGAAGGTGCTTTACCTGCATGATAATCAGCTTCTAGCCGGAGGCCTACAAGCGGGGAAGGTCATTAAAGGTTGGTGGCCAAAACCTGACCCTACTTCCCTAGGTCTCTCTATATGCTCAGAGGGAGGGGTTCTGAAGAGGACTCAAAAACACTAGCACAAACCTACAGACCTGACACAGTAGATAGGGCATCAAAAAACCAGGCTCTGAGCAAGGACAAATGAACTACCACACTTTCCAGAATGGCGCCATGCACCAGAAGCCTCTATGTAGAGGTGGGATTCTTTTCCAAGATGGCTGTTTAGTCATTTCCTCGGTAGGTAGAGCTGCGTCCAACATCCCTTTTCCTGGTAGCCCTTGCTGAGGACAGCACTAACGCAGGCTGTCTAAATCTTTACTTCCATGTGAGAGGGGGTTTCTGCCTCTTTACTCTGGGTCCCCTTGGCTCTCTGAGGGTCCTTGGTCACTCAGAGTGGTGGGACTTAGAGGGGCAGGTGGCACCATCTGCCTTTGTGCTCACAGCATGACTGGGCCTGCTCACTAAGCAGCACACACCTGGAACACTCTTACCAGGTGTTAGGGCCAAGTAGAGCTCTCTATGAGGTTGTGTGTGTGTGTGTGTGTGAGAGAGAGAGAGAGAGAGAGAATGAGAGAGAGAGAGAGAGAGAGAGAGATGGAGGAATTATACAGAGAGGAACGAGACCTTTTTCTGATCTCAGGACTCTCACAGGAGGGTAGAAAGATATCCAAATAACTCTAATTGGGAGTTTTATCAAGACAGGTTACAGAAAAGTCTGGAGGGTCAAGGGGCGTTGAAAGAGGTGATCAAATTTCTCTTGGGGTTTGGAGACTTGAAGTTTTTTTCTGGACAATGGAGTGGATGTGGGGGTGGAAGATAGTATCATCTTCAAGATCCTATGTGTCTTGACGTTCACTGGACCACCTTAGGAGACCACCCTTCCCTACATGACAGCTGCTATGAAGCTCCCCTTCTGCCCAACCGTGGGGGAGGGTGTCCGATACAGCCCACAGTTGGGGAGAGAGAGGAAGGGCAGTCAAGGTTCCCGCATCCCCTTCTTCCTCTAGGTGAGGAGATCAGCGTTGTCCCCAATCGGTCTCTGGATGCCAAGCTTTCTCCAGTCATCCTGGGCGTCCATGGTGGGAGCCAGTGCCTGTCGTGTGGGACAGGGCAGGAACCAACCCTGAAACTAGAGGTGGGTCCTGTCGGGGCACTCTCACCACTCTCTGGCTTCACTAAGTCAAAGATGCTGCTGCTGCTGCTGTGGCTGGGGCACCTCTCCCTTGCAGGATTCTGTTGATCATGGCTCTGCCTCCTTATGTTCCATTTGCTCCTGTCCCTCACCTGTCATGCCCTCTGTCCGCAGCCAGTGAACATCATGGAGCTCTACCACAGTGCCGAGAAGTCTAAAAAATTCACCTTCTACCGGCGGGACACGGGGCTCACCTCCAGCTTTGAGTCGGCTGCCTACCCAGGCTGGTTTCTTTGTACAGTGCCTGAAGCTGACCAGCCTCTGCAGATCACCCAACTCCCGAAGGACACCAGCTGGGACAACCCCATCATCGACTTCTACTTCCAGCAATGTGACTAGGGCAACATGTCTCCAGGGCTCCCTGCAGGCCAGCTCTGGCAGGGGCTGGAGGTGTAGGAGGACACCCGTGGTGTCACTCTGCCTCTGCTCTCATGGCCCCCACTTTTGAGGGCTGGGCATACTGTCAGTCTTCCTGCCCTTGTTTCCCAGTTTGGGTAAATCCTTCTGAGATTTGGGGCCTTGTACAGTTTCTTCTCCTGCTGATTGGCACTACTGGTGTGAATCCTTGAAAAAGCCCCATGAAATAAACCTCTAATGAGTCAGGGTCAGGGGAGTGGTGGGAACCCTCCATGCTTTGTGATAAAGTACCTGGTAGCTGTTAGCCCCACAGGGCAGCACATCTCTGGTTGAGCCTATCAGGGCCACCAGCCGGCCACACGAGGTCCCCACTGTGCAGAAGAGGGAGAGTGTTCATAGAGTTGAGGACACAGACCCTGCCCCCTTCTCTTTAATTCAGCCACCATCATATGCTGCCTTTTCCCTCTCTACCTTCATGTTTCAGCCATGGATGGGAGAGGGTGGTGGTGTCTGAGGAAGTGGCTCCAACTCAGAAGACGGAAGATGGGCATGTCACATCTTTTGAAATCCAAGGCACGATTAAAACCCAAGATACTGATGTCTCTTTACATGGAAAGATGCTCATGACATATTGAGCGAGAAGAATGAGTTACAAAGTAGCATATCTTGTAATTGCAATTTAATGAAAAAAAAAAACCTATTTATGTATATTTCGGCATAGAAACAAAAGTCTGAAAGAGTTGACTTCCATTTTAGCAACGTCAGGATAATGCTATTACAGGTGATTTTTCTTTCCTTCTTTTTATTTATCTGTATTTTCTAATTGTTCTACAATGAAGCTGGAGTGACTGATGATCCCCAGTCGCTTGGTATTCATGCCCCACCCCTGTGCTCCCTCCCACACTGGACCACAGTTGTTTCCATGACCAATAGAACACAATGGAAGTGATGTTATGCGGTTTGTGAGATTAAGTTATAAAAGACACTGTGGCTTCTATCTTGGTCTGCTTCTTTGTTCACCTGCTCTGGGGGAAGCCACCCACTATGTGTGAGCAGCCCTATAAGGAGGCCCAGTGGTGGAAAATAAAGGCTCCTGACAACGGCCACACAAGTGACCTTGACAGTAGCTCAGCCTCCAGCCCACCTAGGCCTTCAAGTGATGCACCTCTGAGTGACTGTAACCTAGTGAGAGGCTGAAGCAGAGTCACCCAGCTAAGCTCAGCCCAGTCCTTAGGAACTCTGAGAACATAAGTGTTCCTGCTTTATGTTGTTGAGGTTTCGGGTCAAGTCACTTGTTACCCAGCAATACATGACTAGTATGGAGGGGAAGAGAAATAAATCATTTACTTTATTATGATTGCAATTTTCTCCAGTGCTTTTACTGTCCTGCTCAAAATGAACACCATCCCTTTATTTCCCCAAATATGAAACTTAAAAAGCTGACCAGGGACGTCCCTCATGGTCCAGTGGTTAAGAATCTGCTTTGCAAGGCAGGGGACATGGGTTCGATCCCGGGTTGGAGAACTAAGATCCCACATGATGCAGAGAAACTAAGCCCCAGTGCCACAACTACCAGAGCCCAAGTGACACAACTAGAGAGTCTGTGTACTGCAATGGATTCCACGTGACATAACAAAATCCCGAGTGTGGCAACTAAGACCCGACACAGCCGAGTAAAATAAATATATTGTTTTAAAAGCTGACCAGACTCAATTGGTTGAATATTCTGTTTCCACAAGATTTAGATCTTTCTCAACTACCTTTGCACCTTCAGACATATGGCCCAGAGGCTGTGACTCCAGGGTCTCTGCCTAAACCGTGGGGAATCATAGCAGAAGCCAGAGGAGGGGTCCAAATGGTAGTTCCATGTGTCCCCTCTGCACCTTGCCAGTCAGACCAGCCTGGCAGGTTCAGCTGCCACTGAAGGATCAGCAAGGGAGAGGCCAGGCCAGAGGGTCTGGCTCCAGGGACCTCAGCAGCTCCAGCCCAGAAGCAGCATAAGGTCTCAGGCAGCAGACAGCAAGGCCACAGGCCCCTCAGGGCTGCTGAGAACAGACTTGGTTCACACTGTCTGCCCACACACCCAGAAAAGGTCTCATATCGTCACCTCCTCCCAGGAGCCCTTGCTGAGTTGAGAGCCGTGGTCATCAGCTCTGACAGTGCTTTGTGCTCACCTGTATGCTAACTCCCGCTCCTTGTAATAAGCTGACCTGGGATCTGAGGCCCCTGAGATCACCTCAAGGTAAAGTCTGTCCCGGCTTGTTTCCAAGCACCTTGTGTAATGTTTGGCAAATTATTGGAATCCAGAGAGTGTCAAATGTGGAGACTATTCCTCCACCCAGAATATTCTTTCACCCTCTTCTGCCTGTCAAAATGGACCCACCCTGCAGGGAACAGCTGAAATTCTTCCTCATTCTTCAAGCTTTTTCCAGCTTCAAATGTGATTGCTGTATCACTTGTAGGCTGATAGAATTCAAAAGGGCTTTAGCAGGGATGAGCTGACAGGAGTAGTTGAAAGAGGAGGAATTATATAAAGGGCTAAAGCCCTTTCAATTCTAGGAATTTATCTTTCTACTCAAGGAGGTTCTCCCCTCTATTGTCTTCAGTATTCCCTGGGCTCAGAGATTAGAGTCTGGTCTTTTCAAGTGTTTATGACTTAGCTCCCCAGTCAGACTGTAAAGCTACTTAATAACAGGGACCATGTCTTACATGTTTCTGTTACAGGTCTTGTTAATGCTCAGTGAGCACTCATTGGTTGCCTGGTATAATACTCCGTGCTTTGACCTTTTCCATTGAGGGGACAAGAGTTTGGGAGAAGGGGTGAAGAATGACTATTGGCCTTAGGAAACAGAAATCTGTTTCCACCTCTGCCCATATTTTTTCATTGCTCACTCTGCAGACATCTGGGTATAGGACTGACCTCTCCCTTGTCCTCATCAAGCCCTTTATGAAACTTTGCAAATGACCCATGAAGGAGAATTACAATAAAGCAGTTTGTCCCCAGAGAATACCGTGCCTAAGTATCTCTGCCCCTTGTAAGTGGGTGGATAGATGGGTAGATATTCTGATTGGTGGATGGATGGGTAGACGGATGGATGGATGGTGGATGGGAAGATGTACTGATGGATGGGTGAATAGGTAGATGAACTGATGGATTGATGGATAGATGGATGGATGGACAGATGAGTGGCTAGATGGACTGAATTAAGCAGTATCAATCAGAGGCCCAGGTGTTCTTCACCCCTGCCCTGCTTACACTGTGTCATATACCCTTGTAGTCTAGGGCACAGGGCACCTGCTCAATCCCAGGATAAATCTAAGGTCAATGTCTTCTGACTGCAGTAGATTTCTTTAGACATTCATCTCATCAAGCTGGTACCAATTAATAGAGCCTGTTGAAAAACAAAGATGTCCCTTTCATCTTCCCCAACAGGGGCTATTCACAATATCATCAACTCCCATTCTCACATTGCCTTGATGGCCACAGCCTGGCTACGGACAAAAATTTGTCTTTAGGCCCTTCAGACACACTCACTCTTGCCTCTTCTGCCTCCCTAAGTCTAGATGGAGCCCCATGGGAACCAAAGGGAAGGTGATATGAAGATGTCTGACCCCAGCATCATTTATCTGGCTGCCAAAACCACCAATCAATGACAGTAGCTTTGAGTAGGGTCCCAGCACTTGGCTTCTGCGAAGGCTTTATGGGTGACTCTCTCCCCTTTAACAAACATTCATTAATGTTCCCACCTTCTTATTAGCTAGACTGTGCCAAAGACCTTGTAAAATCCCAATGCCTTTCTTCCCCATCCTGGAGCCAATTATAAACATTGCTATAGGCTGACCCATCCTGATCAGGCAATATAAACTCAGTGTAGACAGCCTGGAGAAATCAGTTGGAGGTTCCAGGCACCCAGGATCTGCAGGTCAGTGGTGGAAGGCAGTGTTCTCTCTTTTTCTCTTTTCTTATCCCTCTATCAATAACTCTGATTGGCAACCTCCCTTTAATTCCTCCTGGCAAGCTCTCTAGTTAGCAAGGTATCCCCTACATAGATATCATAGGATGCTAAATAAGTCTAGGGACACATAAAAGAATTTGAGGAGAAGGTATAGCTAAGTCATGTCAAAGTTTTTAAAGGTTTAGGATGACAGATTTTAAATAAATTTTAAAATACTTCTAGATTTATTTGGCTGCATTGGATTTTTTGTTGCAGCACGCAGGATCTTTTGTTGTGGCACACGGACTCCGTAGTTGTGGCTCAAGTGATTAGCTGCTCTGCACTTTGTGGGATCTTGGTTCCCTGATTGGGATCAAACCCATGTCCCCTGCATTTCAAGGCAGATTGTTAATCACTGAACCACCAGGAAAGTCCTCAAGGAGCACGGATTTTAGAAAGTAATTTCAGAAGAAATCATTTAGGCCAGTGGTACCCAGCAATGTTTGATGAAGCCTGATTTTCTTTAGGGATGCCCCAGTGCCTTTGGAGGGGGGAGGCAGTGTAATTAATATATTTTTTTAATTTTTAAAAATTAAAAAAATTAAATTTTATTGTTGATTTACAGTCTTGCCTGGTGGCTTAGCAGGTAAAGAATCTACCTGCAATGCAGGAGACATGGGTTTGATCCCTGGGTCATGAAGATCCCCTGGAGGAGGGCATGGCAACCTACTCTGGTATTCTTGCCTGGGAAATTCCGTGGACAGAGGAACCTGGCAGGCTACAGTCCACAGGGTCGAAAAAGAGTCAGACACGACTAAAGTGACTGAGTATGTGTGCATGAATGCATAGTTGGTTTACACTGTGTTAGTTTTTGCTAAGGAGCAAAATGAATCAGTTATATATGTTTGCACGCATGAATGCATGCAGAGTGGCTTCAGTTGTGTCCGACTCTGTGACCCTATGGAGAGCAGCCCACCAGGCTCCTGTGTCCACAGGATTCTCTAGGCAAGAATAGTGGAGTGGGTTGCCATTTCCTTCTCCCACATTTCCCGAAGGAGGGGAAATTTCCCAGCCACCCGAGACCAGGCCCTGGCCTCGCCAGCCAGTCAGCACCTTGTACAAATGACTGAGACCTGTTTCATAAGACATTTCTTTCAACTCAGGAGGCACCAAAGAATTGGGGTCAGCAGCTTGGCATGCTGAGAGAAACATCAGGTTCCCCCTATCTCTGAGAGGTAGCCAGGGAGGTAAGGGCCAAGGCAGAGTCCATTCTTTACTGGCATCTACACAGACACGTCCTTGTTATTTAGAACAATCAAAGTTTCCAGTGTAAAAACCTGTGGGCTTATTGCATCTACCCCCTGATGGTTTATCTTTTTCTTTCCATCAGACCTGCCATGAGGGCATGGTTTGTTAATTAATTTGTTTATTTCCAGGGATCTCAGACTCACAGATCCTTCTAGGCATACAGAGAGACTATTAACACAGTGAAAGTGAAATTGTTCAGTCTTGTCCGACTTTTTGCGACTCCATGGACTGTAACCCACCAGGCTCCTCTGTCCATGGGATTCTCCAGGCAGGAATACTGGAGTGGGTAGCCATTCCCTTAGTTGTTTAGTTGCTCAGTCATGTCCATCTCCTTGAGACTCCAATAGACTTAGCCCACCAGCCTTCTCTGTGCGTAGAATTTCCCAGGCAAGAATACTGGAGTGGGTTGCCATTTCCTTCTCCAGATATACAAATATATCAACTCATTTTTCAGATTCTTTTCCCATTTAGGTCATTACAGAATATTGTGTAGAGTTCCCTGTGCAATACAATAGGGTCTTATTAGTTATCTATTTTATATAGAGTAGAGTGTTTGGTTACCAAGGGGAAAGGTGTAGTGAGGGATAAATTGGGAAGTTGAGATTGACATACACCCAGTACCTACTTCAGTGGTCAATGCTTACTGGGTTCCCATATCTCCATTTCTCTATGATTCTGCTAAGCAGGTACCTTTTATCCATTTAATTTTCCTTAGGTTCCCATGAAAACTTTTCTTTGAAACTTAAAATAGTTTTGAAAACTACTGATCTTGCCTGGCCTCTCATTCTAATGATAAGAAATTGGAGGCCTAGGGACAAAAAGGGACTTTCCAAGGTGGCAAAACAAACTTGTAGTAGAGTTAATTCTAGAACCAACCTTCCATTTGAATCTGCAGTATGTGTCCTACTTGTAAGCATGGATGTATCTCAGCTGGGGCAGGTGGAGAGAGCTACAAGCTTTGTTTTGTGGCCTAAAGAGCCTGTTCAATTTAATAAGGGAAATAAATGTCTACATATAAAACAATAAATAATGCAATGAAACTTAGTGGGAGTTCAGAGTAGGATTGCAATGGTAAAGAAAATAGTCTTTAAACATTGAGTCATAGAATCACTGATAGTTTGATCTGGAAAGAATTTTAATAACCACATACTCTAATTCCATGATTTATAGATGCTGAAACTGAAGATTGGAGGTTAAATGACATGACTTTGTAAGTCTGACCTGATAATTAACTTGGCAGAACTAGATACTCAACTATAGATAATACTAATGGTATTATAATTATGGTATATTATTATCTATCTTGAATTCACAAGATAACATCCTAAGCACTTTTCTTTCATATCCCATGGAGCTACAATCCATCCATTTCCACAGGTGCAATGATCATCTTTCTCTGATGCCTCCCAAGCCCAGATTGATCATCCTCTATAATTATCCATCTATAATTATCTATATCCATGTCCAGTGACCTTAATGCCAAAAGATCTGAATGGACAGCAATTATATGGGATGACTTTGGAGGTAGGGAAATCAAAGATAACTTTGAAAATACCTATGAGGAAAATAAGAAAGAAGTCTCATTGCCTGGGAGGTGGTTTAGTGTCCACGGAGAAGTGAGATACACCTAGAAAAGTGTATCATACAGTGGGAAACCACTGTAGACTGGAGTGGGGTGGGGGTGTGATGAGAGCAGATACAAGTCCAGAAACCTCAGATAGGTTGGGCTGTACTGAAGTTGGAGAAACCAGGAATATAGGCACAATTCTAATGGCTATGAAGAAAACAAAGGTTATATTTTAAAGATATAATTTATTGGAATTTGTTGATAAATCTGTCATAGAGTCAAAAAGGTAGGAGAAATTGTCAACAGTTCTCAGGTTTTGGTCTCACTGTCTAGGGGAATATTATGGCAGCAAGAGAAATGATCCTGGGAGGGATGAACGGACTTGGAGGAGGAGAAGATGAATTTGACCTTGGATGCATTTGGTTGAGAATGATGGCAGGATATCCAGAGGGTGGTATCCTGGAGGCTGCTGGAGATAAAGGATGATCAATCTGGGCTTGGGAGGCATCAGAGAAAGATAATCATTGCACCTGTGGAAATGGATGGATTGTAGCTCCATGGAATGTGAAAGGAAAGTGCTTAGGATGTTAGCTCATGAATTCAAGGTTTGGGGATGACCCCCACAAAAAAGGAAGAATCCATAATGGACCTGAGAAGCAGAGAATGGAGAGGTGTGAATCAATATCAAGGGATCCAAGGGAGGCAGTTGCCAAAGATCTGACAAATCAAAAAAATCATTGGATTTGACTCTACAGAAGTTAATATTGGTCTTGAAGAGAACAGATTCGATGGAGACAATGTGTAGGAGGATGAAGGAGAGGGTGGGATCAATGTGAGTGTGATGTGCAAAAGAGCTTAAGGAAGCCCAGGGATATTTTTTGGTGATATTGGGTCCAGGACAGGTGAATTGATGAGAATTGAGATAGCCAAAGATGGTGTCCAGAGAGGGCTATAGCCTAATGTCCAATGAAAGGTCACTTGGAGACAATTGGGAAGAGAAAGCTTTGGGGAGTATATGGTACTTTGGGAAGAACTATGGCAAATGCTCCACACCAGGAACCCAGGCTCTCTGATGAACTGGAAGCTGGCTTCTCATTCCTACTCACTTCTATACATCATAATCTATACCAAGACCCCAGGCAGGGATTCTTGATTTGGGGGTCTTTAGGAGAGAAACAGGTTTGAGGCCAGACCAGGAAAAGAGGCTTCTAGAGTCCCAGAGATCCTGCTGGATTGGACCATTCTTGACTTTCTGTTGGCTCTGAGTTGACATTGACCAAGACGGGGAGTCATCAGCCTGTCTGGCCTGACGCTTGGCACTCTACTTGATCTGCCCCAGCCAGCCCTTGGCACAGCACCAGGCTGCCCATATTTCTGCTGCTCCAACCAAAGTTTCTCCAGTAGTTTGGCTGAGAGTGAGTATCAAGGCCATGCTGCTGTCAGCCTATAAGGGCTGGGGGATCATCTGTCCTTTGACACTTAAAGTGTCATCCAGCATTAATACCATTTGTTTGCATGTTTGAAATGCAGAGTTTTAGGTCACTCCAGACCTAGGGAATCAGAATCTATATTTTAACAAAAGCTGCAGATGATTTATATGTTCATTCAAGATTGAGAAGAACTGAACTCGTATACCATTTCCCCATCCCAGTTGCTCACTAAGTCACTTGAGGAAACTTCAGTCCAGGAAACAGTACTTCTCAGGAGTCCTCCAAGTGATTCAATGCACAGGCACATTCTGGAAAACTAATGACTTGGATTAAACACTTCATTTTTTAAAAAACTGAAACTTAGCATATACTTCCCCCATTCCAGTATTCTTGCCTTGAGAATTCCATGGACAGAGGAGACTGACGGGCTACAGTCCATGGGGTTGCAAAGAGTCGGACATTACTGAGCGACTTTCATTCATTCACAAAGGAAATTCATATTCATATAAAGAAAAACGTTGAAATGCTAAAATAAATAAATAAAAATCACCCATAATCATGTCAGCAATAGATAAGTGCTGTAAAATATTGATCATCTTTGTTTCTACGTATGTGGGTAGATTTAAATGAAAACATAATGCACACAGTATTTATAACCTGCACTTTTCACTTGGTATTTTGAACATTCATATATCATAAAATGTTTTTCCACAACATTGTCTTTCATGTACACATACTTTCTTATTTACCATAATTTTTGTTGCTGTTGAGTTGCTAAATTGTGTCCGACTCTTTTTGACCCCATGGACTGTAGCCTGCCAGTCTCCTCTGTCCATGGGATTTCCCAAGCAAGAATACTGGAATGGGTTTCCATTTCCTTCACCAGAGGATTTTACCAACCCAGGGATTGAACCCATGTCTCCTGTATAGATTCTTTATCACTGAGCCTCCACTTTCTTATTTACCATTTTTACCAGTCACCTATTATGGGAAGATAGATTATTTCCAATTTCTTGCTATTATAAAATATGATGCCATGAACATCTTTATTATTAAATACTTGGGCAATTCATTATTTTTCCCTTAGAATATGGAAAACAGATGAAATTACAAAGTACACAGAATGCTTTAAGACCTTGATTCACATCACCAACATCTATCCAGAATTTGTACTCCTGTTGGTGTCCCATGATCCTTTGTCCTTACCAATGCTCAAACTCTCACTGCAAAGCTGAGAGAGAGGAAATGACCTGTTCAAGGTGATCAAGTGGCAGGTCCTGTACTAAAAGGCACCTTGACTACAGCCATCCTTCTAACATCCAGGCCAGGAGCTCAGGGAGGTTGAGATGGTTGGAAGTCCTGCCATCTGCAGGACTTCCATCTTGTAGATTCCCAAAATGTTGCTCAGGATCACCCTCTCCCTCTCTGAGCCCTGCTTCTTCATTTCTACCTTTCGCCCATTTCCTCTACATTTCTCCTTTCTTTCCTCTTCTCTTCTCTTTCCCTTCTTCCTTGGTGAGAGAATCAGATCTATTCTTTAGCCTCAGCCCTAGCCATCCTTGTATTTACTTTTCTGGACTCTTCTCCAACTCTTCCCAGCCTCAAGCCATGATTGGTTCTGGGTTTCTTTCTGTGCTGGATTTTAGAATGGCCTTTCTGAACGTGATCATTTCAGGGAAAAACTCTAGGGATAGATGATCCAACTGGCAGGAGCGGAGCTGTGTGAAGCTCTGTGGTCTGGGATCTGTATAGAGGTCACTGGCTTCAGTTTTTCTACCATTTCTTCCCCAGAACACAAGTCTGTGTCTCATGTGTTTGCTGTTTTCCATCTGGAATAGAGCGGGGGAGTTTGGATAACCTCTGGTAGGTCACAGTCTCAACAAAGCATCCCCCAGAACAATACTCTCTACCTGCAGGGAGATCCTGCCCATCCCTGGTGCAGGCTGCAGGTTCTTCCTAGAAGTGCTGCCCAGAGGAAGTCAGGATGGTGTCTCTAAGGCCAGGCTGGGGAGTGGAACAGGGTCTAAGCCAAGTTCTTCCTCAAACTGTGATGCTGGAGCCCACCCACCCCCATCTAAGCCCTGGGGAATGTCTCTTGGCTGAACTCTTTGGGGGTACCTTCCATCCTGTTTCCCAGAGCTGGCCCCAGGGCACGGTCATGGCTCATACCCCTGCCAGCTCAGCTAGATGTGATCCTGCATGGCCTTAAAGGAAGGCGATTCAGAGGGCCTAGAACTGGCTGGACTGGGGGCACCTTGGTGAATTCTCAGAGGCCAGCGATAGACAAGTTCCTGGTGAGAACTTTTTGCCTTGTTATGGGGTGATTTGGGGCCCTTGGGGTATCTGTTCTCCAGCTCCACCACCTTCCCTTTTCTTTTCTTAAAATTTCAGCCATTCTTTTTTAAAATTTTTAATTGAATTATAGTTAATTTACAATACTGTGTTAGGTTCAGGTGCCCAGAAAGTGATTCAGTTATACATAGATAGATGGATAGATAGATAGATGGGTTTCCCCTGGTGGCACAGTGGTAAAGAATCTGCCTGCTAAGCAGGAGACATGGATTTAATCCCTGAGTCAGGAAGATCCCCTGGAGGAGGAAATGGCAACCCACTTCAGTATTCTTGCCTGGGAAATCCCATGGACAGAGGGGCCTGGTGGACTACAGTTCATGGAGTCTCAAAGAGTCAGACAAGACTTAGTGAATAAACAGCAACAACAGCAGCAGTATATATGTACAATTCTCTATGCTATACAGGAGGTCCTTATTAGTTATCTATTTGTATATCAGTTCAGTTCAGTCGATCAGTCGTGTCCGACTCTTTGTGACCCCATGAATCGCAGCACACCAGGCCTCCCTGTCCATCACCAACTCCCGGAGTTCACTCAGACTCACGTCCATCGAGTCAGTGATGCCATCCAGCCATCTCATCCTCTGTCGTCCCCTTCTCCTCCTGCCCCCAATCCCTCCCAGCATCAGAGTCTTTTCCATTGAGTCAACTCTTCGCATGAGGTGGCCAAAGTACTGGAGTTTCAGCTTCAGCATCATTCCTTCCAAAGAAATCCCAGGGCTGATCTCCTTCAGAATGCACTGGTTGGATCTCCTTGCAGTCCAAGGGACTCCAAAGAGTCTTCCCCAACACCACAGTTCAAAAGCCTCAATTCTTCGGCGCTCAGCCTTCTTCACAGTCCAACTCTCACATCCATACATGACCACAGGAAAAACCATAGGCTTGACTAGACGAACCTTTGTTGGCAAAGTAATGTCTCTGCTATTTGTATAGTTGTGTGTATATTTTAATCCCCAACTCCTTATTTATGCCTCTCATTTCCCCTTTGGTAACCATAAGCTTGTTTTCTATGTTTGTGAATTTCTTTCTGTTTTGTAAATAAGTTCATTTGTGTTATTTTTAAGATTCCACAGATAAACAATATTTTATGATATTTGTCTTTCTCTGTCTGGCTTACTTCACTTAGTATGATAATCTCTAGGTCCATCCACGTTGCTGTAAATGTCATTATTTCATTCTTTTTTATGACAGGCTATGATTCCATTGTGTATATGTACATCTTTTTTATCCATTCACACTCTGACAGCCCTTTTTTCCCCCTTCAGTGAGGACCCGTAAGCCTGCTTGCAAGAATGTGCTCCCTTCCCATGGCAAAATACTACATGTAAGTCTTCCTGGAGTCTACCTTTCCTAATCAGGGGTCTTGGAATGAGAGAGAAAGAAGAAAAGAAGGCTGAGTCAGAAGGATGAAGTTCCCTCTCACCCAGAAAGCTCAAATGCCCCATAATTAAGGCACTTACCATAATCACAGAAGCTTTCTTCCCTGAGTTTCTGCAAGAAGCCAGCCATTCTACTGCCTTGCCTTCATCCTGAGAAATCTACAAGGGAGTGTTACTAAACCCATTTTATAGATTTGAAAACTGAGGCTCAAAAAGGTTATTAAGTACCTGATGTCACACAGGACTAGGACTCGACTCACATTCTCTGTACTGCTTCAGCCTCCTCTCTCTAAAAGCTCAGAGATAATTTTGAATCTCAATGATAGCATTTCATATATTAACCTCTGTGGTTTTTACTCCCATTCTGGGCTTCTAACTCTTACTTTTTTCTCATTTGATATTTGAATCTTTACTTTTCAGTTACCACTTTATTATCCGTGTTTTTTGTTGTAAACTATCATGAGCCCTTCAAGGAATGAGTTTGGGCATAATAAAAATAGAATAGGGTTAACACCTGGGACGCATTCCCTCAGCTTCTCCATGACGACTTTTTGTGACTGAGTCCCTCCCCATGGACTGTAGCCCGCCAGGCTCCTCTGTCCATGGAATTCTCCAGGCAGGAATACTCGGAGTGGGTAGCCATTCCCTTCTTCAGGGGATCTTCTTGACCCAGGGATTGAACCAGGTATCTTGCATTGGTAGATAGGTCCTTTACCACTAACGCCACCTGGGAACATTGTCTTCTCTGTGGCCCCATCCTCTCCTAGACGTGGGGGAATGGTCAGGGCCTCCAGGAAGTTACAGCATGGCTGAGAAGGCAAGACACATGTGCATGGAGCCTGAAAATGACAAAACAGGATGTCAGCTCTCTGGGGTCTCTAGCCTGGGTTCTGTCCCTGAACAGAATGTGGATGGCAGTTCCTGGTAGTTGAGGTTGGAGGGAGAAGGCCAGCTGCCAAAACAGGTTCTTTTCAGGTCTTCATTTTTACTATACAAGGGAACCTGCTTTAAACACATACAGTCATGAACTCAGGGTATTATAATGAGCTGTTACTGAGAAAGAAGAATCCCCTAGAAGTGGTGGTGTTGGCCCAGAGGTTCTGCCCTTGAAGGTAAGGAGCATCCCCAGGCCTGAGAGCAACTGATAGCCATCTCTGAAACCAGCCAGCAATGGGTTAACCTTGTGGGCATGGCTTTGATCTGCACAGACTCACCATGGTTCCTTTTCAGCCTCCCTGCACATGTTTACACTCCCACACTGATCATTAGAACCACTGCCAACCCCACTGCCAGTCATCAGGGCCCTGCTCTGACTCTCTGCTGACTATCTGTATTTGGTACACCCAAAGCGGCCTACTCCAGCCCCCCGCCCCACCCCTTACATACTTGCATGCTGGAGGGCTGGAGGGTCAGGAAAACTCTGTACACCTCAGTGAGAAGACCCTGGCTCCCATCACTGCCCTGAGGGCCTGACAGGGGCCAAGTTTGGTAAAGACAGAGATGCAGTCTCTGAAAAATGCCCAGCCCCAGGAGAACTTTCCTATAGCCTATGGCTAACCTGGTCTCGACCTACTTTTGGATGGAGTAGCGTCCCTACTTCTCACCTGCAGGATGTTGGAGCAGTCTAAATGCAGGTTGGGAAAGAATTTCCAGACAGAGAGCATTCCAGAAGGGAGTGAGTTTATTAAGAACAAAGAGCAGAGATAAGGAGGACACTGCAAGTGCAATGGGCTGACCTCCTGACAGACCAGGGAAAGATAGTTTTTGTGAGTTAATAGCTGATTCTTATAGCCTCAGGACAAAGATAATCCCTGCTGGAAGGATGGCATTGGGTGATTGGTTGGGGTGTTATGGGGTGTTTACTGGAGCAGGTGTCTTTGCTTAATTGGGAGTCAGGAAGCTTGTTAGCGATGATTAGGGGGGCTTTGGGGAATGGTTACAAAAGGGCTCAGTCAACTTTGCAGGTGATCTTGGTTCTAGGTTCCGCTTCTGTGACCGTGGTGCAAGGCCTTGCACCTGTGGCCTAGGGCAGGACTCAACACAGAACTGCCAATGAGCAGGTCATTCAGAGCCTGTAGTGGAAGGGCTGTGGGGTCCGGGGTGTCTGAAGGGAGTGGACAATCAACATCGATTCCTGTTCCAGAATTAAGGATGCAGAGCAGAAGGCTCTGTACATGAGAGATGGCCAGTTCCTGGTGGGAGATCCCAATGCAGACAACTGTCATGCAGGTGAGCATCTGGGGCCTTCATCTCCTGGGACTCACACAAATTCCATCTGCCCCAGGATCTCCTTCCCCTTCTGTCTCCAGTGACAGTGAGAATTGAAGCAGGGAGAGCTCTACCAGTAAGGGATCAGGGCCCTGATAGGAGTCCCAGCCTGCATGCAGGGGCTAGGTCAGCTGTGCCCTGGCCCAGTTCCTTCCTACCCAAGCTTCCTACCTGAGCTCTTAAGCTCGCTTAAGAGCTTGCAATCTGGGTTCCCCTCAACACCTGGCTCTCTTCTCTTATTCCCTCCCAGAGACCATCTGCATACTCCCCAACAGAGGCCTGGAACGCACCAAGTTCCCCATCTTCTTGGGAGTCCAGGGAGGTAGCCGTTGCCTGGCATGTGTGGAGACAGGGGAGGGGCCTTCCCTGCAGCTGGAGGTGAGCAATCGCACCCTGTGCTGGGGGCCCCTACAGACCTCCAGGGTGGTCTGGCATCTCTCTGCCCGTCTGTGGTCCAGCAAGGTCCACACGTCCCTCTTGTTTGGATTTCTACCATCTCCCTCTGCACCCAGTGCCCAGATCCTTCCCTCTAGAACCTGCAGAGGGAATTTCCCTAGCAAAAGACTCACCTTTTGGTTCCCTCTTTGGCCAAGCCCCAGAAGCCTCGAGGGCTGACAGTCAGCTGTCCCATCCAGCCTCCTCTGCCTTGCCCCCACAGGATGTGAACACTGAGGACCTGTACAAGGGCGGAGAAGAGGCCACCCGCTTCACCTTCTTCCAGAGAAGCTCAGGCCCTGCTTTCAGGCTCGAGGCTGCTGCCTGGCCTGGCTGGTTCCTCTCTGGCTCCTCTGAACCCCAGCAGCCCCTGAGACTTACGAAGGAGAGTGAGCCCTCAGCCCGCACTGATTTCTACTTTGAACAGAGTCGGTAGGGAGGCAGGAAGCTGGGTTCTGGCCTGGTGCTCCCAAACCAAGCTCATCCTACTGAGGGTTGACCAGAATAATGGCCCCCTCAAAGAACTCCACATAATGATCTCCAGAACCTGTGGATATGTTACCTTACCTGGCAAAAAAGGGACTTTGCAAATGTGATTAAGTGAAAGCTAATCCGTCCTGGGTTATCCCAGTGGACCCTTCATGATTAATCATCAGGGTCCTCATATGAGGGAGGCAGGAGGGTGAGAGTCAGAAAGAGAATGGAAGATGCAACGCTGCTAACTTTGAAGACGGAGGAAGGGGCTGTGAGCCAATGAATGCAGGTGGTTCCTAGAAGCTGGGAAAGGGCAGGGGATACATTCTCCCCTACAGCTTCTGGAAGAAACACAGCCCTGCCTACTTGATTTTAGTCCAGTGAAGCCCATTTCAGACTTCTGACCTCCAGAATTGTAAAATAATAAATGTGTCTTGTTCTAAGCCATTACGTTTGTGGTAATTTGTTACAGCAGCTGTAGGCAACTAACACAGGGCCTTCATAGGCCTCTATGTACAGCATTTAATGCAAAGGGATGGGGTGATTTGGTGAGTCCTTCTTGGAAGCCTGATCATGGTTTCTTCTCTGGTTCCTCAGCTCTGGAGCTTCTAGAAATAACCAAGAAGCTCCAGGCAGAATCCAACTCCCCTCCTCTGTCTATGGATAATGCCTTGGGCTGTTTACATTCTCAGTTTTGTTAATAGTTCAGGTAACAATTTTTCTATCAGACACTTCACAATGAATCAGTCTCCTAACTGATGGACCAGTACCGTTGATTGTCTGCTAGTTTTGATGTGTGAGGACCAAAGGGAACAGTTATGAGGAGGCAGTGGGTTTGGACTGGATGTACTGAGTTTAAGGTTACCGTGGAACTGATGAGTTGAGTTGACTGGTTATAGTTCGGAAACAGAGATGGATCTCACCTGACAGTTTGTAGTTAGAACTGTTATACATCCTTGGAGCCCTCTCCATTACATAGAGGACCCATGGTTAGGCTCAAGTTAGAGCAGGGAGCTTGTCGTATCAAGGCTCAGAGGAGTGGGCCGCTGGTACTCTTCTCGTTTCATACAACCACTCAGCATCTGGCCAACCTGTATCGTGAGCCAGGACATTTAAGAAGAGTGTGTTTCAGAGACTTCCCTGGTGGTGCAGTGGATAAGAATCCGCCTGCCAATGCAGGGGACACAGGTTCTATCCCTGCTCCAGGAAGATTCCATATGCTGCAGAGCAACTAGGCCCATATGCCACAACTCCTGAGCCCATGCTCTGAAGCCCACAAGCCACGACCTCTGAGCTTGTGTGCAGCAACTACTGAAGCCCATGGGCCTTAGAGCCTGCATGCCACAATTACCGAGACCTGTGCACCTAGCTTGTGCTCCACAACGAGAGAAGCCACCAGAATGAGAAGCATGCAAACTGTAATGAAGTGCGCTGCTCAGAGCAACTAGAGAAAGCCAGCGCAAAGCAACAAAGACCTGTCTTCACCCTCACAATGATCCTGCAAGGCAAGTATTCTTACCCGCATTTGACAGGTAAAGAGACTGGACTAACAGAAGTGACATACTTAACTTGCTGAAGGTCACATAGGCTGTACATGTACACCTGGTCTGTTTGACCCCAACCTTGTTCCACAAATTTTTATCCACTCTTATTCTAGGAGCAACAAAACTAAGTTTCCTTGGAGCTGATAATTGAATGGGAAAAACACTAAACAAGCAAATACACAAACAAGAAAACAGACAAGGGCAATTTGCATGAGAGAGGGTGAGGGCAGTAGATATTCAATGGTAACATTAGAGAAGGCACTCAGGGGAGGTGACTCTGACTTCTTGGAAGAGGTGACATTTGAGCTGATGCTGAAGGATACGAGGCAGTGGGAACAGGAAGGGATGCAGGAGAGAAATAACAAACACACAGCCCTGAGACAGAAGGGCCTCAGTGTGTCCAAATAGTAGTGGAAGGCTGGGGGGCTGCATCCTGGAGAGGGTTAGGAGATGGACAAGACCAGCAGAGGACTGGATCATGGCGGGGATCTTGAAGGCAAATAAGTGTTTTCACTTATTTTTAAGTGCCAAAGGATGCTATGGGAAGATTTTAAGCAGAAGAAAGACATGCCAGGCTTTGTGGCCCTAATAAATTTAGATTCTTTCCCTGCATGTTCCTCATAACTTGTCACCTGGCTATCATATCATAACTATGTATTTTTTTAATTAATTAGTTCTTTTACAGTTTGGATGTAGTGGGTCTTCCCTGCTGCACGAGGGCTCTCTCTAGTTGTGGTAAGTGGGGGCTACTCTTTGTTGTGGTGCGCAGGCTTCTCACCGCAGTGGCTTCTTTTGTTGCAGAACACGGGCTGTATGTGCACAAGCCTCAGTAGTTGCTGCGCATGGGCCGGTAGTTTTGACTCGTGGGCTCTAGACCACAGGCTCAGTAGTTGTGGCACATGGGCATAGTTGCTCTGCAGCATGTGGGATCTTCCTGAAACAGGGATCAAAGTAGTGTCTCTTGTATTGCAAGGTGGATTCTTAACCACTGGGCTACCAGGGAAGCCCCATAACTATGTATTTATGTCCTGGGACTACTCTGCGCTATTTGAGGGCATGTTCTGCTCAATTATAGGCTTCCCAGGTGGTGCTCGTGGTAAAGAACTAGCCTGCCAATGCAGGAGACATAAGAGATATGGGTCCGATCCCTGGGTTGGGGAAATCCCCTGGAGGAGGGCATGGCAACCCACTGCAGTATTCTTGCCTGAAGAGTCCCATGGCCAGAAGAGCCCAGCAGGCTACAGTTCACAGGGTCGCACAGAGTCAGACATGACTGAAGGGACTTAGCATGCACGCATGCACTCTGTTCAATTTGGGTCAGCAGTGCCCAGAGGAGTTGCTGGTACATCGAAGGCCCTAAGTGCAGTCTTGAACTAATGAGCGGATGATCACCTGGTCCTTGTTGGAACTTTGGGATACACCGGGAGGACGCCTGGCAGCAAGGGAGATGACACCACACAGGGTGGAGGTATAGCTGGCGGAAAGGGCTAGACAGCCCTACACAAAGGAAAGAGCGCTTTATCTGGGCCCCAGAGAAAAAGTAGTTTCCAGGCAGAGAATGTGGGGAAAGAAATTTCTAAGCAGAGGGAATAACTTGGTAAGGGGTGATGGAGGAGTTCCCAGCACATTTAGGGTGTGGATGAGTCACCCACGTGCAGGGAGGGACCCAAGGCTTATGGCTGGGGAGTTGCCAAAAAATTAAGATGGGAAGATAGGTGGGGCCAGATTATGGATGCCTGGTGAAGGAGGAGACCTGGAGGAAACAGCCAAGTATTTCAAGTAGGACCCAGATTTCAAGTCTGGGACCCTGAGATCAGCACTGGACCAATGGGCTCTTACTAGGTCTTCTGCTCATCTCAGCTTCCTCTTTGCTCTGCCTCTCACCCCTCCCACCCCCTACCTTCTGTTTGGCCCTGTCCTGGCATCAGCTTTGATGCTGTGGTTCCAAGGTTGGCCTGACCCCTGCTTCATCTTCCCATACTGGCTCCTCTCCTTCACCAGTGATAACTCAACTTGACCCAGCTTGGAACAGGGCCAAGGAGTGGGAGTTGCCTGGGTATGCCTGGGTGGGTGGCGGGCACAGATCACAAGAGAAGGGCCAGCAAAGATGCATTGGATCATATTCTCTATTTAAGTAAAAAACATTTGGAACATCTAATATATGTCAACACAGTATTAGTGCTTGGGAGAGGGAGAAGATACAAGAGGTTTAGAAGACATGGCCCCTATGCTTTAAAGATGAAGAGACCAGGCATTATGAATAAAAGCCAACATCCACTGACTGCTTTCTATGGAATGACTAGAAAACACTCCAAACAGCACTCAGGGAACCTTGGGTTGAAATAATGATGGGATGTTCTGGCCCTGGGGATTTAAGAGTAGGAAATGGAAGCAGCTTCTGACAGACATGTTGGGATGCCAGGAATATATTCTTCGCCCCGCCCCAAGTATTGTCTCTGAAATTCTTCCTCCTTCCTGGTGACCACACCAAAGGCTTCATTCCACAACCAGCCCATCAGAGAGCGGTTATTATGCAAATTCCTGGGAGAGGCACACTTGAGGTCTTATCCACCATTGACATCTCAGAGTGAACTGAACCGGCAGGTCCTGAGCCAGAAACTAGTAAACAGGTGATTAGAACACAGTGTCGTAACCTCTCATTCAGGTAGCACCAGGGAGCTGGGCTACTGGAGGGTCCCATCCCAAGGGGTCAGGAAAGGATTGAAGAGAGGTAACGCACGCATGAGAGCCAGCCAAGTGAGGGGCAGGAGGAGCTGTGGGCAGACACAGGCTTCAAGGAAGTCCTGAGTGCAGCTGTGTGTGTTAGTGCATGCATCTATGCATATGTACATACCCGTGTGCACAAGTGTATGGTGTGCATGTATCATGCATGAACGTGTCTGCTTGTGTGCATACGTATGCTGTATATGTGTGTTGACAAAAAGTTCCAGACATAGGCAGTGGCTTATGCTTAGAGGACTTTGTCTTTATTCTGAGAAGCTCTGAAGAGACTTTACGCAAGAGGGATGATGTGTTCAGGGTCTCCTGTAACTTGTATATCCAAAGTCACATGGACTGAAAAAAATATCACACTTCCTTCACGACCCAAATGTTCACTTTGGGATCCCATGCCCACCCTAAAGCCACTGTATTACTATAGCCCCTGGAGAAGGCAATGGCAACCCACTCCAGTACTCTTGCCTGGAAAATCCCGTGGACGGAGGAGCCTGGTAGGCTGTAGTCCATGGGGTCACGAAGAGTCAGACACTTACTGAGCAACTTCACTTTCACTTTCATGCATTGGAGAAGGAAATGGCAACCCACTCCAGTTTTCTTGCCTGGAGAACCCCAGGGACGGCGGGGCCTGGTGGGCTGCCATCTGTGGGGTCACACAGAGTCGGACATGACTGAAGCGACTTAGCAGCAGTAGCAGCTGCAGAACAAATGCTGAAGATATCACACACTCCATAGGCTATATAATACATGGAAGTCTGGGGAAGCCTAAACCCAAATTTAGGGAGGAAAAAGTAAAAGTGAAGAAGAAAACTCTAATGGAAACCAAATTTTCCTGAATACTGTTGGGTCCACCTATGCACAGGCTTCACCTGTGCATAGTGAAGCCAATTTACTGACACCAGGTTGTGGTGAAGGCAAGTGTAGTGTTTACTGCAGGCACCCAGCAAGGAGTCCAGGTAACTAATGCTCAAAAGGCCCACTCTCAGTGGTTTTCAGGGAAAGATTTTTAGAGACAGGGTGAGAGAGAGAGCATCCCAGGATCCTCCAACATTCTTCTGATCAGTTGGTGGTGAGATAACCAGGAATCAACATCATCAACTTTCTTGTTCCAAACAGTCTTGGGTCTCCGTGCTTGTAGGGAGCACGTACAGTTAATTTTTACCTGGTGGGGGTTTCAATATCTGTAAAACAGCTAAAAGAACATGAGTCAGAATATTATCCATAACCCTTAGTGAAGCGAAGTTGCTCAGTTCATGTCCTACTTTTTGTGACCCCATGGGACTGTAGCCTACCAGGCTCCTCATTCCATGGAATTTTCCAGGCAAGAGTACAAGAGTGGGTTGTCATTTCCTTCTCCTGGGGATCTTCCCTACCCAGGGATTGAACTTGGGTGTCCCACATTGCAGGCCGACGCTTTACCGTCTGAGCCACCAAGGAAGCCCAGGGAAGACATCTATAGCCCTTAAAGTGAGTGAGTGAAGTCGCTCAGTCATGTCCGACTCTTTGCGACCCCATGGACTGTAGCCTACCAGGCTCCATCCATGAGATTTTCCAGGCAAGAATACTGGAGTGGGTTGCCATTTCCTTCTCCAGACGATCTTCCCGACCCAGGGATCGAACCTGGGTCTCCTGCATTGCGGGCAGACGCTTTACCATCTGAGCCACCAGGGAAGCCCATATAGCCCTTAAGAAGAAATTAATTGTCCTAAACTTCATTTAATGGCTAAAGTGTTATTATTTTGTCATGCTTCACTGTTTTCCTTTATTTTTACATTTTTTCACTTCTCTGATTAAATTCATTCTTTGGAACCTGGGGATGATCTGTGAGGCTAAAGCTTTTCTATAAACAAGAGGCAGGCGGAGGACGTGCGAGGTTTGTCCAGGGAAGGCCCCTATGGGATATTGGTTGGTAACAGCAGTTTGCTACAGTATGCAACCATTTCTTAAGTGAGCATGTCAGAAATTAACATGATGAGCATAGATAGAAAAACTAATGTCTTAGAAACACTGGCATTTGAGTTATTGAACTGTATTCCTTGGTGGCTCAGATGGTAAAGAATCTGCCTGCGATGCAGGAGACCTGGATTCGATCCCTGGGTTGGGAATATCCCCTGAAGAAAGGAATGGCAACCCACTCCACTATTCTTGCCTGGAAAATTCCATGGACAGAGGAACCTGGTGGGCTACAGTTCATGGGGTCACAAAGAGTCGGACACGATTGAGTGACTGACACTTTCACACTTTCCAGTTGGATTTCACTTTTGTGTAATTAAAAGAGTTTGTTAGTGATTTGACAAAAACAAAAAAAATTTATGTATCCCCAAAGTAAATTCCCATCTCTGCCTGCTCAATAGTCACAGACTCAGCAAATCCGGGATCCACATCCCACAAGCCTATTTCTGAGGCCCGGAACTTGCAGTGTGGTCTCTGGGCTGCAGGTGGCGACAAAGATCAATTTCCTACCGTGCTTTTTGGGAGCGGAGCTGGGTGAGCAATTATGTCCCCTACACTTGAACAAATACCCTTTGGAGATTGTATTCCTAAGTCCAATTTGTTCTAAATTCAACAAAGTTATCCTAGGTACCCAACTAACACAATCGGCTCTCTAGTACTGCTGCTGCTGCTGCTAAGTCGCTTCAGTCGTGTCCGATCCAGTGCGACCCCATAGACGGAAGCCCACCAGGCTCCCCCGTCCCTGGGATTCTCCAGGCAAGAACACTGGAGTGGGTTGCCATTTCCTTCTCCAATGCATGAAAGTGAAAAGTGAAAGTGAAGTTGCTCAGTCGTGTCTGACTCTTAGCGACCCCATGGACTGCAGCCTACCAGGCTCCTCCATCCATGGGATTTTCTAGGCAAAAGTACTGGAGTGGGGTGCCATCTCTAGTACTGTACTATAATAAGTTTATAATAATTTTCATACAAAGAAGACATAAAAGACAGACACACAAAAATAAAACATTTTAAACCTTACAGTCCAGTACCTTGAAAAGTACTCTAATACAGTGAGCAGATAACGTATAGAGATTAGCATTGAATGAACAGGCAGGAAGAGTTAGTGACTGGAGGAGGGAGAGGAGGTGGGACACAGTAGAGCTGAAGGAGCATCATCAATAGGACACGGAGGGCAAGCTGCAATTTCACTCACGCTTGACGTTACTGGCACAGGCTCTCCTTGCTGGGACCAGACGCGTGTTCACGTCTTTGAAAGTTCACAACTTGAAGGTTCGTATGGTGGTGGTGTATGTGTACTCAATCGTATCCAACTCTTTGTGACCCCATGAGCTCCTCTACCCATGGAATTTCCTCGGCAAGAATATTGGAGTGGGTTGCCATTTCCTCCTCCAAGGGAATCTTCCTGACTCAGGGATTGAATCCGAGTCTCTTGTGTCTCCTGCTTTGATAGGTGGGCTCTTTGCCAGCTGAGCCACCTGGGAATATAGGGACCTTATTGTAATCCCTCCAGTATTTAGTACCCAGTGAATCCTCCTCTCCTACACGCATCCCCTCCGACTCCCTTGCTCAGACTCTGGTCACAGAATTAGAAGGACAGAGGAGGCTGGCAGCCTGCGGTTTTAGCACAGGCTCTTCTACACTGAACCATTTCCTGCAGACATCTTCTGAGGGCCCATCATTCTAGGACCTGAGACACAGCAAATAGCACAGTCATATGAGCCTGTCTGCTCTGAGCACAGGTTATCTGCAGACGCAGGTATCTCCACGATAAGTATTTTCCAGACTGGTTCCAGGGGACACTATTCTAATGAATGTTCATGGGTTTACGTGGATAATGAGACAGTTAATGTATGTGTCAGCTTGGCTGACTTAGGGCTTCCCTGGTGGCTCAGGCCATAAAGAAACTGCCTGCAATGCGGGAAACCTCAGTTCAATCCCTGGGTCTGGAAGATCCCCTGGAGGAGGACATGGCAACCCACTCCAGTATTCTTGCCTGGAGAATCCTATGGACAGAGGAGCCTGGTGGGCTATAGTCCATGGTGTTACAAAGGGTCGTACATGACTGACTAACACTTTCACTTGACTGAATTAAGGGATGCCCAGAGAGTTGGTTAAATATTACTTCTCTGTGTGTCTGTGAGAGCGTTTTCAGAAAAGTTTAGCATTTTTAAAAACAGATTTCTTTAAAAATTTTAAAATTTATTTTTGGCTGCTCTGGGTCCTTTTTGGTGAACGTGGGCTTTCTCTACTTGCAGTTCAGTAGTTATGGCCCAAGGGCTTAGTTGCTCTGTGGCATGTGGAACCTTCCCAGACCAGGGATCAAACCTGTGTCCTCTATATTGGCAGGCAGATTCTTTACCACTGGACCATCAGGGAAGTCTGAGGTTAACATTCCCATCAGTAGAACCAGAAAAAGAGATGGTCCTCATCTACATGGGTGGGCATCACCCAGTTCACTGAGGGCTTGAATCCAACAGAAAGGCCGAGGAAGGGTGAATTGGCTCTTTTCTTGAACTCAGATGTCTGTCATCTTCCCCTGTCTTTAAATAGTGGAGTTCCTGATTCTAGGGTCTTTGGATCTCAAGACTTGTACTAACAGTATCCCTCCACACACACAGCCTCCTGGACTCAAATTAAGCAGACTGCAGGGCTTCTTGGCTTCCATATATGTGTTATGTGTGTATATATGGGTTATGTGTGTATATATATGTATCTGTATAAATAATGCATATATATATAATGGAATATATATATGTGTCTGTTATATAACATAATATATGTGTGTTTTATATATATGACATATATATATATAATATTTAACACATAATACATTACATACATATATATATCCTACTCCTTTCTCTGGAGAACTCTAATACAGCTGTCTGATCTATTCTCCTCTATGACTTTCTCTGTTTACTCTGCTTCAGCCACATCACACTCCTTGCTGTTTTTCAGAGACAAATGCTCCAGGCCGATACCACCCAAGGGCCTTTGCACCAGCCTGGTGTGGAAGTCTCACTTCCTCAGGGAAGGGTCCTCTGATCTCTTTATGTAAAACTGTAACCTGTATCCCTCTCTGAATCTTAGCTCTCCTGAGCCCCCTCTTGTGCTCACACTTTCTATCACAATCTATGATTTATTATTTATGCATTACTCTGTTGACAAAAAGTTAATCCACAGTCGATCTAAGAAAGAAATGGAAAATTTTACTCTAGCCAACCTGAAGATTATAACCCTGGAGACAGTCTTTCAGAAAGCCAGTTAACCAGTCAGAGGTCAAAGAACAGTGATACACATTTTTGAGACAGAGGGTTACTCATCAGATGATATACTGACAGTTTATACAATCCAGATCTGCATGTACAAAGTGAGTAGTGAGTCATCATGACCCAATTACGCGCGAGGTTAGGAAGGAATGTTATCTGCTAAGGAGGTCTGGTTAATGCAGTCACACAATACACGCTAAAGGGGAAAGAGAAGACCTAAATGGACAGAGAAAAATATTGTTGTTGTTCAGTCGCTAAGTCATGTCTGACTCTTTGCCACCCCATGGACTGCAGCACACCAGGCTTCCCCCCATCCTTTGCTGTCTCGGAGTTGACTCGAACTCATGTCCTTTAAGTTGGTGATACCATCCAACTATCTCATCCTCTGTCATCCCCTTCTCCTCCTGCCTTCAATCTTTCCCAGCATCAGGGACTTTTCCAATGAGTTGGCTCTTCATATCAGGTGGCCAAAGTATTGGAGCTTCAGCTTCACCATCAGTCCTTTCAATGAATATTCTGGGTTGGTTTGCTTTAGAATTGATTGGTTTGATCTCCTTGCTGTCCAAGGGATTCTTGCCATAAAATATGAAATGTATTTTTCATCAATATATTTCCCTCTTCTCCTTCCACTAGAATGCAAGTTCCATAAGGTGGGGGTTTTTGCCTGCTCTGTTCATTTTTATTTCATGACATGAAAAAATTCTTATCACATGTGTAAGGCACTCATCAACATTTGCTGAATGGATAAGGGAATAAATGCGTAAGTTGCAGAACTACTTGTTATGGTCATGGTACAGGGCAGTCCCAGGAAACTCAAATAGTACACCACAAATGATCTGATTTGGATGTCAGGCTCTATGGAGAATAGCCCCAGGACACCTATCCAGATTTGTCAGGAAGGACTTTGGCAGTGGGAGGGAGTAGTGGAGAAGAATCTAGTTTCCAGAAGGAGGGCTGGTGGAAATGGATGGGGCCTCAGGGCTCCTAGCCAATGTCTGAGGCCTTTTGCATGGTCTCTCAGTCACCTATTGCCATGTAACAACCAATCTTAGTGACTTAGAACAATAATTTATTATTTTTCATGATTCTGTGTGTTGCCTCCAGCCATATTTATTATGATAAACGTACTTGTGCTATTCTTCTGATATTGCCTTCTTTTTATTTTCTTCCTTCTCTTCCTTCCATGCGTATTTTTAAGCTTTTTTATTTTGTATTGGCATGTAGCCAATTAACAGTGCTGTGATGCTTCCAGGTGAACAGCAAAGGGCCTCAGCAATACATATACATGTAGCCACTCTCCCCCAAGCTCTCTTCCCATCCAGGTCACCACATAACATTGAGCAGAGTTTCATGTGCTATACAGCAGGTCCTTGTTGGTTATCCATTTTAAATATAGCAGTGTGTACATGTCCATTCCAAACTCCGTAACTATCTCTTCCTTCCGGCAAACCTAAGTTCATTCTCTAAGTCTGGGAATCTCTTTCTGTTTTGTACGTTCATTAGTACCATTTCTTTTTAGATTCCACATATAAGGGATGTCGTATGATATTTCTCCTTCTCTTTCTAACTTACTTCACTCAGTATGACAATCTCTAGGTCCATCCATGGTGCTACAAATGGCATTATTTCATTATTTTTGATGACTGAGTAATATTCCATTGTATATATGTATCATATCTTCTTTATCCATTCCTCTGATGACTTCCATGCATATTTACTGAATCCTCCTTTACATTCTGTACAAGGAGATATATGTAAAGTTTGACTTCCTAGTATAGGAGAGCAAAATTTACCACCCAAAATCTCTGGCATGTGGATTATTTTGAGCTGAAAGCAATCTAAGCCCCAAAGATTTGGGGTGAAAGTTTGAACTCTCCCCTAACTGCCTAAAAAAATGTAGGCAAAGGGACTGTTCCGGGAAGGGAGCTGTCCCCATAGATAACTATAGCATGAACTAGGTGTGTGATCAGGAAGAGACCTATCAAAGTCTGTTTTTTAAAATTCCCCTGTGTTTCCCCTTGTCTCTGCAGGGCCAGCAAACATTTGTTTGCCAAACATTTGCTTTTCCACCTCCATGTCAACTGCCTTTCTCCCCTTTGGAGTCGCAAAACACCCTCCACACCCTCAATATCCTCTTTTGTCTGTAACTGATATTTAAGGTGAGGGTTTCAGCTATTTTGATGAGTTTCACAGGTTTCCTAGGTCTCTTCCACGTGTACATGTTATTAAACTTTTGTTTGATTTTCTCTTGTTAATGCCTCATGTCAATTTAATTCTCAGACCATCCAGAAGAACCTAGAAGAGCAGAGGAAAATTTCTTCTTCCCCAACACCAGTCTTCTTAAATTCTTACTTCGTTGTTTTTTTTTTTTTAATATTAAAAAAAATTTTGTTTCTTGCTCTCCGAATCCCTGAGTTCAGTGCTGTGCACACAGTGAGAGCTTAATCAATGGCTTTGAATAATTCTAAGAAAACTGTAGATGCAAAGAACATTTCATCAATATCCTCAAGAACAATGATGTTTGGGGTCTTCTCTGTAGTTGTAATGCAAGGGCTTGTCTTTTTGAGGAGTGTGTGGGCTCAGTAGTTGCAGTGCTGGCTTCTCTTGTTGTGGCCCTTGGGTTTAGCTGCTCCACAGCATGTGGGATCGAACCCACATCCCCTGCACTGGAAGGTGAATTCTTATCCACTTGACTGCCTGGAAAGTCCTGACAAGTTGTTTACTACGTTAAACTATAATTTGGCCTTAGAGCACCAGAGGTTCTCAGATTCACTTGACCACTTATATCAGGATCAGCTAGTTAAAAATGATTCCTGGGTCCCCACCTCCAACTGGCTGATACAAAACTATGCAGCTGAGCCGAGGAACCTGAATTTCTAATAAGCCTCTACTTGATTCTTGGTAAGAAAGACTCTAAGGATCCCCAATGTACATCAAACTTCCTTCAGCATTAGCCCCCACAGAAATTAGGTCCCAATCAGACTACATGACACTCTGTATGGGTTTATTTCCATGACAAAAAAAGGAATGACTAAAATAGGAAGTTAAGAATAAAAACATAACTCTCCTGTACATAAATATGTGCCTCAAATGTGACCCAAGATGTCATTCTCTGCTCAGGCTTATTAGTCATAGAAGACGGAAAATCATCCTCATTATGAGAGGCTGCTCATCAGTCATTACTTCCCCATAAGTCCTGCGAGAGAGGCCAAAGGGGTGACCAGCATGGAAATTCAGGGAAGCTTTGGTCTGAGAATTCACTAGAATAGACTCCATTGGGGCAGGAGGTGCTTTGCCCAGGGACTGACTAGTGCAGGAAGAGGCATGTTTTTTGGGTGATGGTTCAGGCTAATGTTATAAGCATGCTTTCCTGTTCTGGAGATAAGGTGTCTCCTTATTGTGTTGTTCGTGGGTACACTTTTGTTGTATCTTGTAGGTGGCATTTCCTAAGCTAGGACCAACCACTTAACCAAAGGGTTAGGAATTTCCACCCTGAAGAGATCCTGAAGAGAGAATGAATGTGGGTGTGGGAGAGCCCATTCTTACCTGCAGTACTCTGCTGGCAGCAGGTGGATACTTGCCTCTATCAACATTCTTATTTTATGGCACCAGACTGAGCTCCTAAGGGATGAAGACTTTGGCATTTTCATTCCCATATGCTCACAAATGAATGTAAGCTGCTAGGATCACCTCATATAGTTATGTAGGCTTTATGCCTTGACTCCAGGGGTCCCACTCACATTTCAATATTATACTCTTTATTTTTTAAAATTATTAATTAATTAATTTTTGGCTGTGCTGGGATTTCATTGCTGTTTGTAGGCTTTCTCTAGTTGTGGAGAGCAGGAGCTACTCTCTAGGGGCAGTTCGAGGGCTTCCCAGTGAGGTGGCTTCTCTTGCTGTGGAGCACAGGCTCTAGTCGCAAGGGCTTGGTAGTGGCCCCTCGGCATGTGAAATCTTCCCAGACCAGGGATTGAACCTGTGACCCTTGCATTGGCAGGGAAATTCTTAATCACTGAACCACCAGGGAAGTCATATCATACTCTTTATTATTTACTATGAGATTGTTTTGACAGTTGGCAATAAAGTGCCTTGTACTAAAAAAAATCCAGTATCTTTAATGACTTTCCAGCTGATGAGAACAAAATCAGGAAAGGAAGCCTTTTTCTAATTCTCTCCAAGAAGCCACAAGTGGCTGGAGCAAGGCATATAACGAAAGAGGATGAGGCAAGGATGTGGCTTGAAAGAAAACAGGGGCCAGATCATGAACTTAATTATGGCATGCTGAAAGCCTGCTCTTCAGCAAGAGGCCCCTATGGGTGATTTCAAGCAGGGGAATGAGATGATCAGGTTTATCTCTGAAAACAGTGGCTGCTGGCTGCTGGCTGGGGAACAGATGTTGGCACAGCCTCTCAAGTGGTTTTTCCTTGCTCCAGCATTGCTCTTGTCCAATCCAGCTGAGAGATGAGTGCCCAATGACTGTTGCAGGGGTTTGAGAGAAGTAAATTAATTTAAGGAATTTAAGGAATTAAGTAAGAAGGTAGAGTCTATGGATTTGGGTGATTAATTGTATGCAGAGTGAGATTGGTCCAGGTGTTAAGACTTGTCTTTCTGATGCAGCGTGTGCAGGTTCAATCCCTGGTTGGGAAGCTAAGATCCCACACATCTTGCAGCTCAAAAATCCAAAGCATAAAACAGAAGCAGTATTGTAACAAATTTGATAAAGACTTTAAAAATGCTCCACATCAAAAAAAAACCCTTTAAAAAACAGAGTGGGGGTACTGTATGGGTTTTTGGGTAAGGACATGAGTTTTGGAGAAAACATATCTTTAAATTTCTTCTCTGCTACCTCCCATCTGAGTAAATTGAATGAAATAGACTTACCCATTTTTTTAAATTACAAATGTCAGGGAGTCATATTCTTTTATCTTTCCATGACACATTTGAAACAAAAGTGCCAACAACCTTCCTCAGTCTTAACAAGAAATCTTTCAGATCTTTATATCACTTAAGGATCTGGAAATGCTTTTTCAGCATTATTTTCAAGGCAACACTTTCATTAATCCATTGTTGTGAAATAAACTATCCTGAAATATAGTGCCTTAAAGAAAGAAAGAAAAAAAAAATGGAGGCCATACTTATTCTGCTTGTGAGTCTACAACTGAGCAGGGCTCGAGGGAAACTTTTGTTTCTTGTACACACAATGTCAACTGAAGGAGCTGGAGCTCCTGGGTACTCCATCACTCACAGGTAGGGAGGTAATACCGGCTTTTTGCTGGACCTCAGTGGGATTGTTTCCCAAAACACCTTTGCATGGTTTCTCCATGCTGGCTGGGCTTCCTTACAGTATGGTGACTGGGTTCCAAGAGTGAGAGAGCCAGGCAGAAGCTGCATAACCTTTTTTTAAATTAATTAATTAATTTTTGGCTGCACTGGGTCTTCATTGCTGTGTGCAGGCTTTCTCTAGTAGCATAGAGTAGGGGCTACGCTCTAGTTGTGGTGACCAGGCTTCTCTTTGTGGTGGCTTCTTTGAGGGTTGCAGAGCACAGGCTATGGGTGTGTGGGCTCAGTAGTTGTGGCACAAGAGATTAGTTGCCCTGAGGCACGTGGGATTTTCACAAACCAGGGATCAGACCGGTGTCCCCTGCATTGGCAGGGAGACTCTTAACCACTGGACCACCACAGAAGTCCTGGAAGCTGTATAACTTCTGATGACTGGCTTTAGGAGTCATTCAGCATCACTCCTACCTCACTGTATTCATTAGAAGTGCATCACTAACGTCAGCCCACATTCAAAGGAAGGGAAATTTGACTCCATCTCTTAATGAGAAAAGTCTCAAAGAATATGGGGGCATGTTTCTAAAGAAGAGCAACACATTAGCCCTTAAAACAACACACTCAAATTACACCTGTCTTTTTCTAGCTTAATTTTAGAGGACACAGCAACTTCTGAAGGCTTCAATGCTGTCTAAGATCTTTTCGTTCAAATATTGCTTGCAAGGGCATATTTATTTTAACTAAGAACAGAAAAGTTGGAGATAGTAATGAATATTCATACAGATCACCATAATGCACAGAAAAACAATGAGAGTCTTGTGGTTATTCTTAACTTAATGTTTCTCAACATGGATCCTTTGAATTGGTTTCTGTTGTATAACCATTCTTTCTCCTATGGAAGCTGTTGGGGGAAGTGAACACTGCTAGTATTGCTGAAATTTTTTGTTTGTTCATTATGAAGACTAGCACTGAGGGGCATATTATTTGTATAATAAGCAAACAGAAGGCCTTTGGCTTAATTTTACCAGAAAAAGTGGGAAAGGGGACTAAATAGAATTTTATTTAATGATACTGGAATAAGGAGCATAAAATGTATTTCTCCCACCACATATAAACTTGGACTAGTTAAGGGGGTATATACTATGAGTGACCACCACATCATAGACTGACCACAGTCTTTTGGAGGAAGACTGAGTAAGTTAACACCCCCAAGCTATTAGCATGGGGCAAGGCACACAGGGAGTCACAAAGTGATGGAGAATGACTGATGAGAGAAGAGCCTTGAGGAGGCTGAATGGGATGGTACTCAGAGTAAAACTGTAGAGACCGACCTTGGATAAGAGTTGGAATCTTTCTTCTACTGGATGACAGGAGAGAAGAAAAGAATAAAGATTCAATAGGTTTTAAAGTGGGTTGATTGGTGGTTAAGAAAGTCTTCTGTTACTCTGATCTAAAGTGAGGGAAGAGGAAGTAGGGTAGAACACTGAAGAACAGGAGGATAATTTCCTGTGGGGATGGGATAGCCATCAAATTATGGAACCATGGAAGGGTTGCTAAGCAACCATAAAGGCCAGTTGGTTTTTGTATCATCAATGTGCAGTGGGGTCCATGTTCTCTTTTTATTTTTTTTTTAATATTTATTTGGCTGTGCTGGGTCTCAGTTGCATTGTGTGGGATCTAGTTCCCCAACCAGGGATTGAACTCAGGCCCCCTGCATTGGGAGTGCAGAGTCTTAGCCACTGAACCACCAGGGAAGTCCTGAGTCCATGTTCTCTTAAAGTGCTCATTGACTTTGGTGTAGGACTTGAGAGGGCAGATATTAGACAGATCCAGAACTTTGCCAGGAAGAGCAATGAGAGGGCAGAGGGGCCAAGCAGGGGGGAGTAATTGACAAAAGCTTGTCAAATTGGTGGGGGGCTGAAAAGAAATAAAAATTGGAGGAAATGATGGAGTCAAGTCGACCAAAGGGTTAGAGATCTCTGGTGGCTGAAATACACAAATAGTGGGGATGCTGGAGAGAGTGAGGAACAGAGGGAGAAAGAGAGGAGAGAGGGAGGCCACAAAGATGGTCTGTTGTGGTCAGAGAGTAGGATGTTTGAACATGTTAGATGTGAAGAGGTTAAGAGTGATGACAAGGCACAGGGTGTGACCCAGCGGGTAGATAGAAAAGAAAGTAGAAGCAGAAGTGACTGGAGGTGAGAAAGGCAAAGGGCTGAAGGCTGTGGTGCTGGTCATCCAAATGGATGTCCAGGTTCCCTAGGTTTAGGTCAAAGAGGAAGACTTGGTTCCAGTTGCCAAATATTTAAGAAGTGGAGCGGGCTGATCAAGAGATCAATAGTTGAAAGTTACAAAGAGAGGTATACCATGGTCTAACGATCAAAGAACTGGGCTTTTGTTTGTTTTGGTGGGTTTTCATCTAACAAAGTTGCTAATGACATATTGTATTATCAGCAAAGAGGGGACCTGATGCTGGCCCCCAACTTCTAGGCTGAGAGATATCTGAGGGTAAAGGCTTGAGTTCTTTCTCTTGTGAAAGCTTCAGGGTAACTGTGACACCCCAAGGACAGCCAGGTTTCAGCCCAGAGGAAAATTGAAAGAACACTTAGAAAAAAGGGACTATCCTAGTGGTCCAGTGGCTAAGGCTCCACACTCCTAAAGCAAGAGGCCTGGGTTCGATTCCTGATTGGGAAACTGAATCCCATGTGTTGCAAGTATCCCACATGCTGAGGGAAGCCAAATAAACAAATAAATATTTAAAAGGTATTTAGTAAAGAGAATGAAAAGATAGAGTCATCCATTTAAAAAATAACTGTGGAGCATTTGCTTTGTGTATGATCCTGTTTTAAGTATTGGGATGTATTAAGGAATAAATTCCAGTGGCAAGAAATGGAGAATAAACATAAAGCAAATATACACTGACTATAATTTCATTAGACATAAAATCTGTGATAAAAAATAGGGCTGTTAGATGGAGAATAAATGGTGTGAAGAGGAAATGGGGATTTATTGTCACAAATTGTTCCTCCAAAGGAAAGGAGGGTACAGTGGTCGTTGTGTCAAACTGGGTAAACCCAGATCAATTTTATTGGATTAATGCTTGCTAGAATAAGCTTTAGAATTAGCTTTGCTGAATAGCAGATGGAGAAAAGCATGTTAGGACTTGCAAACCATCACTGTGGGATATGGGATTTTGCAAAATAACTGCCAGGGTTTTCATAGAAATTATTTCCCATATTGTTGTTTTAGTCACTAAGTCGTATCTGACTCTTTCACGATCCTGTGGACTGTAGCCCATCGGGCTCCTCTGTCCATGGAATTTTCCAGGCAAGAATATTGGAGTGAATTGCCATTTCCTTCTCCAGGATATCTTCCCAACCTAGGGATCAAACCTGCATTGGCAGGTGGATTCTTTACCACTGAGCCACCAGGGAAGCTATATGGCCCCCTGGAGAACTTCTGATCGGTGTATGACCTCTCCTACTTGCTTGACCTCAAGGTCAATGACAAACACTTGTAATTGCTGTCTACGGGTCCCTTGGTTCACTGAACTGTGTGAGGCTTGGAGGCAGCTTCTAGGATATCTCGGTTTGGATGCAGCTCAGGAAGCGATGAAGTAAAGGGAAGTGGACAGCACTTCAGACGTGACACTCGTTGAAACTTAGATGAGACATTTTTAGAACAAAGAAAAGGAAGTTTTACTTTACCATGGGTTAGTAAATATAGGAGATTTACTTTCTGAATCAATCTCTAAATAAGGTCATAGAAATACCAGGAACAGTATCTGACAGATACAGCTGTAACTGTAATGGGAACTAGGGACTTCAAGGAGGGCGCCTCCTTCCAGGTGGTCCATGAGCATCCGTTCTGGGTTCCTGTGAGCCTCTCTGGTGCCCTGATTGGTCAAGGCCTTGAGGCAAATATATTCAGAGACCTCTTACCCCTTCCCAGGTGGCTCAGTGATAAAGAACCTGTCTGCCAATGTAGGAAACAAGGGTTCAGTGTCTGGGTCTGGAAGATCCCTCAGAGAAGGAAACAGCAACCCAGTACAGTATTCTTGCCCGGAAAATTCCAGGGACAGAGGAGCCTGGTAGGTTACAGTCCATGGGGTTGCAAAGAGTTGGACATGACTGAGCACTTGCATCTTGCACTTGGAAATATCACTCAGGCCCAGATTGGTGCCCCGCCCATGTCTGATTTTCCTTTTTCATGAATCCTATATATTTCCCCATTCTCTCTTCACTGGTGCCTCTTCTTGAGAGCATGAGGAAGATGTATTTTTCTAGCTATTTAAAACCTTTCCCTTTTAAAATTACTAACTTAACTCATTATTGATTTATTTATTCCAACTTTTTGAGCTCTTACTCCATTAAGGTACTATTGTAGATAAAAGACTCAAAGAAAAAAATATTAGAGTTCATAACCCAACATAGGAAACAGATCATTTTTTTAAATGACATTACAAACTAATAAGTGCTATGAGGAACTATATTCAATATCCTGTGATAAACCATATTGGAAAAGAATGTGAAAAGGAATATATGCATGTGTATAACTGAATGACATTGCTGTACAGTGGAAATTAGCACAACACTGTAAATCAACTATACATCAATAAAATAAAGTAAAATAATAATAATAGTAAGTTCTGAAATGTTGGGTTGCCCTTCACTCTATACTCTCTTTCAGGTATCTCTCTCAGGCTTTAACCATCACTTACGGATCTTTATCTCTAGTGCAGCCTTTTAAATTCCAGGTATGTATGTACAACTGCCAACTGGACACCTCCACTGGTCATTCACATGCCAACACAACAGGACTTAACTTGAATTAAGTTAAGTCTCTTCTCTCTCCACTACCCTCAGGAACAATCTGTTCCTCCTTCTTCTTGTATCTTCTTTCTCGATAAATGGTTCTAGTGTTCCCCTTGTTATCTACGCCCCCAAATAAGAATATCCTTGATTGCTACTGTCCTTCCATATTCAAGAGTCATGTTCCATATTCAGTAGTCACTACGTGCTATTGATTTTATCTCTTAAATATCTCCCGGGTCTTCTGTCCATCCTGATGGTCATCATCACAGTTCAGAACCTTGTCTCAGCATCCATGGGTTACTTGAGACAACTTCCCAACCAGCCTCCTGACAGCAGTTGGCCTTGTTCTACACCTTGATCAGCACTGCTACATCTGGATAGTATTGTACCTATTCTTCAATGGCTCCCATGTGCTCTTATGATGTGATTTAATCCTCAGTCATGTCCAACTCTTTGCCACCCCATGGACTGTATTCCACCATGCTCCTCGGTCCATGGAATTCTCCAGGCAAGAATACTGGAGTGGGTTGCCATTTCCTTCCCCAAGAGATCTTTCTGACCCAGAAATTGAGCCTGGGTCTCCTGCATCTCCTGCACTGGCAGGTGGATTCTTTACCACTAAGCCACCTGAGAAGTCTGAAGAGAATGGATGACTCTCCCCACATAATGCATTCTAAATTCAGGTCTCCTGTGGATGTGTCTTATTGGCAGATTTGATGTCACTGAAAATCTAAGGGAGTCTAAGAGTTGTGTTTTCAGCTTCCCAGATTCTGCAAGGACAAGCTGGAAAGAAGCTAAAAATGAGGCTGAGGAGACAGGCTACCATGTACACTGCCCCTTCCCATGCCTACAGAATCATAGTAACCAGACATGATTTGTTAAGACCACAGAGAGCAGGCAAAGCACTACTCAGGGTGGTTGCCTCCCGCTTTCATCCATCTGTCACCCACCCTGACTGTGCAGGCTTTGCTGGGTCTTATCCCATGGTATTTGAAAATCGAGTCAACGTTCTTGCATTCTTCTTGAGGGAAGTCCATGTTCCTTCCTGGGTTTCCACCTTGCAGCTTGGAGCCCAATTTAGAATCAGCATATGTAGAACTCATGCTCATGTGGTGGCTGACTCACAGTGACAAGTCTGATATCTTCCCATGGAGAGGGTATAGTTGGCAGAGCACTGGACCCAAGCAAGGAATGTTGGGCAGAAGTCTTGTCCCACCATAAACTCAGCTCTCCAATAGCTCTGTGACTGTGGGCAAATTACTTTGACATTGATCTCATTCAGTGCTTCATGTCCTCAGATGCTTACCCATAGCCGGGGTGATGCTATGCAATGCAGGAGATGCAGGTTCAATCCCTGGGTCAGGAAGATGCCCTGCAGTGGGGCATGGTAACCCACTCCAGTATTCTTGCCTGGAGAATCCCATGGACAAGGGAGTCTATAGACTATAGTCCATGGGGTCGCAAAGAGTTGGATAGGACTGAAGTGGCTTGGCATGTACAGGATAACAGCAGTTGTTATTGCTGCCACAGATAATGCTTTTAAAAAAAAAAAAAATTGCTGCTGCTGCTAAGTCGCTTCAGTCGTATCCGACTCTGTGCAACCCCATAGACAGCAGCCCACCAGGCTCTCCGTCCCTGGGATTCTCCAGGCAAGAACACTGGAGTGGGTTGCCATTTCCTTCTCCAATGCATAAAAAAAATTACTAAAATATAATTGGCTTACAATGTCATGTTAGTTTCTGCTGTACAAGAAAGTGAATCACTTATACATATACACATATCCACTCCTTTTTAGATTCTTTTCCCATTAAAGTTGTTACTTTAATGAGTATTGAGTAGAGTTCCACTGAGTAGAGTATTGATTAGAGTTCCTTATGCTATAGAGAGGAAGGTTCTTATTAGTTATCTATTTTATATATAGTAATGTGTATATGTCAATCCCAGTCATCAGACATGCAGGTTTGATTCCTGAGTAGGGAAGATCTCCTGGAGGAGGGCATAGCAATCCACTCCAGTATTCTTGCCTGGAGAATCCCATGGACAGAGGAGACTGGTGGCCCACAGTCCATAGCGTTGCACAGAGTCAGACAGAACTGAGGCGACATAGCATGCATGCCCTTTCCCTTTGGTAACTATGTTTTTTACATCTGTGACTCCAATTCTGTTTTTGTAAATAAGTTCATTTACACCATTTTTTGGATTCTGCATATAAATGATATCATATGATATTTATACTGAGTGAAGTAACAATACTTTCTGTTTCTTTGCGTCACTCCCTTGAGTTCAAAGTCCTCAGTCGGAGCATCCAATCGTCCCGTCTTTGGTCATGTGCCTGTCCCAGCTTCACTGTCTAGGGAAGAGGAAGGGAGTATTTGGTTCTTTCAAGTTATGAAATGGAAAGCAAAGCCCTACTTCCTTCCCAGACATGATCAGTGGAAGATTTCTCCTTAGCGGGAAGCATGTTTGGTTGGTGGAAAGAAAACAAAAAAGAAGCTACACTACAGGCATATATTTAAAACAGGAATTATCGACTTTAGCTTCTTCCTCCAATGACATCCTTGAAATCATAAGTTAAAGTTATAATAACTTTAACATAAATCATAAGTTTCTGTTTCTATTTGGGTTGGTCAAAATGTTTGCTTTTGGTTTTTCCAGAAGATGCTATGGAAGGACCTGAACTAACTTATTGGCAAACCCAATATTACATCTAAAAATAAGCACATAATTATGCTATTGAAATATAAAAATATACTCTGAGATTTGAAATTGGCTCATGGACTGCCGGTGAGAGCTGTCACACGTCTTGTGACTACAAATGCCTGCACGGCAGGTGAAGTGTTGACAATCATAGTATGAAAAGTCAGTCACTGTTGACAGGTCTGTCTTTATCAGCCAGGTTCTGTGGGGAAAGTAATGGAAGGGAACTCAGACTAATGGAAATAGAAAGGTAATGAACTGAAAAAATTATCAGGTAGTTTCCAGAACTGACAGGAAGGTTGGAGAAATGGATAGAAATCAGGGGAGGCTTTTGGCAGGCATGGGGGAGGGGTGGGGGCAAACTGAGGGGAAAAGAATCAAGAGAAAAAAAGGATAGAGAGAAAGGCCACTCACAGAGGAAGGAGCATTCCACTATTCCACTATAGCATTCTGTTCTTTCTTTAAAGCTGGAGATGTTTTGTTTCTGCATGCACATGCACACACTCAGTCACTCCATCATGTCCAACACTGTAACCCCACGGACAGTAGCCCACCAGGCTCCTCTGTCCATGGGATTCTCCAGGAAAAAATACTCGAATGGGTTACCATTTCCTTCTCCAGAGGATCTTCCCATCCAAGGGATGGAACCAAGGTCTCGCACATTGCAGATGGATTCTTTACTGTCTGAGCCACCTGGGCAGCCCCATTTTGTGGTTAGATCCATCTGTATTCACACCATCAGGGGCTAATTGAGTCCTGTCTCAGGAGAAAGAAAAAAGAAGCAGAAAATGTCATGATGTGGTACCAGGACAGAAGCTCACCAAGCTAAGGGCTAGATGTGGTGGGAGATGGAAGGAGTAGGTCCTCATCTTAATACTGATTACCTCTGCCTAATGGTTGACCTTGAAGGCTCTGTGTTGAGTATATTACCTCAGGGTGCCTCACATCAGGGGCACTTTCAGAACCTATCTGTATGATCTGGCCACTCAAGATGGCAGTTCTCTTACTCTCTGGACCATGCCTGACCAGTGCCTGCTTCACTTACACCTGTGTCCCTAGGTACCTGCCCCAGGCCCTAGCTAGTGATAGCTTATCAAAGTGGTGGTGAGGAGCATGCCCTTCTGCTGGTTTCCCCGGTAACTAGTGAAGCCACCTTACATCAATTCCCCTATAACTGGCCATTTCCCCTTCCCTTGGGAGACAAGATGGCCACCATGTCCTGCCCTGTGTCACACATGGTGGGGTGTTGCTCCAGGACCTTGCTTCAGATGTGTAAGTTCCCCCATCCATCAAACCACCGATGTCTCTGTTGCTAACTCCAGGCTCTTTCTTCGATCTTGTAGCTGGGCAAGCTCAGACCTTGTAAGGCCTGCTGCAGGGTGCAGCCCTACAGTATCATACAAATGAAGAAACCAAGGTTCAGAGAAGTTAGGTCACTTGCCTTGAGGACTAATGCTGTAGACTGGATTCCAGTTCAGACCTCCCTGACCAAAAGCCTATATTTGTCATCATCCCTACTCACTCCTCCTCCAAGCAGAGGGTGACTACCAAGCTCAAATAAGCCAGGTTTGGTGCTGCTGGAAAGGCCCAAATAGCCTGTGAGGAGAAAGAGACTGTGAATGGCTGGGGCATCATGAAGGCTTCATGGAGGAAGCAGCATTCTGTGGGGGCTTGGAGGATCCACCATGATTTCAGCAGGTGAATACAGGCAAGAAGGAGGACCTGGCAGTTTGAGGGAGCAAAACAAACCTAAGGAATGGGGAGTGTGGAGAGTTTTCAAAATGGTCAAGGGACTTCCCTGGTGGTCCAGTGGTTAGGACTCTGAGCTTTCACCACTGAGGGCCAGGGTTCAGTCCCTGGTCAGGGAACTAAGATCCCACAAGTCACATAGTGTGGCCCCCCAAATAATCATAATAATAAAGATAAATGTAGAGACAGTAAAAGATCCATGTGACACATGTGGGAATTCATGGAGTGGTCTGAACAGGTGGGTACCCTGTGGTGAAGACCCAGGTTAGCATTACGAGCAAGATGGTCTCCTTTTGCAGTTAGAAAGAGGTAACACATTTTTACCAATGAGGTATTAACATTTTTAGACTGAGAGTGGGTTGGGGGCAGGAGGTTTTCTATGATCCGAGTGATTATTTAAAACAACTATTCACAGACTTTTGAATAATTCACGCCAATAATTGTTTTAATTGGGGAAATCCTCTTTTACTTTTAACAAAGACCTTAATAAAAATAGCAAATTCTATTTAATATCACTATTACTTCATAAAAGAAAGACCATTTTTATACCCTTCCTCTCCCCCAATTAGAATTGTTTATCCAATATGCTGGATTATTAGAGCTACTTGTCCAGGGACTTCCCTTGTTGTCCTGTGTCTAACGCCCACCTGCCAATGCAGGAGACACAAGAGATCCAGCTTCAATCCTTGGGTCAGGCAGATCCCCTGGAGGAGGGCATGGTTACCCACTCCAGTATTCTTGCCTAGAGAATCCCATGGACAGAGGAGCCAGGTGGGCTACAGTCCATAGGGTCTCAAAGAGTCAGACACAACTGAGGTGACTTGACAGGGAGGGAAGGCAGTCCATCTAACAGCTGGAACTTCAGGGACAGAAAGGAAGAAACAACAGTATTTTGAAAGGGAGACAAGTGGATAATTGATATATGAGTACCTACAGAGTTTGTGGTTCTTCACCACGTTATTGTATTTAATCCTCATAGCATCTTGAAGGTGTTTTTTTAAAACCTGATTTCACTGATTAGTGGCCCAGATAAGTGGCTAGAGTTTAGAAAATGTGCTAAAAATTACTCAGCTACTAACAGATGGAAACCAGCCTCATCTCTGGGTCCATTCTGATTTCAGGCTGTGTGATTTTTATTGTTATGTGTTGTTATGTTTCAACTGCAGTTCTGAGGAAGGAAGTCAAGAAAGTTCCTGAGAAATGTCCCGATTCCTCTCAGTAACATGGTAGATGAGGTCCCCAGTATGTAATGTCAGGATTAAGGGGTCACTTAGAGGTAACTTAAGTTCAGAGAAATGGTAGTAGACGTCGAGAAGCAATTTTTTGGTTACTTGGAATAGATTCTTCTCAGAAAGACAGTTTCTTCATGTCATGAGATCGTTGGCTCCAAGACCAGTGGGTGTCATGGATGATGTGGTAGTGACTCACTGTCTTTTGGTCAGGACAGGGAGAAAGTGGGAACCTGGACAGTGGCTCGGGACTCTGACTCCTGCTCCTACAATGATCTATTCCTGGGCCTTCCTTGCTGTGGGGGCAGAAGGAGATGGGTGAAGGGATTTCCCCAGTGCCTGAGGGCTCCCAGGGGATAGGAGAAGCAACATTTTCAGAGCTGGACTCATGTTGGCTCAAGGAGCAGGAAGATCTGTGCTTCACACACCTCTTCCTGGCCCAGGAAGTGCATCACTGATCTGGGATTCAAAAGATTTTGGTCTCTGGACTACCCTGGTGGTCCATAGTTAAGAATCTGCCTTCCAATGCAGGGGACACAGGTTCGATCCCTGGTCAGGGAATTAAGATCACACATGCCACGGGGCAAGTAAGTCCATACACCTCAATGAAGAGTAGTCCTTACTTGCTGCAACTAGAGGAAGTCCTCGTGCTGCAACAAAGACCCAGCTCAGCACACCTCCCCTAAAAAAAAAAAAAAAAGCTTAAAAAAATAACAAAAAAGACTTTGGTCTTGGTCTAACCAGGTGTTCATTTCCTGAGTGCATAGCTAAAATTTGTTGGACATTTAGCATGTGCTAATAAGCATGTGCTAATAGCCTAATAGGCTAATAAGGGCTTCCCGGATGGCTCGGTGGTAAAGAACCCACCTGCCAATGCAAGAGCCATGGGTTCAACCCCTGTATTAGGAGGATCCTCTGGAGAAGGGAGTGGCAACCCACTCCAGTATTCTTGTCTGGAAAATCTCATAGACTACAGTCGGGTTACAGTCTACGGGGTCACAAAACAGTCAGACATGATTAGAGACTAAACAACAACAACAACAAATAGCTTGCTGCTGCTGCTGCTGCTAAGTCGCTTCAGTCATGTCCGACTCTGTGCAACCCCATAGACGGCAGCCCACCAGGCTCCCCTGTCCCTGGGATTCTCTAGGCAAGAACACTGGAGTGGGTTGCCATTTCCTTCTCCAATGCATGAAAGTGAAAAGTGAAAGTGAAGTCGCTCAGTCGTGTCCGACTCTTAGCGACCCCATGGACTGCAGCCTACCAGGCTCCTTCGTCCATGGGATTTTCCAGGCAAGAGTACTGGAGTGGGATGCCATTGCCTTCTCCGACAAATAGCCTAATGAATAGATTTTCTTTAACCTCTAGAATACTGATGAAAGAACAGAAGTTCAGAGAGGCTCCGTAATTTGTCCAAGGTCAGAGTTTGTGTGTGTGGCCAAAATCTAAAACCATCTTTATCCAACTCCAGATCAACAGCAACCCCCTGACCTTGGACGTGTGGTAGCTCCTCTCAGCCGCGCTCTGGGTGCTGTCGCAGCTGCCCATGCTGGACTCGGTGAATTTAACTCCGATGACCATTAAATCTACTACTGTGGGCACGAATCCCTTAGAAGAAATGGAGTAGCCATCATGGTCAACAGAAGAGTCCGAAATGCAGTACTTGGATGCAATCTCAAAAACGACAGAATGATCTCTGTTCGTTTCCAAGGCAAACCATTCAATATCACAGTAATCCAAGTCTATGCCCCGACCAGTAATGCTGAAGAAGCTGAACGGTTCTATGAAGACCTACAAGACCTTTTAGAACTAACACCCAAAAAAGATGTCCTTTTCATTATAGGGGACTAGAATGCAAAAGTAGGAAGTCAAGAAACACCTGGAGTAACAGGCAAATTTGGCCTTGGAATACAGGATGAAGCAGGGCAAAGACTAATAGAGTTTTACCAAGAAAATGCACTGGTCATAGCAAACACCCTCTTCCAACAACACAAGAGAAGACTACATGGACATCACCAGATGGTCAACACCGAAATCAGATTGATTATATTCTTTGCAGCCAAAGATGGAGAAGCTCTATACAGTCAACAAAAACAAGACCAGGAGCTGACTGTGGCTCAGATCATGAACTCCTTATTGCCAAATTCAGACTTAAATTGAAGAAAGTAGGGAAAACCATTAGACCATTCAGGTATGACCTAAATCAAATTCCTTATGATTATACAGTGGAAATGAGAAATAGATTTAAGGGACTAGATCTGATAGATAGAGTGCCTGAAGAACTATGGATGGAGGTTCGTGACATTATACAGGAGACAGAGATCGAGACCATCTCCATGGAAAATAAATGCAGAAAAGCAAAATGGCTGTCTGAGGAGGCCTTATAAATAGCTGTGAAAAGAAGAGAAGTGAAAAGCAAAGGAGAAAAGGAAAGATATAAGCATCTGAATGCAGAGTTCCAAAGAATAGCAAGAAGAGATAAGAAAGCCTTCCTCAGCAATCAATGCAAAGAAATAGAGGAAAACAACAGAACGGGAAAGACTAGAGATCTCTTCAAGAAAATTAGAGACACCAAGGGGATATTTCATGCAAAGATGGGCTCGATAAAAGACAGAAATGGTATGGAGCTAACAGAAGCAGAAGATATTAAGAAGAGGTGGCAGGAATACACAGAAGAACTGTACAAAAAAGAGCTTCACGACCAAGATAATCACGATGGTGTGATCACTGACCTAGAGCCAGACTTCCTGGAATGTGAAGTCAAGTGGGCCTTAGAAAGCATCACTATGAACAAAGCTAGTGGAGGTGATGGCATTCCAGTTGAGCTCTTTCAAATCCTGAAAGATGATGCTGTGAAAGTGCTGCACTCAATATGCCAGCAAATTTGGAAAACTCAGCAGTGGCCACAGGACTGGAAAAGGTCAGTTTTCATTCCAATCCCAAAGAAAGGCAATGCCAAAGAATGCTCAAACTATCGCACAATTGCACTCATCTCACACACTAGTAAAGTAATGCTCAAAATTCTCCAAGCCAGGCTTCAGCAATACACGAACTGTGAACTTCCAGATGTTCAAGCTGGTTTTAGAAAAGGCAGAGGAACCAGAGATAAAATTGCCAAAATCCGATGGATCATCGAAAAAGCAAGAGAGTTCCAGAAAAACATCTATTTCTGCTTTATTGACTATGCCAAAGCCTTTGAATATGTGGATCACAATAAACTGTGGAAAATTCTGAAAGAGATGGAAATACCAGACCACCTGACCTGCCTCTTGAGAGGTCAGGTGGTCTGGTATACAGGTCAAGAAGCAACAGTTAGAACTGGACATGGAACAACAGACTGGTTCCAAATAGGAAAAGGAGTCCTTCAAGGCTGTATATTGTCACCCTGCTTATTTAACTTATATGCAGAGTACATCATGAGAAATGCTGGGCTGGAAGAAGCACAAGCTGGAATCGAGATTGCTGGGAGAAATATCAATAACGTCAGATACGCAGATGACACCACCCTTATGGTAGAAAGTGAAGAGGAACTAAAAAGCCTCTTGATGAAAGTGAAAGAAGAGAGTGAAAAAATTGGTTTAAAGCTCAACATTCAGAAGACTAAGATCATGGCATCTGGTCCCATCACTTCATGGGAAATAGATGGGGAAACAGTGGAAACAGTGGCTGACTATTTTGGGGGGCTCCAAATCACTGCAGATGGTGATTGCAGCCATGAAATTAAAAGACGCTTACTCCTTGGAAGGAAAGTTATGACCAACCTAGATAGCATATTCAAAAGCAGAGACATTACTTTGCCAACAAAGGTTCATCTAGTCAAGGCTATGGTTTTTCCTGTGGTCATGTATGGTTGTGATAGTTGGACTGTGAAGAAGGCTGACGCTGAAGAATTGATGCTTTTGAACTGTGGTGTTGGAGAAGACTCTTGAGAGTCCTTTGGACTACAAGGAGATCCAACCAGTCCATTCTGAAGGAGATCATTAGCCCTGGGATTTCTTTGGAATGAATGATGCTAACGCTGAAACTCCAGTACTTTGGCCACCTCATGTGAAGAGTTGACTCAGTGGAAAAGACTCTGATGCTAGGAGGGATTGGGGGCAGGAGGAGAAGGGGACGACAGAGGATGAGATGGCTGGATGGCATCACTGACTCGATGGACGTGAGTCTGAGTGAACTCCGGGAGTTGGTGATGGACAGGGAGGCCTGGTGTGCTACGATTCATGGGGTCGCAGAGTTGTACATGACTGAGCGACTGAACTGAACTGACTGAACATGATTCTGATTTGGGGAAACTCCCAGTCATTATGAAGAAATAAATAGAATCTCAATTTACCATAACACAGTATCTATGCATGTGTACTAAGTCAATTCAGTCAATTCAACTCTTTACAACCCTGTGGACTGTGGCCTGCCAGGCTTCCCTGTCCATGGGATTCTTCAGGCAAGCATACTGGAGTGGGTTGCCATTTCCTCCTCTAGGGGATCTTTCCAACCCAGGGATCAAACCCACATCTCCTGCGGCTCCTGAATTGCAGGCAGATTCTTTACCACTGAGCCACAGAGGAAGCCCACATGGAAATAAAAACAAAAAGGCAGGGAAGCTCTGGGAGAAAGCTCTAACACTGATGGAGAATCATCAGGGAGGTGTCCCAGAGGATATGGCCTTTGAACTCAAAGGTAAATGAGTTTCTGGCCAGAAGAAAAGAATTCTGGGTTGAGGGAGAATTACACAGACATGAAGTTGGTGGATGTAATTGGCAAAAATGAGTTGGCTGGTGACCACAATGATGAGTCAAGAGCTGATGGCATCAGGGGCATGAGAGACGGCTGTAGAGCCTGTGAAAAGAAAATCTCCCCACTGAGTCTTAAAGCCTTGATGGTTATACATTGTTCCTCATGAGAACAGAGTAGGTGAACATTTGGGTCTACTTATTATTCTGCTCAGCAATCACTATGTACTTCATTTAGTATGTGCCAGAGTAACATTTTTGGTCAGATATTTTTTCTGAGAACTGTAAACTATACACATGTAGTCATAGGCTTCTCAGTTTGTTACTCACACAGTAGGATTATCCAAACATGAGGCATAGCCATCTGCTCAGAGTTGTTTTTTTTTTTTTGTTTTTTTTTTAACAAAGAGGGAAATTTGCATCCTAGGTCCACATCTTCTGAGAACTTTGCACCTCAGAAATCTTCCCTTTTCTGAGCCTCTAAGATGAAAACTAAAAGTGTGCTTTAAGCATTTTTCATGTCTGCTACTCAGTCTTTAAAATTAAACATTTTATTGGGGGGGGGGTGGGAATAGGGAGTTTGGGAGGGAAATGTACACTCTGCCATATGTAAAATGGATAACCAACAAGGACCTACTGTATAGCACAGGGAACTCTGCTCAATGTTATGTGGCGGCCTGGATGGGAGGGGAGTTTACGGGAGAATGTCCCCTCACTATACACCTAAAACAAACACAACATTGTTAATCAGCTATGCTCCAATATAAAATAAAAGTTTTTAAAAAGTTTAACACTTTAAATTTTTGTATAATTTCCCCTAAATGTAGCATTATTAATGAATTTTTCTTTTTTGCACATTGAAGTCTCTTCTAACATTCTGCTGTTTTTGTCTATGCTGAAATAATCATGTGGTTTTTAATCCTTTAGATTATTTCCTATTGAAAGACTCCCTGAAATAGGATTAAAGGATCAAAGATTTATAATACATTTTTTTTTGGAATACATGTCACACAGTCATCTTCTGAAAAAGTTTGAACAACAGCTTGTCACTGTCATCAAATTTCACTGCAGTCTCAACCACATTGGGAAGTGTGTTTTTTTTAATTTTTGTTGATTCATCCGGTGTAAATACTTTATTTTATCTACGATTTCATTGTTAATGGTTCAGTTCAGTTCAGTCACTCAGTCATGTCCGACTCTTTGGGACCCCACGAATCGCAGCACACCAGGCCTCCCTGTCCATCACCATCTCCTGGAGTTCACTCAAATTCACATCCATCGAGTCGGTGATGCCATCCAGCCATCTCATCCTGTCGTCCCCTTCTCCTCCTGCCCCCAATCCCTCCTAGCATCAGAGTCTTTTCCAATGAGTCAACTCTTTGCATGAGGTGGCCAAAGTACTGGAGTTTCAGCTTTAGCATCATTCCTTCCAAAGAAATCCCAGGACTGATCTCCTTTAGAATGAACTGGTTGTATCATCTTGCAGTCCAAGGGACTCTCAAGAGTCTTCTCCAACACCACAGTTCAAAAGCATCAATTCTTCGGCGCTCAGCTTTCTTCACAGTCCAACTCTCACATCCATACATGACCACTGGAAAAACCGTAGCCTTGACTAGATGGACTTTGTTGGCAAAGTAATGTCTCTGCTTTTGAATATGCTATCTAGGTTGGTCATAACTTTCCTTCCAAGGAGTAAGCGTCTTTTAATTTCATGGCTGCAATCACCATCTGCAGTGATTTGGAGCCCCCCAAAATAGTCAGCCACTGTTTCCACTGTTTCCCCATCTATTTCCCATGAAGTGATGGTACCAGATGCCATGATCTTAGTTTTCTGAATGTTAATGGTAGACGGTAAGTATTTTCTAAATTTCTGTGTTCTATCTGATTTCAAATTTTTGAAAAATTTCCTTTGCTAATTTATGTATTGGAATTTTAGTATTTTTCTTTCCATTTTGTATAACTCCAAAATCACACATGGGAAAAGAAGCTAAAGTCTCTCTTGGAAGTTACAGAAATGAAGGAATGGATTAGGAATCAGAACAGCAAGGAGATAGTGAAGAAAGACACAAAATATGCCTGAGGGTTTATTTTCATTTCTAAAGTTTCTCCAGAGTAGTGATTCTTAACCTCTTTGAGATTATATCTCCTTTTTTTTTTTTCTTGGAGTGCAATTGCTTCCCAGGTGGCGCTAGTGGTAAAGAACCTGTCTGCCAATGCAGGAGATATGGTTTTGATCCTGGTCTGAGAAGATTCCCACTTGTCACAGAGCAATTAAACCAATGTGTCACAATTACGGTGCCTGTGCCCTAGAGACCATGCTTCACAATAAGAGAAGACTCTGCAATGATAAGTATATACACTGCAACTAAAGAAAAGCCCAAGCACCAGTGAAGACCCAGCTCAGACAAAAATGAATAAGCAAATAAAATTATAAAAAAAGAAAAAGGACATAATAAGGGAATTTCCAGAAAAATAATAAAATGAGTTTACACCAATTCAGATCAGATCAGATCAGATCAGTCGCTCAGTCGTGTCTGACTCTTTGCAACCCCATGAATCGCAGCACACCAGGCCTCCCTGTCCATCACCAACTCCTGGAGTTCACTGAGACTCATGTCCATCGAGCCAGTGATGCCATCCAGCCATCTCATTCTCTGTCGTCCCCTTCTCCTCCTACCCCCAATCCCTCCCAGCATCAGAGTCTTTTCCAATGAGTCAACTCTTTGCATGAGGTGGCCAAAGTACTGGAGTTTCAGCTTTAGCATCATTCATTCCAAAGAAATCCCAGGGCTGATCTCCTTCAGGATGGACTGGTTGGATCTCCTTGCAGTCCAAGGGACTCTCAATTAGCCTTCATTAAAAGAATACCTAAAGGATGTTTTGAAAAGAGGGAAAATGATCCCAGAAAGAAGGTGTATTAGTTTCCTATTAGCCGCTGTAACAAACTACCATAAACCTAGTGGCTTAGAATAACACAAAATTATTGTCTTCCATTTTCTAGGTCAGGATTCGGACACAAGTATCATTGGGTCAAATTCAAGATGTCAACAGGGCTGCTAGTTGCTCTAGAAGACAGTCTGAATCCTTGCTTTTTCCATCTTCTGGAGTTTGCCTACAGTGCTTGGCTTGTGGCCCCTTCCTTCATCTGCAAAGTCAGCAATGAGGGTTGGGTCCTTCTGACGTTGTACCACCCACTCCTCTCCCACTTTTAAATACTCTCTGATTACATTGGGCCCACCCAGGTAATTCAGGATAATCTCCGTACTTTAAGGTCAGATGATTATCAACGATCACTCTCCCTTGTAATATGATACATTCACAGGTTCCAGGATGGAGCTATCTTTGGGGCAGGGGTATTATTCGGCCAATCACAGGACATCTGGGATATAAATAAGAATTGTAAGCCAAGAAACCAGTAAACATGTAGGAAAATCTAAACAAATCTTGTCTGTAAAAAAACAAAATCTAAATGTGGGTTAGAGAAATGATAGAACTAAAATGTCATTCTACAATAAACTATGGGCTGAGAGGGAGATGATTGAATTTCAAAGTGTTCATAAATCCATGTATTCTGAAGGAAAGAAGTTTATATATTTATTACCTCTGGACTCTGAAAAGGGTAGAATATTCCTGGTACAATTTTAATAGCAGAAATAGAGTATGTAACTTCTAGACCAGAAGGAGAGGGGGAGCTTGAATAAAAATAATAACAATAAGAAGAAGAACACCTCCCCAAAAAGGCAAAAGATGAGAAATAATAAGAGGGGTAGGATGGGGAAGTGGCAGAGAGACTAAAGAGGGAAGGTTGATACGTATACATATAGCCGATTCATGCTGCTGTACAACAGAAACTAATACAACATTGTAAAGAAATTATACTCCAATTAAGATAAATAAATAAGTGAACTTAGAAAAAAGGAAGCATTGAAAAAGGTCTAAGATACAATGCAAATTTGCTGTATGACTCAGGGAACTCAAACTGGGGCTCTGTAACAACCTAGACGGATGGGAAAGTGTGGGAGGTCAAAGGAAGGCTCACGAGTGAGGGGACAAATGTACACCTATGGCTAATTCATGTCGATGTATGGCAGAAAGCAAGCCAATATTGTAAAGCAATTATTCTTGAATAAAAAAAAGAAAAAAAGGGCTAAGATAGAAATTTTAAAAATTAATGTTAGTAAAGAAAGTTCAAATATGTTAAAGATGACAAATAAATGAACATGAGCCAAACTTTCCAGTTGAAAGATTGTCAGAATGGGATTTTTAAATCTGGCTTAATGCTATTCAGAAGGGGTTTTTTAAATCTGGCTTAATGCTATTCACAAGAGACATGCCTAAAATATTAAACAGAAATCTTAAAAAGAAAAGAGTAAAAGAACACAGTCAAGTATCCACCAAAAGGGATCTGTGTGCTAAGTCGCTTCAGTCTTGTTCGACTCTTTTTGACCCTATGACTGTAGCCCGTCAGTCTCCTCTGTCCATGGGATTCTCCAGGCAAAAATACTGGAATGGGTTGCTGTGCCCTTCTCTAAGGGATCTTCCTGACCCAGGGATTGAACCCAAGTCTCTTGCATCTCCTGCATTGGCAGGCGGGTTCTTTACAACTAGCGCTACCTGGGAAGCCCAGACAAGATCTGGGGCCATTCTAAATATCAGAGCAGAATTTCATTGCAAAAACATAAACAGGAAGGGGAGGACCATGACCTAGTGTCCAGGAATTTAATTCACCACAAATACATGACACTTCTAAACTTCTGTGGCCACAAAATAAGTACGTGCATACATAAATAATAAATAAACAAATAAATAATCTCACCATACACAAAATTTTGGAAGAGCCTTGCCCATCAGCTGACATGTATATATTATATCCAAATAATATGAAACCTTTGCTAGTATTATGAAAGTGTTATCATCATTCCCATTTCACAGAAGGGAAAACTGTCCCCACACAGGAAGAAGTTATACCTGGGCTATGGCTTGGCTTCCCCTGGGGTCTATTCCCTCCTCATTGAGCCCACACCTCACCTGGAGAACTTTTCCTCATCATCCATTTGGATGAGCATGGAGTACCTACTTTTACCCAAAGACCGCAGTCACTCTCAAAACCTGTTTAGATTGACCTAAATGGAGGCTTCTCTGTTTTTGAATTAGTCAAGAGACCCCGTGGTACGTGTGACTCAGGTCAATCATTGGAAACACACACACACACAGCCTTCTCTTGTGACCAGCTGTGGTGCCAACACTCAGATCCCAAGTCTCACCCTGGAGCCCAGAACCACTGTCATTCTGGGCCATTGGTGGTGTTCAATCACTAACTTATGTCTGACTCTCTGCAACCCCATGGGCTGCAGCACACCAGGCTTCCCTGTCCTTTACCATCTCCTGGAGTTTGCTCAAACTCATGTCCATCTAGTCGGTGATGCCATCAAATCATCTCATCCTCTGTCACCCACTTCTCCTCCTGCCCTCAATCTTTCCCAGAATCAGCGTCTTTTCCAATGATTGAGCTCTTTGCATTTGATGGCCAAAGTATTGGAACTGCAGCTTCAGCATCAGTCCTTCCAATGAATATTCAGGGTTGATTTCCTTTAGGATTGACTGGTTTGATCTCCTTGCTGACCTGTAGGGAGGCCTATTTTCTGTGCCCCTTTGTTCTTATCTTGGGGTTTTTTCCCATGCTAGGGGCTTCAAAACCTGGCTTTTACAGCTAGCAGCTTTTTCTGATAAACCACATCAGGTCTCCTAGCTTATGGGCCTCAGACCAATCTCCAATTTAAAGAAACAGATCTTGCTGCCAGAGACAAAAGCCTTCACTCCATTCCATCATTTCACCTTCCAGGCAGAAACAAGTTCAAGTGATGGCCAGCTTGTGAAGCTTCCAGCGCTCCCTCCATGATGACCCCCAGGGTGAGGAGCAAGCCCCTCACCTGGCAGGAGGCAGTCAGGTGTCTTGATCCTTTAGACTATCCTGCATGTGTAGTAAGAATTCCATATTCTATTTGTATAGGACTTAATTCCCAAAGCACACGCACAAACCCAGTCTCATTTTTCATTGGTCTTGGCAACACTTCTATGAGGGAAGTAAAAAGTAGGTCAAGTGTTATGACCCCCATTTTAGAGCTGGGAAAATAAAATCCTAGAGAGAAATAAAGGCTTGTCTGGGAACAGTCCATGGGTAAATGAGAAGTTAAGGTTTTCGGAACTGGAATTTCCTGACTACACAGTTAGTGCTTGATTTTTGAAGGAGGCATTTTGGTGGCTAAGTGGTCTCTGAGCCAAACACCTCCGTCCCTCAATTTCCTCATCTGTTAAACAAAGATAACAGTTATACATTCTAAAGACTGTTGTGAAAATTCAGTGACAGAGTTCATATGTCAGTATGACAGCTGTCATCAGCCATCACTACTCTAATCTAGCTGGAAATGCTACCCAGATCACCTCCCCCAAGGCTCATGGAGAATGCGCCAGTGAAGTCACATCTCCTGTCCAAGGAAAGCCTGTATCCAATGACAAGTCAGTATGGGTAAATACAGTCTTGACTCCCTTGCCAGGGCCACCCTAGCTCCAGATCTCCTAGAGGATGGGTGGAGACCTGTGTGACTACATTGCAGCTCAGCTTTTCTTTCAGCTTAGTTCCTTCTTTCTTCACCCCATAGAGCTGTGGTTGTTGTTTGGTCACTAAGTCATGTCAACTCTTTGCAACCCCATGGACTGAAGCTAATCAGGCTTTCCTGTCCTTCACTTTCCTGTCTCCTGGAGTTTGCTCAAGCTCCTGTCCATTGAGTCAGTGGTGCCATCCAACCATCTCATCCTCTGTTGCTTCCTTCTCCTCCTGCCCTCAATCTGCCTTTTCATAGAAGTGTGGATTCTGAATTAAATCCCCAGTCAATGTGTGCTCAGTCACTCAGTCCTGTCCCACTCTTTGCAATCCCATAGACTGTTGCCCCACCAGGCTCCTCTGTCCATGGGACTTTCCAGTCAAGAACACTGGAGTGGTTGCCATTTCCTACTCCAATCAATGCCTGCAGGCTAATCTCCATTACTTGATTCCATGCACATGTGTAAAAACCACCCTCTATCAGTCAGGTGTGAACCACAAATGGGAGTGAGTTTGCACAGAACCAGTGATATGAAGTAGCAGAGAGGCTGGTCTGGCTTAGGTGTGCAGTGTGTGCTTGCAAGGTGTGCTCTTGCAAGAGACTAAGACAGGCAGGCCTTCCTGAAGGACTTGACCCTGGTCCCCCAGCACTGATATGCAGCCAACTGTGGTAGCCTCTAGGTGTGGGGCTACCAGAGTCTGGGTTGTTCTGTTCCTGGGCACAGACTTGTTTCACCAGTGACGCAATACCTTGTAATAGACCACAGGTCAATTGCACGTTCCTGTTACCCAGCACAGAGTGGCTTGTTGTTCAGTCTCTCCAGGAATTCTGACGCACCGCAAGACCCTGTGGTTGAAATGCTTCTACATTCCCCGTGAAAGTCCCTGGCCTCAGAAAAGGAAGTGTTCTCAGGTGACTAATAGGTGGGTCAGGGTTTCCCAGCGTCTGGCCATCTTGGGACATGAAACAAAAAACACAGGTACACTTTAACTCAAGTTTTTTGGGGGGGAGTGTGGAGAAGGTAAGAGCCCAGAACTACTATCAGCTCTATAACCCCCCCATCCTCCAGATACTATAAGATGTAAGAGGGAAAATGCCAGCCTTTCCCTGACTTCCAACTTGATTACCACTCCAAGTCTCCCTTATTGGGAGTTCTGGATCACTCAGTCCTGCCAAAGTCCAGAGCCCTTGATGGGGTAGATGAATAAGAATTTGGATGTCAGGCCTCCATCACTCTGTAGGCTCTTTCCCTTGAACTTGACATTTTGGATCTGGCTGTTTGACTTACTTTGGCCACCTCATGCGAAGAGTTGACTTATTGGAAAAGACTCTGACGCTGGGATGGATTGGGGGCAAGAGGATGAGATGGCTGGATGGCATAACTGACTCGATGGATATGAGTCTCAGTGAACTCCAGGAGTTGGTGATGGACAGGGAGGCCTGGCATGCTGCGATTCATGGGGTTGCAAAGAGTCGGACACGACTGAGCGACTGATCTGATCTGATCTGATTTGACTTACTTGGACCATAAAAAAATTACTTATTGGACCATAAAGAAAGCTGAGCCCCAAAGAATTGGTGCTTTTGAACTGTGGTGTTGGAGAAGACTCTTGAGAGTCCCTTGGACTGCAAGGAGATCAAACCAGTCAATCCTAAAGGAAATCAACCCTGAATATTCATTGGAAGGACTGATGCTGAAGCTGAAACTCCAATACTTTGGCCACCTGATATGAAGAACCAACTCATTGGAAAAGACCCTCATGCTGGGAAAGATTAAAGGCAGGAGGAGAAGGGGCAACAGAGGATGAGATGATTTGATGGCATCACCGACTTGATGGACATGAGTTTGAGCAAGCTCCAGGAGTTGGTGATGGACAGGGAAGCCTGGCATGCTGTAGTTCATGGGGTCACAAAGAGTCGGACATGATTGTGTGACTAAACTGAACTGATGTGACTTACTTATAATTGCCTGAAGCCCCCAGCAATGCTTTTTCTCCCTTTGGGGCCTCTGCTTTCTCTTCTTCCTTTACTAATTGTCCTGTGTCTCCTACTCAGCCCCATTTCCAAGTCTGATGGTCGTGCCTCTGCTTTGTGCTCCCACCAAACCCTATGCTTCTATTATCCATGCACACATTGTGGTGTGATGTTCTTTTCTTTTTCTTTTAAAGTTTTTATTTTGTGTTAGGGTATAGCTGGTTAACAATGTTATGTTAGCTTCAGGTGGACAGTGAAGGGACTCAGCCATACATATACATGTATCCATCCTTCCCCAGGGCTCCTGGCCAGTGACAGTCCATGGGGTTGCAAAGAGTCAGACACAACTGAGCAACTAACACTTTCATGTTTCATTCTGCCCTGAACTCGTGCCCCCCCCCCCACAGTCCAGGCTGCCACATAACATTGAGCATATACTATGCAATAGTTCCTTGTCGGTTATCCATTTTAAATACAGCAGCGTGTACCTGGCCATGTAATGTCCTTTTTCTGAAGGCATGAAGACTGAGTCCCATAAGCACAAGGACACGCCCACCTCACTCACCTCTGTGCCCATGGGGTCTAATGTAGCACCTGGTGGGGGTGGGTGGGGAGTGAATCTTATTGGAGCAAATGTGTATTAGGTTTTATCACTGGTTGTTGTTTATTGTTGGTTGTTATCACATGGACCCAGCCTACCTTGAACTAGCTTACAGCTCTACCACTTAGCTGCTGGGAAAGCACCAGAAACTGCTCCTCCTTTTTCAATGCAGCTTGGACAACACCAGGAAGATGCTACTGTTCTGACTCTGGTCCTGTGCCCCATGCACAATGGCTGAGGATGGAATGAGATGGCTGGAGTAAGAAAAGGAGGAGAGTCAGCATGCCCAGCAGATAAGCCTCAGGTGGCCCTATGGAAGCAGGGACTCTCCCAGGAGCTCGTGGACCGGATGTACTGCCCAGATGCAGGAAATGATTCTTCCCGTCATCGACCTATGCCTTCCTGGACTGTCCCTTTTAGAGCTTCATGTTGACGGACTCCTCAGTTTCCTTATGTGTTGTTTATTGGCTTTTATGGGATTATTTAATCTAAACCTTTGGTTGCAGGAGACAGACATGCTTGAGCTAGCCTGTGAGACAAGATATGGTGGCAGGAAGTATAGCATATCATGTGAGACTAACTGGGAATGTTAAGGTTATGAGAAATGAGGCATTATCATCTGACAGCCGAAAGCCACTGTATTCTCATTTCTGCATCTATCTGTCTGCTCGATTCTTCCTTTCTGCAAAATGGCTTTCTCTGCTTCTTTGTATACCTGCGAAAAGTGGCCCCTCTAAAGCTGATAGATTTCTAAGTCCTAGGTTTGAGAGCAGTAACACATGGCCTGGCTTCTCTGATTTTTTACTTCCTTATTTCTGGCAGTGGGTTAGTTTGAAGCAGCTGTCCCCAGAGTCCAATCAGCTATGGGCTAGGGACAAAGTTGGACTTCCCAGGTGGCTCAGTGATAAAGAACCTGCTTGTCAATGCAGGAGACATGGGTTCTATTCCTGGGTCTGGAAGATCCCCTGGAGAAGGAAATGGCAGCCCACTCCAGTATTCTTGCCTGGGACATCCCACAAACAGAGGGGCCTGATGGGCTACAGTCTATGGGGTCTCAGAGAGTTGGACACAACTTAGCAACTAAACAACAATAACAAGGGCAAAGTCAGGACATTATAGGTGACTGACCCTGTGAGCCGTGATGGTGGTGATGGGGGTAGTTCCCAGAAGAGGGAATCATGGGTTAAGCAGCGTCTGCATAACTTGACCTTGACTGATGTGAACTTGTGTGCTTCATTCAACGTGTGATCATTATGAGTATTATGCTTGGGAGGCTTGTTTATCTGTAGAGTATGTGTGTGTGTGTGTGTGTGTGTGTGTGTGTTTGTATGAATGTGTGTGTGTGTGTGTGTGTGTTTGTGAGAGGGAGAGAGGCTTGGTGTCCATGCCTGGTGACTTCCCATCCTGTCTTTGTTTCATTTCTCTCTGAGGCAGTTCCTGTGCTATGAATCAGGGACTCAGTGGCGAACAAAGAAGACACAGTCCTTGCTGTGACCCACCAGGGAGGCAGATGTTCCTCAGGGTATCACACAAATGAATGTTTGAACTGAGGTCTTAGGGGCAAGCAGGGTTGAGCAATTCCTTTCAGCGGACAAGTGATGCCAAGTTTCTGAGGTTGGAGGAAGAGGTCAATTTGAGGAATCAAAAGGAAGCTCGTGTGGATGGAGTTCAGAGGGCAAGGCGACAGCTGTTAAGCAAGCACAGCCCGGACCTGGTGGCGCAGACTCTCAGGGACACTGGAAGGGCTTTGCATGTGTGCTAAAGTCTCTTCAGTCATGTCTGACTCTTTGTGACCCTCTGGACTGTAACCCACCAGGATCCTCTGTCCATGGGATTTCCCAGGCAAGAATAATGGAGTGGGTTTCCATTCCCTTCTCCAGGGGATCTTCCCGACCCAGGGATCGAATACCAGTCTCCTGCATTGCAGGCAGATTCTTTACTGTCTGAGCCACCAGGAAGTAAGGGCTTTCAGGTTTATCTATTCATAAAGACTATGGGAAACAGCTTGAGGGTTTACAGTCAATTGTAAAAGCGATGCCATCTCTTTTTACAACTCTGATTCTGTGTCATGGTCTATATCCCTAGACCCACAGGAACCAGGTTCCCCTGGGTGCTGCTGCCCTGGCCATGGTGGAGGGATTCCCCACAGTCTTCCCACAGTCCACAAGGGCCCTGCCATTGAACCTGGTTGTGGCCCAGACTTCTGTTTCCAGGGTAAGACTTCCCTTTGGAGCCTTGGGGTCTCTCCTGCCAGAAGACCTTACCTGCAACCATCTTAGCCCGAAACAGGGCTTCTAATGACATCCAGCCTTAAGATCTCACCCGTATTTCTGACACTTGGTCCCCTGGTCCCTCCTGTTTCCACCCTTCCTTCCAACACCACCACCCCCCCACCACCACTGCCACCCTTACCCTTCTTCCTTGTGCAGAGCACTGGCCCAAAGCAAGTCAGTCACTGTCACTGGGGTTCTTCAGAAATACCCCCACCCTCCACGGCCAAGGGTCACCATCCACCAGGAATCCCCAAATTCCCTAATGCCAGGTCTTCCCAGAGCCATCAGTCCTCCCCACCTCTGGAACATTCAGTTCCAGGTTTCTCAGGGGCTCTGGGTACCCAACACCAGGTTCTGATCCTTCAGAGCCCTACAGCTTTGGAGGTGTGCTGGCAGGCCTGGAGAGGAGGGCTTGGGAATGGACCAGGTCCTGGGGTAGTTAGAGGTGCTCTCAAGTGGCCTTTCTACCCTGGATGTGCCCCTTGTCAGGCAAGCCCCAGCCTGTTCTCTGATCCACATGCCATCCCTTGGTCCTGATAGGCAGCCCAGTGTACCATCTCTGTACTGAGCCCAGGCTAGGCCAGGCCCCTGGCTTCGCAGGGGAGAGATCAGACCCGTAACCTGCAAGAATATAGCTAATACTGGCTTGGCCAAAACGTTCGTTCAGGGTTTTTATACCATCTTATGGAGAAAAACCAACCCAACACCTAAATGATGTTTCCTGTGTGGGCACCTTCCTGTGTCCTGAGTTTATTAGCTCAGTCCCCACCACCCCCCACGAGAGGAGGCCACAGTCTTACCCTCATTTCCCCAGATGTTTCCAGGATCACACAGATGTCATTCGCAAGGCCAGGGAATCTGAACCTCCGGGCACTAGGGCCCGCCTCCCAGGACTGCCCTCCTGATGCAATAACAGTTTCTCACCATCCTCGCCTGCCCCTTGGCCCAACTTTCCACATTTGCAAAATTGAGTTCCTGCTTTTTTTTAGCCAACAAGCGTTTATCTCCAAAAACTGTTTCAAAAATTCCCAGCCAGCCCCAGCTCAGGGTCCCTGGCATTCTAGGTGGTGAGGCTGGGCTGCAGAGAGCAGGAAGTGAGGCCCCATGGGAAGTCCCTGCGGTCGGGGCCAGGACGTGGCCCTGCCTGGCTCTGACACCCGGCACCTTGCACCGTGCATCCCCTGGCCTGACTTCAGGCCCCATCATGGGCTGAGCCGAGGAGCTAGCCCAAGCCCCAGAGATATGGTTGGGGGACCATGAACTGCTCCTCCCAGACACATCTGAATGATAAACCTTCCCTCAAACCACTAGCCTGTCCTTCCCAGACAGAGGAGACACGCTTGAAGGTGGTGGGACCCGGATAGGGGGCAGCCACCAGCCTGGCCTCCAGTTCACCTGTATCCTAAGCAGTGGTCCCCAACCTTTTTGGCATCACGGTTTCATGGAAGACAGTTTTTCCACGAAAGGGGTTGGTGGGTGTGGTGGTGATTCAGGTGATAATGGGAAGGATGGGGAATGGTAGATGCCCGAGGGGTTGCGGACCTGTGCCCTAAGGCATTGACGACAGCAAGGCCCTATTTCAATGCACACAATTTATAAAGCCTTCCAGAGGCTGTCATTCCTTCTTGCAGCCAGCTCCTCACCTCAGGTGGGGCAGAGAGTGACTGCTCCCTTTGCAGTTATCAGAATAAAGCCCAGGGAATAGAAGGGACCCATCCAGTGTCACACAGCTCTTTAACTGCAGACCTGGGATGCGACCCATGATGCAGAGCCTTGTGGGAAGCCCTTGCCTCTGCTCCCATGTACCAGCCTGGATAGTTTTAAAGAATCCTGAGCTGTCTGCTCCCTGCTGGCAAGGTCTAGGGACCATGAAGCTATTGAGCTGGTCAGTTCTGAATGGCAAATGGGAGAGTGGGTTGGGAACACAGAATCTTCCAGAGAAGGTGGGGAGAGCCTGACTTCTTGGACAGCATCATGCCAGCAGTTGGGTATAAGGCCTGAGGGTAACATGGATACTCCCTGCTCCCTAAGCCAAGCCCCAACCACACGGGCCTCAAAACCACCAGGAAGATCCCACCTAAGAGCCTTTGTGATTGCTGTCCCTCCACCTGGAACATTATTTCTCTTCCTTAATCATCCAGGTCTCATCTCGGTGTTAAAGATTCCACCTGCAATGCAGGAGACACAGGAGATGCGGGTTTGATTCCTGGGTCAGAAAGATCCCCTGGAGGAACGCACTGCAACCCATTCTAGTATTCTTGCCTGGAGAATCCCATGGACAGAGGAGCCTGGACAGAGGGCTACAGTCCATAGCTTGCCTTCTCAGAGAGGCTTCCCCTGACCACTTTCTCTAAAATCACACCCACCCCAGGTCCCTTGAAAACCTCATGCTTTTTCTTTCCCCTCTAGCACTTACTGCTGTCTGAAGTTAGTTTACTTGTTTCTTGTTCTTCTGATGTTCTTCTCCATAAGAACATCAGAGAGAGGTTTCCCTCATGGCCCAGTGGTAAAGAATCCCCTGGCCAATGCAGGAGACATGGGTTCAATCCCTGGTCCCACATGCTGCGGAGCATCTAAGCCCGTGCACCCATGTAACTACAGACCCTGTGCTCTAGAATCTGGGAACCACAGCTACTGAAACCCAAGCACCCTGGAGCCCATGCTCTGCAACCAGAGAAGCCATGGCAATAAAAACCCCGAGAACCACAAGAGAGTAGCCCCGCCTCTCCACAGCTAGAGAAAGCCCATGAAGAAACAAAGACCCAGCACAGCCAAAAATAAATAAAGAAATACATTTTTAAAAAGATCAGCAGGGACCTTCTGTGGCTTTCTCTGGAGGCTTGCCAGAAGAGAACCTTCTTCTGGTTCAGGTTAAGGGCATACAGGGTTAAGTCTACCCACATTGTCTGGATGAAGGTGCACACATAGGCACAGACTGGGGGTCACTGGGGTTGGGTGGGAACAAAGGTCCAGCCCCACTAATCCAGCTCAGCTCCTCATATGTGACCTCCGATTTTATGCAGATCAGAACCCGTCTGGCTTCTGTTAGCCTGAGTCACCGTTCTGGAAGCTGGGCTTGCCCACCTCCTTGCAGTGGCCAGCCCTGCGTGGGTATGTGGGAAGGCAGGCTGGGGCTCCTCCTCTCACCCTCCGCCAGGAATCGGGTAGGAGGGCGTGGTTCTGCCCTGGGAGGGGCTGGTGGCCCAGGTGTGGCCTGGCTGTGCCTCCTTCCTGTGTCGCCACTCCGTCTGGAGCCAGAGCCTGGAATACCTTGGAGGACCTCATCTTTCACCATGGCTTTAGGTAAGCTCCTTCTGCTTCTATTTTTCCATCTGAAACATGGGAATGAAAAGTATTTACCCAGTGCTCTCAGACTCTGAAGAGCAAGCTTCAAGGGGAATGTCAAGGGCATGGAGCTCCTGGCCTGTCTGAGAGACCTGGCCACCGTGTGGCAGCGGCCAACACGGGGAGACTGTGCAGATGTTCTGAGGCAGGGGCTGCAAACCCCGTGCATACTGAGTGAGCAGGCGGCCCAGGGAAGCATGCCTGTGTGAGAAAATAATCATGAAGTCCTTGGAGCCCATTGGTCATTTCCTACTGTCAATAGAGAGGTGGAAAACTGGAGAAATGTTTCTGTAAAGCATGAGAAAGAACATTGGGAGCTCAATGAGAAATACTAATACAATCCGGTCCTCAGCCATAGATCTGAGGGGTAATAGAGAAGGGCAGGGACTTGTAGAATTAGGGGCTGTCACTAGTCAGTACCAGCAAGTGGCTGGCCCATGAGAATGCAGGCCCAAGTGGCCACAACTTCTCATTTTTCTTTTTTCTTTTTTTGGGGGCGCCACATCATGTAGCATGTGGGATCTTAGTTCCCTAACCAGGGATCAAACCCACAACCCCTGCAGTGAAAACACGGAGTCTTAAGCACTGGACTGCCAGGAAAGTCTCAGAACTTCTCAGTTTTCCAAAAGAATTGGATATTCTGATGTTGTGATGTATAGCATTCTGGTTAAATGAAGCAGTAGTAGTAGTGTTAGTCGCTCAGTCGTGTCTGACTCTGTGACTCCACAGACTGTAGCTCACCAGGCTCCTCTGTCCATGGGATTGTCCAGTCAAGAATACTGGAGTGGATTGCTATTCCCTTTGCTAGAGGATCTTCCCGACCCAGGGATCGAACCCGGGTCTCCTGCACTGCAGGCAGGTTCTTTACTGTTTGAGTTACAGGGAAGTCCCAAAATGAAACAATAAAGAAAGCAAATAAAATATTCAGTCTATGAGCTACTGGTTTGCAACTTGTGGTTAAAACGTATATGGGGCGGAGAAAAGATATTAAGGTTGGTGGTCTGAAGATCCAGTTTTTAATTCTAAATTGGCCTCTAGTGGGTAACTTTTTTCTCCTTTCTGGATCTCACTTTCCTCAATGTCAAGAGGAGGCTGGCAAACTCAGGGTTTCAAGGACACGGTAATAACTAATACTTCCATAGCACTTGCTCCAGCTGGGCATTCTGCTGAACTGTTTACATGGTTTAATTCTCCCCATAACCACATGAGGAAGGACTACTATGGTTCACATTTTCAGAAGAGGAAACTGGGCCACAGAAAGGTTAAGTAATTTGCTCAAAGCAAGACAGCCAGTATAAGGGAACGAGCTGGGCCTGACAGCAGACAGTCTGTTTCCAAACCATGGAATATACTCTAGGGGCACAGATACCAAATGTTATCATGGAGGGAGAAATGCTTTGTAAACCACAGCCAGGATCCCTGAAGCAGCCGACCTCCCCCTTCCCCCAGAGGGTGTAACAGTCTCCAGTGGGCTATGTGAAATAGCATATGGTCTTGTGTATCTTTCAAATGTGTAAAGGAAGATGCAACTCCCAGGAACAGACAGTGATATACTATGAAGAAATCAGTATGCTTATAAATGGTTCATTCCAAAATATTTTCACCTGGCACATAGTAGATGTTAAATTAAAACTTGGTGCTAAAGTATAACTTGGATTGGATTGAATTCAAGCAACAAATGTATGTGAACCCAGTGAAGACATTGTGATTCCTGGGAGGAGGAACCCACATTCTCTAACACCTGGAGCATAGGTGGTACCACTGATGCCAACCAGAGAGGGCCCAGAAATAATCATGGTTTGACAGAAGAGCTGTAAAAGTGAGGAAAGAGACAAGGATGAAGATGGAACTGCCCTGTGTGTATTCTGTGCTACCCTGGACAAGCTATTAACTTCAGTGGAACTCTGTTTACACTGCTGACCTTATAGCTGATGCGTGTGAAGGAGGAGGAAGGGGAGGAAGAGGGGATTAAGATGATGACAATGAAAAAGTAAATATTTTCTACAACTTAAGTCTGAAAACAATTTCAGGCTACTAGATGGTGACCATGTCTTGATTACATAGTTTGAGGAAGTTAAATATGAATGGCTTAATTGAAAATTAACTTGATCAGAATGAGAGTGATTGATTAACACTGTATCTGCTATAGTCTCTTTTCTTGAGTGGAAGACTTACCATGGTTTTGGAGTACTCTAGCATGCTTTACTTACCTGTCTATTCATGTAGTAAAATGGACAGCATCTCTGCTACTAGGTTACTTGGCAAGGGATAATGATTGATATTTAATTGTGCCTGCAATTTGCAGCACTAGCTACCAGATGATGCCAGCACCTTCTAAAGTTTTCTTGTGTTAGTCATTCAACCTTTTCTGACTCTGTGACTCCATGGACTGTACCTTGCCAGGCTCCTCCATCTATGGGATCTCCCAGGCAAGAATATTGGAGTAGGTTGCCAATTTCCTTCTCCAGGGCATCTTCCTGTCCCAGGGATCAAACCTGGGTCTCCTGCACTGTAGGCAGATTCTTTACCATCTGAGCCACCAGGAAAGGTTTCTTAAGGGTGAGCAATCATCTGTTTTCCAGGAATTGAAATGTTCCCAGGATGCTGGGTTTTCAGTGGGGCTTCTCCAATGGCTCAGCAGGTAAAGAATCTGCCTGCCATGCAGGAGACACAGGAGATGCAGGTTTGATCCCTGGGTCAGGAAGATCCCCTGGAGAAGAAAATGAAAATCCATTCCAGTACTAGGAGCCTGGAGGACTATAATCCCATGGGTCAAATACAGTTGGATGAGACTAAGCACAGGGCTTTCAGTACTGAAACCAAGAATATCATGGAAAACCTAGGGAAACTGGCCATTCTAGTCCGTAACCAGGTAAAGAGGTTTCTCTTTAACCTATGTAAGGTTTTAGAATCATCCTTTCTTTACTAGCAAAAAAACCTCCTAAAATTTTCAAACAGGTATAGAATAAATCATTGCTCTATATGATGTGAGTTCAAACACATAGGGAACAGTGTAAGAACAAATATAATTCTTGTTCCTGTTAACTATGCGATGAAGCAGAGAGGAAAAGACATCACCTGGTTCTCTAACAGGACTGCAGTGTGGAGGAACTGGGTTCAAATCTTGGCTCAACCAAGATCTGGGGCAAGTGATTTAATTTGTCTGAGCCTTGATTTTTTAATTCTACAAAGTGAGTATATCCCCATCTTGAGAGTGTATCTCTCAAGGTGTATCTATACCCAGCTTGCTCAACTTTTGTATGTGTGTGTGCTCAGTCACTCAGTTGTATCTGTTTCTTTGTGACCCCATGGACTGTAGCCCACTAGGTTCCTCTGTCCATAGGATTTTCCAGGCAAGAATACTACCAGCACTTGGGCTTCCCTGGTGCCTCAGTTGGTAAAGAATCCACCTGCAATGCAGGAGACCTGGGTTCGATCCCTGGGTTGGGAAGATTTCCTGGAGAAGGAAATGACAACCTACTGGGAAATCCCATGGACAGAGGAGTCTGGCAGGCTACAATCCATGGGGTCACAAGAGTCAGACATGACTTAGCAACTAAATCACCACCAAAGAAGACCTGTAGAAAAGAGTAGAACACAGAGGCCAAAACACTGCAGGCGAGAAACAGAGTTGTTTCCTCCCCCAAGTTTTTGTCTCCTCTCTCCTCACCCTGCCTGCTGAGACTTAATTTACCACCAAAGCCCAGAAGGCGAGAGCAAACCAGTACCTTGGAAAACATGAAGAAAACTTAGATAAATAGTGGCTTTCAATGCAGATCCATATCAAACCCAGAAACTGCTGGAACAGAGATCATCTTGGAAAACTCTGAACCTCAAAAAGGACTCACAGTGAGTTTACCATTCGTATCTGGTGATAGGGTCCACACGGGGTCTCACTGATAAGATGGCTCCTTATGTCGACCTCACAAAGAATAAACCACAGTGATCCTTGAGACTGATCAAATTGCCCAAATGGCATCCTGTTATCCCACTGGTGCTTATCTTCTCAAAGCTGTGAGACCACCAGATTCCAGACCTCCGGCTACATGAACACCCCTTCAGAGAATTTTTCACTGCTTCTAAGTCACGTCAGTCGTGTCCAACTCTGTGTGACCCCATAGACGGCAGCCCACAGGCTCCCCGTCCCTGGGATCCTCCAGGCAAGAACACTGGAGTGGGTTGCCATTTCCTTCTCCAATGCATGAAAGTGAAAAGTGAAAGTGAAGTCGCTCAGTCGTGTTCGACTCCTAGCTACCCCATGGACTGCAGCGCACCAGGCTCCTCCATCCATGGGATTTTCCAGGCAAGAGTACTGGAGTGGGGTGCCATTGCCTTCGAATTTTTCACTGGTGGGGTATAAAAGGATTCTGTCAGAAGGGACTTCCAGTCTTTTGATTTAGGATAAGGGCTGAATGTCAGGCTGCTGTAACTGCTTCTTGTGGGAGAGGGGTGACATAGATGACATGGGGATGAGATAAGAAAAGGCAGGAATGTGGGTCAAGGGGATCTGTGTGGGGTCCAAGTTTTTGATAATCTGAGTGAGTTCGAAGTAGCTCGTGGATAGTTCAGTTGGTGAAGTCTTGTAAGCAATCCTGAAGAAATTTTGAAAAAAGACGCATTAATCTTGGGCCAAAAGTTAGAAAAAGGGTTAAGTAGAAGGAGAGGACCTAGAACAGGCAGGACGCAGGACATCCAATTCCAATTGCTTACCCAGTTTTCCCATGAGTTATTGAGGTTGTTGGCGTGTTCTTGAGGCCCTGTTTGTCAGATTTATTGCTGCTTCCTTTACAAAGCCTGATTTATTGGTGTAGAAGCAGCAGACTTCCTCCAAAAATAGGCACAGGCCTCCTTTTTCTGCTGCGAGGAGGTCTAATCCTCTTCTGTTTTGGAGGATCATGGCTACCAGGGAATCTAGCTGGTTTTGGATAGTGATAAGGCTGTTAGGTATTTCTTCTAGGCTGTGAGTTTAGAAAGGCTTTGATAGTAATTTGAAGGAGTTGTGAGCCCTGCGGTCCCTGTCCCAATCCCAGCGGCTATTCCTAAACTGATTGATAGAGGAATGAGTTGAATTTCCAGTCTGGGTCGGTTATGAGTTAGTGGGATAGGAAGGGTCGGATTGTTAGGAGCAATAGAAATATCTGGGGCCAGATATAGCAGGGTGCATGTTCCTGTCCAGTTAGTGGGAAGACATAAATAAGCAGTGGTTCCACATAGGAAAAATATTCCAGGAGTAAGAAGACAACAGTTGAAATTGATAGCAAATAGGAGTCTTTCTGGGAACTTGTTAGTAGTCTCTGAAACTGACAGTGAATTTGCCAGTGTAACCCCTTCAAGAGGAGTATTTACACCATACACAGAAGGGAGTTTTCCTGGCAAAGTAAGAGAATGTCCTGCAGTTCCTGAGACATGATAGACAGATCGGCCTGAAAGGAAAGAGAGATGTGAAGTGTGATTACAGAGGTGTGGCGGCATAGTTCCTAGCTGAGGGTAAGAATTTTCTATAGAGTTTTGTCTGGAAAAACAGAAAGGACCGTGTTGTTGTAGACAAACAACAGAAGTGGTGGGTGTTAAGGAGCAGTTACCAGGCTAGATCAGAGGGTGGGCTTGGGATAGTAACAGAGACTTTGAATTTTGAGAGAAGGTCTCTCCCAAGAATAGGAGTGGGGCATTTTGGGAGTATGAGAAAAGAGTGGGAAAATGGGGTATCTTGAAGTGTGCAAGGTAGAGGCTCAGTTATTCATGGTATAGATACTAAACCATCAACCCCTATAGCAGAGACCTGAGAGACCTTGGTTTTTCTGGAGTAGGCAGGCATAGAAGAGTAAGTGGCCTCTGTGTCAATGAGAAAGGAGATCGGCTTACCTGCCACTGTAAGAGTTACCCTGGGCTCCATAGACGTGATGAGAGTCGGAGGGTGGGGCCCTGGGCACCTTCAGTCTTCAGTGGTGAGTCAGGAGGTTGGGCAGAGCTGGGTCAGAGGACTCCTGGTTGGGACCAGGAGGGAATGTCCAGATCCCTAGAGGGGGATTTGGGTGGTCAACTTTCCAATGTCCCTTTATGCACAGCTGGGACATGGACTGGGAGGGGGCCTTGGCTTTAGGTATGAGCGGGCCCAGTGGCCTTCTTTGCCGCATTTGAAGCAGGGCCCAGGTGGCTTCCTTTCTTTGTTGGTTAATGGAGGCTTGGAGCTATGTAGGGCAGTGGCTAAAAGGTGGTATGTGGCCTGATCTCTTTGGGCCTTCTCTAGCTTTGCCTGTTCTTCCCAGTTATTGAAAATCTTAAAGACTAAATTTAAAAGGTCTCTTCTGCCTTTTTTAGTTTCTTTCAGATATCTGGGGGTGACTGGGAAATAAAATGGGTGTTAAGGACAATGGTGCCCTCTGCTGAAGTGGGGTCTAATTTTGTATATTTTTGTAGGGCTTCCATTAACATGTCTAGAAATTGTGCCAGGTTTTCATCCAGTCTTTGAGTTATTTCCTGGAGCTCATCAAAGTTGATGGCTTTATGCCCCGCCTTTTGAAGGCCCACAGTGAGGTAACCAATCATATGATTACAGGCTGCTCATCCAGGTCTCCTTGCCTGATAATCCCAGTTGGGATCATCTTGGGGGCAGCCCTTGCCCCTAAGGGCTTAGTGTCTGTCCTGTGTATCTCATCAGCATGTGCCTGAGAGATGTGCCATACAAGTATGGCAAGAGTGGAGGAAAGGATGATGTAAATATCATGCCAGGTTAAGTCATAAGACTGGGTAAGATACTTGAATTCTTTTAGATAATTATCAGGATCTGAGGAGAAGAAGCCAAGACGCTTTTCAATCTGAAATAGATCTGTAAGGGAGAATGGCGCATGAACCCGAACAATGCCTTCTGCTCCAGCTACTTCCGGTAAAGGGAGGAGTTGGGTAGGGGAAGGAGAGGGGTCCTGCAGTGAAGTTTCCTGTTTAAAGTTGTTCGGGACCAGTAAGGTGAGGGGATCTAGGGAGGTTAGGGTAAAGCCTTGGGACCCTCAGGGTAGAGGGTGGGGCTGAGGTCTCAGAGCTTATCCCAGGCACAGTCTGGGGAGGGGTGTTGGGAGCTATGGTTGGCCAAGGCCTGCTCTTGAGAAGGAAAGAGGGAGGGAGGACAGGTGGAGGTTGTGGAGCTGGATCTGGAGCAGCTGCAAGGTGATTGAGAGTGATGGCCGATGGCCGGGGATGGCAGGGGGGCGGGGCGGGGGGGAAGGGGGTTGGGGCAGGGGCGGGGGAGTTGGCCTATGGTCAGAAGGGTCGAAGGAAGAAGAAAAATCTGAACAGGGGTCACGAGACATTGTATTAGGAGGATGTTGCCCAGAGTGGGTGAAGAGTATTTAAGAAGTACAACAGGATTCCCCGAGAGAGCATCGAGAGCAGAGAGTGAAGAAAACCTGAACACAAGGGATTTCTAACCACTTGGCAATGCAGCGGCAGAAGCTATGGAGGTCCGGAGAAAATTACACTTGGCCATTGGGAACCTGTCATCAAGCCTGTATTGCAGCCAGACAGTGTTAGAATAGTAAATAAGTCTTCTTGGTCTTATCTCCCCTTGGAAGCCCAAGGCTTTTAGGTTTCAGAGAAGGAATCCTAGAGGAGTAGATTTTGAGGGCTGGGATTGAGAATTTCCCATTGTGGCCGAATAGGAAGGTTAGCCAAGGGTGAGAGAAAGCGAGGAGAAAGGTCTGAGAGAAGAGGCATCCCTGTTCTCAAGACTTTCTCAGAGAGTAATTTAAAAAGACCCTGATGCTGGGAGAGATTGAAGGTGGGAGGAGAAGGGGATGACAGAGGATGAAATGCTTGGATGGCATCACCGACTCAGTTGGTGATGGACAGAGAGACCTGGCTCGCTGCAGTCCACGGGGTCGCAAAGAGTAGGACATGACTGAGCAGCTGAACTGAACTGAATGACAGTCTGCTTTGAAACGGGCGTCCCCTATTTCAAGGTCAGATGGGGCACAAGGCCGACAGCCCGAGGGCCTAGGGATCCTCCCGCCTAGGGCTAGGACTTGGAAATGAGGCAAGAGAGAGGATACAAGAGAATGGGATTTCACTCACCCTTGTTACCAACGGATGAAATGTGGGCTGGTGTGTGCACATCAGTCCAACAAGGCAAGTGCAAAGTCCCGTCCCAGAGCTCTTCTCAGTTTCTCAGCAAGGTCCAAGGGAGGGGACCATCAGAGGTGGGCTTGGGAGAGGAGCCCATCCAGTTGCAGTGAATCTTGCCTCCTGGGTTTTCGCACCAGAATGTAAGGCAAGGGCAGAGAAAAAGAGAGAGAGCTGGGCAGTCAGGCAAGAAGAGGGAAATTTATTACAGGGAAAAGAGAGGGTGACTGGCCCTTAAGGAGAACCAGCGTCCTCCTTTTCTGACGGAGTCCTTATACCCCACCAATGAAAAACTCTCTGAAGGGATGATCACGTAGTTGGAGGTCTGGAATCTGGTGGTCTCACAGCTTTGAGAAGATAGGCACCAGTAAGATAAGAGGATGCCATTTGGGCAATTTGGTCAGTCTCAAGGATCACTGTGATTTATTCTTTGTTTGCGAGGTCGACATGACGAGCCGTCTTATCAGTGAGACCCCATGTGGATCCTATCATCTGGGAGGGCAACAGGCTTCTTATAAATCAGCAATCAGTCTCAGCTGGCTTTATGCACAATCTCCTGACCTTCACCAGCTGGTCACTGTGATGGCTGCTGTTTGGTGGACAGAGATGCTCAGGAGAACACTTGTCTCCAAACCTGACCTGCTGCTCTTGTTTTGTTATTGTTTAGTCGCTCAGTCATGTCTGACTCTTTGGAACCCCATGGACTGTAGCCCGCCAGGCTCCTTTGTCCTCGGGATTTCTCAGGCAAGAATACTGGAGTGGGTTGCTATTTCCTTCTCCAGGCGATTGTCCCATCCCAGGGATTGAACCCACATCTCCTGCATTGGCAAGCAGGTTCTTTACCATTGAGCCACCTGGGAAGCCTGACCTGCTGCTGTAGGGAGCTTCTTCTAATCAGCTATTAAAATTGGTTAAAACTAACTTGGCTGCCTGGCAGGGCTGGGTAGGTGGAGACCGACCAAGAGAGGACAGCAGATTACACTATGGGGACTTGTTTTTCTCGTCCTTTTCCTCTGCTTTGTATTCAAGCATTTACTCATCTCTTGGAGAGAGTAACCGGAGTCTTTGTTCTATTATCTTAGGAAAACTTTACAAGGTTTGGACAATAGTGCTGACTGTATTGTGTATGCCCTGTACCACTCAGGCATTCAAGAATTAGCTGAAGATTTGAAATATGAGATTAAGTCAAAGGTGCACACCTGAACACCCAAAGCCAGCAGCTTAAATGTTTCCCAAGAGTCCTTGGATTGACAACAAAAACAACTCCAGGAGACACAGCTGAAAATTCACATCAAGATTCATTGACATTGCCTGATAAACTGGATTTGTCAGTAGGCATCCCTTTTTGCACTTCCCAGGCAGCGCTAGTAGTAAAGAACCTGACTGCCAATGCAGGAGACATAAGAGACAGGGGTTTGATCCCTGGGTTGGGAAGATGCCCTGGAGGACGGCATAGCAGCCCACTCCAATATTCTTGCCTGGAGAATCCCATGGACAGAGAAGCCTGAAGGGGTACAATCCACAGAGTCGCAAAGAGTTGAACATGACTGAAGCAACTGAGCATGCACGCACCTTGCTTTTTTGCAAGGGGGATGGGACCCATGTGGTGAGACATTTGGGCTACAGAGGAGGAAGACCGGAGTCAGGAAATATGAAGACAATTTCTCTCTAGAAAGACTGAAGAGCTGTCAAATCTCCCTGTACCTTTTGGGTGCTGGAGACAGCAAGATCCCATCTCTTCCCCAACTTATTCAGTGAGATGGATGGCTTGAAATCACCCATGGTGGGCACGTACACCCAAGAAGTTGGCCAGCGCTACAAGTCAGAAGGACACCTTTGGAGATTCTGCTGTCAGCACCCACTGCCAAGATCTGTGTCACCCCACTGTTTCAGGCTCAGTCACCCCCAAGCTCAGTCCAACCCTGGTCCATCTGGTCACTATTCCTAGGTTGATCTTAATAAGACAAATCTGACACTGTCACCCTCTGATTCAGTTTCCTTTTAGATAAATGCCCTGCTCCTTGCAGAGGAATTAAAATTCCTTCCTCTCTGACTCCTGCTCACCTTTTCAACCACTTCTATCAGGCAGACTCGTGGGGCTCAGGGGTGGAGAAGGACACAGTTTGTACTTTATCTCCCACTGAGTAGGAGAGACCCGCCCCACCTTAAACAACCCAGGTTTGGGCTGGGACCTAAATGGAGCAGCCTGCACAGTTCCTGAAACCCAGTTCTGAGTCATCTCAAGCCCTGTTTGGGTGAAGTTACCTGGGGCTGCAGTACCCTTGACCTTGGTGCCCAGCAGAAGCACCAGGTTCCATCCCTGGTATGGGAAGATCCCACATATTGCAGAGCAACTAAGCCCGTGCACCACGACTACTGAACCCGAGCTCTAGAGCCCAGGAGTTGCAACTACTGAAGCCTATGTGCCCTAAAGCCCATGCTCTGCAATAAGAGACGCCACCGCCATGAGAACCCCATGTCTCACAACTAGAGAGTAGCCCCTGCTCTCTGCAACTAAAGAAAAACCCACTCCGCAACAAAGACCCAGCTCAGCCAAAAAGAAAGAAATATGTTATTTTTAAAACACACTATTTTAACCATATTTAACTGTATATTTCAGTAGCACTAAGTATATTCATTCCAAAAAAATTTCCCATGCTTCATCACTGTCAACCCCCTCCTTAGACCCCCTGCTCCAGACAACTGAGAATCTTCTCATTATAGTTTTACCTTTTCTAGAATTTTATATACATGAAATGGTACAGTACATTGTCTTTTGTACTTCTTTCATTCATCGCCAAGTTTTGGAGGTTCATCCATGTTGTTGCATGTATCAGTATTTTTCTTCTTTTTATTGCCCAGCAGTGTATCAGAGGATAGGGCTTCCCAGGTGGCTCCGTGGTAAAGAACCCACATGCCAATGCAGGAGACACAACTTTGATCCCTGGGTCAGGAAGATCCCCTGGAGAAGAAAAGGTAACCCACTCTAGTATTCTTGCCTGGGAAATCCCATGGACGGAGGAGCCTGATAGGCAAAGTCCATGGGGATGCAAAGAGTCGGACATGACTTAGTGGCTAAACAACAACAACAACAATATCATAGGATAACTACAGTTTGTCCACTCATCCACTGATGAACATTTGGAGTGTTTTCAGATTTGGGCTGTTAAGAATATGTGGCTATGAATAATGTTGCTATAAACATTTGCATACAAAAAAAGTGAAGTGTCTCTGAGGGCATACATTACCCAGAGCCTCAAGCTACAGTGTCCAACAGTTAATAAAAGTAATCAGCATACGCAAGACAGTATGTGCAAAAGAGAAAAAGAGACAATAGAAGGAAACCCAGCGGGGATTCAAATGATGAGTCAACTGGAGAAGCCTTTGTAAGAACCTGAAGGAATAACAGGATCAAAGGTGTCAAAGACAAGATTGCAATTTTTGGCAGAGAACTAGAAACTCTATAAAAAAAAAAAAGGAAGCAACTGGAAATCCTAGAACTGAAAGATGCCATTAACTGAAACTGAGAAAGAGTTCTCATATATAGGATACTTCCCATGTGGGCAGACTGCCCTGAACACTTTACAGGCATCCACAATGAAGGTTCACCCGTGTGGTCTCCGTGGAGCCTGTCTCGGGTCACTCTTAGGACACAGATTTCACCTGAATGTCCTGTTTCCCTTGAAGTGGGTCTTAGTTATTTCTGTTGTCACTGGTTATAATAGCAGGGCAGGGCTTGGCATGTAGCAGGCACCAGTTATAGCGGTGATGTCTGCAGCTGGGAGGGAAGCTCGGGGTGCTGATGGGGGAGGCAGAGTCCACTCTCTGGCATGGTCATTAACCTCAACTCAGGAAGTGGAGTGAAGGCTGAGCACCAGAAGCGAGACTACATGTAGTCAGAGATGCCGGTAGGGGCTGGCTTCCCAGGTGGAGCTAGTGGTAAAGAACCCTACTGCCAATGCAGGAGATGTAAAAGATGCGGGTTTGATCCCTGGGTTGGGAAGATCCCCAGAGGAGGGCATGACAACCCACTCCAGTATTCTTGCCTTGGAAATCCCACAGACAGAGTAGTCTGGCAGGCTACAGTCCATGGGGTCGCAAAGAGTCAAGACACAACTGAGCAACTAATACACACAATGGATAAGGAAACAGATCCAGAGAGCCCTGGCTCGTTGCCTGGGAGCCCCAGTCCTAAGTGACTCCACTGCCCAGCCCCAGGGACTCCTACCCCCCTGCCCAGACAGGGCCTACATGCTGTTTCATTCCACTCGGGGAGGTGACACAATTTTTGCAGAAATGTTGCATTTGCTCTGAAAGAAGAGCTCTTTAAAGATCTGAGAAAGTTCATTTGCAAACTTCCTCTTTAAAAAAACATTTTTATCAAGACATAACTGACTTATGAGGTACAAATGACATAGGAAATGGCAACCCACTCCAGTATTCTTGCCTGGGAAATCCTATGGACAGAGGAGCCTGGCGGGCTACAGTCTTTGGGTCGAAAAAGAGTTGGACATAACTTAGCATAAACAGCAACAATTGATGTATTACATTATGGGAGTTTCAGATGTACAACACAGTAATACAATTAATTTTTTGCTTTTGCTCGTGATGAGAACTTTTAAGATCCACTCTCCTAGTAACTTTCAAATATGTCATGCAGCCTTCCTTTTTCACAGATTTTACCCTCATTTGAACACAACCTCTGATGGGATGGCTGAAAATAAAGTCAGACTCCTCAAGATCTGCTGCTGTAATAGGGTGTCCCTTGGGTGGGAACCAGGAGACCTGGATTTCTGGCTGTACCTTGCCATGGACGAGCTGTGTGACCTTGGGCAGATGTCTTTGCTTCTCTGGGTCTTCTTCAGAAACAAGGATGGGGTGAGGCAGGATGATGCTGAGTGCCCATCAAGTTCTCAAATGCCACAATCTGTCCTTCTGCACTAGAGGTCCATCCTCCTACCATTGAGATCATGTAGGACCCACTTCAACTCTTCTCTGTCCATAAAGAGGAATATACTTTCCTTTTCCCTGTCTAGAATGTAGGAAGAAAGGAAGTTAATGTTTCTGAATGCCTACTCTGACCCAGAACTTTCACCTTCCAATCAACCAATCTCCCTCCTTCCCTCCATTTCCACTTCCTTTCCCACATTCCTTTGTTCCTTCCTCCCTCTCACATTCCTTCTCTCCCTGTACCCATAAGGATGACATAATCAATCTCATTCTGAGTATGAAGAGGTAGAAGCAGAGACCCAAACAAATGATTGGTTCCAGGTCACACAGGTGGCAAACAGCACGTGCCAGAGGCAGTTTGGGATTCATTTCCATCCCAAATGGGATGTGGAGTTCATCCCATTTTCCCAAGACCCTAACTTCAAAGACATGGATAACAGGAATAGAGTTGGTTTCAAAGTCCCCTGGCAGGAAGTTTACTCTAGAACAGGAGAAAGCAAGCCTCGGGCCAAATCCAGCCACCACCTGTTTTGTAAATAAAGTTGTCCTGGAAACCAATTAGCTTGTGGGTTTGCAGATTGGCTGAGCTTCCCCAGTGGCTCAGTGGGGAAAAATCTGTCTGCCAATGCAGGAGACACGGGTTTGATCCCTGGGTCAGGAAGGTCCCCAGGAGGAAGAAATGGCAACCCGCTCCAGTATGCTTGCCTAGAGAATCCCACGGACAGAGGAGCCTGGTCGGCTGCAGACCGTGTGGTCATAAAGAGTCAGACACGACTTAGTGCCTGCACACATGCACACATTACAGATTGTCTAAGATTGCTTGTCAACTATGACAGGCGAGTAATAATGATGTATGGCCCCAGAAATCCTAAAATGTTTGCCATCTAGTCTTTGTCTGACAGAGTATTTGCCAGCCCCTGGTCCAAGGTCCAACAAGGCCGCCCCTCTTTCAAAGAACACAAAGTGGCCTGAGTCTCGGACGTGCACTGGGAACCCTGCCACTTGGCTTCTTACAAGAGGGGGACATTTCTACTCACATCCAGTTTTTCAAAGCTTCAGGATACCTGTCGGGCAGATGAGGGGCTTGAGTTTTCATTGTGCCCTTCTTCCCAGGAACTGGGTGAAGGGGAAATAGAAATCTCGATTTTGGGGAAATTGCACAGAGGAAAAGGGGAGGGAATGGGTTACGACATCCCATTGCGACACTCGGCAGAGTTGAAAGTGACAACAGCAAGGTTTCTCGTTTTGGAAATGTGCAGGCGTTTCCGTTCGTTTTCGTGGGACAGGCGCCCGCAGCCCGGCTGGGTGAGCGACTCTTTTCTTTATAAGCAGCTCCTCTGGGTCTGAAATGGCAGTCCCCCATCGCCTCGAGGTCACAGGATGGACATCTACATCCACGGTTACCTAATCTGTCTTCTCCTCTTCCTGTTCCGTTCAGAAACAGCCTGCCACCCCTTGGGAAAGAGACGCTGCGAGATGCAAGCCTTCAGGTAAGGCTGACCCCAGGGAAGTGGGGCTGGAGGGATAGAAAAGCGAGGCAGGACACAGCTGTCTGGGGCTGCCCTGGGTTTGGGCTTGAAAGTGAAGTGAAGTGAAGTGAAGTGAAGTCGCTCAGTCGTGTCCGACTCTTTGCGATCCCATGGACTGTAGCCTACCAGGTTCCTCTGTTGGTGGGATTTTCCAGGCAAGAATACTGGAGTGGGTTGCCATTTCTTTCTCCAGGAGATCTTCCCCACCCAGGGATTGAACCTGGGTCTCCCGCATTGTAGACAGACGCTTTACCGTCTGAGCCATTAAGCATCCATTAATAATTAAGGTTAGGGTTAGCTGCCTAAGGTTAGCTAACTAAGGTTGGCTGCCACATCTGTGATCTTTGGCACTTGTATTTAAAAATCTCCCAGATGTGCAAAGCTTGGCTGGAAGCCTGACTTACTTGCCCAGGGGCTCAGGCATCTTGGTGACATAAACGTGCCCAGAGCCATGCTGAGGCTAAAGCCTGGGAGAGTGCTCTGGACAAAGAAACAAAGAGGGTCACTGTGGACAGGACACAGCCCAGAGTTCCAGACTGATGGTTAACAACGCCTGGTTGTGTTGGTACATTAGAGGGTCCAGCTCCCCTGGGGCCTCAGTTTCCCCATCTGTGACCTGGGGTGAATTCTAACCCTACCTGCATTATAAGATTTTGAAAGCCAAAGGCACGGAAAACATTGTGAGTGTTTTGTGAGCAGTAAAGTGTCTGAAAACTATTGTGGTAGGCAGGGGTTTCAGTCGTGTCTGACTCTCAGCGATCCTATGGACTGCAGCCCATCAGGCTCCTGAAAACTATTACGATGATTAAAAACTGGGTCAGGAATGTGGTGAGGTGTCACCATCCCTGCTGTAAAAATAGCAGGCTGTGATGGTGATTAAAACAGAGTGCTGTCTTCATGTGGCCTTTGGGCTCCGATGTCCCAGGACTTGTCGGGATGACCTCACCCTCCAGCTCTCAAAACAGTGTCACACAAAACACTGTCACAATGTTATCTGTGCCTTTGGCTTTCACAACCTTGTAATGCAGGTAGGGTTAGAATTCACTCCAAGTCACAGATGGGGAAACTGAGCCCCCAGGGGAGCTGGACCGCCTGATGTACCAACACAATCAGGAACTGTTAACCATCATTCTGGAGCTCTGGACTGTGTCCTGTCCACAGCGCCCCTCTCTGTTTCTTCTTGCCTGAGGCTACAGGCTGGGACTCTGTGTGCCTGTGTGGGTCCCAGAGAAGCCCCTCCCCTTCCCAGGGGTCTGCCTTGACCTCCTCCCATTGGCTGGGATCTCCAGAAGGCCTCTAGAAAGGAACATTTAATCCTTTCAGATGGAATTCAACTCATCCAGGAGCTAAGAATAGTCATGAAAGGTCAAAAGCTCATTCCAGCCAAGAACTTTACGGTTTGACTGACCCCCTCTCTCTGAGCTCATGGGCTCTTCAAGGTCACCTGATGAGACAGGTGTTGCCAGGCCCCTTTCACAGGTGAGGAGATGAGGCACAGGTCCAAGGTCATGCTGGGGGATGGGGGCAGCAGGGAGTGAAGTGTCCACATCCTGGCTGGGGCCCTGTTACTCCATCTCACAGCTACAAGCCCTGCTCTCAGACAGAGAGGCTCTTCACCAAGAAGAAAAAACAGGGAGCCAGAAACAGGCCACAGGGTGAACTGGAAGGGAAGCTGACTTGTCAGTAGGGAACAGACTTTGGGGACAAGTCTTCATGGTCTAAGGCTTGGAGTGAGTTAGCTGCAATGGGGCCTCACCCTTGAAGCTTCTAGCTCTGTGCTGTGGGGGCCACTAATCTCAGATGACTCTTGAGATTTTCATTTAAATTCATAAAAACATACAAGAAAATAAAAAATTGGGGACTTTCCCTGGTGGTTCAGGGGTTAAGACTCTGTGCTTCAATGCAAGGGGTGTAGGTTTAATCCATGGTCTGGGAACTAAGATTCCACATGCTGTGTGACCAAAAAAAAAAAAAAAAAAATTAGAAAATATGCAGATCCTCAATCATACCACATTTCAAGACCTCAATAGCTGCATGTCTCAATAGCTGCAAGTGATTGATGGCTACCATATTGGATGGTGCAGACAAAGAACATGTCTACACCCAGGAAGTTTATTAATGGTCCTAATCTAGAGTCTGCTTTGCTGAAGTAGGAGGTGGCTGCTTGGGAAGCTGAGGATGAGAAACAAGGTGAGAAGAGGGGTAGAAGGCAGGCACATGGCCTACCAGATCTGGGATTTGGGTCTGTCTCTTAACCAGTGTTGACCTCAGACTTCACAGTCATGCTATGGGTGTGTTTAATTCCACACCCTTGGGAGAAAACTGAACACACTCTGGGGAATACAGAGAAGGGGCTGGGCACTCAGCAGCTGTCCACTATAGCTGGGTCCTTCTGTTTTTCAGGATCTGGGATGTCAACCAGAAGATCTTCTACCTGAGGAATAACCAATTAGTTGCTGGATACTTGCAAGGACCAAATACTAAATTAGAGGGTGAGTGGTGGCCAGGAAGGTCAATGCTGAGTGGGCACCGGTCACTTTGCCCAGGAGTTTGCAGCATTGTGGCTTGACCCTGGGAATTTTAGGTACCATGTCTTAATCCCTGTTGGTTCTTTGTGGCCACGTTTGAAGCTAGAGAGGCCTGGCCACTGAAGGACACATATGAGGGGAGCCTCAAGAAGATAGAAAAGGTAGAACCTAGGTTGGGAGCCACCACCTATGGACACCATGATCCCCGGGCCATAAATGGGAGGGCAGGGCCCAGAAGGCAAGACCAGCCCTTTTCTTCCTCTAGTGCCTGGGAAGCCCGTGTTTCTGTGTGTTCAAACTCTCACTCCCACCTAAAACTAATACACCATCCACAGGCTGGGTTATATCTCTTAATCTTGGACACCACATTGAGTCATATTCCAGATCCATGTCAACCTGGATGAATTTGAACAAGGTTCACTCACTCTGTTCCTTGGTTTTCCCCTTAGTAAGAGAAGGGCAATTGGTTGATAGGATATGGGTTTCTTCCAGCACCAGCCCTCTAGGATGTTTTCACGTCCTTGTTGGGTAGTCTGGTATAGTAGAATGGCATGATCCCCATTCTTGTTCTCTGCCCCTTCCTCACTCTAAAGGGTGTGAGACCCACTTTTCCTGTCCTCTGGTAACTCTCCGAATAAGGATGTTAAAGCACAGAGAAACAGAGGTCTTCACTCCCAATGAGTGCATGGAGACCACCACGGGAAAAAAATGGGTTCAAACCCACCCAGGCTTCTGTGGACCAAGCCGTGGGGCCCCACTCATGATATCATGTACTGGGCCCCATGGGCAGCACACCTGTGGACCTAGAGGACAGGGGTCCTGGGGAAGGGGGTGTGTGCATGTGGTCAATCATGTCCGATTCTTGTGATCCCATAGACTGTAGCTCACTAGGCTTCTCTGTCCATGAGATTTTACAGGCAAGAGTACTGGAGTGGCAACGTTGCCATTTGCTCCTCCAGGAGATCTTCCCAACCCAGGGATAAAACCCTTGTCTCTTGCGTTACTGCATTGGCAGGTGGATTCTTTACTACTGAGCCACCTGGGAAGTCCAGGGAAAGAAGGGAAGGGTAGCAATCACTTGGAGCAGAATTTAGGCACCTTGGTCCTTGAGGAATAGCTAGATAATGTGCTTGGTTTAATCTTCTGTTTGGATCCTGACCAAGAAGATGGGGTCTCACTGTCCTTCTGACCTTGGGGTTTTAATCTGCTTGTTTTTTCAGTTGCTAGGTTGTATTTGACTCTTTAACAACCCCATGGATGGTAGCCTTCCAGGTTCCTCTGTCCATGGATTGCCTAGGCAAGAATATTGGAGTGGGTTGCCATTTCCTTCTCCAGGGGATCTTCCCGACGTGGGCATCAAACCCTTGTCTCCTGAATTGCAGAAGTATTCTTTACCACTGAGCCACCAGGGAAGCCCAGGATTTTAGTTAGGGGAACAGAAAAGTCCCCAGGGAGAGTCCAGCCTGCTGTGTCTTCTCCATCTCTGCCTCCTCTTCTCTACAACCTGAACTTCCCCTTTGTTCTTCCCCAGAGAAGATAGATGTGGTACCCATCGAACCCCATACTATGTTCCTGGGGATCCATGGGGGGAAGCTGTGCCTGGCCTGCGTAAAATCTGGAGATGAGATCAAGCTCAAGTTAGAGGTAAGGACCTGCCTCAGACAACAACCATCCCCAAACTCAGTGTCTTAAAACAAGCACAGCGTGTTCTTTCTCATGATTCTGGGGGTTGACTAGGATCAGCTGAGCAGATCTGTGCCCCATGGCGTAACTGAGTTCCCTCCTGCAGCCACATTCAGCAGGGAGCTTGGCTGGGGCTCATCCTCCAGGTTCTCCTTCCACACGGTCTCACTGATTTCAGTTGTCAGCTTAAGCTTCCTTACAGAATGGTGGTTGGTTTCCAAGAGGGATAACTCCAAAAAGGCAAGCCTTAGTGTGCAAGCACTTACTAAACTTTTGTTTGTATCATACCATTAATGTCCAGTTAACTAAAGCTTGCCATGTGGCTAAGTCTAGCCTCAATGAGAGAGGGGGTTTCCAGGATGAGGACACCAGGAGGCATGGCTCCTTTGGGGACCTCAGCCTCTGTGTGTTACTCTCTTGCCCAAGGGCCACTAACCCACTTGGACTTGCCCTCTTCCAGTAAAGCCAACCTTTGGGACCATTCTTTTCCAGCCCTTATCTACTCGAATCCATGAGTTGGCATTCCCTTCTAGGGCCTTGTGCACCTGTGCAACATTAATGGGCTATCAGCCCTGGAAAAAGAGAGCTTTCTATCAGGGGACTGTTGGACGAAATCTTAACCCAAATGAGAGTGGCTGTAACTGTGGCATTGTCCTTTCTGTCCACTAGTGAACAGGCACTTTAGTGGAAAGTGACTGCCTGCTTTGTGTGGAGTAGCAATGACCAGGATATTGTAAATAATGTGGACTGCCATACCCTTCCCAGCTGCTGCACTCTCCCGTCTCTCAGAGGTGCAGACATGACAGAGTCCAGCCTCCACAGGCCTTGGTCTCTGTTGATGGGACCATGTGCTTGTCAAACATATTGACCCAAGGCTACAGTGGCCAGATGTCCCCAAATCAAGGTGTAAGCATGGGACAACCTTCTTGTATCAGGCTGTCCTGAGACCCAGGACACTTTTGCCAGGCCAGTATTTCCCCAGCACTTACTCTGGGCAGCCAGATGGCCAGGTGGGCTGCAAGGACCTTTATGCTCCTCTGCCCTCACTTGCTTCTTCTTGACTTCCAGGCCGTGAACATCACTGACTTGAACCAGAACAGGGAGCAGGACAAGCGCTTTGCCTTCATCCGCTTCGACAACGGGCCCACCACCAGCTTTGAGTCAGCTGCCTGCCCCGGCTGGTTCCTCTGCACATCACTGGAGGCCGACCAGCCCGTGGGCCTCACCAATATGCCCACAGAGGCCCTCAAGGTCACCAAGTTCTACTTCCAGCAGGACTAGTCATGGTGCTCAGCCTTTCCTGTCCCCAGTCCCAGCACGTCCATGACTCCAGAGATGCCTGTCCACTCTGCTCAGGGTCTCCTGGGTGTTGTGGGGCTCAGCAGGGTGCCGTTGGCTGGGGGGACCTTCAGAAGGAGGTACAAGAGCCCTGGGAACAAGACCCAGTCTCCAACCTCCTCCGTTCACCCAGCCTTCCTCCACCCAGCCTCCCTCCACAAGGTCTTTTTAAAGTGCAGATGGAACCCCAGTCCTACTCAAAACCCTCAGGGTGGCCCGTGTCTTCAGGATAAAGTCCACACCCTGTGGCCAGCTCCAGTTCTGCCTCCTTTCTCACCCCAGATCCCCAGGCGCTCACTTCCCTCCCCCTAAGCGGCTTCCATTTTCTGTTTTGCAAAGTGGTGCTACTCCAGGGGCAAGATTTTTAGGGTCTGTAGCAAAATGGGAAATAAGGATTTCCTGGTATCTTTTTCTTTTTTAAAAAAAAATTCTTAGTATCTTTTTGTTAAATTAAACCAACTTTGAAAGAGAGTCTTTTATTTGGAAATTATGTCCTTTCTGGAAGGGAGTAGAATATTAAAATAGTCCCATGTTTAGGAAGTGATGTTGAAAGGAGATGATAGCATTTCCTTTTTTATCTCTTATTTTTGTGATGCCCTAACCTGTACCTGGGTTGGGAATATCCCCTGGAGAAGGGAATGGCCACCCACTCCACTCTTATTGTCTGGAAATTTCCATGGACAGGGGAGCCTGGAGGGCTACAGTCCATGTGGTCGCAAAGAGTCGGATACCACTGAGCAATTAACGCTTTCACTTTTCAACCTGTAACAATGAAAAGTTGGCATAATGCGTTGGTCTCCTAGTTTTTGTTTTTTTTCTGGAATGTTCTGGGATGTCTAGAACCTCTGGCCCAGGCCCTGAGCACGCCCTCCACTCCAGACCTCCTGCAGCTCCCTGCAGTGCTGTCCCCCTGCCCCCCGCCACCCCCCACAACCCTTTCATCAAAAGTCCCCCTGCTCCCAAGACACCACACAAATGTGGCTTCTCCTGACCTCCCGGGAGGAATGAATCACTCCTTGACTATTTTAGCACTTCTGATTCCCTGAGACTTGTTTGGAAGATGTGCCCCTGTCTGTCTCCTCACCAGCCTGTGAGCCCCTGGGAGCAGCGACTGTGACCTCCCCCGTCTCAGGTCTCCCCTGGGGCCGAGCACACAGCCTGGCCTCAGCAGGTGCTCAGTGAATGTGTGTTGTATATGTTGAGTGGAAAGTGTCCTGTTCTCTGTGACTTAAGCTTTGTTTTAAGATAAAAACTTGAAACCTCATCATCTGTGGCCTTGCTGAGCTTGGGGCAAAGAGAACTGGAAGTGGGGGTGGGTTAAGGACAGGTCTTTTAAACCCCTGGGATGGGCCTGGCTACCTCTCCTGAGTCCCTTTCTCCTGGGGTCTCACTCTCCTTGGAGAACAGAAGAGCAGATCTCTCTGCTAGAAGGTTGCAGAAGCATCATCCACAATAGCCCCCAACTATAAACAACCTAAATGCCTACCCCAGAAGAATGAACACATGGGGATTTCCCTGGTGGTCCAGTGGGTAAGACTTCACACTTCCAGTGCATGGGGTCCAGGTTCCATCCCTGATCAGGGAACTAGATCCTACATGCTACAATGAAGATCGAAGACCCTGCATACCACAACTAAGACCGAGTGCAGCCAAATAAATAAATAGATATAAAATTATTAAAGAAAAGAGTTAACACGTAAATCATGTACACATAAAATTATTCATGTACATTCATACATGTATAGTCATTCATACATACTCAATTCACATAAATCATGTACATTCATACATCTACATTCATTCATACACACTCAACAGCAAAGAAAATGGATAAAACAAAATTGGCTGTGATCACAAGATGGGTGAATCTTATAGACATCATGTGGGGTTTAAGAATCACAAAAGTATGCTGAGAGCACAATTTCATTTATATAAAGTTCAAAACAGACAGATGGAGTGGTTGTGCAGAGGGCTGCAGAAAGAGTTGTGCCCACTAAGAGCAGCAAGGATGCGCTACCTGAAAGCTGGGCAGTGGCCAGAGAGGCCAGGCAGCATGCTATCTCTTGGCATGGATGTGGTTGGGGGCTTTCTGTGTGTATGGTATATTCACAGTTTTGAAATGCCTAAAAATAAAAAACCTTGCCCCCCCCCCACCTCCATCCTGGTATGTTAAGGGAAGGGGGCATCTGGGAAATGGTGAGATTAACAGGTGGAGGACTTCCCTGGTGGCTCAGTGGTAAAGAATCTGCCTGCCAATGCAGGAGACTTGGTTCCATTCGTGATCTAGGAAGATCCCACACATCGAAGAGCAATTAAACCCAAGAGCCACGACTATTGAGCCTGTGCTCTAGAGCCCTGGAGCCACACCTACAGAGCCCATGTGGAGCAACTACTGAAGCCATCTCACCCTAGAGCCTGTGCTCTGCAACAAGAGAAGCCATCCCAATGAGAAGCCTGAGCACCACAAATAGAGAGTAGCCCCTGCTCGCCACAACTAGAGAAAAGCCTGAGCAGCAACGAAGACCCAGCACAGCCAAAAATAAATAAATAAGATTACAAAAAACAGTCACAGGTGGAATGTTGAATTTGACCCCATGAGATAGAAATGAAGGATTATAAGAATGATGGTTTATCAAACACATCTCCACTAAGTAGAGTTGGGCCAGCAAGGGGCGCTGTCCCTTCCTGGGACTATGCTGACCTCTGGGCTTGGTTCCAGGGTGGGGGTGGGGGATTCCTAGAGTCAGACCCCGCTGGGTCCAGAGCCTGCTGTGTGATTTTGGCCACGTCGCCTTTCTCCTTAAGGCCTACTTCCTCCTTGTCCCAGGAGAGTGTTGATTTAGATCAGAGTTTTCCAAACAGAGCTCCATGCATGCCTCTCTGAGGTCCCTGGAAACAAAGTCCATAGAGGGGAGGCTGAAAGGCTGGGCTCGAACCCTAAAACCCCACTCCCACCCAGCCCTCTGCTTCCCAAACTCAACTTCCCTGCAGGGCTTTTGAAGAGGAGATGTTGATGCTGAAAACAAAGGAAACCAAGTAGATGAAAGGCAACTAACTGGAGAAAATCTTTAAGATTTTGTCTAGATGCTGGATCCTAAGATGATAATGAGGTTGCCCTACCTTAGCTTTCTCCTCCTCCTGTGTAACAGGGAAGGAACCACATGCTCCATGGGGATGATACAGGATAAAGTGAGACAATATGAGTGAAATTCTGTGTGTGACAAAAGTGTGAGTGTTGCGATATTTTCAATCATGGTAAAAGGAGGAAGTTCAAGTCAGAAAACTCTTCCAGGCCTAATGGTGACAATTATGTTAGTCGCTCAGTTGTGTTGGACTTTATGCAACCCCATGGACAATAGCCCATCAGGCTCCTCTGTCCATGGGATCCTCCAGGTAAGAATACTGGTGTGGGTTGCCATTTCCTTCTCCAGGGGATCTTCCCAACCCACAGATCGAACCTGGGTCTTCTGAACTGCAGGTGGAGTCTTCACTTTCTGAGCCACCAGGGAAGCCCAGAAGCTTCCAAATGATACTGCAGCTGCTATACCATGGACCACACTTTGAGCAACAAGGTGTTTTTTTTTTTTTAAAAATATGCTTATACAAGTAACTTTATTTTGGGGGGCTCCAAAATGACTGCAGCCATGAAATTAAAAGACGCTTACTCCTTGGAAGAAAAGTTATGACCAACCTAGATAGCATATTCAAAAGCAGAAACATTACTTTGCCAACAAAGGTCCATCTAGTCAAGGCTATGGTTTTTCCAGTGGTCATGTATGGATGTGAGAGTTGGACTGTGAAGAAAGCTGAGTGCCGAAGAATTGATGCTTTTGAACTGTGGTGTTGGGGAAGACTCTTGAGAATCCCTTGGACTGCAAGGAGATCCAACCAGTCCATTCTGAAGGAGATCAGCCCTGGGTGTTCTTTGGAAGCAATGATGCTAAAGCTGAAACTCCAGTACTTTGGCCACCTCGTGCGAAGAGTTGACTCATTGGAAAAGACTCTGATGCTGGGAGGGATTGGGGGCAGGAGGAAAAGGGGACGACAGAGGGTGAGATGGCTGGATGGCATCACCAACTCGATGGACATGAGTTTGAGTGAACTCCGGGAGTTGGTGATGGACAGGGAGGCCTGGCGTGCTGCGATTCATGGGGTTGCAAAGAGTCGGACACGACTGAGTGACTGAACTGAACTGATACAAGTAACATAGTTTTTAAAAAATCATGTATTTGATTGTACTCAGTCTTAGTTATGGCATGCTGAATCTTTAGTTGCAGCATGTGGAATCTAGTTCCCTGAGCAGGGATCAAACCCTGGTCCCCAGCATTGGAAGCATGGAGTCTTAGCCACCAGACTACCAGGGAAGTCCCTGAAGTGTTCTTAAAAGAGGAAAAGCTTTAAGCCATCCTCAAGCTGCTAGAATGCCAGACACACAAAACTTTCTTCTGTTTAGTTCCATGATATAAACCAAGATGGGCTTCCCTGGTGGCTCAGATGGTAGAGTATGCCTGTAGTGTGGGAGACTGGGGTTTGATCCCTGCGTTGGGAAGATCCCCTGGAGAAGGAAATGGCAACCTACTCCAGTATTTGCCTGGAAAATCCCATGGATGGAGGAGCGTGGCAGGCTACAATCTGTGGGGTCGCAAAGAGTTGGACACAACTGAGTGACATGTCCGTATCCCAAGAACTCAGCTTGGGAGATACTGAGTGCTCCATAAACATTTGATGAATAAATAAACTAGCCACTGACATCTCAGTAGGGATTAATGTATTGTATTGGTCAGAAAATTTGAGCAGACAGAAGCCTTGGACCAGGGAAGTTTTGAAAGAAGCCTATACAGAGTGAAGTAAGCGAGAAAGAAAAACACCAATACAGTATACTGCTACTGCTGCTAAGTCACTTCAGTCGTGTCCAACTCTGTGCGACCCCATAGACCGCAGCCCACCAGGCTCCCCCATCCCTGGGATTCTCCAGGCAAGAACACTGGAGTGGGTTGCCATTTCCTTCTCCAATGCATGAAAGTAAAAAGTGAAAGTGAAGTCGCTCAGTCGTACCTGACTCTTAGCGACCCCATGCACTGCAGCCTACAGGCTCCTCCATCCATGGGATTTTCCAGGCAAGAGTACTGGAGTGGGGTGCCATTGCCTTCTCCGTATACTAACGCATATATATGGAATTTAGAAAGACGATAACAATAACCCTGTATACGAGACAGCAAAAGAGACACTGATGTATAGAACAGTCTTTTGGACTCTGTGGGAGAGGGAGAGGGTGGGATGATTTGGGAGAATGGCATTGAAACATGTATAATATCATATATGAAACGAGTCGCCAGTCCAGGTTCGATGCACGATACTGGATGCTTGGGGCTGGTGCGCTGGGATGACCCAGAGGGATGGTACGGGGAGGGAGGAGGGAGGAGGGTTCAGGATGGGGAACACGTGTATACCTGTGGTGGATTCATGTTGTATATGGCAAAACCAATACAATATTGTAAAGTTAAAAAATAAAATAAAATAAAAAGAAAGAAGCCTAGCAAAAGGGAAAGGACTCTGTTAGGAGGAGGTTTAAGGATTAGGAGGCTTTGCAATGAAAAGATCTGACCATCAGGTGGCAGTAGCACACACAAGCTATATTAGGCGTCCCTGATGGTTCAGCGGTAAAGAACTCGCCTGTCGATGCAGGAAATGCAGGAGACAAGGGTTTGATCTCTGAGTTGGGAAGATCCCCTGGAGCAGAAAATGGCAGCCCACTCTAGTATTCTTGGCCGGGAAATTCCATGGACAGAGGAGCCTGGCAGGCTACCGTCCAGGGGGTTGCAAAGAGTTGAACATGACTGAGTGACTGACCAAGCACACACGCTTCTCAGGAGGTACATCACAGCAGGGGTCTGTCCAAAGGCCACACAGAAGTGGGTCTCTACTTAGGAGGAGAGCAAGCCGACTCGGGGGAAGGGGCTCCTGTGTGTGTAAGTGATGTCACTCTGTAGCGCAGTTGGGAATCTCTGGGTCAGAAATCTCCAAAGGACAGCAGCAGCTTGGGGATTTTGTGACCTGGGGCTCATTCCCAGCTAGCAAATGCTGGGTATACTTTCCTGGGATATGCAAAGCAAGTGGGCTTGAAATGGCTCAAAATCTCTTTATCTGGGTGATACTTAACACAGTTAGGCAGTGGCTCACAGAGCTCAGCCTGCTGTGAAGAAAGGACCACACATACAGGCCATCTTTGGCTCATGGATAGAACACAGGGCCTGGGCAGCAAGGAAAATGAGGCTTTGTTGGGACGTCCGTGGTGGTCCAGTGGCTGAGACTCCATGCTCCCCATGCAGGTGGCCCAGGTTTGATCCCTGGTTGGGGAACTAGATCACATGTTGTTTATTCCCCAAGTCTAGTCCAACTCTTTGCCACCTGATGAACTGCAGCACCTCAGGCTTCCCTAATCCCTCACCATCTCCTGGCGTTTTCCCAAGTTCATATTCACTGAATCAGTGATGCCATCCAACCATCTCATCCCCTGTCGTTAACTCATCCTTTTGCCTTCATCCTTTCCCAGCATCAGGATCTTTTCCAAAGAGTCGGCTCTTCAGATTAGCTGGCCAAAGGATTGAAGCTTCAGTGTCAGCATCAGTCCTTTCAGTGAGTATTCAGGGTTGATTTCCTTTAAGAGTGACTAGATCATATATGCTGCAACTAAAAAAAAAAGAGAGATCCTGCATGCACAACGAAGATCAAAGATTCCATGTGCTGCAACGAAGATGGAGCCAAATAAATTAAAATAAAATATTTTAAAAATAAAGTGAGGCTTTGTACAATTAAAATGCAGGACAAGGGTGACTAGGAGGTGGGGGACTCAGGTGGGGGAAAAAAGTAATTTAAAAGTCTTTTCCTGTCACTTCCAGCCTGATTGCACTATAAGATCACAGAATCAAAGAACAGGTAATTTGTACATTTGACACTGAACACACACGGATCCAATCTTTAAGACTTTCACAGAATAGTCAGGGTTTCTTTACTAACTAGCTGGTGAACTTGCCCAAGTGACCTCTCCTCTCTAGGCCTCAATTTTCTCACATAAAATAGGAAAGGGTTGGATCTGTAGTTCTTATTAGGTTCATGGGCAGAACTTAAAAATAAATGATGCCAACACCCAGTCCCAGTTCCCAGAGACTGGCTTGAGGGTGGCCTAGGAGTGAAACTTGGGCATCAGTGTGCCAGCGCCAAGACCCCCCGGACCAGAAGGCTCTTGACTCAAGGACCCTGACACCAAGACTTCCTGCTGCTTCTTCCAAGTCACCTGTATCTGGTGCCTGGCAGAGGCTTAAAATGCAAAGAAGGGAAATGGTCCTTAACTTCAGAGACAGCCTCCAGAGAAAGTCAGTCGAATCTTTTGACCATATTTTAATTTGGGTTGAAGATGGTGTTACTGAACTAAACTTGGTCCTCTGTTCACCTGCACACAGTGAAGTCAATCTACTGACATTCAGTTGTGGTGAAGGAAAATTCAGTGTTTATTGCAGGGCACCCAGTAAGGAGTCTGGCGGGTGATACTCAGATTAAAGAAAGGGTGAGAGAGAGTTGGGCTTCCCAAGTGGTGCCAGTGGTAAAGAACCCAACTGTCAGTGCAGGAGATGTAAGAGACGTGATTTCGATCCCTGGGTCTGGAAGATCCCCTGGAGGAGGGCATGGGAACCCACTTCAGTATTCTTGCCTGGAGAATCCCAAGGACAGAGAAACCTGGCGGGCTATAGTCCATGGGGTCGCAAAGAGTCAGACATGACTGAGGCGACTTCACGCGCACGAGGGAGAGGGTTACTGAGTGTGTGATCAGCTTGTGACCATCAACATTCTTCTGATTGGTTGTTCGTGAGGTAATTGGGAGTCAACATCATCACCTGTCTAGTTCCAACCAGTCTGAGGTCTCTGTGCTTGTGAGTAGCATACAGTTGACTTCTTCTACCTGGTGGGGGTTTCAGTGTCTGCAAAATAGCTCAAGAATATGGTTCAGAATATTATCTCTAGCCCTTGAGAAGAAACTAAAAGTCCTTGACTTTATTTAATGAATAAACTATTATTATTTTGTCTTGCTTGAATATTTTCCTTTGTTTCTGTATATTCCCACTCCTCTGATTACATTTCTTCTCTGGAACTCAAGAAAGGTATATAAGGCTAATTTTTTTCCCTACATTATAAGTGGCAGGCAGGGAACACTGTCGAGGCGGGCTCTGTCCTGGGAACCCGCTTTTCTTTGATACTCTTCAATCTTGACGGGGAAGAGGTATGGGAAAGGAATAAAGTTTTGATGGAGAGATTAATCATAAACTCAGCAGAGGAACTCAATTTTAGGGGAATTCAGCTTTAGTAGAAGAAGTTTTTCTATTTTCTCAGTCTAAGACAGTTTGAGCTTAACTTCTGGGGGGCATAGATTGTGCTCTAATAGAAGGTGTTCAGTCGAGGCAAAATTTTTGCAAATTTTGGGGAAACCAAAACATTTTGTGTTTTTTCTTCATATAACTATGAAATCCCTAAGTCAGAATGGCAAATCTCAACATGCTCGATACTAAACTCAGTTGTCAGAAAAGTTTGGAGAGACAGTGAAATACTCTATTTCTATTGGGCTTCTTAGCCTGAGAAAACTTAGATAGAGGGATGGTCAACTTTCAAAAGAAAGTTTTGCCTCTGGGTTTACCATCCTTACTGTGGTGGTTGTTTAAAAAGCAGTTCAAGAAATATCCACCAGGGGTCAACATTTTCCTGAAGATAATCCTATTATTCTCTTCCCATCTTAGTTCTGGGAAAAATCTTGAGAAGAAAAATATATAGTTCAATTCATGCTCTCGGGAGTGAAAGTCAAGTCTTTTAAAGATTTCCTAAGCAAAAGCTGTTTTTTTTCCCTCCAGGGAAAGTTTTTTCTCCTATTAATTGAGCTGCAGTTTAATCCTGACTTGGACTATTTACATGTAGGATTTGACCCTTGACAAGTATCCATCAAATGTTGTCTGTGCTTACCTATGTCTAGTCTCCAAAGGGATTCTAAGGGCTTCTCTTCTCCCAAGAGATTCTAAGGGTCTTTTTATACATACTTGAAAGTCAACAGGGACTTTTCTGGTTGTTCAGAGGTTAAGACTCTGCCTTCCAATACAGGGGGCATGGGTTTGATCCCTGGTTGGAGAACTAAGATCCCACATGCTGTGCAGTGTGGCCAAAAATTAAACAAGAAAAAAGAAAAGAAAGCCAACAAACTGTGGTCCTGTTTCTAGCTGAGGACCTCTTACCTGGATGATTGATTGACATGTGGAATGAACCCTACCCCACCTCCACCCAAGGGAGTACACACACTCATCTTGCCAGAACTCAACACAGAAGTTCCAGCATCATGTCTGCAAGGAAGACAGGCATGTTTTCATGTTGGTCGGTGGTGTCTGGTGCTCTCTATAATACATAAACAAAAAGGTCAAGACCCTCATTACCATGAGGAGTTGATCCATAGAGGTAACAGCCGTGCCTGCATCCTCTCCCCAAGGAAAATCCACACAGATTGGATGACTAAGAAAACTTGACTCAGAGACAGAGCAGAGGAATGATCTTGGTGGCCAGTGAACTCAGACTGCTGCTTCTGGTACTTCACCTTCACTCCAAGGGCCTTCCTCCCATGTCCTGGAGTCAGGCACTCCCCTCCAAGGGCCGTGATGGAGTCACTCCTCCACCTTCTTCTCTCTCCTTGGTACTGTTTCTTATGTGGTCATGCACATTTTCTTTCCTTTTATCACAGGCCATGAAGCTGGAGCATGGGGAGCAGGGAGAGGGAGTAGGGACTAGTTCCTGCAGGGCTTGGCCAGTAATGTTTAGATGTATAGCCTATCCTAAGTGAGAAGGTTGGGCTTCCCAGGTGGTGCTAGTGCTAAAGAATCTGCCTGCCCATCCAGGAGACCTAAGAGATGCAGGTTTTATCCCTGGGTCAGGAAGATCCCCTGGAGGAAGGCATGGCAACCCACTCCAGTATTCTTGCCTGGAGAATCCCATGGACAGAGGATCCTGGCAGGCTTCATTCCATGGGGTCACAAGGAGTCAGACATGACTGAAGCAACAGAGCACGCACACACACAAGGTGGGAGCAATCTGAGCCCTATCCCTTCACCACCCTACACCCTGCTTCAGAGTGCCCGCTCTACTCGTCTGCACCACCTAACTCCTACTCAATTTTCAAATCTAGGCTTTTGGGCAACTTTTTCCATGAAGACATTGAGGACCATCTATGCCATCCCTCATTAAGTTATATAGATAGATAATTTCATTATTTATTTATTATTTTGGCTAGGCTGGGTCTTCATTGCTCACAGGCTCTTCTCTAGTTGTGGCAAGCAGGGGCTACTCTTTAGCTGCAGTGCGAAGACTTCTCATTGTGGTGGCTTCTTTTGTTGCAGAGGACAAGCTCTAGGGTCCTCAGGCTTCGGTAGTTGTGGCACGTGGGTTCAGGAGTTGAGACTCCTGAGCTCTCAAGTACAGGCTCAATAGTTGTGGCACATGGGCTTAGTTGCTCTGCAGCATGTGGGATCTTCCCAGATCAGGGACGGGATCCATGTCTCCTGCATTGGCAGGTAGATTCTTTATCACCTAGCCACCAGGGAAGCCAAGGGACTAAGTGTTTTGCATTTTGCAATCCCCAAAGCACTTGGCCACTTACCTGAAACTGATTAAAGGTTTCTCCCCATGAGGAAGTAGAGAGTTCCTATGAAAATTTTTCCTAAGCCTAAATGGTATGAAGTGAAGAAGCAATTACCTTAGGACACATCTTGCTAACAGATGCGCAAGATAAATTGAGATAAAGCACAGATGCTCATAGATACAGTTCAAAGTTACTGCTGAGAGACCGAGTGTAGTTCCCAAGAAAGGAACTCAGGGGTGCTTAGGTGCTGCTAAGGCTTCTGTAACAGCTGGCTACAAAACAACCACTGATGTTATTTTTGGTTTTCTCCTTTTTTTTTTTTTTTTGTAAAAGCAAAAATCCTCTTTGGATTCCATCGGCAAAAACAGTAAATTTTTTGTAAATCTTTTGTAAAAAGAAGTGGTGTCAAGCAGACTTTCCAAAAGCAGGGGGTACCTGTAAAACTTTCTGTAAACACATTAGGAGCACATTAATTTCATGTGCACCTCCCCTTTACTCTTCTCTTTTCTTAGAAGACTCTGCCCCAGAGATCCACCTGGCTTGTTTCATCTTCTGACTCTTTGCGACCCCATGGACTGTAGCCCACTAGACTCCTCTGTTCATGGGATTTCCCAGGCAGGAATACTGGAGTGGGTTGCCATTTCCTTCTCCAGGGGATCTTCCTGACCCAAAGATCGAACCCAAGTCTCATGCCTTGGCAGGCAGGTTCTTTATTGCTGAGCCATCAGGGAAGCCCACTCCCATATCAGTACCTGATTATTAATTCAAAAATGTTCTTCATGGAGCATGCTGTTGGTCCCTCACTCATGTCTGACTCTTTGGATTATAGCCCGCCAGGCTCCCCTGTCCCTGGAACTCTGCAGGCAAGAGTACTGGAGAGGGTTGCCATTCCTGGAGCACGGGCTCTACGTCAATTCCAGGTGCTGGAGACATCACACAGAGCGCCCCCTAGCTCAGCCTGGAGTGGAAACCAGTTCCAACACACGGAAAATTAATAGTATTTTCCCATAATTACTTTGTATGTTCAGATTTTGCCTTCTTTCTTGTCTTAGGGGGTGAATTGGGAAAATAACGATTCCTTCTCCTGAGGGGACTATGTTCCTGTTGTGAAAGCCACAAAAATCTCGGTGGAGCTACTGAAGCTTCCTGAGGCTCATTATATACATTTGAGAAACCCAAATCATAATACTTCTCAGAGTTGTTTGGACAATTAAATAACATGTGTGAATGTCCTGTATATAAAAAAGCATTATTAAAATGCTATAACCCAAGTGTCTCCAGCTGTCTCCAGCTTGCAGAAGCAAAGTGCAGGATGGGTGCTAGGGTCCTGATCCAACTCCCCTAAGCCCCTCACTGTCCCCTAGTATGAAGCCAGCCCCACCCAGTAATTCCAGATGACCCAGTAGGGGGACCTTCATTCCTGTCTGTCAGAACCTCCATCCCCCAATCTCCTTCCACTTCCCTCCTCTCCTTATCTATCAACATCTGTGCCTGGGGCAATCTCACCAAATGATCCCAGAATCCCCAATTCTTCAGATACGCAGTTAGTTACAGTGTTAGTAATCACTCAGTCATGTCCAATTCTTTGTGACCTCATGGACTGTGACCTGCCAGGCTCCTCCATCCCTGGGGTTCTCCAGGCAAGAATACTGGCGTGGGTAGCCATTCCCTCTCCAGGGGATCTTCCCTATCCAGGGATCAAACCTGAGTCTCCAGCATTGCAGACAGATTCTGTCCTGTCTGAGCTACCAGGCAAGCCCCATTGTAAACCCAGATAGCTTTAAAAATTATTTTGGACTTTGAGGGGGTTTCTGGAAGAGATTAGCATTTGAATGGGTAGACTGGGTAAAGCAAGTGGCCTTCACTAATGCCTGTGGACATCATCCAATCTACTAAGGGTGTGAATAGAACAAAAAGGCATAAGAAGGACAATTTGCTCTCTTTGCTTGAGTTGAGAGTATCATCATCCGTTTGATCATCGCAAAAGCAAGAGAGTTCCAGGAAAACATCTATTTCTGCTTTATTGACTACGCCAAAGCCTTTAGACTTGGGCTTCCCTGGTTCTCAAGTCTCTGGACTCAGACTGGGACTCATAGCAGTCAGTTCCTTGTTCTCCAGCTTGCAGATGCCAGATCAGGCATGAATTCCTATAGTGAATGGGTGGATGGATGGATGGCTAAATAAATAAATCCTCTTGGCTCTATTTCTCTGGAGAACCCTGGCTCATACTGTACAAATAGATTTGTAGCGTTGTGCAACCGTCACCACAGTTTCATCATTTTTATCACCCCAGAGAGAAACCCCATATCTTTTAGCAGTCACTCCCTCTTCCCCTTTCTCCCAGTCCTAGGCAACAATTAATCTATTTTCTATCACTACAGATTTGCCTATGGCAGACATTTTATATAAATGGGCTCATGCAATATGTGATCTTTTGTGCCCTTAACTTAGTGTGATGTTTTGAGGTTAATCCATATCATAGTATCATGGAGCAGTATAGCTGGATGATATTGCATTGCATGGACATACTACTGTGTTTTGTTTACTCATTCATCAGTAGATGGACATTTGGGTTGTTTCCAGTTTAGCCTATCATGAATAATGTTGCTATCAACATTTGTGTACACATTTTTTGTGTGAGCATGTGTTTTTATTTCTCTTGGATATGTATCAGAAAGTAGGATTGTAGGTCATTCGATACTTCTATGGTTAACCTTGAGGAATGACCAAACTGTTTTCCAAAGCTCGTTGTTGTTTAGTCCCTAAGTCATGTCAATCCTAAAGTAAATGAAGCCTGAAATTCACTAGAAGGACTAAAGCTGAAGTCCTGATACTTTGGCTACCTGATGAAAAGAGATGAATCATTGGAAAAGACCTTGATGCTGGGAAAGATTGAGGGCAGGAGGAGAAGAGGGTGACAGAGGGTGAGATGGTTGGATGGCATCACCAACTCAATGGACATGAGTTTGAGCAAGCTCCGGGAGACAGTGAAGGACAGGGAAGCCTGGCTTGATGCAGTTCATGAGGTCACAAAGAATCAGACACAACTTAGTGGCTGAGCAACAACATGTCCAACTCTTTTGTGACCCCATGGACTGTGTAGCCTTGCCAGGCTCCTCTGTCCACGGGACTTCCCAAGCAAGAATACTGAAGTGGGTTACCATTTACTTCCCCAGGGGAATCGTCCCGATCCAGGGATCAAACCTGAGTCTCCTGTATTGGCCACCAAATTCTTTACCACCTGGGAAACCCCTTTCCAAACTTACTAGATCATTTTATAATCCTACAAGCAGCATAGCCAGGCTTCAACTGAACATGAACTGTGAGCTTCCAGATATTCAAACTGGATTTTGAAAAGGCAGAGGAACAAGAGATCAAATTGCCAACATCCGTCTGATCATCAAAAAAGCAAGAAAGTTCCAGAAAAACATCTATTTCTGCTTTATTGACTACACCAAAGCCTTTGACTGTGTGGATCACCACAAATATATGGCATTTAGAAAGATGGTAACAATGACCCTATCTGCGAGACATAAAAAGAGACACAGATGTAAAGAACAGACTTTTGGACTCGGTGGGAGAAAGCGAGGGTGGGATGATTTGAGAGAATTGCACTGAAACATGTTTATTACCATATGTGAAATAGATCGCCAGTTCAGGTTTGATGCATGAGACAGGGTGCTCAGGGCCTGTGCACTGGGATGACCCTGAGGGATGGGATGGGGAAGGAGGTGGGAGGGGGGGTTCAGGATGGGGACACATGTACACCCATGGCTGATTCATGTCAAGGTATGGTAAAAACCATTACAATATTGTAAAGTAATTAGCCTCCAATTAAAATAAATAAATTAACTTTTTTTAAAAAAGAAAATTCTTAAATGGATGGGAATACCAGACCACTTGACCTGCCTCTTGAGAAACCTATATGCAGGTCAGGAAGCAACAGTTAGAACTGGACATGGGACAACAGACTGGTTCCAAATAGGAAAAGGTGTACGTCAAGGCTGTATATTGTCACTCTGCTTATTTAACTTCTATGCAGAGTACATCATGAGAAACGCTGGACTGGAAGAAGCACAAGCTGGAATCAAGATTGTGGGAGAAATATCAATAACCTCAGATATGCAGATGAATACCCTTATGGCAGAAAGGGAAGAAGAACTAAAGAGCCTCTTAATGAAAGTGAAAGAGGAGAGTGAAAAAGTTGGCTTAAAGCTCAATATTCAGAAAACTAACATCATGGCATCTGGTCCCATCACTTCATGGCAAATAGACAGAGAAACAGTGGGAAAAGTGGCAGACTTTATTTTGGGGGGGTCTCCAAAATCACTGCAGATGCTGACTGCAGCCATGAAATTAAAAGACGTTTACTCCTTGGAAGGAAAGTTATGACCAACCTAGGCAGCATATTTAAAAGCAGAGACATTACTTTGCCAACAAATGGCTGTCTAGTCAAAGCTATGGTTTTTCCAGTAGTCATGAATGGATGTGAGAGTTGGACTATAAAGAAAGTTGAGCGCTGAAGAATTGATGCTTTTGAACTGTGGTGTTGGAGAAGACTCTTGAGAGTCCCTTGGACTGCAAGGAGATCAAACCAGTCAATCCTAAAGGCAATCAGTCCTGAATATTCATTGGAAGGACTGATGCTGAAGCTGAAACTCCAATACTTTGGCCACCTGCTGCGAAGAACTGACTCCTTTGAAAAGACCCTGATGCTGGGAAAGATTGAAGGCAGGAGAAGGGGATGACAGAGGATGAGATGGTTGGATGGCATCACCGACTCGATGGACATGAGTTTGAGTAAACTCCGAGAGTTGGTGATAGACAGGGAGGCCTGGCGTGCTGTAGTTCATGGGCTGCTAAGAGTCGGACACGACTGAACTGAACTGAACCAGAAGCATAGGAGGATTCACATTTCCCATATCCTCACCAACACTTATTTTCTTTTATTATGCCCAGCCTACTGGATGTGAAGTAGTATCTCACTGGCATTTTGATTTGTATTTCTCTGATGTCTAATGATGTCAACATTCAGAAAATGAAGATCATGGCATCTGGTCCCATCACTTCATGGGAAATAGATGGGGAAACAGTGGAAACACTGTCAGACTTTATTTTGGGGGGCTCCAAAATCACTGCAGATGGTGACTACAGCCGTGAAATTAAAAGACGCTTTCTCCTTGGAAGAAAAGTTATGACCAACCTAGATAGCATATTGAAAAGCAGAGACATTACTTTGCCAACAAAGGTCCGTCTAGTCAAGGCTATGGTTTTTCCAGTGGTCATGTATGGATGTGAGAGTTGGACTGTGAAGAAAGCTGAGCGCCGAAGAATTGATGCTTTTGAACTGTGGTGTTGGAGAAGACTCTTGAGAGTCCCTTGGACTGCAAGGAGATCCAACCAGTCCATTCTGAAGGAGATCAGCCCTGGGATTTCTTTGGAAAGAATGATGCTAAAGCTGAAACTCCAGTACTTTGGCCACCTCATGTGAAGAGTTGACTCATTGGAAAAGACTCTGATGCTGGGAGGGATTGGGGGCAGGAGGAGAAGGGGACAACAAAGGATGAGATGGCTGGATGGCATCACTGACTCGATGGACGTGAGTTTGAGTGAACTCCAGGAGTTGGTGATGGACAGGGAGGCCTGGCGTGCTACGATTCATGGGGTCGCAAAGAGTTGGACATGACTGAGTGACTGAACTGAACTGAACTGAACTGAATGATGTCAAGCATCTTTTCATAAGCTTATTGGTCATTTGTATATCTTATTTGGAGAAATGTCTATTCAAATATTTTGCCCATTTTTCACTGAGTTGAAAGATTTCTTTATATGTTCTAGATACAGGTCCCAAAGTTCATGTTCTTACAATACAGAGTTCTAGGTGTTCCAGAACCATTTGTAGAAAGACTTTCTTTTTTTCACTAAATTACCTTGACACTTTCGCCAAATGATGCCAATTGACCATGCATGTGTGGAACTATATTTGGACACTTTACTTCCATTACATTGGTCTGTTTATTTGTCTTCATGCCTTTTCAGTTTGGAGTATTTCCTAATTTTCCCTGTAATATCTTCTCTGACTCCTGGGTTATTTAGAGGCATACTGCTTGATTTCCAAATATTAGGGCATTTTCTAGATAAATTATTGCTGCTGATTTCTAGTTTAATTTCATTCTGATTGAGAAGACATAATTTCTACAATTTCAACCCACTGACTATTTGATAGTCCAAATAGTTGGTCTTGGTTAAAGTTCACGTGTACTTGAAAAGAATATATATCCTGCTGTCGGTGGTATAATATTCTATAATGTTGATTTCATAATGATAAATTATAATATTTACATCTTCTGTACCCTTATGACTTTGTACTTGTGTTATTAATTACTGAGAGAGGTGTTAAAATATTCAACTCTGTGAATTTTATGTTTCTCTCTTTTGTTCCGTCAATTTCTGCTTGATGTGTTTGGAAGTTTGATTGTTAGATTCATCATATTTAGGGTTATGTTTTCTTGATGAATTGATCCTTTTATCTTTATAAAAATGATACTTTTTAATTTGGGGAATACTCCTTGTGTTGAAGTCTACTTTGTACAAACTTAATATAACCACACCTAGCTTTCTCAGGCTTACTGTTTACATTGTATAATTTATTCACTCATTTACTTTCAACCCATCTATATCTTAGAGTGAATCTTTTCTAAACATAGCATTGGGTCTTTTCTTAGTCATTTTGACAAATCTTTCCTTTTAACTGAAGTGTTTAATATAGTTGTTGATAACTTTTCAATCTTGCTACTTGTTTTATTTGTGTCCCTTCGTTTTTGTTTACTTTTTCTAAATGTAGAGTTGGGTATCTTTTCTATGCATAGAGTTGAGTCTCTTCTTAGTCATTTTGACAAATTCTATCTTTTAATTGGAGTGTGTACAGTAGGTCTTGATAACTTTTCAATCTTGCTATTTGTCTCCTTTTTTTTTTGCTTATTTTTCATAGCTTTCCTGACTTCTCTATTTCAATAGTTATTTTTATATCTTATACTGACACTACTCTGAGTTAATATTATAAAGCTTCACATGTGAGAACCTTACAACAATATGGTTTTATTTACCTTCCCTTTTGCTTTGTGCTTTTCTTGTCACACTCCTTGCTTCTTCTACATGTGTTATAAACCCCCTAATATTATTGTTTTTTTTTTAATCTAAATTGTCAGTTGATTTTTAAATCATTGAATACAAGAAAGAAAATTGTCTTTTATATTCACTAATATATTTATCATTTCCTATCCTCTTTGTTTCTTTCTGTAGATTCTAAATTTTATCTTGCATCATTTCCTCATCCTGAAAATTTTCTTCACTTTCTTTTGGAGTGTGAATCTGCTGGTGGCAAAAACTAGTTTTGTTTATTTGACAATATCTTTATTTAGATTTCCATTCAAAACATGTTTTTAACTAGATACAGAAACTATAAGTTAATAGACCTTTTTCCTTTTAACACTTAAAATTGATGTCCCAATATCTTTTGGCTTACATTGTTTCTGATTAGAAGTTAGCCATTGTTCCTATCATTGGATCCATGTACGCAATGTGTATTTTCTCCCCTGGTTCCTTACAAGACTATTCTCTTCATCTCTGTTAAGCTGGTAACTGTGAAAGGATCTGAGATTCGATTTTACTCCTCTTGTAAGCCAGAAAGTTAGCATGTCACAATTTTCATAGACACTGGTGAAGACAAGAGAGAGTTTATGACTCACAGCAGTAGGAGGGGAACATTGGTACACAGGTTGTGAGTGTGCTCTCAGTTGCTCAGTCGTGTCTGACTCTTTGTGACCCCATGGACTGCAGCCCACCAGGCTCCTCTGTCTATGGGTTTTCCCAGGCAAGAATACTGGACTGGGTTGCCATTTCCTTCTTCGGGGGATCTTCCTGACCCAGGGATCGAACCCAAGTCTCCTACATCAGCAGGTGAATTCTTTCTACAAATCTAGCAGAGAAGCCTGCGGGCATGATAATTGTGATATAATAAGAAATACATATTCGGTCTTTGCCCCTGGTTCCTGGCACAGAACTCCTAAAGCCTCTTGTAATTTTCTGAGTGAGAGAGTAATAAGAGCATCTTTTGTTGTAATATTTGTTTGTTTATTTTGTCCCCAGTTTCTGAAATAGCTGTGCAGTGACAAAGGTGAAGGAGAGTTGTCTGTTATTCATAACAAGCAGCTTTCAAAACACCTGAGTTTATGTTAATGAAGTGACTTTTGGAAAGCTCCTATAGATGGGGACTGGTTGCCATGTGAAACAGTCATTCAACTATAGAGTTGGAACTTTCAATCCTATCCCCTTGATCTCCAGGGAGCAGAGAGGTGTGGAGATTGAATTTAGTCACCAAAGGTAAATGGTTTAATCAGTCATATGCCTACATAATAGAACCTCCATAAAAACCCTAAAGCACTGTGTTTGAAGAGCTTCTTCAAGCTCTTGAAAGAATGGGTTGGTGAACACATCCGTGTACCGGGAGGGTGGTGGGCCTGGAGATGGTGTAGAAGCTCTGCACGCTTTCCCATACTTTGTCCTGTATGTCCATTGCATTTGGTTGTTCCTGAGTTACATCCTGTAAACTGGTAGCAGTAAGTCAAGTGATTCTTGAGTTCTGTGGGCCACTGTAGAAATTAACCAGTCTAGGAGAGGGTCCCCACTCCAGTACTCTTGCCTGGAAAATCCCATGGATGGAGGAGCCTGGTGGGCTGCAGTCCATGGGGTCGCTAAGAGTCGGATACAACTGAACGACTTCACGTTCACTTTCATGCATTGGAGAGGGAAATGACAACCCACTCCAATGTTCTTGCCTGGAGAATCCCAGGGACGGGGGGAGCCTGGTGGGCTGCCATCTATGGGTTCGCACAGAGTTGGACACGACTGAAGTGACTTAGCAGCAGCAGCAGGAGAGGGTCCTGGGAGTCCTTAATTTACAGCCAGTGAGTGAGAAGTACAGTTGACAACCTGGAACTTGTGATTGGCATCTGAAGTGAGGGGAAGCCCCTAGCCTGTGGGTTCTGCAATAATTCTGAGTAGTGTCATAATTAAATGATAGGACATCCTGCTGGTCTGAAGAGTTGGAGAATTGCTTAATATGAGGGAAAACCCCATACATTTGATATCAGAAGTATTAAGAGTATAGAGGGAAACAGTTTTCCTTGACTTAGCAAGGTTTTTTTTCTTTTTAGTGGGTATATTATAATTGGTTTTTTTCCCCTCTTTTTGACCATAGTTCACATATTCTATTCACAATGTCTACTATTTTTTTCCCATTGTTGTTGTTGTATGGTAGATATTGTGAATGATGCATTGTAGACGTTCTGGATTCTTTTATTTTCCTGTGAGGAGCATCAAATTTTGTTCCAGCAGGAAATCAAATGACTGGAAACTCACCTTGGTTTTGTAGGGGCTTGGTTTTAGATTTCTCTTGATTTGTCCCTAATCCTGGCAGATATTCCTTAATCTTGGAATGCAGTCTTTACTCCTCAAGTGTGTCATTCTGAAGTTTCAGTGGACAGTTGAAGCAGCATTTACAACAGCCAAAATACGGAAGCAACACAAGTGTCCATCAACAGGTGAATAAAGAACATGTGGGATACACACACACACACACACACACATATACACAATGAAATACTACTCAGACACAGACATGAATGAAAGTTTGCCATTTGCAACAATATGGATGGACTTGGAGGGCATCATGCTTACTGAAATAAGTCAGAGAAAGAAAAACACTGCGTAATATCACTTACATGTGGTATCTAAAAAATAAAACAAGCTGGTGAAAGTAGCAAAAAAGAAACAGACTTGCAGACATAGAAACAAGCTAGTGCTTACCAGTGGGGAAAGGCGAGGGAGGAGGGTAAGCCAAGGGTGGAGGATTAAGGGGAACAAACTTCTTTATATAATATAAATAAGCTACAAGGATATATTTTACAGCAAAGGGAACATAACCAATGTTTTATAATAACTACAAATTGAGTATAACTTTCAAAAAATGCAAATCACTATGTTGTACACCTGAAACTTACACAGTGTCATAAATCAACTGTTCCTCAAAATAATAACAAATTTAAAATACAGAAACAAGAAAGCCAAGTGTTCACAAATCAGCTCTAAGACAGCAGGACTTGAGTCCAAACTTTCCAGCAGCAGGCAACGAACTGTTCAAATTTCTGTTCGGCTCTTGTTTTCCTTTGGGTCATGTGAGTTCTTGCCCCATGCATGTTCAGAGTCAGCCAAGGATTTGAGGGGAGTTTGCAGGAAGTTACCTGTTGCACCTTTTCCCTGTGTGGCTCCCTCCTTGCTAGGATCTTTCCCCTCAGGGAGTGGCCCCTCACCTCCCAGCACCAGTTTACAACATACCACTCCCCTGCTGGATGGAGAACTTTCTGAGTATCTGGTTCAGGCTTCTATTCCACAGTACCTAGTCAGTGTCTGGCATACATACAGTAGGTGCACAGTAAATGTTTGTACCATTACCAAACGTTATTATTGGGTTGTAGTATTGCTGACCTAGCATCAAGTCTCTCATCCAAAAATGACAAAGCAACAGCGTTGCATGGTGACAGACAGCTCTTATCTGTGTGTCATGGGTCAGGTTACTTCACCTCTCTGTGCCTCCATTTCCTTTATAGAGATGGCTTTCTACCTTATAGGGTGATTATAGGATTAAGTATTAAGACAGAGAGCTAGTGGCTGGCATATTGACAACGCTCATATATTAAATACTAGTAATCGCTGCTGCTGTTGCTTGAAGAGGACCTCATCCAACACAGAGGAACTTCTAAGGACTTCCAGGTGGTCCAGTAAGACTCTACCCTTCCACTGCAGGCGGTGGGGATCTCACCCCTTGCGGTGAGATGTGGCCAAAGAAGAAAAGAAAGGAGAACGAAACGGACTTCTGTTGTCTATCTCTAAGGAAGCTAAAGTATCACTGACTGCACTAGAAATATGGACTCACTTCGATTTTCACGTAGAGCGCCTTACACAGTTACAGACAGAAACTAAGTGGCATCTAGTGGGGCATTGAAAAATAAGAGCCTCCTGCCAATACCACGACCTCTGAGGACATGTTTACTAAGACAAATTCAAGTTTCAAGACACAGCTATTCGTCTCCAAGCCACCGATCCCTAAAGCATCAAGCGAAATTTCACAGTAAATCAAGTTATAGACGGCTGAAATTCCGAGCTCAAACAATGCCACTTTTTTCTTGAGCCCAAATAAGAACTACCACAGGATGGGTTTGGGGGGACTCGGATTTGGACCCGGCTTGGGGCCGTGCACACGTCTGAGATTCCGGCTGGTGTCTGGGCTGGAGGAGGACACCGGAGCGGGGCTCCAGACGCCGGCGGCCGGCCCGGCTGGAGCACCGCAGGTCGTGCAGGAGGCGCCCGCCCGCCCTGCCGGCCCGCGCCGCCGCCGTCAGACCAGTCGGACGGCTTCGCCCGCCCCGCCCCGCGCCGCCGGTTCTGCCGCCGCCCTAGTCTCCGCGCCGGAAACCCAGTGCCTCCCGCGAGCCGCGCGCCAGAGCTGGACCGGCCCGGCCCCCGGCGCAGCAGCCGCCCCGCAGCCCCCAAGCCCGCGCCTGGGCTCCGGGCCATGCGGCGCCCGGGCGGGCGGGCGGCCGGAGCAGGAGCCCCGCGGGACTCGGGTAAGAGCAGGTGGGGCCCCGCGCCGCCCTCGATGGGGACCGTGTGCCAGCGCACTGGGGCGCAGACCGGGGGAGCCCCTTTGCAACCAGGGAGAGCGGGAGAGAGTCGGGGGTCTTCCGCCTTCAACTTCATCAGGGGGCGGGGCCAGGGACCGCAGGGGGACAGCAGAGCCTGCCCCGGCTGGGTTGCCAGTGGCCCCACTGATCTCCTCTAGCTGGGCGGGTTGCATTTGGGTGCAGGAGGAGTCCTCAAAAGCCTCCAGCGTCTGAGCCGGGCGCCACCGAGGGCCCTACTCCTTATATCACATTGGCCTCTGTGGGCCCTGGGCTTGTGACCCGGCCAGGACCTTCTCTCTGTTTGCTGGGAGCCTGGCCGGCCTGGCAGGCTGTCCGCCTCTCCAGGAGCGCACGGGGATGGAGGAGAAGCCAGCTGTCCCCCATTTCCTTGGGTGCTGGCCCCCCTCTCCTTGGCCCTGCTAGGTGTGTCTGGTCAGAAAACCCCAGAGATTCCTAAGACGGTAAACAGTGTCTGCCTGGCTAACAAACTCGCATTATCCCGCTAGGGTTCTTTCTGGCCCTGGGCTTGAGTTTAGCTTCTTTCAGTAAAATAGCGGAGCCAGGACTGTGAGTTCTTTGCAGGTGTGTTTCCCCCCGGGGCTGCAAGGTGCATTGCATTGCTAACTGTGCTCACCCAGACCCCTGTGTCCATGGCCTGCATGTCTGGGTCAGGTGGGCAGCAGCAAAGTGAAGGCTAGGGCAGCCAGGGGCCCCACCTGCCCTTGAACCTTCCCCTGGCCCAGGGTTGATTGAATGTAATTAGCCACTAATTGAATGTCTCTGAGCCCCTCTACATGTGAAACACACCAAGGTCAGATTTAGACAGCTGATCCTGCTGAGTGATTCATTCTTTTCTTCCAAATATGGTGTTTCCCTTAGGTGAGGGGTCTGAAGAAGGGTCATTCATTCATTCATCCAAAATTTACTGAGTGCCAACTACTAATCAGACATGGAGGCACTGAGAATATAGCTGCTCTTATTTACATGAGTTGTGGGAAAGAGAAAACAAGTAAGCAGATGAATCATTATTTCAGAGAGTGAGAAGTGCTGTAAAACAAAACAAAGCGGGATGACGATGGGCATGAGCATGCGTGCTCAGTCGTGTCTGATTCTTTGCGTCCCCATGGGCTGTAGCCGGCCAGGCTCCTCTGTCCATGGCATTCTCCAGGAAAGAATACTGGAGTGGGTTGCCATTTCCTTCTCCAGGAGATCTTCCCAACCCAGGGACTGAACCCTTGTCTCCTGCATTGGCAGGCGAGTTCTTTACCAGTGAGCCACCAGGGAAGCTGTCTGACTTGTTGGGAGGTTTAAATCTGAGGCATCGATTTGAGTTTCCCTGGAAGACATATCCTTTTTTTCTCTTTAATATTTATTTATTTATCTGGCTGTGCGGAGTCTTAGTTGCAGCATGTGAACTCTTAGTTGTGGCATGTGGGATCTACTTCCCTGACAAGGTATCAAACACAGGCCCTCTGCATTGGGAGCAAGGAGTCTTAGCCACCACGGAAGGATTTCCACCATGGAAATCCCAGAAGACATATTCTTTTGAGTCACTTACTTGTTCATTTATTTGACAAATACTGAGGGCCCACATGTTAGGCACTTTCTGGGTGTTAAGTATACATCACTGAATAAGACAGTCTTTCCTCTCTCGTAGAGCTTATTTTCCAGTGGAGAGAAATGGACAGTAACAACACATATTAACACAGAGATTCGCTCAGTCATGTCTGAATCCTTACAACCCCACAGACTGTAGCCTGCCAGGGTCCTCTGTCAATGGAATTCTCCAGGGAAGAATACTGGAGTGGGTTGCCATTCCCTTCTCTAGGGGATCTTCCCAACCCAGGGAACGAACCTGGGCCTCTTGCATTGCAGGCAGATTCTTTACTGTCTGAGCCCCCAAGGAAGCCCACAGTAACAATAACAGTTGTTTTATTGTCATGTCAGATAAGTGCTATGGACAAAAGCAAAGTGGCTTAAGGGGTGAGAAGGTGATGGGGGCTCCTGGATTCAGTAGGGTGGTCAGGGCAGGCTGTGCTGACCAAGTGTAGTGAGGAGCCAAGTGTAGACAAGACACAGGTATGTGACTCTCTGGGGAAAGAACATTCCAGGCAGAGGGAAGAGAAAGTGCAAAGGCCCAGAGATGTAAAGGAGGCTGGAGCAGACTGGGCATTGCTGAACATGTTAGAGGAATGGGAAGGAGGCCTTCATGGCCGTGGGAGGTGAGCAGGCATCTGCAGCTCTCATTAGAGGGGGTGGGGTTTAGACTGCTGACCAGAGACATGCGGGAGGGCAGGTGATGCTCTCAGCTGCTGTGACAAGAAGATTTACATCTCCCAAGAAAACTTCCCATGTGGTGCTAGTGTTAAAGAGCCCCCCCTCCCAGTGTAGGAGACATAAGAGATGCTGGTTCAATCCCTGGTTTGGGAAGATCCCTGTAGAAGGAAATGGCAACCCACTCCAGTATTCTTGCTTGGAGAATCCCATGGACAGAGGAGCCTGGCGGGCTACAGTCCATAGAGTCACAAAGAGTCAGACGTGACTAAAGTGAGTTTGCATGCACACAAGTAAGAAAACTCAGGGTCGGGCCTGGTGGTTTACACTAGCAGGGCAATAGGCAATCACCAGAGATGGAGAGTGTGTCTCTTGGCAGGAGAGGTATCACTTGCTTTTAATTTTTAAATTATTTATTTTTTTTTGGCCATGCCCCTTGACATGTGGGATCCTAGTTCCCCGACCAGGGATTGAACCCTCACCCCCTAAGTTGGAAGCGTAGAGTCTTAACCACTGGACCACACGGGAAATCCCTCACTTGTTTTTCTTACACCCAGCATCCATTAAAAGGACATGGGCTAAAGTGGGAGGCAGACCACAAGTTTTTTAAATCTTTTTAAAATCTTTAAATCTTATGGGGAACACAACTGTTGCCGTCTAGGAAAATTCCAATAATCTTTTACAAAGAATAATCTGATTAGTAGGCTCAAAAGAGACAGAAGGGTATGTTGATTTGTACTATATGCTAGGCTCTCCTTTAAGCACCTTATGTGCAAACAGAAACCAGCCTCATAGCACGTCTGTGAGGTACAGACAACCCCATTTCACAGATGAGAAAACTGAGGCCAGCGAGAAGCAAGTTGCCCACTTTTCTACACAGCTAGTGACTGAAGAAGAATCGGGATTTACAATCATGTGGTGCAGTTTTAGAGCCAAGTGTTCTGAAAGAGAGAAAGGAGCTTTGGCTGAAGGGATGTTTATTAGGGTTCCAGGGTGTCTCACAGCAGGGGGTTCTTAGACAACAGCAGGGCTTATGGGTGCATTCCATCTCTTTTCTTCTTTATAAGACAATCTTTGTGTGGGTTACAAATTCTTTTAAAAATATTTTGAAAGGTACTACTTGCCTGTTAAAAATTGGTTTTTACAGATGTTTATTCAAACAGCCCTTAAGGAACACAGAAATCTCTCTTGTTGTCTTGTCCTCTGATTCCCAGTCCTCCTCAGAGGCAATTGAAAATGCTTGCAGACAAATGTTCTACTTGTAAATGAGCATGTATGAATTGTACTTTTTAAAAAGTATTTTTAAATTAATTTTATTATTTACTTTTGGCTGCTCTGGTCTTGGTTGCTGCCTGTGGGCTTTTCTCTATTTGCAGCGAGTGGGGCCTGCTCTCTAGTTGCAGTGCCTGGGCTTCTCACTGCGGGGGCTTCTCTTGTTGCAGAGTTTAAGCCTCAGTAATTGTGGCACACAGGCTTAGTTGCAGCATGTGGGATCTCCCTGGACCAGGGGTCGAACCTGGGTCCCCTGAATTTGCTGGCAGATTCCTAACCACTGGACCACCATGGAAGTCCTAGATGGTACCTTTTTTTTTTTTTTTTTAACACAAATAAAAAAACTCAGATGTGTACTTTTTTTAACTTAATATTCTGATTCAGGACATAGAGATATACTTTATCTTTTTAAAATAAATATGTTTGTACTGTATTTCTCTAGTCATTCTTTTATGGTCTTCTAAATTGTTTTTCCTATTTTTGTTAGTTTGTTTGCTGTGGTAGACAAGTATGCATTTGGATACTTGTACCTACATCGGGCTTCCTAGGTGGCGTTAGTGGTAAAGAACTCACCTGCCCATGCAGGTTTGATCCCTGCATCAGGAAGATTTCCTGGAGGAGGGCATGGCAACCCACTCCAGTATTCTTGCCTGGAGAATCCCATGGACAGAGGAGCCTGGTGGGCTACTGTTCATAGGGTCACAAAGAGTCGGACACGACTGAAGTGACTTAGCACACACGCATGTATCTACATCTTTGCTCACTCTTGTGACTTTCAGCAGGGGAAATCTATAAACGTGTAACTACTGATTGAAAAGCTCTGTGTATTTTAGATTTCCACTGATGCTGCCAGCCTGCTTTCCAAAGCCCCAGTCTGACTTACTACTTCCAGGATTGCTTATTTGTGTTGGCATGGCCCTGCAGACTTGGGCATCACGTTGTCATGTTTAATAGGTATTTCTTTATCATGAGCAATGTTATGAGTCTCCTGTATTTTTTAAGCCCTTTTTCTTTCTCTTTCTGTTCATGTCCTTGGCCTCTGGTTTAACTTGGATTTTTGTCTTCATGTTGTTTTTGAATTCTGAGGGAATTATAAGGGATCTTATTATGATTTCCTCTTTATCCCTCATCACTTACTGCCCTTCAGCATCTTCCTTTTGTGCACAGCAGCTACTCTGATGTATTTATGATATGTTTATCCTGGGATGAGACTATTTTAGAGAAATGTATGGTGTTGATTTATATGTGCATGTAATTTAAACTTACAGACGTTGTATTGTGCTACAAATCTCGATCTTACTGTGAAACTTGATGCTGTTTTTTAAGATTTATCTGGCTGGTGTCTGGACACTTGGTTTATTGCTTCTGATTGTTGTACTATCAGAAGCAATTGTTGTACTGATTGGTGTATTGCTTCTGATTGCATCCCATGGTTGGAATTATGAAATTATCATAACCATTGATTCTTTTTTTTAAATTAGTTTATTTTTAAATTGAAGGATAATTGCTTTACAGAATTTTGTTGTTTTCTGTCAAACCTCCACATGAATCAGCCACAGGTATACATATATCCCCTCCTTCCTGAAACTCCCTCCCACCTCCCTCCCCATCCCACCCCTCTGGGTTGATACAGAGCCCCTGTTTGAGTTCCCTGAGACATACAGCACATTCCCATTGGCTATCTATCTTACATATGGAAATATAAGTTTACATGTTACTCTCTCCATACATCTCACTCTCTCCTCCCTCTCCCTATGTCCATAATCTGTTCTCTATGTCTGTTTCTCCATTGCTGCCTTGTAAATAAATTCATGAGTACCATCTTTCTAGATTCCATATATATACATTAGTATATGACATTTCTCTTTCTCTTTCTGACTTCACTCTGTATAACAGGCTCTAGGTTCATCTACCTCATTAGAACTGACTCAAATGTGTTCCTTTTTATGGCTGAGTAATATTCCACTGTGTATATGTACCACAACTTCTTTATCCATTTCATCTGTTGATGGACATCTAGCTTGCTTCCATGTTCTAGCTGTTGTATAGTGCTGCAATGAACATTGGGGTACATGTGTCTTTTACAATTTTGGTTTCTTCAGGGTATATGCCTAGGAATGGGATTGCTGGGTCATATGGTGGTTTTATTCCTAGATTTTTAAGGAATCTCCATACTGTCTTCCATAGAGGCTGTATCAATTTACATTCCCACCAACAGTGCAGGAAGGTTCCCTTTTCTCCACACCCTCTCCAGCATTTATTGTTTGTAGACTTTTTGATAGTGGCCATTCTGAGGTGATATCTGTAGTTTTGATTTGCATTTCTCTAATAATGAGCAACGTTGAGCATCTTCATGTGTTTGTTAGCCATCCGTATGTCTTCTTTGGAGAAATGTCTGTTTAGATCTTTTTCCCACTTTTTGATTGGGTTGTTTGTTTTTCTGGTATTGAGTTGTATGAGCTGCTTGTATATTTTGGAAATTAGTCCTTTGTCAGTTGCTTCATTTGCTATTATTTTCTCCCATTCTGGAGGGTTGTCTTTTCACCTGGTTTATAGTTTCCTTTGCTGTGTATCTGCTTTTAAGTTTAACTAGGTCCCACTTGTTTACTTTTGTTTTTATTTCCATTATTCTAGGAGATGGGTCATAGAGGATCTTGCTTTGATTTATGTCATCAAGTATAACTATTGATTCTTATTGGCTTGGTCTAGAAAGTTTTTTGGGAGAAATGGCATGATGGGGGTGAGCCTTGGCAGATGAAGAGGATTGGCTAGGAGGAAAGGAGAATGGGGTAGGGAAATAGAGCTGACCAGGAGCCCAGCATGAGGACATGCCGATGTGTGAAAGTTCCAGGAACGTTCAGGGGAGCCCCATAGACTGGGGGCATGGCTGGGTAGGCATGTGTGGTCCCAGGAGAGGTTGGGGGAGGATCTCAAATGCCAGTGTTGGGCTTTCCCTAAAGGCAACAGGGAGAGGCAGTGGGCTAGGGGTCAATCAGGAAGGATTTTCAAGGGCAGGGGTGGTCTCCTAAAGGAGAATTGGGACCGTGGACGTGAACCTGGGAAGCAGGGGAGGTCCCTGGGGTTCTTCAGGTAAGGGAGGAATGGTGGGGCTGCTGGGCAGGGAGAACCAGCGGGACTGGGTGCTGGAGGCATGAAGGGTGCCTGCTAACCTGGGGAAACCAGGCAGATGGGATGTCACTGACAGGACCGGGGGCAGGCCTGGGCACAGGGGCGGGAGGTGCACTCAGGGGCATGTGGACAGGCTGTCGGGTGCCTAATTATTCTGAAGTCCTGCTCGCCTACCTAGAGTATTCTCATTGGTAGTTAGGACTGCAGGCTGAGGAGTGTTCCTGAACCTTCAGTGAATGGGTAGGAGGTGAACATGCAGGAATGGGTAGGAGGTGAACATGCGGGAATGGGTAGGTCATCATGTGCTGTTGTTATTGTTTAGTTGCCAAGTTGTGTCTGACTCTGTGACCCCATGGACTGTAGCCGCCAGGCTTCTCATGGAAGTCCACGAGAAATCCATGGGATTTCGCCTACAAGAATACTGGAGTGGATTGCCATTTCCTTCTCCGGGGGATCTTCCCAATGCAGGGATTGAACCCAGGTCTCCTGCATTGCAGGCAGATTCTTTACCATCTGAATTTCCAGGGAAGCCCCCAAGGGCAGAAGAGGCCCCTCTAGAACAAAGCCCTGGGCAGGCATGCAGGGAGAAGTGGATGGAGAGGCTGGACCAACAAGGAGGCATGGATGCCCTTTGAACTCTGCCCTCTGCTGGCTCCACAACCTTGAGGATGCATCCTCTCATGAAAAGCTGGTCAGGGGATGGCCAACAAGGGCTCTCTGCCTTCCTGGTGTCTCTCCGTGGATCCTTGGAGGATGCGTGGAAGGGGTGAGGCAGACAGGAGGGAAATGACCTCAGAAAGCACAGGTGTGTGGGTTCTCTCCCTGGGGAGGAGCTCTGGGCCCTAGCACTGTTCCAGCTGGAAGTTGCCAAGCCAGACAGGCTGCTTCCTCTGTCCCCATGGGCCACTGTTGATAGACATGATCATCTCCAGCTGGCATGTAGAGGGCACTGGGAAGCCCATGGCTTTGTTGCTCTGGGCAGGCTTAAGTGTGAGCACCTCCAGGGGAACACTGACCTTTCTGGGGGCCCCAGGAAATGCCTTGCTCTTTTTGTCTCCCTTCTTCACTATATCAGAGCATATCTGTTCCTTTAGGTAACACAAGAGCCTTGATTTTCTGCCAGTTGTGCACCTGAATTGAATTCTGTGCTCATCAATCAATGATATATGAAGGCCAGTTAGTATTATAAGGAGTACCGCAGTTCTTTCTCCAAAAGAGTAACTGCCTGAAAGGTTGAACTCAGCTGTATAGAAAGTGTCTACTCATTCACATAGTTTGTCATGATTTCTGACATGAGAATTTTCCACCTATACTATTTCATGTAACATTTTTCCCTGAGTGCACGCAGTTTGAAAAATCAATGTCAAGTAGGCATAATTTACTTTAGTGTGGTCCTTAGCAACAATATCTGTGAAATCATGACTTTTTACTGTATATTCAAATACATTCTTAACTATTAAAAATGTTTATTATGTATACCATATGCCTACTTAGGCAAATACAGCTTTAGATTGGTGGATTCATGGAGGAGATAATCTTTATGATGTGAAGTGAAGCGAAAGTTGCTCAGTCATGTCTCTTTGCAACCCCGTGGACTATACAGTCCATGGAATTCCAGGCCTTTCTGGAGTGTAGCCTTTCTCTTTTCCAGGGGATCTTCCCAACCAGGGATCGAACCCAGGTCTCCTGCATTGCAGACGGATTCTTTACCAGCTGAGCCACAAGGGAAGCCCAAGAATACTGAAGTAAGTGGGTAGCCTATCCCTTCTCCAGCGGATCTTTCTGACCCAGGAACGATGTGGGAGAGGGGGAAAAGAAAAACTTTACCCTCTAAAGGGCCTTTCCAGGTGGCTCAGTGGTAAAGAATCTGCCTGCCAAGCAGGAGATGCCAGTTTGATCCCTGGGTCAGGAAAATCGCGGAGAAGGAAATGGCAACCCACTCCAGTATTCTTGCCAGGAAAATCCCATGCATAGAGGAGCCTGGTGGGCTATAGTCCACAGGGTCACAGAAGAGTCAGACATGACTTAGCGACTAAACAACAAGAACCCTCTAAGATGTTTTCACTGGTACCTGTGAATTATACTGACAGATGATTAACAGTAGAAAACGTTTTATTGGCCTGCACATGAGAGTCAATCTAAGTAGCTGGCTTGTTAAAGGGTTGCAAAGAGTCAGACGTAACTGAGCGACTTTCACTTTTCACTTGTTAAAGGGTTAAAGGCTTATATACCTAAATTAGTAGGGGAAAGGGAGGAGGGAGAAAAAGGCTTCCAGGTGAAGAACAAATAGGTTTCTTTTCGTAAGACTGATGTGTTTTTAGAACACATGAAATGAGAAAATAGGATAGTGTTGGTCTTTATACTTATGACTGTTTTTTTCAGTATCCTTGTGGGCCATAAATCTCTCCTAGAGAAGGGAGGTGGGGTAGATTTTATTCAGTTCTTCCTTCTGGGAGTAGATCTGCCCTGCAGAAGGAATTTATGACAACCGTATTTCTTAACCAATAAGTTAAGCTCTGAGATGGTTTCTTAGTGTATCTGAAAGATCTCAAATGTCTTCATCTTAAACTCTGTATCAGTTCTGGGGCCCCAGGTAGGTCCCTACACCAGCATCAGAGAAGTCACCCTGCAGCCAGTTGAGAGGTGGTAACAGTGAGGGAGTCCCATACAGATCCTCTCAGGCTCACCTCCATCCCACACAAGTCCCCCTCTGGCAACCAGAGGGGGTAAGGGGTGTTGGCAAAGAGACTCCCAGCCTTTAAAGTAAGCAGAGAAATTAAATATTTCTCTGTAATTTAATACAACAAATTTATTTTTACTGATGACAAACATCATATGTATTTGTTTTTGTTCCATTGCTAAGTTGTGTCCAACTTTGCAACCCCATGGACTGCAGCATGCCAGGCTTCCCTATCCTTTACCATCTCCTAGAGTTGGCTAGAACTCATGTTCATTGAGTCAGTGATGCCATCCAACCATCTCATCCTCTGTCGTCCCCTTCTCCTCCTGCCTTCAATCCTTCCCAGCATCAAGGTCTTTTCCAGTGAGTCAGTTCTTCGCATCAGGTGGCCAAAGTATTGGAGCTTCAGCTTCAGCATCAGTCCTTGCAATGAATATTCAGGGTTGATTTCCTTTAGGATTAACCGATTTGATCGCCTTGCTATCCAAGGGACTCTCAAGAGTCTTCTCCAGCACCACAGTTTTAAAGCATCAGCACTCAGCCTTCTTTTGGTTCAACTCTCACATCCATATATGACTACTGGAAATACCATAGCTTTGACTGTATTGTATTATTTTTTAATTTGAACCTACCACTCAGCATGTGGGATCTTAGCCCTCTGACCGGGGATCAAGCCCTCGCCCCCTGCATTAAAAAAAAGCACAGAGTCTTAACCACTGGACCACCAGGGAAGTCCATCCCTATTTGTTTTTAACAGCAGGTACACACACACACACACACACACACACAACCATAAAGAGCTTAAAATCCTGTGTATTGTTACCACACAGAGATTGCCACTATCAACCAGTGTTTTGGTATTTCATTGCCTCAGTTCAGTTCAGTCGCTCAGTCGTGTCCGACTCTTTGCAACCCCATGAATCACAGCACGCCAGGCCTCCCTGTCCATCACCAACTCCCGGAGTTCACTCAGACTCATGTCCATCGAGTCAGTGATGCCATTCAGCCATCTCATCCTCTGTCGTCTCCTTCTCCTCCTGCCCCCAATCCCTCCCAGCATCAGAGTCTTTTCCAATGAGTCAACTCTTCGCATGAGGTGGCCAAAGTACTGGAGTTTCAGCTTCAGCATCATTCCTTCCAAAGAAATCCCAGGGCTGATGATCTCCTTCAGAATGGACTGGTTGGATCTCCTTGCAGTCCAAGGGACTCTCAAGAGTCTTCTCCAACGCCACAGTTCAAAAGCATCAATTCTTCGGCGCTCAGCTTTCTTCACAGTCCAACTCTCACATCCATACATGACCACGGAAAAACCATAGCCTTGACTAGATGGACCTTTGTTGGCAAAGTAATGTCTCTGCTTTTCAATATGCTATCTAGGTTGGTCATAACTTTTCTTCCAAAGAGTAAGCATCTTTTAATTTCATGGCTGCAGTCACCATCTGCAGTGATTTTGGAGCCCAAAAAATAAAGTCTGACACTGTTTCCCCATCTATTTGCCATGAAGTGATGGGACCAGATGCCATGATCTTAGTTTTCTGAATGTTGAGCTTTAAGCCAACTTTTTCACTCTCCACTTTCACTTTCATCAAGAGGCTTTTTAGTTCCTCTTCACTTTCTGCAATTTCATTGCCTAGGTACGTACATTTTTAAAAAATGAGACTGTGCCAAATATATAATCAAGTTCCTTACTTAATAATATGCCGTGAGAATCTTTCCACTTCATGAAATACTCTTCAAAAGCAAGATAGTTAAAGGTGCCGGGTTTCACTCTATGGCTGTCCCATAATTTATCTGTTTCCTGATTATGGATGTTGAAGTTGTGAGCATTTTTGCTTTTATAGTATCTTGTTCGGTCACTAAGTTGTTTCGGACTCGTTGTGACCCCTTGGGGCTGTAGCCCACTAGGCTCCTCTGTTCATGGGATTTTCCAGGCAAGAATACTGAAGTGGGTTGCTGTTTCCTTCTCCAGGAGATCTTCCCAGATCAGGGATTGAACCTGCGTCTCCTTCATTGGCAGGCGGATTATTTACCACTGAGTCTATCTTAACGCATATGTATTTAGACAGATGTTTGTAAGCATTGTCTGGGTACCAAGGGGGCTTGAGGACAGAGGTGAGTACCTGTGGACCCCTACTTTCTGGTTACCTAAATGTACCTGTGACAAGTGGCTACATGGAAAATGCTAATCTGAAAGCATGGGGCAGCTCTAGGAGAGAGCAGCTGAGGCTAGACTCTCGTGGAAGAAAAGGTCCAGGGATTGGTGGCCTGGCCACCTGTCCCCAGGCCAGAAAAGGACACCTCACAAAGTTACTGTACCCAGCACTCGATTGGGCAACCAAGTCCAGGAGACAGAAGCTTGTCACTCATTTTTGTAATAATCACTTCCTGCCCTTCCCTAGGAAATCAAGGTCAGCCTTGGCGTCCACATGTGTAGGGTGGTTTTTGATGGTGTTATCACTGGCCTCTGCCCCCTGTCTTGCCCTGCTCAGGGATACCTCTCTCTCCAAAGTCTGACCACAGGTGTTAGGGAGGCACCCCAGGAACCCCATCCCTGGACCCTGTCATGGACTTGGTCCCTAGAAGCCCTCTACCTGGATCTCCCTCCCAGCTCTCTGCTCTGATTCCCAGGGACCCCGCAGTCCACTTGGCCAATGTGCCGTCATCATCTAAGCTGTCAGAGGATTGTTTAGGAAGACAGGCATCCCCCTGTCTGTCTCCCCAAGGGCCCAGGCTTGTGAAGGCCTGAGGGTTAGGAGGCAAAGGCCATTTTCTGGAGGAAGGAACATGTGGCTGCCTCAATCCCAGGCCTCCTTGAAGAACAAAATCTCTACAGAGACAACAGGGACATGTGGCCCAAATGAGGTGCCTCTGGCTTCAGCTCTCCCTCTGCCTGGTAGCTAGTACCCGCAGAAGGATGGCAGTGAGCTCCATCAGCATCAGAGTTTTCCTAAGGTCTGCTTTGTTAAAAATGAATTCATGGCTTCCCTGGTGGCTCAGTGGTAAAGAATCCACCTGCCAATGCAGGAGACATGGGTTTGATCTTTGATCCAGGAAGATCCCACATGCCACGGAGCAACTAAGCCTGTGTGCCTTGACTACTGAGTCTGTGCTGTAGAGCCTGTGCTCTGCAACAAAAGAAGCCACCGCAATGAGAAGCCTGCCCATCCTAGCCTGCAACTAGAAAGTAGGCCCCACTCATGGCAACTAGAGAAAGCCCGTGCAGCAGCAAAGACACAGCGCAGCCAAAAACAAACAAGTAAAATTATTTTCTTAAAAGGTAAGTTTTCAAACTGGGCTGTCCGTGGCCCTACATGCTTGGAAAGAAGCCTCGGTCCTTCATATGAGTGGTGTGTGGATGGCAGTGGGGTATAGCAGAAAGTGAATTTGGTTTGGCAGTCCTGGGCTCAAGTTCAGCCAGAGTGGCTACTCTGACCCTCGGTCTCCTCATCTGTTCTGTGGCATGGGGCTCATGACGCCCCACCCCTACCCAAGACTCTAGATTTTGGAGATACTGGTTATAAAGGGCCCAATGAATGTCAGCACCTAGGGTCCCTCTGTGAAATGTAGTCAGAAGTCAGGTGTCCATCCCCTCTGTCCTCTCACGTTCTGCCTCTCAGGAGTGTGGGCTGCGTGCTGAAAGCCCCAAAGCTCCTCTCCTGGAAGGTGGGCTCCACTCCCCAACCTGCGCTCGGTCTGTGAGACACTGCCTCCCCACCTGCACCCAGCAGCTTCCTCTGCGGGCAAACAGGAAGCCACTCACATTGGGGGAGGCAGGAAGGGGCTGTCTGCCTCTGGGCTGTGGTCAGGTCAGCAGATTGCGCATCTTCTGGGCCCAGGGGAGGGGGACAGTGGGCTGGGACCCCCAGAAGGGGGAGGGGGCATAAAAGATCAAAGTCCATCTCTGGCAGGGCTCTGGGGGCAGGAGCCAGTTTGCTTTCCCCTTCTCACCCTGAGCCACACACCCTGTGAGCAGAAGGCCCTCCTTGGCTGTCCAGCTCTGTTCTTTGCATCTTGGGAAGGAGATGAAAGTTCTAGGAGATGGAACAGAGCTGATGGGTGCAGGAGTCTCTTCTTGGAGTTTGCTCTAAGCAGGAACCATCCCCTGGCCACATCCCAGAGCCCCACCAAACACACACACCAAACACATACAAGACCTGCTGGGAGGAGAGAGGCAGACCCCATTTCCCACAGTGTTGCTTTGATGTGATCGAAGGATGAGGATGAGCAGCTTTGACTCCTTCATTCATCAGAAGGCCTTGGAGCAGTTATGAGCCTGGCCCCCACCAGTTGGGTGGTGATAGAGGCAAGTGGACCAGTGCTCGCCCATGAGAAGTTCACAGTCAGGGGGATGGGTGGAGATTCAGAAATACACAGAGGAGGCTGATCCCTGGCACCTGGCTTGACCAACAGCATCTCAGCCCAGCATGCTAAGGGGCCCTGGGATGGTGCCGAGCTGGGACTGGAGGGGGCGGATCCCGGTCCTTGGCTTCTGATCAGTCCTCACCTCTTGGTCACCCCCATCAGGTCTTCACCCCCACCCCCAGCTTGTCTGTAACCTCCTTGTGGGCCTCATTCAATGGTCACTTTGCTCCTTATCGTCCTCCGCTTTCTAGCAGCGTTTGACACAGCCAACCACTTCCTCCTCCTGAAGTTGTCTTTCTCCTCTCTTGTCTTTGGTAACAACACACTCTCATTCTCACCTCCCTGACAGCCTCTGCTCGCTCTCCTCTGCAGGCGTCTCCTGGGGAGGCTCTGCTGGCCCCTAGTGTGGGTGCCTTCCTGCTGGTCACACTCGAGCTCCTTTCTGCACCCCAGCCCCTCCCATCCACTCTAGGTACTAGCCACTCCTGCTTGAGTAGCTCACAGATATCTCAAACCTAATATTTAAAGATTGAAACCCTTGATTTTCTCCCCTGAGCCTCATCTCCCCAGTTCTTTCCCATTTCCACAAATATTACCACCCCTCGAAGTTGCTCAAGCCAGAACTCTAAAAGTCACCCTTGACTTCTGCCTCTCACCACTTTAGTGGCAGATTCTACCAGGCATCCCTGATATAGGTCCCACAACCTCTGTCTTCCTTCTATGCCATTTCTGACCCCCTTCCAAGCCACCATCCCGCCTCCCCTGGACTGTCACAGAGCCCTTCCCTGACCTCACTGAGCACTTCCACTGTCTCTTTTCCATGCAGCGCCAGGCAATCTGAAAAATAAATACACCTGTCACTTCCTTACTTTACCTCTGGGGACCCTGTGGGATCCAGCCCATCCACTTCTCCCGCCTTCCCACACTGTCTGGCTGTCACTCCTGGAGACCTTTCCAGTCTCGGTAAGAAACTAGACATGCAGTTTCATCTTCCTAAAATGCCCACCCCACGCTTTCTCTTCACATCCTGGCTCCTCTTCACGGGGATATGATGCCCCTGGTCTCCCCTCGTAGTGAGCCCCCCACCCCCAATCACTTTCTTCTCTCCCCACCTGTTCCCCTGCCAGCACTCCTCACAGTTTATAATCACATGTTGATTACTTCTTGTTTATTTTCTGTCACTAGATTGGAAACTCCTGAGGACAGAAGTCCTGTGTTTTGTTTTTAATATTTATTGATTTGACTCTGCCAGGTCTTAGTTGTAGCACATGGGATCTTTTGAATTCTTAGTTGTGGCATGTGGGATCTAGTTCCCTGACCAGGGATGAACCCAGGCCACTTAATTGGGAGTGTGGAGTTTTAGCCACTGGACCACCAGGGAAACACTGGGGATCCTGTGTTTTATTCCTGACCGTCAGTGGCTTCTCACATTGAGACAGCATGGAGTCAGCGCCGGCCATGTTCCAGACACCTTGTGAGGCTGGAGACCTGAGGGTTGGCATTAGGATTGGCCTGAGGGAGGGTTGGCATTTAGGCCAAGGTGACTTGAGTTTCTGTCACCTGGCTGGGAATAAGAATCCCCCATACAGAGGAGAAGCAGCTTAGAAGAGGTAAGGAACCAGGTTTGCATTGCACTGTGCTTGAAATAAGCCTGCATCTAGCATTGCAGCCCCAGAAATGGAACAGTGGAGGGTCCCCCCATCGAGATGTGTTTGGATATGTCAGTGTTATAACACCACAGCTGATGAACTCTTATGGAAAGAGTATTCCCTTCTTCTGCCTCCCCCTTTAATGATGACCTGGAGGCCCAAGTTTGAATTGAGATCCTCAGCCATCACTGTATATGGCAGCAGAGCCTACCCCCGGCCTTTGTCCCCTTCCTTCTCTCTTCCCTGTCCTGGCTTGGGACGTGACCTGCCCTCAGGCCCAGGCCATGTTCACCTCTTGACTGTCTCTCCCCTTCCCTCCAGGTCTTGGACTGCACAGAGCCGTGATGCAATGTCCACAGACAGGGTAGAGACCCTGTGAGTCCAGGAAGCAGAGAATCCTAGATTCCAGGGTGCCCAGGGTGTGATGCAGAAAGGCCAGGTAGGCACGTCCCTATGGACTCCTTGCTCTGTGTGTGTGTGTGTGTGTGTGTGGTGTATGTTTGGGGATGTAGCTGGAGCCACGCCCTCTGTATTGTGGGCCAGGCTGGCCCAGGTCTGAAGCCTTTGATTGTGGGTCTTTTTTTTAAAAAATTAATTAACTACTTTATTTTTGGCTGCAGTGGGTATTGTTGCTTCCCGAGGGTTTTCTCTAGTTGTGACTAGTGAGGAGCACCAGCTCGAGGAACGTGGGCTCAGTAGTTCTGGTGCACAGGCTTAAGGCACGTAGCTCCAAGGCATGTAGGATCTTCCCTAATCAAGGATCGAACCTGCATCTCCTGCATTGGCAGGCAGATCCTTTACCATTGAGCCAGCCACCTGGGAAGCCCCTCCGAAAGACCTAGCCACACATAAATCGAGGGAAGAAGAAAAGTTGGCAGCCCCAAGGCCCTCCTGAGTCCCACTGAGTGCCGCTCAAGGAACCAAGAGCTGGGCAGAGATGAGAACCTGGTGACAGACCCGCAGGGAGGAGGGTGGGGCGTGCTTGCAGCCCAGGGCGCTGCGTCTTCCTCTTTTTCTCTCCCAGGCCCTGATTCTGGGCTGTGCAGAGGGTGGGGGTTCCCAGGAGCAGGGGGCTGGCGGCCAGAGGCACTGAGCCTGGGAGAAGGGGCTCTCACATTGGGGCAGGAAGTGTGAGATGCAGAGCAGCAGGGGAGCCCTGGAGGCCTGAGGTGGGTAGGGAGGGTGAGTGTGGTGAGGGGAGCGGAAGTCGGAAGCGGCAGCGGCCACGTTTGCCGTTCACAGGGCGGGTGGGCCGGGCGGCAGGATCGCGACGGGGGAGCCAGGCCCACGCATCCCTTCTCGGTCCTCTGGAGGTGAGCAAGGTGGGCCTGCGTGGGGTGGGGGCGGAGGGTGCAGGGAGTCATGTGCAGACCCTAGTGGGGCAGGTGGGCAGCATGGAGGGCCCTGAAGGCCTGTGCATCTGCCTGAGCCCGGCCCTGGGCCACAGCCCCATCCTTCTCCTTCCTCCTGTCCATCAACCAGCCGCCTCCCAATCTAGCCCTTTCCCTGAATCCTGCCGTGGCTCCCACTTACCCCAGCCTCCCAGGGAGTCCCTTCTGAATCTTCTGTGAGCCTCCCTGGATTCCTGGTGACTGGTGCCCAGTGGGGGTTAATGAGGCCAGAGGCCCCAAATGAGGCTTGACCCCCCTCCACCCAGACCCTGGAGAGAAGGAAGCCATTCGGGCCAGGCTTTGGGGTGGGGGCAGCTTTGGGTGTGGTCATTGTAGGAGCTCAGACGTGGGTCTCCCAGCCCTGCCTTGCCTTCAGGCCCCTGCAGCAAGGCTGGGTTAGGGGGAGGTGGCCCAACTTGCTGGCTTGCCCCCGCAGCACGAATTTAGGCTTATCGCCCTGATGGTTGACAGGAACAAGGTCACTCTCAATGGCGTCCCTGTTTGGGACAATATCAAGCTTCCTAGTTCTTGTCCTCAGCCACTGTCCCCTTATTCCAGGGCCTGAGATCCTACAGGCAGAGTCATTCTTCTCTGCTAAAAGCCTGGGAAGGGTGACCCGTCATCAGCTGATAATCAACACCCCAGAGGACTCAGCCAGGAGGCCTGTCTCCCGGGCTTTAGGACATCACAGGGCTCCTTGCTCTACAGATAAGGAACCACCCAGCCTATGATTAGAATCTGGGCTCCGGGCTTTTTGTTTTGGGAGGGGGAGATCCAGGATGGCATGAGGGGAGGCCCAGGCTGGCCCTGAGGCTTTGTTGTCCTCCTGTGGGCAGTAGCTACCCTTTGGCCCTCTGCCCCCTCATCTCCTCTGCCCCTGGCTCATCCTTTCTGCCCACCACTCTCTCTTCTTCTCTGTCCTTTCCATTCTCCCTCCATGCCTGCTTCTCAGCTGACCCATCTCAGGGTTCTCAGCACCAGTGGCGTGTGTGTGTGTGTGTTTCACTGTCTCTCTCGCTCTCTCTGCACATTTGCATGAAGCTGCCTTCCATGTGGGCAGGATGTGGGGTGGCCCCTTATCATATGTCATGTACCTCGGGTGCCCTGGCCCCAGGTTTAGGAAGGGGTATCTGTCCTGTGACCTCAGCCCGGGGACAGCGTGAGGGGGAAGGGAGGGTAACTGCCCTCAGAGCAATACCCTTAACCTGGCTGCCACTCAGGGCTGCTGAAGGACAGGGCAGATCACCTCTTAAATCCCAGAATGGGCCAGAAGACTTTGGGTTTTGCATAGGAAGGGAACGTTGCCAGGACAAAAGGAGGCAGCTTTCTGAGTTGGAAGCTTAAAGTCCAGACAGGACATCCAGGAACTGACTCCTCGGGTACAGAGGGAGCTGGGGCCAAGCCTGTGCTCTCATGGAGGGCCTTTTGTTTGCTTGTTTTCATGTATTTTTTTCTTCTCCAAATGGACCTGCAAAGCAGCCAGGTTAAGGGACCTGCAAAGCAGCCAGGTTAAGGGACCTGCAAAGCAGCCAGGTTAATCCAAGCTGGACATGGTATTTCTGAGCACCTCCCAAGGGCAGCAGGCTCAGCGTTGGCACTCAGACCCCCTCCCATTTTCTGTCTTTCTTTTTTAAAAAGATTTTATTTATTTGTTTATTCATTTAATTATTTTGGGCTGCACTGGGTCTTCGTTGCTCCACAGGCTTTCTCTGGTTGCAATGAGTGAGGGCCACTCTTCGTTGCAGGCTTCTCATTGTCGTGGCTTCTCTTGTTGCAGAGCATAGGCTCAAGAGTGTGTGGAGCGTGGGCTCAAGAGTTGCAGAGCATGGGCTCAGTAGTTACGACTCTCAGGCTCTGGAGCACAGGCTCAGTAGTTGTGGTGCACGGGCTTAGTTGCTCTGTGGCACGTGGGATCTTCTGGGACCAGGGAACAAACCGGTGTCCTCTGCATTGCACGGTGGATTGTTATTCCCTGGGCCACCGGGGAAGCCCCTGCTCCCATTTTCTAGCAAACTTCCTGAGAAAACTTATACGTCTTATTTCCTTCTTTCATAGGCAAGGAGCCAGGTGAAGTTTTGGACCAGAGTTATGTGGCTGGTCAGTGGTAGTTAGGATTTGAGACTAGGCTGTGAGCCTCCAGGTTATGGCGAGTAGGGGCTGAATGTGTGACACTCGTGCTGTCCCTGTCCCCCTTGGACAGGCTCTCCCCTGGCCTCCCGTGGCCTTCAACACCTCAGGGCACAGGCTCTGTGCCCAAACAGGGGGTGAAAAGAGAACCCACTCTCAATAGGATGATCCAGGTGACATCTGGGCTCCTTCTTTCCCCAAGATGGAAAAAACCTTGCCTTGAAGCTGGGGGGAGAGGTTAGGTGAGAGTAGAAGGGACTTATGACCCCTTGGTCCCCCAGCTTCGGGTTCTGTGTCCTTTACCTCCAATCAGCTAATACAGGCTCAGCCCAGCAGTGGTCACTTCGCTCTGGACAGGAGCCCTGCGGGCCGCCCAGTGGAGCACCCTTTCTCTCCCATCCCTCCCCCATTCTCCGCTCCCTCCTCAATCCTTCCCCTCACTGGCTTCTGGACTCAGAGCATTTTCTTGGATTCCAAAGAGCCACCCCACTTCTCCCAGAAGTTTTCCTTAAGCTTCCTGACCCATCATGGTGCTTAGAGACATGAAGGGCCGCTCCTTTCAAAGGTGACGGAACCCAGCGAAGAGACCCGTGTTGGACACTTTCTCCCTCCTTTGTTCTGATTAAGATACCTGAGCCATTTTAAAAGAGGTAACACTAAATACCAAGGGTGGGGGCGGGAATAAACCAAGAAAATTCTAGATGCATGAGACCTGGGCTCTGCTCCCCAGTTCCTGGCCCACCTCTGCCTCAGAGGTGCCATCTTACCTCCAGGAAACAGAGACTGGTCTCCACCTTTGACCCTTGACTCTCTATCCCTGCTCGGTCAGGTTGCTCTCTCCCAGGTGATTGGTGGGACTGCCATGTTGGTCATAAGAAGTGACCTCACCCCTCAGGTCATTCTGTCCCTTCATTCAGTGAGAAGCAATAGAAGGTGGCGGGGTGCTGTGGGTGGGGAGAGGGAAAGAGAGTGGGAGAGAGAGACAGAGACTCAGTCAACTTACATTTCTAGTGAGGATCATAGACAAGGTGGTTGAATGGGTCCTGAACTTTCTTCCTCTCAGTCCAGCTTCCTCCTCAGAGCCAGGACCCAGATGGACGTTTTGGCTGCTGGACTGGCCTGGTGAGAACCACTTCTGGGAAAGCTCTGCCCTTAGGGCGCTGGGCTTCCTGGGAGTAAAGTGTGATTCACTCATGGCCAGACTTGCCCTTAGGGGAACGTCTTCGTGTCATAATGATGCTAAATCTTCTCCAAGCCTCAGTCTCCCCAGTCCTGTAGTGTGGTTGTGAGGAGGGAGCTTTCTGAGGATCCATCCACCTACCCATCCATTCATCCATCCCTCCTTCCACCCCTCTATCCATTCATCCATTCGTCCATCCATCCTTCTATTCATCCATTCATCCCTCCATCTATCCATCCATCCATCATCCCTCCCTCCCTCCCTCCATCCATCTCTCCATCTTTCCTCTTATTTTCACAAACATGTCTGGAGTGTCACTTCTGAGTCAGGCAGGCCCTGCCCTGGACAGTGGGGGAAACAGGTGAATTCAGGTGACTCCACTTCAGAAGAAATTCATGCTTTGTTCAATCCATGAATACCCAAAGGAATTGATTTATGGATGGAAAGAAAATGCTGCTAAAGGGAGCCGCAGACCTGGATCAGACCCCAGCTTGCCCACCCACCAGCTGAGCTACCCAGGCACATTTCTGAAGCTCTCTGAGCCTTGTTTCCTTATGAGTAGGAGGGCAATGTCACCACTTGCCTCACCCATGGGGTGACTGGCAGGCCTGAGGTCTGAGCTGCAAAGCACAAGCTAGTTGAGTGACACCCTACTGAGATGGGTGCGCTCGACATGAGTTGAGTTGCCAGATATAATAGAGTCCAGAGCTACATTTAAATTTCAGAGAAGTGAGTCGATTTTCAGTGTAAATATGTTCCTAATATTGGGCATCTTCTGTTGTGTATTTGCTAAATGTGGCAACTCTGCCTAGAGGTTGTGTGCACCCACGTGGACCTGTCTGCCTGGAACCAGGACACCTGCCACCAGGCTCTGTAACCCCAGGTGTCTCATGAGTGATTCTGAGCTTCTCCAGTCCACACTCACCCTCAGCTTTCTAACCGCTGGAACTAGAGGATAACGCTGTGCCCCCTCACACTTGGCAGCTGGAGCGGGTATACACATTTCAGTTCAGTTCAGCCACTCAGTCATGTCCTACTCTTTGCAACCCCACGGACAGCAGCACGCCAGGCCTCCCTTTTCATCACCAACTCCCGGAGTTTACTCAAACTCATGTTCATTGAGTCAGTGATGCCATCCAACCATATCATCCTCTCTTCCCCTTCTCCCGCCTTCAATATTTCCCAGCATCAGGGTCTTTTCAAATGAGTCAGTTCTTTGCATCAGGTGGCCAAAGTATTGGAGTTTCAGCTTCAGCATCAGTCCTTCCAATGAATATTCAGGGTTGATTTCCTTTAGGATTGACTGATTTGATCTCCTTGCAGTCCAAGGGACTCTCAAGAGTCTTCTCCAGCACCACAGTTCGAAGGCATCAATTCTTTGGTGCTCAGCCTATTTTCTTGTCCAGCTCTCACATCCATAAATGACTACTGGAAAAACCACAGCTTTGACTAGATGGACCTTTGTTGGCAAAGTAATGTCTCTGCTTTTTTAATATGTTGTCTAGGTTGGTCATAACTTTCCTTCCAAGGAGTAAGCGTCTTTTAATTTCATGGCTGCACTCACCATCTGCAGTGATTTTGGAGCCCAAAAAAATAAAGTCTGTCACTTTTCCCACTGTTTCCCCATCTATTTGCCATGAAGTGATGGGACCAGATGCCATGATCTTAGTTTTCTGAATGTTGAGTTTTAAGCCAACTTTTCCCTCTCCTCTTTCACTTTCATCAAGAGGCTCACACAGTTGGTCACTAAAGTGATTAGGGGTAGCATTTCTGTAGGAGATAGTGATAGCAAAAAACACAAAGTACCTCCTTCTGGGGAGGGGAGGCAAGTGAGAACCAGGTGGGTTGACACGCTAGAAATTACACAATGGAGTAAATGCTCTGAAATACGAGAGAGAAGGGGGTGGTGTGCAGGCATACCTCTTTCCCCACCATGTGCTGGATCTGTCTGTCTTCTCCCAGACCCCACCCCACCTCCTTCAGGCCCTTCCGTCCCCTCAGGCCCCAGCTATCTGTTCCCTTTGGTCTCTGGAAAGCTGCTACAACTTCTCTGATTTTTCTTTCCCTTTAAATCCATGGAGGAAGACCCCATTTCTTCTGGGAAGGCCAAGCCAATCCTCATTTGTGTCTAGCATGGTCATTAACATTTACCTGTATGTCTTCTTTGCTTCATATACAAGTTTATTTATAAGGGCTTCCCTGGTGGCTCAGTGGTAAAGAATCCACCTGCAAATGCAAGAGACACCAAGATGCAAGTTCGATCCTTGGGTCAGAAGATCTCCTGGAGTAGGAAATGGCAACACATTCCAGTATTCTTGCCTGGGAAATGCCATGGACAGAGGAGCCTGGTGGGTTACAGTCCACAGGCTTGCAAAGAGTAGGATACAACTGAATGACTGAGCACTTTAGCAAAGAGGGACGTGTGGAACTCCTGTCTTATTAAAAATTGCAGGGCACACTTTCCTCCGACCCCCTGCCCATAATTTCCCATTCCCATTATTGTCATTTGAACTTGGCTGTCAAGCAATTCACTAACAAGAGGAGAGGAGTTGAAGTCATTTAGGCAGAATGCTGTCGTACCCACAGGGATGCGCTCCTAAGGAAGACAAACACGTCAGATAAAATGTGTGGAGGAGTGAGGACTGGAGAGGGGGCATCTCAGGAGGGGAGCCTGCTGGACACAAACAGACCAGGTCTTGGCAGGGAGGGATGGTCAAGGGGTGTGGGAAGGGAGCTAGGGGTGCCCCGAGTTCAGGTGTCTGTGATGGAGGTGCTTCCCTGCACCTCTGCTCTCTGTCTCATAAATGGAGCTATTTCCTGAGTTTCCCATACCGTAGGAGTTGTTTCCCTGGTGGCTCAGACAGTAAAGAATTTCCCTGCAATGCAGGAGACCCAGGTTCGATCCCTGGGTCAGGAAGATCCCCTGGAGAAGGGAATGGCTATCCACTCCAATATTCTTGCCTGGAGAATTCCATGGATAGAAGGGCCTAGTGGGCTACAGTCCATGGAGCCATGGGGTTGCAGAGAGTCAGACATGACTGAGCAACTAACAGTCTCAAGGGCTGTTTCCTTGAGAAGCCTGCCGAGTGTGTGTGTGTGCATTGCAGGGGGGCGGTGTCTGACCTCTTTATTTATACTTGGTCATTCTCCAGGAAGGCCTGGGGAGGGGGGTTTGGCTCCAGAGGGGTTACCCAAATATAGATGGTGGGTCCTGACCTCACTTGTTCTCTCCCCCTTGGAGATAGGATCATAGCAGGGGTCTCACCCAGAGAGGGGAAGAGTTGAAAATGGACAGCTGCTTGTGGGGAGCCAGGGATTGCCCCTGAGGCCAGCTGAGGACTTAAGAGTGAACCGTATGAGTCCTCAGCCTTTAACCTGGGGAAGGTACGGGGTGGAGAGGAAGATGCTCAAATGATGACTGAAAGTGAAAGTGTTAATCGCTCAGTCATGTCTGACTCTTTGTGACCCTATGAGCTGTAGCCCTCCAGGCTCTTCTGTCTATAAGATTCTCCAGGGAAGAATACTGGAGTGGGTTGCCATTCCCTTCTCCAGGGGATCTTCCCTACCCAGGAATCAAACCTGGGTCTCCTGAACTGCAGGCAGATTCTTTATCATCTGAACCACCAGGAAAGTCCCAGATGATGACTGAGGCTGAGCTAAAAGAGTTGGAGACCCATAGGAAGAGCAGATTTCAAATTGATTGGATTCAGAGCATCAAATACAAGACTGAAAGTAAGAAGTGGCCTCAGCTCTTGGGAAGTTCCAGTCGACTGGGGAGGCCAGCTGAGAACTCAGTGGTAAATCGGCCCTTCCTTGGGCCTAAAGCTTCAGAGTCCCAAGGCCACAGATCGGCAATTACAGATTCTTGCTGTGCTCACAGTGAGGGATGTGAGGGTTGGGACAGAGGGAAAAGTAAAAACCCAGAAAAGGATTCTGGTTTTGAGAGACTTTTTGGAGGATGCTGTCAAGGGGAATAAGAAACTGAAATTCACGCTGGTCCTGTCTCATTTTTCTCTGGCACCTCCTGAAAGAAGGAACAGTACCCAGTTGTGCTGTCTTGGTGACCTTAAACAATAGGACCCCATCCAGCCTTGGTTCCCTGTCTCTGAAACTTCCCCCTTATTGAGTGTCTTCTTGAGTGTCTTCTGGTGGACAGTGAAGTAGGTGGACAGTGGGTACTGGGAAATCAAAAACCAGCTTAATGTATACACAGTCCTCCAAGTAGACATATATTAGTGAGGAAAGTAAGGCAAAGGGAAAATGAAAGATGTGGTGTGGTCTGGGCTGCATTTATTGTTCTATTTTTATTTATTTGACTGCACCAAGAAATAGTTGCAGCAAGTGGGAGCTTTAGTTGCAGCTTGTGAACTCTTAGGTGCAGCAAGTGGGATATGGTTCCCTGACCAGGCATTGAACCCAGGCCCCCTGCATTGGGATCACGGAGTCTTAGCCACTGGACCACCAGGAAAGTCCCCTGGGGTGCATTTAATCCTGGAAATGGATGCATAGGGCCTGCAGATTTAACCTATACTTCCTGAGGGCCAGTACTGGGAGGGAAACAGGTCCAGTTACGAGTTTCACAGTGTCCACAGGTTCAGAACAGGACAGTTGTTCTGAAGCAGTAGCTGCTGCTAAGTCGCTTCAGTTGTGTCCAACTCTGTGCAACCCCATAGACGGCAGCCCACCAGGCTCCCCCATCCCTGGGATTCTCCAGGCAAGAATACTGGAGTGGGTTGCCATTTCCTTCTCCAATGCACGAAAGTGAAAAGTGAAAGTGAAGTCGCTCAGTCGTGTCCGACTCTTCGCGACCCCATGGACTGCAGCCCACCAGGGTCTCCTGAACTGCAGGCAGTACTGGAGTGGGCTGCCATCGCCTTCTCCGCTGAAGCAGTAGAGCCACTCCCAAAAGCTGTGTAACCTGGAGTCCACACGCAGGGGATGGAGATATGTCTTCTAGAAAATTCCCTGTGAAAATCCTGGGCTGCATCCCACTAGGCCCCACCCAGAGTGCCAGTGTAGCTGATGCACTGAGCAGCTCTGAACAGATGTGGTAGAGCCCCAGGGGAACATGGCTGGACATCCCCAGCTTTCTCCACCCACACCCCCCCAAGTCACCAAGAAGGCAGTGGTCTCCTCCCCATGCGGCCTGGGTCTTCCCTGTGGGCTGAAGCCCACCCCGCCTCCCTGCAGGAGCCCAGGCTGAGCTTAGTTGGTGCTCCTCTTCCTGGTTCCACCTAGGCCAGACTGCATGGCTGTAACTGAGAATTGGCTGGTTCATTGTTGCAAGGATGCAGGCCCCAAAGGCTGGAGCCTCGGGAAGTGGAAACAAGACTGGCCATGGCCTTTCTTCCCTGGCTGCCTGCTTCTCTCTTGTCTGTTTCATTCCTTTCACCTCTAGTCCTTGACTGTTTGGTTCCCACATACATTGGTTTCCGTGTCTTTTTTTTTTTTTTTTGGTTTGCCTCTGCTTTCCTGCTAATTTGAGACATTTGTGACTTTTGTTCTTGCTACCAACATTGTCAGCCTCAACATTCTCCAATCCGTGTACCCCAAAGAAGATTCTGCTGTGCTCGGTTCACCTTTTTCAGCTCAGCCATGGGAGCCACCTTCAGCCAACAGCTGAGTGTCTTTGGGGCAGGTGCCCCCATGGGTACAGGCAGTTGAGATCATGGGTCAGACAGCATGTATGGTACACTCCTCACCCCTGTCTCCGTGTCGAGGGCAGTGGCCCTTGGCCTGGGCTGTAGATGTGGCAGGCACTCAAAACCATATGTAACTTGCCACTGTGTGCTTCCAGGGGCTGACAGCCCAGTGCTAACCTGAGTTTGCTTTGGGTACTTCCAGGGTACATGTGGGGTCCCGGTCGCCCCTCTGGCCATCACTCCCTCTAATCCACACAATGGGCTTGTGAAGGCGGATGTTCCTGAAGGCTCTAACGCAGCTTACGCTCATTGGATAATGGGCGACGACAGACTCTGTGGCCACCCCAGACCCGTGGAAACCCTCGACATCTGTTTGGGAGACAACCTGCAACCCCACTCGGAAGCCCACCTAGGGGAGACCTGTAGCCACCCTGAGCCTCTCGAACCTCACGGGGAGCAGACGTGGGCCTCTGACCCTCCTGATGCTGTGAGGCCTGATGTTTGTCCCCAGGGCTCCAGCCCAGAGCCCATGCACCTGGGGAGCGGCTCTTCCCAGGAACGGGCAGGACAGAAAACCACCTCCCCCGGGTCTCCCAGGGACAACCAGCCTCTGGGGAGCCCAGGGCAGAGCCAGAGCACGTCCACGCAGGTGGTGTTCTGGGCAGGGATCCTGCAGGCCCAGATGTGCGTGCTAGACCTGGAGGAGGAGCTGGAGAAGACAGAAGGGCTCAGAGCTGAGTTGAGATGCTGCATTCCCACGGCCCCTGCCGACCTCCCCACTTTTCCCTCCAGCCCAGTTGGCCCCCGGAACTCGGGCCTCCTCCCCAGCCCACCCCCGGATGCAAATGAGGCCTCGGAGGACGATAGCAGTGGGCCAGAAGGGGAGCCCCAGAAGCCAGCATGGCCGAGGGAGGGCACGCTGGACTTGTCTCCTGAGTGGAGTGCCGAGGAGGAAAGCATCTTCTTTGACAACCCGCTTTTCCTGGAGAGCCCTTGCTCGGACACTAGTGCATCTGAAACGCACTTTTCCTGGGGCTTCTCGGACTCCTATGTAGATGTGAGGACTGGGTCCCAGAGCCCACAGACCCTGGAGCCTCCACCCTCAGAAGGCAGAGTGCCCTGGGAGCTGGGCGGTGAGCCGGATTTGGGGGAGAGCACAGCAGAGTCCAGCGGGCACACCACCCCTCCATTCCCTGTGCCCACCTACAGGCCACACTCTTTCTCCTGGGTCATGGTGGACACCCCCGAGGGGGCTCCCGCAGCACCTTCCAGCCAGGAGGAGACTGAGGTAAACTGAGCCCTGAGAACCCACCCTTGGGCTGTGCTTGGGGACATGGACAGAAGGAAGGACCTTCCTCTGCCATCACCGGGCCCAGAACTCTCTTCCTTTTGGTGAGCAACAGAGCAGAAAGGCAGGCCCAGGGTGGCCTTCAGAAGTAGAAGGAATTTTACAGGAGCCGTGATGTCAGCTGAGCACGACGGCAACGCTCAGTTGTTAAGCAGATGACATTTGTTAAGGCACAAATGTCTCCATCTCACCAGATCTAAGGCGCTGCGTCTGGACACATTTAGAGAACAAATAGCTCCTCCCGTTGCAGCATGTTCCAGGCCAGTCTTTAGACTCTGGCCTCCCACCTCGAAGAAGGTCCCAACTGTAACAGAGCAGGGGTCAACCTGCAGGGGTGACCTCTTCTCCCGGTGGGGAGATGTCTCCTTTAAGAGTCCTCTCTGTTTGGGAGAGATTGCAGCATTTTGTTACTTTAAGCATCTTTCATCGAATTCAGTTTCACCAGCTCAGGCCCCCAGGACAATGGCAGAGGTCCTTGATATCAACTAGCACAAGTTATGGGGACAAATTATGTGAGCACTTTTTTTTCCCCAGGGAGGCCTCTGCTTAAGAGATAAGGAGACTCAAGATGGCAGAGCCAGGCTGTAACATTCTAATCTCTGTGATCCCAGAGAACAATGGGGAAGAGCTCTGACCCCAAGATCTGAGGAACTGTGAACACTGGCAAGGCCCCTCCACCCACAGGCTGGGGTGGAGTAGGGGGCAGTTGTGGCTGTTTTGAGACATGTGTTCTAGGACCTAGTTGCTCCAGGGCCCCTGAGGTCCTCAGAGGGAAGCCTGGGAGCTCTGTCCTGGGGGCTGGCAGTTTGCTCTTATCTGGGATGACAGAGCCCAGCCCAGTGTCTGGGGGCTGTTGACCTTCCCTCCAACACAGCCTCTTCTTGAGCAGGACCATGGGAAGCAGGGCCCATTCTGAGCAGACAGAGCAGAGATGACTAGAAATCAGTGAGCATGGATGAGGCCCTGAGGCCAGAGGGATGTGGGAAAGGCCCTGGAAGCAGTTTCCCTGGGGCAAATCTCTCCTCCTTTTCTTCCCTAAGAGTTCTCTGAGAGACAGCCTTGACCCTGCCTTGCCCGCAGCATCCTGTGTGGACAAAACACTGAGCTGGGAGACAGAACATGTGGAATATAACGGCAGCCCCGCCACACATCCAGTGCAACCTTGGGCAAGTCACTTCCCCTCTCTGGGCCTCACCTTTTCCATCTGTAAAGAGGGAACGTGAGCCCTGTGATTTCCGGGGCCCAGCACCAGCCCGCCTAGGATGTGGGTCCCATCCAGGGTGCCCATAACTGATCTGAGGCCCAGATCAGGGAGTGTGGTCTGGGATAGGGGAGGACAGCTGGAAGGGAGGGCCCTATAAACTTATAGTCCTGCTTCCCTCCCCATCTTCCCCTTCCTGCACTGCCCCCTACACCTCTCAGTGTCTCCAGGCCTCATGGATGTACCTCTATCTTTCTCAACAGGTTGGGCCCAGCACCCAGGGCTGGCCAACCAAGGTCATTCCTTCCTGGCCCACAGGGCCTCTTAGCTCCCAGGACAGAGGTGAGATCCAGTGTGGGGTCTGGGAAATCAAGTGGTTGGGGTCTGATCGGGAGTGGGGACAAAGATCATTCTTGGATCCCAGGGGTGTCATTAAGGGGTCCCCTTGTATTGTATTAGAACCAGACAGACTTGGGGTTAAACCCTGTATCTGCCTCTGTAACCTCGTCAATACAATGGGTTTTAAAATACCCATCTCTGCTAATGGGAAGTTGCTGTATAACACAGGGAGCTCAACCCAGTGCTCTGTGACAACTAGAGGGACAGGATGGGGTGGGGAGTGGGAGGGAGTTTCAAGAGGGAGGGGACATATGTATACCTACAGCTGATTCATGTTGTTGTACGGCAGAAACCAACACAACATTGTAAACCAATTGTTCAGTCGCTAAGTTGTGTCCGACTCTTTGTGATCCCATGAACTGCAGCACGCCAGGCTTCCCTATCCTTCACTGTCTCCTGGGGTTTGCTCACATTTATGTCCACTGAGTGGGTGATGCTTATCTAACCATCTCATCCCCTGCCACCCCCATATATTCCAATTAAAAGTAAATTTAAAAAAATAAATAATGAAATACCCATCTCTTGGAGTAAATGAAGACTAAAATTAAAAAAAAATAAAATGCTCATAGAGTAAATGAATAAATTTTTTTTTAATAAATTAAGTAAAATACCATCTCATAGAGTAAATATGAAATGTGCAAAAGATCCTGAAGCTGGGAAAGATTGAAGGTAGGAGGAGAAGGAGATGACAGAGGATGAGATGGTTGAATAGCATCACCAACTCAATGGACATGAGTCTGAGCAAGCTCTGGGAGATGGTGAAGGACAGGGAAGCCTGGTGTGCTGCAGTCCATGGGGACGCAAAGAGTCAGACATGACTTAGCGACTGAACAACAACGACAAAAGACCCAGCCTTTTGGATTCCTGGATCTTCATGGTTTAGCAACCTTGAACCCCTGGTTGCCTTGGGGCTGGAGTTTTCTGCCTGCTGCCCCATGTGTGGGAGGTCACTGCCCCATGACCAGGGACAGAATGTGCAGTTTCAGGGAGGAGCTCAGGGGGGGTAGGGGAGGGGGGACCTGCTAGCGATGACAGCCCAGGCTGTTCCCTGGCTCTGCCAGGCCCCTTGGCCCGCAGCCTACCCCTCACCCCATGCCAGCTTCATTCCATGCTCTTTCTCAGGTGACAAGGATACAGAGTGTGTCCAGGAGTCTGCTCCCTGCACCGTGACCCCTGGCCACCCCTGGGGGAGCCCAGCCTCTTCGCCGGAGCCCAGCAGCCCTGAGTCTGGGGTCAGAGGCCCCAACTCCCTGCCCAGCCCCGTCTCCTCCCGGGAAGGCAGCCTGCGGCTGCAGGGCCACCCCCCAGGCAGTGTTCTTCCCGAGTGGACACTAGATGCTCCAAGCCCTTCATTCCTGGAGACAGATGGGGCAGAGCCAGGTTCCCTGGAAAAAGAGGAGGCAGGAGAGGCCCCAACCCAAGGGAAGGAAGTAAAGTTAAGCCCCGCCAGGACTGCGGAGGCCGGAGCCAGCCAGCCTGACGCTTGCCTGACTTCTGCAAAAACGTAAGTGTCATTCTAACCGCCCTCTGCTTCCTAATTATGTAGGCATTTAAGAATACCCACTCTGATTCTTTTCCCTTATAGGTTATTGCAAAATATTAAGAATAGTTCCCTGTGCTATTGCAGTAGGTCCTTACTGGTTATCTGTTTTATATATAATAGTGTGTATATGTTAATTCCAAACTCCTCATTTATTCTTACCCCTCTTTCCCATTTGGTAACCATAAGTTTTTTTCCATTTCTGTTTTATGAGTAAATTCATTGGTATCTTTTTTTTTTTAGACTTCATATAGAAGTCGTAGCATACAATAGTTGTCTGACTTCACTTAGTATGATAATCTCTAGGTCCATCCGTGTTGATGCAAATGGCTTATTCTTTTGTATGGCTGAGTAATATTACATTGTGTGTAGGTGTATATAGTGTATACCACATCTTTTTATCCGTTCATCAGTGGACATTTAGGTTGCTTCCATGTCTTGGCTATTGTGCATAGTGCTGCAGTGAACATTGGGGTGCATATATCTTTTCGAATTATGGCTTTCTCTAAATGTATGCCTAGGACTGGGATTGATGGATCATATGGTAACTCTATATTTAGGTTTTTAAGAAAACTCCGTACTGTTCTCCATAGTGGCTGCACCAATTTACACTCCCACCAACAGTGTTGGAGGGTTCCTTTCTCTCCATGTTCTCTCCAGCATGTATTGTTTGTAGACTTTTTGATGATAGCCATTCTGACTTGTGTGAGGTGACATGAGAAACGCACACTGGGACCTAGCATAGAACATATGTAAGCTGGGATTATAGACTGGAGGGTTTGGAAGCGCAAGAAACCAAAGAGCGGGCGGTCATACACATAGGGCAGGACTCGCATGTGCCAAGGGACAGCCAGGGAGACATGTCCACGCCAGACAACAGGAGACGACCAGGGGCTTGTGCAGTGAACCTGGCCAGGACCATGTGTGCGAAAAATGGGGGTCATGCTAGGCAGGTCTGGGAAGAGAGAAGGTCAGAGCTAGTGGTATGGGGATTACATGCTACTATGAATTTGAAGATGTGACTGGGAGGCTCAGAGTGCTGACTTAGATCTCTCTCCCTCACAGAGTAGCAGGGGAAGGTTTGATTGGTACCAAAGGAATGGTGGATCTTGGGGTCCATAGCAGGATTGAACGACCCCAGAACTGTGAGCCGAGGTAGGAATAGGCCACCTGGAAATCCACCTAAATGTCCTCCTGCCCCAAGGATACTGCATGAAGCCTGTCAGCCTCTAGGATCTCTCCATGGAAAAGGGATTTTGTTGGCCAAATTGAGGTCAGGTGAAAGAGATCAGGAAACACCAGTGATGGTTTAAGTGTTACACTAACTGGAAGGTTAACTCCACTCCGATCTTAATGTCATTGAGTGATGGTGAACCTCAGGCAGTATCAGAAACCAAAGAAGCATCTTTCTTCCACTGCTGGAAATATACGTGGTCTCTGGAGATGTTCAGAGTAATCAGAAGAGTCTCTCAGTATCTGAAAAGAGAGCGTTCATTGTGCCAGAAATTAACCTTGATTCAACCCCAAATAAAAGTAAATCTACCTAAAATGCAAGCCATACTTTCATAGTAGATAATGAAAAAGGTTTAACTGATGCTTTTCTTGGTAAACCACACTAAATATTACAGAAATAAATTTATTTAATCTTATATTTAATACAATATAGGAAGTTAATTTTCCTAACCTAATTTGCTGGCTCAGTGAGATGTCATTCATTCATCTTTAACTTTCATAGTGAGGTAATAAAGGTCTATTTATTACTTTATTTTGGGCTTCCCTGGTGGCTCAGATGGTCAAGAATCTGCCTGCAGTGCAGGAGACCCAGGTTCAATCCCTGGGTCGGGAAGATTAATAACAGCTTTATTGAGATATAATTCACGTATCATACAATCCATCCATTTAAAGTATACAGTTCCATAACAGATTATATTTGCTTTGTGGGGTTTTTTCCCCTCAAAGTGCCTCCCTATCTAGATGTTATTTTAGTAACAACACTAATTGACTTGGTCATGTTGGTAAAAGTATTTGAGGGCTCCATCAGCTGATTATCCAAGTAGTTCTCTTTACATTTTTTTGGCTGTACCATAAGGCGTGTGTGATCTAGTTCCCTGAGCAGGGATTGAACCTGTGCCCTCTGCATTGCAAGTGTGAAGTCTTAACCGATGGACCTCTCAGGAAGTCCCCCAAGTAGTTCCCTTTACATGTGACAAGCATATCATTATTTTTACTTCCTCCTCCTCAGTTGTTCATTGGAATAACCCTTCCTGTTCCTGTACTTGTCTCTGGCGTCCCAAGTGACCCCTGGAATCTTCCAGTATTACTTTCGTGGACTTCATAACATCCTATGTTTTTTCGTCAACATTTGTAATGTCACTTTTCAGTTGATTTCCATTATGTTTACCTTGTTGGATGCAGATGAGCCTCAGGAAGTAGGGAGAAATTACCAGCAAAGTCACTGACCCAGATGGGGGCAGAGATATACATTTGTGTCACATGGAGAGGACTACTAAGCCCAGCCGAATTTTATAAGTGGATAGTCCATTGGTGAACACTTTCGTGTTGTGAAAAGTTTTCCTTCTCTGTACAACTCCCTAACTATGGTAACCTGGATGACGCGTGCTCGCATGTGCTCAGTCGCTTAGTCATGTCTGAATCTTTGTGACCCCATAGACTGCAGCCCGCCCAGGTTCCCCTTGTCCATGGGATTTTCCAGGCAAGAATACTGGAGTGGGTTGCCATTTCCTCCTCCAGGGGATCGTCCTGCCCCAGGGATCAAGCCTGTGTCTCCTGCGTTGGCAGGCAGACTTTTCACCACTGAGCCACCTGGGAAGCAACCTGGATGATGATAACAAGGATACCCCAGTACTTGGTTGCAGTGTTGCGGGGACAGGGCAGGAGTCAGATGGAGATTGGTCTTGGTGACTTCTGAGGTTCTGAGTGTTCCCTAAGTCTGCCCGGCGGTCTCCTGGGCCTGTTCACCTTTGTAGGTCCCCATCCAAGCCCCTGCAGTGAGACCCTTCTGTATGACAGGGAAGCTGGTATAGGAGGGCAAGGGTTGGAAACCACGTCTATGGCAACCCCAGCTATCACCATCCCTAAAGCCAGTCTAGCTTCTGGTTCTCGCCTCATCCTTACACCATCCTTGGCTGCAGATCTAGGAGTGGAGGCTGGAGCTGGGGGTAGGGAAGGAGGGCAAGGAGGCATGATGGGGAGGGCAGGAGAGGTGAGGGACACAGATGGCTGCTGGGGTTTGGGGAGGTAATCCTACCCCTCCTTGGGATGGATTCAGTGCCACCAGGGTCTTCAGAGGGCTGCACCTGCCACCAAGGGGAATTAGGCTCAGTGCATCCCTGCGGTTTACCTGAGAACGTGCTGGCACCAAGCTCAGCTCCAGCCCCTGCTGGCTTGGTGTGGATACTGCCCTCCTGGTGCCCAGGTCAGGTCAGGCGGGCTGTGATCCAGACTCTTCCCTGGGGGTAGAAGGTAGCCCCAGCTCCCGCCCTGAGCTCTGGGCATGGACTCTGAGCACTACTGCCCCCTACCGCCCCAACTGACCTCAAGGACACCTGACCCAGAAGCCCTTTGTCTCCATCCCAAATGGGAGCCTGAGGACACTGATGGACTTTCACAGGCTTCCTGGGAGCCCTATGCCCCAAGTGCAACCCCCAGAGGAAGGCCAGAGGCTCCCGGCTGGAGACAAGCTGGCGAATGGCGTCAGGACTGACAAGGTGGCCTGGAACTTGGCCTCTCGCCTCTATCACCTGGAGGGCTTCCGGAAGTCTGAAGTGGCTGCCTACCTGAGGAAGAAGTAAGGGGTTTTGAACTCAAGCAAGGCTGGATGTCTGGTCAGGATGGGAAGGACCACTGATGGGCCATCCTTGCTGCCCGTGCCCCCCACCGCTGACCTCTCATGCCTTCACTCCTGCCCTGTCCGCCGCACCCTCTCCCCTTCACCCTCAGCCCCTTGCTGTGCCTGTCTCTTTCTCTTAGTCACATTGGACCACCCTCAGTCCCTGCCTAGAGCCGCCAGACCTGGCCACCTGCCTCCCCTACCCCAACCCCATGTCCCTCCCACTCAGCGCCGATGGGGTCCCAGGGGCTGCCAGTGCCCTCTCGGGCCCCAGGGTCCACCCTGGCTGTGCCTTTCCTTTGATCGCACCCCCAGCCCCTGTCAGGCCCCAGGAGGCCCGCCAGTCCCCACCCAGTCTTCATCCCCACTTTCCTTCTGCAGCAATGACTTTAGCAGGGCCGTGGCTGAGGCGTACCTGTCCTTCTTCCAGTTCGGAGGCCAGAGCCTGGACCGTGCACTCCGGTAACACCTGGGGGCCTTCTCTGGGAAGGAGGGATGGCCAGCGTGGCGGGGAGGTGGGGGAAGCACCACCAGCAGAGGCTGGATTCTGGCTGGCCCCGAGCTCAGGCTGCCGGGCTCTGCCTGGACTCGGGCCCTCCTTCCAGGGGCTTCCTCCAGGCCCTGGTGCTCAGTGGGGAGACCCAGGAACGAGAGCGGATCCTCTACCAGTTCTCCAAGCGCTTCCATCACTGCAACCCCGGGCTTTTCTCCTCAGTAGGTAGGGAGGGGCCGGTTTACTGGGTGGTGACTGGTGGGAGTGTACTCATGGGGGCCCAGAAGCATTGGGGAGGTCCCCCCACCCAGGGTGGGCAGAGGCAATGCAGGAGTCCCGGTTCCAATGGCCTTTTCTCTCTGCGGGGGCAGATTGCGTGCACACCTTGACCTGCGCCATCATGCTCCTTAACACGGACCTGCATGGACAGGTGAGAGCCTGTGGGGGTCTTGGGAGAGGGGAGCCACGACCAAGGCCCGGGATTGGGTCGGGGAGGGCCCTGGGGACCCAGGGGAGGTTCGGGGTGGCCAGCTGGGGGTCGTGCTGCTGGAGTGGGACATGTGTGCCAGCTGCCCCCCTCTCCACATGTTCTGGCCACAGAACATTGGGAAGAGCATGAGCTGCCAGGAATTCATAACCAACCTGAATGGCCTGCGGGACGGCGGGAACTTCCCCAAAGAACTGCTCAAGGTACGGCACGGGGTCCACGTGGGGCCTGGAGCCTCAGCTCACTGTCCCAAGGGGAACATGAGCCCGGGCCTGGCTCTGCCAAGACATCCTTCAGACAACACGCCTTTTTAAAAACATAATTCCTTATTTATTTATTTGACTGTCCTGGATCTTTGTCACCAATAAGCAACATCTTCTAGTTGTGGCGTGTGAGATCTAGTTCCCTGACCAGGAATCGAACCTGTTCCCCCTACAATGGGAGCATGGAGTCTTAACCACTGGACTGCCAGGGAAATCCTAGAACAGGCCTTCTTTACTGAAGGGAACTAAAAGTGATACTGCCCAGCCTGCGGCATCAGTGTCCCCTTGAAATGTATCAGCTTGTGTGAATTCACATCCCCCTGGCCTGGATCCACTGAATCAAATCTCAGCTGGGTCCCTACATTGTTCCGTTATGCCTCTGGGTGACTCTTAGGCCTGTGAAGTCTGAGAAGCACTGGATTTTGGTCCTTGGTGTAAAGCTTCACGTGGTGAAAGTCTGGAGCTATGATTCAGGAGCAGAGGTTACAGGGTTTGCATTCTAGCCTTGGGCAGCTTACACTTTGGCCGAGGCAAGTTCTCCCAGGGTGAGTGACCATTTTGCAGGGTTGTTACCACGATGAAATTAAGGTGGTCAAGTGCTTAGTCCTGGCACACAGGCTGCTTTCATAAGCAATCACAGCATTTATTCTCCCGTCTATTCAGCGAACATTAACTGAACACTTACTATCTGGCACCACCGCTAGGTGTGGCCAGAGCTCCAGAAGCCAGCCAGCCAGCCCCGTGGACATGCACACTCTCGGTCATATCATTTCAAAGTCATGGCATCTCGTTTATTCACTCACTCACCAAATGCTGACTGCTCTGTAGTGAGGCATTCCTGCTGCCTCACATCCCTCTGGGCAGGATGGTATGTGGGTGATTCATTTCCCCTTCAGGGAACTAGTTCAGGCCTCACTAAGTTCAAGGAAAGGGCTTCCCTAGTGGCTCAGATGGTAAAGAATCCACCTGCAATGCAGGAGACCTGGGTTTAATCGTTGGGTTGGGAAGCTCTCCTGGAGAGGAAATGGCTGCCTGCTCTAGTATTGTTGCCTGGCAAATCTTATGGACAGAGGAGCTTGGCAGGCTATGGGCTTCTCTGATGACTCAGACAGTAAAGAATCTGCCTGCAATGTGGGAGACCTGGGTTTGATCCCTGGGTTGGGAAGGTCCCCTGGAGAAGGGCATAGTAACCCACTCCAGTATTGCTTGGAGAATCCCCATGGACAGAGGAGCCTGGCGGGCTACAGTCCATTGGGTCACAAAGAGTTGGACCCGACTGAGCGACTAAGCACACACACACACAGCAGGCTGGAGTCCATGGAGTCACAAAGAGTTGGTCACACTGAGCACAAACAAAGAAAAGCTCAAGGACTGGTTTGTTCACCCTTGTGTCTCCAGCCCCCAGCACAGTGCCCGGCACATGGCAAATGCCTGATAAATTGTTGCCTGCTTGCATGGATCCATGGGTTGCTTGCTGCCCAGGGCAGAAGGGCAGCAATACTGGGATGGAGGTGGCAGCATGCCCATCCTGCCTCTGGCAGAGTATGGGCCCCCTGGCCTGAGGCTCTCCGGTCCAGCTGTGTGTTTCTATTCCAGGCCCTCTACTGGTCTATCCGAAGTGAGAAGCTCGAGTGGGCCGTGTAAGTGAGACCCATCTTCCCTCCCCACCCTCTCTCCTGCCTGCCCTCCTCCCGCCCAGCTGAGTGGGAGAGTTCAGGGTCCCGGACAGTGCTCCCCTCTGCATGGGTGGAGTCAGAGGCAGGGCATCAGGCCGGTCTCAGAGAGGGTGCAGGGGGGCATGTAACACCTGGAGGAGCCAGAGGCCATGAGGGCATAGGGATGATAGGAATTGATGGGCTGACCTTGAAGGAGGGCTTCTTTTAGGGGGTCCTGAGGTGTGGCTGCCCAGCAAGAGAGAGGGTGGGGTCCTGAAGCAGGGGTGCCTCCTGGTGGCCTCTGCCCATTTAAGCAGCCCCAGCCCAATTCTTTGATGCCCAGGGATGAAGAAGACACAGCCAGGCCCGAGAAGGCCCAGCCGTCTCCCCCAGCTGGCAAGATGAGCAACCCTTTCCTCCAGCTGGCCCAGGACCCCACGGTGCCCACCTACAAGCAGGGCTTCCTGGCCCGGAAGATGCACCAGGATGCGGATGGCAAGAAGAGTGAGTGTCTGCCTGCTGTTGTACATCTGTCGACCAGTGTGTGCAAAGCGCCCTGCCCAGGAACACGATGTCCTGAGCCGATGTGTGTGCGGGTGTGCAGAGAGATGGCATGGTGGAGGATGGGCAGCCCATGGTCCTTCCTCAGTAGAGACTGTAAGCGGGGGTGGGGGAGGTGATGCAGAGACAAGACAAACCTAGGGATCCCCCGCCCCCTGGGCCTCTGTGCTAAGGTGGGAATTAGACAAACAAGGCAGTGTCTGGGATAAACAGAAGAGCTAGCTGCGTGATGCAGGGAGGTCTCAATGGGGTATGGGGTGTGGAGGAGGGTGAGGCTTCTGTTTTTGTTTGGGGGTAGAATGTGGGAGACAGGATAGTTAAGGTTTCTGGGACATGATGGTCTCTGAGCTGAACCTTGGAGGAAAAGAGGGTCTGGTTATTTGCAAAGAGAGCCCCACCAGGCAAAGAGCACAGGGTGGGGTGTGAGAGAAAAGACAGCACGGGGTGCACTGGGCTTCATCCTGCAGACCGTTGAGGGCTCTGGAGCAGGGAGCCACATGACCAGCGCAGGAATGGGATCCCAGGTGGATGGGGCTGTGGTGACCAGCTAGGGGACTGGCATTTGGTTGTGAGAAGCCACATGAGCAAGGCCAAGAGGTGACCATGGGGAAGTAGGCCTTCAGCCCTAGCTTCTGAGCCCCTGTGTCTCTCTGGATGGGACGAGAAAGAGGCCCCAGAAGAGCTGTGCTTGTGGGTGAGCGTGTTTGAGGGGGGCTGGATTGGATGAGCACCTACTTGTGTTATTGTTTGTAAGCAGCTCTGTTTTGGTGTCTGAGCATGATTGCCTGTGTGTGTGAGACACAGTACTGCCTGCTTGTCATCTGCTGTGTTTTGTTGTGTTGGTGTGTTTCTGTGTGTTTCTGTGCACCCTGGGCAGGGACTGGAGGTGGTGAGATGGTGTGCATCTGAGGGTCTGGAAGTGGTTGGGGGGGAATCATCACCCACCTTCGTGTTCTGCTTCCCGGGTAGCGCCATGGGGTAAGCGTGGCTGGAAGATGCTCCACACCTTACTTCGAGGGATGGTCCTCTACTTCCTGAAGGTAGGGAGGGTGTCTGCACCCCTGATGGGCAGTGTAGGAGGGTGGGCAGCTGATGGAAACCTCTTTTCTGAGCCCCTGTTGCCCTGTGGCAGGGAGAGGACCACGCCCTTGATGGGGAGAGTTTGGTGGGGCAGATGGTGGATGAGCCGGTGGGGGTGCACCACTCACTGGCCACCCCTGCCACCCACTACACCAAGAAGCCACATGTCTTCCAGCTGCGCACGGCCGACTGGCGCCTCTACCTCTTCCAGGCACCGTAAGTCAGGGGTGGGGATGGGCGATAGCAAGGCCCCAGCTTTCCTCCTGTAAACCTCTCATCCTCTGACGGGTGCTGGCCCCACCCTGGAGGGAGGTGCAGGCTTGACCTGGGATGTGTCACTGGTGGGTCCCAGGTACACATGAAGTGTGGAGAGCGGGGAACTTCCCGCTTCCATCCCCTGCCTTAAGCCCATTTCACCCCTGGGACCGGCTCTTCCTTGAAAGTTGGACTAAGCCTCTCAGTTCCAAACAGCGGATTCCAGGAAGCCACGAACACTTGATCATTTTTTGGCATTTGATTTAAACTCTATTGGCTTCCCTGGTGGCTCAGTGGTAAAGGACCCACCTGCCAATGCAGGAGACTTGGGTTTGATCCCTGGATCGGGAAGATCTCCTGGAGAAGGGCATGGCAACCCACTCCAGTATTCTTGTCTGGAGAGTCTCATGAACAGAGGAGCCTGGCAGGTTACAGCCCTTGGGGTCCCAGAGTTGGACACGAGTGAGTAACTAAACATAAACTCTTATTGCCTCTGTTGGGTGAGAAAAACCACCAGCAGGGGTCAACCACCTCAGCTAGTGGCAGGACTTTTGGCTTTTGTAGCCGGGTGCCTGAGCTGACCACCAGAGGCTGGAGGGCGGTGATAGGCTAGCACTCTGTGGTCCAAGGGACAGACCGCTCTCTCTGCACACAGCACTGCCCAGGAGATGACTTCCTGGATCGCGCGCATCAATCTAGCTGCCGCCACGCACTCAGCTCCGCCTTTCCCTGCCGCGGTGGGCTCCCAGCGCAAATTCGTCCGTCCCATCCTGCCCGTGGGCCCAACCCAGGGCTCCCTGGTAAGACCTGAGCCTGAAGGAGGGGCGGGATGTGGTGGTGGGATACACCCTGGAGGACTAGAAGGGAGATGAGAGGCTGTGCACCTGGCCTAGGAGAAAGCTGGGCTGAACATCTGGGCCCCTGGGTCAGGATGGAGCTGTACTCCTGGGCTCAGGAACAGAGAGGGGAGGTCTTGGGATGGTGGGTTCAGAGAGGGAGGGCTTGAAACAGCTCCCCTCACCGCCTCCCGCTCCCAGGAGGAGCAGCATCGATCCCACGAGAACTGCCTGGACGCTGCCTCTGACGACCTGCTGGATCTGCAGAGGAACTTACCCGAGCGGCGAGGCCGCAGCCGCGAGCTGGAAGACTACCGCTTGCGGAAGGAGTACCTGGAGTACGAGGTGAGGTCGCTGTCTCACCCTCCGCCTGGACCCTCTGCCGCCCTCTCATGGCCGTGGCTGTCCTTGCAGCCTTGGCTCCCAGCCGCTCAGGGCAGTGGGGCGGGGGGGCTTGTGTGAGAACTCCAGCCCTGTGTGAATGGTCTACACACACGAATGTGTGCACACGCCTGCACAAGTGTGTGTGTCTGTGTACTCTCAGGCCACTTCACCTCTTGTCCTTGGAACACAGCAGCTGCTTGTCTGGTAACACTCGTGTGTATGTGTGTTGCTCAGTTTGGCCCCCATCCAGGCTCCCTTGTCCATGAGATTCTCAGGCAAGAATGCTGGAGTGGGTTGCCATTCCCCTGTCCAGGGGATCTTGCCAACCCAGGGATCAAGCCCACGTCCCTTGCTTTGCAGGACCTTTCTTTACCATCTAAGCCACCTGGGAGGCCCAATTATTATATTATTATATATATGTAAATGTACTATATGTGTGTGTGTGTGTGTGTGTGTGTGTGTGTGTATGTATATATAATTTTCTTGGCCACACCTTTTGGCACATGGGAGCTTAGTTCCCGACCAGGGATCTAACCCATGCCCCCTGCATTGGGAGTGCTGAGTCTTAACCACTGGACCGCCAGGGAAGTCCTGGAAAAACTATATTTTAACAGAATATATATTTCCCCTCATACCTGCCTAATACTATTATAGTAGGCAGTATTTCTGAAGCTTGTTGCATGGATTGTCTTATTTAGTCATCCAGCTACTCTGGGGTAAGGACACTAATCCTCAGTTTACAGATGAGGAAACTGAGGCACAGAGAGATTAAACTTGTTCACACCTGATATACTTTCATGAGACCTGATCACATCCATGCCTCATTTATGGCCGTAACTAAGGAATGATCTTTGTTAGCTCTCTGATGCTGAAATATTTTACTTACTCCACCCCCAATCCTGCGTCCAAATTCAGCAGGAGCGGGGTGTAGGGCAATGTGACAAGAGAGGAGGGCAGAGGCCACCCAGGGGCAGGGAGGGGAGAGGGGAGCAAGCGTCAGTGTCACCTCCTGTCTGTGTCCACTAGTCTTGCACTATCCTCTACCTCCCTTTCTAGCTCTTCCTCTTGGGACGTTGGCTGCATCCATAGCCGTGAGCATGCCACTTCCCCGAGGTCCCAGGGGTGGCTGATAGGATCCAGCCCTGCCTGCAGCACTCCAGCCATTCCCCACCACTGACCAACCTTTTGCTGGGACCTTTAGCAAGGCCTTGACCCTCCCTGGTGGGCTTACCTGGTGGCTCTGATGGTAAAGAACCTGCCAGCGATGCAGGAGAACCTGGGTTCAGTCCCTGGGGCAGAAAGATCCCCTGGAGAAAGAAATGACAGCCCACTCCAGTATTCTTGCCTAGAGAATCTTATGGACAGAGGAGCCTGGCGGCCTACAGTCCATGGGGTCGCAGAGTCAGACACGACTGATCAACTAACACTGACCCTTCCTCTTTATAAAGCACAGCGATGACTCCCACCCAGCCTCCCAGGGCGTGGATGAGGACCCAGGGGGCTGGAGGGTGGGAACTGTATCTGAAGGATGCTAGTTACGGGGGCCTGAGGAGTGTTAAGCAGATGAGGGTAGTTAGCGCCATGCTCTCCAGATGCCAGTTGTTAAAATGCTATTCAGACTCAATGAGGGCTGCGTACAGATGTGTGCTGTTTGTGTGCAGTGCTGCACAGATCTCTAGCCTAGTGGCTTATGGATCTTTTAGTGTCTCAGCGATGTAACGTGCTCCGGAAATGTTAGTTACAGCACCAGGCAGTGTTGGCTGTATCAAACAGGGCCAGGCTGATGGGTGTAACTCTAAGATACCTGAGGAAGGACAGGATGTGCAGAGATCGCTGTTCAAGTGAATGCTAGCTGTTGGCCCAGCCCTCTTTCTAAAGTCTCTGTCCCTGTAGCATCATTCAGTGTGATCTGTCTGTGTGATCCCAGCCCCCTCCTGACCTGGAACTGGGGTGGTGCTGAGGCAGTGGGACCCATATGTGTTCCAGAAAACCCGCTATGAGACCTACCTACAGCTGCTTGTGGCCCGTCTACACTGCCCGTCGGAAGACCTGGACCTGTGGGAGGAGCAGCTGGGGAGGGAGGCTGGAGGCCTGCAGGAGCCCAAGCCCAGCCTGAAGAAGTCCCACTCCAGCCCGTCGCTGCACCAGGATGAGGCCCCCACCACGGCCAAGGTCAAGCGCAACATCTCAGAGCGCAGAACCTACCGGAAGATCATCCCCAAACGGAACCGCAATCAACTGTGAAACCAGGGTCACCTCACCAACTACCCACCGCGGCCTGGGCCTGCGGTGGATTTGGGATGAAACCCTAGGAATAGCCTTATATCATCGGGTCCGTGCTGAGGATGGGGCCCTGCCTCTTCCCTGTGGAAGGATACGCTAGTGTGGTCCCCCCTTCCTTCCCTCACTCACCACACTGGAGTTCTCCTGATACTGTTGCCCCCACCCCGGCTGCTCCCAAGAGAGGACAGAGGTCAAAGACTTGACTCAGCTCCCACAGTTCATCCCATTCTACCCTCCATCCCTCCAGAAGCCACAGAGGACACCTTTCCTGGACCTGGGGAGTTGCTCGGCTCTCTGTCTTTGAGTCAGAGGCCCTGTGAGCTCCCCCATCCTCAGGGACAGAGACCAGGGCCGTAGAGACCTTGGCACAGACAGGTTAGGGAAGCTGCAGCACTGGGAGCGGTCTTGCTCTGGAAATCAGGTGACTTGCTGGAAGAGGTCCTGGGAGACCCCAGATGGGCCCTGTCCACTGCGGGGAACAGCCTTCTGGGCAGGACCAGAGACTCGGCAAGTTCAAGGGCTCAGTGAGGCTGGCTCTGGGGCCCCCTGCCTTTGTTTGGTCTTCCCTACATCCTGCACGTATAGGGGGCAGATGAGAGAGGCCTTGCCTCCCATGGCCAATGGCTGATCGTCAGAGTGGAACCAACGGTGGTCAGCGAGGGCTGTAAGGGGAGAGGGTGCCCAGAGTTCAGTAGAGAGCCCTGTAACAAGGGCCTTTGCCACCCCAGAGCAGGGAAGGAGGTGCTCCAGGTTTGGGGAGGATAAGGGTAAGAGGTGGTGACGCATGCCGTGTCCCCTGGGGGCTCTGGAGAGTTGTGAGGGGCCTTGAAGGCCTGGCTCCCTCCCCACAAACCCCTCCCCTGGAACCTCCAGGACTCACTCAGGGACCCCTTCCCTCCCTCAGCCTGCTCCCAGGGGCCCTTTCCACCCTCCCTGGGAAGCCCCCTTGTGCTCCCTTTGGCCGCATCCCAGCTGGGCTGTTCTCCGGACACTTGAGGACCCGAGGCTCTGCCTGTGGGAAGGAGGCCGGGCCGCCAAGCAGCCACCATTGTCTCTGTTCAGCCAAGTGTGAGAGCCGGCTGCCTGCCAAAAGGGGCCTCTCGCCACCCGCCTGCTGGCTGACGCATGCACGGCCTCTCCAGCCTTCCTGCCGCCCTGCCCTCCTCTTCGTGCCTGTAACCAACACGGGGGCCTGCAACTCCACCAGGTGGGGCTGGCACTTGAGGGTCACCAACAAGTGTCTGTCCATGGCTGGGCCACGCACCCAGTGGGTACACAATAAATACAGGCCAGTAAAGAAGGAGGTGTGTGCCAGTGAGGGGGTTGGGAGGGGCAGGCAGCTGTGGGCAGCTGAGGCCACCGTCTGGCACCTGCCTGAGGGTGGCAGGCTGGGTTTCCTTTGCCGTGTGTGTGCATGTGCGTGTCTGTGTGTGTGGGTCTGTGTGTGCATGTATGTATCTGTGTGCGTGTGCATGTCTGTGAATGTGTAGCATGCTAATCGTGTGCAGGAGTCACATAGGCTGTCACAGCGGGAGGGGACCTCAGAATCATTGATTCATCCACTCATGGGTTCATTCTTTCACTTCTCCAATAATATTAAGTACCTTTATGGGCCAGTACTGTGAGATTCAGGCATGAATCAAGCATGTCCCTGGCCTCTAGGAGAGGACCATCCTGTTCTCTGGCGCCCAACTGACAGTATAGAGTGGCACTGGAGACATTTGCATCCTACGCCCAGGAATCTGGATCCAGTAGGTCTGGGTCAGAGGCACCAACGGGAGTTTTTAAGGCTCCATGGGCCACTCTGATGGGCAGAGGCCAATTGTCTCATTTGATTGGGGTGGTATACTAGCGCCGTGCGGACGTGACTTGGCCCACAAATGATGCTTACAGGCTGAACCGCTGTGAGTGGGTTATTTGACCTCACTGACCTGTATCCTTATTTCCAAAACCAGAATAAAAGGCAGAGGTTTGTTTGCATGCATGCATGTCTGTGACGCTTCCATGCTTTTTTGCTCTTGTAGAACTTGTACCTCCCTTTCACCTTGGCACAGGAGGTCTCCAAAGCCAGGTGCTCCAGGCTGCTAGGGTGCACCCTGTCCAGCGCTGCTCCAGCCGGGTTTGGCCTGGAGGCTTGATGGGTTGTTAGGCTGCGGTTATGACATGTGACCACTGGGGGGCGGGCTTGCATCTCCCAAGCCTCAAGCACTAGGTGTCCAGCTGCAGCTATGCCTCTAGAAGAACAGGTAATGAGTTGGGTGCTCCTGGCCATCACCAGAACCAGGCTCTTCCATTTCCCTAGGGCCATAGTGGCCCAGGTCAGGCCTCCCACCAGGCCAGGCCTCCCACTATCTGGGAAGGCAAAGGTTTGGTACTTTGACATCTTTCTTCAGTGAAATGCTTGTGCTTATTTGCTCAGTCATGTACGACTCTTTGCAACCCCATGGACTGTGACCCGCCAGGCTCCTCTGTCTATGAGATTTTCCAGGCAAGAATACTGGAGTGGATTGCCATTTCCTTCTCCAGAGGATCTTCCCAAACCAGGGATCGAACCTGCATCTCTTGTGTCTCCTGCATTGCAGGTGAATTCTTCACCCACTGAGCCATCTGGGAAGACCCTCTTGCTGCTGATGGAGAGGAAAACGTTTCTGGAGTCATATAGGACAGCCTAGGATTCCCTACAGAATTGTCTCAGGGAACCTAGAACAGTGAAAACTAAATGAGTTTAGTTTTCACCCAGTCCCAGTCCTGCGTATGGAACAGATCAAACCCCACGGGCCTAGACTGACCTTGTCTCCACCCTCCTCTTCCTTCCCACCCAGGAGTGGGCTGGCCCATTCCTTTGCAGGGGAAGGGACTGGACACATGTTCTTGGTGAGCAGCTCAGACTGCATAAGGCTGGCTGAAGTCTGTCCTCAGGGCCTCCTTTGCCATCTAGGGGGCTCAGCTCACTGCCATGAGCCAGGTGACACACCGGTGCAACCTTTTCCCAGTCTCTCAGCATCTCTGCTCCATCTGGCTTTCTGCTAATAACATTCATTTATTTGTTGTTTGCTGGGAACCAGGGAGGAGTTAAAGGTCACTAAGGCCTGAGGGCTGGGTCATTTCCTTGCGGGGCTCAGAGTCAGATGGAAACAAGAGGGCTTTTTTGGGGTTGGAGGAGCTGGACTGGAGAGTTGAAGGAGGGATGGCATAAGACACAGAGTGGTCAGGGTGGGCTCAGGCCAGATCAGAAGGGAATCAGTGTCTATGGCCATACCATCCTAAACACACCTGATCTCGTCTGGTCTCGGAAGCTAAGCAGAGTTTGGCCTGGTTAGTACTTGGATGAGAGATCATAAAGGAATTGGTGGGCAGCTCAGAAGGGTGAGTTTTGAGCAGAAGAGTGACCAACCCATGGCTTGGGAGACAGCCTGGGAGTTTGGCTTTAAGATGCAATAACTTGAGTGAGTGAGCCTAGAATAGGGTAGATAATAGTAATGGCCTAGAGATGTTTATACTATCTGTGCAACTTTTCTATAAGAAAAGAGGGTGCAGAGAGAATGACCTGGAACCTTGGGCCAACCTGGCATTCTCACAGCTGGCCTCTCCTCCCTTGTGTTCCCCTCCCCCAACCTCCATGCTGCCCTGCTCACTTATGGGGTTTACTGAATGTCAAACTCTGTGTAACGGCCCCTCCTTACCACCCGCTCTGCCAACACCTTTGTTGTTGTTCAGTAGCTAAGTCATGTCCGACTCTTTGTGACCCCATGGACAGTGCACACCAGGCTTCCCTGTCCATCACCAACTCCTGGAGCTTGCTCAAACTCATGTCCATTGAGTCGATGATGCCATCCAACTATCTCATCCTCTGTTGCCCCCTTCTCCTGCCCTCAATCTTTCCCAGCATCAGGGTCTTTTCAAATGAGTCAGCTCTTTGCATCAGGTGGCCAAAGTATTGGAGCTTCAGCATCAGTCCTTCCAATGAATATTCAGGACTGATTTCCTTTAGGATTGACTGATTTCATCTCCCTGCTGTCCGAGGGACTCTCAAGAGTCTTCTCCAGCACCACAGTTTGAAAGCATCGCTTCTTTGACACTCAGCCTTCTTTACAGTTGAACCCTCACATCCTTACAATAACACTTCTGTCCCCCGCTATTCTGCATCTAACTGGCGGCTCCACCTCTACCTGTTCCCTGTCTCCTGTGGAAGGGGTGTTCCTTGCCTTTCTGGGACTATCCCCTCTCCCCAGTTTTCTGCCTGCCTTAGAGCTCCCCCTTGGGGGTCCCATCTGGGTCTTGGGCCTATGCTCTACCCCTTCATTATCTTGCCTTGTAAACAACTTGAAGAATCACCATCAGAAGGAAAAAGAAAAGCCTATGTTTGACTCTCTGCTTCCTGTAGCCAAGACCCACGGATGGGTAGTCTTTGCCAGCTGTTTTGTTCCCTCACCTGGTTCCATTCATACCTGGCACATTGGCCTCCAGCCACCACTCTCCACTGATGACCTTCCATCACCAAAGTCTTCTCAGCCTCCTCAGCCCTTCATCTCTCAGTGACCTTTGGCCCCATCCGCCCCTTGATCTGTGGACCTTACACGAAGCCCAGCGTGACCTGGCCACTTGCTTAGCCTCTTGTGCTTTGGTTTGCTTCTCTATAAAATGGGGATAATAACACCACTTACCTCACAGGGCCCTTAAGTGAAATTATGCACATAAACAACTCAGAACAATGCCGGGCACAGGAGGAAGCCCGGTTAGCTATTAGCGCTGGCTTTGCTGGTCTTCCCCAGGCAGCCTCCCGCCTCTGGGCTCCAGTTTACCTTCTGCCCTCAAACACGGGGTCCTTCTCCAAGGCTGGGCCTCTGCCCTCGGCTCTCCCTCTGCCTGGACGTTGCGAGTGACAGATGTCCACTCAGATTGCCTCCTTCCAAGCTGGGGGTGGGGTGTGGAGGCAATGCTACTCAGAGGATGGGGGCTGTGACCAGCTGCTGAGAAACACTGAGAGCTAGGGCTGGGAAGAGGAAAAACCCATTGCCATCCACATACCACTTCCTCTGTGAAGCCTTCTTTGCGTTCTCCTCCCCCAGCTATTCCCTATCACATCAAAGCCGAAGTTTCCACATCCCTCCTCTCCAGTCTTTCCTGTCTGTCTGCTCCCAGTGGAACATAAACCTCCCAAAGGCGGGAACAATGCAGGTTGTTTTCCATCATATCGCAGGGCCTTGTCCAAGGCCTGGCTCTTGGTATCGAAAATTATAAATGTCAAAACTTTATCCTCCCTGGGCTTCCGGTACTCCACGTTCTCCTGGCTCTTCTTCTACTTCCTTACATGTTCTTTTCCATCTTTCCTCTGCTTGCATCGCCCCCACCCCCAGCCTTGAACTCAGCCTTTTCCCAAAGTGAAACCTCAGAGATCTTGCCTCACTGACTTCATGGGCACCAGACTAACTTCTGGGAAAAACTTCCAAATCTAAGCTTTCAGCCCTAATATTTTTTTTTGGAATTGCAGACCTGGAGTTCTGTCTGTAGGGATATGGACCCTCAATTAATCCTCCTGGAAATGGTAAATTTCTGTTCCCACCCCACCCCCATGTGTGCATGCTCAATCGTGTATGACTCTTTGTGACCCCCCGGGACCATACCCTGCCAGGCTCCCCTGTCCATGGGATTCTCCAGGCAAGAATATTGGAGTGGGTTTCCATTTCCTCCTCCTGGGGATCTTCCTGACCCAGGGATTGAACCTGTATCTCCTGAATTGGCAGGCAGATTTTTACCACTGAGCTGCCAGGGAAGCCAAATTTCTGTGTAAATGTTACTTATGACCCGTGAGAGTGAGATTGGTGTCATCTCCCCTAAACTGTCCCCCGTGTCTATGAATGATGCTGTGACAAGTTGTCCATTGCTTTGAAAGACAACACACCAGGATTATGGGGAGGTTTGAGCCAGATGGGCCTTTGCCTCACCTTGGGGTCAGGTAGAAGCTTCTGGTTCTCTGATTTCTTTGTCCCCATCTGATGTGACACGGACGGTGGGGGAGGGAGGTGTATGCACAGAGAGGTACTGACTCCCTCATTGAACAAATGAGACCTAGGAAGTGACTGTGACGGCACTGTTGCTTGGCCACCAAAGATTCTAGGCATGTTTGCAGTTTGGGACCCATCCTTCTACCCAGTTTATGTTTTCTGTGGTCCCGATGCTTTATTTCTTATTTGTATTTGACTAATTCATTGCATGCAGTTCCTGTGAGCTGTCTCAGATCCTCTCTGGAACAAGGTGGGGAAGGCATGAATATTTAAAATAAAATAAACAAAATGTTGGCATGTGTGTGTGTCTTAGGCTGGAAATTCCTTAAGGGCAGGGACCATGTCTGTTTATATAGCACCCGGCACAGTGTCAAATTGAGGCTTAACAAATGAATTTTGATGAAGACGAGAAAGAAGCCGCTTGCAAGAAGATACAGAGGTTTTAGACCTCATCCTCCAGCCAAACCTCACCCAAATCCCCTTTTTCCAGGGAGTAGCCTTCTTCAGGCTCCACCCAAATCCTCACCCCGTTTCTGATCATCCAGGCTCCTTCTTGTCACCCCTACCTGTCCACACCCCGCCCCCGTCACCAACTCTGTGTGTGCATGTGTGCTGAATCACTTCAGTCATGTCCTACTCTTTGCGACCCTATAGACTGTAGCCCTCCAGGCTCCTCTGTCCTTGGGATTTTCCAGGCATGAATACTAGAGTGGGTTGCCACACCCTCCTCCAGGGGATCTTCCGGACCCGGGGGGCTCAAACCCACGTCTTTTATGTTTCCTGCGTTGGCAGGAGGACTCTTTACCACTAGCGCCACCTGGGAAGCCCTGTTCTCACCCACAAATTCTCCCCTTCCTCACACAGAGAACCTCAACCTCACCTCACTCAGGGTGGCTTCACCCCAAACACCCAGGCCACCCTTTCACCCAGTGTCCCAGCCCCGCAGGCCCATCCACGGCTGGGCGGCAGCACGTGGTGCTGGGAAACACCACCTCCGACCAAGTGTTTGAGGTGCTGTCCCCTCGCGTGTCTTGGCCCCTTGGGGGCCTCCAGCCAGGCAGGGACCCGACAGAGGGAGGGGAGGGGATAAGCTGCTTCAAAACTCCAGATGCAGCAGTTAAAAAGAGGACAGAGGCAATGATCCTTCAAATTGCCACATCTGTATAATCTGCCTTTTATTTTCTGCTTCATGAAGTTTTATTTCCTATTATTTATTCACCTCCCCGCCCTCCCCTCCCCTGCCTCCGCTCTTCCTTAGCAGGCGACATGCTCAGATGGGCCCCCGAGCCTCAGCCTGGGTCTCCGCCCCCCCCACCCCTCCCCCACCCCAGGCTGGCTGCTGGGAAAGGCACCTGCTCCCCCATGGTGACTCCCTCTCCTCCCCCAGTCACTGCGTTTCTGCCCCCAAACGCCCCTCCCACCACCCTCCAGGTAAAGCTGGGTGGAAACGTGCTTGGGAAACAGGTCATGGAGGTGAGGCCTGTCCCCAAGGCCCAGGTCACTGTCACCACCCTGAACCAGAGCTCAGGGGGTGGAGGAACCCAGGAGATAGAGATGGGGACTCACAGCCAGGTGGTGTCCCCATCCCCCCCCACTCTGCATACCCTCCACCTGCCTCCTCTCCTGGGGCCTCCTCGACCCTCTCTACCCAGCACCCTCATCCTTCTCTTCTCTCCAGTTCTTGGACCTGTGGTCAGGGAGCTAGGCTGGCCCAAGCCTGGGTCAGGGAGCTACTGAAATGGAGAGGAGCGGGACCAGGCAGGACCACAAGGAGGGGAGCTTTTGGTTTCTTTTGAGGTTCTGAGCATCTCCTGCTCTCCCTACCCCACTGGAGGAATAAAGATTCCTGACTCAAAGAAAGACCCAGGCTGTCTGGTTCTAGTTAATCATGGTGGGGGGTGGTGGGGAGGCTGGCCCTCAATGCCTGCAGTGGGGTGGGAGGGCCTCTGGGAAAGGGCGCCGACATTGAGACTTCTTGCCTAGAGCCCTCCCGAACCCTCCTTGGGACACAGAAGTCAGGACAATAATCCTTTTAAGGAAGAGGGGTCAGGCTGTAGGTTAGGATTTGCAGTTGGTGTTCCTAGAGGCTCCTGGGAGAAGGGATGCTTGAGAAGGGCCTTGGGGTGGCGAGTGGCAGGCAGGAGGAATTTTGCAAATCTTACCCTGAAACCTGCCAACACTTTATATCCCTTCTCTTCTGGCTTTTATCCCTTTCCTACCTTGCTCTATAGTGACATTTTTTCTCATGTTTATTTGTTTATTTTTGGCTGTGTCCGGCGTTAGATGCAGTTCAGGGGTTGTTCACTGCAGTGAACGATGAAGTGCAAGTGGAAGTGGAACTAGTGCTGGGTTCTTTGTTGCAGTGCATGGGTTTCTCTGCAGCTGTGGTGCTTAGTTGCCCCTCCACACATGGGATTTTAGTTCTCTGCGTGCATGCTGCACGCTAAATGGATTCAGTCGTGTCCAGCTCCTCGTGACCTTATGGACTGTAGCCTGCCAGGCTCCTCTGTCCACGGGATTCTCCAGGCAAGAATACTGAAGTGGGTTGCCATGCCCTCCTCTAAGGAATCTTCCTGACCTAGAGATCGAACCCATGTCTCGTATGCCTCCTGCCTTGGTAGATGGGTTCTTTACCACTAGCACCACCTGGGAAGCCCTAGTTCCCCGACCAGGGCTCAAACCCACATCCCCTGTATTGAAAGATGGGGACCACCTTCCCACCTTCAACCAAGGAAGTCCTTAGAGTGACTTTTATAAAGGCTCTAAGCTCTGAGGTTTTTTGTTTTTATTTTGGGTGACGGTGGGGTTGGAGGAGGGTGATCTCATCCGGTTCATCCCTCTTACAGGGACAGGCACAAAGTAGGTGGTTTATGATCTGCTTCCGAATGAATGAATGAATCAACGAATGTGAGGCCTACACCTTCTCATGCCCCGGCCTGTACTAACTGTGGCTGTATTTGCTTTGCTGTTTTCTCATCTCTGCCCCATCGTGGAAGCCCCTGGACGCCTGGCTTTCACTAGCCAGCTGAAGCAGGACTCTAGTTCCCCGGGTGAGTGGGGTGCCAGGAGCCATTTTGCCTCTACCCCAAACGGAGACTGATTCCACACACGAAGTACGGTGTTTGCCTGATGGAAAATTACCTGGGGAATCTGGAAGAGAGCTTCATACCTGAACCAGTCAAATGAGTCTCGTAATGCCTTTGATGACCGGGTGACTACTGATACATGACCTTAGCGCTGGACATCATTCTGGCCAGAGCCGTGCATTTTATGGCCCAGGAAGCTGAGGATGTCCCTGGGGCTGCCACCCAGGAGGTGATGGGGTGGGGACAGAGCCCCACACCCAGGCCTAGATTCTGCGGCAATGCCATCTCCCAGGGGGTAAACAGATGACCATAACTAACAGCTCCAGTGACACCACAACCTCAGCCCCTAAAATAGCTGGTGACTAGGCCTTTTCTCTCGTCATCAGCAAAGAGGGTGGTTCTGGAGAGGACGTGGTGTAATTTCAACAGGTAAACCTCAGTTCTCATCAAGGTCAAGAGGCCGTAAGGCCTCCCTTCTTTTTAGCGTGTGTGCTCAGCCGCATCCAACTCTTTGCTACCCCATGGACTGTAGCCCGCCAGGCTCCTCTGTGCATGGGATTTCCCAGGCAAGAATACTGAGTGGGTTGCCATTTCCTTCTCCAGTGGATCTTCCTGGATCAGGGATCAAACCTGCACCTCCTGCATTGGCAGACAGATGCTTTACTGCTGAGCCACCTCGGAAGGAAGCCCTCCTTCTTTTTTACACACTTCCTTTTCCTTCTTTGCTTTGATGGAGAAATAAGTTTCCATTCAGACCAAGGGCATCCATTTATGGCTAGCATCTTTCCCGAAGCAATGTCCCCTGGTGGGTGTGTGACTGGACTGGGGGACTCTCTCCAGGCTAGGACCAATGGGGTGTGCTCCTCTTCCCAGGGGCTCATCTGCCTGGGGAGTGGTAAAAAGTATCCATCTGCAATACAGGAGTACAGGAAATGTGGGTTTGATCCCTGGGTCGGGAAGACCCCCCCTGGAGAAGGAAATGACAACCCACTCCAGTATTCTTGCCTGGAAAATCCCATGGACAGAGGAGCCTGGCGGGCTACAGTCCATGGGGTCGCAAGAATCAGACATGACTTAGCAACTAAATCACAACCAGCACCTCTCCCCAGAGCATGTATGGGGGTCGGGGGGAGCGGAAACCAATGTTGCCCACAGCTGGGGACCTCTACTCAGGACTCCCTGGGAAGCAGGAGCAGGTCATAAGAACTGGGGCTCAATGGAGGGATGCGGTGGAGGGGAATGTGAGTTCCCAGGCCTGGGCTGTTAGTGAAGTGACTAATGCCCCCCTCCTGGCAAAAAAGCAAACACATCTAAAACAAATAAAAAGAGTTATTTGTAAATGAACATGGCTCTCATTCAAGGATGGGCCCTTGGATTTGAGGCAGCAGGCAGGGCTGTGTGTGCACACACGCGTGTGGGCCTGGGCTCCTCTTACACGGGGGAGGATGCCTTGGCTATGGAGGAGGGGGAGGGAAAGAGGGGGAGTCTGAGACAAGGGGGGACCAGGAGGCACGGTGGGGGGAGGGTGTTGGCTTCACGCTGGTACTAGTGTGATTTATCCCTAATGAGTTCTCAGCACATGGCTGCTCCCGGCTCACTCCGGGGGCCAGCGCGGCCTCCCGCGGGCCCCAGCCCGCCCCCCACTCCAGAACAGCCTCCACTCGCTCAGAAAAGAGCCAATTTCCACACTGCACAGTCCGCTACACTCAAGGGGAAATCACATTTCCCTGGGAGAGCCGGAGGCAGCGCTTCACTCCCAAGCCTGGCCGGCTGCCACCGGGCACAGATGTGGAAGAGCTGGGCTCCAGCTTCTCTTCTCCCCCCAAAACAAAGCCCCACACCCCGCAGACCCAGCCCTCAACCTAAGTCTCAGGGCAGCCCCCCGGCACCTGAGGTTTAGCCTTTGCCGCTCAGCGAGAGGAGGAGAAAGGGTGATACTCAGGGAGGATGTTGGCCGGGAGGGGACCAGCCTTGCCTGCTTCCTCCAGCTTCATCCAGGAAGCCAGGCACCTGGTTTTGCTTGAGGCACTTAGAGATGTGGAGGTGGGGTTGCTGGTGGCACGTGTGTGTGTGTGTGTATGCACATGTGTGCGTGCGAGCAGGGAGCAGTAGGGAATCAGTATCTGCCATCAGGAGATAAAGACCTTCAGCATCTGTATCCCGAGTGCCCCCAGAGCTAGAGGAAGAGGAGAGAGCAGAGAGAAGAGAAACAAACCAGAAGGGAAAGGAGGGAGGGAGGAGAAATGCTTGCAGCATTTTCTGAGCAGATGCAGGACCTCTTAAGTCCTCACGAATATTCACTGGAGACACAAAAGGTCTCACAAAGGAATAATTGCTTTGGAATCCTGCAGAAGAGGGACTGGAATGGGGAAACTAGAAGAGGTGAGAAAAGGAAGGAGAAAGAGACGAGGCAGGTAGAGAGAGGAGGTGGCCCTTGTGGGACGAGATGCTTTCACTAGCATCACAGCTGTGGGAGCGTGGCTGGCCACTCTCTGTCTGCGGGAGACACACAAGCTGGGACAGAGGAGCCATCAGACTCCTTGCAGGTGGAGATGCTTTAAGACCCTAAAAGCTGGAGGAGGGCTGAAGGGTTGGCCTGGGGGAGACTTGGGACCAAGGATGGAGGCTCAGCTGGCATTCCCCGCCGCCCCGGCACTCCTTCCCCATCCGCAGGCTAACCTCTGGGTCCTTCATCCAGGACTGTCCCCACGTTGATGTTGGGTGGGTGTGGCAGTGCCCCAGGCGGCCATGAAACTCTGTACCTCGCCACTGAGCTATGGGAGCCTGAGGTCTCTGCAGAAACCCGGCCACACCCTGCTACTCAAGGCCTTAGATTAGGATGCAGATTCAGCCTCAGATTAGAGTTCAGGCAGTGGTCTCAGTTCCTCTGAATGACCTTGAAAAATCCAGGCACCTCTTGCTCCCAGTTTCCGCAAGTGCAAAATGAGGCCAACATTCAGAATTGGAGACAAAAGTGGTCGCTGGGGTCAAAAAGAGTCGGACACGACTGAGCGACTAAATAATGCCAAGAAAATTGAAGAAGTGACAGGAGGGCTCGGAACCAGCCTGGGGGCTGGTCTTAGAGCAGGACTCCCGCCTGCCCCCCAGCCCCAGGCCATGGGGCAGGAGCCAGAGGGTCACAGCAGCTCCAGCCCACCTTAGACAGATGGGTTCTGCTCCACCCTAACTGCTCTCCTAGCAGGAAACCCACCCACATGCAGGGGCTGCCTGGCCCACACTGACCCCTGAGCTCCAGGCACCTGGGCTAGCCTGGTGTGTTCTGGGAGGGTACAGGGGGTGCTGGAGGAGTAAGGGCGAGGATGACAGACCAGGGAGAGCAGCCTGGAAATCTGAGGAGGCCTCTCCACATAGGTAGTGAAAGGGCTGGTTCCAGGGCACAATGCGGGTTGGGGATGGGGCAGGGGGGTGGTGAGGCTGGGCTCTCTCTGCCCAGGTCCAGGTCTTCAGAGAAACTAGAGGCCCCCGACTCTGCTACAGAGTAGACCACCCCTCCCCTACTTCCCACTGCTTGCCCACAGATGCGTCCCACATGCCCCAACCGGATCTTCTGTGGCCACGCCCCTTTCCTCCCATCCTTGTCTTCATGCTTCTTCTTCACCATGGCCCCCTCATGCACCTCCCCGACTTGTCCCAATACTGCCCCCCAAGACAGGGCACCTCAGATCATCTCTCTCCCTCAGCAAGTGTGTGCACATGTGCACACTCAGTTGTGTCTCTTTGCAACCCTGTGGATCGTAGCCCACCAGGCTCCTCTGTCCATGGGATTCTCCAGGTAAGAATACTGGAGTGGGTTGCCATTTCCTTCTTCAGGGGATCTTTCTGACCCAAGGATCAAACAAGGGTCTCCAGGGTCTTCTGCCTGCATTGCAGGCAGTCTTTATCATCTGAGCCACCAGAGAAGACCCTGACATGTAGATAGCTATATTTTCTAAGCCCCTGGGGTTTGACCATGGACACAATGTCTGGAGAGGTACTGGCTGGGACCCGCTGCATTTGAGCCATGTCACACACCCACAGACACCTGCTCTGAGCAGCATCCTGGGAGGCTCAGCTCACCTCCGAGAAAAAAGGAGAGAGCTGAGCCATTGTCACCCAGCAAAAGCACTGCCAAGTTCTTCTGTCATTCAGGGCTTAGAGAGGCTACCAGGGCACCAGTGTTCCCAGAAAGGGTTTGGGTGTGAATAGAAAGGGTTGCTCTGCAGACTCCTTGGGGCACCAAGCAACTCAAGGTGGTTCCTGGGTGGGGACTGTCTTGGGGAGCTCAGGAACGCAGAAGTTTAGGATCATGAAGAGCCTCAGATATAATGGGATTCAGTCCTGCTGCCATGCTCGAGGTTAGAGGGAAGTCCTGTTATTGAAGAATGAGACTCTTCTCAGATCCACAAGGAAGACACGGGGACCAGCTTTCTTCGTGGGAGGGTCCGCCTTGTCCATGCTACCCTCAGTGAGCACTCCTGGCCTCTTTGTTGGGAGAACCAGGGGGGTCAGAGTCTCTGCCCTCTCAGCCTGAGAGTCCCTGGGGATGAGGGGTTGTTGAGGAATCCCTTCCTCCATCAGACTCAGCCCCAGCTGCTGTTTGCCCAACTGTCAGCCTTGTCCTGGGCATCCTCCCCCCACCACTCCCTGGCCCCACTCCAGCTGGGTCCTTAATGAAGAGGGTCCACACAGACACCAGGCAGCTGCTGGTGGGACGAGCATCCTCTTGTGGACAGAGCCAGCCCTTGCAGTCACCACGGTATTTCCCACCTTGTTCTATGGAATTTCACAGAAGAGGGTTGTTCTAAGTCCCCACAGTAACTCCCTCACCCCTTCCTTGCCCCGGCTTCTTGACTACCCAGTCTTGCCAAATATTTCGCGTGTGGTCGCTTGAGTAATGTCCAACTCTTTGCAACCCTATGGATTGTAGCCTGCAAGGCTCCTCTGTCCTCCATGGGGTTCTCCAGGCAAGAATACTGGAGAGAACTGCCATTAATTCCTCCAGCAGATCTTCCCTGGGATCCAACTCAAGTCTCTTACGTCTCCTGAATTGGCAGGCAAGTGCTTTACCACTAGCCCCACCTGGGATGTCCAATATTGCCAAATATTGGGTTGGCCCAAAAGTTCATTCGGTTTGGCCAACCCAATACTTAGGAACCAAGCCAAAAGATATTAGACTCTCAGGGGTAGTCCCTGGATCTCCCTTGGGTCCCTGGTATCCCTGATGAGCGCCCGTGGTGCTAAGCCGAAGTGTTAGACTTAAGGTAAGAGGTTTTGATCTACCACTTCCTGCCTCAGCCAAGTTATTTATTTTCTGAGCCTCAGTTTCTCCATATGTAAAATAGGGCAAATCCCAGGTTCATTTATGTGAGGATCCCATGCAGCTCCTGGTGGCTCAGACGGTAAAGAATGTCCCTGCAATGCAGGAGACCCTGGTTCGATCCCTGGGTTGGGAAGATCTCCTGGAGAAGGGAATGGCAATCCACTCCAGTATGCTTGCCTGGACAGTACCACAGACAGGGGAGCCTGGCAGGCTACAGTCCGTGGGGTCACAAAGAGTTGGACATGACTGAGTGACTGACACTCTCAACACTTTCCCAGGCAGCTGAGCCCAATAATTGTCTTCTCCCTTCCCTCCTCTCACACCTCAGGGATCCTAAGAGCTGTTTATGCAGGCTCCCCTGTGGCGCTGTTCCTGGATCTGTCACCAGCCTTCCTGGCTGATTCTTTGGCTTCCTGTAAGTAACAGCAGCCACCACCTGTGGGGAGTCTGTGATTGGTCAGACACCAGGCCACTTGCTTATTTTCTGCTCTCATTGACTCAGAGATGGAACAATCAAAGCTTGGGGTAGTGGTGTGCCTGGCGCCGAACATCTCCCTGGGGCAGAATGCTAAGTCAGAGTTCTCCCGAACAATAGTAGTCCTTTCAACACGCAGCCCCAATATGAGTTCATTGGCTGCTAGGCTCTGAGGTTTTCTGAGAAAACCCTGTCACAGGGTTCCTCCTACCCAGTCAACCCAAAGCCAGAGACCAAGAGCAATGGTTTATTGAGTCATATGGCAATGGTGGGTTGTCTTTTAAAAAAGAAAGAAGCTTCAAGGAGAGAAGCCGGACATGGCAGGGAAACGACACTGAGAGGAAAGGGGTAGTTTGACTTAAGCTGAGGCTCATTTACAGTATTTACAGTCAGGCCTGGTGGGGGCGGGGGTGGGAGCTGTGGGGCCCAGAGAGGGAACTGTAGGCGGGTTTGTGTCAGGGTCTCTCAGTAGCTGTGGGTTTGGCAGGGCTGTTGGGAGCAGAAGGCAGGGTCCCCAGTTACATGCCTGGTTCTACTCTGGGCAGGGCTGCACCCCACCCCCCAGAGCCTAGGGCGGGGTGGGAGGGGTGCTTTGGAATGTCTGTCTCCAGCTGTAATGGGCTGGTCTGGCTGCCAAGGAGAGGGGTGGATTCTCCACTGCGGGGGAGCTCCTGGGATGGAATTGGTACATTCACAGCAGCAGGTAAGGGGAAGGCAGGCGGCTGACCACCTTGACCACCGGGTGGAGCTCCTGGTTGGCTGGACCCAGGGTTGAGCCCGTGACCAGGAGGGACGAGCAGGAAGAGCCAAGCAAGCTGCATAGAGAAGGTGGTGCCTCTCAGGGTGGCAGTGGGGGTAAGCCTGCGCACCCACTGTGGCTGCAGGCTGGGCAGAAGTGCTCACAGCCCATGGCCATTAGAGCGTGTCGACAGTGGAGCCACAGAGGCGCCTCTGTGCGCCCCAGAGCCCGCTGTGGGCCCCAAGGGCCATCTCTCTCCAGCTCTCTTGTCCACATTTCTCCTCCGATTCTGTCTCTTTGGAATGGGACAGTCTGTCCCCCTGGGACTCTTGTCCCTCATTAAGGAGTCCCGGAGGACCAGAGGCGTCTCCTCCACCATCGTCCTGTCTCTCATGGTTCACTGAATCACCCACACAGGGAGGGAGCCGCAGTGCTGGATTTGTGGTTATTTTTCATGTAATAAATAAAGATTCCTTTGTGTGACTCTCGGGGGCCTGTCCCAGGCTGAGTCCTCCCGTGGCTCGGTCGCTCCCACTGTCCCCATGGCAACTACAGATGGTCAAAGGCCGTGGCGGTGGTGGGCGGTGCACTCGGCCTTGATGTGGAACTGTAATAATATGGGGAACCTGGATAAGTTCAAAAAAAAAAAAAAAAAGAACAACAACACTGCCGGTCAGAAGAAAAAAATTGCACCATAGCCTCCCCCTGCCTCTGCTAACCTTTAAGACAGCGTGAGTTAATCATTGATCCCTCTGGCCTATCTGATCATCAAAGATTAACTCCTCTCTGGCCCTTATTTCCTCCTTCTCTAGGCTCACCTTTGAGTTTCTGGCCAGAAGGAGAACAGTGGCTTCTTGCCCCTCCCCTCCCCACGATTCCTTTGACCTTCAGCACCCTTGCATTGAGAGAGGGCAAGAAAGAGAAGTTACGCCTGGAGCCCTGAAGAATCAAGTACTGACTGGGGGATCGCTGGGTGTTCCCCGGCCTTGCCCAAAAGGCACAAGATCAGAGGATCTTAGGAACCAGCGGGGATGGAAAGCTGACTGCTCAAGGGATATGTGGATTTGAGAGCCTCCTCCAGGCTGCTCTGCACACCCACAGGATGGACAGCCAGGGGAAGTTCCATGGGGAGGGCACAGCTCTATGCTCTCATCTTTCTGAGCTGAACTGGACAAAAGGGTGGCTTGAACTCACATGGCAAACAGAGCTCAAGTCAGTCAGCTTCCTAGTCATTCCTGGAACATGAGGAGGTAACAGGAGGAGAGAGGGGGGATCTTGGGAATGGAGACCCTTGGGGTCAGCTGCACTGTGCTACGGCTTCTACAGGCTCAGGTTTGCTCCCAAACCCTCCAGGTCACCCCTTCATGGAGACTCCAGTGGGATCCCTCACATTCATTTATGGGGCTTGGTTTCCTGATTTCCTTGGTTTCTCAACCCAACCCCGGCCCAGGGGAAGAGGGGCCGATGAGAAGCCCTGCAGTCCAGTTCACTATCTAGACCTCCATACTGAAGGCTGCTGCCCACATCTCAAGCCAAATATCAGGAATATGGTGGAACAGAGGGTCTCTGTGTAAGGGCTTTGGGGCTGAATCAAGAGTATTTTCGAGCCACTTAGATGGTTAATGAGAGCGACAGGATGGCACTGTTTGCAATCAGCACGCTCCCCAGCAGGAGGGTTGCTGGCACTCCCCTAGGCACCCTCCAAGATGTGGAGGGGCACAGACACGTGCCCTCCCCGTGGAACTTTCTTAGCCTGTCCATCCTGCAGAGATGTCCCCTCCACCCCCGCCCTCCCAAAGCCTGAGCCCTGAATCTTACACAAAACAAAGATTTAACAGACATGGCCTCAGGACAGAGAAGTGAGTGATGCCCAGAAGTCTCCCCTCCGCCTCTCCCCCCAGACAACTTGGTACCCTGCCTTTCCCTGACCTGCTCGGATTATGAATAACACCTGTCTCTCCAGGCCCTCCATCGAACTGGGGATTCCCAGCTCTCAGACCACTTTGGTCCAACCTAGCACCTCCACCCACCCCGAACAGTGGAGGGCCTGTGACAGTCCCAAAGGCAAACTTACTCAGTAAGCTGGAGTTGGGGAAGCGCCAGGCCTCGCTGTAGGAGGAGTAGGGGGTGTGGCCGTAGGCGTTGCCAGAGTATTCGCTTCCTGTGGGAGGCACACAGTGAGAGACCCATGAGGTGGATTCACAGCCTGAGGGCTGGGTCTGGGGGATGAGGGTCTGCAGGGTGGACACAGCAAGCCCTGGGGGACAGACGGGGCCAGGGCAGGGACAGTGGGAGCTCAGGAGACCCCTCCAAGAGCCCTTTGGAGGCCCCTCCGTCTGCATTCCTTTGGGGGGCAGTGCCTTTTCCGTCAGGGACTGGGGGTACCGCCCTGACACGACAGCTCTCACAGGAACCCCAGGAGGTAGATGTTATTATGATGCCTGTTTTCCAGATGAGGAAACAGAGACTTGGGGATCTGTAGCTCACACAGCTGCAGGGTTTGGTGGAATTTGAAAGCTGTGCTGTGACTCCAGGTTCCAGGTTCTAACCATTTCTGCTGCTGCCTGGACCTTCTGTAGAAAGGTCTTTCCAGGAGGGGTCAATGTGAGTGACAGAGGTTAGAGGTCAAGGAAGAACTCAAGGGAGTATAAACTGTGCTGTTGTTGTTTAATCACTAAATCGTGTCTGACTCTTGCGACCCCATGGACTGCAGTCTGCCAGGCTTCTCAGCCCATAGGATTTTCCAGGCAAGAATACTGGAGTGGGTTGCTGTTTCTTTCCCCAGGGGATCTTCCCAACCCACGTCTCCTGTATTGGCAGGCGGGTTCTTTGTAGCCTCCTTCAATATGCTTTGTTACAGAGGGGAGAGAGAGAGAGAGAGAGAGAGAGTGTGTGTGTGTGTGTGTGTGTGTGTGGTTGGGGATGGGTGCAGAGGATGAAAGGCAGAAAAGGGGAGGGGCCTGGAGAGCATGTGGGGCCTGAGACTTCCTCTGAAGAGACTCTTGTCCCATCTCAAACCTGCCACTTGAAGAAAACTCAGCACACGACTTACACAAAGCAAATCAGATCACCTGTTTCTGTGAGTGGATTCTTGGCCTCACTAGAATTACTTACCAAAGAAATGACTTAAGAATTCCCTTAAATAACAAAGCAGACCACCGCAATTACTGCTGGAACTCAGACGGAGCTTACGGTTGGCAAAGCACTTTCCCACACTCGATGTTCCTTTACTCTCACAACTGGGAGGCGCCCATCAATAACGCCAATTTATAGAAGAGGAAACTGGAGTGCAGCGTGAGTAAGGAGTTAGCCTCAATCCCACAGATGGGAAATGGCAAAGGAGAAGTTGACCTGAGAGGTCTTCACTCGAAATTCCAGATCATCCATTTATGCACTTGGGAGACAGTTCCATCCACAAAGCCAGGTTTCCACCAATCCTGAACTCCAATGAATGTCCACACCGCCTTCCAGAATCTCATCTGCTGTTACAAGTCAAGTGCCTTCTTTGGCTCCTGAACTCATTCCCAGACTCTGGGAGTGGGGCTCGAAGCTGCCTGGCTCTGGAGCTGGCCTGCCTGGAGCCAAATCTCTGTGCCCCACTTCCGAGTTGTGCAACCTTGGACAAGTCACTGAGCTGCTCTGAGCCTTAGTTTCCTCATCTGTCAAATGGGGCAGATTATTGCCCCTATCTCATGGGGTTGTGGGGAGGATTCAATTTGATAACATACATCAAATGTTTATGGCACCACTCTTGGAACAGAAGAAGCAGGCAAGGAATGCCAGCGTTTATGATTTCCCCATTAGGCAGGCACAAAAATAAAGCTCACCAGAGCCCCGCATCCATCATCCAACCAGTGTTAAAGCCTGAGTTGGGGTCAGTGGGTGCTGATTTCCTGCCAGAGAGGTAGGCAATTACACAGGAGGAATGGAAGCGAGGAGGAAGAGCCTGAAGGAGAGGAAGGCTTCTGGGTCCTTGTCCAGGGCATTAGTGACAGGCAGTAACACAGGAAGTTCATTAGGGGCAGGGATTAATCTAACACAGGTCAGATGAACAACAAATACATGGAAGAAGAGAAAGGAGGGAGGAAAAAAAGCAAAGGGATTAAAAAGAGAAAGAAAGAAACTAAGAAATGACCTCATCCAACCATTCGTTTCAGAAATGAAGAAACTGCTGCCCAGAGAGGGAAAGACATTGCCCCAGGCCACATGCTCCCTTAGAACCTTCTAGGACCCCGGCCTCTGGTACCTACTCCAGTGCTCTTTCTTGTATTCACAATGTGATCTGCTTTGTGTACTGCTGGTGTACCCCACTCCTCGGTTTCAGTGCATCCTTGAAGAAAGCCAATTATACCTTAGCAATGCTCTCAGGCCTTGACCCTACCCCAGCCAATGCCAACCTCAGCCAGCTCCAAAGGACAGGAAGAAATGTGGAAAATCCACCGTATTTGCCCCTCACTGTGTCGCTTATTCATGCATTCACTCACTCGCTTGCTTGTTCATTAATCCAGCACACACTTGCAGGGTACCTATGTGCTCTTGTCACACAGTAGTGGAGGAGAGGATGGGGCTGAGGAGGTGGTACACCCCTAGGTGCAGCATCCTTTCACCATCAGGTCCGTCATCCCACCTTCATCCACGGCAGATGAAATGTCCTTGCTCTCACGAGAGGCCAACCTGTCCTCTTTGCTCTGCATCCTACCCCACTCATCTTTCCATGGATTGGGCCCTCATAATTTACCCCTTCTCTTCACTCTTTGTCAACATCTCCCTTTCCAATTCATCATTCCCCTAGTCAGCCAACAGGCTCTGCTATTTTCTCTTTTAAAAATCCTCTTCTTAGCCCACATTTCTCTGCAGCTCACAGCCCTTCTCTGCTCCATGGTCTCTGCCCTCACCTCCTCATCCCCCCTCCAGTCAGGCCAACGCTGATCCCTTCAAATCCCTACCACCTCTACCCTGATCACTCCAAAGGTCACTTGGCTGACTCTGATTCAGTTCATCACTCCCTCCCTGCCTTTGGGTTTCATGGTGCCAAGTCCCCTGGTTTGCCACCTAACCCACTGGCCTTTCCTGCTCTCTTACCTTGTTGGTTCCTTCTCTGCTATATCTCTAAATGTTGAAGGACCCCAGAGCTTGGTTTGTGAGCCTTCTGTGATTTTCCATCCACATCCTCTTTCTGGTGACCTTGCATAATCCCTTAAGCATTAAATAACAGTTCTGCAGAATGGCTGAAATGTATGTCCTAGTCTTTCCCAACTATAGATATACATCATGTGCCTACTGATGTATTAAACTGGTTATCTAGGAGGTGTCTCAATCCTAATATGGCCCAGTAGAATCCTTGACTTCCATATGCCAAATACTCTACCATTTCCTCTTCTGCTCTCACATACATACTTGCCACCACCACCCATGCCTTTTCCCAAACTTCAAACTTATCCTTGTTTCCTCTGTCATTAAACCCCTATGGCCAATTCACTAGTAAGTGCTATTGGCTCCACCACCAAAATACATTACACCCTCAATGTCTCTCTTCTCCTCCTTCCCTGCTACTTACCTGGCGCACGCCATTGTCATGTCCTGTATCAACCACTGCAACTGTCCCTCCCCTAAGTGGTCTCTAGGTATCCTCTTCTGGCCATCTACCATCTGATTTCCCAGTGACCCAGGTAGTCTTAAAATTTGACCCCCCCCCCCCCACCACCACTACCAATATCTCTTCATTGTGTAGTGCTTTTCACACTCACTCGCTGTTCTCAGTTATACTCACACTCTTCCCATGTGTGATCATGCTACACTACTAGTTCCTACCTTGGGGCCTTTGCACTTGCTGTTCTTTTGGGCTGGGGATGGCCTGCCCCAGTTTATCACTTGGCTGACCACTCTGAACACCTTCTCAGAGAGGCCTCTCCTGATCACCCAATCTAAAGTAGTTATCTTCTCTCCCTGCGGCTCTCCATTACATCATCCCATTTTATTGTCTGAACCAGAGTTTATCGCTATCTGAAATTATCTTGTTGATTCATTCGTTGACTTGTTTACTATACTTTTTTCTCCACTGTTAGACTGTAAGCTCCATAAACAGATGGACCTGGCTTGGTCACTGCATCCCATACCAGAGAATCTCAACTCCTATTTGTTAAGTGAAAAGTGGTAAATGGATGCAAGGACGCAAGGATGGTTGAAAGGGTGGGTGACAGAAGTATGGATAATGGATAAAAGAAAGGACAGATGTATGAAAAGGTGCATGGAAGGATGAATAGAGGGATAAAAGGTTGAATAGATGAACTAAAGGATGGATGGATGATGAAAGACAGATGAATGGATGGGAGAAAGGATGGGTGAAGAAAAGATGAATAGAAGGTTGAATTGACAGAAGAATGGATGAATGAATTGAATTATGGATGGATGAATGGAAAGATGGGTGAATAGATGAATGGATGGATGCATGAATAGAAAAATGGGTAGATGGATGGAAGAAAGGATGGATAATGGAAAGATGAATAGAAGACTGAATGACAGACTGATGGAAGGATGGATAAGAATATGCATGGATATACGGGGAAAATGTGTGAAAGATGAATGTATGGAAAGATGGAGAGATAGATGGGTGTATCATTCTATTGGAGTTGTTGTTCAGCTCCAAAACTGCTAAGAGGGCCATTAACAGTATTAACAGGGCAGGAACAGCAACAGCAACAATTAGAAGGGAAAACAGAAGATGAATAGACAAGAGAAATCTGTGCCCTGGTCTTATTCCTGTGTCGCTCTCTTATAGCTCATGTGGTTACTTCTGATATGATGGGAGGCAGCGTGGTGTAGCAGAAAGAATGCAAGATTTGAAAATCAAAACAATAGTGTGTGAACAACCCAGCCACTTAGTATGATTATGATTATGATCCCCAAGCACACCACTTTGCTTTTCTAAGCTTGGTTCCTTATCTACATAAACCTAAGATTATATCAATGCTCCAGTCTTATGGTGAGGATTCAATGAGAAATAAACTTATACCTACGAATGGCCAGGCACCCAGAAAATGCAAACAAATGATCTCTTCTGTCCTTCTCTGACTGAAGACCCCACTAGCATGCCTTGCTGAGAGCATTTTGTATCTATCTCGAACGCAGTTAGGTGCTCAATGAAAGTTTGATTTTAATGGAAGAAACCCCCTTCAATCAATCAGGAGATTGTAACCACTGGTAAGAAATGGACAAATACTTTTCTACCAAAAAAATTCCTTAAGAATTCATTTGCACCACCGAGTTACTAGGAACTAAGGGATGCGTTTAAATAACATTGCATTTTATAAAAACTAATTTGCATGAAACTTACTGGGTGCCCATCCACCTTGCCAGGCAAACCCCCTCTTGGAATTCACTTGTGGTCCACGGTGTACTTGTGTTATTATTATTTCTTTTTTCTGCAACACCCACTCAGGATGAGGTCTTTAGAGAAACCACCTGGGAGACTTTGATGAGAGGCCCGAGCCTCCCAGCTACCTCACAGGTCACACTCTGAGCCCCAGGAACCCTGTGCCCTGGGCCTGCCCCCGGGAAATGATTCATAATTAAGAGAAAAGCCCTGGGCTTTCTGTCTCTTCCTCCTCCTCTAAGCAGGCGGCAGGGAAAGGTGGAGAGGTTGGAAGGGGTATGGGGGCACTGACTGGAGCCTGGGATTGTGATTGAGAGGCCCCATTATCCACACTCTTAAAAAAATAACCGAATCTTTTCCTTTTTTATCTTGACCAATCTCATTTCACGCTCCAGAAGAGGAAGGGAGGGAGGGAGGGAGTCTGGGGCCAGGAGGGAGAGAGGAGTCAGTATTCTGTATTTTCAACGCTGCATTAAGCACATCGCCACGGTAACCAGGCAGCAACAAGTGCCAGCTCAGCGGGTTCCCAGGGAGCCCAGAGTCTCCTTCCCTCCCTCCCTCCTCCGTCCCCTCCCTCTGCCCAGGAGCGCCCGGCCCACCTGCCTCGCACAGGGCGCCCACAGTGGGTGGCTGGTAAAGAATAACCCCTGCTGGCGGGGGAGGGGAAGCAGGCCTGGGTGAAGGCCTTGAGTCTCTGGAGTCAGAGGCAGGTAGGCTGGTGGGGAGAAGCGGGGTCACAGATGCCCTGATTCAGAGCCCCTTTCAGAAGCTCCGGGTCCTCAGACCTCTCTGGGCAGTGCAAATGGCTCTGAAAGTGTCAGCTGCTCAGTCAGGTCTGTCTGACTCTTTGCAATCCTATGCACTGTAGCCCTCTAGGCTCCTCTGTCCATCGAATTCTGGAGTGGGTAGCCATTCCCTTCTCCACATAGGGATTGAACCCAGGTCTCCTGCATTGCAGGCAGATTCTTTACCATCTGAACCACCAGGGACCCTATGCATATGGCTCCATCCTATCCATTCTGAGGTTCTCCCTGTAGGGTTCCTAAAAGAATGAGATGCACCCAGAGAAACTCCCATTGTTCTCACTTGTCCAGACCTTGATACCCCAGGTCACTGCTGGGTGATGATCATCCTGTCAGACAAAGAGACCCCCAGGACTGTTGGGGAGGATTCCAGGACTGTCCAAGTGATGATGGAGACATACTCCCTGCTCATCTCACACTCTAGTACCTTTGGAATACTCAAGCCATGGGTCCTGACTGTGCATGGTTGAATAAATGTGAGGTGTGAAGAAGGATATTTCAACCATCTTCATCGCCATCATCACCAACACCATTCACACTCATATTTTTCAGAAAGGGTAAACCAGGATTCATTAGAGGTAAATGGGAGACCACAGGGTGCTTAAGAGCTGGGCTTAGGTTTACCTCCATTGTTCTAATGGCTCCCAGATGACTCCCTATGAAGGCTTACTGAATCACTGGAAGAAATAGCAGAGCTCTGATTTGAATGTTAGTCTGTCTCAGCCTCTCCCTTTGCATCATGATGGGAAATAGGGAGCCTTTGGGAAGAAGGGGGCTGAGCTGGAGGGAGAGTTAAGGGGCCAGGACTGCACTGGAGTTTTTTCTCCAGGTGTTTACAAGGAGCTGCATCCCTTGGTCCATCCTTCAGTGTCCTTCAGAAAGTCTATGCATGGGGCACATCCTACCTCTTGTACCCTCTTGCTCCACCTGTGGCCACCACTTCCTCTTTACAATGTTTCCCCTCCTGCCCAGCCCCACCCCTTACCTGCCACCATGCCTGCGATGGCAGAAGAGGCATAGCTGCCCTGTCCACTGGTGGGGATGTGGGGTGGGTATCCAGGCAGTGTGGGGCCCACCATCTCTCGCCCTGAAAAAATACAGCAAAGCATTATCAGGCAGGCCACTGTGGGCTCCTGTACTTACTGTCTTGCTCCGCGGAGGCTCTGCAAACCTGCCCTCTGCCACTCCCACTCTCTCCCAAGCCATTCTCTGGACTTACTTCCTCCCTCCCCTCTCCTTCTCTGTGCCCAAGCTCCTCTCTACTCAGTGGGCCTTCACCAGGCCACGGGCTCCACCATGTAGTGGTGGGGGGCTGGCTATTACAGGCCTCTATTATTCCCTATCCTCCAATTATTTTATTGACAAGAATCTTAGTCATCCATAATGATGTCATGGTACTGGAAGGAGGCTGGAGGCTATGTCTTCTAGGTCTTTGTGGTCCCCTGTGGCATTCGCATAGCAGCCAGCACAGTGGGCCGAAATAAACACATTAGAGGCCACTGGCCACTGGCCACCCTTTCAGCCCCAGCTCCCAGGAGAACCAAGGTCAAGGCCCTGTGAAGGGATGGCAAAGAGGCGGCTGGTTGGCCCATCACTGTCCTTTTCTGAACCTGTGGCAGACATTGTTAATCAATCACCACACTCTGCCTCTGAGCCAGAATGGGGTTTCTGCTCCTCAACCTGGCCTTGCGGGTGGATATAACATATCAGAGCTGCAAGGGACATGAAACATGTTGCCTATTCCTGACCTGGAAAGGACATGTGGGTTGACAGGCAGTGTTTACACAAGCCTGAACCACTGACATCTATCCATGCCATTCCTGAAAAGAACTATTTTCAGCAAAACAGACAAGTATCCCTCTCTTTGTTTATCTATAATTTGTGGGAAATCTGCTGGCCTTGGTGACACGGAGGCTGCTCTGTGAGGTTCTGAAGTTCTGGCTCTGCCTCTCCTCTCTCAGTCAAGCCTTCCCATTCTGGAGACCCCATTTAACATGTTGATTTCTCTCCATCCACACCACGTACCAACAACCACAATCCTCCCCCTACCCGTGTCCCTTCTTTCATGGCCCCCTATCTGGAAGGCCCACAAGATCGTCCCTCACCCAAGGATTCTTGACCAGGTGAAAAGACATCCCAATCTGCCCAGATATGAATACTGTCCCAGCATATATACAAAGAATGCACATTTCACTCTCTTTGCTCTCAAAACACCCCGTTTGATGATGAAATTATCTGGTTGTCTGAGTTCTTGGTGATGTTTATAAGGTAGATAGGAGGTTTGCCAACCTCATCCCCGTTGACACTTGGGGCCAGATAATTCTCCGTGGCGGGGAGTGGGGGGTGAGGGGAGGCTGTCTTGTGCATTACAGGATGTTGGACAGCATCCCTGGGGTCTACCCTCTAGATGCCAGTAAGTTCCCACCCAGTGCGACAACCTGGAATGTCTCCAGATATAGTCACATGACGCCAGGGTGGCAAAATCACCTCTGAATGAGAACCACTGGATTAGATTATCACCATTTTATCAAAATGCCTTTGCTTCTTTCCGCACTGGGGGCTGCCTTTTCTCCTAGGACTCACATGGATTCCCTGTGAGCCTCTGTCACCAGGTTACCAAGTCCACCCCACCACGGCACTGTTTGCCCAATTTTCCCTCCATCAGTCCCCCACCCCCACCCCTGGGGTTCTTCTTGTGTCAGACCCTCTAGGGGGTGCCTACCAACACTGGAAGAGAAGGTACCTCTCACGGAACCCTGTAAGTTGTCAATACAGCAGTAACTGCCTCCTTACCTCTATTTCTAGAGACTCCTTGAAGACAATTCATTCATTTGACAAATATTGATTAATCCTGATATCCTGGGCACTTTAAGAAGCATTTGGGGATATAGCAGTAAGCAAGAATGTAAATTAGCAAGGCTAGGCGCTAAGTCAAGGGAGGATAGACTGGGAGGGGTACTGGAGCCAAGCCTGGGGGGCTCAACAGACAAGACCAGGCCTCCTGGACTTCCACCCTTCCTCTAGGGGGAAGAGTCCAGAAATCGGAGGACTTCAGTCCTCATTCTGCTTCTAGAACTAATTTTCCAAGTGCCCTTAGACCAGCCACCTACATGCCCCAAGCCTCAGCTTCTTCACATGTAAAATGGGAAAAAAAATAAATAAAAAAATGAAAGTAGCCATACACACCTTATTACTATTACCATCATGTTATCAGCATCATTCAGAGTCAATTTCATGCCACAGGTGCACACTGATTCATGCAATGGACACATTCTATAAATTATTACATGCCAAGGGAAACCTTACAGAATAAATCTTATTGGAAAGGGCTATCGGTGTTCATGATTCAAAGCTGTGTGACTGTTTTGGTAAAAATGAACACCACTCCCTAAGTTCCTAATTTGTTTTGAGCATACTGTCTGGCAGTGGTTGGTGCTGGACCAAACAGAGTGGAACCCGCTGGAATTTGACAGATGCGTTCAGTTCACTTGACACAGGCCTGAACCAACGAGGGCTTGGCAACACAGGTGAGAGAAGAGGAGCTTCAGTATAATGAGAAGGAGAGGGGGACACAGGTAGAAAATTGGATCTTTCTTCAAAAAAGACTGCAATACCAGCAGCTCTCAGACTCAGCCCCTTCGACCCTTGGATGAAGCCCCTGGTACTACAGCCCACGAGAGGCAAGGAGCGGCATGAAGTCCATGTGGGCAGATCGAGGACAGAGGGTGGATGGGACATGAGTAGGAGCGTGATGGAAGAGGGTGATGGCTAATTCAGCCCTGAAGCCTTTTCCCTCTCCTATTCCCTCCCTACTTCCAAGAGATGGACAGACAGACATCTGGGTCTAGATTATGGCCAGGGAGGACAGTATTTAATTTCCCTGGCCTGCATCTTCTCATTTGTCTTATGAAGAGCTCAGTTAGATGAGAGATTGTACACTGGGTTCACCTAAACCAATATTCGATTGGTAGGGGGCTTCCTGTTGCACTGCTGAGAAGGATTCTGAAGCTGCTCTGCTATGACTGGGGTTGGGGGTGAGTATTGGCTCTCAGACCACCTATTAGCTGTTATTGGCCTAGTGCTCTCTGGGGCTCCCTGTGGTCCCACATTTCCTCTTCTCATGTTACTCTCATCTTGTCCTTTTCCATCACCAGGTCCTGCTGCTTCTTAAGCTCTACAGCTCAGGGGGAAAGAGCACCAGGACACAAGCTCTCCTTAAGACACAATTTAATTTAGTCACAGTTGCCCCCCTCAGTCCCATCCCATGAGAACTAGCCACTAAAATGCTCTTGGAAATTGAATTTCATCAGCTTTACTCCCTTGTATTCTGTGATTTTTAATCTTCATTTCTTCTCAGTCACCTAATTTTCTCCCAGTGGGACAGAGGTATCTGAGTCAGATGCTGGAGCGTCAACTCCTGGAGGCTTCCTCCCCTGAAACTTGGCCCCCTTGAAAAGCCGGCTGAGACTGTCTTCAGGACACCCTTCACCCTCAACTTCTCTGTTAGTCCCCAGGAAAGAGTGAAAGTGTTAGTGGCTCAGTCATGTCTGACTCCTTGCGACCCCATGGACTGTAGCCCACCAGGCTCCTCTCTCCATGGGATTTCCCAGGCAAGAATACTGGAGAGGGTTGCCATTCCTTTCTCCAAGGGATCTTTCCAACCCAGTGTTTGAACCTGTGTCTCCTGCATTGCAGGCAGATTCTTTACCACTAATGCTACCTGGGAGGCCCCAGGACTCTGCTTCAATTCCTTAAATATTCGGTTTCTTCCCCCAAAGCCAAGAACTTTACAACCTTCTTAGAAATGAAACTACAGAAGCCATAAGGTGGAGGAATGCCTTCACAGCCTATTTTCTGGACTTGATTTTTAAGGCTCTTCACCATAAGTTTATCTTTGGTTTGTAATTCCATCTCTCCTGCACTCAAATATATTTTCAAAATAGTTCTGTTTTTAAGAAGCTCATGTAGGACTTCCTCGGTGGTCCAGTGGATAAGAATTTACCTGCCAATACAGGGGACATGGGTTCAATCCCTGGTCTGGGAAGATTCCACATACCTTGGAGCAGCTAAGCATGTGCACCACAACTACTGAGCCTATGTTCTAGGGCCAGCAAGCTGCAGCTACTGAAGCCTGTGTGCCTACAGCTCCACCACAAGAGGAGCCACCGCAATGAGAAGCCAGAATCACAACCAGAGAGAGTAGTCCCCACTCTCCCCAACTAGAGAAATCACATGCACAGTGACAAAGATCCCGCACAGCCGCACAAAAAAAATAAATTATATATACACACATATATGTATATATATGAAAAGAAGCTGATGTAGACAAAGCTGCATATTAAATGACTGGGAAGTCGGGTTCTGCAAGAAAACACTAGCATCTCAGAAATGCTGGTAAATATCCTACGTATCGGTAGAGGCCAGCGTCAGAAAACCAGGACTTGGGGGAATTCTGAGGGTAGAGGTGATTTCAGACCATTTATCGGCTCCTTTGATGTCCGCCCTCTATGTGACCTCTTTTCAACTCCTTATCTCGCTCTGATAGCAAGGAGAATTTATGGCAATCCAGAAATCTCTTTGGCAGGATTAAATATAATTTTGCACAGAAGGATGGAGGCGGGTAACGGACTCTTTGATGATAAAGCCAAAGTCAGGGCTTCCTCAACAGCTGAGCTGGAGTCAGCCAGGGAAAAGACAGGACAAGGACAGCATCAATATTGCTCTCGGTCAGTGTGCTGGGACCCTAGACAGGGGCATCTGGGAGGAGAATTTAGGGGCAATCCTCCTGTCTCCCAAACCCTGAGATTTCTTCTTTCTTGGCTAATTAGGGAGAAGCTGAGACCCAGAAAAACCATCCTGAACATCGCATTAGCAGAGACTGTGCTGGGGAGAACTTGACCTGGTGGAGACTGAGGCAGGCAAACACCTGGTGGGAGGTGGTAGGCAGGGTCCAGTCCATAGGTAGCTACTCAGAGGAGGAGAGCTGGGGAGGGCATTCAGAGAGGTGATGACTATGGAATGAAAATTTACCTAGTCCTTCATCCTCTCCCCTGTCTGCAGCATCATTACCTTGCATTAATTTGGTCTTGGCTTTCTTTTTATTCTTCTAAATCAATCTCTTGCTCCCCTGGATAGGTTTCCAGCCCCCAGACTCTTGATATCATTCCCTTCCTTTTTTTTTTTTTTGGCCATGGTGCCCATGGCTTATGGGGTCTTAGTTTCCTGACCAGGGATTGAACCTGGGCCCACAGCAGTGAAATTGTGGAGTCCTAATCACTGGATCTTCAAGGAAGTCTCAAATTACTCCCTTCCTAATCTGGTTTCATCCTACCCCATCTCCCCAGTCTGCTCACTCTGGCTCAGCCACGTGGTAGACATTTAGGTTCAATCTTGACTGGATGTTGCAAGGGGACAGTCTTTCAGGAGCTCCAGGCCACCACCTGGGCTCAGCGTGGACACTAGCCATCCTGAACCCCTGTGCTGAGTCACAGGGCAGGCCCAGTTCTGTAGACTGTGGCCTTGACTTGCTTCCTGCTCTCAGTAACCATCTAGACCAAGCCTCTCCAAACCTGGGCCCTGCTTGCTCTTCCCAGAGCCCCTGCCTCTGTGCTGCCTCTTCTACCCTTAGGCTGGGCTCCACAGCCTTCACGGGGGTCACACCCTCCACATCAGCCTCACCAGGGTCTGTCTCTGGGGGCCCCCCGCCTGAATGACCACTGCGTGTCTGCTGCCTGCTGCTTTGCCCCATGCAAGGATGACCTCCCAGTCCTGCATGGACAATGGACACAGGGCATGTCCGTTAAACTAAGAGCTCGTAGAAGTTGGAAGCATCACCCCTGATTTGATCACATGTTGTCTGGAGGTGCGTGAAGCCCTTAAGGGAGGGGAGAAAGTAGGGGTGGGGTTTGAGGGTAGGGACTCTGCACTGGGCTGTTTCAACCACACTTCACACCAATGCCCAGGTCTGTGCTCTGACATATCTGCTTCCCACTGCCCGGGGTCCTTCTTGCTCCTCTCTGGCTGATCCTGCACAGCCTCTTCACAATTCCCAGTAAGTGAAGAACTGCTCCCCCACACCACATGCTTCACCCACACCATCATCCCTTACCTGCCTCTTCTCAGCCCTCCTGGCCATCGCCCACCAGATACACAGGCAGGCAGTGGTGCCCAGTGACTGGGCCCCTCCCCCACACACATTGAATTTAAGTCTCTCCGACTCTCCCCCTCCTCTCTCCCCTCCTAACCCTGTCCCATTTTCTCTGGCTGACATCACTTCATTCAGCTCACAGACTTTTCTTCTTTAATCACTTTGGTCAAAACAAATGACCCATCTCCGCTGACTTCACCCTCTTTTGAAATTCTGCACTGAGTCAACACTTTCCTCCTTGCTTCATCACTGCCTCTCTGCCCACACGCTGGGCTTCCTTTATGAACCCTCTACCTCTGTGCCCACCTCCTCAAAGAGGTCCTCCTTCATTAGACACGGGGATGCACAGAGGGGGAAAAAAACGTCCTAGGTGCCAGACAGACATAAAATGTAGAGACAGTTATAAGGAAGGGTCAATAGACTTGAATAAGATGACCTTGAGGTCCCTCTGGGTGGACAGAGGTCTGGTTCTTATGATGCAGTGATTTTCAAGTGCAAGGGCTTTCCCTGGGCAGAGCCCCTACTTCAGACAGAGCAGCTCTTCATTTGTCTGGTCTGGATACTTGGCTTCTTTCAAACTTTCCATTTCAAGAGTGTTGTGAGACCCAGCAAGCTTGAAAACCACTGGTCCAGAAGGGCTGGCCCACTCCTGGTTTCTTCCCTGGGTCCTGGTTCAATGCCTTGGACCCACTTCTGAAATAGTCTCATCTCTGTGGCCGTCTTTCAAATATCTGGAAACTGTTATCAGGCTCTGTTCCCTCCCTCACTCCACCTCTGCCCTTCTCCCTGCCTAGCCAAACACCTCTGACTTTTTCAGCCACTGCTCAGACTTTGCCTGGACGGGCCAATGTCCTTCTGCCCGGGAGATTCAGCTCTGCTGGGATCTGATCCACAGGGCGAACGCAGGGTGACATGTCACCATGTTCCTATTCAGGGATTTTGGCTGGGTCTTTCTCCCTGGGCCTGTTGCCCATCAGTGTAAGGAGAGATTTGAACTAAATGTCCCTAAGGTGCTTCCAGACTTCAGTTGGATGAGGGTTTTGATGAAAAGTCCCTGCTTCCCCTTCTCTTGAGTTGGTGAGTCACTCTGCCTGAGTTTCCTCCAAGAGAGACACTTAAGCTAGGGACACAAGAGTTACACTATGGGGACCCAATTGGGACTGACCCTCCATCCTTAGAAATTTGATCCAGAATTTGGCCCCCAAAGCCAAAGCCTTTCTCCCTCCAGAGTTTTCTTTTTTTCTTCTTTTGCATTTTTTTTACCCAGACCAAGGGTTTGGGGCTTTACTGAGTCTGGCTCCTGGTCTTAGGGTTCTGGCACTTTCATGGGGCTTTGGGTCAAGGTTTTGGAAATCCACCAGGCACCCCCACTTTCAAGCACCCCCCAGAGTACCTGCCCCTCCCATGGCCTGACTTTGCAGGCATGGAGGACCGCATCTTGGCGCCTCCAAAAGTGGTCGGAGGAATGAGGGAAGAGGATGATGGTGGAGAGGACTCGGGAAGAGAGTAGGGGCTAGACCCAAAGTAGGGAACTGGCGGCCGGCCGTGAGGACTCCCCCTCCCGCCCCCCGCGATGGCTGCAAGACCCGGGACCTCCCTGTCGTACCTGAGAGGAGGGCCTGGCCCGTGAACTGCCCGTACACGGAGGCAGCATGGGGAAAGGCATTGAAGGGCGGGACCGAGGCACCGGCTGGGACCCCGGAGCCGACTTGCTGCAGATCCAAAAAGGCGGAGCTAGATAAAGAGGAAGGGGTGGAGCTAGAACTGGACACCTCGGGGGTTTCCTGCTTTATGGCGAAGGGTGAATGAGGATCTGCCGGAGGGAGGGAGACAACAAGGAGAGAGGGGTGTGAGATGATGGGGCGGGAACATGCACAAACCAAGCCATGAGATGCGGGAGGGGCGGGGCGGCGAGGCGCGGGCGGGCTCCTCCCTGAGGCGGGGCGCGGGGAGTGGGCGGGGCTACGCGGTGTCACTCAGGTTGGGGGAGGAGGTGAGAGGGCACTTCTGTCTCCCTGCTGTGCCTCTGTGAGTGTAGACGCAGGTCGCGTGTGCCCCGCGCTGCGGGGCAGGCGGAGAAAGGGCCGAGGACAGAAGGCGAGACCCTCTCGACCCACCTGCTGACCGGCCAGCAGAGTCCCCTCTCCTCTTCAGGCCCAGGGCCCTAACACCTTCCTCCTCTCCACCAGCCAGCTCTGCCCGCCAGCCGGCTCCCGCATGGCCCAGGAGATTCTGGGCATCGTACCTGCCACCACGGGGTAGGTCTGATGAGTCGAGAGGTTGCGCCCCAAGGGTGTATTGGAGGGGGTCAGGGTGGCCTTCCCGTCGTCCAGGGCGCTGTTGAGCAAGGGCAGCGGGTAAAGACCCTGGGGAACAAGAAGAAGTGAGCGCACAGAGGCTGTGGGCGGCAGGCTCTCCTTTTAAAGCCCCCCCACCCCCGCCAGCCGGCTCCCCCTAGAAAATACCTGCTTCCTCTGTCCCCTCTTCCCGCTCACTCGCTCAGTCTTGACTCCACTTAGTCTGTTTAATCAGTTCTTATTCTCTGACTTACAGCCCTTCTGTTTTTCTCCCAGTTCTAGGGGCAGAACTCGCCCTCCGCGGCAGCTCTGGAATTCAAGGCTGGCTGGTGGCAACAGCGCCAGACACAGAAGAGAGTGGGTCCTTCCAAGGACCACACCCTGGCTGGATGCTGGGCCCCTTCCGGGTTTCCTCATCCTGTCTGGGCCCACGGAGGGCAAGATGCAGGGCTGGGGCAGTTAGCACGTGGGACTGTTCAGGGTGCTTTCCTCCTTTCATTAAAATATTCTCCAGATGGGAAATGGAGGCACAGAGCTGGTCAAGACACTTCTCACACTCCCACAGAAGTCACACTCCCCTGGTCTGACTTCAGGACCTATGTTCTCACCACTGCTCTGCAGTGGATAACATCATGACCACATCTTACATGTAAAGACAGCAGGCATTAGACATTGCCTGTGTTATCCTGATCCATTTCTCCCAACAGCCCTGTGACGTAGGCAAGCAATATTATGTCTGAGATGCTGAGAGCCTGAAGACCAGAGAGGTGAATGTCCTAGGTGAGTATGAAGTGGAGTCTAAATTGAGGACATCTGATCCTGACCCCTGCGCTCTCTCCTTCAGTAAAAGGACAGACCTGACACCTAAGCAAAATAGGTAGACTTCTTCCCTCTCTCTCCATATCCAAGCAAACATAAATGTGCACATTAAGCTTGAAGATGATATTTGTGGTTACTTTTGTTTAAAAATTCTTTATCAAGTACCCCCGGGGGTTTTCATTTTAGACTTCACTGAGCCTCCCCTGACATGAGTGGGCCATCTCCTCCAATGCTTCTTCCAAGAAGAACTTGTTCAATTAAAGGCAAGGGTACATCACCCCTCATCATGATACCCTCCCATCAGGCCACGAAACAGCACACACCTCTGCTCCCCACATGTGGATCACACATGTCACTAATATGCTCTGTGAACCGGTGTGCAAAAACCAAAATCAAGGCTTGTGCTCCATGGTTATATAACAGCTCTCTAAAGGCAATCGCTTTCAACGATTTGAGCTGGGTTCTCCAAGGAGCCACAGCAGTTTCTGGTTGCATGCCAGGCACTTATGGAAGTTGCAGTCAACTCTGGAGACCACAAGGGCACCATTATCCTGTAGCAGCAATTACTGACTAAATGGCACTCTGGTTCTACACCTTCTGAGGGAGCTTCCTGCTTCTAGTCAGGGTAGAGTTACTTAGAGCCTGGTTTCATGAAATTTAACAAAATGCCTGATTTCTAGGAAATGTAAGAAAAGTTTAAAATGTTTTGTGGACATGTTGATCTGATATAAAACACCTCCTCAAAATCCTGGTGGTGTTAGTCATGTCCAACATTCTTCGACCCTATGGACTGTAGCTCACCAGGCTCTCTCAGCACGGAATTCTCCAGGCAAGAATACTGCAGTTGGTTGCCCTTCCCTTCTCCAGGGGCTCTTCCTGACCTAGGGATTGAACCCAAGTCTCCTGTATTGCAGACAGATTCTTTGTCATCTGAGCCACCAGGGAGGTGAAAGTTGCTTAGTTGTGTCTGACTGTTTGTGACCCTCCAGGCCAGAGTACTGGAGTGGGTAGTTGCTGCTCCCTTCTCCAGGGGATCTTCCCAACCCAGGGATTGAACCCAGGTCTCCCGCATTGCAGGCAGATTCTTTACCAGCTGAGCCACAAGGGAAGCAAGCCACCAGGGAAGCCCCACCTCAAAATCCTATAGCTCTCCAAAATCTAACAATTCAGTGAAAAACAAACCTATAAATCAGACATTTCAGTAATGTTACCCCAAATGCCTTAAACATCTCAAGGATGATTGGATTTCTTATTGGGGTGGGATTTGAATTGGGGTGCAGAGGACACAATTCCTCAGGACTTGGACAAGTTTGAGCTCTTGTTCTGCAATCACCAGCTTAGTAGCTTTAGTCTCCTTGACCTCTCTGAGCCTTGGTTTTCTCACCTGTGTAACAGGCATAATAGATCTTCTTTACAAGGCTGATGCAAGGATTAAAGGAGATTTTATATACCTACATTAAACACCTAGCACAAAATGCCTAGTAACAAACATTCAATAAACAGCTACTTTAGAGTTATGTGAAGGGTCACAAGCTGCCCAGTTCTTGAGGCTCTGTCATCATAATATTCACATTGTGTTGATCTGTTCCTTGATGCACTTGTGAAATAGAGGAACAAGAGCTTTGCAGACTCCTAACTGTGCCTGGTAGTAAAAAAGCAACCAGAAATGAGCCCACAGAAATGTTTATGTTGAATGCTTTGCCCTTTGTTGATTTTACAGAAAAGATGGCCATGCTTTTGCCCCATCCTGAGGTCAGGTGTGAGGAACTGTGCTTCTCTCTCAGCTTCCCAGACCAGAGGCCCTTTCCTTGCCCAGCAAGAGGACACTGGGGTGTTCCTTTGGCAGCACTGGCAGCTGTGGGAAAGGCAAGGAGCCCCAGGCACAGGCTGGGTCCTCCCTGTCCTTCCACATCGAGCAGGGGAATGAATGAGGGAGGGAGTGATTGGCTGAGCAAGGCACTCAATCAGTAATGGTCATTACTGAACCTCCATCTCCTCAACTGTAGGATGAAGGAGTAGAGTAGTTGCATGGTTTTTAAGTTCTCTTTTTCCAGTCTTCAAATAAGAACTCACATAGGAGCACCATATTTAAAACAGGTGACAGTGGACCAGTCTGAATGAAACCAGGGCCTAGAGGTCTGAGCTCCACAAACTTTCACTTCTGTCAGCCCTCTCCACCCTCCTTGGCCCTAGTCCTCTCCAGGCAAATGAAAGACTGGACTGAACGGGCCCTGTGGGTCCTCTGGCTCAAGACTCTCCATTTGCATGATCCCCTATGTATGTATGCCAGTTTGGAGTAGGGTCTTGGGACGCCTTATAATCAAGCAAGGTCCCGCAGAGGGGTAGGGGAGCTCAGGAGTGGTTCTGCACAACCCAGTGGGTCTCAGCAGCAAGGTTTCTCTACCAGGACACTGAGCTGTGTGGGGTCCATATCTCATAGCAGGTTCCCGGCAGACCTACCCCTGTGGCCCCATTCCCCTCCTGCCCAGTCAACCCCGGCCTGGGGTGCCATGTGCTGACTCGTGGCTGATCGCCCTGCCCTCTCCCCAGGTCTGCTGACGGCCAGCCTTCTCTGAAGCCCTCCTGGTTGTCACAGCCCAGGCTGATAAAATCGCTGACGCAGATTGCCTGCCCAGCTGCGTTGTTGGCAAGGGCCCAGCCGCCTAGACGGTCACTGGCAGTGGTTCAGCCGGTGACTGGCATCGTCACCACTGTCCTGCTCAGATCTTAAAGGTACACGGGCTTGCCTCACTCCTGGCTCAGATGACACCTTGAGCTGAGAGGGATGAGCAGTAGAGAAAATCTTCAGCTGATTGATGTTGTTGGGTTAGGGGATGGGGAAGACACTGAGACTGTGGTGTTGACAGAAGATAATTAACAGAGGTGCAGAGTTATTTTTTGGCTCCTGGAGACACTTTGGACATCTCTGCCAGTTTTTCATAGAAGCCAACCCCTGATAAGCCATTTCACCTGTCCCGAACACTGGGAATAAAACTTTGCTTGTAGCTTGCATTTCTCGGGCTGCATTTCTCATTGCATTTACTCAGTCTACCTTTATTAAGCATCTGTTAGAGGGGCACAATGGGAGATGCTGGAGGTAAAAAAGATGCCTTGAGATGCTGCCCTGTGCTCAAGAAATGTGCTGTATCTTGACATCTCTGTCCGCTAGGCAGTGACACTACCCCATGAGTTCTGGGGGGCGGCCCCTCCCACCCCGGACATGCAGAAGTCTGGGAGAGTGAAAATGAAGCGTGTCTGAGGGGCAGGGAAGAATTCATGGACCAGGTGAGGCTTGAGCTGAGTCATACTAGCCGAGCAGTACTTTTCCAGGCAGAGAAGTGGGAGGAAGGCATTCAGCGAGGAGGGCACACCGTGTGCCGGGGCAGAGAGGTGTGAACAAGAGGAGCGAGAGCATGGCAGGCACAGGGGTGGGGAGGCGTGAGTGGCGTGAGGCGGGGCTGGAGGTGCTGGTGGAGGTCATGCTGTAAAGGCTGGAGCTGCGACTTTATTGCTGTAGGACCTGACCCTGCTATCTGGGGGAGACACTGTGGCAGGGGGATGGCACGGTTGGTTGCATTGCTCTAAGCTCAGAGGCTACAAGTGAGGGAAGGCAGGGGGCTGGAAGGATGAGCAGGAAGATGCTGCTAGCGTCTGGTGAAATAATGCCCATGACGGCCTTGGAGCTGCTGGAAGCATGTGCCCTGGGCCCATCAAGCAACTTCTAGTTGCTTCTAGAATTGCCAGTTGATTAGGGAGCTTTCAGAGACCATGTCTTGCTCTGCCCTCCTCCCTCCCTCCCAACTGTCTGCTCGCCTCCCGTGCCCAGCTGGCCCCTCACCTGCTCGCCTTTGGTGTGGCTGGGGGAGGCGTAGGCCTCCGGGTAGTGCTGCCGATCAAAGGGGCATTCAAGCGACTCGAGGTGGTGCTGGCTGAAGGTGTCCGTGCGGAGGTGTTTGCGGGGCCCGCTGCTGCTGCTCTGGGAGTCAATGCTCAGCCGGCAGCTGTCCTGGTCACCTGGCAGGCATCCCCCGGCAGGGAGAAAGCTTTCAGGGGGCTTGTCGACCCATTGCCCAGGCCAGAGTGGGGAAGCAGACTCAATTGGGAAGAGGGAAGAGCAAGACTTCCGGGTGGCTTAGAGACAATCCACAAAGTCCTGGGCCTAAGGGGGTCTCTGTCTCATCAGTAGTAGTAGTATTAGTCACTCAGTCATGTCTGACTCTTTGTGACACCATGGATTGTAGCCCACCAGGCTCCTCTGTTCATGGGATTCTCCAGGCAAAAATAATGAAGTGGGTAGCTGTGCCCTCCTCCAGGGGATCTTCCTGACCCAGGGATCAAACCTATGTCTCCTGCATTGCAGGCAGATTTTTTACCACCTGAGCCACCAGAGAAGCCCTGTCTTAGCAGTTGCCCTCCTGCACCCCCAACCTACCCTCTGGTCCCCCCAGCACTCACTGTCATCCATCTTCCTCTTGCTGTCGCTGCCAGGCTGGGCGATCCCCAGGAGCCCATTGATGGAATAAGTAGAACCCAGAGAGTCCGACTGTGGAGATTCTGGGGGCGTCACAGCTGAGCTGGGGACTGCAGTGGGGCAAGACAGAGGGTCAGGATGTGGGCCTGACACCCCTCAGAGCCCCTGACACCACCACAGAGGAGTCAGGGGCCCTGCCTACTGGTGCCAGGGTTCTGGCTTGTGTTGTTTCCAGCCCTAAACATTTCAGAGAATCTTCCCTGGGATTCCAGCCAGGTTTGGGCTCAGTTCGAACATATGGGTATGTCTGTGTGGACATGTTTGTGTGCAACTCTGTGTGTGTACATGGATGGGAGTGTGTATGCAAGGGGCAGAGTGTGACTGTGGGACCCTCGGCACTCACTCAGCGTGTGTCCTGGGCTCAGGGACTTGGTGGCCACGCAGCTGTCCATGGGAAGGTTGAATGGCTGCTGCACTTTAGTCCGGATGATTCTGTAAGGAAGAGAAGAAAAGCCCTTATAGCAGAAGGAGACAGGGCTTCCGGCTGCCCCAGCTCCATCCACCTTTTTGAGATCCCACTTGAGTATCTATAGACATTCAGCCCAAACTCAGCTCATTGTTCTTTTAGTTGCTAAATTGCAACTGACTCTTTGCAACCCCGTGGACTGTAGCCCACCAGGCTCCTCTGTCCATGGGATTTTCCAAGCAAGAATACTACAGTGAGTTGCCATTTCCTCCTCCAGGGAATCTTCCTGATGCAGGGATCGAACTTGAATCTCCTGCATTGCAGGTGGATTCTTTACCCACTGAGCCATCCGGAAAGCCCCAAACTCAACCTGTCCACACTCAAACCCACGACCTTACTCCTCACGCCTGGTCCTTCCCACTGTTCCCATTCCATGATTAGCCCACCGGTCACTCAAGGCAGAAGTACAGGTGGGTCTCAGTATCTGCCTCCCTCCCTCCTCCATTGAGCCGTCATCAGGTTTGGTAGATTTGACCTCTTAACTCTCTTCAGCATTGATCCCTCTCTGCATCTCACTGCCACCACTAAACTCTACCTCCAGGGTCACTCACTGGCCCACTCGTATCTGCTCTTGACCCTTTCTAATCTTTTCTTTCTATTGCAGCCAGACTGGACTTTCTGAAATGCAAGTCAGTCTCATGGTTAACATCTCGTGCTAAGGTTCTTGCCACTGCTTATAGGTGAGAGGTAAGAATACGTAGCATGACCCCCGGCCTCTGAGGGGCAAACAGACTTTATTCACATCTCCACCTCAGTCTACCTTGTGCTCTCCCCTTCCCTTTACCTGCTGGCTTTCTTTTCAGCTTTTCTTTTCTTTTTGGCCATGCGGCTTGTGGGATCTTAGTTTCCCAACCAGGGATCCAACTCAGGCCCTCAGAAGTGAAAGTGCAGAGTCTTAACCACTGGACTGCCAGGGACTTCCCTCTTTCAGCTTCTTGTATAAGATCTTATTAGCCACAGGGCCCTTGCACATGCTCTCTCAAGCTCCTTTCACTCCCCCTTTCACCTAGGTAACTCTTATTTGTTACTTCTTACTTGGGACATCTTTTCATAACCTCCCTAAACCAAGCCACCTGACACCAGCTCAATACCCTCATATTTTTCTCCCTAGCCAGACTTAGAACTGCGTGGACATCAATTAGGACTTGGTTAGTGTCTGTTTTCCTACTGGACTGTAAGTGCCACACAGACAAGACTTGTGCATCTCCATGGGGTACATGTGTGCTAAGTCATTTCAGTTGTGTCCAACTCTGCAACCCGACAGACTGTATGTTCCTCTGTCCATGGGAGTTCCAGGCAAGAACACTAGAGTGGGTTGCCATTTCCTACTCCAGCCTTAGGGCCTACACATGAGTAAAGTATGTGTGAATGAATGAGTGAGTGAATAACTGACTGAGGTGGTGACTGAATGACTAAACAAATGAGTGGATGCTTGAATGAGGTCCAGGTTAGGGGTCTTGTGTCTCATGCAGGAAAGGCTTGATTCAAGAAGTTTCTTTTATTGAATGAAAGAGGATGTGGTATGTGGGGAAGGAAACTGCGAGAGTACAGCCCTGGGGAGGGGGATACGTTGAGGTGGGAGTGGGGATGCTATAGAGGTATGGTACCTACCCTGGGCCCAGGGCACTTCCAGCCTGACTCTTCAGCATGCAGCCCCCTCCAAGGTTCTGTTCCACTCAAGTCAGGTCTCCATCACGATTCCCCCAAAGCCCAGGGACCCCAGTCCCCGGCTGCGGTGTCCGTCTCACCTGTTGATGGAGCTGACACTGGGCACAGTGTCGTTGTCACACACACCCTCAGCCAGGAGCCGGTCCCGGATCTCCCAGGCGAACATGGTTGGGTTCTGCCGCTTGTAGTCCCCGATCTTCTCCACCACCTTGGGGGTGGCCACCTTAGGCTTTGAGCCCCCTATCACTCCAGGCCGGATGCTGCCAGTCTCGTAGTACCTACTCCAATAGAGAACCCCAAAGAAGTACCCAGTAAGCAGGTGGGGATCTTTGGGCAGCAAATTAGCCAGAGGCTCTCGTTCCCCTCTGAGGCTGCTTGGGGAAGGGCCTGAGGGGGTGAATGGTGACCCCCAAGGGTGGTCTCTGGCACCATGTTCCTGTCACTGCCTGTTTCCCTTGCATGGGTAGGTTTATGCTGCTGCTGAACCAGAACGCTCTTCAAAAGGCCTCACCCTGGGATGCCTGGTTTCTCTCTTTCCTGTCATCCCTCTGCACCTGAACACCTTCAGGAAACACCTTATGGAGCACAAAAGATCCCCCTTCTAAGAAAGGACATTTTGAGTGTGCTGTGTGTGTATATACAGGCTCAAGGTGGTGGCCGTTTGCTCCATCCAGTTTTCCTTGGCCGAAGCATGACTGACTGTTCTTGACCATCCTGGTTCTACCCCTCCTTCCCCAGAAAGCCAGCTGGGGTCATTGGGCCTTCTGCCCTGACTTTCTGGTTTCACCTTTGTTCTCCTTAAAACCCCTCCAACCCCCCTCCACCCCACCCCACAGCCCCGGCCACTGGTTTTCCACCAGGTTACATGGTTCAGGTTGAAGCTGGTCCTCATGGACTCTGGAACGCCAGCCTGGCTTGGAGCCCTGGCCATGTCCAGCTCCCTAAGCTAAGCCAGCTCTCTCGGGGTCTCCCCACGCCCCATCCCCCATCCCCCAACCAGCTGCTTAGGCAGATCAGTGACCTGTGTCAGGATAGCCTACCTCTCCTCCTTGGGGAAACTCTGGTCTCTTCTGTCATGAAATAAAACCTCTTTAATATTCCCTTTTGGGTGTCACCATCCACTAGCACTCAGCCCCTCTTGGGGTGCTGCACCCACCTGGGAAACCCCTCTCCTGACCCCAGGAGACCCGGGGACCACAATTTTCCCTGATGACTCCCACCAGGGAGGCAGGGCTTCCCACGTTTAATTATAGGCCTTGACCTCTTTGAACCAGAACTCCTCCTGAATCTCACTTATGGGTTGGGTAAGGGAGACACTGAACTGACACAAAGCCCAGAAAACCCTGCACATGGGCACTTCCACTGGAGTGGCCCTCCAGGCTGGACTATGCTTTGCTGCTCCTGGTCCCTCCTGAGCCTTTAAGTTAACAGTTCTTAACTCTGGCTGCAGAAAATTAGAATCTTAGGGCTTAACACTATACCCAAACTTGGGCTCATTCCCCTGAAGTTCTGCCTTAACTGGTGTGGGCCGGGGCTTAGACATCCATTTATTTTCTAAATTAAGATTCCCCAGATGACTCTACTGTGCAGCCAGGGCTGTGAACTGCTGCTCCGGAGTTGGCGTTCGTAAGCGTCACCTAGTCATCTCCTAAAAATCACGGTGTCCGGATCTGGCTCCCAGAGAGGGTGCTGCAATGGGCCTGGTCTGGGCCTTAGGATCTGCATTTCATCAAAACACCCCAGTGCTTCTGTTGCAAGTGCTCTGGGAGTTACAGTTCGAGAAGCACAAACTCAGACATCCCTCATGCTGGAGCAAGACCTCAGGAGCCACCTCTGATTGCGTGTCCCCTCCCTGTTGTTGTTGCTGTTCAGTCGCTCAGTCGTGTCCGACTCTTTGCGACTCCAAGGACCGCGGCATGCTAGGCTTCCCTGTCCTTCACCACTCTCAGAGTTTGCTCAAACTCGTGTCCATCCCTTGGTCTCAGCAGGGGGAAATCCTTTTGGGAAGATTCTTCTGCTTTAGGAACAAAGAAGCCTATAGAAACCAGGACATGGGGCAGAAGAGACCACGAGGGAGGGAGAAAGGAAAGGAAGGAGAAATGGATGAGGGAGGAAGGAAGAGCAGGAAACACACACAGACGAGCAGCAGATGGGCGAGGCCCGGAAGCCCTACCACATCCTGTTCAGATCCTGGAACCCAGGCCGGACACCGGAGTGGACCCGAGTCCCTGGGAGGGAAGGGGGTAGGGGTAAATTTTGTGCTTACCTGCCAAGGATCTTGCTGACACAGCCATGGCTGACACGGAGCTGGCGGGAGATGTCGCAAGGCCTCACGCCCTGGTGGGCTAGGTCCACGATGCGCTGACGCACCACTTCAGGCAGGGGTCTGCCATTCACAAAGGCCCCTCCCAGCTGGTTCAGCCCTCCGTGGCCTGAAAGACAGTAATCCGGGGGGACTGCTGTCAGGGCCACCAGGCAGAGAATCAGCCGGCATATGGGCCTTGGCTGTTGAGAGCCCCTAAACTTGAGCTCTGTTGGTCACATCCCCTGGGGATCCTGCTGTACCCCTCTGCTTCCCGCCTCTGAGTGGGGGCTAGCTCAGGGTGGCAGGGGCAGGGATGTATGATGCCACTGAGGGGCACATTCTGGGGACCTTTTGTGTCTGCTCAGCATTCTTTCATGGGCTTCCCAGAGGGCTCAACAGATAAAGAATCCACCTGCGATGACGATACACAGGAGACACAGGTTCAATCTCTGGATCAGGAAGATTCCCCTGGAAGAGGAAATGGCAACCCCCTCCAGTATTCTTGCCTGGAGAATTCCATGGACAGAGGAGCCTGGCAGGCTACAGTCCATGAAGTTGCAGAGTCAGACATGACAGAGTATACACACGGTCTCCTCTCAGACCCTCAGCACCTCACTCCAAATGACAATCCCACCATCTTCCTCTACCCTCTGGAAAGTATCTAAAGAGTTGAAGATTCAGGTTCTGTCTTCCTACTCTGACGCTGAGCTGTGTGATCTTGGGGAAATCTCCATGTTTTCTCTGCGTCTCTGTTCATCTCTAAAATGAGGGCATGGGACGAAGAAATCAGTGGTATTTAAGTTTCTTATTCTCATTCTTCTTTTGAACTATAGAGCTAGATTTCTTAAGCACAAAGACAATGAGAAACCCAGACTCAAAAGAATAAAAGCAGAGCTTCTCTGGTTGATCTAGGATAGAGCAGGCCTTGTCCTTGGGCTTCCAACTTGAGCTCTGTTCGGAGCACTGAGAGGCAGGCAGAGGCCTCACTGGCCCATGTTCTGGGGCTTCCAGGACTGACGTGCCAGGCAGTGGGCAGTGGTACAGAATGTGGACACACTGTGATGTGCGCCTGTCTCCTTAGGTGCCTTCCTGACTTGGCCTCTACCCTCCAGCCCCAGCCTGTGTTTCATTCTGAGCCCATCCACCTATTCTCAATGCATATTTATTGAGTACCTACTATGTGGCAGGCACTGTACCAGCCCTCCCAATGTTGAGTTGGATAAGGTAGATGTGATTCCTGTACTTGCCTCATGGGGTTCAAGTGAAGAGTTAGACCAGCTCGTGGCCATATGGCATGGCCACATCTGGGACATCAGAAGTGGACCTGAGCCAGGACTGGAATTTGGACATGAAAGGGGTTATGGGAACCCTTGGAGGGGACCAAGCCCAGGCTCAGGGGACCAGAGAAAGGTTCCTGGTATTGGTATTGGTTTAGTTGCTAAGTCCTGTCTGACTCTTGCAACCCCATGGACTATAGCCTGCCAGGATCCTCTGACCATGGGACTATCCAGGCAAGAATACTGGAGTGGGTTGCCATTTCCTTCTCCAAGGGATCTTCCTGACCCAGGAATCGAACCCAGGTATCCTGCATTGCAGGCAGATTCTTTACTGACTGAGCTATGAGGGAAGCCCTATAAGAGTTCCTGGAGAAGTCTAAACTGAGGCTGAAGATAAAGAGGCGTCAGACTAGAGAAGGAGATGAGGAAGAAAACTGTTCCAGGTAGTGAGAACAGCATGTACAAAGGCTTATAGGTGAGAAGGCATCTGTTAGATTTATTAACATACTCAATTCTCTAAAATCCCTAGATTCTGGGTGGGCGAGCTTCAGGCCCGAGGTCTTCCTTTGGCCAAGGAGGAGACCAGGGCTTAGAGAGTTACAGTGAGCATTCATGTGACTGATGTGACTCAGCCTGCATGATGGGGGGTCAAGATCTAACCAGGAACAAATGCTCCTGTTGGGGCTGCTGGGAGAGCCCTGTTCTGTGGCCAGAACAGATCCTGGAAACTTGGCCTTGGCCCTACAGTCCCACGCTAGAGATGCCATGGTCCCAGCATGATGATGTGGTGATCTGGCTAGGATGGCAGAGCCCCGGGGTGGGAGTCAGGGGGAACAGGTGGGCGGGTGAGGAGGAAGAGCCATTGCCAGGCCTCCTGTGTCAGCCCGTTAAGGACAATTTATGGCTGAGGGCTGGACGTGCCTCTGCTAGGCACACTGTGCTCATTACTGCCCACTGACTTAGCACATTCAGAACTGCCTTGCAATGACCCCTCAGGGGCTCAAGCTGTCTTCAGCAGAGCGGTCAATGTCTGTTTTTTTTAAGAGGCTACAAGTGCCTCTGGCCTGGGCACTGAGTCAGGAGGAAAAGCCCGCTAGCCAAACACCTGGCAGGAAGGACGCTATGATCCATCTCCCTAGTGGAGGCCACTGGGTGACCTTGGACACTGCTTCCACCTAGAACTGCTTCCAGTTCTAGGCAACTTGCCCTAGCCAGTGTTTCCACCAGGGCCAGGAAGACATCCCAGTGCTCAGCAAAGGGGCCTGAGCCCGCTTTGGAGAGGGCTGACTTCTCACTGGCCACAGGCAGTCCTGGAGAGTGGCTCAGCCTTTCCACCCTCACTCCATTCCTGAGGCTTTTGGCTCTTCTGGGTCCAGACACTGAACACAAGGGGGCACCAGAGAGCCACCCAAAGGGACAAGACTTTGAGCAGCTCATCTTTGTCCCCATTTTCCAGAACTTAAGACTGCCAAGCCATCTAGGAGCTTAGGTGTCCATGCTAGGCCCACTACATCTGAAAGCTAGCGTTCCTACAGGTGGAAGTCTTCACCCCTAGAAAGGCAATTGGTTAAAAAAAATCAAAGGCTATTTTTTTGGTAGCATGAATTGGGAATTGTGCCTTAAAAACAAACCTATCCTGTTTCTCCGTTGAAGCTGTGGGGGATCACTGTCCTAAATCTTCCTGAAGGGCTTGTTGATCGATATCCTTAGAGACTCAAACTCTCTGGAACCCGCTGGAAGGGTTATTTACTAGATCAGCTGGCATCTGTGTGAAAGGGAAGATGTACTCATATCTCTGGCTCTTAAACTGTGAAGTCCTTGGTGATTTATTTCATTTTATTGACTTCTGAGTTCTTTATATTACCGTGCAAAGGGTGTTGGGCTAGATACCTGTGTTGACTCTGCCTATTTTAATTTCTTTTTTCAGTAGTTTCTTTTATTCTGAAAAATTGCTTGAATTCTTTTGAAATATTCTTTAAATTTCCTTCTGAAGAGTAGTTTCTTCCCCCCCCCCCAGGCTTATTATTATTAATTTGTTTATCCCTTCATGTATACAGTATTTTACCATCTAGTCATTTTTTAAATATAGTAGGTCCTTGTTTGTTACCTATTTTATTTATTTACTTTTTTGGCCACGCTGCATGGCACGTGGAATCTTAGTTCCCCAACCAGGAATCAAACCCACACCCCCTTCACTGGGAGCACAGAGTCTTAGTCACTGGCATACCAGAGAAGTCCCTAGTTACCTATTTTAGATATAGCAGTGTGTACATGTCAATCCTAAACTCCCAATCTATCCCTACCCCCTTACCTCCTTGGTAACCATAAGTTTTTTCTCTAAGCCTGTGAATCTGTATTTGCTTTGTAAATAAGTTCATTTGTATCAATTTTTTAGGTTCTGCATATAAGCAAAATCATATGATATTGTCTTTCTTGCCATATGTTTTTTATACATTTTTTAAGGGTTACGCTTCATTTACTGCCTGTTTTAATTTTATGATTTGAGAAAGTTGGGTTTTTTTTTCCAAGCATATTGTTTCTATCCACTTAAGAGCTAAACAAAACGTCCTGCAGTGTCTGATGCTGACTTCAGGTGATGGCTGGTAAAGAAAATTTCAGAGAAAGACTAACTGCATGTACACCCCCCACCTCAGCCCCATCTTCTTAGAATAATGGTTTTTATTGTTTGTATATTACAGTTTTCATCTCTTTTGATCTCAACACATATATACCAAGTGGGAATATGCTTAGTCTTGAAGTCTTGTCTGACTCTTTGTGACCCCATGGACTGTAACACACCAGACTCCTCTGTCCATGGAATTTTCCAGGCAAGAATACTGGAGTCTGTTGCCATTTCCTCCTCCAGGGAGTCTTCCTGACCCAGAGATGGAAACTGTGTCCCTTGTGTCTCCTGCATTGGCAGGTGAATTCTTTACCCACTGAGCCACCTGGGAAGCCCATATATACCAAGTAGTGAGTATAAATCAGAACACTGGGAAAGTCACCTTGAACAAGACAGGAAAGCTGGCCCTCGAGGAACTTTCAATCTTTGGAGAGATGCAGTCAGATAAATTGAACTTCCCTGGTGGCTCAGATAGTAAAGAATCTGCCTGCAATGCAGGAGACCTGGGTTCAATCCCTGGGTAGGGAAGATCCCCTGGAGAAGGGAATGGCTAGCCACTCCAGTACTCTTCCCTGGAAAATCCCATGGACAGAGGAGCCTGGTGGCTACAGTCCATGGGGTGGTAAAGAGTCGGACACAACTGAGTGACTAACACACATGCAATCAGATAAATTTGGAAGCATCATGTTAAGAGAGAGGTTTTTAGGAAGAGGTAAGTCAGATGCCAGAGGAGCCCTAAGTGGTCAGAGGGAAGCTGTAGCACAGAATGACTGGGAGGTAACCAAGAGAAGAAGCTTCCATAGGAAGAAAATCCACACACAAGGCTTTGGTGCTGTCAAGACATGGAAAAACATTTACTATAGCTGTCGGAGAGGCAGGGTGGAGGGTGTGGAAAGAGCCTGCTGGCTGCAAATGGAGACAGGCCTTATGGTTTGAGGTTTGGAGCCGAGTCCTGGTCACCCAAAGGCTTTTGTCCCTCCTGTGTCCGGTGTGGGGGAGTGGACGCCTTTGGGCGAGTCACCACCAGACTAGCAGCCTAGAGGTGGGCGTATCCTTCCTTCCTGCCCCAGGGCTACCCATCATTGCTGACCACCTGTCCATGTGGTTGTGGACCAGGTGGGCTCTCAGGCCGGAAGCCAGGAATGAGTAGGAGCCCCTGGTTGGGCGGGGGTGGGAGGTGGGGAAGGTATGACCCAGGAAGAGGTTTGAGGCTTCCTGAACAAAGGCCCTTTGTTGGTCTGGAGGTCGTGGGGGTGGAGGAAGAAGATAAGACAGCCTGGCTGGACATAAGTGGGTTCTGACTGTGAGATCCTCAGACAAAGGGATGCCAACTTGCCTGGGGACAGAGAACTCTGAGCCTATAGTGAGGGGACAGAGCTCTACAAAGTTCTGGGTGAAGCCTGTGGTCCAGAAATGTATACTTGGAAAAGTGACCATTTGGAGAGATCTGAGGACTTTCTTTTGTCATTCTTCACTCCTTAACAGGGCTCTGAGGAGTAAGGATGGTAGGAGGAAAAGAGAAGGGGCTTCCCAGGTGGCACTAGTGGTAAAGATTCCACTTGTCAATGCAGGAGACACAAGGGACATGGGTTCCATCCCTGGGTCAGGAAGATCCCCTGGAGTAGAAAATGGCAACCCACTCCAGTATTCTTGCCTGAAAAATTCCACGGACAGAGGAACCTGGCAGGTTACAGTTCATGGGGTTGCAAAGAGTCACACATGCATGAGGACAAGAGAAAAGTCATTGCCCCATATTTCTGTTACATGCACAGATACTCAGACCCTTGAGATGTAGGATAATTTCCCTGTGCCCCACAATCTTTTTTCAATTTTGATTTAATTTTTCTTGGCCACGCCACATGCACAGAATGTGGGTTCTTAGTTCCCAGACCAGGGATTGAACCCATTCCACTGGAGTGGAAGCGCAGTTTTAACCACTGGACCGCCAGGGAAGTCCCTGAGCCCCATAGCCCAAGTCTTAGTCACAGCACTTCTTGCACTGGACAGTACCTTGATCTGTTTAGATTCTTTTATGAGCTCTCAAGGACAGGAATCCTGTCTCTGTCTACCTAGCACCTGTTACAAAAGTTTAATTAACACTTTGGTAAATACACGTGGCAGAAAAATGCTTTACAAATGTGTGGGGGGCTGTTGTGATGGTTGGTGAGTGAGTCTTACATTCCCCACTGTAAGACCCCCAAGTCCCATGGTTGGGTACTTTCCCCGCTTTATGTTCTATTTAATTTCTCACATTGCTGCCTAGCCCGAAAGCGAGAATGGTTCGATGTATTGTGCTGTGAAAATTTCCACTTGACTATCTGGAGATTTTTGTTTCAGCCTAAAAGAACTGTCAAGATGAGCATATGAGCCTTGGAAGGACTACAGTGGAGGGTGCATCGGCTGCTTTCGGGTGTCCTGTAAGTCTCGCTGTACCCACCTGTCCTCCCCAAGGCATGGGTCCCCAGCCTCTAGGATCTAATGAGTGATGATCTGAGGTGGAGTTGATGCGACAATAATAGAAATAAAGTGCACAATGAATGTAATGCACTTGAATCATCCCAAGACCACCCCCTTACCCTCCACTCTGTAGTTTAATTGTCTTCCAGGAAGCAGGTCCCTGGTGCCAAAGAGGTTGCGGACCATAGCCTCAAGCATGGTGGCCATGCTAGAGTTACCCAGTCTCTGACCATCTCAGCCGCATGATGTTGTCTCCCCAGCACACTCACCTGCGGGCCTGTTCCTGCTGTAACCTCGCAGCTGTTCCCTTAGGCTCCATGCCTTTCTGGCACAGAAAGGAGTAAAGACCAGGACCTCTGCCTCAAATCACTGCCAAGGGAGACGCTCCAGGGCCGTGGAGACCTGGTGTTCCAACCTCTTGTCCCACCTTCCACCCTAAGTCTACATGCTGAGTCCCTCCGGTATCTATGAGGTTTAGGTTACCTGGGCACATTAGGCCCTTGGACTACAACAAGGGGCCAGTATGCTGAGAAGCAGCAGTGTGCATCTGGTTTTACCCTGGACTTGCTGCGTGACCTTGGTCTCTGTGCCTTGCACTCCTTCTCCCAAGGGTGACCAGAGAAGAGAGACAGTAGGTTGGTAAGGCTGCTGCTTGTTCCTCTCATCCATCTCTCACTGGTTCCTTCCACCTGTGCCACAACTCTGTCCGTCAGCCTCCTATGTCTTTGTCTTTATATTAATTGTGCGTTCTTAGTTGCTCAGTGGTGTCTGACTCTTTGCAACCCCATGGACTATAGCCTGCCAGATTCTTCTGTCCATGGGAATTCTCCAGGCAAGAATTCTGGAATGGATTGCCATGCTCTCCTCCAGAGGATCTTCACAACCCAGGAATCGAACCCAGGTCTCCCGCATTGCAGGCAGATTCTTTACTGTCTGAGCCACCAGGGGAGCCCAAGGAAGAAGTAACTAACTTTATATTACGTCTCCCTTTTTTTTTTAACCAGGCCCATCCCTTGGACCTGCAAACAACTAAATTCATCTATGCTGCCTCCCCAGCATCTGCTTACAAAACAAAACCAAACCTCCCCTCGACTAGGAAACCTCTCTTTCTTATTGATGTCAACCAGATTTCTCAACAAGTGGTCATACTTGGCTGTTCCTATGTCCTTCCCTTCATCCCTTGCTATTCAGGGATCACACCGTGATATGCCTTATCCTTAGCAGGTGCTCAGATGCTAGGAAGTTGGTGGATGGTGTGTGCTGAGTTATCCCTCTTAAAGAGTCTTCTATGACAAGGCTTGGCACTTGGTCCCGGTTACTTGTGTTTCTCTTTAATGGGGTTCTCTTCCCTGCTTTGTTCTATGTTATCTACTTTTTTTCAGGCTTCACTGAGGTCTCAGTGATGCCTCACTGTACACCATCATCCTTGGTGATCCCACCCTCTCTCCTTTTACCTTCTAACCCTGTACTGATGGGATCCAGGCATCCAGCTATCTTCAGTCCAGATCTCTCCCCCATTAAAAAAAATAATTTTTAAAATTTATTTTTGACCACACTGGGTCTTCGTTGTGCTGTGTGGGCTTTTCCTTAGTTGCAGCAAGCAGGAGCTACTTTCTGGTTGCTGTGAAAGGACTCATTGCAGTGGCTTCTCTTGTGGCAGAGCTCGGGCTCTTGGGCATGTGGGCTTCTGTGGTTGTGGCTTCTGGACTCTAGAGTGCAGGCTCAGTAGTTGTGGCTCACAGACTTAGTTGCTCCACAGCATGTGGGATCTTCCCAGATCAGAGATCAAACCCATGTCTCCTGCATTGGCAGGCAGATTCTTTACCACTGAGCCACCAGGGAAGTCCTTCCCCCATGTTTATATTCAAATTGCTATCAGAAATTTCTGGGTGACAGAGGCACCTCCTCTAAGACTGTCTGGGTTGGTCACATTACCACCCGCCATGCAAGCATAAAACCTGACCTTCAGCTTCATCAGAGGCCAGCTTCTACCATACTGTCTGCATTACACGCTCAGAGACCTTGTATGTGACCTTGGAGCTCAGTGTGTCCTCCTGTCTTGGGGCCTTTGCACACGATATTCCCTCTCCCTGGCTTCTTCTTTTTTAAAAAATATGTATTTCTTTATTTCGTTGTGTCTGATCTTAGTTGCATCATGCAGGATCTTTTATTGAGATGTGTGGACTCTCTAGTTGTGGCTCAAAGGCTCCAGAGTGGTAGGCTCAGTAGTTATGTCCATGGGCTCTCTTGCTCTGATGCATGTGGGATCTTAGTTCCCTGACCATGGATCAAACCCATGCCCCCTGCATTGCAAGGCAGTTTCTTAACCACGGACCACAAGGGAAGTCCTTGCCTGGCTTCTTTGTCTCTGAAACCCTAATCTCTAATGTAATCCTTGATGCACAGTAGGTACCCAATAAATGCTGGTTGAGTTCATTCCTGGAAGGAAGGAAAGAGGGAGGAAAGAAGGGAGGGAGGGAAGAGAGGGAGGCAGGAAAGAAAGCAGGCCCAAAGCAAGCTGAGTGAAGCCCACACATTCTTTGCTTTCAGCAGAACTCTGTCTCTTTCAATGACACATACTCTTAGACATGAGTTGTTTTAAACAGGAGGCCCAGACATCATGACACAGGAGAAGAGAGGTCTGCCTTCCTTCTGCAGGAACCATGGGATGAATGCAAGGGCCTTTCAGTTGGCTTTCACATCCAACCTTCAAGGTCATCATTAAGGTGTGACACTTGTCAGGCTTACACCTTTGCAGGGAGCATAATGGCTCACACACACCCTTGTCGTTTGGGCAGGACAATTCTGTGAGATAAATATTCCTGTCATCAGTTTACACCAATAAGAAGACTGTCACCAACTCAAGACTTTGGGTTCCAAATTGGGAGGCCTTTTTTCCCTAACCCTGGCCATAGAGGGCTATGGAAAATGATGAGTGGTTTACAATGCTGGTGGGGAGATTTCTACATGCACCAAAGGAAAGAGCCACAAGACCTGGCTCCAGCTAGGAGGACCACAGTTTGATAGTAAAAACCTCCTCTCCTGGGAACTGGGACATCCCTGACTCAGAGACCCACTTGATAAGTTTGTGACTCAGGGCTGTGGGGTGATATTACCCTTGATGTCTGTCCATAAAAAAGAACCTGGTTCCCCAGACCTCATAGCCAAGGAGTTCAGCACTGTGTTTTGGGTTCAAGGCCAAGGATATGACCAAGGCAGTCCTGGGATCCTGTTTCCTCTGACCTCCTCTGGCATTAAGTACGGCATCAGTCAGGAGCTGATCATAAAACACAAATCTGTTTCTAGGTATTTCAGCAGAGGTGCTTGAATAGAGGGACCTGTTTATCTAGGTGGTTGGAAGCTTGTAAGAACAGAGAGGAGCACTGGGATAACCTTGAGACAGTAACTGTGGGAAGATGCCCCCATTCCTAGGACCAGGGTAAAAATGGAAGAGGTTGGACTTATCAGAACCTTGACACTTTAAGGACGGGCCAAGGGGACTGGGCTCGGACCTCCAAGGTGATGGTAACTCTTGGCTGCCGCTCGTCCATCTGAGGGGCACAGGAGGCAGGGTTCCTGGAGAGTTTGTCTCTGGATCACCTGCTGCTGGTGAGGCATGCTGACAAGAACCACATGCAATAAGAGGAAAGCCCTGTCTCATCCTTCAGCTTTTTAGCCCTTCTGTGTGGCACGCTTATCAGTCCTTCATAGAAGCCCAAACTATAAGAAATTTGCAAATCTGTCCTCTTGCTCAGATGAGTGGGGTGAGGTTCATTGATTCATTTATTTTCATCCACTGAAGCTGTATAGGGTAGAGGTTAGAAGAGCAAGCTCAGGAGAGAGACTGCCTACATACAAAGCCCTGTTCCTCCTCTGATTTTGGCATGAGCTTCACCTCTCTCTGCCTCTCTTCCTAGGCGTGCTGTGTGATCTACATAGTGTTGCGTGCTATACACGATGCGTGTATAGCACTCAAAAACATTCTCCATTATCATCTGACCATCACTGCTCCCAGGCCAGGCATGGCTCCAAGCTCCGGGGATGTACAGGGATTAAGACAGGCGGATCTTCACCCTCTTGGAGGTTATAATTTTATGGGAATAGTTTTAATTTAATGAACTTATTTCTCTGCAGGTGACAAAGCTCTCGCACCCCATCTACCCCATCTTCCTGCCTGGATCAGTTTCTGCTTTTCCTCCTTCAAAATCCTGAGTGATGAGCAAAAGGTGAGGTTGTAGAATTCCCTGAGGGACAGGAAGTTATCCCAGCTCCTCTCTCCCCTCTTGGGTTCCCTGGCTGGGTGGTTAGTCACTGATTTCTGGGCTTATTCTTGTGATTCCTTCTCCTAGCCTATTGGCCACTGTCCCTCCTGTGGGGCCTTCATGCACTTTAATGCAGCCCAAGAGGCCCCCGGGTTGTAAGGTCATGAGGACCAGCTCCCAGCCCCCTACACTCTGATGTTTTGGCAGATCTGAGGGTCTCCCAGAGCCCTTGGAATGAGAGGTAAGAGGTCTGGCTTCCTCGGATGCTCTTGCCTTAGATCAGCCCAGAGGTGGGAGGGTGTAGCCCTGTTCTTTCATCTCCAACAGGGAGAGAGGACTGGGAGGGGTGGAGGGAGGGAGACAGAGGGAGGATAAAGAGGATCCCCTGTATTAGTCTCTAACTGGGAAAGAACTAAGCTTGGCTGGTATTTTACCAAGATTTTCTTAAAAGAATAAGAAAGAGGGGAAGGAGAAAGGGAGGATGGGCTACTTTCAGTATTCACCGCCCTCCCCCTAGAGTCAAACCTAGACAAACCTAGTTTAGTTCAGTTCGGTAGGTCAGTCGTGTCCGACTCTGCGACCCCGTGAATCGCATCACGCCAGGCCTCCCTGTCCATCACCAACTGCCGGAGTTCACTTAGACTCACGTCCATCGAGTCGGTGATGCCATCCAGCCATCTCATCCTCTGTCGTCCCCTTCTCCTCCTGCCCCCAATCCCTCCCAGCATCAGGGTCTTTTCCAATGAGTCAACTCTTCACATGAGGTGGCCAAAGTCCTGGAGTTTCAGCTTTTAGTATTAGTCCTTCCAATGAACACCCAGGACTACGTCAAGGCTATATATTGTCACCCTGCTTATTTAACTTATACACAGTACATCATGAGAAACACGGGGCTGGAAGAAGCACAAGCTGGAATCAAGATTGCCGGGAGAAATATCAATAACCTCAGATAGGCAGATGATACCACCCTTATGGCAGAAAGTGAAGAGGAACTAAAAAGCCTCTTGATGAAAGTGAAAGAGGAGAGTGAAGAAGTTGGCTTAAACCTCAACATTCAGAAAACGAAGATCATGGCATCTGGTCCCATCACTTCATGGGAAAGAGATGGGGAAACAGTGGAAACAGTGTCAGACTTTATTTTGGGGGGCTCCAAAATCACTGCAGATGGTGACTGCAGCCATGAAATTAAAAGACGCTTACTCCTTGGAAGGAGAGTTATGACCAACTTAGATAGCACATTAAAAAGCAGAGACAAACCTAGAGAGTGTATTAAAAAGCAGAGATACCACTTTGCCAACAAAGGTCTATATAGTCAAAGCTATAGTTTCTCCAGTAGTCATGTATGTACCTGAGAGTTGGACCATAAGGAAGGCTGAGTGCCAAAGAATTGATGCTTTCAAACTGTGGTGCTGGAGAAGACTCTTGAGAGTCCTTGAACAGCAAGCAGATCCAACCAGTCTATCCTAAAGGATATCAACCCTGAATACCATTGGAAGGACTGATGCTAAAGCTGAAGCTCCAATACTTTGGCCACTGATGTGAAGAGCCAACTCATTGGAAAAGACCCCCATGCTGGGAAAGATTGAGGGCAGGAGGACAAGGGGATGACAGATGACGAGATGGTTGGATGGCATTATTGACTAAATGGACAGGAGTTTGAGCAACCTCTGGGCGATAGTGAGGGACAGGGAAGCCTGGCATGCTTCAGTCCATGGGGTTGCAAAGAGTCAGGTACAACTGAGCTGAACAACACAGACTGAACAACAACCCCCGCCAAGAATCAATGCTTAGGAATAAGACTGACAGCCAGGGGAGTGAGAAGGGCTCACTCTGGAGCCAGGCTGAGCTCTCTATGTGCATCTTCTCATCCAGTTCTCATAACAGCACATGATCCCCATTTTACAGATGAAGAGGTGTGAGCAGAGACTGTCTGTAACTTGCCCAAGGGTGCATCGTTACCAAAGGGCAGAACTGAGACTCCAGCTGAGGGCTCCCAGGTGCCCCTGGCACTGCCCCTGGCAGCGTGTGGCCATTCCAGATGGACAGTCAGAACTTTCCCTGCAGGCGAATGTGTCTTCACATCACCTGCCAAGCATGGGTGCATGGCAAAGCCCACTTCAGAAGCCTCTCTGGGTTTTTATGCTGTTGAGGTTGAATTTTTCCTTTTTTACAAGTTTTCTTTAGCCAGAGAATGAACCAAATTCCATTATATTTCCCCCCTCTTCCACACTGGTTTGTCCTCCTCCATGTCTTGATTGCCATCCACCTCCACTCCCTTTCTGCCCCCAGTCCTTCCTACGCAGGTTTTTATTCCTCTGTCCTCAGTCTTCTCCCATTGTCTTGCTAGTTTTTCTTTCCATCCCTTGCTGATGGCCTCTGCTCCTCTCAGCCCCTTCCCTGCCCCAGTTCCCTCCACTCCTGTCCAAGATGACAGACTCCTCCCCTGCACCTCTCCCCCAACTCATTCATGCCCAGTTTTCCCTTCTCTCTACCTTCCCCCCTCCCCTTGCTCTTCTGGCTGATTCCCCCTCCCTGAGCTGTCTTGTCTTTATTGCCTGCATGACTGCCCTGGTTCTCTAGCCCATCTTCCCCTCAAAGGCATTCGAAGCTCTGCTGTTATTCTTGTATTAGCATTGAACCCATTAAAGCTAATTTGTTTGCCCTAATCTCCATTTATTTTTCCCTAGTTGATATTAGATTTCCCTTTCTATTGCTCCAGCATGATTTTCTCTTTGTCTTCCTAATGGTCCACACACCACCCCCCCTTCTTCTATTAATCTGGTTGGCTTCACTGTGTGGTTTCAAGGCCTTTCTCCGCCTCCCCCAGCCCTGAGATTAACCCTGTCACCTCTCTCCCAGGAAGGGACCCAGGGCTTGGATTTCCAGGGATGGAGCTCCTGTAAATGTCAGATAACATCTTGTTGTTATCATTTAGTTGCTAAGTCATGTCTGCCTCTTTTGAGACCTCTATGGACTATAGCCTGACAGATTCTTCTGTCTATGGGATTTCCCAAGCAAGAATACTTGTGTGGGTTGCCATTTTCTGTTCCAGGGGATCTTCCTCACCCAGGGATTGAATCCAGATCTCCTGCATCACAGGTGGATTCTTTACCCCTGAGCCACCAGGCAAGCCCCCTAAATGACCTCTAAGCTCCCTCAAAAAAGTATTTGATGAGAGTTCCTGCCTTGTCCTGAAGCCTGTCTGGAAAGCTCAAGAATGTGGGATCTGGAGAACTGGAGGCAAGTAGAATGCAATAGGCTGTTCTGAGCCCTGAAAGATCACCCAGCCCAAGGGTTTCCTGGCTATCTTCCCCTCTGGGGCTGTCTCAAGTTTTCTGGAAGCCTCTGCAAGCTTCTCAGATCCCATAGATTTGTTGTTACTGGTGTTCAGTCTCTCAGTTGTGTCCAACTCCCTGCGACGCCACAGATTACAGCATGCCAGGCTTCCCTGTCCTTCACCATCTCCTGGAGTTTGCTCACACTCACGTCCACTGAGTCGATGATGCTAGAAGCCAAACAGCACTGGGCCACTTTCTCCCTGTGATTAATATTGGGCATTGTCTCTCCTCCATCCTTGTTTCCCAAGCTGGGGACACATTCCTTCCCCTTCCTGAAGAGCGGAAGCTTCCTCTCTGTGGATGTGGCTTTGGGGTGGCTAAAACATACCCTGCACCCTGGCCATCATGTTACCAAGGACAGAGGACTGCCTGGACCACCTCTCAGAAGCCTTCCCTATCCCCTACCCTCTTCCCCTCTGACTGCCCTGGTCCACAGCCCTCCATCTAAGTCTCATTATTGGCCTTTCTTGGGGCCAGGGCTCTGCCTGACCCCTGGACACCTAGCTCCTGGAGGACAGGTATAGTGTCCTATCCGACCATCTAAGCTTGCATCACAGGAAGAAGACTGGTGCTTTCCACCCTGGTTGCCTGCTAGAGTATCTGGGGTATTCAGAAACTTTCCATCCCCGTCAGTTCAACCAGAATCTCTTGGCACAATGTCCGTATTTTTAAAAAAGTTCGTCTGGCAATTGCCCAAAGTTTTGTTTTGTTTTGTTTTTGCCCAGAGTTTATATCCACTCAGTAGATGGTCAATAAATATTTATTGAAAGCATGAATTTATGGATTAAACACAAACTTCTGGTGAGAGGCTGCAAATGGAACTTGCCGGTACTTGCTGGTGGTTGCCTAGAGGTCATTGTCAGCTCCTTCCTTCCCACTGAGCCTCTTAGATGCCTCCAGATCCCTGGAATCGCACACCTGGGGCTGCAGTGGGAAGGACCAGGGCCTCTGCATTTCGGAGAGTGGGCACACTCGAGGCAGGCATGTCGGCACTCACTGATCCCACCCGTAGGAGCCCAGCATCTGTACCAGTCACTGTGCTGTGCCCTCAACTCCCCCTGGGGTCAGGGGCTTACGGATATTAATGCTGTTTTTCTTTTAGTAGTTCTATATTAAAGCAGTTTTCAGTTCATTAGATTTCAATTCAACGAAAGCCCACTCTATGCCTAATAATATTCCAGGCTGTGTGTATGTGGGGAGATGGTTTCTGAGTAGAAGACACAGTTCTTGCCCTTGAGAAACTTACAGGTTCATCATCCCTGATACCCAAAAGAACCTTAAAGATTTAAAATCTGTTCACAAGCACTGTCTCCTTTAATTCTTTTTATAACCCTGTGGAAAACCTGTGGTGGGGTGTATGCGTACATTTCTCTGTGAGTGTGTGTGTCTGTGTGGCTGTCTGTGCTCCTGTGTATGTCTGTATGAGTGTGTGAGTGTGGCTGTTTGTATCCCTATGTGTTTATATGAGCGTGTGTGTCCCTCGGTATATATGAATGTGTGTGTATATGTGGCTGTGTTTTTTTTTTTTAATGTGGCTGTGTTCTTGTGTGTGTGTATATGAGTGTGTGGGGGTGTGTCTGTGTCCCTGTGTGTATATATGTGTATGTGTGTGTGGCTGTTCATGTCTGTGTGTATGTGGCTGTTTGTGTTCCTGTGTGTTTATATGAGTGTGTGTATTCCTTGGTTTGTATGAATGGGTGTGTGTGTGTGTGTCTATTCTTGCCCTTGTGTGTGTGTATATGAATGTGTGTGGGTGAGTCTATGTCCCTGTGTGTATATATGTGTATGTGTTTGTGGCTGTTCATGCCCATGTATGTGTAGTTGTTTGTATCCCTGTGTGTATGTATAAGTGTGTGAGTGTATGTCTGTGTCCCTATGTGCACGTGTGTGCGTGTCTGTGTCCACGTGTATGTGTATGAGTCTGTGTGGGTGTGATTGTTTGTGTCCCTGTGTGTGTATGAGTGTGTGTCTGTGTGTGTGGCTGTTTGTGTCCCTATGTGTACGTATGTGTGTGTGTGGCTGTTTATATCCCTATGTGTATGTGTGTGTATGTGTGTGGCTGTTCATGTACGTGTGTGTGTGGCTGTTTGTATTCCTGTGTGTGTGTGGTGTGTGCAGGTGACTGTTTCTGTCCCTGTGTGTATATATAAGTGTGTGGGATTGTGTCTGTGTCCCTGTGTGTGTGTGTGTGTGACTTGGTTGTGGGAGCAGGAGAGGTCTTGGCTGCCCTGAGGAGTCAAACAGGTTGGAACAAATGAAGAACAATGGCTCTTGTGAGTCTGACACATTGAGCAAAATCTGTGACAAAACTGCGTATCTGTGGCTTCCACACCTGTCAACAGCTGGTTCCCCAGAATCAGAAGCTGCAGCAAAGTGGATTACACACTCGACAAGACTGCCTGAGGAGACAGGAAGGCACAGGGGGCAGACTCAGCCTGCAGGTTGTGGTTTCAGGGAGGAAACAGGAGGGGCGCTGAGAACTTGGAGACCAGGGTCGCGCCGGCTCTGGGGCCCTCCTGTCTGCACTTCGGTTTCCTCATCTGGCTTGAAAGGCACAGATCATCTCCACTGTCCTTTTAGTCCTGACATCCACAACTGCAAGACTGCAGGCCTGAGAATAGAGGCCAGGAACTATTAATACTAGAGGCGCGGGGGCAGAGAGAGCTCTGTGGGGGGGCTTTGGGCAAGTTTTCCATGGGAGAAACTCCCATAGGTGGCCCTGAGGCCACCTGTGGGAAGATGAAGGGAGAGGCACACAGTGGGCCCTCAGGCTGCTCATGATCTGAGTGATGGCAGACAAAGATGCTCTGCTGACCAACGATGGAGGGGGACATGCGCGAGTGCCAGGCTGTGGGCCACATCTGAGAGGGTCCCCAGCCAGGAAGGGGAGGTCACCGGCCTGATGCCACAGACTCACTTCATGGCAGAGCCCAGGCAGGACTCACGTTTTCTGAACCATGTTCCCATTCACTACAGCCCAGGGGGCCCTGTGGGATTTCAGCACCATCTCAACTGGGCCATCTTGGCCGACAGTGAAGGAAGATGGCAGTGCAGATGACGCACAATGTATTCTGAGCCCAGGCACACCCTGGAAGAGTCCTGGTCCTTTTACCAGTTTGCTTGTCACTTGATTTTCTTCTGTGGGGAAACCGAGTCTTGAAGCTCTTATCCATGGGTTTTGAGTTTGGGAAGTAGAATCTCTTCCTCCATGGGATTACGGAGCTTTGAGCAACAAGAAATCCCCTCAAGAACAGGTGTCACTTCTCCTCCCTTCTTTTGTTAGTGTTATATTTGTTTGTTTATTTACTTAGGCTGTGCTGGGTCTTCATTGCTACATGCAGGCTTTCTTTGGTAGTGGTGAGTGGGGGCTACTCTCAAGTTGGGGTGCACGGGCTTCTCATTGCAGTGGTTTCTCTGGTTGTGCAGCACAGGCTCTAGGGCGTGAAGGCTCAGTACTTGTGACACACCAGCCTAGTTGCCCCATGGAATGTAGAATCTTCCCGGACCAGGGGTTGAACCTGTGTCCTCTGCATTGGCAAGCAGATTCTCAACCACTGGACCACCAGAGAAGTCCACTTCTCTCTCAGTCAGTCCCAAACCAGGGCTTCTACAGCTGGTATCACTCAAACCCAAAGAAGCTAAAGTGGGGACTGAGCTAGACCTACCACCAGCAACACTCAGACTGTTACACATTGAACTGTGCTCCCCCAAAACTCACACGTGGATGTCCTAAGCCCCAGAATTTCAGAATGTGACCTTATACGGAAATAGGGTCTCTGTAGATGATCAAGTTAAGGTGAAGTCATCAGGGTGAGCCCTAATTCACTGTGGCCACATCCTTTCAAAAGGGGAAATTTGGACATAGAGAGAGAGAGACATGGGGAGAATGCCATGAGAAGATCAGAGTGATGCTGTTGCAAGCCAAGGAACACCAACCATGGCCAGCACATCACCAGACACTAGAGGAGCAACACAGAACAGATTCTCCCTCTCAGCCCTCAGATGAAACCAACCCTGCCAACATCTTGACCTCAGACCTCCAGCCTCCAGAACCGTGAGACCATACACGTCTGTTGTGAAGTCCCTAGTTTGTGGTACTTTGTTACAGCAGGTCCAGCAAACACACACACAGATCAACAAGATTCGAGCTCTGAACAGACACAGCAGGCTTGGGGAAGCCCCCTTGTAGTTGAGGACACCACCTTGGATATTAAGGAGGTGGCACAAGCAGTAAAGAGCTCACTTGTCAATGCAGGAGACATAAGATATGTGGGTTCAATCCATGGCTCAGGAAGACCCCCTGGAGGAGGGCATGGATACCTTCTCCAGTATTCTGGTCTGGAGAATCCCCTGGACAGAGGAACCTGGCGGGCTACAGTCCATGGGATTTCCAAGAGTCGACTCGACTGAAGAGACTTAGCACACACAGTTAAGAGCAAAACTGAGACTGCACCTGAGTCTGACCCACTGCTGTCCATATCCAGATGGGAGATCTCCCAGGAGAGGAGTTGCCAGCACACAGAAGGACTGACTGTCTCTTCAGAAGGCTGGCATGAGAGGCTCCACATGGGATTAACTTCCAGTTGGGACTTGTGGTGGGCTGACTCCAGATCACTGGTTCCCTGATGCTGATCTACAGTGGCAACATGGGAAGAGAGTGAAGCAGGTAGATTCCAGGGCACCACACTGGGTAACAGAGCCCCAGGAGCCTCTGATGCTAAACTAGAGACCACACTTGAGAAATATTTGTAGAAACCAAAAGGGTTTTCAAAAGGGTTCTTTCATTTAGCAAATATTTATTAAGCATCTAGCATATATCTTGCTTATTTAGTCACTAAGTCATATCCAGCTCCTTTGGGACCCCATGGGTTGTAGCCTGCCAGGCTCCTTTGTTCATGGAATTTTTCAGGCAAGAATACTGGAGTAGGTGGCCATTTTGTCCTCCAGGGGATCTTACAACTCAGGGATCGAACCCATGTCTACTGCATTGGCAGGCGGATTCTTTATCGCTGAGCCTCCTAGGAAGCCCCCACCTCAGTCCTATAGTAGCCACTTACTATAAAGAACAATAGGAGAGTAATCACCGTAATATCATGTGAAAAGATCAAGTATATTTCAGATTGGGAAAACTTCATTGAGAACTTCAGATGCACACCTTAGGTCAACTAGGAAGACAACGAAGCATGTTATAAGAGAATTATGTGACAACTACCATCATGAAACTATATGGAATCCTCACTCCCTATATGATTTTAAGAAAATGCTGGGGATGCAGAGACAACTTAAAGAGATCATATTCTAGCTCAGAGGCAGGTGAAGTGGGCAGTCAGACAGGGTGGTCACTAAATGTGAGGGTATCAGAGAGGGAGGGTCTGGTTTGAGGAAGTCTTGTTGTTGAGTTGCCAAGTCATGTCTGACTCTTTTGGGACCCTATGGACTGTACCCGCCAGGCTACTCTGTCCACAGGATTTTCCAGACAAGAATACTGGAGTGGGTTGCCATTTCCTCCACCAGGGGATCTTCCCAACCCAGGGATCGAACCTGCATTCCTGTGTTGCAGGCTGATCTTTTACCACTGAGCCACCCAGGAAGCCCAAGGAAGTCTTGGGTTGGCCAAAAAGCTTGTTTGGGTTTTTCTGTAACATGGAAAAAACCGAGCAAACTTTTTGACCAACCCCAAAGAACTTGAACAGGGCATTGTGAAGGGGAGTAAGGGGGTGGGGACAAAGTTCCAGGCAGCCGCCACTGACTGGGCAAAGGCACATTGGTGGCAATGTACATGGTGTATTTTGGAAACAAAGGCTAGTTGGCTGAAACATGAGTTTGCATACGGAAATAGTGGGAAATAGGGTCAGAGGGGTGAGATCAAAGCTTCTCGGATTGTTCACCAGTGGTTTGCCCACAAATGCCTGTTAATGACTGGATGCAAAAGAAGAGTTAGCAGGACTCGAAGATGAATTTGGAAAATCACCAGACTCAGATTCTCTGTAACAGGACTGGAAAAGGAGGAAAACCAGAACATTTTGATAATGTGAATCATCTAGTGATCACAGACCATTGCCAAGCTGTTCCACTTAATAAAAATACCACAAAGCCCAAAGAAGACCGAGTAAGTGGGTATGTGGCTCTAACAAGAGAACTAAAAGGAATTTGGAAATCAGCAACAAGAGAAATGTGAAGTCCAGCTAGCAGAGGATGGCAGTTTCTATGCACAAGTGAAAAGCTCCCCACCCCCCATGCATATTGAGTGCACTTGACTCAGGCTTGGTGATGGCAGGGTTAGAGTGAACTCCTTCATCTGGCCCCTCTCGTCCAAGCCCCACACCGTCTGTCTGAACCCACCTGTCTTGCCATTGCTGTCTGCTATGGGCAGGGCTGACCCCGAGTCCTGGAACCTGCCCACACTCCTAGGACATCACATCTCTGCTCCCACTGGTCCCTCCTGAGTCCCTGGTGGATTTCTGCCCCTGTCTCAGGAAAGGCTCCCACCCGCCATCCACTCACAGCCCAGCATGCCACCATCTCCTAGCTCAGCATTTTGTGCCTCTCTGGACTGAAACCCTCACTCTCTCTCCATGCTGTGGCTAAAAGTCCAGTTTGCTTTCCTCTCTAGAATGTCAGCATAAATGCAGAAGCATGGTTCTTGAGCCCTGTAATCCCATAGCTAAACTCCATGCCTGCCATACTGAAGGACTCAGTGGATGTTTACTTACTGAGCTGAATATTAATGATGCCCTTTGAGACAGGAGTGAGAACTCCAGGCTTCTGTGGCTGGGAATGTAGGTTTGGGGAGAGCACATCATAAGAACTGGGAGTAACTGAGCATGATTGGTGGGGGTGAGGTGAGACACATGTGCCAGGCACTGCCCGGCAGGTACAGGCTTGCCAGGGAGTCAGAGTCAGAGACGAAGGGACTACAGATCCACCCTTAGAAGCTACAATAAAACCTGGAGTGATGCAGGCACAGCATCCACAGGGAGACCCACTTAGAAGTGAAAGAGGCCAGGAGGAGCAGAGACAGGTGTGTCATAGGAGTAGAGGGCAGGGAACAGAAGCACCTCTGGAGGGGGGACAAAGTGGTCCGTGCATCTGAAAGGAAGAAAAATATATCATGATTTCTATGGCTGGTGTCATGGGCTGAATGTTTGTGCCCATCCAAATTCATATGTTGATGACCTAACCCCTAATATAATATTTTTAGGTGGAGGCTTCTGGAAGATGATTAAGATCAGAAGAAGTTGTGAGGGTGGATGGCTCATTATGGGATTAGTGCCCTTGTAAGAGGAGGAAGAGACACCAGAACTCTCTCTCTTCAGTCTCCTGCACTGAGGAAAACCCATACGAAGACACAGCAAGAAGGCAGCCATCTGCAAACTGGGAAGAGCGCCCTTATCAGAACCTGACCATGCTGGCACTTCCCCCTAGACTTCCAGCCTCTAGAGCTTGAGAAATAGATGTCTGTTGTTTAAGCCACATAGTCTGTGGCATTTTGACATCAAAGCCCAGGCTGACTAAGACAGGTGACTGGGATGGAAAGGTCAGAGGTGACAGGATCTTCAGAGAAAATCTTGAGCGAAGGTGACACGGCTCTAGGTGTATGCAAGGGAAGCTGAGAATGAGACAAAGGAGCAACTGCTCAAGGTGTGATGGGCGAACAGACGCAGGCAGCTGAGTGCCAGGAGACCCCAATCCAGTAGCCTGCCTTTTCTGTGTATGTCCTTATGGTCCACAGAGTGACTGGGTTCCTTAAATGACTGATACATACGTGCTATATTATACCAAGTACCTGGAAAGAAGGGGGTTTCTAAGGGAAAGTAAAGATGAGAGGAAGGGGCACATCTTTTCTTTAGATGGTGGCAATGTAAATTCCCCATTGATGTGCTCAGGATGCTTTCTGACACAGGCATGGGGACCTCATCATTTCACAGAATTGGGGTCACTATGTGGATGTCAGACAACACCAGTCTCATATTGACCTCAGCTGTTCCCGAGGGATGGGGCATCTGGAGGGTCCCACACAGTGTTCTCCCAGGAACACCACAGCTAACTCAACCTAGCGAAATTAGAACATGCTGCTAAATCAACTCCTGGCTTCCCAGGTAGTAGAGAACCTGCCTGCCAATGCAGGAGACATGGGCTCAATCCCTGTGTCAGGAAGATCCCCTAGAGAAGTAAATAGCAACCCACTCCAGTACTCTTGCCTGGGAAATCCTATGGACAGAGGAGCCTGGCAGGCTAAGTCCATGAGGTCGCAGAGTCAGACAAGACTTGAGTGACTAAGTACACATACATGCTAAATCAACTCCTAGGACTTAAGAAAAGTGTGAGGTAGTGGCCACTCAGATCAGATCAGATCAGTCGCTCAGTCCTGTCCGACTCTTTGCGACCCCATGAATCGCAGCACGCCAGGCCTCCCTGTCCATCACCAACTCCCAGAGTTCACTCAGACTCACGTCCATTGAGTCAGTGATGCCATCTAACCATCTCATCCTCTGTCATCCCCTTCTCCTCCTGCCCCCAATCCCTCCCAGCATCAGAGTCTTTTCCAGTGAGTCAACTCTTCACATGAGGTGGCCAAAGTACTGGAGTTTCAGCTTTAGCATCATTCCTTCCAAAGAAATCCCAGGGCTGATCTCCTTCAGAATGGACTGGTTGGATCTCCTTGCAGTCCAAGGGACTCTCAAGAGTCTTCTCCAACACCACAGTTCAAAAGAATCAATTCTTCAGCGCTCAGCCTTCTTCACAGTCCAACTCTCACATCCAAACATGACCACAAGAAAAACCATAGCCTTGACTAGACGAACCTTTGTTGGCAAAGTAATGTCTCTGCTTTTGAATATGCTATCTGGGTTGGTCATAACTTTCCTTCCATGAACAGTGGCCACTAGAGAGGAAAAAAAATACTCCTTTAACTCAAAGGTATTTTATCCATAATTGTAGTTTTTCCTGCCACCATTACTCATTACTCATCATATCCACAAGTGGGTACCTCTGCCCACTCCGCAGGGAAACATTGTTTGAGAATCACTGATTTATGGAAGTTATACAAATGTTTGTTGATCAAATGCATGAAATATTTCCGATGTACCACATTGTTTGTAATGACGGGTTCCTGTGGTGCTGCAACAAGCATGGTGTGGTGCTGTGCGTCCACGAGACTGTGGTTCCCGCTCACGTTGCACCTGCTAGTTTAGTGCACAGGGCATGTGTGTTCCTAAGGTTCCAGGGCGGGGCTCCCAGGGATTCTGAGCAAGGACATTCTCGCTGTCTGAGCCGAGGAGCCCACCAGGGACAGTCTTCCGCCAGCTGTCTTCCATGTTGTCATCCTTGGGGAAGCAAGAGGTCAGATTCTTGAACAGGCAAGTCCAAGTCCTGCTGCTGTTGCTCACAATCTTGGTAACCCTTTCCCCACTTGGGCAGAGTCACCATGAACCCCAGAGCCTGAGTATTTCCAGCAGCTCTGACGCTGGCCAGACAATCAACCTGTGCCAATGACTGACTGCCCTTGGGTCTTATTTGAAAACAAGGTCTCTGCAGGGCTCCACAGCCACAGATGTCCCATAATCTAAGTTGTGTGGGGGGGCTGGCAGAGGTCATGACTGGACAGTAGAGTTTCTCTGCTCAGACTTCAAACCACAGATTTCAAGAACATGGAGTTTACAAGTCAGTAACTGCAGGCTAGACTGACCAGAATTGATGCTCAACATACTGCAGGCTCCCTGGACCTCTTGGAACCTCACTTTCTTCACTGTGTCTAGAATCATGCACTCAGTCAGTTCTCATCAATTGCTCCCGTAATTTCACAACCACGTCTCTTGGGGTCTCTGACAGCAGAGATTTCTTTGGCCGTCATTTTTATCACTCCCAAACCAAGGAAAGTGTTCTGTGCACACACATGTGTTTATGTGTATGAAAGGGTGAGTCTTGTATGCATGCATGAATGTGAGAGTACTTGTCACCCATGTGTGTAAGAGTGTAGGTATAACTGGGTAGGTGTGTGTATCATAGACTGTGGACCAGGGTGATGACAGCCAGGAATCCAGGGTACAGAATTTAAGAAGGCACTTGCTCTCAGGGCTGATTCTGTCCTTTAACGAGCCCAAGAGTGGGGCCTCCTTAAATTTTGCACTTTGCATGCTTTGGTGACTCACTCTAGTCTCAGCCTTGGTTGTGTGATGTGTCTGTATGTGTGAGTCTCTGTACATTGGTGTGTATGGGAACATGTGTATGCGTGTGCATACATGTGGGTGTGAGTATGAGTATATATGTGTGCACTTGTGTCTGTCTTGGCAGCTGTCACTGGGCTTTGCCCATCCAGTCAGAAACTAGGGGGCCCCTTCTTCTCATTCCCCTGGGTCAGCCTTCACTCTACCCCATGCCACCCTTCAAAAGGGAGCACCATATCACGAGAGTCCCAGTTATAGACATGGAGCCATTCCTCTGCCACTAACCTATGTCATCTGGGACATGGCATAGTTGTCTGACCTCAGTTTCCTTGTCGGTAAAATGGGGCAACAGGGCCTCACCCTCCTGGCCTTGAACAACTCTGGTCTAGGTAGCCAGTTTGATGGAACAGAACCTACAAGGCTTCTGTGACATGCCATCCTCAAGTCTAGAAGGAGAGAGGTATAGAAACAGACATTCTTATACAAAGTAGGCTGCGAAACCTGCCATAAAAATAAGGTACTAAAGGTGTTGGGGAGAAGGAGAGGAACCGTGGAAGGCTCTAGGGAGAGGTGACATTTGAGCAGCATGGGTTGAGGATCGCTGAGATGTATGTATCATGGATGTGAGGTCCAGCAGGCCCCCCAGCTGCCCACTGAGGCAGGAATCATGGGTCTGCTTCACTGGTGAGGGGCTCCTGAGGTCACACAGGTGCCCACGGTCTGAAAGGGGATTCAGACCACATATGCTGAGCCTCCAAGGACCTGTATCTTTGGCCACCTCCATCCAGGGGGAAGGGGCTTCCCTGGTGGCTCAGACAGTAAAGAATCTGCCTGCATTACAGGAGACCTGGGTTCGATCTCTGGGTTGGGAAGATTCTCTGGAGAAGGGAATGACAATCCATTCCAGTATTCTTGCCTAGAGAATCCCATGGACAGAGGATCTGGCAGACTACAGTCCATGGAGTCACAAAGAGTTAGACACAACTGAGTGACTAACACACACACACAAAACATCCAGGGTAAAGTGGTTCCCAGGCCTCTATGCAGGGCAGACTGATGAACACACAGAAAACAGTCTGTAAACAATAGAAGGCTGTGTGCAATCGTGTGTACACGGTAGGACAGTGAGTGACTTCCCGGGAGGTGGGGACAGAGAGCAGCGTAGGCAGGGGCTCACCACGCTCCTGCCTAAGCTTTCCTGGGGAGATGGACACCTTCCAGCCAAGCCGACCAGTCAGACTCCGAGGAAAGCAACTGTGATGAAGCAATCGGTGGCAACTGTGTGGCTCCAGGAAGACTCTAGAGAGGGTGACACTCAACAAGAGGGTGAACCCCAAGACCCAGAGCATGTCTGTTCCAGTTGGGGCACCATCCAGACAACTCTGAGGCCAGCAGGAGATGAGCGGCTTGTGGGATCTCTGGGGTGTTATCATATCTGGTGATGCAGGAGACCCCGGTTCCATCTCTGGGTTGGGAAGATTCTCTGGAGAAAGGAATGGCTTACCCACTCCAGTATTCTTACCTGGAAAATTTCATGGTCGGAGGAGCCTGGTGGGCTACAGTCCATGGGGTTGCAAAGAGTCGGACACAACTGAGCGACTGACACTTTCACTTTCATATCACCAGAGAACACAGGGACTGGAAGGACCCAGGTCTTGTCACTCTGCCCAAAGGGAGATGTCTCATAAAATCTGCAAATCTCTGAACACACGGGGGTTAAGCATTAGATGTGTCCAGCAAAGTTCTGATCTGGTCCACGCTGTTTGCACCTACAATTCTGCAACATTTTGCTACAAGCTGGCCAGGCACACAGAGCCCCAGTGTAGACCGTCATGGAGTTGACTGATGCAACACAGCCTCACATGCTGCCTTTCTTGAACAGTGACTTCTCCAGAGATCAATCAGACTCCAGAAGGCCAGATGAGGTTTATCTGTTATCAGCAACCACATGATTGTGCTGGGGTGGCTATTGGCGATAAATGACCTTTGGTGCTCCCACTGCTTGGGTTCTTAGTTTGCAATTCTCGTCCAGACACTGAATTGTTTTGTCTGATTATTTTCAGCCCTGGTACTGTGTGTTTGACCCCTTTGACAGGGAATCACAAGACTTTAGCTCCCTGCCCCGAGATGGTGCCTCTCACCCCTGTCATTTGCCTGGACTACCCTGGCACTGGGTGCCACCAGCAACGGCATGATGCTTTGCATGTGGCAGGTAGCATCCACAAGGGCTTGTGAAATTGGATGAAAGTTCTGACCTTCAGATTCCAGCTTGACCTCAGTGCCTCTCCTGCCCCAACATCCTCCCTCCCCCAGCCTCTTCCTCCAATTGGAAGTCACAGCCAGCTGCCCCAAGGACTTGTCAGGAAATCACCCCATTCCTGCCATCTCCACTTTGACAGTCATCAAGAACAATCTCAGGTTCAAGAGAAAGAGCACAACAGAGCTGGAGTCAGAAATATCTTGCTTAGCTAATTCCAGACTTTTAAATGTCAACCAGGGTTTGCTATGGTGCCAAAGCTGGATTACTATTACACAAAGTAGGAAAATATCAGACAGAAGGTAGGGGTGGGGCTGGAGACAAGGAGAAAGAAAACAGAAGATTCATGGATTCTTTTTTTTTTTTTTAACGTATGGTTCTGGATCAATTAGGAATCAGGACTCAAGGTATGCAGGAGATGTGGGTTCTATCTGGGTCAGGAAAATCCCCCTGAGGAGGGCATGGCAACCCACTTCACTATTCTTGCCTGGAGAATCCCATGGACAGAGGAGCCTGGCGGGCTACAGTTCACGGATTTGCAGAGTTGGACAGAACTGAAGCAACTGAGCGTGCACACACGCACTCAAAGCACATCTCCCTTTGGTCCTATCTCAGCTACACACACATCACAGATGCACGCTCACTCTAGTTCATCCTTTTTCTAAGGCCAATTCTACCAAAACCCTAGAATGTTCTGGATGCCAATATAAAGTCCACAGACAGCCCATTCTATCATGAACCTGCTGCTTCCCCGATGATTGGGTTTTCTGGTAAAAGGAAACAAGGACTTCTTTTTCAGAGTGGATTGGGGTAGCAGCTGATCATAGCCACAGGCCTCTGAGTCAGCATTTTTCATGAATCCTTTCATTTAATCCAACACCCCTAGACTGAAGGTCTATGATTTTGTCCAAGTAGAATATTAACATGTCTGTCCTAAATCTTTTTTTTCCCCTTAATTTATTTTTATTATTTCTGGCTGTGCTGGCTCTTCATTGCTGCGCCGGTTTTTCTCTAGTTGTGACAAGCAGGAGCTACTCTTCAGTTGCGGTGCTGGGGCTTCTCCTCTTGCAGAGCACAGGCTCTCGGGTACGTGGGCTCAGTAGTTTCAGCTCCCAGGTTCTACAAGGCAGGCTCAATAGTTAAGGCACACGGGCTTAGTTGCTCTGTGGAATGTGGGATCTTCCTGGACTAGGGATCGAACCTGTGTCTCCCGCACTAGAAGGTGACTCTTTACCACTGAGCCACCAGGGAAGCCCTGTCCTAAATCTTAACTGGAGCAAAATTTTGACACAGGGTTTCGAGTTACACACAGAGAGTTTCACAGGAAATGCTAAAACAGTGTCATGTTTGAGCATCTGTCCTGGAGAATTTGGGGGGACTCTTCTCCCCGGGTACCCATGTATTGGAATGGGAAAATTCTTGAGTAGTTGCTATGTGCCAGGTGAGGAAACTGGTTTCACTTTCAGTGTTTCCTAGAAATCCTGCAATATGCCTGTCTTTTATACAGAGGAAACTCGTCCCCAGGGAGACAACTGACTTGCCTAAAATCACACAGCAAGAAAGCAGCAGGGTCAGGCTCACGGGCAAAGCCTCTGAGGAGGCACCCCCAACCGCCTACAGAGATGGAGAGGCGTTCATTCACAGGACCTGGCTTCACCGTGACTTCAAAAGTCCTTCGCCCTCTTGACACCTCACAGCTGCCCCTGAATTGATCTGAGGAATAATAGTTCTCTCAGAGAAGCTAAGGAATCAAAATGCAACACACACAGTGGGCCCTGGGTGTGTGCAAACATGCAGTTCATACGATGACAGCAGATTAAGCTGTTTGTCCCTCAAATGCGTCACCCAACCAGCTCCTGACCACTCTGCTATGTGGGCCTGACAGTACAATACATCCCAGTGGACTAATTAGCACTAACGACTCAGGTCACTCCAAGGCCACTTAGGGAAACAAGTGCAGAAGAGAACACGGAGGAGTGCTGGAGCTGAGGACAGGAGAAAAAAGGAACAGAGTTAGAAAGGAAGGGGGGGTCCATCCATGTCTCTGCAAAAGGCACAATTCGTAGAAGACTGTCACACAGAGTAAAGTAAGTCAGAAAGAGAAAAACAAATATTGTACATTAACACACACATGTGGAATCTAGAAAAATGGTAGAGATGATCTTATTTGCAAAGCAGAAATAGAGACACAGACATAGAGAACAAGCGTATGGAAACCAAGGGGAAAGGGCTGGGTGGGATGAGTTGGGAGATCTGCGATTGACATATATACACTGCCATGTATAAAACAGATAACTAATGAGTACTTACTGTATAGCACAGGGAACCCTACTCAATGCTCTGTGGTGACCTGAATGCGAAGGAAATCCAAAAAAGAGGGGATATATGGATAGGTATGGCTGATTCACCTGACTGTATAGCCGAAATGAACACAACATTGTCAAGCAACTATACTCCAATAAAAATTTAAAAAAGGAAGAGAGGGAAGAAGTAGTTTTCTCTCTCCATGTCTTTCTCTGCTTAAATCAAAGATGGGTCTGCTTCTGAGAAATGCAATCAGCCAGGAGCTGGGCAGTTGCATTCCACAGCAAAAAGGGACAAAACAACTCCCTTTCCAGCTCCTGGTACAAGTGGAACCTTGGCTGAAGCTCCAAAGGAGCAGATGACTTAATTTTGAACTCTTGAGTGAGAGGAACCCTCAGAAGCAGAAGAGGGAATGAACCTAAACTTAGGGAAATAAGATCTGGTATCTTAGGGGCTCCCCACTTGCTGCCCGTGGAGAGGGCACCCAGCAACCATCCCTGACTTTGTGGTTTGGTCTTCCCAGTAATTCTGAACCTGTGTCCATCATTTCCACTAATCTATTAGTCTCTGAAATGTAGCCAAGCAGGCAGGCCCAGTGGGGTTTGGAGATGCCAAGGGAGCAAGTTCCTTGATGGTCTACAATTTATGGAGGTACTTGTGTGAGTGTTAGTCATTCAGTCGTGTCTGACTCTTTGCAAGTCCATGGACTGTAGCCCGCTAAGCTCCTCTGTCCCTGGAATTCTCCAGGCAAGAATACTGGAGTGGGTTCTCATTCCCTTCTCCAGGGTATCTTCCTGACTCAGGGATCAAACCCGGGTCTCCTGCATTGCAGGCAGATTCTTTACCACTAGTGCCACCTGGGAAGCCCAAAGGGTCATGCTCTAGGTGAGACTTCAATTCACAACCTTGGCATTGCTCTGCATGTACTGCTGTATAAGTACCGTGCGTTAACAGATTGCACCGCTGGAGCTCTGAGGTTCTCGTGGGTAGCCGCTTTTTTTTTTTTTTTTTGATGCAGGTGGAAACATGGCAGCACTGGAGGGGATGTGTTAAAAGAAAGCTCCCTCTCTCTGCTTTTCCTGAGTGGCTGACCATCTTCTTCCTCCTCACAGGACCTCCAGGAGGGACATCCAGATAGGGACCACCGCCCCCATTTTGCAGATGGGAAGACTGAGAATAGTCTGTTTTAACTGAGTTGGAGCTTTAGGGACAGAGATAAGGAAACCAAGCCAACAGACTGATGGTTCTATCTGTCTCTATTGGTAAGAATCCTTGAGCCTCCTGACCCAAGATGCTGGCCTAAGTTCCCTATAGAGTTGCAGGCGTGAAGCCATCTAGTGATGCGGGGAGTTTTGATGAGCTGGACTTCGAGAAAGAAGGCAGTGGAAAGGGAGTTGCAGACACATCAGCCTCACTGAGCACGAATGCTCCTCTCTTCTGTAAAAATGTCCATAACACACCTGCCTGGTGGCTCCTGAGAATTAAACGAGATGATGGATATGCTCTCTCCCAGCAGAATTCCACACCTGTAATAGCCCTCAGAGATAAAATAATCAGAACTTGCATTTACCAAGGGCTCACTAAGTGCCACGACGTGCTCAGCACTGTGTGGTGCATCTCTTTCTTTGGATGTGAATGAGGCATGGGCAGAGCTGCCGCGGCTGTGGGCAGGCTGTGCGGAGCCTTGATGATCCTTGGCATTTTCCATGGGATTCAGGACCTCAGGAGGATCCTCCAGCATTAACACAGAAACAAGACCCACGTGTCACTGGAGGATCCCTGAATTTTCCTCCCTTTGATCTGAGACATGCCACGGCAAGGAGACACTGGTGTGTACCCAGGCCCTTTGTCCTTCGTGGGGAAGAAGCCCCAAAGTAAAGCCCATACTCAGTGACCAACGGTGGTTTAAAACAGAAACCTTTCTACCACGATTTTTCTGATCCATAGTGCCGGTAAGAGACATTTGCTCATGTGGCCCACCTGACCAAGGGAGGGGTCTGGAGGGGTTTTAAGAAACCCCCAAAGACTTGTCAGCCCTGACTCTGGACCTCAGTGACTAAACATAACACAACATGTTTAGTCGCTCAGTCGTGTCCGACTCTGCAATCCCAAGGACTGTAGCCCACCAGGCTCCTCTGTCCGTGGGATTCTCCAGGCAGGAATACTGGAGTGGGTTGCCATTTCCCTCTCCAGGGGATCTTCTGGACCTAGGAATCGAAGCTGGATTTCCTGCATTGACAGGTGGGTTCTTTACCACTGAGCCACCAGGGACGACCCAGTATATAATTAAGACCACAGATAAATAAGGAATTGTGGATGCTCCTGCCCACTCCACCGTGATCCAGAAATTCTATCCTAGGGTCACTCACCATGGACTGGAGGAACCGAGATTCCCTTGGGAGGGTGAAGTTTTCAGGAACCAGGAGACCTTTGGACTGTGCTTTCTATACTCTTTCTTCCAAAAAAGAAACACCTAGCACCTCTGTTGGAAGCAGGCATCGAACCTACTTCCTAGGCAGAATGTCTTTTTAACTCCGTTTCCAAAAGAACCTGAGCCAAGGTATTCTAGAAAGAATCCTCCCCACCAAAGAGCTCTGAGTGGGAGGCTGCATCCTCCTCTATTTTGACGGAGCTTTACACCCCCAAATTGTATCTCTGAAGGGAGTGAAGGCTCCTGGGGGCTGAGACACAGTCTTTCGCCCAATCTCAACTAAAACAAAAGCAAACTGTAGCCTGGAATGGGAGGGGCACGTTCCCCTCTCCCCTCCTTTTAAAATCATCTCCCCCCCCCCCCCCCGCCTTAAATGAAATTGTGTCTTTTATCTCTTTGTGTACTCAGAACCTCGGAGCTCAAAGCTTTCTCAGCGCAACTGAGAAGTCAGTACCTCTTGGATTGATAAATAGAGCAGCTTTAAAATGCTTAGAACTGAAGACAGACCAACTGTGGCGAGAGAAAGTAAACACATCCCCGCATCAGTCAACCCTAGCAAGCTCCTCGCTGAGATTACAAACTGCAGTTCCTGCCTGAGCTGGTGAGGATGCTGGAACAGACTGGGGTGGGGTTGCGGTGGGCAGAGCCACAGAGCAGCCTCCTCTGCTTCTTAGTCATGTCCCAAAGGAGATGGGTCACCTGGGAGTCCTCTCAGGACCCGGTTTGGATGTTCCCAAGCAGAGCCGGCTCTGCCAGCTGGTTTCATGCCCAAAAATGTCCCAAGAGAAAAAGGAACCCCACTTCCTTCTTTTGATCTCAAGGAGTTTCTCTTCCTTACCCCTACTCTCTCTGTGTGCAGGTGAAATTCGCCAGTGAGAGAACTGGAATTTTTCACAAAATAGACTGTGATTGCTACATAATTTGATATGAATATTTGAGGAACTTTTCCCATGAAAAATCCATACTTTAAACACTCTCCCCCCAAACATACACACACAAATTGTTTTTATGAGAACCAATTAATAAATGCTAATTCATCCAGGCATATCTCCACTAAATTACTCTTTCATTTAATTGCAGGGGAATTTTCCATTACTAAACTCTCCCTTGCTGATTTTTTTTGCATTATTTATACATTATTTCAGTTTCACTAATAGTGAGGTTGGTATGCGATATTATCTGCTGTTTGTAAGTTTTAAATTTCTTTTCATTTAACATGTTTCCTCATTCTTGTCGCTCCACGTAATCTGGGAGAAACATCATTAAAAGCAGACAAGATTTTAAACATAAATGATGGAAACAGGCACTGGCTGAACAGAACCTGACAGGACAGTATCTTGTCTGATGAAACTGCTCTGATTTCAGGCACGCATGGGTGTCCGGGAGCGTGTGTCTCCACTTTGGATTAATGTGGAAATGTTTTCCTATGTCAGTGAGTCACAAGTCAATCCACGGAAAAGATTGTGGGTTCAGAACTAGGAACAATCTCAGGAGCTTTAATAATAAAAATAAACAACACTTAAATCTTTTTATAAGCCACCAGAGCACAATGTCTCTTTTCTTGCTTCCTTTTCGTGGGCACCAAATCCAAACTTTGGTATCTAGACACCCCAAATTCAGACCAGCCACTCCCCAAAGATCCTGCCTTTTTATGCATGAAAAAGTGGGGGTTCTGGTGATGGTGAGGGGTTAGGGACTGTGGTTGAGATCATATTCAAAAGGACGTGTTTTAAAGTAGAATTTTGATTTCCTTATACTGAATGGCAAAGTTTCCAAGTACCTGGCCACCTTCATTTCTGAAATGAGTTCTTTCTTTTTCCTCTCCAATCACCTTCTTCCCTTCTAGGCTCCCCTCCCTCATTGTCTCCTTTCAGTGTCTTTCTTTTTCTCTTTAGTCTCTCCCTTCTTTTTCTTTCACACGAACACATTCTAGAGGATGTGAATGATTAAACTGTTTACTCCAAGGTTTGAGGTTTAGGTATGAAAAGTCATGTCACCGTAAGTAAAGTTTCACCTTTATACCCAACTCTATCAATAATTACAGAGCAAGGATGACGGTTAGTAAATCTTTCTTACAATTTGCTCTTACAAAAATGATACCATTTATTCTGAGTGTACTGAACTCCCTTGATCTTACTTTTCACAAAAATTAATTACAAAGCTGAGTAACCTCCAAAATGAAGTCAGTATATAAAGGGATGTATATTCCTGGGAAAAGGCATACACATAAAACACATGCCATATTAAAATTCAAGATTCGAGGCCGTAAATAGAAAGTTTTGACATGTAGTTATAATGGTAGGTGTTCTCCTCTGAACCAAAATATCTCTTAATAATTAAATTTCTGAGATTGATTTTTTTTCCCCTCCACTTCCTTTGTGCTCTTCAGTAAAATTAGGTACAGTCCTTTTGGGTATAGACTGATAAAATTAATTAACTTTCCTTCCACCCCGAAAATGTCCCAAATAAATGCTTCCAATAGACATCAAAAAAGTGTCAATTAGAAATAATTACTTCTTATCAATCAGTGGGGCAATTAAAGTGACAAAGCTTGAAAAGATACTTATCTTAAAACTAATTCACAAGGTAGCTAAATTATCTCCTAATTAACTTGCATGGAGGAGGGTTGGAGGATGGACCATCTCCAAACAAAGATGAATTGAGGAACCCCAATACCTCTTTATGTTCCTCAAGACCTTTTCTCATCCCTAGACCTTATTTTCAACCCAGGCAAGAAACCTGGGAAGAAAACAGTTTCTTGGCTTCCTTTGCTCCTTTTTAAAACCGAGAGGAGGGTATGGGGGGCTTTCCATCTGTGATCTAAGGAAGTTAGAGAAACGCTATTTCCTTAATGGAAAGTCGCATCTTCTTGAATAATATATTTTCAGGAGTTGGGGGAAGAGGATTTCTGAAAAGTTACTGTGCATAACTTTTAATAACAACCTGCTTGCTTTTTTTTTTTTACTGAGCCCTCTTCCTCACGCATGTAGTACTGTTTACATTCTAATACTTATGTGGCATCTTTTACTCTTTAAAGAAAAGTTCTTGCTCAGGATCTCTGTTCCTTGATGCTACAAAACTCCCGGTGGATTTTACGGACCGTTCATCCCATCGCTGACCATCGGCAAATCAGACTCATTCACTCTTCGCTCTCCACATCCCTTCAGAATAAAACAGTAGGGAGGAAAAAGGAAATTTTAAAGATCCCTCTGCGAAGCAAGATCAGCCGGGGGTGAGCCGCAGTGGCGGGGGCGGCAGAGGCCGCGCAAAACTTTTCTCAGCGCGTTTCGTTTTATCTGAAAAGGTGCGCTGGGCCTCGCTCCCGCGAAAACGTCCCGCCGGCCGCCTTCGCCCCATTTTGCTCCAGGGAAAAGCTTCAAGAAGGCTTCTCCAGGCAAAGTCCAGGCAGAGCCATGAACTCAGAAAGGGAGAAAGAAGGAAATCTCTAAGACCAATGAGGGAAATGGGCTTATAAAAAACTGGAGGGCTCAGCTTGTGAATTTAGCTCTAAATACAGACAATGGTGTCAAGTGATTAGAAAGACGGAGGGTCTCTCACTCAGATTTACCTAGAGAGGATTTGGAAAAGAAACAGGGGACAGCCTTGAATCTTTTGAGCTATGCTTTAAACAATTTTCTTCTGTTTCATTAGCATTAAATTAAACTATAGGAGAAAGCCTTTCTCCCTCTCTCAGATTTATTTTTTTTTATTCGTTTTGGGGAGAGGATTGAAGAAGTCCCCTCTAGACAGAGAATATACTTCCGTCCCAGGCCCCGCCTGCGATAGGGGCGAAACCGCTCCCTCCCCAAACCCAAGGGCGATTGCTTCCGAGCTAATGGAAAAGCAGGGTCTCCTCATCTGGGTTTGGGGCTGATTAAAAATAAAGTAAAAATAAATTGTGCCCTTTCTTCTTTCCCTCTTGATTTCCATGTATTCTAACGAGCGCTTCCGTAATGACAATCAGTAGTGAAAACAAAATCCAGCCAACCCGAGGGACCGCGATATCGTCATTTCTCACGCAGCGACAGAGAGGAAAAGGTCTGGTCCAGGACTGTAAATTCGAGGACCGAGAGAGAGCACCCACTCTTATCATCGCCAGAGCGGTCAGGGGAGGGTCGGCGGTGGCTTAAGGGTTGGGTAGAAAGAAACCCGGAGCGGAGCAGAAGCTGAGGAACCAGCCTGGCGTGGGATCTGGCACCTGACGCCGCGCCGCGCGCTCGGCTTGGGAGACCAGTCCTGATTCCGAGGCGAGGGTGACGTGTGTCGTTATACCCGCATTAGGCTAAAGACTAACAGACCAAAACCTGGTCCTGATCCCAGAAAGTGGTCAAGGAGCTTTTGTGACGCCTGGGCGCTGAGTAAGGAGAGCCAGGCGCTCCGCTGGGTCTCCTGGCTCGCCGACCCCGCCGCTCCCGGGAGCATTGGTGAGATTTCCACTCCGCTCCCCCGAAGGCCGGGCGCCCGCAGAGCGGGGCCAGGACCGCGGTGGCCTCGCTCACCTCCGGGCACCGGGATTGGGAGGGAGCGTGCTGCTGACTCAGTCTCCGGTGGTGGAGCGAACCCGAAAGAGAAACCTTCGGGCGTTCACCGGGGTCCCCGCGCCTGTGCCGGTGGATCCTCCGCCTCCAGTCCCGGAGCAGCGCGGCGCTCTGGGCTAAATTGAGATCTCAGCCGCGCGCAGCGCCCGATGCGACCCTCCTTATTATAACAAATGTCCCGCTTGCCGAGCGGGACTTCATATTCGCCGAGAATTCATCTGAAATATTGATTTCCTTTCACTCCACCGGCCCAAATCGATAGCGTTGCGCCCTGGCCCCATAAATCGCCTTCCCCGCGGCTGGCCCGGCTCCATCCATCACCGCGGGCCGGGCCGTGACTCCGGCTCGCTGTCCACACTTGCTGAGCGCCCGGCGGGCCATGCCCACTGTGCCGACCAGCCCCAGCCCTGCGGCTCCTTCCTGGCACAGACCACCCCGACCTTAGCCCGGAGGTCGCGGAGAGTCGGCGCCGCGGCTATGGACCCCGAGCGCTTTTGAAGGCCGTGGACCCGGATGCCGGTGGGGAGCGGGATTCGGCCCGCGGAGGGCTCAGTCCTCGCCCGGCCGGATGCCCCGCACGCGGGTCCCCTTCTGACCGGTGTTGAGCAAGGAGTCCGATAGCCCTCCAGTGCGCTCACGGCTCCCGGGCCCCGGACCGCGGGCTCCTCTCGTGTGGGCTGGAGAGGTGCGCGGGGCTCAGGGTCCCGCCCGGGGAGCCTCAGGAGACAGCTGCGCGCACCCGGGGACGAGGGCTTAGAGGTCGGGAGCAGGGGAGCTGCAAGTCCAGCAGGGGCGCGGCGTAGGGCCTGAGAGCGCGCAGGATGGCCACTCTGACGGGCCAGGCGAAAGGCGGATGGGACACGAAGGACACTCCTCTGACCCCACGGAGAGCTCCTCGCCCCTCACGGTGGTCCGCAGAAACCCAGGCCTGGGGAGGTCGGTTCCGCCGGGCCGAGGGGGGACCTCAGGGCCCAAGAGAGTGGCGAGGCGGCCGCTGCGGAGAGCCAGGCCCGAGGCGTTCCCAGCTGCGCCCCCACGCAAGGGGTCCAGTGAGCCGCGAGCCCCACCGACCCGAGCGCACGCACGGACGCACAGCGACGCGGGGGCTCCGGGGGTCCCCGGCCACGCCGCGTTCTTACCGGATCTAATGGAGTTGTGAGGCATCCCGGAGAGTCGCTCGCAGCCCGCCGAGGGCTCAGGGCTTCCTCACGCAGGTCCGCGCCGCGCCTGCCGCCACGCCGCTGCCCTGCACAGACCCGGGGCACGGGTATGAGACTCCGGCCCTCCGCCTTAGACCTCCTCCCCAGGCCTTACCCCAAGGCTTTCATCGTCAGGCAGGGGTCGCAGGATTTTCAGGCGAAGAGTGGCCAACCTCAGGCCGGCCTAACCCATGCGCCCGTCCGGAAGAGCCGGCGTTGGGGTCCGCTGGGCAGCGCCAAACTCTAACCCGCTGCCCTCCTCTCGGCTGCCCCAGCCTCATCCAGTTTAACTTGAGAGAGAAAAGGCTGCTGGGCTTCCTGGGACCCTTTCCCTTCTCGAATCACCCCTGTCTCCCACTCAGCTTTCAGCCAACCCCTGGGCGGCATACCTGGCCGGCCGGCCACAGGCCCTCACTGCCCGGGTCCGCCCTCGAGGGTGCCCTGGACCCCGTGTCTCTCCTCCTTCCGAAGTTTGTTCCCATCCACCCGGCATCGCCGACCGGTTTTATCCCGCCAGGGCCCGGAGAGATGGGTCTGGAGAGGCTCGCAGGCCTCCGATTGGCTGGCTGGGTGCGGGAAGGGGAGGATTTTGCAAGGGGGACATGGCTGAGTGGACTCAGGAGTTAGAAACATTCGCTGGAGCTTCTGTTTCCAGTGGAGAGAGGAGAGAGAAGCAGCTGAGCCCTAACTCAGCAGGCCTGGAAAGATCTGAGGAGTGTGCGATGGAGGCTTTAGAGCTTGAGGACAGGGGTCTCTGGGAACCTCTGGGGCCAGTGAAGCCCGCCACCTTTCTTGCTCCCTGAGGAATTTGAACTTGGGGGAAGAGTTCAGAGGACAGGCCTAGTTGAGGGCCTAGATTGCCTAGATTACAACTCAACCTGGAAGTATGTTAGAAAGGGACAGGGTGAGCTGACCTTTGACTTGTCTGCAGGAATCAGCAGCCTCAGGGGAGCAGGGGTAAGAAGGGTTGGATAAGAAGGGCTCTCTGGGTGGAAATGAGAAGCCCTTGGTGGGGGCGAAAACTTCCTCCCCTTCATTGCTCTCCTCTTCTGTTGAGGAAGCAGATACAGGGATGGCTGTGTGGGTGAACCAATGTCCTACAGCGCCAGCGGGGTGCTCCCACACTCAGGCCTGCTCTGGACTCAGGGTTACAGCTGGGGGGAGAGTGATGCTTGTAACTGGGAAGGGCTGCTCTGGGATGCAGAGGCCAGAGCCACTGGGGTGAGAGGGAAGGGATGAGGCAGAGAAAACAGGGGTAATGCAGGAGTGTGTGTGCACGTGTTTGAATAGCACACACACACGCACACACATACACACACACACACCCCACAAAAGCTTTCAGGTTAATCCATTTCCTCCTCCTGCCCAGCCTTGCTTTTTCTGGATTTAGCAGAAATGAATCATTCTATGAATAGAAAAAGAGTATGTATGTCCTGAAATGGATCCTCCACCCCTACATGTGACTTGAAACAAAAAACAATTGGTGCTTTATTGTTTTAAGTGCTTCTCGAAAATTGTTACTTAAGATTGTTCTGTGGTTTCACAATGTTCAGATATTCTGCTTCTGTAGTCAGACCTCCCCCTAAATCCACTCTCACCCTAGAGAGAGAGAGAAAAGAAGGGTGTCGGGATGAAAGTGGACCTGGGTATAGGTCCCACAGACCCCTCTGCCTTGCCTCGGCCAGTTTGCTGCTCTGGTGCCTGCCCTGTTGTCTGTAGGGGAGCTGTGGAGTGTGGAGGCCTCTCAGAGACTGTCCGCCCAAGCTCCTCTCCTGCCTGGGGTTGGGGGAGGGCAGTGCTCCATCCAGGGTGAGCCTGACAAGCCCTCACCCAAACAGTTCTGCAAACCTCAGAAGATCTGTCCAGGCCGAGGGGCTGACAGGTACCAATAACCTTAAAAATGCACGTATTCAGTCTTGCCAATGCTTTCCTCCTGTTCAGCAAAACAAAGCCCCTTCTCCCTCTCTGCTTTTAGAAAAATTTCTCAGAGGACAAAAACAGCAAGTTATTGAAACATTCAGGTCCCAGTTGTGAGTTTGTGTTTTAAAAAATTCATTTTAATATGACAACTTAATCTGCATATCTGCACACCTGAGAACAGCCCGTCCTCAGACTGGGATGACAGTGGGTTACCAGGAGGAGGCACCACGGACGAGTTCTTCCAAAGCCAAGAGCCAGCAGGCAGTGAGAACACAGTGAGCTCCTTTGCCTCTGGGTCTGGTTCTGCTTTCTAATTACAATGGGAAATAAGGCTTGGGTTCCCTGCTACTTTCTAATTCTTTTCAACCAAGGCCAAGGAAATGGTTATTAACCAGTATCCTGACTTTTTGCAAAATGAAGAAGCTGAAAAAATATATATATATATACATATATAATTTTCCCAGATGGTGCAGTGGTGAAGAATCCACCTGTTAATGCAAAAGATGCAGGAGATGCAAGACTTGGATTTGATCCCTGGGTCAGGAAGTTCCCCTGGAGGAGGAAATGGCAACCCACTCCATTATTCTTGCCTGGAAAATTCCATGGACAGAGGGGCCTAGAGGTCTATAAACCACATGGTCACAAAGAGTCAGATGCAACGGTGCATGCATGCCATTTGCTCTACAAAGTTTGTGTGTGTGTATATATATATATATATATATATATATATATATATATATATAATTATATACATATAATTTTTTAAATGGCTTTTATCACAGTTTTTTCTCAAACAGGAAAATTCCATGATCCTTTTAGCTAAGCATGAACATCTCAAGCCTTCCTTTGATGTAATTACAATTTCCAAATAAATTTAGCATGCTGACTAAGATGCTCAGAGCAATGGAAAATTTAGGACATTGTTTCAAAACCCAACACCTTCTCCTGCCCTTCTCAGATTTGATGTCCATAAGCCTTTCACACCGAGACTATCATCTGGCAATCTGTGGTTTAAACCCAGTTATGATTTTTTAAACACAGTGTTTTCCCAAGAAAATGTAATTAGTTGCCGATATGAAAATCAATAGGGAAGAGAGAGTTAACTTTGGTTTCCTTTAAAAATCTGGCAGATGTGGCCACAGATCTGAGTGTTTCTTTGTGGAAATGAATTGTCTTGTGGTTCAACATTCCAAGACGTTAATATACATCCCAGGTGGCTGCCTAACCCCCGTGAGTCTTCTGAGATTTTTAAATTCCAAGTTGATCCACTGAACCTTCCAAAGGGGGTCTGTCTTTCCACAGTTCAGCTGAAATCCACTCAGCTGGGGATGAGACCAAGGACATTCCCTAGATGTGGGATTTGGGGTGCTAAAACACCCAACTGTCGTGGGGAAACCAGAATGAGTTGGTCATGTCAGCTAATAGTAGGGAAGAAAGGTGGTCTGGGGTCTTTTATAAGAAGCTCAGAGTTTAAACTGTCTCTGGGTTGGGTGCACATGGAATTCTGCAACCTGCTGGCTCAGGTCCTTGAACCCCAGAGTGGTCCACAGGCTTCTCTCCCTATCACCTCTCTATATCCTAGGTGAGGGGACCCAAGACCTCTTCCATCCAGAGGAGGAGAGCCCAGCCCCCAACAGTCTTTGGGGAGATCCTTGCCCCCTGCTTACCCTCTATGCCACCTTCCCCTACATGGTAAACAATCCCAGGACTAAAGAGCATCCTTTGGGAAAGAAACAGCAGCTCCCTACCCTGAGTTAGAAGGCTAGCGTGTCAGCCCTGGCTGTGTGAAATGGGACCATTCCTTTTCTCTGAATCTTACTTTCTTCTGTAGCATATGGGTGGGGGTAGCAATGCGAATGAGGGGGTGAGGAGGGTGAGACCCACCTCTTAGCCTTGCTGTGAGGATGAATAGAATTATGAACATAAGAGGCCTTTGAAAACTGCAGCTCTGTACAAAAGTTAATTATTATTAGACAACAAAGGCCGGGCAATACTTCCAAGAAGGGCAGAGTTAAAGCTCCTCTAAAATTTTGCTGTGCAAGTCGGTTCCTTTCATCCTTTCCCAGCAGCACTGTGCATTCGTCAAACAGCCATGTGAGCCACTGGGTGATGGACAGGTGAGCTGTGGGGCAGCAAAGGGCCAGTGAGCATGCGCTGATGCTGTGGGTACAGGGTGGGTGTAAGGAATGCTCTGGGGCTGGGGTGTCTGTGAGGGGTGCAATGAATAGTTTCTGACCCAGAAAAAGGACAACAGAGTCAGTGCATATGTGTGTGTGGGGGGGGGGGGCGGGGGGTGGGCGGCACCAGGGCAGAGCTTTGACGCCCTGAGAAGTGCTCAGGGCACCACTGTCTCCCCCTTCCTCACTTCTCAGACCTGTCCAATTGTGTCACAGCCAGGTGGGATTTTTACCTTGTCCCCCATGCCTCAGGAAGTGGCCAACAGCATGCCCTGAGGCCTCCTGGTGGCTGTGCCAGAGATTCAATCATTAATTACCCTGCACTCCTCCTCTCCTCCCCCAACCCTCCAGGCTTTCAAAACCCAGAAATACAGATCCTGGCAGGGGAAAGGAAAGTGGAAGGCAGTTTGGAAAAAGCCACCCTTGGCATCTGTCCAGTTGCTTTGGGGGTTGGAGATGTGTCCTGGGCACAGGTCTCTGGAGCTCTTTGCCTACCCCAAAGCACCTGGTGGCTGCTACCTGGGCTGGTCAGGAGCGGGAGACTTGATATTTTCAGGGTTTAATAAGAAAGAATCTCCTTTGGGGAAGCAGAGAGAGGTCAGATTTTTTTCCCCCTGCTTTTAACAGTATTTTAAAAAGTTGTAAATAATGACCTAGGTTCTTTGCCACCCATTTTGCAGATGAGAATACTGAGCCCCAGGAAAAGCAAGTACAATTTCCAAGGTTACCCAGCTGGTAGGTGGCTGACTCAATGTCCAAATAAACACAAGGGACCCAGGTCTGGCCTTAGATGTTAGAAATTCTGCTCACTCCAGCCTAGTTCGCTCATTCCCCAGCACCTACACTACCTCCCATCAGAAAGGAAGGTTCTGGATCCCAGGGTGTGGTCAGGGTGAGATCAAACTCCCAGGGCCAGAGAACTTTCCTGCCACAGAAGAAAAGTGCAGCTCACCAGGCAGGAATGCCCTCCCTTTGGCCCAGCCCCAGAGTCCAGCCCAGAGCAGAGGGGGTCAGGACACAGGAATCCTCTTAGGTGGATGCCAGGGCACTGAAGTGGGCTGTCCTCCTGACAGCTGTCCTTGGGGAGGCGCCAAGGGGAAAAACCAGGTCTGAGACTTTTTTCATCAGATTCAGGGTTGGTTTTGTTCTTTGTGGCCTTGGAAGGCCAGAGGTGTCTGATGTTGGCACAAACCATAGAACAGAGCCTGGTAGTGCCCAGGGCCCTGATGAAAGGATCTGAGACCCTTGCGATAGGGTGGGAGGAGAGGGGAGAAGCTGAGGGGTAGAGAAGGAGTTGGAAGGTTTAACTTGCCTCTTGCCTCCAGCCTTCACTGCCTGCCCCCTGGAAGGCTTCCCACATTCTAAGCTGAGTAACCCTGGGCACTTTGCCATGCTTTGGGTCTTGGCTAGGCCCAAAACTCTCTTCCTGTTTAGACCTCTTGCATTCTTCCACAGACTCTACAGCCTTTGACTCCCCTGCATTTGGAGGAGCAGAGCTTTGGCCTCTCCGTTTTTGGTCTTTAGGCTCCAGTTGTCCCAACAATGTGGTCCTCTTTGGTCCCCATAGGAGGAGGGGACACACCATTATGTTGATGGAACGCTGAACATGCATTTCCTTCTAAGAACAACGGCTAAATCTACTATTATTTACGAAGTATTACTAAATGCCAGAAACTGTCAAATGCCTTACATTTAACCCTATTTATTTTCCACAACAGCCAGCGAAACTGAGTTTTGGGGAAACATGGGCATAGTGGCTGCTCTGGATCATCCCATGGCTGGGCAGTGGAGCCATGATGGGAACTTGGGCTCATCTAACCTGAGACAGCCTTCCCTCCACTTTCCCACAGGCTGTTTACAGGGCAGAACAGCTTTAACAGCTCCAAGAAAGCTATCGGAACAAACTAGGAAGAAGCAAACTAGAAAAACTGTTTTGTTTGTCAGTTTCAGGGGCCATCAGTGGCTTAATAGGAGAAAGCATGACCCTTAGTAATGAGATTTACACTGCCGAGATTTACAGACAGGCCAGGTAAGTGAAAGAATGAAAAAAAATTAAGGTGGAAGTCATATTGAGTCTTACCTTTCTCCCTAACTGAGTTTTCATGCACTTAGCAAAGTGTGGACACAGAACACATTTGTGGCAATAATGAGTTAATCATCTACCTATGGATTTCCCTTTTTATTTCCCCTGTGTTTTGAGCTTTATTGAGGTATAATTGACAAATATAATGACAAATAAAATTGGCAAATAAAATCATAAGATATTTAAGGCGTATGTCACAGTGATTTGATATATGTATACACTGTGAAAGGATTCCCACCATCTAGTTAATTAACACACCCATCATCTCATTCATTCGTCTGTTTATTTTGGTGAGAATATGTAAGTTCTACTCTCTTGCGAGTGTGTGTGTGTGTGTGTGTGTGTGTCTGTGTATTCAGTCACTTAGTCGTGTCCACCTCTTTGTGACCCTATGGACTGTAGCCTGCCAGTCTCCTCTGTCCATGGGATTTTACAGGCAAGAATACTGGAGTGGGTTGCCATTTCCTCCTCCAGGGGATCTTCCCAACCCAAGGATCAAACCCACATTTCTTGCATCTCCTGCATTGGCAGGCGGATTCTTTACCACCTGCGCCACCAGTATATAAAACAGTGTTATCAACTCTAGTCACCATGTTGTATATTAGATCCTCAAGAACTTATCTACAAAACAGAAACAGAGTTACAGATGTAGAAAATAAATTTATGGTTACTGGGGGAGAGGTGTGGAGGAATAAATTGGAAGATGAGGATTGACATACACACACTACTGTATATAAAATAGATCACTAATAGGAACCTACTGTATAGCTCAGGGAACCCTACTCAATAATCTGTAATAGCCTATATGGGAAAAGAACCTAGAAATGATTCACTTTGCTATACTCCTGAAGCTAACATAGCATTGTAAACCAACTATACTCCAATTAAAAAAAAAATCTGTATCTTTTCTGAAACTTCTTAAAAAGTTCTTTCCATTTGTAGGCATGTGGTCTTTATGTAAGGTAGCATGTCCTTTTTTTCATCCTTAATGCCTCTCTTTTGAAGTTGTGGGCCTGATGATTCCTGTTCACTTCATCCACATCGCCTCTCTCCTTACAAACTTTCATCTTGTTACTCTGAAACTTTAGTTTTTCAAGTAGAATCACTTCTCTCAGGCTCACTCTGGGGGGTTGGGGGAGAGACCCCATAGTCCTAGAGAAGGATCTTTTCCCACTCAGATCCTGACACGTGCCCTTCCATCATACAGAGAAAGGGTAGGAGTCACCATTCTCTTCCAGGCTGGGAATCTGATGCTGAAATGTGATGCTCTGGCACCACTCTGTACAGGTTGCGTGATCTTGTGCCAGGCACCCAACTTCCCTGAGCTGAAGCTTCTAAGTCTGAGAATTGAGACTAATAAGGGTACTTCTCTCATATTGTTATGATGCTTAAGTCAGACAGAGCACTTGGAGCACAAAGGATGCTCAGAAATGGTTACTAGAATGGAAACAAAACTAGTCACAGGCACGTCCCTATCAATCCAGTGGTTAAGACTCTGCACCTTCCCTGCAGGGGGCGTGTGTTCCAAGTTCTTGGTCAGGGAACTGAGATTCTGTATGCCTGCCTCAACAAAAGCAAAAAACCTAGTCACAACACAGGTGATGGAGAGTATTACTCATGGACCTCGGGGGGTAGTGTCACTGTCACCATACTCAGGACACAAGGAGACACTGAGAGATTCCTAAGAGCAGTGGGGGAATGGCACTGGGGAGGAGAATTGAACTTGCAGGTTCCTGGGAAAACCGGAGCACAAGGTCACCAGGTACATGTGAGCTGCTTTGTCCCTTTCCCCCCTCATCTGTGCTGTGCACCCACGCTGGGCTCCCTGAGACTGCGCTCATAGACCAGACCAGCTCTGCCAAATTCTTCAACCAGAGAACTCTCCTCCCCGACTCTGTTCCTGTGACTCCAGAACATAAGACATCATTCCTGGAGGGGCAGGCACGGGCCTCAGCTTCCCTGGTGGCCGGGGTGGAGTGGGGTGGGGAGAGGGGAGTTTGGCAGAGATATCTGATCTGTCACTTTCAGATTTATTGATAAGCCAGTGTCTTCTCTAGTTTTCTTTGTTTTTATTTACTTACTTTTAGCTTATACATATAATAGGTCATAAATAATTTAAACAGAAATGATAAATGTCTCCCTTCTTCCAGCCCTTAGCCCGAGGTAACCCTGTTATCTTTTCAATATTTGTTCTTCTATTCATACCTAATGTCTGTAACTGTAGAAATAATGACCTCTGTTTGGAGTGTATGTTTTAGCATGTGTAGTAGCATACCAGAAGTAAGTTTCACTCTGCCTAGTAGCATACAGAAAGTGTTTTGCTCTGCAAGTTGTGTTTATTCACTAGTATCATCTGAAACATCTTTGCATTTCAAGACTGACACCTCTGCCTTGTCCTTTTGAACTTTTCCATCAGGGTCCAAAATGTGAATGGGACAGAGTCTAAGCAACTGTCCTCCTTTTGATGGATATTTATTACTCATCTGGGTTCTCATCAGAACTGTTCAATGAACTCTTTGTGTATGTATGTGGATATTTTCCTGGAAAAACTGAAACTGACAAGTGGGATTATGGGAGCACAGGGTGGGGTGGGCACCTTTAAAATAGGGATGAACTACTTGGCTTCCTTCAAGCCTAGTCTGGCTTCTCTTTTCATGACCCTTGAATATCCCTTTCAAGATGGAAGGTAAGCAGGTCAGGTGAAGTAAGAAGGTACCTGTGAGATTTCCTCATCCAGGGTCATTGGCATCCTCCATGGTGTACAGATGTTGCTGGGGAATGTTCTTCCTCCCAAGCACATTTTGGACTGCCCCAATCTAATCAGGGAATAATTGCATTTCTGCTCACTGGGATCAAAGCCACCTTCATAGGTCAAATTGGGTGACTGAATTCAGTGTTACATTCTCTCCTTCAAGATTCAAGAGAGAGCTGGACTCCCATGCTTGGGACTCAGTCTCTCTATTCTGGAGCCTGAGGAGTTGGGAGAGACCTGAGTTTATGATACAGTCTTGCTCTGAGCTGTGTGATGTTGGGAAAGTCACTCACCCACTCTGATTCTCAGGTTCTGCATACTTAGAAAAAAATGCGTATAATATTCACATCCTATCAGCAGGGTGGGGTGAACTGCAAACTTTTAAGAAATGTGAGGAATGATGGATTTGAAGCAGTTATGATATTGAATATAATGCCTGGATGACTTCACCAAGATAGCCCTTTCTCTTTCCCTCCCTCCAACCCTCTTCGTATTCCTTCTTTCTGTCCCTATTCCTGTGACCCCAGTGCTTCCTTTCCATGTATTTAATTGTACAAATCTTTATTGAGCATCTGTTAAGTGATGAGTACTCTGCCGAGACCTGGGAATACCATGCTGACCAGAACAAGAATCATGTCCTGTGGAATGAACAGACAGGTCTGAAGGCAGGTGTGCTGCCTGCTGTGATGGGGTGGGGAGGAGAGTGGGAATTATAAGCAGCAAAAAAATCTGGAGGGCACCTCATAAAATCTTAGTTGTTCAAAAAGGACCTGTAAGCAGAGACCCGAAGGAAAAGGTAGAACCAATCAAACAGAGAAAAGGGAGAAAGTAGAATAATCTGACATAAGGAGAAAAAAATAATGCATGTGAAGATCCAGAGACTGGGGGCAGGGGGAGGGGGTTTGGCAGGCGCTCTTAGGGAACCAAATTCACTATAGCAAGAAAGCGTGCATGCTCAGCTGCTCAATTGTGTTCACATCTTTTGCAATGCCATGGACCATAGCCCACCAGACTCCTCTGTCCATGGAATTCTCCAGGCAAGAATACTGGAGTGGGTTTCCATTTTCTTCTCCAGGGGATCTTCCCTACCCAGGGATGAAACCTGTGTCTCCTACACTGGTAGGTGGATTCTTTACCACTGTGCCACCTGGGAAGCCTGCAGTGGAAAATAAAGTGTGATTATAGAATTTGTGTGCGCACATGATTGTGCACAGGTATGGTGAGGGCTGAGGGATAGGACTGGGAAAGTGTGCAGGGTTGGATCAGAGGAGTCCAAAAGGAATTTGGACTGTATCCTAAAAAGCAAAGTGAAAGTGAAAGTGAAGTCGCTCAGTCCTATCCAACTCTTTAGGACCCCATGGACTGTAGCCTACCAGGCTCCTCCCTCCATGGGATTCTCCAGGCAAGAGTAGTAGAGTGGGTTGCCATTTCCTTCTCTAGGGGATCTTCCTGACCCAGGGATCGAACCCTGGTCTCCCACATTCCAGGCAGACGCTTTAACCTCTGAGCCACCAGGGAAGCCAAGGGACATCTCTAAGTAGATTCTAGTGGGGGAGGTGGGGAAAGAGTGGCCAGACTCCTGTTTTAGAAAGTTCTTCCTGGTGCAGTGTGAGAAAGACTTGGAGGAGTCCAGGTTGCAGGTGGGGAGAGGCTCCGGTACCATAATTCCCTTTAGGCTGATGGGAGCATCAGAGGTGGAGAGAAGGCATGATGGGGATGGGGTGGTGGAAACATTGTCATGGTCACCTGTTGACTCTCAGTTTCACCCTGGGTCTGGTGGTGATAGGTTGCAGTCCTATGAAAACCAGGTTGAATGTAAGTGCTAGCCCTCTTATCTTCCTATGTTTTCTGGAGGACTCAGACCTAGGTTCCCCCCAAAAGGGAAGACACATTTGGCTCTTCTCAAAACTTCCCAATGGCCCAGGAGAAGTTTGTCTGGTGACAGATCAGACAAGAGAGAACGGAGATGTTGGTCCAGGACCCAGACTGTGATTGATGGGCTGATGGGAGGGAGAGGAAGCATGCACTCAAAGTTGCTGAGGAGTTTGGATTTCAAATCCCGCTCTGATCTGGACACAGATAGTACCCTTGTGACTGAGTAACAGAGAAACAATGACCAGGAGAGAGTGGAGGGGGGAGGGTGGTTGGAAAGTTATATAAAGAATATCTGCCTCTATGTAGGACAGGAAAAGAGAGAGAGAGAATTGGTTGAGAGTCAGGAGGCTGGGCTTCCCTGGTGGCTTAGATGGTAAAGAATCTGCCTACAATACAGGAGACCCAAGTCTGATCTCTGGGTTGGAAAGATCCCCTGGAGAACGGAATGGCTACCCACTCCAGTATTCTTGCCTGCACAATTCCTGCCAGGCTCCATGCACAGCCTGGAGCCTGGAGGGCTATAGCCCATGAGGTGGCAAAGAATCAACACAACTGAGCAACTAACACACACAGGGTCTTAGACTTGAGACTGAGGCTATGGGATGTTGGGGAGGTCACTGGCTTTATCTGGGCCTTGGTGTCCCCAACTTTATAACTTCTATGCAGAGTACATATTGAGAAACGCTGGGCTGGAAGAAGCACAAGCTGGAATCAAGATTGCCGGGAGAAATATCAATAACCTCAGATATGCAGATGACACCACCCTTATGGCAGAAAGTGAAGAGGAACTCAAAAGCCTCTTGATGAAAGTGAAAGTGGAGAGTGAAGAAGTTGGCTTAAAGCTCAACATTCAGAAAACTAAGATCATGGCATCTGGTCCCATCACTTCATGGCAACTAGATGGGGAAACAGTGGAAATAGTGGTAGACTTTATTTTTTGGGGCTCCAAAATCACTGCAGATGGTGACTGCAGCCATGAAATTAAAAGACGCTTCCTCCTTGGAAGGAAAGTTATGACCAACCTAGATAGCATATTCAAAAGCAGAGACATTGTTTTGCCAACAGAGGTCCATCTAGTCAAGGCTATGGTTTTTCCAGTAGTCATGTATGGATGTGAGAGTTGGACTGTGAAGAAGGCTGAGTGCCGAAGAATTGATGCTTTTGAACTGTGGTGTTGGAGAAGACTCTTGAGAGTCCCTTGGACTGCAAGGAGATCCAACCAGTCCATTCTGAAAGAGATCAGCCCTGGGATTTCTTTGGAAGGAATGATGCTAAAAGCTGAAACTCCAGTACTTTGGCCACCTCATGTGAAGAGTTGACTCATTGGAAAAGACTCTGATGCTGGGAGGGATTGGGGGCAGGAGGAGAAGGGGACGACAGAGGATGGGATGGCTGGATGGCATCACCGACTTGGTGGACATGAGTCTGAGTGAACTCTGGGAGTTGGTGATGGAGAGGGAGGCCTGGCGTGGGGCGATTCATGGGGTCGCAAAGAGTCGGACACGACTGAGCGACTGAACTGAACTGATTGAAGTGGGAGGTGGAAAGTGTACTGGCTTTCAAGTCCCAATGAAAAGGAATATTTCCTAGAAATGTGTCCTGAGCAAAAAACACTCAATATCTCTATGCCATAGTTTTTCATTTTCAGTAGAAAGTTCTTCAGGATATCTTCCTCACTAATCTCACTGGGTTGGCTCTTATGAACTGGTGTGTGTGGAAGTACTTTGAAACCCTAGAAGTCATAGTAATACTGTAGACTGATACAAACTTTACAGTAAATAAAGGCTACCTTATCCATTTATTTCATTGAATATATTCATCAGTATTACCTGTATTATTAGTATTGTTATGTGTATCTACGACACAACAACACATAATGCTAAGTATACTATATATGATACAATATATATTGCTATTTGTTGTTGTTTAGTTGCTAAATCTAGAGAAGGCAATGGCACCCCACTCCAGTACTCTTGCCTGAAAAATCCCATGGATAGAGGAGCCTGGTAGGCTGCAGTCCATGGGGTCGCTAGGAGTCGGACACGACTGAGCGACTTCACTTTCACTTTTCACTTTCATGCATTGGAGAAGGAAATGGCAACCCACTCCAGTGTTCTTGCCTGGAGAATCCCAGGGACGGGGGAGCCTGGTGGGCTGCTGTCTATGGGGTCGCACAGAGTCGGACACGACTGAAGTGACTTAGCAGCAGCAGTTGCTAAATCATGTCTGACTCTTGCAACCCCATGGACTGTAACCTGCCAGGCTCTTCTGTCCATGAGATTCTCCAGGCAAGAATACTGGACTGGGTTGGCATTTCCTTCCCCAGGGCATCTTCCTGACCCAGGGATCGATCCCAAGTCTCTTGCATTGCAGGCAGATTCTTTATCACTGAGCCACCAGGGAAGCCTGTAGATGCTGCTGCTGCTGCTGCTGCTGCTAAGTCGCTTCAGTTGTGTCCGACTCTGTGTGACCCCATAGACGGCAGCCCATCAGGCTCCCCCGTCCCTGGGATTCTCCAGGCAAGAACACTGGAGTGGGTTGCCATTTCCTTCTCCAATGCATGAAAGTGAAAAGTGAAAGTGAAGTCGCTCAGTCGTGTCCAACTCTTAGTGACCCCATGGACTGCAGCCTACCAGGGTCCTCCATCCATGGGATTTTCCAGGCAAGAGTACTGAAGTGGGGTGCCATGCTACTCCTGGCCTAATGGCTATTTGGAATTTCCAGCTGGTAGCAGAAGGGCCCTGATGCTGGCAGTCCTGAGGGCCTGACTCTATTTCTCACTTGCCTGGTCACTTGGGGTCAATGATTTCCTCTAGACAATTTTGACTCTGGGATTTGAGAGCTGGGTCTAGGGTGTTGGGCCAGGGCACAAAGTCAGAACTATTCCAAAGAACAGAAAAGCCCCTCTCCTTCTCCAGGTTCCTGGTGCCTTGCCCTAGCAGAGGCCAGGTGAGGATGCCCCTCCTTTGCTTGGGGAGGAGAGTGGGGATATGAAAAGAGGGGCCTGAGCAAAGGGTGAGGCCTGATAGGCTCAGCTCCACCTCTCCCAATCCCCCAACCCCACCACCCCAGCAGCATGGCAGACTTGCTTTAGATCCCTGTTCCTCCCACTGGCTGGGGCTCCAGGTGCCTTCCTTTTAATTAAAGGTACCTAGCCTTCCACTCTCACCCTGTTTATTTAACTTATATGCAGAGTACATCATGAGAAACGCTGGACTGGAAGAAACACAAGCTGGCATCAAGATTGCCGGGAGAAATATCAATAACCTCAGATATGCAGATGACACCACCCTTATGGCAGAAAGTGAAGAGGAACTCAAAAGCCTCTTGATGAAAGTGAAAGTGGAGAGTTAAAAAGTTGGCTTAAAGCTCAACATTCAGAAAACGAAGATCATGGCATCTGGTCCCATCACTTCATGGGAAATTGATGGGGAAACAGTGGACAGTGTCAGACTTTATTTTTCTGGGCTCCCAAATCACTGCAGATGGTGACTGCAGCCATGAAATTAAAAGACGCTTCCTCCTTGGAAGGAAAGTTATGACCAACCTAGATAGCATATTCAAAAGCAGAGACATTACTTTGCCAACAAAGGTTCGTCTAGTCAAGGCTATGGTTTTTCCTGTGGTCATGTATGGATGTGAGAGTTGGACTATGAAGAAGGCTGAGTGCCGAAGAATTGATGCTTTTGAACTGTGGTGCTGGAGAAGACTCTTGAGAGTCCCTTGGACTGCAAGGAGATCCAACTAGTCCATTCTAAAGGAGATCAGCCCTGAGATTTCTTTGGAAGGAATGATGCTAAAGCTGAAACTCCAGTACTTTGGCCACCTCATGTGAAGAGTTGACTCACTGGAAAAGACTCTGATGCTGGGAGGGATTGGGGGCAAGAGGAGAAGGGGACGACAGAGGATGAGATGGCTGGATGGCATCACTGACTCGATGGACGTGAGTCTGAGTGAACTCCAGGAGTTGGTGATGGACAGGGAGGCCTGGCATGCTGTGATTCACGGGGTCGCACAGAGTCGGACACAACTGAGTGACTGATCTGATCTGATCTGATCTGAGCCTTTCGCTCAGAGAGGGCAGTGGCACCCCACTCCAGTACTCCTGCCTGGAAAATCCCATGGAGGGAGGAGCCTGCTGGACTGCGGTCCATGGGGTCGCTAAGAGTTGGACACGACTGAACGACTTCACCTTCACCTTTCACTTTCATGCATTGGAGAAGGAAATGGCAACCCACTCCAGTGTTCTTGCCTGGAGAATCCCAGGGACGGGGGAGCCTGATGGGCTGCCGTCTATGGGGTTGCACAGAGTCCGACGCGACTGAAGCGATTTAGCAGCAGCAGCCTTCCACTACACTGGCCTTCATTTGCATGGGATCCTACCCTTTTGCAGTTTCAGTATCATAAGGAGCCAGGAGCTTCACCGAGCATCCTTGAGCTGAGCCCTGGAAGGTGAGGCAGAGCCGACTCCCCACCCCCGCCCCCGCCCCCGCCCCCACCCCCATTTGTTGCGTGCTCCTCTGGGCAAGACAGAGGGTGGAAGGGTCGGGGGCGGGGAGCTGCCAGCTTTCTAGCCCCTTGGCTGCCCCGCCTGACTTGGACCCGGGCCAGCAGAAGCAGAGGCTTCAACTTCCCAAGCCCCTGCTGGCGTGGCCCCAGTCCACCTCAGTCCCTGAAGCCAGGGGGCATGGTCCTCTGCACTTCTGCAGTCTTGGGCCTGATCCTCGATATATTGAATCCACAAGGAAGGCAGGTGTTTGCTGGATCCTGGACTGAGTTCCTGTGGTCACAGCTCCTATCCTTGAGACCCCATGGACTCCTTGGTAGCCCACCAGGCTCCCCTGTCCATAGGAATTCCCCAGGCAAGAATACTGGAGTGGAGTGCCATGCCCTCCTCCAAAGAGTGAGACAAAGAGTGAGACTTGGTATGCAGGCACAGGCACATAGCTCCTATCTGGAAGAAACTGATCGCTGATCTGAACTGTATTGGAGATTACCCAAGCCACAGGAGGTCTCCACCTGAAGGGCACTGGAGTTCAGAGAAAAACAGGACTTGAGCTGCTAGTCAATTCCAGACACTTACTGATTAGTATTAAGAAGATGATTCTGATGCTTAGACCCAGCAGGCAAATTAACCAAGGTCACGTAGATGGCTTAAGCCCAGGCCCACCATTTCTCACTCAAGAGGAGAGCAGGCTCCACCTTGGGTAGAGGAGACCCCTTCCTTCCAGGTGCTCCGGCTCTAGTGAGAAGATAAGACGCAGACAAGGGAGACTCTAGCTTGAGGTCTTTGCTTCTGACCCCACACTTCCCTCTGCCTCACGGCTCTGGCTTCCTCAAGACCTGAGTTTTCTTCATAATCTCCCACCAGCCTTCTCAGCACCCTGCTCACCTGAGTCTCCTCCATCACCAGGCCTGTACCCAGCTTTCCTCTCTTGATGCCCTAAGGTTTCAAGGCCAGGGAGACAAGAATAGGGTCGACCTTCTTCTGTGTAGCAGCCCCTGTATTTAAAGAATAGTTGTTATCCCATTTCCCAGATTGATTCTGAAGATTCACCTTCTGACTTCTGTGAACTAGCTCTTCCTTTTCTACAAATCCCTTTTCATTTCCTTAAACTAGGAGATGGGAACATAGCAAGGGGTACTGGGGGTTGCTCTGATTTTTTCCATGCAGTGTCTGATACAGAATAGACAACAAATGATGAATGAATGGGGCTTCCCAGGTGGCGCTAGTGGTAAAGAATCTGCCTCCCAGTACAGGAGACTCAAGAGATGTGGATTCCATCCCTGGGTTGCGAAGATTCCCCTGAAATAGGAAATAGCCACCCACTCCAATAATTTTGCTTGGAGAATCCCATAGGCAGAGGAGCCCTGTGGGCTACAGTCTATGGGTTTGCAAAGAATCGGACACGAGTGAGCACATACCCACTCTTAAATAATGAATGAGCTTAGAATTAGACTCACACTTCCACGTTAGAGGAGGAAGGAGGCATGCACCAGAATGCAGAAATGTTCAGAAACCCCTATTCACTGATTCATGTCCCAATAAACCTGTCATATTTCTGGGATCCTCTGGGGGCTGTTATGAAATCAGGTCCTCCTGCAGTGCTCCAGAGGAAGTCAGTCAATATTCCCACTCACTTTATCCTATTAAGCTTCTGGAAGTGGGAGGCCGAGAGGTGGCTTTGCCTTCTGGAATCACCCAGTCAGTCAACACCATTCCAGGCCCAGGAGAGGGCAGGGTAAGCTCAGGATTTCCTTTAGAGGTGTGTTTTCTGTGCAAAATTTTAGTGCCTCATTCCTCCTCCCTACCAGATGGTGAAGCACATGGAAGATAAAAGTCTTTCATTAGCATTTTCCCAGCCATGCACCCCAGAGTGCAGTGAGCCACCCCCTTTTCTCCCTTGCCGTGTGTGTCCTGCTGAATCAGGGGAGGTGGGCAGGCTCCTACGAATGATGACAATGACTGTCACCCACAGGGCACTTTCTCATACCACTCTGGTAAACAATTGCTGCAGTGAGTACTGATCTGTTTCACAGATAAACAAAGTGAGGAGCTTATGGGCTAACATACCCAAGGGCCCCTAACTATGAGTGTTGGAGCCAGGGCGTGGCCCCAGACCTTCTAATTCCTGAAACTGGTTTGGGTGTCCGTGTGGAAGACCGTCTGGAAGGCAAGTGGAGCCTTGGCAAGACCCTTGTATCTCCAGGCTTTGGCTTCCAGGACGAAGAACACTTGAACAGCTTGCTTAAAATGACCCTAAATGGGTCTCTTCTCTAATTAAGGCACAATGACTCCAGAGATGTATTAAAACACGTGTTTGTCTTGAAAAGAATGTGACAATATCAATCCAAAGATCCATCAGACTTATGATCAAACACTGGGCCATTCGATTAGCTCACTGTCACCCCAAAGCAAAAGAATGATCCTCAAAGGGCAGATGTTTAGGTACAACTTGCAGGAGGTGCATGGCTGACAGAAAGATTATAGTCTTAGGTGGCATTCGTGGTAACAGGGCATCCAAGGTGCAAGTGTTGATATTCCCTCCGCATTCCTTGTGAGTCACATTGCCCCTGGGTTATGTGTTCAGTTCTCTTTTTAAACAATATTTACTTATTTATTTTAATTCATTTGGCTCTTAGTTGCATCACACAGGATCTTTCATTGGGGTGCACAGACTCTCTAGTTGTGCTGCTTGGGCTCAGTAGTTCCAGCTCCTGGGCTTAGTTGCTCTTCGGCAAGTGGAGTCTTAGTTCCCTGACCAGGGAACCCATGTCCCCTGCATTGCAAGGCAGATTCTTAACCACTGGACCACCAGGAAAGTCCCTGGGTTCAGTTCTAAACACAAAGGAAGAAGGTGAGAAACAGAAACACGGGATCAGAAGAACATAAAGAGACTCTAAACCATTCCCACTGAGGATGAATGAAAAGTAGGGGATATTTTACCCAAGAAGAGAAGGCCATGGATGAAATGGAAGCTGTGGCAAGGAACTGATTCTACCCCCTCCCCCCGACATCCCGGCTTCCCTCATCGCCCCCCACAGCCCCACCAAGGATATAAGGGAGAAATCTTGGATGTCAGTCTTCAGCCCAAGTCCAGTCTTCAGATGACCACAGGTTTGCTTGACAGCTTGACCATAACCTCTAAGAAACCCAGAACCTGAACTACTCAGCTATGGAGCTCCTGGATTCCTGACCCTCAGTAGCTGTGTGAGATAATAAAGGTTTGTTGCTCTAAGTTGTTAAGTTCATGATAATTTGTTACACAGCTCTGGATAACTAAGACTTTACTCTTCTACCTGCTCTGAGAATCTACGCTTGGCCCCAAGAGTGTTTCATCATCAGGCAGCTCAGAGGATATCGTCATTGCTAGAACAAAAATAGAATTTTTTTATTCTTCCTTTAAAAAAAAATTCTCAGTTGACTTCTGTGAGTTTTAAACCTGCCTCTAGCTCTAATGTGGAGATTTGGTGAATTAACACATCAATTCTTTCTGGGCATTTTAAATGTAACTGTGATCCAATTCCCTAAGGGAGTTCTCCCAGAGTCTGTCCTGGAGACATCAGGGATGTTCCTCTGAGTCCAACAGTTGCTTTATTCTGTGTTGGCTGGATCTCTGGGTGAGTCAAGGAATTGTCCTGGGGGGAGAAACAGCACGTCCTTTCCGAGAGAGAAGTTGGAATAAATGAGAGCTGCGGGGCTGGAGGGCAGTGGTTGAGGTCGATGAGGCTCATCTCTCAGAGTCAAAGAAGAGAGGAGGTCCATCAGGTATAGAGTCTCAGTCCTGCACCTCACCTGTGTGCGCATGTGTGCAGCTGTTCATTCCATCCACCACCTTTCAAAGAATTAAGAGGCCAGGACCACCACTGGCAGAACGTCACAAGGTTTGTTGGTTTTTCCCCCCTAGTTCTGACTTCCTTTTACTGGAAAGGGCAGGGAACACAGTGTGGATTGAGGAAAGGAAGGGGGCAACAAACACAGAGTCCCTGAGAACTAAGGCAAAGGAAGAAACAAGTCCAGGAGAAGCTGGTCTGGGTCTGTGAAGGGGTCGTGAGTGTCCTTCTGGGATCCCGGGACTGTCCTCTGCGGGCTCTTCCCATTGGCCGGACTCTGCCTGTAATTCAGGCAGGTGCCGCTAGGTGGAGAAGTGCCTGGATTACAATGTTTGCCTTGCATGGTTTCTCATGGGCATGTGTAATTGAGAAGATAGATGCAAAATCACGCTCAAAATTGTCCACAAAAAATCACAAAGTGCTCATTACAAGAGAAGAACTCCTCCGTTAACAGGTATTGTAAATGCATTTACTTATCACTTATTCTCTCCAGACCCCACCTTTAAAGTGTAAAAGGTAAGCAAAGTGATTTCTAATGTCCAATTCTAGGATTCCATAATATAACATTTGTGATAAGATTTATCTTAGTTATCTTTTATTTCTTCTACCTCTTTAAATCTTGGGGCCAGATTTATATTCCCCACCCCTTCCTTTCCCACAGTTTACTTGTGTTATGTCTCATCAATAACCATTTGATGTCAGTTTCCTCTACTTCTCTCAATAAGAAGTCTCTATATTTCCGCTCATCCATTCTCCTTTCTTTGTTTTACAGGTCGACCTTGAAGATACTGCAGGTTCAGTTCCAACACAACTCGAATACCACAAAAAAAGAGTTGTACAAATGTTCTGGTTTCCCAGTGCATGTAAAAGCTTATGCTGACACTCTACTGTAGTTAAGTGTACAACAGTATTGTCTTAAAAATGTACACAGTTTGAAAATACCTCATTGCTAGCCATTATCTAGTGTGTCATTTTAAAATAGTCACATCAAAGATCACTGATCACAGGCCACTGTCACAAATATAATAATGATGAAACAGTTTGAAATACTGTGGGAATTACTGAAATGTGACATGGAGACATGAAATGAGCAAATACCATTGGAAAAATGGCACTGATACACTTGCTTGATGCAGAGTTGCCACAATAATTGGCAAAAAATGCATTGTTTGTGAAATGCAATACTGTATGCCTGTATAAGCCACAAATCTTGAGTGCTTTCTTGGGTCTCTCCTTTATCTCTCTTGTTTGGTGCCCTTCCATTGAGTCATCCCTCCATTTACAGACTTGATGACACCATGAGTTTTGAGATTTGACATTTTGGCGAATACAGACTGAATGAGGCAATTCAGGGGCATTTACTCACTGTCGGATAAATCTTGATTGGTGGGAAATGAGATACTGGAGGGGAGCAGTCCTCCTTTCAGTGTGTACTTCAAGTTTTGATTTCTCTTTATGTCTCTTACAGAGAAACTCAGCTGTGTGTCTTCTTAGTCTGCTGTGAGGTTGCCTCTAGCACAGTATTGCATTTCATCAAGTGCTTCACATTTTCCCTTGCCCTCCTTCAATTTTTTCCTATCCCTCACTGTCCTGGGCTTATATCTTTCTCCCATCTAAAGTGTCAGCTCTTCAATCCTTGCCTCAGGCTCTGCTTTCTATAAAATTGATGCTAAGATTGTTGGCATCAGAGAACAAAGTGTCCCCCTCCACCTCCTTGGTGAGACCACTTCTGTCACTTGGGTTCTTGATTCAATCTCTTTCTGCCTCCTCCATGCTTCATTAAGTAACCATTCTTCCTTTTTTTTTAAAAATTTGAGGTATAATAGGCATATAAGGAGCTTCCCAGGTGGCACTAGTGGTAAAGAACTCACCTGCTAAGGCAGGAGACATAAGAGACTTGGGTTTGATCCCTCAGTTAGGAAGATCCCCCAGAGGAGGGCATGGCAACCAACTCCAGTATTCTTGCCTGGGAAATCCCATGTACAGAGGAGCCTGACGGGCTACAGTCCATGGGGTCGCAGAGAGTCAGACATGACTGAAGTGACTTAGAATGCACACAGGCATAGAAATTCTTCCGTTGTTTTGAGTTTCTAACTTCTCTCTCTCTCTGGATTCCTTTCTCTCGCTCTGTGAGCATACTCAAGGATGTCCATTAAAAAATAAGCATTTCTTTTCCTAAAAGTGTTTGATTCTATCTCTTCATGAACAAATTCTTATTATATTCCCTGCCTGTAAGAGTCTGCTAGGGCCACAATCACAAAGTACCATAATTTGGCTGGTTTAAGGCAACAGACATCTACTTTCTTATGGTTCTGGAGGCCAGGATTCTGAAGTCAACGTGTTGGCAGCTTCATGCCTCCTCTGAAAATTCTAGGGGAGGATGCTTCTCCAGCTGTTTCAGCTTCAGGTCACTTGAGCAATCCTTGGGTTATGGCCACGTAACTCTGGTCTCCGCCTTTATTCATGTGGCTGCCTGCCCTCTGTGTGTCTATGTCTTCATAGTCTCCTGCGTCTCATAAGAACACCAGTCATATTGGATTAAAGGCCCTGCCTTTTTTTAAAATTAGTTTTTATTGGAGTATAGTTGCTTTACACTACTGTGTTAGTTTCTACTGTACATCCAAGTGATCAACTATATATATATATATATACACACACACACACACACACATACATATATCCCCTCTGTTTTTGATTTCCCTCCTATTTAGGTCACCACAGAGCACTGAGCAGAGTTCCCTGAGCTATACAGTAGGTTCTCATGGTTATCTCTTTTATACATAGTAGTGTGTATATGTCAGTCCCAACCTCCCAATTCATTCCATGCCCCCTTCCTCCTTTAGCATTCATGTTTGTTCTCTACATTTGTGTCTCTATTTCTGCTTTGCAGATAAGACCATCAAAGGCTCATCTTTTTTAAAATTTTGTTTATTTTAATTGGAGAATGGTTATTTTACACTATTGTGCTGGTTTTTTGCCATACATCAACATGAATCAGCCATAGGCATAAATTTGTCCCCTCCATCCTGAACCCTCCCTCCCACCTCTCTCCCCACCCATCCCTCCAGGTTGTCGCAGAGCACTGGCTTTGGGTGCCTTGCATCATGCATTAAACTCCCACTGGTTATCTATTTTACATATGGTATATGTTTCAATGCTAGTCTCTCAAATCATCCCACCCTCTTCTCCCACTGAGTCCAGAAGTCTGCTCTTTACATCTGTGCCTCTCAAAGGCTCATCTTAACAACCTCATCTGTACTTGATTACATCTGCTAAAATCCCACTTCCAAATAAGGACACACTCCCAGGAACCAGGGATGAAGACTTCACCATATCGTTCTGGGGTACACAAATGTTCTCCCTTCCTGTGGATGGGTTTCTTTCCATGCCTTGTTATTCACATGGCTCCCCTGAAGGTCATCAGTGTCAAATTCAATGGCTCTTCTCAGGCCCTAGCTTTGTGACCGCCCTGCAGTATCTGTCATGGTTACCTTTTCTCTCCTTCCTGAATCCCTCTGCTGAGCTGATGTCCAGGTACTGTGCACACTGGTGGCTCCTTCCATCTTCCATAGTGTTGTGCATATATCTTCTTCTATGTCTTTTCCTTCTCTCCCCATCTCTGCTTCAAGGTGCATTTTAATGCTGGGGCCTTGGTCATATTCTCTTAACTCACTCTCTCCTCTGGCCTGTACCCAACCTTCATGCTTCAGTACTCTCTTCAAAGTATTGAATAGATAACAAATATATCTCTCTGGTCTGACTGTCTCCCAAGCTCAGGGAAAGCATTGCCTCTTGGAAATCACTGAAGAGCCTCCAAGGTGATATATCCCAAAAACAACACATTCTCTTTACACACACACACATATTCCCCTGATCAAAGAAACAATTATTTCTCTTCTTGCCCTCCCTATTGCTGGTATTAACACCACCACCCTCCTGATCCTTATTTTCCATGCATTCACATCAGTCTCTGTGAAATTGTTCTGAGGTTTCCAGAAATACTGTGGCACTTTGATCTTGGACAGGCTCCACCAGAGGGAGTGGGACCCAACCAGTGAGATGTGCCTTATTGCCGTTATTGTGACCCCAGCTTTAGACTCAGGGAGTCAAAAGGCCAGGGAAAGTCTGGTCTATGCTTGATTCTGTGGCTGATACTCTAATAGCCACAATAGCAAGAGCATGTGTAGCAGACCGCTTAAGCATATGGATGACTCTAGGCCTGGTTTCAGATGCAAGGAAGCCTGAGGGCACCCTCTCTTTCAAATGCTGCTTGTTTGGGGATCTATGATTTTTGCACTAATTCTGCAATTTTTTTCAGAGTATCTGGTAGAGAACCTCACACACAGCCAGCTTCCTATAAATGTTGAATGATAGAATTTGCCTGAGTGCTTATCTCAGCCATAAAACCCAATACACTTGCACTCAAGGGTCTGTAAATAAGCAGTTAATGCTGTTTCATTGCAACTCAGCTCCCCAGAATCTTCATTCCAGGCATAGCCAGAGAGCATAGTAACAGTGATGATTAAGATTCTGGCTGAATATTCATTGGAAGGACTGATGCTGAAGCTGAAGCTCCAGTACTTTAGCTACCTGATGCGAAAGAGCTGATTCATTGGAAAAGACTCTGATGCTGGGAAAGACTGGGGGCATGAGGAAAACGGGGTGACAGAAGATGAGTTGGTTGGATGGCATCTCCATTTCAATGGAGACAAGTTTGAGCAAACTCTGGGAGATGGTGAAAGACAGGGAAGCCTGGTGTGCTGCACTCCATGGGGTCGCAAAGAGACAGACACAACTGAGCAACTGAACAAGATTCAGGCTGGAGGGGACTGGAAAGCTGACCCTAACTCTAACTCCATCGATAAGGAGGCAGACATTTGGAGACAGTCAGGGACTTGCCTGGGACCTACTCTCCCTTTCATGCTACCTGCCTTTATTTACTCTCCCTTTAGAAAGGATAGCACTGGGCTCTGATGACCATTGCTGGAGCAGGCAGAGGGGGCCCTTCTACGAGCTCACTTGCCTGCAGTGTGTTGGTGGGGGGAGGCGCCACCCCATTGCACAGTTTTATCCTGTGACATCCACCCACTGCATCACGGAAATATTGCCTGGCAGCCAAGCACCTCAGGAAAACTTTAGGGAGTCTGTCCTGGGGTGAATCCTTGGAATCTGGAAGGCTCAGGAGAGGGAAGAAGGAAGAGAAGGAGTATTTCTGTGTTGTCACGTTTTGGGAAATATAAACCTTGGGCTACGTCTGGTTCATGTGGAGCCCAAGTATATGTTCTGTTTTCAAGGACTCTGCTGGGACCTTATGACTTCTTTCAATAAAGGAAACCTTGATGGACTTCCCTGGTGGTTCAGTAGTTAAGACTCCTTGCTTCCAATGCAGGGATCATGGGTTCCATCCCTGATCAGGGAACTAGGATCCCACACACCAAGTGATATGGCCAAAAAATTCAAAAATAAAATAAAAGAAGCCTCATCGGATAGTTGGAAATTTGGTCAGTCACATACTCAATACTTCTTTGTTGAGGACTTATTGTTGTTGGGGGCTTTGTCATGATATAGCAGTTCATACATAGTGAGATGGACCAGGAGTACAGGTTTTGTTTTGTTTGATGTAAGATAATTTGTTTTATGAGAGTGAGAGAGAGAGAATGAGATGGGTGCCTAGACGTGACCTGAGGTCCAGGCTCTACACTGAAAGCCAACAGATCCAGGAGATGCTGTGTGGTCTGGGAAGGCCTTCAGAATCACGGCTGCTCATGCCCAGAGCTGGTGAACAGGCCTGGGCTTCAGGTGGAGTCCAGGCAAGGAGGACACAGGCTACAGGCATCTCAGAGGAGCGGCATCTCCCCAACATTCAGATCACACTGTTACATGAAGTCTTCGCGGTCTCAGTGACCTTGTTCTCTGACACTCAGTACTTATTGCCTGTGGCCTCAGTGGGCCGCTGTCACCTAGGCTGGGGTGTCAGAGGGACTTCAAGACTTTTTGTTGTTGTTCAGTCATCAAATCGTGTCCAACTGTTTGTGATCCCAGGGACTGAAGCATGCCAGGCTTCCCTGTCCCTCATTATCTCCCGAAGTTTGCCCAAGTTTGTGTGCATTGAATTGGTGATGCCCTCCAACCATCTCATACTCTGTTGCCTTCTTCTCCTTCTGTCTTCAATCTTTTGAAAATGAGGAGCTAACCAGGTGACTTACCCACACAAAATCCCACTGGTGTCCACAGCAGAGCCAGGATAATACAAATCCGGGGTCTCTGTGTGCATGACCCCCCACCCCCACCCCAGGCTGCCATCCCCTGCACCTGCCACCTGCTTCCTTCCCATCAAGGTTGGCAGTGCCCATGGCTGTAGGGACATTTCCTCCAACTCTGTGCTGGGGATAAGTAAGCAGGGGTGCTGTCTGGCTGTGAACCTTCTCTACACCAGGCACGATCTAAACAGTACCTTATTTGACTCTCCAACAGCCTGATGAGGCTCCCCAGGTTTCTTACGGCTGCAATTAAGGCCCTTGAACTCAGAGGGGTGTCCAGTGTGTCCTCAAATCACCCAGACACTTGCAGCGCCACTGGTGGGGCTGGGAGGGGACCCCAGACGCCTGGGACAGGCAATTGGAGATGGCCTGGCCTGAGAGTGATACATGGACAGCGTTGCCTCCTGACAGGCAGAAGATAAACAGCCCTCCGTTAAACCTCACTTAATGCTGATATTTATAAATTTATTCAGCTTGTGTTTACTGAATCGAGAGAATGCCTAATAACATAACGTGCTTCATCTCACATGCTCCTCCTAATGAGAATGCAAGTATTGCTTAATTTTTTCTTAACATTTCATTTGCTTTCCACCTCCCCCACTTCCTCCTCTAGCTGTTGGCTCAGTTTTCCTCTGTTGCCAATTCTGGAAGGCTTTGGCTTCTGGGGTGCTGGTGAGGAGAGGGTCAAAGTGGACCTGGGGCAGTAGTTGGATGGAGCCCTGTTACCACGTGCAAGTTTATCCCATGACATTGGTGCTTGTGGTATCCGGCTGCTAGAAGGATGGAGCGTGCTGAAGGGGAAATGAAAGCCTTTTGTATTTTCTGTGCAGTTTGCAGTAGCTGCAGGCTTTGGGTCAGGGTTGCAGTATTGAGGGCTTCAGGACAGAGGATTTAGAACAGAGGAGAGAGGCATAGTGTCCTCGGCTCTGGAGAGACGTGGAGGGTGGTCAGAATGGCCATGGGAATATAGGCAATGTTTGAAGGGTTGTGCTGTGGCTGTGTGTGTGTGTGTGTGTGTGTGTGTGTGTGTGAATGTGTGCATGTATGTATGTGAGTGAAAGTTTCTCAGTCGTGTCTGACTCTTTGTGACCCCATGGACTATAGGCCAGAATACTGGAATGGGTAGCCTTTCTCTTCTCCAGGGGATCTTCCCAACCCAGGGATCGAACCCAGGTCTCCCACATTGCAGGCGGATTCTTTACCAGCTGAGCCACAAGGAAGCATGTATGTATGAGTCTTTGTGTGTGTGTGAGAGAGAGAGAAAGAGAAAGAGAGAGACCTCACTTTTACCTTAGTTTGATCTCCCATTATGAGTTTGTTAAAATGAAGTTACCCCTAGCTGCTTATTGCACTAAGGTCAACTGTTTTACTTCCCAGATGGCTCTAGTGGTAAAGAACTCACCTGCCAAAGCAGGAGACATAAGAGATGTGGGTTTGATCCCTGGGTTGGAAGATCCCCTGGAGGAGGGCATAGCAATCCATTCCAGTATTCTTGCCTAGAGAATCCCATGGACAGAGGAGACTGGTGGGCTATAGTCCATGAGGTCGCAAAGAGTTGGACACAACTGAAGCAACTTAGCATGCAACTGTCTGGCTTCTGAAAGGGCAGTTATGGATATACCAGGCAGTCTTCACCCAAGAGTGAGGCAGGGAGAGATGGTCAGAGATTAGCAAAGCTCAGGAGAGCACTGGAAATAGGGTGAGGGTGGAGGAAGCTGACTGGTCTCTTCTGGGCTTCCTTGAGATATGCTGAGTGGGCAAGAGAGGGGATGGAGGAATGAGCTGCCAGGTTTCATGGCCTGAAGTGGGGGTGATGGTAATAAAGAGATGTCTGGAACCAGGGTGGGGTGTGAGGAGAGCTGGAGTTGTGGAGGAGGAAGCCTGGGAGAGATGCTGATGGGTGATGGGGTGGAGGGGGGCCATGAAGTGGGCATTCCCACCATGACGGGGACACGGCAGGGAGATGACTGATTCAGGAGACTGGAAACAGGATTTGGGATGAGAAACTGGAGAGGAGATGGGATGCTGGCCTTCCAGGGGCCTTTCCTGCAAGCTCTCCAAACTGGCTGGTCTGTGGTCCCTCCCAACTCCACCTGCAATCCTCACCTCTCAGGTGTTTCTTTTTTTCTCTCTTCCAAGCAACCATATCATGTAACTGAAACTTTCTTTTTAGTTTAAAAAACTGAGTAACCTTCAATAGTAACCTTTAAATATTAAAAAGCAGAGACATTACTTTGCCAAGAAAGGTCTGTCTAGTCAAGGCTATGGTTTTTCCAGTAGTCATGTATGGATGTGAGAGTTGGACTATAAAGAAAGCTGAGCGCTGAAGAATTGATGCTTTTGAAATGTACTGTTGGAGAAGACTCTTGAGAGTCCCCTGGACTGCAAGGAGGTCTAACCAGTCTGTCCTAAAGGAAATCAGTCCTGAATATTCATTGGAAGGACTCAGGGTGAAGCTAAAACTCCAATACTTTGACCATCTGATGCAAAGAACCGACTCATTGGAAAAGACCCTGATGCTGGGAAAGATTGAGGGCAGGAGGAGAAGGGGACAACAGAGGATGAAATGGTTGGATGGCATCACCGACACAATGGACATGAGTTTGAGTAGGCTCCAGGAGTTGGTGATGGACAGGGAAGCCTGGCATGCAGCAGTCCGTGGAGTCTCAGAGAGTCGGACACGACTGAGAAACTGAACTGAACTGAACCTTAAGTATAAAAGTTGAGTGGAATAATTTATACTTTCCAGTTGTAACCTCTACATATCCAAACTTATGTGTGTCTGTGTGTGTGTGCTCAGTTGTGTCTGACTCTGGGATCCCATGCCCTGTAGCCCGCCAGGCTCCTCTGTCCATGGGATTTTTCAGGCAAGAATACTGAGTGGGTTGCCATTTCCTCTTCCAGGGGATCTTCCCCATCCAGGGATCGAACCCAAGTCTCCTGTAACTCTTGCACTGGCAGGTGGACTCTTTACCACTGAGCCACCTGGCAAAAGTGAGAGTGAAAGTCGCTCAGTTGTGTCCGACTCTTTGTGACCCCAAGGATTGTACAGTCCGTGGAATCCTCCAGGCCAGAATACTGGAGTGTTTAGCCTTTCCCTTCTCCAGGGGATCTTCCCAACCCAGGATAGATCCCAGGTTTCCTGAATTGCAGGCGGATTTTTTACCAGCTGAGCCACAAGGGAAGCCCAAGAATACTGGAGTGGGTAGCCTATCCCTTCTCCAGCGGATCTTCCTAACCCAAGCCACTTGGGAAGCCCCATCTAAACTTGTAGAGAGCTGTAAATGCTTCTCTTATAATTCAGTGGATTGCCCCTCCCCACATTCCTGACTCTTCTGACCTTGGACGAGACACAGGCCTCTTGTGGCCTCATAACCTGAAGCTCTGGTCCTACCCTGGGTGGCAAACTCTGGTCTGTGCATCTTCCTCTGGGCTGGCAGAGCAGGATGCAGGCCTGGCATGGATGATAGCCACGATGGGAGAAGCCCCCTCAGCCTTTCTTTTCTTTGAGAGGCAGAATGAGGCTGTCTTCCCTCTGCTTGGCATCTTGGCGGGGAGGGGGTTCAGGCCTCTTGACATTATCCAGGAAGTTGGGGTTGCCATGGGAACCCAAGAAACTGGAACTTCTATGGTGAGGATGGAGGCTCCAGGTGAATGTAAAAGATCCCTAGGCCTTCTCCCAGGGGAGGGAATTCCAGTAGTGCCTATCACTGGGTTTGTGCCCTACATGGTCCTCTTCCTGTCCGGGTGCCAGTTTTCTGTCCAGTTAAGGGCAGGTGGTCATCAGGTCTATCTATGGCTTAATTTTCACAGCCACCTGCCAGGCAGTCTAAAGCATGCTGTCCTCGCCCCTGCCCGCCCAGAGCAGGTCAGGCAGGTAGCATGGACATCAGAGGTCCTGGATATTGAGCACCTGTTTTAGGGGAGAGTGGGGAAGCCCCAGACCCAGCCTCTGTCACCTTCTGTTTCCAATCACCCAGGTTCTGACCTCTCCCCATGTAGCCTGTGTCCCTTCGGTGCTTCCACATCGGAGATCCCTCAGGATGGCCAGCCATCCCAGGCTCCTCTCTGCTCTGCAGCAGGAACTTCCTCTTGATGACTCCCCCTACCCCCATCCGCACTCCGCCAGGCCTCCCTCTGAGCCCAGTTCTGTTTGGGGCTCCTTCAGGAGGAGAGGGAGGGGACAGGGGCTCATCCCTCTCTTTTGTGCTGCCTCTCCCTCCCACTTCCGCTCCCCTCGCTGCTCCCGGTGACCTTTCACCCCTTCCTTGGATGTCCCTCAAAGGCAGCTCCTGTGGTTAATAACTTCGGCTGGCAGCCCCACACAAAGCAGGGGCCGGAAACCATTGTCCTGGGGACAATGGCCGAGCCGCCCAATAATGAGGCGGCCGCAGTGTTGTCTGACGCCCTACGTTGCCCTGGCAAAGGGGGAGGGGCGGTGGGGCGCGCCGTGCCCCCACCTCCTGGAGCTGAATTATTCCTGCGCACACATGGCGGTTCCTCTTCCCCAGGAGGCAACAGACACCTGTACCCTGCAATCAACCACGTGTCTTTGCTATTGCAAACTGGGTAGATGTCTCCAGTGACATTCCAACATACATCACCGTGGCTCTGGCTTATTTTTTTGTTCTCGTGTCCTGAGTCGGGGCACCATAGAGTTTAACAATAGATTGGTTCTGGCAAATCGACAAGGTTGGTGAGATCTCAACCTGTTCCTGATGGGAAGCATGCCATGTCGTCTGGGTTCAAGGCTTCCCTCCTCCGTTCCTAGCTGTGTGACTTTGAGGAAGCTGCTTAACCTCTCTGTTACTGGTGTTCAGTCCCTAAGTTGAGTCTGACTCTTTGCGACCCCATGGACTGAACACCAGGCTCCTCTGTTCTCCACTATCTCCCAGAGTTTGCTCAAACGCATGTCCATTGAGTCGGTGATGCTATCTATCTCATCCTCTGCCGTCCCTTTCTCCTTTTGCCTTCAATCTTTCCCAGCATCAGGCTCCTTTCCAATGAGTCGGTTCTTGGCATCGGATGGCCAAAGAAATGGAGCTTCAGTTTCAACATCAGTCCTTCCAGTAAATATTCAGGGTTGATTTCCTTTAGGATTGACCGGTTGGATCTCCTTCCAGTCCAAGGGACTCTCAAGAGTCTTCTCCAGCACCAAAAGAAAGCATCAATTCTCTGGCACTCAGCCTTCTTTATGGACCAACTCTCACATCCATACATGACTACTGGAAAACCATAGCTTTGACTATACAGAGCTTTGTTGGCCAAGTGATATCTCTGCTTTTGAATATGCTGTATAGGTTTGTAATAGCTTTTCTTCCAAGGAGCAAGCATATTTTAATTTCATGGCTGCAGTCCACAGTGATTTTGGAGCCCAAGAAAATAAAATCTGTTGCTGCTTCCACTTTTACCCCTTCATCTCTACTAGCAGAAGTGGGATAGGAACCAAGGGGAGGGCTCTCAAAAGTTACCCTACAGGTAAGTACCTGCCACATCCAGGGTCTATCCTGCCCTTGTCACCCTTGCATGGGGACATGAACTTCTCCAGTTGTGCGAGTGGCTGCCCCTCAGTTATAATTTGACTTCCTTTTTATGCGGACCCCTGTCTTGCATTCCAAACCAGACTGTAAATTACTCAGGGCCATGATGTGTCACATGCTGTTCCCCCATCTCTCCCAATTCTGCCATCCGCACAGTGCTGGGCACTCAGGGTGGGGGAATCCCAGCGAAGCCCCGAGGACTGATGGCTGAAACTTACAAGAAGCTCTAGAGTAATTCTTAGCCCTGCTGTACACTAGAATGACCTGGAGAGGTTTAAAAATATACAGGGATTTTGACCTACTTGGTATGAGCTAGGCATTGGGACTGTGTGTTGTGTGTATGTGAAACATGTAAGAATATTTTTAAAAACTGGTTAAAAAAACCAGATTTGTCTCCTTGGAAAACATACCAGCTCACTTTCATGCTTGAGCATGTTAGCCCTTCTCTAGGGGAAAGAGTGGACAATGTCCTGAGACATTTTTCTTCTTTTTTTTAAACTTTGGGCACACCACATGGCTGGTGGGATCTAGTTCCCAGACCAGGGATGGAACCCATGACCCGCTATGTTGACAGCACAGAGTCTTAACCACTGCACCTCCAGGGAAGCCCTCTGAGACATTCTTTATATCTTTGAACACAGTGTTCTTCCTTACAGCTTTACTGTTAGTAAAAGATTTAGGTTTAGGGACAGTTTTCTTTTGAAGTCAACTTTATTGAGGTATAATTTGAATATAATGAAATGTAGTACAGTTTGGACATATATGTACACATGTAGAACCACTGTCCCAATCAAGATACAAAATAAGCTGTATTCCCAGAAAGGGCCCTTGTGGACATGAGATTTTAAAAGCTTCCCAGATGATTTTGGGGGTACATCAACATTTGAGCACTGTTGGGGCTCCAATGCTCATGTCCCAACGGTTTCTGCTTTGCAATCACAGAGAGGTTGACCAGGACAGCAGTTCTCATGTTTCAGCACACACAGCATCACCTAGGGATCTGGTTGAGGGCTGATTTGGTCCCAGGTGAGCATGGGACTCTGCATTTCTAACTAGTTCAGCCCACACTTTGAGACTCTGATTCCAGGTCTCTCATGTCACAGATGAAGCTCTGAGCATGGATATGGGTGCCTTAAAAACCTTGGTTTCCAAGTTCCTGGCCTAATGACAGTCATGCCCTTCATCTTCCAATCTCTCTCTCTCTTTTTTATCTCTACCTGAACCCCAAATACCAAACAAGAGGCACAGCCATGATAACAGTTGTCTTCTCTTTCACTTTGAGTGTTGTCACCCCTTTCAGCCCACCCCCACCGGCTCTGGACCCCCATGAATCACTTCCCTGGGAAAAGACTTCCTTTTTCTGTCTCTTTCTGGATGATTGATTGGTTCACTGTCTATCAACACCTACCTTCCCCATTCCATTCCCTCACTCAATATGTATTAATTCAGCTTAATGAGCAAGTGCACTGGCCAGGCTTGATCACACCTTTGAGGATGAAGATCAGCCAGAACCTGTGGTTCAGTTAACCCAGAAGGAAATTGATTAACACTATAGATGGGCTGGGAGAGACCTGAGTGGTCCCTCGGCTTGATCCCCTTATTTTACAAAAAGCATTTAGGTGAAGCCATCCACTCCTAATCCCAGCGAGGAGTATATAGAGTAGACCTCACAGAAGAGGAGGGGTTTGAGGAGGACTAAAGAATCCGCCTTCAATGCAGAGATCCTGGTTCAATTCCTGAATCGGGAAGATCCCCTGGAGAAGGGATGGGCTACCCACTCCAGTATTCTTGGGCTTCCCTAGTGGCTCAGCTGGTAAAGAATCTGCCTGCAATGAGGGCGACCTGGATTCCTTCCCTGGATTGGGAATATCCCCTGGAGAAGGGAACAACTACCCACTCCAGTATTCTGGCCTGGAGAATTCCACGGACTGTATAGTCCATGCGGTCACAAAGAGTCGGACATGACTGAGCAACTTTGACTTTCACTTGAAAAAAGTATAGGAGAGGCTGTGAGAAGACGAGGAGGTGGGGGTGTGTCCTGGCTGAGAGCAGGAAGGAGACACTGCTGATGGAGACTGAGCCTCATTTTCTCAGAAAACTGGGAAGAGGTCCTCCACACTTGGCTGCCCAGACGACGGACATGACCGTCAGGCTGCCAGGAGGTCATCCCTGCTGGGACGTGAGAGAGGATACTATGAATAGGTTCTCCCCTATTCAACTGCCTTCTGAGCACTGTCCTTCTGGGAGCACAACCAGGGTGTGTGCCTGGGTGGCCTGGGGATGAGGTCCCTGGAGATGCTGGGACAAGAGGAGAGGAAATGCTTGGTCTGGGGGGACTTGTGTCTGACTCTTTGTGACCCAATGGACTGTAGCCCGCCAGGCTCCTCTATCCATGGAACTTTCCAGGCAAGAATACTGGAATGGGTTGCCGTTTCCTCCTCCAGGGGATCTTCCCAACCCAGGGATTGAACCTGCATCTCTTGAACCTCCTGCATTGGCAGGCGAATTCTTTTACCACTGTGCCACCCGGGAAGTGCCAGGGGTATCTAGGGTTATGTTTAAACATTAGCAAGGCTATCACATAGAGTTAATTAGTACTGTGGACTTTGGAGAGAGGTGTGTTTCACTTTGCCTTTAGGCAGAACTAGGTTCTAACACCCCTCCCCAGACAGAATCACCTGGGGTGAAAGGGATTTTCAGTTCCTGAATCTGGACAGCTGTCAGACATCTAAGGTTCTCTGCCTACTCCCCGAGCATCCACCAGGGGATGTCAGTCATCTTGGTGGCCTGTGTCTATCTTCATGGCTGAGGTGCAGCCGGCACAGCAATTCCCCTGTGGCTACCTGGCTGAGAGCAGAGGAGCAGGCATCCATTTTCTCCCAGAATAGATCCACACACAGAATTAATGGCTGCAGGCAGGAATCCTACTCCTGAGCCCATATTCAGAAAAGATGACCACTAATTCAAAAAGGTACATACATCCCACCCCTCAATGTACATAGTAGCGCTATTTACAATAGCCAAAAACTGGAAGCAACCTAAGCGTCCATCACCAAATGAATGGATAAAGAAGATGGAATATCCATAAAAAAGAGTGAAATAATGCCATTTGCCACCACATAGACAGACCTAGAGATTATCATACTAAGTGAAGTAAGTCAGGTAGAGAAAGACAAGTATTATATGATAACACTTATATGTGTAATCTAAAAAATAATACAAATGAACTTATTTACAAAACAGAAACTGACTCATAGAAATTAAGTATATGGTTACCAAAGGGGAGGGGATAAATCAGAAGTATGGAATTAACAGATACACACTACTGTATGTAAAATAAACAACAAAGATTTATTGTGTAGCACTGGGAACTATATTCAATAACTTGCAATAATCTATAACAAAAAAGAATATATATATAATGAAATGGAATCACTTTGCTGTATACCTGAAATAATACTGCAAATCAACCATGCTTCAATTTTAAAAAAGCGGTTGGTGCTAAAGATATGGAAATGAGAGTTAAGAGAGCAGCACAGCTTGTCTAGGAAGATCATGAGGGTCCAGATTGCTGTGGATTGAGTGTTTTGTAGGGTTTGGGGAGGATCAAATGAGAGTGGAATGTGGCCATGACCAGCCCTGGGAGTCACCACAGCCTTACTCCGGCCAGCTGTGTGTCCTTGGTTATACCAAGCGTAAATTTCCTCTTCTGCAAGATTGACCTCAAGATATTTAAGGTTTCTTCTAGCTTAGACACACTAGAATTCAGTGGTTTTAGGGATTCAATCCAAACTCCCATGCAGAGGTGAAAATTGGGGCTGAGCTGGATCACCTTAGGACAGTGGTGGGGTCTGTGTCCAGGTGTGCTGGCCATGGGTACTCTGGGAGTGTCTGGAGGGAGAGAGGAGAGGACAATTAGGATGATGCGAGATGGGAAAGAAAAAAACTAGATTGCCCTCAGTCCCTTCAGCCAAGCATTGCAGAAACTTCTCCTGCCTGTCAATTGTCTGCTGCAGACTTGGAACATCCCCACAGGATACTGCGGGGGTGGACTAGCCCGTGTTCCACAAAGCAGCAACGACTGCTGGTTAATTACGTGGACAGGAGGTGAGGAGCGCAGCTGTCTTTGGAGCAACTCACAAGGAGTTGCAACTTCTGCAATCAGCTCCCGGCCACATTTGGGGAGCAGGCATTTCAAGTCCCAGGGGAATGGCTCCAGAGGGCTTGTCCATCCCACACTGCGCCTGAAATCCTTGCTCTCTGCTGAGAGAGTAGAACTTGCTCCCTTTTCTGGCTCCATTGCCCAGGGAAGGACGTGGCAGACAGTCTGGGTGCCAGCACTTTGCTCAGATCACACATTCCTCTCTCCACCTCAGGTCTTCACCGCTGAAAAAAGTGCCTGAACCTCAGCATGAATGTGTTCTTAGGAGACAATGAACAGCTGAAGAATCCTTCTGATCAGCGGACCTGAAGGATGCTGCAATGCAGCCTTCAAGACGGAAAAGCCAGGATACCAAACACCTGTCTCTTTCCCTCTCAGATCCCAAAGCACTTTCCCAAAGCACTGGCCTCAGAATATGTCTTAACATGTGACCCCAGTCCACACAGTTGCTACATTCAATGAACCTTTGACCATCTCTGGTAGACAGTTAATCCTGTAACTAGCAAATGACCTTGTCTGGAGAATTCCATAGACAGACAAACCTGGCAGGCTACAGTTCATGAGGTGGCAAAGGGTAGGGCATGACTGAGGACTACAGCAACCAAACACACAGGTATTACAAGACCTCAACGCAGCTACACATATGTAAGCATCATGCAAACTGGGGGGCTGAATGGAGTCCCCATGAAAGCCCCTGGACAGTTGTGAAGTGCAAGCCACACGGTAGATGTTATTATAGTCCGTGGAGGGGGACTGAGGTTGAGGCAATGATGGTCACAATTACCTTCTCAGGTACGATGTACTTGATTTTTCTCAATCCTGAGAAAAATCACCCTGCCTAGTGGGTGCTATTCCTTTCTACTTTATGCAGATCATGAACCATGGCTCAGAGCACACAAGACCAAGCTGGCTCAGAACAAGTGGCAGAGGTGAGACCTTGCATCTAACAATCTGTCTCAGACCATCGCTGCATTCCAACCTCTTTAGCCAGGGGTTCCCTATATTGGGGGAAAATAAAATGCATCTGGGCATTCAGTGGAAAAACAGGAATGTGAAAAGTTAAAATGTTTTGTCAGCCCACAAAAAGACTCTTGGGAAGGGTCACCCCCTCCTGAAGTGGGAGTGTGAGATTGGGGGCAGAGGAAAAAAGTTTAGGAGCTGAAAAAAACTGGTAAAAAAGGACTGTGGCTCTTCCTCCCCAGAGACCATAACAAATAGGCCATAGCAGCCATCAGTGGCGATAATCAGTGGTTCGCTGCTCATCAGAAACCAGGGTGGGCTGCTAAAATATCGACCAAGGTCAGCCTAGGCATCCCACTTCCAGAAAATCTGCTTTTCCAGAACACAAACTTGTAGTCCAGGATGGCTGGGAGTGCCTGGTTATTTAGTCATCTTAAATTCCTTGATTCCTCTCATGGGCCTTTTATGAATGAATCTCCCCTGTGCATTTACAAGTGGACTTACGTCATTGATATAACATCTCAGAGTGCCGTATAAAGGTATGTGCACTCCATGCTCAGAAAGTGGCTTCTTCTTCCTGAGAGGGGCCATGAGCTGTGCCTCCTTAGGTCCCAGCTGACCTGAAATTTGTGACATGGCCGAGTAAGTGTGTGCTGCTAGAGCTCCAAACTTCTTAGCTCCATCCAGATTCTTGTACCTGGAGATGGCTGTTCTTTACTTCTCACCTCTTTCTGGCTTCTGGCTCCAGCTGTTCGCTGGCACCCAGGTTATAGGTGGTCATCCCTCTGGCTGGAAGCCTGATGGTGTTTCTCTCAGGCTCATCTTGGCTTCCCTTTTGTATGCATGCCATGCTCACCATTTGGGCTTTGTCTGCTCTGGACTCTGTGCAAAGTACCCCCTTGGAAAAGAAATCTAGAAATGTGCATGTCAGACCCCAGGACTGGGATGGGATAGACAGGAGCTTGTGGGGTTGTAGACAGAAGAGGACTGATGGAGACATTGGAACCTCAGCTCCCACACCCAGCCTTTGTCATGTAACTCGAGTCCCATCGTTTGCAAAGTGGGGACAGTCATTCTTCCTCATGGATTGCTGTTGGCAGTGTTTGCAAAGGATATGGCACAGACTTGGGACATGTTTCATGAAAGATGGCTGGCACTGCTGTATTTGCACTGTGATTTCTATTAAACTGTGACCACACACTCCCTTGAGGGCTAGATGGTAAGGCGACGTGGTGAGAGAGGCGATGCCTGCTCTACCAGACAGACAGGTAGACCCAGGAGGGCCAAGGCACAGGAATACACTCAAGGGGGTAGAGACAGGATTTCTGGAATTATCAGTGCTGCTGCTGTTGGAGCTTCACATGAACCTCATTTGTCGTGGACCTTGGACCCTGAGATGCTAGGAGCTCTATGCAGATCCCAGGCCAAAGATTTGGCATTGTGAGCACTCTTTTATATATATATATATTTATTTATTTGGCTGTGTTGAGTCTTAGTTGCTGCATGCAGAATCTTCCAGTGTCTGGACTCAGTAGTCGTGGTGCACAGGCTTAGTTGCCCTGTGACATGTGGGATCTTAGTTCCCCAACCAAGGATTGAACCCACTTCCCTTGCACTGCAAGGTAGATGGTAACCACTGGACCACCAAGGAAGTCCCCATCACCATTCTTTTTAAAATTTGGATGGTCTTACCTCCAACAGATCTTTCTAATGATCCACCAGTTTGCTTCCAACTTCTTATAAGGGAGGATGAAAGTTGTGAAGGAGTTGAGGAATCTGAGCCTTGTATGTAAGAACAATATTCTGAATCTTGCTTAAGATTCCCGAACCAGTCAATCACAGGGTAGCTGAGATTCTGCATGTCTACAAGGAAAGGAGACATCATCTTATTGCCGTTTTAGTAATTAAACAATGAGTCTGAAAGTTGAATATCCTGTGTCTGCATTTGCCCTGAATCCTGGAAGGAATAGAATTGCCAGGGGGGAAGCAGAAGGAGCAAACTTTTGTGGGGACTCTGGGGAAGGATGTGGGAATGTTCAAGGACTTCTGAGGTTGGTTTCTTTATGACATCTAATTCCACTTTCCTCATTGATTCAGACAAATCACTTGGGTGCTGTTCTTGCATTTATCAGTCATGATTAAGGTCAATTTTTTGGCTCACAAATAGAATGACTGGAGAAATAAGGGTATAAGAAAAGGAAGTATGAGGAGGAGGAAAGGCAAACAGAACAGGGAAAAAGGGGAAAATACAGATTTCTTTAAAGATGTTGAACCATCATTGATTCAATAAGCAATATAGTTTAGGGTCTTCTTCACTTTGCTCCTGAAGGAGAGAGGCAAAGAGAGAGAGAAAGCAACTTGTTCAGGAAGAGAAAAGAAGCAGTGGAGAAACAGCAGGAGGTGGACAATTTTCCTGCCTTACATTAAAGATTATGTTCACACTGGTTGGATAGATCAGTGGTGGGCTGTGGGCAGTTGGCAGAAGGAATGAAATATTTGTAAGGTCAGATATTTATAATTCGAGACTATATGTACCTGAAATTAAGGGTTATATGCTGGGGAAGGGTGTATGGTGATGAGAGTACACTGTCCTATTATTATTATTATCACTTGGTAGATGTCATCCCATTTTATATCCATTGATTGATTGATTTTATTCCTTCACCCAACACACATTAATCGAGCCTCCACAATGTTCAACTTCTTGGGGTTCAGTGATGAGTACAAACAGACGGCCTGTCTTCTCAGGAGCTGATAGTCCACTGGAGGAGATAAACATGAATGAAATCATCACCCAGATGCATATACATCTGCATGAGTGATAAATGCGTGCAATGTGGTCTTTAAAGGAAGCATTGGACCCGGCTGTGCCTGCAACGAGACTTCCCTAAGGAAATGATGCTTGAACTGAGATTTGAAGGACGATGGATGCCAAGTGGGCTGAAAACTGAGAAAAAGCAAGCGGGCACAGTGAGCAGCAGGCATAGCAGCCATGTGGTGGGAGGGTCAGCCCTGCTGGGGTGGGACAGAAGAAAGTGTGGGGAGGATGGGGCTTAGGAGGCAGCCCTAAAAAGGAGCTACAGAGGGAAACTGAGGCTCAGAAAGGGTGAGTGGTTTGAACAATATCACAACACAGAAAAAGCAGACCTGGGATTCCATCCTTATGGCTTGGAAAGTCAGTGCTCCCTGGTGAATGTTTTTTCACATTTAGGTACTTTGTTCAATTGAGTACTTGGGGAAGGCCACCTTATTATCCTTCATTAAAGCACTAACAATATTATGTATTGCTAATCAAGCACCTAGAACCCACGTGTAACACCGTGTTATAATGTCTTATAGCAACATGAGCATTGATTACACAGTACATATAACCAGTCACATCCCTCCTGAACTTTCAAACATACGCATCTGGAGCTTTTCTGGTTAGTTATACCACAACAGAAAAATAAGCTTGGCTCTGTTAAATCGAAAAGCACATCTCCAGGGACATGTGCACGTGATTGCAGCCACTGCCAGCCATGTTTTGTAGGACTGTATTGATCCATTTGCAGACATCTTCATTCTACACAGTAGACATGTTCTAGAAAACGTGTCTCTAAGCTGAACTTGGGCAACTCAAAACCTGTAGGTAACTTGAAGAAAGAATCCCTTCTTCCAGAATCAGGTTTAACGCATTTACACATTTGTGTGACAAATTTTCTTAAAGCAGGACCTACCTGGAATATTCCAGGGCTGACTGCTGAACATTATATAGACTATTTCTGTCTTTATGTAAGACGGTAGGTATATAGATTGCAGGTCTATATTATATATGTTCCTTTTTAATTTTTTGTTTTTATTAAAAATTTTTATACAATTTTTAAAGGCTACACTCTGATTACAGTTATTACACAATATTGGCTCTTTTCTCCATGTTATACACACATCCTTGTAGCCTCTTTTGCACCCAATAGTTTGTACTTCCCCTTCTCCACCTATAATTACCCGTCCCCCTCTTCTCTCTATGGGTATATATTTTCCTTTTATTACTTGGTAAGAGTATATAAGGGCTTGCTGGACTCAGTGATAAAGAATCTGCCTGCCAATGCAGGAGACTTGAGTTTGATCCCTGGGTCGGGAAGATCCCCTGGAGAAGGGAATGGCTATTCACTCCACTATTCTTGCCTGGGAAATCCCATGAACAGAGGAGTCTGGTGGGCTACAGTCCATGGGTTCACAAAGAGTCAGACACAATTGAGTGACTAAACAAGTTACCATATAGAGTCTCTATATAATGATCTATATGAATGGAGTGACTTTGTCTTTCTGTACTAGGTTGGAAGGCTTCTTGGCAGAGCTAACACAGGATGATAGAAGTTAGGTGGCTGACCTTCAATGTCTCCTTCTGTCCAGCCACACGCAGCATCCGTAACGAACTGCCTTCCCCCTGGCAGGATGTGCCTTGTCCTAAAAGCCACCTCTCACCACAGCCTCCAAAGTCTTGCATTGGTTTCTGAGCTGCCTACTTTCATCTTCACAGCTCGGCTCCTTACCTCTGTGACCTCCAAACCCATGGCTATTACCTTGTGGGTTTTTCTGGGCCCTTTGGGTGACCATGGGCCAGTCTTTCACAGCAACCAACCTCCACTTTTCACCTGTCCCAGTGGACAAGGTGAATTGTTCTTGTTTAGTTGCTAAGTTGTGTCCAACTCTTTGTAACCACAAAGACTGTAGCCTGCCAGGCTCCTCTATCCATGGGATTCTCCAGGCAAGAATACTGGAGTGGGTTGCCATGCCCTCCTCCAAGGGATCTTCCTGACCCAAGGGTCAAACCGGAGTCTCCTGCATTGGCAGGAAGATTCTTTACCACTGAGCCACCTGGGAAGTCCTGGGCAAGGTGACATGATTGATAAGTTAAAATGGATCTACCTTGTCTCATGTCTCCTTGATGGAGGGCTGGGGTGTGAATGGAGTAGGGGTAGAGATGATGGAGAAATCGCTTTGGAAGCCAGACCACGTGGGTGTGAAGTTTGGTTCCACTAATTACCTGTATATGACCTTGGAAATTTATCAACATTTCAACTCCCTGAGCCTCAGTTCCTTAGCTATAAAAATGGTGAAGACAATTCTGATCTCACAAGGATGTTGTCAGGATTTAGCAAGATACAGTATGCAAATCCATGATAGATGGTAACACCTGATAACTCATTTTATTAAGAATAGAGTGGCGCACAATAGGACAATTTTGATTTTGAGGGTAAGCTGCGAGTTCTGCAGAATTCTGTCAAGGCCAAAGGACAAATGAAGAGTCAGGGCTGAGAGATGGTTCTCAAATCTAAGTGGGGCAGATACTGAGCAGATTGAGCCATTTGAGGGGACTTTCCTAGCAGTCCAGTGGTTAAGACCTGGCACTTCCCCTGCAATCCTTGGTTAGGGAACTAAGATCCCCCATGTTGCACAGTGCGGTCAAAAAATAAAAATAAAAAAAAATTAAGCAGCCTGAGGAAGGGTGGGAAGCAGTTGTCAGATGAGGCTGGAAGGGAGACTGCAGGCTTTATTCACTGACCACAGACATCCTGGCCCCAAGGGTGACTGTGGTGGTCTTTTAGGGACCCTGGGGTAGTCAGATTGGAACACACTTCTGTGATTTAATTCACCTGCTGTATCTCTTCTCTGGCAGGCAGGGCAGCAAGTTCTAGGACAAACGAAAATCACTGCCCATTTAAAAAGCTACCCCAGCAGTGTTGAGGGCAGGGATTACATTAAAAAACAAAACAACAAAACCCTTTAATGATTCTTGTTTTCTAAATTAATTTATTTTTAATTGAAGGATAATTACTTTGCAATATTGTGTTGGTTTCTGTCATACATCAACATGAATCAGCCATAGGTATACATATGTACCCTACTACTTGAACCTTCCTCCCACCTCCCACCCCATCCCGCTGCTACTGCTGCTGCTGCTAAGTCACTTCAGTCGTGTCTGACTCTGTGCGACCCCATAGATGGGAGCCCACCAGGCTCCCCCGTCCCTGGGATTCTCCAGGCAAGAACACTGGAGTGGAGTGCCACTGTCATAAAAAAATCCACAAACAATAAATGCTGGAGAGGATGTGGAGAAAAGGAAACCCTAATTGTTTTTGAATACAGAGGTTTGCGATGGAGTTTCCATTGGGCTCATGATGAAGGTGTGACTTCTGTGTTGTGTTGGAGGTGGGGGCAGAAAGCCCTCTGGATTCCTCTTTGGGCACCAGTTCTACCCCAGAAAGCCTCCTCCACCATCTGACTGGCCCAAGTTCTTCCAACCCTGAGATGGTTTCATGTGTCACTCAGTTGTTCTCACTTCAGCCTTAATGAGTTTGAGTCTATGTCACTTTGACTAAAATGGCAGTTACTCATTAGCTCTTTTTGATTCTAAGGCTGAACTTCCACTTGACTCCTTGGTAGCATTGGCTTCAGCGGGTCCCAAGTTTCATGCTATAAAACTGTGATGGTTTTATTGACCAATTAACATAGGTTAATGATGATTGTTTTTATGAAAGTTGGCAGGTTACCCTCTGGACAGCAGGCTGAACAAAGTCATCTCAGTCTTAAACAGAGATCGTAAAATGTTAGAGGTGGAAGGGTCTCAGAAGTCATGTAGTCCAGCCCTCTCATTTAGCAGGGGAAAGAACTGAGGTCTGGAGGGGTTAAATCCTGGATTTAAAAGGCCAGCTGGATAGAGAGTCATGGAAGCAGCAGGAAGGGCAGGCTTTTATCTTACATGGTTTGATAAAGAGTCTCTGATCTCTTTCTTATAATCACAGAACTTAGGCCTTTCCAATGCAAAGATGATGCTGTGATTGTAAGGCTGATACTTTGAGGAACTGAGTATTTTATTTTATTATTATTTTTTGGTTGTTGCTTTTTTAAAAATTGAAGTGTAGTTGGTTTAGAGTGCTGCGTTAGTTTCAGATGTAGAGCAGAGTGATTTGGTTACACATATATTACATGCTGCTGCTGCTGTTTAGTCACTAAGCCATGTCAGACTCTTTTGCGACCCCATGGACTGTAGCCCACCAGCCTCCTCCGTTCGTGGGATTTCTCAGGCAAGAATACTGGAGTGGCTGCCATTTCCTTCTCCAAGGGCTCTTCCCAACCAAGGGACTGAACCCATGTCTCCTGCTTGGCAGGCAGATTCTTTACAATTAAGCCACCTGGGATGCCCATAAATATATAGGCATATATGTATATATATTCTTTTTTTCAGCTTTTTCTATTATCATTTATTACAATGTATTGAGGGCTTCCCTGGTGACTCAGCTGGTTAAGAATCCGCCTGCAATGCAGGAGACCTACGTTCAATCCCTGGGTTGGGAAAATCCCCTGGAGAAGGGAATGGCTACCCACTCCAGTATTCTGGCCTGGAGATATCCATGGACTGTATAGTATATATAATATATTGAATATATCAATAGTTTCCTGTGGAAGTTAGTTTCAATTTAAAGTTGTTTTTTTTTAATCTTCACTTTTAAATTACTAAAGTGATGTTTTATGTTTAAACTAGTAAAACCTCTGGAACTGGATGTTGTAAAGACTGAAGATGGAACATGGAACCACCTTGAGTAGGAAAACAGGTTTTCCAGATGAGGACAAGGTTGGCTAACTAAGCGTTTGAAGGCCATGGTGCCAGCTCTTAGCATCTCTGACACCAGAATCTTTTGTGTGTTTAGTCACTCAGTCATGTCCAACTCTTTGTGGCCCCATGGGCTGTAGCCCATGAGGCTCTTCTGTCCATGGGATTCTCCAGGTAAGAATACTGGAGTGTGTTGCCATTTCCTTCTCCAGGGGATCTTCCTGATCCAGGGATTGAAACTGAGTCTCCTGCGTTGCAGGCAGATTCTTTATTGCTGAGCCATCAGGGAAACCCTAAGAAAAGAAAGAATTATTTCCAAATCCCATTGAAGCTTCCTGGTTCACAAAGAGTCTGTAAAGACTGAAGATGGGACACGGGACCACCTTGAGTGGGACAGCAGGTTTTACAGATGAGGACAGGGTTGGCTAACTGAATGCTCCAAGGTCATGCTGCCAGCTCTTAGCATCTACTAGAATCTTTTGCAGACTCTGGTAAAGTCTGCTGTTCCTTCCTGGGCTCCGCTCACCTCTGTGGCAATTCCTCCTCTGCTAGGGAAAAATGACCATGGGAATCTGAGGTCCCCCAGTTCTCAGAAACAAAAAAAGAAACACGGGAGTACATTTCCATTAAACTGCATTTCAGCCAACTGCATCCTAAATACCTCCGGTTCCAGGCTCAGAGCCCCCAACTTCCAGCCATCCCCTGGCTCTGTCCTTACCTGGAAGCCTCACCAACCTCTTGGCTGGAGAACCCTGGTACTCCCCCTCTGCTCAGCAACCTCCCATTTCCAAAGGGAGTCGAGATGCTGATGGATTTCTTCTATCTTGCTGGATCCTGCTCAAGGTTGTCGATCTGAGACTCTTAATCATCCAGATGAGTTTGCAGCTGTTATTTCTCATCAGAAACACATCTTCAGCACTATCCATAAAGTGTTGGGTTCCACAGTGTGCTGGCGAGACAAGCATCTACCCCCAGGATGACAATAGAAAATTCAATCTGCTTCCTGGGTCCTCTTGTCAACCCTTGGGAGAGAGAGGAGAGGTGCAGAGAGCTGCCTGACTTTGTTGATAGATTCTTGTTTCCACCTGAAAGCTTGTCTGAAACCTCTTTCCTTCTTTCTTCCTCCTTCTCTCCTCCCCTCTCTCCCTTCTCTCTTCTTTCTTTCTTTCTTTTCCTTTCCATTTCTTCCCTTTAACACATTCACTGAGCACCTACTAAGTATGAGGTGTTATCTGGGGGGATGTTGTGGAGGAAGAGGATATGAAAGTTAATAGATTCTGGTCTCTCTTTGGGAAGAATTTGTAGAACTGAACTGCAGAGAGAAAGCAAAGCTGTGCATGGATGTAAGTGTGCAAAATGCCTTCACAGAATCCACAAAGTATCCCTGGAAGGTATACACAGAGTAGGGTGTTTCCCCATAGTATGGTGTTTCCTCCTCTAATGCAAGTGGAGGTCTGAGCACCTATCCAGCAGGTGTGGCATTTAGCCACCTCTCCAAGGACAGGCGCATTGAAGCTGAGCAGAATCAAAGGTGGCTTCTCCCTGGCTTCTCTGCATCTGGAAAAGGCCTTTTTAAAATAGTTGAAGTAGAGTTGATTTATAATGTTGTGTTAGCTTCTGGGGCACAGTAAAGGAATTCAGTTATATATTATTGTTCAGTTGCTAAGTCGTGTCCGACTCTATGCGATCCCATGGACTGCAGCATGCCAGGTTTCCCTGTCCTCTACTATCTCCTGGAGTTTGCTCAAATTCATGTCCATTGAGTTGGTGATGCCATCCAATCATCTCATCCTCTGCTGCCCCCTTCTCCTCTTGCCTTCAATTCACTGAAAGGACAGATGTTGAAGCTGAAGCTCCAATACTTTGACCATATGATGTGGAGAACCAACTCATTGGAAAAGACCCTGATGCAGTTATATACGTATATGTATACATATGTGTGTGTGTGTATATATATATATATGTATAATTCTTTTATATATACATATGTATAATCCTTATATATACATATTCTTTTTCAGATTTTTTCCATTAAGGATTATTACCAGATACTGAATATAGTTCCCTGTGCTATCCTGTAGGACCTTGCTGTTTAGTTTGTATATAGTAGTGTGTGTCTGCTAATCCCAAACTCCTAATTTATCCCTCCCAACCCCATTTTCCTTCTGGTAACCATAAGTTTGTTTTCTATGTCTGTGAGTCTGTTTCTACTTTGTAAATAAGTTCATTTAAATCTTTAAGATTTTACATACACGCGATATGATGCAATATTTGTCTTCGATTTACTTCATTTAGTATGGGAATCTCTAGGTCCATCCACATTGCTGCAAATGGCATTCAGTTCAGTTCAGTTCAGTCGCTCAGTTGTGTCCAACTCTTTGTGACCCCATGAACTGCAGCATGCCAGGCCTCCCTGTCCATCACCAACTCCCGGAGTCCACCCAAACCCATGTCCATTGAGTTGCTGATGCCATCCAACCATCTCATCCTGTCTCCCCATTCTCCTCCTGCCCTCAATCTTTCCCAGTATCAGGGTCTTTTCAAATGAGTCAGCTTTTTGCATCAGGTGGCCAAAGTATTGGAGTTTCAGCTTCAACATCAGTCCTTCCAATGAACACCCAGGACTGATCTCCTTTAGGATGGACTGGTTGGATCTCCTTGCAGTCCAAGGGACTCTCAAGAGTCTTCTCCAACACCACAGTTCAAAAGCATCAATTCTTCTGCGCTCAGCTTTCTTTATAGTCCAACTCTCACATCCATACATGACCACTGGAAAAACCATAGCCTTGACTGATGGACCTTTATTGACAAACTGATGTCTCTGCTTTTGAATATGCTGTCTAGGTTGGTCATAACTTTCCTTCCAAGGAGTAAGCGTCTTTTAATTTCATGGTTGCAATCACCATCTGCAGTGATTTTGGAGTCCAGAAAAATAAAGTTAGCCACTGTTTCCCCATCTACTTGCCATGGAGTGATGGGACCAGATGCCATGATCTTCGTTTTCTGAATGTTGAGCTTTAAGCCAACTTTTTCACTCTCCTCTTTCACTTTCATCAAGAGGCCCTTTAGTTCTTCTTCACTTTCTGCCATAAGGGTGGTGTCACCTGCATGTCTGAGGTTATTGAGATTTCCCCCAGAAATCTTAATTCCAGCTTGTGCTTCTTCCAGCCCAGCGTTTCTCATGATGTACTCTGCATATAAGTTAAATAAGCAGGGTGACAATATACAGCCTTGACGTACTCCTTTACCTATTTGAAACCAGTCTGTTGTTCCATGTCCAGTTCTAATTGTTGCTTCCTGACCTGCATACAGATTTCTCAAGAGGCAGGTCAAGTGGTCTGCTATTTCCATCTCTTTCAGAATTTTCCACAGTTTATTGTGATCCACACAGTCAAATGCTTTGGCATAGTCAATAAAGCAGAAATAGGTGTTTTTCTGGAACTCTCTTGCTTTTTCCATGATCCAGCAGATGTTGGGAATTTGATCTCTGGTTCCTCTGCCTTTTGTAAAACCAGCTTGAACATCTGGAAGTTCACAGTTCATGTATTGCTGAAGCCTGGCTTGGAGAATTTTGAGCATTACTTTACTAGCGTGTGAGATGAGTGCAATTGTGCGATAGTTTGAGCATTCTTTGGCATTGCCTTTCTTTGGGATTGGAATGAAAACTGACCTTTTCCAGTCCTGTGGCCACTGCTGAGTTTTCCAAATTTGGTGGCATATTGAGTGCAGCACTTTCACAGCATCATCTTTCAGGATTTGAAATAGCTCAACTGGAATGCCATCACCTCCACTAGCTTTGTTCATAGTGATGCTTCTTAAGGCCCACTTGACTTCACATTCCAGGATGTCTGGCTCTAGGTGAGTGATCACACCATAGTGATTATCTGGGTCATGAAGATCTTTTTTGCACAGTTCTTCTGTTTATTCTTGCCACCTCTTCTTAATATTTTCTGCTTCTATTAGGTTGCTACCATTTCTGTCCTTTATTAAGCCCATCTTTGCATGAAATGTTCCTTTGGTATCTCTAATTATTTCATCCTTTTTTATGGCTAAGTAATATTCCAGAAATGGTCTTTTCCTTCTCCCCCCTCTGAGGCATCAGCGAGATTCTGGAGCTGGCCCTATGGGTGCCTTTCCCCACCTTTCCAAGGCAGGCCTGGCTGCCCCTACCTGCCAGTAGCCTTCTGGGCCTTCATTCCCCTCAAATCACAGCAAACTGAAGTCTGCCTCAGTGCTTAAAATGCATGCAGACTCCTATATTCAGAAAGCCTAGAAAAGACAGTATTTGTTTTAAAAATAATTGCTTTAAAAATGTGAACCACATCAACAAGGAAGTTCAATTTTTAAAAAGGAAATGAAAATAGCCTCAGTCAGTTCAGTCACTCAGTCATGTCTGACTCTTTGCGACCCCATGGACTGCAGCACGTTAGGCATTGTCCATCACCAACTCCAAGAGCTTGCTCAAACTCATGTCCATTGAGTCTGTGATGCCATCAAACTATCTCATCCTCTGTCATCCCCTTCTCCTCCTGCCTTCAATCTTTCCCAGCATCAGGGTCTTTTCCAAGGAGTCAGTTCTTTGCATCAAGTGGCCAAAGTATTGGAGTTTCAGCTAGAGCATCAGTCCTTCTAATGAATATTCAGGACTGATTTCCAAAGCAACATCAACATATAGAATTTCTAGAGAGAAATAGCACCATTTGGAAGGATTTGGGAAGCAGGCTTCCTAGGTGGCACAGTGATAAAGAATCCACCTGCCAATGAAGGAGATGTGGATTCGATCCCTGAGTTGGGAAGATCTCCTGGAGAAGGAAATGGCAACCCACTCCAGTATTCTTGCCTAGAGAATCTCCATGGACAGAAGAGCCTGGTGGGCCATAGTTCATGGGGTCAAAAAGAGTCAGACAGGACTGAATAACTAAGGATGCACACTTCCATCCGTGCATCAGTCTGGGAGGGTTTCCTGGAGGAAGCGGGCTTTCAGGACTGAAAGAGCAGGCTCGGGCTGGAAGACTGGGTGCTCATTCACTTCACTGGGATTTCTGGAGGGCAGAGACCACGCACTTGGTACCGCTTCCTGTGGTGGGAGGCCCGGCACAGCCGTGAAAGAGCCATGAATGAAATGTGCAAGTGACAGGTGAAGGCTGGACAGGACAGTAGAGGAAGCTGAGAAAGAGGGTGAATGAAAGGGGCTGAGAAGAGGGGCTGGGGTAGAGCCAGACTTTGTGTGCACCTTACTGAGGGCTTTGAGGCAGAGCATGCTGTCACACGGGAAGCCGGTTCCAGGCTGCTGAGGAATTTAACAGCCTACCAGGGCTTTGGGCGAGGGTAATGAGAACAATGGGCCCCAGGAGTCCAGGAGTCTAACAGTGGCTCTGATTATAGCATCCCCATGACCTTGGGCAGGGAACCTCACCTCTCCCATCTTGCTCATCACCACATCATTGTGGATGGCCGCTGTGTTCACCTCCTCCTTTTTTGTTGTCGGGTACCCTGGAAACCCAAGGTAGATTTTCTCCTTGGTCATGAGGCCAGATCAGAGCTGAGCCTATGGTTTCAGCCTGGGAGGAGAGGCCACAGCTGAGGGAGGAGAGGGAAAGAATGTAGACTGAGGTCCCAGCACTGGGACAACTGAGACAGAGGCCAGAAGCTACCAAGTTTGGCAACTGATTTATTATTGAGGAGTCAAGACAAAAATAAAGGGAAATAACAATAGTAGCCACTTATTGGGTGCTTAATTAATATATATTACCTATCACATCCTAGTGGGTATTATAATTATTCCATTTTACAGATGGGAAAGTTGAGGTTTAGGGAGGTAAAATGATTGCCCGGGGTTAACACTGTTAATAAGTGGTGTGCAGATGTTTGCTCAGTCATGTCCGATTCTTTGCAACCCCATGGACTGTAGCCTGTCAGGCTCTTCTGTCCATGGGATTCTCCAGGCAAGAATACTGGAGTGGGTTGCCATTTCCTCCTCCAGGGGATCTTCCCAACCCAGGTATCGAACCCACATCACCTGCATCTCCCGCATTGGCAGAGCTATTCTTTACTGCTGAGCCACCTGGGAAGCCCTTAATAAGTGGCAGAGCTGGAATTTTAAAACTTGATTTTTCAAATCCTATCAGAGCTCTTAGGCACTGCTTTAACCTGCCTTCTTTAAGTCGATTCACTTATGAGGCTTCATCTCTGTTTTTAGACAGTATCATGTCATGGTTCCTCATGAGGGGCAGGCTGAGGGGGCATCGTGGCCCTTAGGGTTCAGGCCCTGGCATCAAGGATCCTGTGCACAGCAGGCTGGGCAGGCAGGGCCATCAGGAAGGAGAGCTTGGGATCTGACGTCAGAAGAGGGTACAGAGGAGGAGGCCCTCTCATTTGTAAAGTGCTTTCCAGCTTTTGCTTTAATTGATTCTCATGACAGCTCTGGGAGTTAGGCATGGAGCTTTTCTTCAATTCCCATTTTCTAGCTGAAGAACCTGAGGCCTGGAGAGGTGAAAACAATTGACCAGGGTCATCCAGCTGGTGAATGGCAGATGGCAGATCCTGGTTCTCTCTTGCCTGAGCAGTGCTCTTTGTTGGGGTTCAACATGGCGTCTCCAGAGGATGTTCACTTTGCTGGAGGGTTAAAGAGTCCGGGAGCAGAGCAAGCATGGCCGAGGTCCTAAAAGCTGAACTGGGAGAGGTTTTGAGGCACATGACCTTATCCTCAAAGCCCCAAGCTGGGCAGAGGCCTGGGGACTCAGGGTCTATCTGGGACCGGCATAGCCTGATGCCCAGGGCTAGAAGACAATGCCAGTGGTACAGGATCCAGAAAGGAAGGAGTCACCCCAAATAGAGCCCCCTGTGGGATCCTGTCCCCAGGATCTCAAGAGTAAAGAAAAGGCAGGGTAGCCTTCGCAGGTTTGGGGCTCTCTGCTATCTCTGACCTTGGGTATTAGGAGCCCCTTGATCAACACAGGCTGTTCGAAGAGTAATGTTGATGGGCAGGTTGCCCTGCCCTGGACCGCAGTGGAAGGAATATGTGCTTTGGAGACGGACAGCTTGGGGGTCAAACCCCAACACTGCCCCTTTGTGGATGGGTGATTTTGTGTCTTAGTTGCCCTTTCCATAAAATGCGGTAACAGTTTCTTTACTGCCATAAAATATGAATGAGCGAATACATATTCATGATATTAGATGAATTCATTCATTTTATGAGCCTTCTACGTGCCAATGCTGGGCTAGGGGCTGTGGATAGTTCTGCGATCCACATAGACAAGAGCCCAGCCTGACAGCGTGGGTCCCCATGAGTACCACTTTCCTCTTCTCATCTGTAAAGGTAGCGGAGAGTTCTCCTCTAGAGCAGGGCGCCCTCCCAGCAGCCAGGGAGGAGGAGGCGGATGGGAGGAGGAGCAGATCCTGGGGCTGGGGATGGAGTGGAGGGGACAGCTCTGTGGTCCTCCTTATCTGACTGCCCTTGCCCCAGAAACCCGGAGAGCTTGACAACGATGATCTCACTAGTGTTCAAAGCTTCCCAGGGGAGACCGAAGGCAGAGCAGAAAGCACTGGAGTGTGCTTGTGTTGACAGCTGAAGGATCAGAGTGGCTGGCTGGGGATCACAGGCTGTGGGGGTGGCACGGCATTGCAGAGTCTGAAGGTTTTTGCCTGTGGCCATCAGGCCAAGTTCACAGACTGTAGACACTCAAATGAGGCTCCCTTTCCTAATCAACAGCCTGCACTATGGGCCAGATGCTTTTCTAGGTGGCTTACCCTCCTGGTGCTCCCAAGCCTGGGAATGGGGATTATTGTTCCCATTTTCCAGATTAGGAAATTGAGGCACACGGGAGTCAAGTGGCCACAAAGCATCATCGCAATAGTCCAGATTCAGGTTCACCTCTCCGTGTTTAACACACGCACACACGCACTAAGCAGTGACTGGAGACTTGCTCTCTACGCTGGCTAACACAGTGGACTGGGAGGACCCCACTTGACCTCCATCCAGTGTCTGTCCACCTGGAGCAGACAGCGGGGACAGAGGTGGGGAGTCAGACCGCAGGTTCCCCAACAGTGCAGGACACAGGAGGTGAAGGAGGACACGGGGCGGCTTTGCTCACCACCCTCATTCCGGTGGTCTGCCTCTTGACCAGACATCTCAGGACTCCTTTGGATGCATTTTCTTCTCGTGTTTAGCTTCATTCCGCCCTCCCGCCCCCACCTTCCTGATTCATCCTTTACTCTCTTTTCCTTCTCCCTTTTCCCCTGCTTTCTCTCAACTTCCTCGCCCCTTCTCTGTCCCTCTTTTTCTCTCGCTTTTTCTACTCTTTGTCTCTTTATCTCCTTCCCCCCTTTTCTGTTTGTTCTTCTTCCCCGGGTGCCCCCTCCCCACACACTCCTCCTCCAGCCCCCTCCCCGCCTCGCCTGCATCTGCGCCTGCAGCTCCCTCCGCCCTCGGCCCCGCCCTCCTCTCGCCCAGCCTCCCCCCTTCCCTCTCTGCGCTCGCTCTCTGTGATTTATTACTCGCCCTGCTGCTTCTGACAAACTATTTGTAGGAAAATGAGATTTGGTCCGCGCTGGATGGCTCCTCTGGGAGGCAGGCGTGGGGGTCGGGTTCGGAGCCCCCGTGCGGGCCCCCCCACCAGAGCCCACGGCGCTTACGGAGCTCTTTAAGATAAATGAGCAAAATTAAGAGACTCACTGGGGGAAGAAAACACTGGATGGCAGCGAGCGAGAGCGGATGGTACATGGTTTCCGCCCAGAGATTCATCCACGTGCACCCCACTGGGGCCTCCCCCATCTGCCGCAGACTCCAGGAACTCTCTTCCCCAAGAAGAACTTCCAGACCCCGGGGCGCCTTTCTTCCTCCCCCCTGGATGTGGTCGTTGAAAAGGGCAGAGACCTTTCTAGAAGGACGTAAGCAACAGATGGGGCTGGAGGAGCAGGTCTCTGGGGGTGCTCAGGAAGAAACCAGACAGAGGCGAAGAGGTGGGGAGGGGACCGAAGAGCAGGTGGATGTCCGAAGGGCTGGAGTTAGGCTGTGAAATCAGCTGTGGTGGGTGGGTGGGTGCTCATGGACCACCCACATCTGACGGCCAGGTTACTTCAGCCATACCCAGATTCCATGGAAGCTCAACCAGTTTCTTATCTTGATCACAGGCATAACTCAGGACAGGACACAGAGGCAGTGGAAGCCCTTGACTGAAGCAAGCCCCCAGGCCTCACCTCCAAGGCAGGGGTTTAACACTTCTGGTTGTCTGGGCAGCAAACTGTAAGCTCCCTGAGAGCAGGTGGGAGATCTTGGGTTTTCTTGTGGTACCTTAGGGCTGCAGCAGCAGCAGCAGCAGCAGGGCTGCAAGGGCTTCCCTGGTGGCTCAGAGGTTAGAGTCTGCCTGCAATGCAGGAGACCTGGGTTCGATCCCTGGGTTGGGAAGATCCCCTGGAGAAGGAAATGGCAAAATGCTAAAGCTCAGTGGTTAAAAAAAAAAAAAAGAAAAAATATCTGCCTGCCAATGCAGAAGACACGGGAGACACAGGTTCAATCCCTGGGTGGGTAATGAACTCTGAAGGAAGGCATGGCAACCCACTCCAGTATTATTGCCTGGAGAATCCCATGGTTGGAGGAGCCTGGTGGGCTACAGTCCACAGAGCTGCAAAGAGTCGGACATGACTGAGCGACTTCACTCACTCATTCACTCAGGGCTGCAAGGAGATCAAAGCAGTCAGTCCTAAAGGAAATCAACCCTGAATATTCAATAGAAGGGCTGATGCTAAAGCTGAAGCTCCAATCCTTTGGCCACCTGATGTGAAGAGAGGATTCAGTGGAAAACACCCTGATGCTGGGAAAGATTGAAGGCAAAGGGAGAAGAGGGCAGGAGAGGATGAGATGATTAGACCGCATCACCAACCAATGGACATAATTTGAGCAAACTCAGGGAGACAGTGGAGGACAGAGCAGCCTGGCTGCTACAGTCCATGGGGTCGCTGAGTTGGACACAACTTAGCCACTGTAGGCCCTAAATACTATTTGTGGACACAGTGATTGCACCAACACAAGACTGTCTTTCAAACTCAGGGCTTCATTTTCAACTCCCATGGGATGTGCCCTGGAGCCAGTTTTTCAGGACGTGTTTTTCCTTATTTTAAAAACAATACATTTTAATGGATGCAGTATCTTCTCTTATCTCTGGGAGAGCAGTAATTATTCTGTAACTCTGTTTTGTATTTATCTGTTTTTTTTTTCTGTTTATGAAGTCTTAATTTCCCTTTTAGTAAACAAGAAAGAATTCTTTCTCAAAAATTAAAAGTTGAAATGTAGAAGTTGAAATAAATTAAGTAGGAGGGCTGAAAGATAATGTGAAAAAACCCCAGTACATTTATTGTTCTGTCAAATGTGAAGAAAATAGAGATAAGCTTGGACAAGAAAAGAAAACTCACCTACCAGTTCTTTAGTTTGGTGTCTGTCTGAGTTTGAAAAGAAAAAGGGTCATATTGTACATATTTTTGATATGCTTTACAATGTTATATTGTGCATCCCTTTTTATGATATTCACTATTCCTCTAAATGGAAACAGTTTATCAATTGTATGTTTGTATGTTCCATGTATGGCTTCTTTATTAAGAACAAGGCACATGTTTTTTTCATTTTGATTATTTCCAAATTTTCACTGTTATAAAGCGATGCCAATCTTAGTATGGTGCAGATTATACTATTTTTTTTTGTCATAGTCAGTGATAAAAGTGGTAATCTCTGCTCCTTCCTGGTTTTATAAGAATAAGACATGACATATTTAAAAGTTAACAACTCCAGGAGTTCTGATCTGACAGCCCACTGTGGATCAGTTCTTCTAGAACTTTTCAAGGTTTCAAAGACCACCTGAATCTACCCACCAGGACAATTTGAGAATGTTCTGCCAGCAAGAGAGGTAGATTAGGCTTTAGCTGTTATAAGAACCAACAAAGATACAGTATTTGAAGAAAAGGATTATTCAGCTTGAATCCTTGTAAAGTGAAATAAAAGTGAAGTCGCTCAGTCGTGTCCGACTCTTTGCGACCCCATGGATTGTAGCCTATCAGGCTCCTCCGTCCATGGGATTTTCCAGGCAAGAGTGCTGGAGTGGATTGCCACCAGGGGATCTTCCCGACCCAGGAATCGAACTCAGGTCTCTTGCATTGCAGGCAGACGCTTTACCGTCTGAGCCACCAAGGAAGTCCTTGAATCCTTGTAAGAAGTCTGCAAATAAAACGTGAACCAAATTAATTATATACTTTTGAAATCTACTAATTTCAAAGTGTCCTAAAATGTAACACTTGAAAATGGTGGCATCACCCTAAGAGTCTAGTGGGTCTAGTATCATATGAGTGGAAAAGAAAGGGATTTGAAGTGTAAAGATGTTGGGGAAAAATTTGAAATTCACTGGACTTTGCTGGTGGCTCAGTGGTAAAGAATCTGCCTGCCATTGCAGGAGACAGGGGTTTATGGTTTTTCCAGTGGTCATGTATGGATGTGAGAGTTGGACTGTGAAGAAAGCTGAGGGCTGAAGAATTGATGCTTTTGAACTGTGGTGTTGGAGAAGACTCTTGAGAGTTCCCTGGACTGCAAGGAGATCCAACAAGTCCATTCTGAAGGAGATCAGCCCTGAGATTTCTTTGGAAGGAATGATGCTAAAGCTGAAACTCCAGTACTTTGGCCACCTCATGTGAAGAGTTGACTCATTGGAAAAGACTCTGATGCTGGGAGGGATTGGGGGCAGGAGGAGAAGGGGATGACAGAGGATGAGATGGCTGGATTGCATCACTGACTCGATGGACGTGAGTCTGAGTGAACTCCGGGAGTTGGTGATGGACAGGGAGGCCTGGTGTGCTGTGATTCATGGGGTCACAAAGAGTCGGACACGACTGAGCGACTGAACTGAACTGAACTGGGGAAGATTTCACGTGCCATAGGGCAACTAAGCCCATGCAAGATACAACTATTGAGCCTGTGCTCTAGAGCCCGTGCTCCATCGACGAGAGAACACACCACAAAGAGAAACCTGCACACTGCAATGCGAGAGTAGCCCCCTCTCTCCAAAACTAGACAAAAGCCTGCGAAACAAAAAAAAGACCTAGTGCAGCCAGCAAGAAAATAAATAAAATTTTATTTAAAATAAAATAAGTACATTTTTATTTAAAATAAAATAAGTACACTTTTATTAAAAAAACAAACAAACTTTGGAATTCAGTGACCAACACAGGTAACCCAAGTTACTGGGCACTTTTGAGGTGAAGGTCGTCTCCCTTCCTTGGAGAGTAAGGTGTCCATCTTTATGTCTCTCTGTCAGCCTGGAGTTTGCAGGTCTCAAGAACGCTGATAGCTGAGGCCAAACAATCTGATCATTTGCTCCTTGAGTTTGTGCTGTCCTCAGCATTTTAATTATAAACAAATACACTGATTTCTATGGATGCAACATTTCAATCTACTTCTTGGGGCCCTTAAGGACACCTTACATCACTTGTTACAAACTTCAGTTTCCTGAGTGGGAGGAACAGTAATGACAGGAGAGGAGAGTCCATGAACTATTTTCAATATTTGAAAAAGTATGTGGATTACCTACCATAAATCATCATGGGGTAGTACAATGTCAATTTCTTTGCTTTAAATTAATTTCTACCAACTTATGATATTTCTTTTTAAAATTTATTTATTTTTGGCTAAAAATAAATATGGGTCTTCCTTTTGCTCCAGGGGTTTCTCTAGTTGTGGTGAGCAGGGGCTACTCTGTTGCAGTGCAAGGGCTTTTCATTACGATGGCTTCTCTTGTTGGAGAGACAGGCTCTAGGGTGCTCAGGCTTCAGTAGTTGCAGTGTGTAGGCTCAATGGTTTTGGGGTATGGGCTTAGCTGCTCTGTGGCATGCAGGATCCTCCTGAACCATTGATTAAACCGGTGTCCCCTGAATTGGCAGGCAGATTCTTAACCACTGGACCACCAGGGAAGCCCTATGATACCTCTACTTATTATCTCAAATGGATTGCTCTGATTAACATTTTTCTAGGTCTTTGATTAATATATGGAAGGAAGAGCCAATTGTTTAATAAACTCAATCGTTTTTTTCTAATCACGTAGGAGTTCATGGTGGGTAGTAAAGGGGGTCTCTGATGAAAAGAGCTTGAGAGGCAGAGTAGAATATTATCCATGGCTCTCTCACTACTGTGCTGCTGCCATTGAGACAAAACCTGCCCAAATAAGTGTGTGCGTGCTCAGTTGTGGCCAACTGTTTGCGACCCCGTGGACTGTAGCCCACCAGATTCCTCCATCTATGAATTTTCCAGGCAAGGATACTGGAGTGGGTGGCCATGCCTTCCTTTAGAGTTTATTACCCACCCAGGGATTGAACCTGCATCTTCCGTGTTTTCTGCATTGGCGGGCAGATATTTTTTCCTTTCTTTCTTTTTTTTTTTTTAACCACTGATCCACTAGGGAAGCCCAAATGAGAGGACTCTCTTGACCTTGCAGTTGACAGCATGGTGGGGATTTCCTAGGAAAATCCATTCAAATCTCTTTCTCCCTCAGATCATGAAAGAGAGAAGTGACATCTATTGCGGGTGGGTGGGTGGGGCAGAAGGCATCCATAATGACTGGGGAAGAGGCATGAATATGACAAAAATAGGGATCTCAGCCAAAAAAGATGATTCATGACTGACTCAATCTGGAGGCCCCTCACTTCATTTTATTAGTAAGAAAAGATGCGGTGGAGGATGTGGCGGGGGAGTGGGGGGGAGAAAAGAAATTAAAACACTGTGATCCCTTTAATATGGTCCAAGATTTACTCTGCATAATCCAGCCATATTTTTGATAGGAAATTCACGGCTCCTCTGTTCCCAGTAACAGAACGGTGATCTTTATGGGGCCGGCGTGAGGAAGCTGGCGGGTACAGCCCCCGTCACATTAAACTGTCTCAGTGAAGAGGCAATTTGTTTGATATTAAGAGTTATAAAAATATCAGCACAGAGCAGTTATGCCGGGGATATTGCACAAGCCAATCTGAATTTTAATGTAGTGTGAGCAATAAGCACCGTATTTCCTGTGCCCACGCCACACTCCCTCTCTGCAAATATTTGAAGAGAAAAAATAGAGGTTTGGAGTGTCTTGCTCTTTTCCACTTGAGCCTCGTGCGGACTCATCCTGCACCAGATGAGTGGGAGCTGGCAACGGGTTTTTGAGGTACCTAGGAGCCAGCAGCATCCTCGAAATTGTTAGCAGAGAGAATTAGGAACATGGCCACATGGACTGACTTCCTCCATCCCTGTTCACGCCCCTCACTCAAGCATGCATCTCATCCCAGTGCCTCCCAGGGCTCAGCCCCCTCTGCCCACTAGCCTCTTAGGATTGTCATCCCAAGTATGCTTTATTTTTCTTAATTCAATGGAATGCCAGTTCCCAAGCATCCCGCCTCCCTTAGTCGTCTAAATCCACCCTAAAATGTCCTTCTTATCTTCTCACCACGCCCTGGTCCCATCCCCAGTTCGTCTAGCTCCGTGACCTATAGGTACAAACTGTGACCTCTCCTCTCTGTCTCCTTCTATCCGTCTTCTCATTATTTCCATTTACTGTCATTCCTCTTCCTTCACCTCCCAGTCACCTCTTCCCTGCCTCTTCTCCCATAAATATCCATTCAGCCTTACAGATAGATCTTTCTGAAACATGCTAACCAATTAATTTCACTTCCACAGGGCGCCTACTTCACATTAGGCACTGGGCTGAAGGAGACACAAACATGAATAAGACTGTTGGTCTCTGCTTTTCAGGGATGCACCGTGTGGTTGGGGGAGAGGTGGGAGTGTGGAGTGGGGTGGTGATGCTAGATAAGCACTCTGGTCATTTTCTTTTTTTAAATTAATTTTTAATTGGAGTATAGTTGATTTACAGTGTTGTGTTAGTAAATCAGTCATTGATCGTTTCTAGATTGTGGGTGCTCAATCATGTCCAGCTCTTTGAGACCCCATGAACTGTAGTCCACCAGGCTCCTCTGTCCATGGACTTGTCCAGAAAAGAATACTGGAGTGGGTTGCCATTTCCTCCTCCAAGTGATCTTCCCGACCCCGGGATCAAACCCATGTTTCCTGCATCTCCTGCGTTGGCAGGCGGGTTCTTTACCACTGCACCATCTGGGAAGTCATACATATACTTATATATTTTCTTCTAAACTCCATTCCCATACAGGTCATTAAAGAACACTGAATAAAGTTCCCTGCAATACAGTAGGTTCTTATTTGTTAACTTTTATATTGATATAGTCCCCGGTGGCTCAGTGGTAAAAGAATATGCCTGCCAATACAGGAGGTGCATGTTAGATACCTGGGTCAAGAGGATCCTCTGGAGAAGGAAATGGCAACCCACTCCAGTATTCTTGCCTGGGAAATCCTATAGACAGAGGAGCCTGGCAGGCTACAATCCATGGGGTTGCAAAGAGTCAGCCACAATTCAGTGACTAAGCAACAACATATTAATATAGAGTAGTGTGCATATGTCAATCCCAATCTCCCAATTTATCCCTCACCGCCTTCTCCCTTGGTAACCATAAATTTGTTTTCTATATCTGTGACTCTATTTCTGTTTTGTAAATAGGTTACTTTGTATCATTTTATTTTTTTAGATTCTGCATATAAGCGATACCATATGATATTTGTCTTTCTCTGTCTGACTGACATCGTTCAGTATGACAATCTCATTCAAAGCAGAATGAGATAAGAAACCCGAGAGAGATCCACACAAAGGCAGCCGAGGACCTAAGAAGAGTCGGTCAAGCAACTAGTCCTCCAGAAGGGGCGGGGGGCGGTGACACAGGTGGCATTTGGAGAATTATATTTCAGACAGAGCAAAGGAAGGCTTGGTGGGAGGGATTCTTGGGGAAATTTTAAGAAAGATCTAGCCACCTAGTTTGGCTGAAGAGGCTCAGAGAAGTTCAAGGGTATGTCCAAGCTAATGAGAAGTAGACTCTGATCTAGTTCCCAGGGTTGTCTGATTCCCAATTCAGAACACTTTTCAATGAACAAAAACAGGGATTCTCAAAGTATGATCTGGAGCCCCTGGATTCCCTGAGACCCTCTCAGAGGGCCTGTGAGGTCAAGGCTACTTCAAAATCATTAGCACCTGCCTTGCTCACTTGCTCACAAATGTACAATGGGTTTTCTTTTCTTCTTAATTAATTTATTAAAAAATTTTTATTGTAGTAGAAGTCACATAATACAAAACATGCTATTTTAACCATATTCAACTACACAGTTCAGTGGCACAACGTACATTCATATTGTTGTGCAACTCTAAAGCATGTATCTCCCAAGTTTTTCACCTTCCTAAACTGAAACTTCGTCCCCATTGAACACTAAGTTCCCATTCTCCACTCCTCTCCTCCCCAGTCCCCGGATCCTGACATCCACCAATGTACTTTCTGACTCTGTGAATTTGACTATTCCAGGTACCTCATATAAGTGGAATCAAACAGTATCTGTCTGCACCTAATGTATATTGGGGGCTTCCCTGGTGGCTCAATGGTAAAGAACCTGCCTGCCAGTGCAGGAGACGCAGGCTCAGTCCCTGGATCAGGAAGATCCCTGGAGAAGGAAATGGCAACCCACTTCAGTATTCTTGCCTTGGAGATCCCATGGACAGAGAAGCCTGGTGGGCGACAGTCCATGGGGCTGCAAGAGTCAGACACAACTTAGTGACTAAACAGCAGCAACAACAATGTATACTGGGATACATTTTTAAGGTTAACTTAATATAGGTATGCCCTGCACACAGATTTGTACAGTGGATCTTCTATAGTACATTTGGAAGATCTGAAGAGCTCAGGGGGCCAACATTTTCCAAACAACCAAGACATAATGTTACAAATCACGCTTGGGAGAAACACCCACTCAAGGTGCAAATGAGCTCAATTGCATCTAAAAGTAAGAGGATACAGAAACCTTGTGGATAGGGTTTCAGATTCCATGTCACAAATAACCTTTAAGAAACTACCATTTGTTGAATTGTGAGGTTGTGTCAAAGAAGAATGCCCTCAGTTATCTGAGAAGGAGATTAATATTAACTCTCCCCCCTTTCAACTACATATGTGTGTGAAGCCAGAGTTTATTCAATACTCTTCAGTCAAAACAACATATGGCAACACTGAATGTCATAGCAGTTGTGAGAAGCCAGCGTCTTCTATTAAGTCAGACCTAAAGAGATGAGCAAACATGGATAATAATGATCTTTGGCTCACTCAGTTTGGCTCACTCACTCACACATTTTTCATAAAAATATATTATCTGTATTAGCATGAATGAGTTTATTACTACTTTTAAATGAATTTAAAAATATATATATTTTACATGTGCCACTTTTGATTTATAAGATGACTGTTGATACCTCTAACCTACATAAACAATGCTCTTGGGCTGATAACTTTTTAGAATGTAAAAAGATCCTGAGATCAAACTTTGGAGAACTGTGGGAACAGAGCATATCTCTAAAAGCTTATTAGTTGCAGGTTTGATTGAGTTTGGCTTAGAAATAATGAGCCCACTCCTCGTCTCCCCCTCCCCACACCTCACTCATCTCTTGCTCTCATACTGCCCCCATCATTCACTGCAGCCATATCCTTGAACCCCTCCCCTCCGTCTGGAAGTTTCCTTCCTCTCCTTCCACCCGATTTCCCTTTCGCAGCACCTCCTTCACTTTCCGCAGATGCCGGCTCCAAGCTACTCACATTCCTCAAGCAGGCCTCCCTTTCTCCATCGACTCTTATCTCCATCACCTCCAACTCCCTCTCTAATGTCTCCTCATTCTTTAGCAGAGAAGCTCCCTGTTCCTTCTAGGCTTTATCGAAGCCATACGTGCTCTTCATCTTTTTTCCTCACCAGCTTCTTTTCAAAAGGCTTTATTTGCTGCTGTAAGAAATGTCGGGACCTATGCTAAGAATCAAGCTTTTTCTTTTTGGAGTCATGCGACACACTTCCGGATCCTCCCAACCCAGCCTCCAGCCAAGGAGGATGATGTCCCAGGTACAGTGGACTGACCCTGGACTTGGAGGCAGAGCCCAGCTTTGCCATATATTAACGAGGACGCTTAATAGCAACCAAATCACTCCACTGCTCTGAACTTTAGGTCCTACTTTCTTAAAGTGAGTGTAATAATACCTTGAAGTATTTTTTTATGAAAATTACATCAGAGTATGTGGCAGAGAGTCAGTCCTTATGAAGATCTGCCCCTATTATCAGAGAAAAACATGACAGCAATCAAGAAACGTGGCTTTTACAAACGAGTTAATTATTTGTCTTGATAATTATAAATTAAAGTAAGCTATAACCTACATCCAGCTTCCCTGTTGGCTCAGTGGTAAAGAATCTGCCTGCGACCCCATCAAAAAATGGGCCAAAGAACTAAACAGACATTTCTCCAAAGAAGACATACAGATGGCTAACAAACACATGAAAAGATGCTCAACATCACTCATTATCAGAGAAATGCAAATCAAAGCCACAATGAGGTACCATCTCACCCCGGTCAGAATGGCTGCTATCAAAAAGTCTACAAGCAATAAATGCTGGAGAGGGTGTGGAGAAAAGGGAACCCTCTTACACTGTTGGTGGGAATACACACTAGTACAGCCACTATGGAGAACAGTGTGGAGATTCCTTAAAAAACTGGAAATAGAACTGCCATACGACCCAGCAATCCCACTGCTGGGCATACACACCGAGGAAACCAGAATCGAAAGAGACACGTGTACCCCAATGTTCATCACAGCACTGTTTACAATAGCCAGGATATGGAAGCAACCTAGATGTCCATCAGCAGATGAATGGATAAGAAAGCTGTGGTACATATACACAGTGGAATATTACTCAGCTATTTAAAAGAATGCATTTGAATCAGTTCTAATGAGGTAGATGAAACTGGAGCCTGTTACACAGAGTGAAGTAAGTCAGAAAGAAAAACACCAATACATATATATGGAATTTAGAAAGATGGTAACAATGACCCTATATGCGAGACAGCAAAAGAGACACAGATGTAAAGAAGAGACTTTTGGACTCTGTGGGAGAAGGTGAGGGTGGGATGATTTGAGAGATGGCATTGAAACATGCTATCTTATTAGCATTGAAACATGCTAATATTTCACATATTACCATATGTGAAATAGATTGTTAGTCCAGGTTCGATGCATGAGACGTGAGAGGGCCCCTGAGGGATGAGATGGGGAGGGATGTGGGAGGGGGGGTTCAGGATGGGGGACACATGTACACCCATGGCTGATTTATGTCAATGTATGGCAAAAACCACTACAATATTGTAAAGTGTTTAGCCTTCAATTAAAATAAATCAATTAATTTACAAAAAAAAAAAAAAAAAGAATCTGCCTGCCAATGCAGGAGACTTGGGTTCAATCCCTGGGTCAGGAAGATCCCCTGGAGAAGGAAATGGCAACCCACTCCAGTATTCTTGCCTGGGAAATCCCTGGAGAGAGGAGCCTGACGGTCAACAGTCCATGGGGTTGCAAAAGAGTCAGACATGACTTAGTGACTAAACAACAAATAACCTAGATTGTTAGTTCTCAAACCTTCACAGACAGCAGAATCACTTGGGCAGCTTGGATATAGGGAGTCCCCCCAGAAATCCAGATTTGGTAGTTTATGGGTGGGGTCCACATGCATATATTTTAAATGAATTTTAATGTACATCAAACACTGGACAAGATATTTCCTAAATTGTTCTGAGTCTCACATTTTCTCACTATTTTATGGGACTTTCCAATTCTTAAAAATCTGCCCAATTTGTAATTAAAAATATTGAATGTGTTTTCATATGCCTCATATTTACTGGTTAAAGGGCTGACAGTATTTCATCAAGTTCTCGTAACCAACACTCTCCCACCCCCACCACATCCCCCTTTAACAAAGCAAGGTATTCAGGGAAGCCAGGGCAACTTGGGTGCTATTTGATGTTGCTGAACCTTTATTTCTTCTCTTTAAAGCAAGGATAGCCATATCTCATGAGGATATTATGAGAATTATGCAGACTAATGGAGGCCCTGTATAATGTGCCATCCAAATGCCACTTCTGATTATTTCCTTCTGTGCAAAACTTGTTGGCCCACTGATGAAACAGAGGAATTAGAATCACCAGTCTCCAAGGCATCCACTGTTTTTGAACCACTCTGAACTACCTATGACTCCAAGCACTGTGATGGCTTAGGATGGGCTGGGGGATTGGGATCTAGGGGCTGACTTCCTGCCACATCTTTCCTCTCCCAACCAACCCCCTTCAAGCAGTGTCTGACCAAGCACTGTCTGTACTCAAATGTGCTCAATGCTTGGGAAGCCCTGGTGTTTTGTTTTTCTTCTCCCTACTTCACTCTTTGGACTTGTTTGACGTACCTTGACTTGGAGGATACTTTATGTAATCTGAATGCTCCTTCACTTCACTGCCTGCGGGTGCAATGAGGTCACAGTGATCTGTGGGCCTGGTTCCTGGTACTGGAGAGTTCACTTCTGGGAACTTGAGTCCATCCTTCCCCCACCCCTCCTCCCTCACCCTCCCATGGCTCCTCCCATCCATCTCAGGCAGTGCCTGGGGTGTCATGGTGCTCTCGTGAATCTCTTTGCTCTCCTCCTCTGCTGATGCCACTTGCTTCTTGGCTGTGCTCCCATCGTCACTCTGCTCAGGTGATCTGTTGAAGGCAGCCATCTCCACTTGCTCTGGATGGCTATATGCTGAGCATCTGCAAAATGGGAGAAGAAGAGGTTCCTCTCTTGCTACATGACTTCCTTATAAGGGATCAGCACAGACTTGTTTGAACCCTAAGACTTTGCAGCTCATTTAACTGTGCATACATGCTCAGTCACATCCCACTGTTTGTGACCCCATAGACTGTAATCCACCAGGCTCCTCTGTCCATGGAATTTTCCAGGCAAGAACATGGGAGTGGGTTGCCATTTCTCGCTCCAGGGTATCTTCTCGACCCAGGGGTCAAACCTGCCTCTCCTGCATTGGCAGGTGGGTTCTTTACCACTGAACCACCTGGGAAGGCATAGACACAGCCTTTTTTTCTGCAGAAGAGCATCCTGGCCACCAGCAGGGCTGGACTGACTGAGCACACATAGTGGTGGCCTCACACTGTGCAGAGCCGTTCTATCTGCTGCTCAGGCCCTGTATCCAGATTGATTCAGTGGTGACTGGAGTTCCTCACTGCAGTCTGACTTCCATGAAGACCCCATCAATGTCACCTGTGTATGTCCAAATCCCAAGTTTTTTCTCAGGAAGGGGATTAGCCCCACATACATCAGTCAACACAGATAGACTCTGAGCAGTGTGGGTGGTCAGAGAGTGCAGGAAACCCAAGGAGTCATCCTGGACGTACAGTTATACCCAGAGAGCATGCTAAGGTGGGTAGACATCCTCTCACCCATTCTCCAGGTGAAGAACACTTTTAGGTAGGTTGAGGATTGGAGTTTGGGGGTGGTATTGAAGAAAATAAGCTGGGCTTGCCTCTGGGGAGACATTTTTCTTTCTTTTTGTTTATCTGTTTATTTGGAAGATAGCACTTCATGGTAAACACTGAAGGGAACAGGAACTTTGAAGTGTTTTCTAGGCAGAGGTAAAGAACAAAACCTGGGAAGTCTGCAGCAGCAGGAGGTGCATGAGCCAGGACCATCTGTTCCCATGAGAAGGTTTTGAGATCACCAGTGATTCCCCATCATGGCCCTTTCCCCAGTCGTCATGTGGATGTCACTCAGTGAAGGGCAGTGGTCCAGAATCAGGAGAGAGGGACAGAGAATGGGGGATGTGAAGGCAGCAGAGAGGGGATATGTTTTCAGATTGGTTTTGAGGGTGAAAGACACTTGGAGAATTAAGAAGGGCCTGGAAATTACTGTGCTTATCATGGAAAGACAGGACACAGATGGCCTGTCTCCCCTAGGAGAAGCCAGTGTAGGGGTCAACCATCCAGTACTCACTTTGGAGCACATCTGTATCAGGGAAAAGGCAGGAGTGATGCTGGGTGACGTCATGAAGGACACCTACTGAGGCTTCCTGCACTGAGGGTTCACCTGGCTCAGGAGTGGGGATGGGAAGGGAGAGCTTGGAGTTTGGGAGCCCTTGCTGAGAAAGAACAGGCGGGACCTAAAGAGGGAGTAAATGCCAAAAACAAAGAGAAAAATGAAGAGCAATGATGGTGCTATCCTAAGGCTAATTGAGCTGCCAGCAATCATAGGAAAGGTGGAAAGGGGCTCTGGTTTGGAAGGAAAGATAACAAGCTCTGCTTTAGACAAGCTTTGTTACAGGGGTTGGAAGGTCACCCAAATAGCGGTCTTGCGTGGACAACAAGAAATATGAGATAATAGAGGACCAAGGGGTCAGGGTTTGAGATGGAGATTGAAGAGCTATAGAATAATGAAACAGGGCAGAGCTGCCTAGATAATTCATTTTGCTGCTTAAGAAGTATTTGTTGGGTGCCTACTATGTGCCAAGCATGGATCTGAGACCTGGGGATACTGCAATGAATCTGGCAGGGAAGGCATCTTGAGTGATTTGTGTGAATGAAGAGAATAAGCGATGTCAGGTCCAGGGGAAAGAGTGAGCATCAGACTGGGAGGTCAGTCTGGGATGCAGGAGGCCAGGAGAGGAATGAATAGCATGATGGATCATTTAGGGCCCCAGTTGACCTGCATGTAATGGGAATTCAAATGAAGTGGCCTAAATAAAGCAAGGGTTTATCTATCTCTCCCAAAGCAAGGAGTGTGGGTATGACAGCTGAGCACTGGAGCAGGGACTCCACCAAGTCACTAAAGACCCAGGTATCCCACCCCTCCAAAGCCACATTGGCAACTGCCCACATTGTGTGGTTTGAAGGTCAACCATGGTTCCCTCTGGCTCCCAACCTCAAAATTCTGCATCTCTTCCTTCTCTGGTTTAAGGCTGTGTTTCTCAAAGTGTGTTCTGTGGAGCCCTAAGGAACTGTGGAGGTACTTTAGAGGCAGCAGAGGGGGCTGGTCCTCAGACACACTTGGCTACATAAACATATTTGACACATGCCCCTAAAAAGGAGTGTTTCCTGAAGACCAGATTGCCTGAGTAGCTCTTTCCTAGAGTGAGCAGAGGCTCATCTGCTGAAACTACTATTGCCAGAGGTATGCTCTACTCAGGCCCCTGCTGGTATATGTGTGTGTGTGTGTGTGTGTGTGTGTGTGTGTGTGTGTGTGTGTACATGTGTATGCATGCACTCTGCTCACCCCTGACTGACTGGTGTGCATTCACCTGTCCATCTCTCAGTGCCATGTGCCTTTTCTCCCCTCAGTGACCTGAGCCCTTCTTTCCCTAAAGACCTCTGCATGCTGTCACCCCAAAGCATTCCTTACCCATTTCAAACCTGGGTCTACTTTTAGATTCTTACCTTAAAACATAGCACCTAAATCCACTTAGGACTTGAAGTTATGAGGTGTTGGAGGTGTGTAGGGAGGATCAGAAAGGGGAAGGGAGAAAGGAAGTCTAGAGAAGAGGCAAGGGATGCCAAGACATGCTTGGCTGGGTGGAACTGCAGTTGTAAGACCACAGTCCTTGCTGCTTATTTGTCCTATCACTTTGGAGAGTGTTGGAAGGGACCTCACATTTCTTGAAAGAGTAAATTCTGGGGCCATCCCTGGTGGTCCAGTGATTAAGACTTCACCTTCCAATGCAGGGGGCATAGGTTTGATCCCTGGTCCAGGAGCTAAAATTCCACATGCCTCATGGCCAGAAAAACCAAAACATAAAACAGAAGCAATATTGTAATAAAGACTTTAAAAATTCAATAAAGACTTAAAAAATGGTCCACATAAAAAATTTTTTTAAAAAAGAAAAGTGCAAATTATATGCCTGACACTGCTCAAGCCCCTTGAGCAAAAGGGGCATCACCTCATCTTTGTATCAACTTTACGCTCATTTTATGGACAGGGAAACCGGCCTCTCTTTATAGATTTAGCCTACTGTGACAGCCAAAAGAGAGCACAGATAAGAAAACCTTATGAACTTCAAATGTTATCCATGTGCATTGGTCGTTGGCACTGGCTAACTTTCTAATTCTTGGGCTTCAAAATCACTGCAGATGGTGACTGCAGCCATGAAATTAAAAGACACTTGCTCCTTGGAAGAAAAGCTATGAAAAACCTAGATGGCATATTAAAAAGCAGAGATATTACTTTGCTGACAAAGGTCCTTCTAGTCAAAGCTATGGTTTTTCCAGTAGTCATGTATGGATGTGAGAGTTGGACCATAAAGAAAGCTGAGCACCGAAGAATTGACTCTTTTAAACTGTGGTATTGGAGAAGACTCTTGAGAGTCCTTTGGTCTGTAAGGAGATCAAACCAGTCAATCCTAAAAGAAATCAATCCTGAATATTCATTGAAAGGATTGATGCTGAAGCTGAAATTCCAATACTTTGGCCACATGATGTGAAGAGCTGACTCATTGGAAAAGACCCTGATGTTGGGAAAGATTGAAAGAAGAGGAGAAGGGGATGGCAAAGGATGAGATGGTTGAATGGCATCACCAACTCGACGGACATGAGTTTGAGCAAGCTCCCAGAGTTGGTGATAGACAGGGAAGCCTGGCATTGCTGAAGTCCATGGGATTACAAAGAACTGGACACCACTGATCCACTGAACTGAACTGAACCTTTCTAATTGACCAGCCTATGGAAACTCATTCACCTTCCTTCTGCCTCCAGTCTGATGATTAGCAGAATGAACCATGGAGGGGAGAAGGTGATGCCTGTAGGCCAGGGAATAATAAGATGCAATGGCTGTCATACAAGCCTCTAGACAAGCAGTGTGGAAAATTAGGCAGACTCAGGTCTGAATCACAGGTGCATGCTATTACTCTGGCTGGTTACTTAATCTCTCCAAGCCTTAGTTTTTTCATCTGTACAATGAGATCTATAATAGGACTTGCCTTGTGGGGTTGTTGTGAGGAGAAAGTTAATGAATACACATAAAGAACTTTGCAGTGTCATATAGAGAAGCCTCCGTGGCTGTTAGCTTTGGTTATAATTATTTGCAAATGGGGAAACTGAGGCACACTTTCCCCAAATCCAGACTTGGGAGGGGGTGCTTCACAGACTTGGAACTGAGATCCTTGGAGTTCAGACTGATTCATCCCTCTTCCTCTCCTGCTCATCACCTGGCTCCCTGGAGCCCCTCTGTTGTTTACACATGTCGTGTGGGACGTGCCATTATGGGAAGGCGTGTGATTGAGTCTTTATGGCCTGAGGAGGGTTTGGAGTAGAGTTTCTCGTCTCCGGGTCTCATTTCCTAGTCAGACAACATTTATTCTACTCCTCACTTTTCTCAGTGGCCCCCTGCCATCCCCGCTGCCCTCTCCCTTTGTGAAGCGTCTGTTTGCATGCTTAGCTTTAAGAAGAACAGCTGGGAAATTCTTTCCATCCAGATTTCCAAGATTAGTCATTTATAACTGTCTCAAAAGCCATCCAGAGGGATGAAATTTCTCTTATTTTTTTATAGACCCCATTGAAAAAATCCATGAAACTGTCTTTGAGACAGGTAAGCGTGAGTGAAGAATTATGAGAAAGAGAGAGGCAGAGAGAAAGGTGTTGTTCAGTCACTAAGTTGTGTCCTACCCTTTGTAACCCCATGGACTGCAGTATGCCAGGCTCTTCTGTCCTCCACTATCTTCCAGAGTTTGTTCAAATTCAGGTTGGTCGAGTCAGTAATCCTATCTAACCATCGCATCCTCTGCCGCCCTCTTCTCCTTTTGCCTTCAATCTTTCCCAGCATCAAGATCTTTCCTAATGTGTCAGCTTTTTGTAACAGGTGGCCAACGTACTGGAAAGAAAAGTGGAGGTGTGCATAAGTAAGTTTCTTTTTTTTAATCCTTTGTTTTGGCTGTATCACATGGCATGTGAGATCTTATTTCCCTGACCAGGGATCAAACCCATGCCTGCTCTAGTGGATACGAGGGGTCCTAACCACTGGACCACCAGGGAATTTCCAAGTAAGTAAGCTTTTTTCTGGAACAATCAGCCACTATGGGTTTGAGACAAAGCCCCATGGGGCTGATGACTGGCCCCATTGTGGAGACCCCCCACGAGCAGTGAGGCAGAGACACTGACCCAAACTTGAGACAGGCTAGGACAGGACACAATAGGTGTGGAGTAGGGAGTAGGTGGGGTGTGTCTCTCAGGACATGGGTCTCCCAGCAGCTTGGTCATGGTACTTTCCCCAGAACTAAAATGTGGGCACTTTTCTCTACTACCCCTTACCGAAGGATTTGAATGGAACTCTCTTGCCTTGGTGACTTCCAAAGGCCGCAGGAAAATATAAGCCACTCACTTGCATTGTGTGCATATGTGCTCAGTCACCTCAGTTGTGTCCGACATTGGCAACCCCATGGACTGTAGCCTGCCAGGTTCCTTTGTCCATAGGATTTCCCAGGCAAGAATACTGGAGTGAGTTGCCAATACCTGCTCCAACTCACTCGCGTTAGCCATTACCGTTTCAACCTAGAATAGCATACAGGACCAAGAATATTTGATTCTGAGATGAGCAGGAAGCCGTGGGGCTGAGGAAAGAGATGGGTCTGAGTCCAGGGCCAGGTGTGGAGGCATCTCAACATCTCAACATCTTGGAGAAGAAGCGTGCTGGACCATTGGACAGGCAAATTTTCTATGGTCTTCACTTCCTCCTTGTATCAGTCCAATTTTTTCAAGACAGAGGGGCTGGAAATGGAGGTGGGTTAGATTGTGGAGCAGATGAAAAAGGAAAGAAATTAGGATATTATAAAAAGATTAGTGTGTTGAGTGGGCTTCCCTGGGGGCTCAGTGGTAAAGAATCTGCCTGCCAATGCAGGAGACCTGAGATCGATCCCTAGGTCTGGAAGATTTCCCTGGAGAAGAAATAGCAACCCACTCCTGTATTCTTGCCTGGATAATCCCACGGACAGAGGAGACTGGCAGACTACAGTCCATGGGGTCACAAAAGAGTTGGATGTGACTTAGTGACTAAACAACAACACTGTGTTAAAGGGAAAAATCTAGAAGACATAATCTGGAGGAATTCATATTTGATGGCAAAAAGTCAAGGGTTCCAGAAATAGCACAAAGAAAAAAGAAATATTGGTTGTGCCCAGGCCACAGGAACAGACACTCAGACGTACAAGACTGGTGCTAAGCAGAGTTTTTGGCTGGACTAACAATGACCAGGGGTTTGCCTTCTTAGAGATCCTTTAAAATTTCTTTCTGTTGATGTTGAGGGACCTCTATGGAAGGAAGAACTGTTCTGACATCCTTGAGGTGGACTTTGAGCTCTGCCTCCCACTCTCAGCAACTCATCCTCAGTGTCCTTGACCCTCAGGGCTGAAGCCAAGGCTCCCAGGTGGAACCTCTTGTCTGTAGTGGGTGGATGCCCCACTCATAGAACCTGAACTTGGAGAACAACATGGCTGTAAGTGTCATGAGTTGGATCTGCCAGTGTTATTTTATTTTTTCCTCTCCTGGCCTGCACGATCACCCTCTGTATTTAAACACAGTTGGTTGTATAAAACAAGTTTGCCTCATAAAACAAATTTCTTTTCTTTGGAAGAATTTGTACAAGATTATTGTTATTTCATTAAATGTCTGGGAGATTTCAACAGTGAAAAAAAAATTTTTTTTAAAAGTTAAAATAACAATGACAACAACAACAGTTAAAGAGTGTATTCTCAACGTCTTGACTCTCACCTCTCTGGGGGTTCAGGTGCTGACACCTGAATAATAATTTTGAGGCTTGCTGCTTTTGAATTCTGCTTCCTCATGCAATCTTTTCCTTCTCTTGAACATTTTTGTACTACCAAAGGGGTAGTATCTGCAGGCATTTCAGTCTGGGCTACTTTAGTGGTGCTGCTGTCTGTTATTGATCTGCCATCTCTGCTGCTCAGCAAGCATCTTTGCTTACTTCCCACCCCAAATGACAACACTGGGGGTGCTGTTATCTGAAACCACTGCTCAATCACTAATGCTCTTAGGAAGTGAGAACATTGTACCCTCTGTGCTCAACTGGGGGAAATCTCCAGGTAGGGTTGCCTATATTCGCAAAGAATCAGAATTTACTGAAATACCTTTTTCAACTTAAAGACACACAGACCTATTTTTCCCTTGTGTCCTCAGGGTAGCTGAGCTGGGACATAACCCATGCTGCACAGGATATTACCATGACAGTCCAACCCTTGGTGCTGCTGCTGAGTCTGAAAGACTTTCTTCCTAATGGTGAATTATCTTACCAAGTCCCCATCATTCCTTCCTACAGATGAGCTGCCAAAGGGAACCACCCAATAGCTCATCAGACATGTCTGTTGTACCTGAGTCTGCTCTGGATTAACTGCAGCTCCCTGTTATTCCAATTAGCAGCATTGACTAAGGAGAGAGCCCAGGCTCAGAGCTCTCTTGAGGACCAACTCCGCTGAGAACTGGTGCCAAAGAGAGTTATTCTGACTTATCCTGACAGTCCTGTGAGGTCCAGGACACTTTTCCTCTTCTGTGGGTTTAATGAACCATAATGCCTGGCAATACATGCTCCTAAGTTCTTACACCAAGTTATCCCATCACTCAAGATCTTTATCCTTCATGGAAATTCTTCCTTCTCTCTTATACAGAGGGGGATCTCAAGGTCCCACAAGAGACAGAGAGATTTGCTTCAATTGTGCTCAGTCACTTCAGTCATGTCCGACTCTCTGCGACTCCATGGACCATGACCTGCCAGGCTCCTCTGTCCATGGGATTCTCCAGGCAAGAATACTGGAGTGGGTTGCCATTTCCTTCTCCAGTGATAAAGTGAGTGAAGTGATGAAGTGAGTGAAGTGAAGTCTCTCAGTCGTGTCGACTCTTTGCGGCCCCATGGACTGTAACACAGACTATAATACAAGGTGGGCTTCCCTGGTGGCTCAGTTGTAAAGAATCTCCCTGCCAGTTCAGGAGACCTGAGTTTGATCCCTGTGTTGGGAAGATCCCCTGGAGAAGGGCATGGCAACCCACTCCGAAATTCTTGCCTGGGAAATCCCATGGACAGAGGAGCTTGATGGGCTACAGTCTATGGGGGTCACAAAAGAACTGGACACGACTTAGTGACTAAACAGCAGCACCAACAAATAATGCAAAGAAGCCATGATCAGGTACCAGAATGGATGTTCCTAAGAGAAGGCAAATATCCCCCCTCTTATTTTAGACCCATGAAGTCACACAAAGTACTTACTTCTTGGTCACTTATTACCTGTGGGCCATGCATTTGTCCCTCATCAGATTCTTATCATAACATCTTCACCACCTGTGATTTTTCCTCTCTTTTCCTTCCTTCCTGTATCCCTTTTTCTATCCTTCCCCTTCCTTCTATTCCACCCCCCGCTAGCCTTTCCTACTAATTAAATACTTACTCTATACCTTACACTCCACTGGGTACTAGAGGGATGAGAGATGGGTAAGACATTGTCCTTGCCCTTGAAGGACAAGCACATCATACAATGGGAAGGCAGATGTGTACACAATTAACTATAATAAAATATGGCGAGTGATATAATGAAGTTCTGCCCAAAGTGTCATGGGAGCACAGAGGAGGGGGTGCAGGAGCCGCCTTAGAGGTTATCAGGAAAAGCTTCACTGAGAAGGTGATTTTTGAGTTGCCTTTTGAAGAATAGGGATTTTTTGAATAAGAATTTTCCAGATGAACAAAGATGGGAAGGGCATCTTCTAGGCAGGCGGGCGGGGAACAGTGGGAGTCTGTTATGGCCAGAGCAAGGCACATGGCTGCGTGGTAAGGGTTGAAGAAACGTAACTGGTTATAAGGGTGTGATGGGTTCTGAGTGTCATACTTAGGATAGTCAGTGTGTAATGGGAAGGCATGCACAGGATGTTTCTTTCAAGGACATTTTTTTTTTGCTTCAGTTTTAAGTGATTTATTTATTTATGTTTGCGCTAGGTCTTCATAGCTGCTTGCAGGCATTCTCTAGTTGTAGCCAGAGGGGGCTACTTTTCATTGTGGTGCACCAGTTTCTCATTTCGTTGGCTTCTCTTGTTGCAGAGCACAAGCTCTAGGCACTCAGGCTTCAGGAGTTGCAGTTTGTAAGCTAAGTTACCCCAAGTGCATGTGTTAGTCACTCAGTCCTGTCTGACTCTTTGCAATCCCGTGGACTGTAGGCCACTAGGCTCCTCTGGCCATGGAATTATCCTGGCAAGAATACTGGAGTGGGTTGCCATTTCCTTCTCCAGGGGATCTTCCTGACCCAGGAATCGGACCCAGGTCTCCCACACTGCAGGCAGATTTTTCACCACATGAGCCACCAGGGAAGCCCATGGTATATGGGATCTTACCGGACCACGGATTGAACCTGGGTCCTTCACTTTGGCAGGTGAACTCTTAACCAGTGGACTGCCAGGGAAGTTCCAAAGACATTTTTTTGGAATGGAAAGGCTAACAGAGTAAGATTCAAGGTGGGCAGGGAAAATGTGTGTGTACTAGTGGTTAATCAATTAACTGGTCAAATATTTATTAATGGCCAGTGTGCACCAGGATCTGTGTTACATACTGTAAAAGTGCAAAAGAAGCATCATGATCAGATCAGAAGGCTATGAGCGATTCACATTTAGAAATATTTGAGGGTAAAAAGAGAAAGTACAGTACAAGACTGTGTGGTCGAATAGATGTGGGTCAAAGGTGGGAGAGAGCAGAGACGACTGAGTGGATCTGAAGGATCAGCAAGAGGCATTCTTTGTTCCAGAAGCCACATGGGCAAAGACTTTGCATTGAGTGTGTGTGGATAGTGAAGAATCTGGCCTGTCTGGACACATGCTGGGGATGCTGGGAAAGATGGGTACAGATGTGAGGTCAGGTAATGGAGGGCATTGAAGTTCAGTAGAACAGCATAGAAATTCTGGGTAGGGAAGAACTTTTTAAAGCCCTTTTAGAAAAACTCTTCCTGCCTCATCAATCCCACATGTGGATCTCTTCTATAATAACCCTACCCGTGATCATCAATCTTTGTTGAAACATACATAGACACAGGAGAACACAATTTCACCTTTGGATGTCTCTGACTGTTGGAAAGTTCTACTAAAATCTAGCTCATGATTTCTTGTGTTCATGTGTTCCAGAAATGTCCCTCTGTGTTTGTCAACTTCTGATCCTTCTTGGCTGTAGAGAAGCTCTTTAGATTTTCAAATTAAGCTCAAATGTTTAGCCTTCCTTCTTTGAGTTTGTAAACTCAATTTCTTCAATCACTTTTCCACAAGCAGGCTAGGATCTCCTCCCAGTTTTGACTAGTGCTACTGCTATTCCCTTGAGGCTGATTCTTCTTTGGGGTGGGGTCTGAGCAGTACTGTGTAGTCTGGACACAACTGAGTAGGTGGGGCCCTGTGCTGTCACTCAGCCGTGTCCGACTCTTGGCGACCCTATGGACTATAGCCCGCCAGTCTCCTCTGTCCATGCAATTTTCCAAGCACGAATACTGGAGTGGGTTGCCATTTCCTCCTCCAGGGGATCTTCCCCACTGAGAGATGGAACCCACATCTGCTGCACTGGCAGGCAGATTCTTTACCACTGTGCCACCTGGGAAGCCCTAGGTGATGATATAATATTAATGACTTAGTATTAATAGATATGTTGTTTTGTGAAGATGAGTCCAGTCTCAGAGTTCAGGATTGGTGGCAGGTGAAACCTGGGGGTCCTTAGCAGAAATCTAGGTATCAGGGCTGGATCAGGGTGATTCTTGGTCCAAGAATGAATAGGAAAGAATTGAAGCCAGGGGACATTTCAAAACTGATACATGAGAGAAAAGACAATGATAACTCTCAGTTTTCTGTTCTGAGAACTTGGAAAAATAGCAAATGTATGGGTAGAAACAAGGCTTCTCTGGTGGCTCACACGGTAAAGAATCTGCCTGCACTGCAGGATCATTTCCTGGGTTGGGAAGATCCCCTGGAGAAGAGAATGACAACCCACTCCAGTATTCTTGCCTGGAGAATTCCATGGACAGGGGAGCCTGGTGAGCTATAGTCCATGGGGTCGCAAAGAGTCTGACACGATTGAGAGACTAACACACTGGCAGAAATGAGGTGGGAGAAGTGTGGTTGACCACAGGGATGAAACAAAACGTGACCCAAGAGCTGGGCACCTGTACTGAGGAGTCCAGAACTGGTTGCCAATGTGCCCTGAGAGCCCAGGAGCATGATTAGACTAGAGACAGAGGCTTGTAGTCACAAAAGACAGGAACCTGGATAAAAAGTAAAAACACACAAAGAAGGAGTGAACTCCCAAGAAAGATGCCTGTAGAAAGTCCACGGTGTGCAGACAGCAGGAACAAGATACCCATGAGGGATACAGGCAGCGAGCTGTCAGAAGGAGAGCGGTGTACAGGATGCCAGAGGAGTAGAGGGCTTCCAGAAAGGAGTGGTCAGTGACATCAAATGCTCGGGAAGACAGAGGAATGAGGCCACCTGTCTTACCCAGGGAGAGAAGGGGGACTGGTCTTAGCAGGATGGTGGGGGCCAGAGCAGCCCTGGAGGAGATGCAGAATGGGCTATGTGATTACTCCTTCCCCACACCTCCACACTAAGCCCTGCATCTCCCCAGTTCCCCTCAGCTCACCAATGGCTTCACTGTCTACCTTACTATCTGCTCTCCCAATTTTCATGTTGGAGAAGACTCCTGAGAGTCCCTTGGACTGCAAGGAGATCCAACCAGTCCATTCTAAAGGAGATCAGCCCTGGGATTTCTTTGGAAGCAATGATGCTAAAGCTGAAACTCCAGTACTTTGGCCACCTCATGCGAAGAGTTGACTCATTGGAAAAGACTCTGATGCTGAGAGGGATTGGGGGCAGGAGGAGAAGGGGACAACAGAGGATGAGATGGCTGGATAGCATCACTGACTCGATGGACGTGAGTTTGAGTGAACTCCGGGAGATGGTGATGGACAGGGAGGCCTGGCGTGCTGCAATTCATGGGGTAGCAAAGAGTTGGACACGACTGAGCAACTGAACTGAACTGAACTGATGCCAGCCCACCAGCGGTCTCTTAGATGACATGGCTGGGTCACCTCCCCAGGGCAGGAAGCTGGGTGGTCCCCCTGGTGGGTGCTGCCCCTCAGCAGGCCAGGATTCCTCGGGCTGCCCAGCCCTGCCCTGAGAGCACCATGAGCTGACACAGCGCCCACTGGTGCAGGAGAAGGACGACGGTGTGCTCTGGCCATGACAGCCTGGAGGGCCCCTGGGGATGCAGCCGAACTGCCCACATCTATTTTCCTTGACATCCGAACGCTGTGATTTTCAGAGGGCAGAGGGCGTGCTCAGAGAAGCTCCATCTCCAGCTCTTCCTGGTCATCCTGCTCCCTCCCAGGGCTCTCCACTTGCCCCCTTCCTACCTGCGCATCCCCCGCACTCCCATGCGGGTGCCTCCCACTAACGCCCCTCCCCTCTCTCCCCAGCCCTAAGCAGCCATCTTTCCCCTTGTTCATCAGTTTCTTTCCGCCCAGGAGGTCACCCTCGGTTATGCCAGGGGCAAATGTGTCTGTGGTGGCCAAGGGGCTATTTTCAAGCTTCCCTGGCAGAACCCCCAGAATTCTAGCAACCGGGGAGACAGGTTAGGCCAACCCTGCTTCTCCCAGGATGCACTGGGAGCCTGGGAACCGGGAGGGAGGGAGGAGGCTCAGCTGAGGAGCTCAGGATTTAATTCTATGCATCATTAAGTAGTCCTCTGAAAGTAGTGTCCCCCTATACATCATCCATGCTTAGTAAACAGCACGCTGACATTACATTAGCGGCTGGAAATGAATTTTCTCTTTTATAGGGAAATTGAGAATCCGCCAAGAAGAAAGAAAGAAAGAAGAAAAAAAAAGAACCCTCAAAACCAATTATCTAGGCATTTATGAGTTCCACCCTGGTCCCTTTCTCTCTCCTCTCTCACTCAGATGCAAAGAAGCATTTAATATTTAATATATTAAGAAAAGAAAGAAACTTTGATAGATTATGTGGAATCTGGCATTAATTCCCTCTGCCCCTCCTTACTTTCTCACTCTCCCTTCCTGAAAACCGTCGCCTGGTTCTAGCTGACATTTAAATGGATTAAGGTGTTCCGATTTCCTTAATAGTGTTGACATTTTGGAAATATTTTGGCCTTTTTCTTCTCTTCTCGAAATAATAATAATAAATAAATATTGGAATGGATCTTCCCCCTCCATTCAACGGGCCGGCTCCAGTTCTGTCCTGCCCTCCAGTGTTGATGCAATTTACATTCTTGGTTCTTATTTACACGATTAAGGATGGAGAGAAGTTAAGTCCTCCTTGGGAGATAAAGGGGTTGAGAGTGGGAGTGGGAGAGTGACTGGTCAGAAAGGAATTTTGCTGATTTTCCCTCTTCCTAGGGCCGGGGGAGATTGTCTTTCTCCCGGCCCCTCTTTCCCTCCCCCACTGGCTGATGGCTCTTCCTCGGTGTAATCGCACTGCCCTTCTTGTATGTATAATGTAGTTTGGTTCATTTGTGGATGAACCTGGCTTCATTAAGCCAGGCAGATGTCCCTGGTTGTCCTCTCCCATTTGGAGGCATGGCCCTGTAGTCTACTGGTTGAATGCGAGGACAAGTAGATGAATTTGACTCTGCCTGTCTGTCCACTCTTCCCCAGAGATTGCATAGCTTCTGTCTCACTGTGCTATGATGTGTTTCCACATCTTTTCATCAAGATACCGGAGTGTGGATCCATGTTTATTTCGTATCTCAGCTTCCAGCACAAAGCTTGTACTTAGGAGGTACTTAAAAATGCTCATTTAATGGAAGGTAGGCAGGAGACAAAGGAATAAGGGGAGGAAGGGAAAGAAGAGGAAAGGAAAGAAGGACCACAGGCAGTGGGAAATTCTCACTCTTAGACATTTTTGAAGCCCTGATACTGCACATTATCTCTGAACAAAATTCAATCAGTAAATGTACTGATTTCATGATGCCCAGTTCTCTGCTGAGTCCTGCCCACAAGTTTCCCATGATTTAATGGTGGCTGTTTTGTGCCTTCTAAGTGGATAGAAATATCTGACGATACTTGCAGAGAGCCTAGTGTTTCTTAGAGATGTCTTTCTTTTCTTTTTTTTTAGATTTTTTTAATTTGTTTTGGTATGGACCATTTTTAAAGTCTTGATTGAATTTGTTACAGTCTTGCTTCTGCTTTATGTTTTGATCTTTTGGTCCTGAGGTGTGTGGGATCTTAGCTCCCCAACAAGGGATGGAACCTGCACCCCCTGCCTTGGAAGGGGAAGTCCTAACCACTGGACCACCTGGGACGTCCCTAAAGATGTCTTTTTATGAATATCAAATAGAAGAAAATTAAATTACATAGCCATGGAGACAAACCTTTGCTCAGCTTACTCGAGCTCTCAAAAGTCAGTTTTCTCATATAGAGAATGGAGTAATAATTCCGACTTGAGGGCACTATTGTGACTGTTTCAAAGAAAATGCAGGTTCACGGATTAAGAGAGTACCTGCATGTAGTGAGTGGTCAACCAGTCAACACGTCATAATAGCCCTGTTGTTGCTCTTGTGTGGCATGTCATCCAGTGGCTGAACAACAGCACCTTTCACCAATCAGGCAAACTACTGAGATTTGAGAATATTTCCAAAAGGAAGCAGGAAAGAAATCATCAGATCCAGTTATGAGTTCTGGTCTCTTCCTGAGTTCTGCTTTTACATTTGTATGCAAAGAGGCATTTAGTGTATAAACAAAATCAAGCAACTTAGTTAGATTTTTTGAAGAGGAATTTGCAGCAGTGTCTGCTAGAAGAATTTCAACTGAGTTTTTTGGCTACTGCACAAGAATTCTTATAAGATCAAGGCAGACAGTGACCTGAGCCATCATAGAAGTGTGATTAATTCCATGCAAGGTTCACCCTTCTCTGTGTGTGATCTTCCCCCCTCTCCTTCACCTCACTGTGTTTCTGCACATCTTCCTGGCCTTGTCACCTGCCTGTCCTTTCCAGGGCACCCTAAAGTGAGTGTTTTCCAGGGATAAATACCAAAAATAATTTTTTATCTCAAATATCCTATTTTTCAAAGCTGAATTAAAACATTTTTTTAATTGGGGAATAATCGCTTTACAGTGCTGTGTTGGTTTCTGCTGTACAATGTGAATCAGCTATAAGTCAAAAGTGAAAGTTCTAGTCACTCAGTTGAGTCTGACTCTTTTCAACACCATGGACTGTAACCTGCCAGGCTCCTCTGTCCATGGAAATCTCCAGGCAAGAATACTGGAGTGGGTAGTCATTCCCTTCTTTGGGGGATCTTCTTGACCCAGGGAATAAATCCAGGTCTCCTGCATTGCTGTCAGATTCTTTATCATCTAAGCCATCAAGGAAACCTACATATGTATACCACATATACTATATGTATACACGTATATATAGTATATCATATATACAGCTATAAGTATACCACATATACTCCCCCTTGAGTCTCCACAAAGCTGACTTTTATTCAGCCTTCTAAAGATAGCTTGTCTAAACTTTACAGAGCCTCTTTATCCCCTAGGCTGTGTGTGGCCCGATAGGCATATTGTGTGCATCAGATTTGCTTGGCTTAGTAGAAGATTCTGCAAGACTTCAGGGCTTGGTGTAAAGTGCTTTTTTACATCTTAGCCATTATCAGCCTAGGGTCTACTTTGTATTTTTGCCCTTCCTTCTGATTTTGAGATTCCTACTCTGCTGATCTATTAATACTTGAGTTTGGAATCATTGACTCAGATACACTGCTTTTAATGCATCTCCTGTCTGTTAATTTCAAAAGAAGTATGTGTCCAACACATGTGATCTGTTAAGTACCATAATAGATGCAGGATTAACAGATGAGTAGAACACATTTCCCTTCATCAAGCCTACACCCTAGAAGGGTCCAGAAGGGCATCACACTTGCAAACCAGTGAAGTGTGTTCATAATCAAAGTACATTAGGAAGACTGAGCTGGGTTCAGGGCAAACATGAGTGAGTTGAGAAAGAACAGGCAATTCTCCAAGCTGACTAGTGAGAATAGGGTGGTGGTGGTAGAGTTGTGCCGAATTAACAGTTAGTCTTCTTTTCATTTAATAAAGAGGGGTTCAGTTAGGTTTATGCTAAATTAGATGATTCTAATTTTATCTGACTGAGTGCATTCGGGAGATAAGAGAAAGGAAGTTCTGGCTGCAGTTCTCAAGTCTTATTTAGCTTCCTGCTTCCTTCTCCCATTTGCCCTAGAGTTTCTATTAAATATGTTCATGTTTATTTTGGCTCTTGAGCTGTCCACTTCATTCAGTCAACTGTCTGTCCACCCACCCATTCATACAGTTGACCCTCCCACCATTCATTCCCTTATCAAGTTATCATTATGCGTGTGTAATGATCTGTGTGCCAGGTGCTGGCCATACAGACTTAAGTAAGAGGAGTTTAGTGTTGCTGTTGGATTGAGGTGTGTCCAGAGCACTAGATGCTGTTCACTCTGAATTATAAATATTAATTTTCCTTGTCTGGGTCCTCTACCAAACTCATACTCACAATATAGTCCATATAGAATAGATGAGGCAGAAAGACTTGCATAATAAACACCAATATGAACACCACACAGCATGAGAGGTAGAATATAATCTGTGGAACCACTGGAGACCCCAGACCCCTTTAGCCCAGCAAAGGTGACCAGTATCCTGAATTCTGGGTTCATTATTCCTTTTACTTTTTATGTCATTGGCCCCAAATCCATGTATTCCAAACAATAGATTGCTTAATGTTTCCTATTTTAAAAATTTGAAAGTGAAAGTGAAGTCACTATCTAAGTAGTATTATGTAACATGGGGCTTCCCAAGTGGCACAGTGGTGAAGAATCCACCTGCCAATGCAGGAGATACAAGAAACCCAGGGTTGATCCCTACATGGGGAAGATCCCCTGGAAGAGTAAGTGGCAACCCACTCCAGGGATTCTTGCCTGAAAAATTCCATGGGCAGAGGAGCCTTGTGGGGCTATAGTCCATGGGGTCGCAAAGAGTCGGACATGACTGAGCAAGCAAGCAACAATAATGTAATATGCATATTCTTTTTTGTTGTTATTATTTATTTGTTTGTTTTTTTCTATTTGGCCACACTGTGAGGCATATGGAATCTTAGTTCCCAGACCAGGGATCGAATCCTTGCGCTCTGCATTGGAAGTGTGGAGTCTTAACCACTGGACTGTGAGGAAAGTCCCAATAGGTATATTATTATGCAGCTGAGTTTGTTCTCATCTTGTTTAGTGAATGTTGGTGAGATTTCTGTGTGTTGATGTTAGCATCTGTACTTTCTTTTCATGGCTGTGTGCTGTTCCAGTGTGGGCCTACGTCAAAAGCCATTCATCTGTTTTCCTGTTAATGAGTATTTGTTTTGTTGATTTGTCCCCAGCATGTTTTTCTATCACAGTAAGGCTGCCGTGGACATTCTTTTCACTGTTACTTGCTGCAAAGGCCAAGTGTGTGTGTGATATTTATCCAAGAGTATAACTTTAGGGTCACAGGGAATGCATATCTTCAAATGTAATGGACAACACTTAATATTGTTCCAATGTGGCTTTTTCAATATACACTTGACAACAATGAGAGTTTGCTTGCTTCACGTTTTTCACCAGCACTTGGTATTATAAGATTTTTAAATTTTGGAGTGAATAATGGTTTCTTGTTGTTGTTTGACTTTTAATTTTCCTGATTACCAGTGAGGTTGAGTGAAATTTTGTATGTTTATCAGCAACTTAGGTTTCCTCTTCTGAAAAATGACTATTTGTGATTTCTTTTGACTCTTCTTTGTCAAATTGTTTGTCTTTCTCTCACTGATCTGCAAAAACTCTGTTCTGAAAATCTCTAGTTGATTATGTGTTGCAAATATTTTCTCCCAGTTAGAGGCTTGTCTTTTCATTTTCTTTACAGTGTACTTTGATGAACCCATGTTCTTAATTTCAATGTAGTCAAAGTTAACAATCTTCCCTTTATGAGCTTTATTTTTTATATTGTGTTTTCAGATAAAAGTATTTCCCATCCCAAGGTCATAAAGATATTCCCCCACAATTTCTTCTAAAGTTTTAAATCTTACACTCCTCAGTTATTAAGCCATCTTAAATTGATTTTGTATCTGCTGGGAAGTAGAATTCCAATTTAATTTTTTTTTTAATGGCTTACCAGTAGGCCCAGCAAGATTCGTCGAATTCTTTCCTTGTTGATCTGCAACATCGGTTGTGTTCTGTGTTAAGTGGTGTCCATCCACCTGCAGTCTGTCTCTGGGTTCTGTAATCCATTTCATCAAATACTTTGTCTATCTCAGCATTTCTGATGAGCTAGAAAATTCAGTGAAGCTCTTGAGTCAATATATTATGAGAAGGAACTCCAAATAATTCAGTTCACTAAGACCTTTCTTTACAGGAGTGGTATAGTGAGAAGAATATGGGACTTGAAGAAAAGGGTTAGAAATCCCAGCTCTGATAATTATTTGTATGACTTTGGGTACAGCCTTAATTTTTTCTGAGCCTCAGTCTCCTCATCTATTAATTGAGAATACTTACTTCAACCCTAGAAGCTTCATTGAGAATTGGATTAAATTGAATTTTTAATATATGTCAAAGTGTCTGGAACCAGAATGGTACCAAAGGATGTATTTTGTAGCATTTCCAAACTAAGGCCACATGAACGTTTTCTAATTGCTTCTGTCCCAAGTGAGTCAAATCTTGGAAGTACCCCTCACGAAAATAAGTTGTAGGCTGACTTAAAGACGTACTTACCATTTATTGGCAATATAATAACAATAATGTGGGCTTCCCTGGTGGCTCAGTGGTAAAGAATCCACCTGCCTGTGCAGGAGACGTGGGTTTGATCCCTTGGTTGGGAAGATCCCCTGGAGAAGGGAATGTCAAACCACTCCAGTATTCTTGCCTAGAGAATTCCATGCACAGAGGAGGCTATACTCCATGGGGTAGCAAATAGTTCGACACCACTGAGCGACTGAGCACACACAACGATGACTCACATCTAGCAGTAGAGGTAGAAGCACATATGGATAATTCAAATACAAAGCAGATCACTGAGGAACCAAGCATGATGGGAAAGGGGAGGATCACTCTGGCTGAGGGGATCAGGAAGGATCGCTTAGAGGAGGCAGAAGCACTGTGAGTTAAGACCCGGGGATGAGAGAAGGCAGGACTTGTTTGAGAACTGGCAAATACCCCCATCACGTATCACCTCACTTGGATGCCTTTGCTATGAAGCCAGTCTAAAGTAAAGCTATAGTGCCATAGCACCTGGGCCCAAGAGTCAAACGCTTAATTCAAGGGGCAGGTGGTAGAAGCATACAGGAAAACCTGAGAGGATGTTGGACAACATGCCTACTGACTAGGAAGCCAGCCAGAGTGAGGAGCAGGTCCAGGGCAGGCAGGAATTGGCCTTGACCTGGGCAGTTGGAGCACAAGTACACAGGTGTCCCTTCATGTTCAATGTCTGGGGCAGAGCCATGTGGACAGCGGGCTCCCCATGAATGAGTGAATGAATGAATACATAAACATACAGCACCTTGTAGACTCTCATGTATGCTACAGTATACTTTTACATATAATCTGGATCAACGCACAGACATTAGAACAACCTGTGGTTCTCACTTGCTGCTTTCTGGTGAAGTGCTCAGCAATCCTCATACATTGTTGAATGTCTAAGAAAATAATTTCTTCACGTTCCAATGCTGTAAAATATTGTTTGGATTAAAAGGGCAGGAACACATTGATGGATCTGAAATTTTTTTTCTTTTGGCTTGGAGATGACAGGGCAATCCATCAGACAACTTCCTTGGCTCCCTGTGACATTTTAAGCTCCAATGTTATAGCTTTCTTATTTTTTCTTTTCTCTTTTTTTTTTCACCCCCTGGCTCTCTATTGAACTGTGCCTCTAGGAAATGCATCCTGTAGCCTTGGCTTCTTTGACACTTGTCATATGGCAGGCACTCAGTTGAGGCTTGTCAATTGATGGCTGGCTATACTCAGGCTAGCTTAGCAGGTTGTCCTAAAGTAGAGGCGACTCCTTCATCTACCTGTGATGCTGTTGTCCCCATCTGTGCCCCAGAGCATGTAGCAAGCAGTTCTTAGAAAATAGAGCAGGCCCTGGATAATAACTAAGGATGTAAATGCCTACATAATGTGATTTCAGAAGCTGGATTTTGTACAAAGAGAAAACACTAGAAGTGCTTGGCTTCTTTACCTGTTTCTGCCTCTAGGCATAATGTGATCTTGGAAAGGCTACTTAACCTCTCCAAGCCTCAGATTCTCTACCTTTTTTTAAAAAACATTTTAATGTATATTAGACTATAGCCCATTAGGGCTTCTCCTGGTGGCTCAGGTAAAGAATCTGCCTGCAATACAGGAGCCACAGGAGACTTGGGTTCAATCCCTGGGTTGGGAAGATCCCTTGGAGGAGGGCATGGCAACCCACTCCAGTATTCTTGCCTGGAGAATCCCATGAACAGAGGAGCCTGCTGGGCTGCAGTCCAGAGGTCACAAAGAGTAGGACACAGCTAAAGCAACTTATCACACATAGCCCCTTAACAATGTTGTAGTAGTTTCAGATGGACAGTGAAGGGACTCAGCTCTACATACACATGTATCCATCCTCCCCCAAATTCCTCTCCCATCCAGGCTGCCAGATCAGTAGGGAGGTGACTGATGTGGGCCATGAGGAAGAGGAGAGTCAAGGTCTCCAGTTTTGGTGAACTGCCTCTCATTTTGTTGATAAATTTCCCAAAACGTGTTTGTTTCTGACTTCTCTCTTTGATTCTGTCAGTCCTGAAGGAGACAGAACTGGTGTTGCTTCTTCCATGTTGTGGATTGAATAACCGAGGCTTAGAAAGTCCTAACCGAGGCATTTGCTGAAGTAGGGAACATGAGAGGAAAAGAGATTGGATGGTTAAAATGTGGAGTTTGGCTTTAATGGTCTTGAAGTCGAGGTGCCTACCGCGTAGTAAGTGAGGTTAATATACAACCTTGAATAGAGCTTCCAGGTGATTAATCGGGCATAGAACAAGATCTAATATGTTGGATAATTCTGCTCTATCTGCAAATTTCTCCACTCCTTCCAGCTGTTGTACATTTTCTGTCTTCTCGCTCCCAGACGTCCTGGGTTGGTTTCCTCAACGCCATCCTCCTTACCTTCATGGATCCCATTGGTCTGGTGACAGCCTCGAGGGCCCTGCAGGCTGACTGGGAGATGCTTTCCAATGGGAAGGGTTCTGATTCAGGTTTCCATGAAACCCTTGAAAAGAGAGGCAGGGAGAAGCCTTCACCATCCTTTCACAAAAGGAGAGTTTTCAAAACCTAGCCCATCCATCCAAATGGACCACCATATTCTATTACTATAAGGTCTTGGGGCCTAGGGCTGCCTTCGCTGAGAAGTTAAATAGTTGCAAGATGCAGGGAAAGATTGAAGACAAAAGGAGAAGGGGTTGGCAGAGGATGAGATGGTTAGGCAGCATCACCAGCTCAATAGACATGATTTTGATCTAACTCTGGGAGATAGTGAAGGACAGAGGAGCCTGACGTGCTGCAGTTCATGGGGTTGCAAAGAGTCTGACACGACTTAGTGACTGAACAACAACAACAAAGGCATCTTGGAAACAAATCCCACAGACCTGTTGTGAGCTGCTGCTCGTCCCTGAAGCCCCCTAAACTATCCCCACCTTGCCAAACAGCTAAGACCAGGGACCTCAGCAAACTGCTCCTGGCTTCAGAACCCTTCAGAGGTTCCCCAAGAGTAGGGGTCTCTGGAGCTGGGCTCCCACCTGTCCCACAGACCCTTTGAGCAGCTGTGTCTCCAACCTTATCTTCCCTCTGCCTCCACAGAAACCTGAGAAAGACGGAAAGGGGGAAGTGGCCGGGTTTCCCAAGACAAATAACCCCAACAGAGCTTTCTCAGCAGTGACCCTTAGCCTGTTGTGTCAGCCTCGGGCTGAAGGAGGAAGGAAATAGACCTTCTATTGAGTATTTTTCTTCCCCTGTCAAGAAGATCAGAGGAGCTAAGGCGAGGCAAGAAAAGGAGTCAAAAGCAGCTCGTTACCTCCTTCTGCAGGATTCGTGTTGCTCTTCCCCTCCCCTCCTGAACTCTAAGTAAACAAACTCCCTGGGCCGAGGAAGGCCCCAGGCCCCACTCCAACCAGGCCATAAATAAGAGCCCTTCAGCCTTTCACTCTTAGGGAGGAGAGAGGGCACTTCCTGGTGGAACGTTCGATAGTGGGGGAGGGCAGAGGGAAGAACGCTAGTGTTAATTGAATCCCAATTTCCTTCTCCCAGGCCCACTCTTATCTTTTTAATTATACAAGGCCTTTCATCTTCCTGAGGACTTGTCTCTGTCATTAATGTGTGATCCTGATTAGAGATAGGGGTCTGTTCAGGGGTAATGGGAAACTCTTGTGCTTTTCTGAAACACTGAGTTACTCGGGGCTGATCCAGGTGAGGCAGGAGATGCTCTGGGCTGCTCTCAGCTCTCAGGTAATCTGGCGCTGGCTGTCTGGGTCTGAGATGGTCGACCCTGAGATTAGTGACAAGGGCCTCTTGAGGCCACTCTCTGCTGTAGTGACCCAGCAGGTGAGGGACACATGAGCCACTTGCCAGGTGAGCAGTTCCCAGGAAACTCAATCCAATCATACTCACCAGATGCAGGGCACAAGGTCCAAGAGCATGAAGAGACGGAGTGCTCTGTATTCCCTTAGGGTTTCCTTGATGGCTCAGATGAGAAAGAATCTGTCTGCAATGCAGGAGACCTGGGTTTAATCCCTGGGTTGGGAAGATCCCGTGAAGAAAGCAATGGCTACTCACTCCAGTATTCTTGCCTGGAGAATTCTATGGACAGAGGAGCCTGGCAGGCTACAGCCTATGGGGTCGCAAAGAGAGTATTTGCTAAAGGTTGGGATATCCACTGAGTGAGAGAGACTGAAAATGGGTTCTCACGGACTTCCTTCACATCTCAGAGATGTATTATCTCCAGGTGACAATGGCTCGGGACCCGCCAGGGTTACATTTCTTTTCCAACTCTGCCCTCCCAGTTGCTCTGTCAGTTGGCTAATGAGTTGTAAACCAATACTTAGGGGTGCAAAGGACACGTCCTATCTGAAGGGATTTGGCTCGTATTCCGTGTTCAATCACAGTTGGCTAAAGAACATTTTACACTCTGGTTCTGAGAGCTGATCAGCTTAAAATACGAATTACCTGGTATTTATGAAGCAATTATAGCTCCTCATTTATGGCTTTAAATTCTCCTGGAATTTACTCTTCTGGGCCTCATGGTGGCCTTCAGGGTTCCTTCACCGAGGCAGCTCGATATGTCACAGGTGCCATACTGGTCCCTGAGTATGCAGAAACATGGGTGAGGCTGCATGCCCACAAGGAGCCTAATGTTCAGCTCAGAAACGTGTTGTTAGCTTAAAAATTATTATATATATATATGGGCCTCCCCAGTGGCTCAGCAGTAAAGAAACTGCCTGCAATGCAGAAGATGCAGGTTTGATCCCTGAGTTGGGAAGATCCCCTGGAGAAGTGCATGGCTACCCACTCCAGTATTCCTGCCTGGGAAATCTTATGGACAGAGGAGCCTCGTGGGCTACAGTTGATAGAGTCACAGAGTTGGACACGACTGAAGCAGCTGAGAGAGAGAGAGTCTTATCTTCAGAGGAATCAGTTGTGATTTGAACTATATACACACACACATACAAATACACATCTCTAAAGATGGGCATCCACATGGTGTGTGTGCATGCTAAGTCGCTTCAGTCATGTCTGACTCTCTGCGACCCTATGGACCGAAGTCCACCAGGCTCCTCTGTCCATGGGATCTCTCAGGCAGGAATACTGGAGTGGGGTGCCATTTGCTCCTCCAGGGACTCTTCCTGAGCCAGGGATCTAACCCTCATCTCTGGCATCTCCTGCCCTGACAGTCGAATTCTTTACCACTAGCACCACCTGGGAAGCCTATCCATAGAGCACCATCAGCCAAGTATTCATTTCAGCTGTGCATTCTTGCAGGGTCTGCACTGTGTCCCATGTCTCACCAGCTCATGACTATAACCACCTTAGAGGTTCTGGAGGCAGCCTTGTGGTTTACCCATGAAGCCTCATAACTGGAATCTTTGGGAGCCAAGATTCCAGTCCAAGCCTGACCACGGGGCTCGGCCCTCCACCCCATGAGCCCCAAGGTCCAAACTTCCCTCCTTGCTTGAAGCCACAGTGTGTTCCTGAAGGTGTGCAGTTTTGGTCATAAGCCCCTCGGAGATGTAATGAACCTGGACACAGTCCGGAGAAGGGCAATTAAAATGCTTGCGGGGAAAGAGAGCCTTCTGTTTGAGGATGAACTCAAAAGAAAGACCAAACAGTAAAGTCTGGGAAGAGGAAGGGCGACCAAAAATGTGATGGAAATCTATGGGATAGTGGAGGGAATGGAGGGGGAGGAGGCAGGTGCCTGCCAAGGGTACACTCAGTGAAGCTCAAAAGCAGCAGTTTTAGGACAATGACAAGAAAGTTCTACTTAACACGTCTCATAAGTTTGCTGCCTGCTGCGTGATCCCAAGAGGTGGCACAGGCTCAAAATATAAATAGAATAGATTCCCAGCTTATGGATACATTGGTGTGTGTTCCCTACAGAATACCTGGTTTCCCGTTGTCTAACTAAGGCTACTAGTTTCTAATGGTCTAGACCAGAAGTTGGGGAACTTTCTCTGTAAAAGAGCAAGTAGCAATTATTTTTGGCTATGTGGCGACTCTGTCCCAATTGCTCAAGTTTGTTGTGTTATGAAAGCAGCCATAGATTATATGTACAAACAGGCGTGACTGTGTGCTAATAAAACTTTATTTACAAAAATAGGCAGTGAGCTGGATTTGATCCACCAACTGAAGTTTACTAACCCTTGGTCTAGATCCATTTATAGCTGGGTGGAATTATATAATTTAAAACTGGGAGGTACCTTGGTGATCCCACTCTCACTTTATAAAGCAGGAGAGGGACATCAAGAAATGTCAGCTGAGCTTCTCAAATTCATACAGTATATACTCATAGTGGGTTATTAGGATTTTTTGCTTGTTCTAGGGGGATATTCAGATCCTCTCCCCATGATGTTATGAAGGTTGGCAGTGAAGGGTCCTGCTGTGTGAAATGGTCCAATTTGGCATTTCTGATTTTCAGTAAGTATATATCCATGGCCAAAGACTGCCTTATCTTAGAAAATGTTTCAGGTGTAGGAAGATCTGGAAATATGGTGGTTCAGGTAAAAGAATCCACCTGTCAATGCAGGAGACACAAATTCGATCTCTGGGTTGAGAAGATCCCCTGAAGAAGGAAATGGCAACCCACCCCAGTATTCTTGCCTGGAGAATCCCATGGACAGAGGAGCCTGGCTCACTACACTCCATGGGGCCAAAAAGAGTTGGACATGACTAAGCAACTGAACACACAAGAAAACTAAAGGCTACTTTTATTTTTATTTATTTTTAATCAAAGTATAGTTGATGTATAATATTCTAAGTTACAGGTGTACAATATAGTGATTCACAATTTTCAAAGGTTATTCTCCATTTACTGTTGTAAAATATTGGCTATATTCTGTGTGTGGTACAATATATCCTTGTAGCTTATTTTGTTCACAATAGTTTTTATGTCTGTTATCCCCCTACCCCTATATTGCCTCTCCCTACTTCCCTCTCCCCACTGGTAACCACTAGTTTGTCCTCTGAATCTGTGAGTCTGCTTTTTTGTTATATTCACTAGTTGGCTGCCGTTTTACATATAAGTGAGATTATACTGTAATTGTCTTTCTCTGTCTAACTTGTTTCACATAGCGCAATACCTTCCAAGTTCATTCATGTTATTGCAAAAGGCAAAATTTTATTTTTTTGACTGAATATTGTTCCACTGTATAGCTATACTACATTCCCTTTATCCATTCATCTGTTAACAGATTCTTAGGTTACTTCCACATCGCAATTGTAACTAGTGCTGCTATGAACATTGGCATGCATATATCTTTTCTAATTAGTGTTTTCATTTCATATATATATATATACACCCATGGAATTGCTGGGTCATATGATAGTTCTACTTTTAGTTTGTAATAAACTACCATACTGTCTTCAACTAAAGACTGCTTTTAAATTTTTGGAAATCAGAAAATAAGAAAGATATTCCTCTCCCCCTCTAACCTCCTAGTTCTGAGATGGGAGAACATTTTATTTCTTGACAGACTATGCAATTGACATTGACCCTCAGAGCCAAGTCCATGGAGTTTACACATTGACCTCCTATAGGTAGTCAGGTATCCCTAGTGGGGCCTGTCCCTGAGAACATTCCCCTCTCAAATGTGGGTCAGACTTTTCTAAAAACAACCCCTGCTTTCCATGCTCTGTTGGTGAGAGTCAGGAGCTGCTTGAATTCGTTGACCCTCAGAGCCTTTATGGGGAAAACTGTGTGTGTGCGCGTGCCTGTACTTGTGTGCACACGTGTGTATGTGTGTAGCTGGTGGGGGGAGAGGGGGAAAGGAGCAGTGGCTGATAACCCAGGAACGCATCAGTGCTCAGATAGTGCTAGTCATTATTATATTTGTGGCTCTTTTTTTCTAGGACCCATTGAAGATCTCTCATGAAAATAACTCCCTCAAGGAAACCTCTAGAACAGGGGTCCCTAACCTCCAGGATCTAATGCCTGATGATCTGAGGTGGAGCCAATGTAATAATAATAGAAAGAAAGTGCATAATAAATGCAATGTGCTTGAATCATTCCAAAACCACCCCACCCTGCCCGAGATCCATGGAAAAATTGTCATTCACGAAACTGATCGCTGGTGCTGAAAAGATGGGGGACTGCTGCAGAAGTCCAAAGCCTTGGTAGGAGACAGATGCATCACTGTCCCAGGCTTGGTGTCTAGAACTTTTGATGGCAGACTCAGTATTGCCGTCTGTGAAAGGAAGCTGAACTGTATGCTCCTTGTTACCTTAGCCAAGCGGCTGCAGATGAGTGAGGCAGCAAAGTTGAGGGGAGAAGATAGGATGCTTTACATGTGGATGGTTTGTCTCTGGGGAAAACCTCGTGCTTCAGGGATTGGAACTGAATCTGTTCTGCAGACTTTACAAGGGAGTCCATCAGCTAGAGTTTTAAACCACATGAGCGCGTGCTCAGTTGCTCAATTGTGTCCAAGTCTTTGTGACCCCATGGACTGTAGCCTGCCAGGCTCCTCTGTCCATGGGATTTTTTCAGACAAGAACACTGGAGTGGGTTGCCATTTCCTTCTCCAGACATCCTCCCAGTCCATGTATCAAACCTGTGTCTCCTGAGTCTCCTGCATTGGCATGTGGATTCTTTACCACTAAGTCATCAGGGAAGCCCTTGGTTCTCACACTCAGCAGCCCTGTTACTCAACCTCTCACCCAGTCCCTGTCACTCAGCGACAGGGAGGCGTCCACCTCATGGCGAAGCTGGTACTGAGCAGTTCTGGCTGCTGCTTCATCCCTGAGTGTATCACCTGTTCAGCCCACAACAGCTCTACAAATTTTGGCGGGGGAGGAGGGGGCCATGCACATGCAGGATCTTAACTCCCCGACCAGGGACAGAACCTGTGCCTCCTGCAGTGGAAGCGTGGAGTCTTAACCACTGAACTACCAAGGGAATCCCCTCTCTATAGATATTTTTAATACTTTTTCCTGATTATAAAGATAATACATATGCATTGCAGAAACTTGAAAAACATAGAAAAATAAATATAAAAAAAAATCAGCGACAAATATAACTTGCAGTGATAAGCTCTGTTAGTACTTTGGTGTATTTCTTACTGTTTGTGGAAGTAGCCTTCTGTTTCTTAACGTAAACTTTATTTCCAGATCCTCCTACACCTGTGCATATGTTTTATAAAATTAGAATTGTATTTGACTATAGGTATTATATGCAGCTCATTCTTTTCATTGACATTGTGAACATTTCTCATATCACTAAGTAGTCTTTGAAGATATATTTTTATGGGTTGCCGAATTTTCTATGGCATGGATGTATCACGATGTAGTAACCATTACCCTACTGCTGGATGCTTAGGCTGTTTCTAAACGATATTATAAATACCGTGACAGTAAACATCATTGTACCTTCCCAGGTGGCGCAGTGGTAAAGAATCCACCTGCAATGCAGGAGACTTGGGTTTGAGCTCTGGGTCAGGAAGATCCCCTGGACAAGGAAATGGCAACCCACTCCACTGTTCTTGCCTGGGAAATCCCATGAACAAAGGCTTCTGGCAGGTTATAGTCCATGGAGTCCCAAAAAGCTGGACATGACTTAGCGATTAAACAAACAACAAGCATCATTACAAGAAAATCTCTGCACATTCTAAGTACTTCTTTAAGCTAAATTCCTAGCAATAGAAATCCTGGACCAAAGAGCATGAGGATTTTGCCTTGGTACTGCAGACCATGCTGTTCTCCAAAAAAGCATGTCAATTTCTATTGATGGGATTTCTGTTCTCAGCATCCACTGTCATATTCAGGTTGAAACAAACATTCTAACATACAACCCCTCAAATATTGGAAAGTAGGTCTTAAATCTCCTGGATTCCTGCCTTCTCTAGGCCCAACAATCATTTCCTTAAAAACCCTTTCAAGGCTGCTTTCTAACTTCTTTACCATATCATCCTACTAATTAGAGAATATTCTGGTTTAGAATTACAGTCTTAAAAATAAGCTACCTAAAACAGAACACAACACTACAGATATGGGCTGAACCATTTTAACCTTCTTTATTTGGAGTCTTTTATACTTTTGTTAATGTGATCAAAAATTGCATTCGTTTTCTGATTTTGTTTTAGCAGGCTATTGGCTCAGGTAAGTTTGTGGCATGCTGATAGTCTGCGGTCTTGATGATCTGGTTATTGGAGTCTTTTCCATTTGATACTTGTTCAGCTGAATTTTTGAGCCTAAATCCAAGACTTACATTTATCTGACTGATAATAGCTCAGAGCCCCAGCCTGTTTAAATTCCACTGCTGCCCATGGAAAGCAGGTCCTTGATGCCTCAGCTGTGTTTCCAAAACACATTTCCCACTGGACTTCATCTAGGACTTCTGCTGGCCCCATTCCTATGCAGAGGTCAGGAGAAGGTCTTGGGGTTGTTAAGGCCTGGGCTGCCTGGCGCCACCCTGGCTGGCACTCCACTTACAAGAGTTCTCAAGAGGGACCGGGATCTTGGCTTGAAACAACTCTGGTGAAGAGTGTGGCTGATCCCTGGGAAAAGGACCCTTGAGTGATGCTGGGTGATTCTACCAGCAGGGTGGGGGCCATGGGACTCTGCAGGTGGCACACCCACCTGTCTGGGCTCCTCTAGCCAGATCTAGAGGTCGGCCCTGACACTTGGGTGGGACTCTGGCCTTGCCTCTCTTTAGCCTCTTTCCTAACACAAATAGAATATAATCCCTTGTGAAGATGGCACTTAGTTTTATAGGCAAGACTGAAGCCCACCTTGCCCTCCCATCTTTGCACACAGGTGTACAGATATCCTGGTACCATTTCAGCCCTCCCCACAACCGCTTCCCCTTGTCCACCCGCCAGGGATAGGCATGTGTATTGGACCATGGTCCATGTGGAGAGGGAGCTCCCAGTGGGCTTGTCTGCTTAGCCCTTCAGTCTCCTCATCTCATGGGAAGAGTCATGGCTTAGGAGGCACTCAGAGTCACAGGGTTTAGGGCACTGGCTTTGGTTGTCCTGGGGTGGAAGATGGTATAGCTCATGGACAAACTGCATTTGACCAGCTTTTCAGAACCTGTAGATGTCTGTGCCTATGTATGGAGGGAGGGGGCACCAGGATGGATGGCTGGAAGGAGCAGTCATACAGGGTAGACAGAAAACCCAAATGAGTGGGGGCTGGGTCCATGTCTAAGGTGCTCTGCTATTCTCATAGGGAAGAAACCTCCAGGCCACGGAAGGATGTTGAGATGGTGGGAAAGACATCAGGGGTCAGAAAGCCTGAGCTCCCATTCTTGGACCTGGTCACCAAAATCTTTTTTTTTTTTTTTTTTGACTGCACAGAGAAGCTTGTGGGATTTTAGTTCCCTGACCAGGAACTGAACCCAGGCCCCTGGCAATGAAAGCACCAAATCGTAACCACTGGACTGCCAAGGAAGTTTCCAAATATTCTGACTGCAGGCCCCAAGGCATTTGTGGCTCACCAGAGTCTAGTGTCCTGGGTACTGAAGACCATGTCTCCATGTGGCTCCGGGCCCTCTGAGAGTGAATATTCCCCAAGAGTGGCACTCAACACAACACCCATGCTCTGCACTTACTGTGCAGTCCACTTCCCAGTCCTTGCCAGCAGCTGGTCTGTTTCATCTTTGGAGTCATCAGGCTTCCCCTCCCACCTCTATTCAGTGTTCGGCTTCTATGAGTGGAGATAATGCAACTCTTATTTAATTCAAATCAATTCCATTCCATCCCATTCAACTCTCTCCCATCAACAACATCTCAGTCTTTTATTGCAATCATAATTTGCTGTTTTGAAGGAGATAAAGCAGAAAATATAAACATACATTAAAAATAACCCCCTGCCTTAGACTTCATATTTTCAAAATGCTTTCACATAAAGTATTTCATTACAGACTCAAGCAGCTGGCGTCGTGAAATATGGTCTCACATAGAATCCAATGAAAACCAGATGAAAAGAAACCCTGAGAGAAGACGGGAGGTGAGAGTGAGTCTGCCGTGCCTTCTACCCCTTTCCCGCAAGGCCTGGGCCATTGACCGGGTGCTTGCCTGCAGCCACAGGTAGGTGACAAGTGTGGAATTATCTCCTCCTATTTCTTCTAAAATTCTCCTTTAATTTTCAATTTTTTCTTCCCATTTATGTACTTCTTGGGAATCAGATCCTAAAACCTCATAGCAGAAGAAGCTCTAGTATTCATCACTTAGACCATTTCCTACTCCAGGGGATCTTCCCCACCCGGGGACTGAACCTGCGTCTCTAATGTCTCCTGCATTGGCAGGCAGGTTCTTTACCATCGAGCCACCAGGAAAGCCCTCACTTAGATTGAACCCAGGTCTCCCACATTGCGGGAGGATGCTTTGCCATCTGAACTACCAGGGAAGACCAAGAATACTGGAGTTGGTAGCCTAACCTTTCTCCAGGGGATCTTCCCAACCCAGGAATCAAACCACAGTCTCCTGCATTGTGGGTGGATTCTTTACCATTTGAGCCACCAGGAAAGCCCTCACTTAGATCAGTGGTTCTCAAAGTGTGGTCCCTGGATCAGCAGTATCTGCCCCACTGGGAACTTGTTCCAAATGCAGACTCAGGCCCCATCCCTGATGTCCTGAATTTGAAACTCTGTGTGTGTGTGTGTATGTCATAATGTGTATGTCTTATGGGGTGGGGTAGGGTCTGGCCAACTGTGTTTTAACAAGCCCTCTAGCTGATGACGGGGCTTCCCAGATGGCACTAATGGTAAAGAACCCACCTGCCAATGCAAGAGATATAAGAGATGCGGGTTTGATCCCTGGGTTGGGAAGATCCCCTGGAGGAGGGCATGGCAACCCACTTCAGTATTCTTGCCTGGAGAATCCTATGGACATAGGAGCCTGGCATACAGTCCATGGGGTTGTAAAGAGTCTGGACATGACTGAAGCGACTTAGCATGCATGCGCTAGCTGATGGCTCGGGTACCTGCTAATGTTAGAGACCACTGATCTGGACCAACTCCCAGATTTCAAGAAGTCCTGTGGGCCACTTTCCTTGCCCCCTGACCCCAAATGAGATGCCTGTTCCCAGGCTCCATCATGCCCCCTTCCCCTGTCCCCCACAGGCCCTCTGCAGACCTCTGGGCCATCTCCTCCATAGAGCGGCTCCTCCAGCCTGCTTCTCACTTTGCATCTGTGAACACAGAAGGTGAGCCAGGCTGGTGACCAGCGTTTCCCAGGACAACAGACACTGATGCTTCTCACAAGGTTCAAGGCCTGCAACCCTACTGTCCTGGATGGCAGGGGACAGTGAGAGTCATGACTTCTGAGGACATCTGATTTCTGATGATCAGAATGTCCATTCCTACCTTTGATCTTTCCCTCTAGACTGGAGCTCTTCACACAAACCCAGCATAGTCCCCCTGCCCTCTCCCCAGGGCTCCAGGTTATCACTAGCATATTACCTTGGGTCACAGGAGCTAGGTAAGCCTCCCTCTCTTCAATTCCTGCCCAGACACGAAGTCCATAAGATGGCAGAGCTGTTGGCAGCCTGATCCTGGATACCAGCATACTTGGGGTGTTTTTGAAAACAATTTAAAATGTTAAATGTCAACACAGGGCGTGAGTAACAGGGTGTTTACTGAGCAGCTACTCGGTGCCAGGCTCCACATTAGGTATCACTTGTTCCATCAGGGCTCTGGGTGGGTGGGTCCCCAGGCCTACACTTGGTCCACTTCTACTCCCATGATGCCTGAACCCTTCTAGCCCCTCCCTTCCTGTCTCACCACCCACTCTCGAATGCCCATAGCTGTGCCATGTGATCTGTGGATCATCCTGGATGGGATGTGGGAAGGTGATCACCAATGATGGAGGCCAAGTCACCAGCTAGAAAGGAATCCTGGGATAGAATCAGGTACCTGGGCAGTGAGAAGGAGATTTTGGGCAACTCAGGTGAGGAATGTGCTCAAAATGGACATGAGATAATTAAAACTTTGGCCAGGGGCTTTCCTAGTAGTGCAGTGGATAAGACTCTGCCTGCCAGTGCAGGGGACACAGGTTCGATCCCTGGTCCAGGAAGATTCCACATGCCTAGGAGCAACTAAGCCCTGGAACCACAACTACTGAGCCCATGTGCTGTAACTACTGAAGCTCACATGCCTAGGGTCCCTGCTCGGCAACAAGAAAAGCCACTGCAATGAGAAACCCAAGCACCACAGAAAGAGTAGCCCCCACTCACTGCAACTAGAGAAAGCCCGTGCAAAGCAACAAAGACTCAGGGCAACCAAAGATAAATAAATTAATTAAAGATAAAATTTTTAAATGACTGAAAAAAATATATAAATAAATTTTTAAAATTTGCCCAGCTGAGAAAAGAGACAGAAAAAATATGATAGAGCCCCAAGGCAGTGTGTTATGACCCAAGGTTTTCCGACATTTTCTATGGATTTTTGAGAGGCAGGGGCTCCAGCAGTTCGGGGAAGATGGTGATGGGCCTTATCTTGAGGACCAGGGTATATGAGGCTGAGGCCCAGAGGACTGAATAATGGGCAGCTGAGAGTGCTTGAGAGGACCAGTGAGGGTGGAGAGGTGGTGGGTGGTTGTCAGGGACCCAGGGAGAAGAAAGGCACAGTGGCCAGGGGGAGGGAGCTCCCGGTGTGAGGGCACTGGACAGACATTACCCCAGGGACAAGAGCTGGTCAGAAACAATAACTGTAGCAGCAACGATCACTGAATCCAGGTATCAAATTGAATCCAGGTGTCAAATTGCCCTGTGGTAAGCCCTTGGCATGTATTTTCTCATTTATCCCTCATGACAATTTTTTTTAGCATCTGTAATGTGCCAGGTACCACCCAAAGTCCTTCCGCATTCCTGTTGACATTTTTTAAAAATTTATTTATTTTACTATTTTGGCTGCACTGGGTTTTCATGACTTCGAGTGAGCTTTCTCTAGTCATAAAGAGCAGGGGCTACTTTCTGTTGCACTCTGCAGGCTTCTCATTGCAGTGACTTTGCTTGTTGTGGTGCACTGGCTTCATACTTGTGGCACACAGGCTTAGTTGCCCCAAGGCACGTGGGATCTTCCTGGACCGGAGATGAAACCTGTGTTCCCCGCACTGGCAGGCGGATTCTTATCCGCTGCACCACCAGGGCAGTCTCCCCTTACCATTTAAGTCCACATCACCACACCCCAGGTGACACACACGGAAAGTGAGGAAGAGAAATATTTTATGACTTGCCAGGGATCTATGGCCAGTGGAGAGCTGAGCTGGTCCTAGATTCCAGTTCTGTCCACTGAAAAGCCATCGCTCTTTTGAAAATGTCTTGTTTTGCTCTTCTCAGAAAAGCTAGTGAGAATGATGCCAGGACAGCCTAGGGCAGTTGCCACATGGGGCCCAAACTTCTGGTTCCTCTGGCAACCCATGCAGAAGAAGAAGAAGGATGCAGAGAGCTGGCATTTGTCCCAGAATGCAGCAACCTGCAGCCCTCCCCATCCCCCTGCCTCCCCATCACCCCAAGGGTGGCAGCGTAGAGAGTTCACAGGATCGTGTGATCATGCTCAGAAGTTCTTGTGCTTCTGCTTATTAGCTTGATGCTTCCAGAAGATTCTCCGTGAATCTTAGATAACATCGTGTGCCGAGGGGAACTCTCAGACCTATCGTGAGGACCAAAGGAGAAAGATACTGCTTGAGGGTGTAACTAAGCTCAGTTAGAATGATGGTGGCTTCTATTTGTTCATCTGACAACTAAATATGGACTACCTGTCATGCCATCATATAGGTGCTGGGACCAGGGCAACGGCGAGTCAAAGGTGAGCTCCCAGTGACATCACCACAATAGCTAAAGGGTGATGAATGCCACCTTGCATGACTCCCTCAAGTCATTTGTTACTCTTGGGGTCACCCCCTCCTCTTGCAGTTCCTGGTCAATCGATACTGCCTTGATCCTTCAACCAAGCAGATTTCACCTGGAGTCAAATACCGATCCATAGATTGAGGTCCTAGCTTGTGTTGCGTGTTCAGTCTCTCAATTGTGTCTGACTCTTTGTGACCTCATGGACTATAACCCACAAGGCTCCTCTGTCCATGGGATTTCCCAGACAAGAACACTGGAGTGGGTTGCCATGCCCTCCTCCAGGGGATCTTCCCCACCCTGTGATTGCACCCAAATCTCCTGTGTCTCCTTGCATCAGTAGGCAGATGTTTTACCACTGAGCCACCTGAGAAGCCCATGGAGGTCCAAGAGAGGTGGTTTTTTTCTTCAGCTCAAGCCATTCTGAAATGGCCCTGGGGGCAAGATTGAGGCCTTCCTGCCTTTGCTGCTTATACACACAGACTTTGGACTCCTTCTAGAAGTAACTTCACACCTGCCCCTGTAGTAAGACTTCCCATGACTGAAATGACCTCAGGTATACATCTGGCAGGGAGAGAATGGTTAAATATTGCACAAGTTGGCAATTTAGGCAAGTAGAGGAGAGAGGCTTTCTAGGCAGACATGCTCTTATCTGGTCCCATGTAATGATTTGTAGTGCTTTTTTACCCAAAGGCTGGGCTCAGTTGATTCTCGGTTTGCATCTTTCTTGTCCTCTGATTTCCCAAGAAGAATGCCCATTCTGGTCCTAGTTCCTCAGGCATCTGGATCCCTTGCTGGGGTCCCGGGTAGAAACAGAGGGGAAGTTGAGTTAGAAGATCTGCTATGGACTGTCCCTGGGACCTCAAGCAAGGCACCTAACTTCTCGAGGCAGAGTTTACTCAACTCTGAAATGAGAATAAAAATATTCAGCCAGTCTGTGTCAGGGTCAAATTAACATCACCAACAACCTTGTTATCCAGATGAGCACTGGTCTGGGGTGAAGGTGTTGTGCTAAGCATTTGTGTGACGTGCTTTGTGGCATGCCAAGTCACTTCAGTTGTGTCTGACTCTTTGCCGCGCTATGGACTATAGCCCACCAGGCTCCTCTGTCCATGGGATTTTTCGGGCAAGAATACTGGAGTTGGGTTGCCATGCCCGCCTCCAGGGGATCTGACAAAGGGAGCGAACCTGCGTCTCTTATGTCTCCTGCATTGGCAGGTGGGTTCTTTACCAATAGGACCACCTATGATCTCACTTTTTAAAAGTTATTTATTTATTTATGTTGGGCTGAGCTGGACATTCCTTGCTGCATGTAGACTTTAGTTGCAGCCAGTAGGGGCTACTCATTGTTGCGGTGCACAGGCTTCTCATTGTGCTGGCTTCTGTGTTGTCAGGGAGCATGGATGCTCTACAGTGTGCAGACTTCAGTAATTACGGTGAGTGGGCTCAGTAATTTGGGTGCAGGGACTTAGTTGCCTTTCAGCATGTGAATCTTCCCGGACCAGGGAGTGAACCCATGGCCCCTGCATTGGCAGGTGGATTCTGAACCACTGGACCACCAGGGAAGCCCATCATCACCTCATTTAATCCTCACAATTTTCTGATACAGATGCTGGCTTTTTAAACCAAGGAAATGAGTTGCAAAATGCCAACACCATGCAGTTAGAAGTGATGGTATAAACAAGGACCTACTGCACAGCACAGGGAACTCTGCTCCCTGTTATGTGGCAGCCTGGATGGGAGGGGAGCTTGGGGAAGAATGGATACATGTGCAATGTATGGCGGAGTCCCTTTGCTGTACACCAGAAGCTATCACAACATTGTTAATCAATGATACCTCAATACAAAATAAAAAGTAAAAAAATAAAAGAAATAGTGGTATAGAAATTTGAACCCCGGAAGGCTGACTTTCAGGCAACTCCTGATTCCCCATCATTGTTATATCTTCTCATTTTTTTTTCCTGTCTTCTGCCTTCCATTTGGATGACTGGATCCAGTGACTACTGCTCAGGATTCAGAGGAGCAAGACGGCATCTCATTCATGCACCATCTCTGACTTTAGCTGAGCAAGCTGCTTTCAGCCCCTGCATGCCTAGGATTCAGCCTGGGCCCACATTCAATATGGTGGATACCTGGCTCTTTGAGTATCAAATAGCTGGCAAGGGTCACGACTGGGCCTGAGAACAGGAGACAGTGGCTCATGGAATGAACTCAATTTGCACACTTTCCCAGGGCATGGGGGAGGAAATGACAGTGACTTGTTGCTTGGGAAATGCCGGATGGGTGGCCTGGTATCTTGGGAATGTGCTCAGACGACCAGGGGATGTTTTTCCAGCCTCTCCTTCTCCTCCCCATTCCTGGGATGGTACTTTGGACTCCTCACCACTATTCCCAGGCACAAAAGAGAAACCTGAGTCCTGTGTTTTTTAATGCTCTTAGTACTGACTTAATGACAACCAAGCTCTATCTGTGTATCAGGATGCACCTGATTCAGTGATATTTGATGCTGTCTAATTTATCTGCAATTTTAGGAGGTTGCTGTTACATGAGGAATCAGCGAGGTCAAGAAAAATCCCCAGAATTGTAGAAATGATGAGACCAGGATCCAGACACAGGATCTGGATTCTTTTATTTTTTTTAAATAATTTTATTATTTATTGGGCTTCCCTGGTAGCTCAGATGGTAAAGAATCCACCTGTAATGTGAGAGACCTGGGATGGATCCCTGGGTCAGGAAGATCCCCTAGTGCAGGGCATGGCAACCCACTCCAGTATTCTTGCCTGGAGAATCCCATGGACAGAGGAGCCTGGTGGGCTACAGTCCATGGGGTCACAAAGAGTCAGACACAACTGAGCAGCTAAGCACACATACAGCACATTTATTTATTGGCTGCGCTGGGTCTTCACTGCTGCGTGGGCTTTTCTCTAGTTTCAGAGATGCAGGATTACTCTCTAGTTGTGGTGCTCCGGCTTCTCATTGCGGTGGCATCTCTTGTTGCAGAGAGTGGACTCTAGGGTGCACGGGTTTCAGTAGTGTGGCATGTGAGCTCAGTAGTTGTGGCTCCTGGGCTCTAGAGCACAGGCTCAGGTGTTGTGGTGCATGGATTTAGTTGCTCCACAGCATGTGTGATCCTCCCAGACCAGGGATTGAATCTGTGTTTCCTGCATTGGCAAGCAGATTCTTTACCACTGAGCCAGCAGGGAAGCCCAGACCTAGACTCTTAATCACTAACTCACAGTATTATGACTCACTGGAGTCATCAGGGGCATTTCCCCACCAGGGGATGCAACCCCCAGGTTGGGTCCACCCTTGCTTTTATGTATGGAGCTCGGTTCTATGTATGATTCCATCACTAGATGTCTGGCCTGGGTCAAGTTGTCTGACCTCTGTCTGCCCATGTGTAACACCTATGGTCATTACACGCACAGACTTACCTCCTAGGGTCTTTGTGAGAACAAGTCAAAGGAAGGTGATGAAATACATTTGAAACTCACCAGGCATTTTTTCAGCTCTGACTATTTCCGGGTGCAAAATACTAGTACCAGAGGTGACTCAGGCATAGATCCTGACCTCTAGAGAGTGTCAATTAGGGGGAACAGTATGAACTTGAGCAAACTTGTGAGCTTTAATATTTGATGGGAGATAGTAAAGGACAAGATCCATAGGATCTCAAAGAGTTGGACATGATCTAGTGACTAAACAGCAATAACAACAAACAGTACGAACTTAGTAGCTCAAAGCCAAGGCAGAGTATCTTGGACTCAAATAAAATGCTTGGAGAGATGAAAGAGAAAACAATCCCAACACTGGGAAATATTTGGAGGGGGCAGTCTGAGCCGGGGATTTGAGGGAAAGACGATGAGATACTTTCAGACTGGCAGGCTAAGAGAAGTAGGGGCCACAAGGTGTGAACAAGTGGTGTGTGTGCAGGAACTGTGAGTCTGTCTGTCCATCTCTGGGCTGATAGGATAAAGTAACAGTTGGGATATGAAGGTTTTCAAGCCATGATGAAGACTTCATCATGTATGTTCTAATAAATGAGAACTAATTTTGCACAGGGGAGTGACATACCATCTATGTGGGGAAGACCTTTTTGGGGTTTCATTAGAGGGAGCCCAGAGCCTGGGAGGTGGGTGACAGGGGCATTGAAATGATCTGGGCATAGGGTGATAAAGACCTGAGTGAGGGCAATCTCAGAGGGGATAGAGAGGAAGTGAGGGGGACTAAAGACATTCTAAGAGGAGAGTGGACATGGACTTCCCTGGTGGTCCAGTGGCTAAGACTCCAGGCTCCCAATGCAGGGGACCTGGATTCGATCCCTGGCCAGGGACCTAGATCCCATACACAGTAACTAAGAATTCACATGCTGTAACTAAAAAGATTGCAGATCCTGCATGCTGCAACCAAGACCAGGCACAGCCAAATAAATAAATATTAAAACAAAAAAGGAGGTGGACAATGCTTGGGAAGGAAGAGGGAGGAAAGGGCTTTTTTAGACCATAGTGTGGTTACTCTCCACCCCTGCTGCTCACAGCCAGCTTACCCCGGAGGACAGCCATGGACATCTCTCTCTATTCGCTGGCCTTTTAACTTTGCTCAGAGCCACACAGCCCTGCCTTCCTCTGCCATCCTCCATTTGGATAATTTTCCTTAGAATGACTGTCATAGTCATAACTATAATAATTATGGAGGCAATAATAAGATTCTGAATGGATTGAGAGACTTTCTTCTGCGGATGCTAATATGTATGAGGTGGGGTGAAAGGGGTCCTACTAGAAATACGATTAGATCCATTTGGTGGAAAACAACCCTTAGCAGTGTGAAAGGATGTAGACTTGAGGAACGTGTTTCTTCTCCCGAATAAGAACACATCTCCCACCTTAGTAGGGGCAAATATTTTCCTGCTCCCTGGTGGGCATCTCTGGGATGCAGATTTCCTGGTAGTGATGGAGAAGGATGCTCAGTACTTTGTCTCTCCTATCCATCACTGGGAAGCCTTCCCTGGGACCTTGGATGGACAATGAATCCTCCATTCCACTTCCAGTCTCTCTTATTATTCAACCATACAGTTAGCTCTAATAATAATGACACACAATATATCATCGCATTTCAAAGCCTGTTTGAATTCATGACTTCATTTAATTCTCATGACCACAGAAACTAGTATTATTATTATCATTCTCACTTTACAAATGTATTTGTTCAACAAACGCTCATGAAGCACCCAGTCGTGTGCTGATGGCAGACACTTAGTTCGAGATTAAGTAGCTGATGAAGACCCAAGCAAGATTCTAACTCAGGTCTTCTTTCTCCAAGCCATTGTCCCCCCTTTCCACATTGCTCTGTTCATTTTTTTCCCCCGCTCTGTTCATTTTCAATTGGGGTAAACTACTAATTCTTAGCACTTTGTTGCTGGATATTTCATGTATGCATTTTTGTCTATTCAAACATGGCAAAGGTTTATAAAAAATAAAGGACCTTACAATTTCAATTTATTATTATTAAACAATATTTTGAAGAAATATGAATATTAATAATAATATTAATGTGCTCATTAAAATGACAGAACAATTAAGAAAAATGTAAAGTTTTAGCCTCCTTCTAAATGGTCTGATGGCTGATCCTCACTGTATATGGTTTCTTCAGACAGATCTGAAAGCTTGGAAAGCCAGAGGGCCTAATGGCTGACAGTCTATCCAGGCTTGCTGCATACTCTCAGTGTAAAGTAGAAGAACTTCCATTGGTCAGGTATGTGCTGCCCCCACGTGGTGGAACTTGAAGTCTTCTGGTCTTCCAGGTGCTTCCCTCGTGGCTCAGTGGTAAAGAATCCACCTAGCAATGCAGAGGAGCCTGGTGGGCTACCGTCCATAGGGTCGCAAAGAGTCAGACACAACTGAGCACATGTCCAAGACTGGCATCGCCTCCAATGCCACGTGAGGTTGTCTGTGCCTCTGCCTGGTCTTTTCATTAAACTCAACAAGCAAGTACAAAGGGCCATGCTCGGACCTCCCCCAGACTGTAAAGAGACCCGCTCTGTATAGCTGCACATTCGGCTCATGAGGGGAATTTACAAAACACTGATGCCCGGGTATAGCCCGTGGGCAGTTACACCAGAAGAGCTGCGGTGTTTCATCTAATCTTTTCCAGTGATTCTATGCACCACGAGAGCTGAGAACTACTGTTGTGTTGGAGAAACTTGGCCTTGGCTGAAGGTAGTCGGTGAGATCCTGGCTGTTAATGTGAGGGTTGAGAGGATCTGTGGGGTTTTTGAGACAACTGACCATCAGTCCCATGGACTGAGTGTGAGAGGAGGAGACAAAAACATGCTACAGAGGCCTGGGTATTTTTTTTATTTTTTACAAATTGAGGTGTGATTGACATATACTAGTTTCAGGTGTACAACAAAATGATTTGATATTTGCATATATTGTGAAATGATCATCACAATAGGTCTAGTTAACATCCACCACTGTACAAACTTTCAGAACATTTTTTTTTCTTGTGATGAGAACTTTTAAGATCTACTCTTTTAACAACTGTAAAGTATGCAACACAATATTTTACAACTATCATCACCAAACATGCATTTCACGCTCAGTTGCTCAGTCGTGTCTGACTCTTTGTGATGCCGTGGACTGTAGCACACCAGGCTCCTCTGCCCATGGGATTTCCCGGGCAAGAATACTGGAGTGGGTTGCCATTTCCTTTTCCAGGAGATCTTCCTGAGCCAGAGATCGAATCTGTGTCTCCTACATTGGCAGGTAGATTCTTTACCACTGAGCCAAAGGGCAAGCCCATATTTCACCCGGACTGGAGGGGAGCCAAAGCAGAGGCCTGGGGACTGGCAGCCCGGGACAGGGTTGGAGGATCACTCTGGCTGTGCACACATCCTGTGGCCACGCATCCCACTCTGTCTTGACTCCCAGATGCTGCTTCTCTGCACAGACATCTCGGTCAAAGCAGCTGCTCACAGACCTGAGGCCAGGTGTGAGGTTTCTGCATTCTGGCAGCTGGTTTTACACGGGGACACCCCCACAGGCACTCAGCTCCAATGGATGAATCACCCGTTCTCTTGTGGTTGCAAGTGACAGAAACCCAACCTGGAGCTGCTAAAACAAAGATGGAATTTGTTGGCTCAAGTGACAGAGAGTTTAGTGGTATGACTTCAGATGTGACTTGATCCCAGAAACTATCATGATGGTCAGGGGAATACAAGGCTCTGATAAGGTCTGATGTGTGTCACAGCCCCATCCTGGGAGCAGGGGACGGACTCGGTACCATCATCTGGTGGCTCAGCCACCTGGTGGCTCAGCTGGTAAAGAATCTGCCTGCAATGCAGGAGACCCCAGTTTGATTCCTGGGTCAGGAAGATCCCCTGGAGAAGGGATCAGATACCCACTCCAGTATTATTGGGCTTCCCTGGTGGCTCAGACAGTAAGGAATCCACCTGCAATATGGGAGACCTGGGTTCGATCTATAGGTTGGGAAGATCCCCTGGAGGAGGGCATAGCAACACACTTCAGTATTCTTGCCTGGAGAATCCCATGGGCAGAGAAGCCAGGTGGGCTACAGTCCATGGAGTCACCAAGAGTCAGACACGACTGAGTGACTTTCACTTTCACTTTCTATGTCCATCCACAGTGACAAGGAGAAAGAAGAAGGACACTCTTTCCCCAACATAGTTGGGGTGATTTATAGGCACCTGTTATATAAGTTGGACTGGTGCCTGGTTATAAATGGAAAAAAGGATAGGATGAAGGCAAGGTACCAAAATCAGACTGAGAGCCCAGTGACTGAATTGGAAAGTGATGCAGCAGAGGAAGCAAGGCTCAGTTAAGTACCAGCAAGTAGGCTCATCAGACTGAAAAGCATGCTCAAGGTTATGAGAAAAGACCGCTGTTGGAGGTGGAAGCTGCAGGGCCCCAGCTGGACAGGGTCTGAGTTAGGGCAGGGAAAACACTAGCATAGGGGTTATCATGCAGTGATGTGCAAGCCATCATTATTGACAAAAATGGAGTGCCTCTGAAATGCTCCTGGTCCTGGCTAAATTGGGAAGAAAATGCCTAAACTTCTACTGCTAACATCTATGAATCCAGAAAACTGTTATTAGAGATTAAGAAAATAAGAGAGATTTCAACTTGGACCTAGGAAGGACCTGAGCAAGCAGCTAGATTCTTCAGCTCAGGTGTCCAGCTAAATAATAGGCAGAGAATGAAAGACAGGAAGGAAGGGAGGGAGGGAAGAAGGAAGAAGGGAGAGAGGGATGGGGGAGAGAGAGAGAGCAAGAGGCAGAAGGAGAGTAAAGAGGAAGGAGATGAGGAGGAAGGAGGAGTGATAAAAGGAGGAGGAGGGGAAGGTGGGTAAGCTGGGGAGAAAAGGAAGGAAAATAAGGAAAGGAGGGAGGGAGGAACGAGGGGAAAGAAAGGACAAATGAAGGAAATGAAAGGAAGTGGAAGGAAACTGAGCAAGCAGAGAGGCAAGAAAGGAAGAAGGGCCATAGAGGTTTTTGTTGTTTTTTTCTTTCCAGAAGCAGCAGTAGTATAATTTAAAGTCAAAGTCGGCAGGAGAGCACAACAGGAAGCTTGGAGGTTCCCCCACTTCCTCACCCCCCCACAGCGGCTTCGGGTCAGCTCTGTCAGCCACCCACTTGCCTGGGGAAGGAAACGAGGCCCAGGGAGAGGAGAGTTGTGCCACAGACTGCAGGCATTCATGCTCTCGCCTCTTCTACTTAATAGGTCTAAAGCTTTAAAGAATTTGCTTCTAGGTACGTGATACAATTAGACCCCCAGAGACACCCTGGGAGCCATGAACAGCTGAATAAAGGTAACGGGGAACAGACGTACAGAATTAGGGAAAGAGACCAAGCAGAAAGCAGATAACTTAAATTTCCATAATTTAGACAGCAAGGCAATTTAACAAACCATATTGACAGCCTTGAAACTTTGTCAAGAACCCTAAGTTCTAAGAACTCCTAAAGAAAAGAAAAATGGAAAGAAGAACAAAATAATTTTGTTTTTGGAAAAAAAAAATCCTTCTTCAACATAATCAGGTTTGTAAAACCATCGTCCTTTGCACTCTGTTGCATGTAGGAAAAGTCTGATAAAGCAGCTGGACCAGTGGGTGTTAACACTTGGCTTCAAGCTCTTCTTACCTCCACTCTTCATATTCATCCAGTGGGTTCTCCATGGGTGTTCTTTCTTACTGTCTGTTCTGCTACTGGTCCTACCCATGGGGAAGGATTTCCCTAGTAGTTGTAGCCCCTAAGTTGACCTTGGGTAGGGGGCATGGTGGCTCCCAAAACTTGTTGGTTGCAAGTGACAGCTAACCACAGGTAGAGTCACCAGTGGGAGCTGGCTCCACCCCCAGAGATCTGAGTCTTGTGGTCTCTAATGGGACCCAAGCACTGATATGTTCAAAGAAGCCAACAATGTGGTTTTAATGTGCACTGGGGTTTGAGAACTTCCCAGGCATCCGGAGGAAATCTAGTCCTTTTAATTCACAATTGGTGAAGTTCAGGGACTTTGGCAGAGTTTTTGTTTGTTTATTTTTGGCTGTACTGCGTCTTTGTTGCTTTTGGGTGGGCTTTTTCTAGTTGCAGCAAGCAGGAGCTACTCTTCATTGCGGTGAGCAAGCTTCTCATTGCAGTGGCTTCTCTTGTTGCAGAGTACAGGCTCTAGGCACGTGAGCTCAGTAGTCATGATGCACTAGCTTAGCTGCTCTGTAACATATGGGATCTTCTGGAGCAGGGATTGAACCAGTGTCTCCTGCACTGGCAGGCAGATTCTTATCCACTGCACCAACTTTGGTGGAATTTTTTTGAAAGCTTTATTTGAAGATATGTGAAGAGGCATTTTCTTGTATTACAGCTCAAAGGGATCTCATCCTGGTGTACTGAGGAAAATTCTCTCACTTCTCATTGAGAATCCTCACTGAGAAATCCTGAAGGCAGAATTTTTGGCAACTGTTTTTGTTGGCTTGCTTGTTTATTTGTTTCAGATGTGGGTATAGTGCAATATCATATTCCAGCACACACACACACACACACAAAATACACAGACAAAGAGAATGCATATCCAATAACTACATAGTCACAAACAAAAAGGAGACACTGAACAACTATTGGCAGATGATGGATATATCAGAGATGAAACCAGTGGACTGTACAGGATGCAGAGAAAGCAATAGCAAGTATAAAATTTGTAACATTAATCCAGACTTTAAAAAGAAAAATAAAATCCTCCATGGAACACCTAACCAAGTAATTAAAATCATCATAAAATCAACAAATCAGTCAGCCCTTGCAAAAAACTAATTGTAACAGTAGGAAAAAAATAGGTGGAAAAAATGAAAATGGAAGACATATTAACCCAAGAGTGAAAAATCGAGATTTGATTTTTTATTTAAAAGTATGACTAAAATAGTCTGGCTTGAGCGACCAACAAAAAAGAGAAAGAATATTATGAGGATATTAACTTGTTTTAAAAAGGCAATTATCATCATTTAAAAAGGCAATTATCATCATAGAAAAATCATATTTCCCTTGAATGTTATATACCAGTTCATGTAACTGTAACAGCTACAAACTGCTATGCAAATTAAATTAAACTGCTTGGGAATCCAAACTTTCAGAAAGTCTGGTCCTTGGCTCATAAGGGAGACTCAAATGTGGTCCAAACTTGGAGGTTCCAAGAGCCAGTGAGACCATGTCTGTGTGTGCTGTGCTCAGTCGTATGCAACTCTTCAACTTCACAGCTGCTGTCCATGCGATTTCCCAGGCAAGTATACTTGAGTGGGGTGTCATTTCCTTCTCCAGGGAATCTTCCCGACCTAGGGATTGAACCTGCATCTCCTGTGACTCCTACATTGGCAGGTCCACCTGGGAAGCGAGACCATACCTGGGGGACCAATGCTACTGTTGCTGCTATTCCCTCAACATGCCACAAGAGGGTGCTGTTGAGAACTGTGCCCTTAGTCTGATGGCTGCTGGTCTAATCACCTCTAGTGTATCCCATCACTTCATGGCAAATAGATGGGGAAACAGTGGAAACAATGACAGACTTTTTTTGGCTGGGGCGGGGGGGTAGGATCCAAAATCACTGCAGATGGTGAGTGCAGCCTGAAATTAAAAGACGCTTGCTCCTTGGAAGAAAAGCTATGCCAATCTAGATAGCATATTAAAAAGCAGAGACATTACTTTGCCAACAAAGGTCTGTCTAGTCAAAGCCATTGGAGAAGGAACTGGCAACCCACTCCAGTACCCTTGCCTGGAGAATCCCCTGGACAGAGAAGCCTGGTGGGCTACAATCCATGGGGTCACAAAGAGTCGGACATGACTGAGCAACTAACACACACACACACACACACACACACACACACAGGCAGTTGTATGGAGAAGGAAATGGCAACCCATTCCAGTACTCTTGCCTGGAGAATCCCATGGACAGAGGAGCCTGGTGAGCTACAATCCACGGGGAAACAAAGAGTTGAACACGACTGAGTGACTAACACACACACACACACGGTAAAAGCTATGGTTTTGCCAGTAGTCATGAATGGATGTGAGAGTTGAACTATAAAGAAAGCTGAGCACTGAAGAATTGATGTTTTTGAACTGTGGTATTGGAGAAGACTCTTGAGACTGTGAGGACATCAAACCAGTCAATCCTAAAGGATATCAGTCCTAAATATTCACTGGTAGGACTGATGATGAAGCTTAAACTCCAATACTTTGGCCACCTGATGCGAAGAACTGACTTATTGGAAAAGACACTGATGTTGGGAAAGATTGAAGGCAGGAGAAGGGGATGACAGAAGATGAGATGGTTGGATGGCATCACCAACTTGATGGACATGAGTTTGAGCAAGCTGTGTGATTTGGTGACGGACAGGGAAGCCTGATGTGCTGCAGTGGACAGGGTTGCAAAGAGTGGGACATGACCGAGCAATTGAACTGAGCTGAACTGGCCAGAGGGGGCTCTCTGAAGGAGGGTGGCCCTGTGGACTCCATTTCCAAGATACTACTTTCCATCTGTGCTCTTCCCTGGATTCCCAAGGCCTCAGCTCCTTATACACAATCCTCCCTGACATTTACCCATTCTCCCCTAGCCTTTAAATATTTGGCTAAAATTTCAAGAAGACCCATATTCAGGGTCCAAGTGTCCCTTTTCTGTACAATTTTACCCTCTTTTTTCCCCTTCTGCTCCTCAAACTCTAGCTACTTTAGCAGTTCTCAGCTCTGATGAATGTGAGACTTATATGAGTGTTTCTCTTCTCCCAAGGATCACAGACCTGCATTGCATGTTATGCTTGAGCAATAACTGCTCTATATATTTTGTTCAGGTTTATAGTTAATCACCGGAGAAGGCAATGGCACCCCACTCCAACACTCTTGCCTGGAAAATCCCATGGACAGAGGAGCCTGGTGGGCTGCAGTCCATGGGGTCTCTGGGAGTCGGGCAGGACTGAGCGACTTCACTTTCACTTTTCACTTTCATGCATTGGAGAAGGAAATGGCAACCCACTCCAGTGTTCTTGCCTGGAGAATCCCAGGGACGGGGAGCCTGGTGGGCTGCCATCTATGGGGTCGCACAGAGTCAGACACGACTGAAATGACTTAGCAGCAGCATAGTTAATCACAGTAGGATGGTACATCTGATACCTTTTATTCCATCATGACTGGAGTCAGAAGTGTCTTCTTCAAAAACTCTTCTCTCACACATCTACAGTTAATCTCTCATCAGTTCAGTTCAGTTCAGTCACTCAGTCATGTCAGACTCTTTGCTAGGACCCACAACAGATTTCCCAACCTGGGGATCTGGCAAAGGGATTGAGAACCTCCAGGGAATTTGATTTTGGAGGCCAGTGGGATTTGATTACAGAGTTTACACAGGACTGGGGAAACAGACTCTTGGAGGGCACAAACAAAACCTTATATGCACTAGGACCCAGGAGAAAGGAGCGGTGACCAAACCAGAGACTCACCCAGACTTGCCTGGGAGTGTCCAGGAGTCTCTGGTGGAGGCTTGGGTTGGCGGTGGCCTGCTGCAGGGTTGGGAGCAGTGAGTAAGGCACTATGTATATGGGACCTTTTGAAGGAGGTCCCTGTTATCTTCATTACCCCCACCATAGTTTGGTCTCAGGTCAAACAACGGGGAGGAATACAGCCTCACTCATCAGCAGAAAATTGGATTAAAGATTTACTGAGCATGGCCCCACCCATCAGAATCTCTCATAAAGATGGAGAATTTTACCCACTAGTGAGCATTTTACTGGTTTTTGCAGAAGTCACCATTCAAATGTGTATGGGGGCTCAGTAAATAACATAAATGAGTGAAGAGCATTGGACAGGAATTTTATTGTATTGGAAATGTTCCTGGTCTCAAGAGTATTCAATATCCAACTCTATACAAGTGCTACTACACAACAATATGCACCTGGTATTGCATCTCCAGCTACAATATAACAAGAGAAATTCCCCAGCATAATAAAATGCATTCTTCTTTGAGATGCCCCCATGAGGTCTGTTTCCCTATGTTGATCCAAACATTCCAGATATCACCCTTGGTATACACTGACTAGAGACAAATAATATTAGGGCTTTTCCCTACTCTCTATTGATTTGACCATAGTTGGGAAGCTATAGTCCACCCTGAGCAACACACTTTTATAGGGTCATAGGTCACCCAGACCTCATCAAGAGGTCATTGGTTTAGGACCCTGCATGTGCTCCACTCTATTGTGGGTTGGTAAATAGAACTGGGGATATTTAGACCAGTTTCTTTCATCTTCAGTTCAGTTCAGTTGTTCAGTCGTGTCCGACTATTTGCGACTCCATGAATTGCAGCATGCCAGGCCTCCCTGTCCATCACCAACTCCCGGAGTTCACTCAGACTCACGTCCATCGAGTTGGTGATGCCATCCAGCCATCTCATCCTCTGTCGTCCCCTTCTCCTCCTGCCCCCAATCCCTCCCAGCATCAGAGTCTTTTCCAATGAATCAACTCTTCGCATGAGGTGGCCAAAGTACTGGAGTTTCAGCTTTAGCATCATTCCTTCCAAAGAACACCCTTAGTCTTTGTTTTATGAACATTGTGAATATTGTGATCACCGTGTGATCACAATGTAATTATTGTGATCATTGTGATTATCAACAGTCTTTATTCAGTCAACAAAATATTTTGAATAATGACTGCTATGGTCAGAATGTTCATAAATGTTTAAAATCCATATGTTGAATATCTAACCTTCAATATAATGGTGTTATAAAGTGGGACCTTTGGGCAGTGATTAGATCATGAGGATGGAACCCTCATGAATGGGATTAGTGCCCTTGTAAAAGAGAACCCACAGAGCTCCCTAGTCCTTCCCATCGTGTGAGGTTAAAATGAGAAGTCTGTGACTCAGAAGAGGGCCTTCACATGACCTCATTGGTACCCTGATCTCAGACTTCCAGAACTTCACAACTGTGAACAATACGTGTCTGCTGTTTTTTAAGACACCTGGTCTGTGGTTTTTGTTATAGCAGCGCAAACGGATGAAGATGATGACTATTCTCTTTCTTGCTATTTATATATTAACCTTGAAAAAAAATTTTTTAATTTATTTTTGGCTGTGCTGGGTGTTTGCTGTTACTCAGGCTTTTCTACAGCTGCAGGAGTCTCTAGCTGTGGTGTGTAGACTTCTCATTACAGTGGCTCGCATTGTTCTAGAGTTCTCGGGTGCACAGGCTCAGCAGTTGTGGCTCCCAGGCTCTAGAGCACAAGCTCAATTGTTGTGGCCCATGGGCTTTGTTTCTCCGTGGCACGTGGCGTCTTCCCGGATCAGGGATCAGACCTGTGTCTCCCGCATTGACTGGCAGATTCTTTACCACTGAGCCACCAAGGAATCCCCTGTATTAACTGTTAATGATATTATTTATGAGGGTTCTTCCTCAGTTTTTTCTCATGAGAATTGCAATCTCTCAGTCTTATTCTGTTTTGTTTGTATTCCCATCTTTGGGCTCTTGTTTTGTTGAATTAAATTCTTATTGATGTAAAAATGATTGTGAAGAGCTTCCTTCAGTTCTTTGTGGCATTGTCACATTGTGGATCACTTGGTGGCTAAGTGATCCACCAAGCAGAGAGGACACAGTACCTAGGACCCAAAATACTTTTAGGAGCACAGAAAAATGTTATAATCTGTATTTCTTTTAAAATCAGAAAAAAATAAAATATTGAATATATACTATTGAATTCACTTTGGACTTTAATAATCTTTACACCAATCTGGTCAGAAAGTACACTTTTTAATATTTCTTTTATGGAGGAAGTGTCTTGCAGACAGAAAAGCTTCCAGAATTTATAAAAGTCATAATGTGACCCTGCTTATCATACCTAACAAAGCCAACATTCATCCCTTAATATTGTTTATTACCTTGTTCATAATTGAATTTTCCCAGCTATATCATAATTTTTGTTTTATAGCAGGCATTTGAACATAAGGTTCCAGATAAGTTTAACATTTAAATTTGGTTGTCACAACTCCTGAGTTGCTGATCTAAAAGGGTCCCTCTTCCCTTTCACCCCCTTGCCACTGACCTGCTGCAGACATCAGATTAATTGTCTTCACCAAGTTGATTGTCTTCCTACCTGCATTTGTCTATTTGCTTCTTTGTGGTGTCATCTGGCTTCTTTCTCATTTATTTCTTTTTACTACTAATTAATTAATTTTAATTTTTTATTGCGGCTGCATGTGGTGGCTTCTCTTGTTGCGGGGCATGGACTCCAGCGTGCATGGGCCCAGTGGTTTTGGTGCATGGGCTCTGTTGCCCCGTGCCATGTGAGGTCTTAATTCCCTGACCAGGGATGGAACCTGCATTGGAAGGCCAATTCTTAACCACTGAACCACCAGGGAAGTCCTTCTATTTATACTTATAAAAGGAAGTTAGCTCTACAGGCTTAATAAATTCATGTGCAATTTCCGTGGCCAAAGTACTTTATTATAGCTGCAGCATGCCTCATGTCACATCACAACAAAGCTCTCAGAGTCTGTTGTTCCTATTTCATGATGCTAAGATCAATCATTTTATTCAGATAGTGATAATGATTTAATGCATTAGTAATTGTTGCCTGAAAATTTTTTTTCATTAGGCTTTGAAAAGGGTGATTTTTCTACTTTGTTCATTCTGGTCACAGCAGATTTTCTCACGCTCTAGAACAATCTTGTTCATATGGTTTATATAAAGAAGATAGGATAAAAACTTGTGTTTTCCTTTGAATTGAATGAAAATGACAGTTTTCATATTAAATTGTTGGTATCGTAGTCGCTTTCATTGCTGCTCAGTGGATTGTTTCTCTTTTCCTCTATGTCTGCTGAAAATCTTAGAAGCAACAACAATCTGATAGCAATGAGTGTGATCCTCTCAATATTAGTTTTCACTAAAAGGGATCAGGATTTCTTAAAAGAATGGCTGATTTCAGATCTGGAGCAGAAAATATACAAGATGATCCTGGCATATTTTTCATGCCCCAAAGCTAGGAAATTAAAGAGTAATGGCTTGGGAAAATTGAATCACACTAGGAATAACATTCGCACTAGTAGTAAAGAATCCACATGCCAGTGTAGGAGATGTAAGAGATGCAGGTTCAATCCCTGGGTCAGGAAGATCCTCTGGAGAAGGAAATGGCAACCCACTCCAGCGTTCTTGCCTGGAAAATTCCATAGGCAGAGGAGCCTGGCAGGCTACTGTCCATGGGGCCTCAAAGAATCGGACACAACTGAGCGTACACACACAGAGCAATAACATAATGTCAAATTATCATCAAATATTAAATGATGTCAAATTTCTAGTCAGTATCCAACTTTTTTGTGTCTTCTTATTTTAGCATTTTGTTTGCATAGAGATCCCAGTAAGATTGAAGATCCAAGATATTTTGTTGGCTGCTCTATCCTTTGCTGCTGCTGCTGCTGCTGCTGCTGCTAAGTCGCTTCAGTCATGTCTGACAATGTGCCATCCCATAGACGGCAGCCCACCAGGCTCCCTCGTCCCTGGGATTCTCCAGGCAAGAACACTGGAGTGGGCTGCCATTTCCTTCTCCAGTGCATTAAAGTGAAAAGTGAACGAAGTCTTACTTAATCTCTAGGTTCCTTTTCCATTATTTTTTACTGTTTAATAGTTGGAGAAATTAAGCCATTTGTCATCAATTTTCCTATCAAGTCTGCAATACATACTAAAATATATATTTTATGATGTCTGAAATTTACTTCATATAGATTGAGGCTGAGATTGTGATGATAAGGTATATGGATGAAACAAGATTGTTCATGTATGGGGAGTTGCTGAAGTTATCTGATGGATATATGTGGGCTCATTGAAGTCTTCTTTCTGCTTTTACTTTACATTTTCCATAATAAAAATAAAGAAAATGTTCATCTGGCCTTAAAAAAAGGGAGAGGATAATAGCTTGAGTCAAAAGACATAGACATCCATTTATAGGGATTCTTTTGGCCAAAAATAGGAGAACATGAATGTCAAAAAAAGGATAATGAAAGCGGCTGATTAAAACAAGTTGACTATGTGAAATTTATGTGAAGTAATGAGAGGGAGAGAATGAGATAGACAAATAGAAATATACATGCAATGTTTTAGATATTGTTAAATTTCCCTCCATAGGGTTGCACCCATTTTTAAAATCACTTTTAAAAAAGTATGAGCGTATATGTTTCCATACAGCCTCACCAACAGAATATATCGTTGAATTTAGTAGGTGAGAAGTGGTGTTCGAGGGTAGCTTTAATTTACACTTATTATAAGGTATGTTGAGCAACTTTTTCATGTTTAAAGTCTATTTTCAATTATTTTACTTAGAACTCTGTGTTCATATTTAAACATTTTTTTTCCATTGAATTGTTGGCCTATTCCTCAATTTCTAAGTGCTTGTTGTATATTGGAGAGAGTAGCCATCTGTCTGTGATACAAGCTGAAAAATTACTTTTCCACTTTCTCATTAGTCTTTTGACTTTACTTGTTGCCATTTTATTTTCATTTTATTTGTGCTCAGTCACTTTGTCATGTCTGACACTTTGCAACCCCATGAACTATAACTCTCCTCCAGGTTCCTCTGTCCATGAAATTTTCCAGGCAAGAATGCTGGAGTCAGTTGCCATTTCCTCCTCCAGGAGATCTTCCAGACCCAGAGACAGAACCAATGTCTCTTGTATCTCCTGCCTTGGCAGGCAGGTTCTTTACACTGCACCACCTGGGAAGCCCTTATTTTATTTATGTATGTATTTATTTTGGCTGCTCCGGGTCTTTGTTGAGGTATGTGGGCTTTCTCTAGTTGTGGCACCCTGGCTATGGCATGTAGGATCTTAGTTCTCCAACTAGGAAAACTAAGTGTTTGTTGCACTTGAAAGTGGATTCCACCAGGGAAGCCCCACTTGTTGCCATTTTAAAAATCACTGTACCGACGTATGATTGACATACACAGAGTTACACGTATTTTGTGTATACAGTTGCTGAGTTTGAAGATAAGTATATACCAATGAAACCATCACATTATCAATGCCACAGGTGTATCTATTACCTCCAAAAGTTGCCTCTTGTTTTCTTTATTATCTATTTACCTTTTCTCTGAACACTCAGCATAAGATCTACACTCTAAGCAAATTTTTAAGTACCCAATACAGTATTATCAATTATAGGCACCTAGCTTTAGGACTTAATCTAAAATAATTGTACTCTGTTCCTAGGAATAATGCTGATTTAGATTTTTTATATGAGTGAGATCAGGTATTTGTTCTTCTGTGATTGACTTAGCCTGATATCTCCTAGGTCCATCGATATTTTCACAAATGACAAAGTTTCCTTCTTTTTTAAGGTTGCATATATGCAAATTGCCCACATTTTCTTTATCTCTTCATCCACCGATGGACTTTTAAGTTAATCCCATGTCTTGGCTGTTATCAATAATGCCGCAAAGAACACAGGAATGCAGATATCTCTTTGAGATCTTGATTTACATTCCTTTGGCTATAAATGCAGAAGTGAGGTTTCTGTATTATACAATAGTTCTATTTTTAATTAATTAATTTGTTTTGACTGTACTGTGCAGCTTGCAGGATCTTAGTTCCCTGGCCAGGGATTGAACCTGGGCCCTTGGCAGTGAAAGCACAGAGTTCTAACCACTGGACCGCCAGGAAGTTCCTTATTTTTAATTTATATATAATTTATTGAGATTTTTAAATCAAAAGGTGTTGAATTTTGTCAAATTTTTTTTTTTTTTTTTGCACATATGGAGTTGACCGCAAAATTTTTATCCTTCATTCCGTTAACCCGGTGATCACACTGATTGATTTTCACCTGTTGAACCTTCCTTGCATCACATGGATAATTCCCTCTTGGTCATGATGTATATATATTTAGTTAAAGTTAATTTCCACTTTATGTCTCTTAGTCCTCTGAGGGTCATTATTGTCTAGTTCATTATAGAGACAGCACTTGTGGTAATATTAAATATAATTCAAAAAATAAATCACTGCATTGTCTGTCTCTTATTCTTAATTTCTGAAAAACTCCTGGGCTGTTAAACAGTTAGGTGAGGGTGAAATTTTCCATCACGGTTGTTGAACACAAAGCTGTTTAGCATCTGTCAAACAAGTAAGCCCTTTATCTGTCCCACATTCAGGAAGAACACACCAAGAGTGAATGCTCTCTACCCTTCACTCACTGTTGATTGCATCTGTTCCCTTAGCTTTGCTGGCTCCATCCCTGTGGAAACTGCCTTGTACATTTGGAACTTACAACTCACCTGTTTTCCCAACTGCTTGGAGTTTTTGCATGGCACACATGGCCTACTCTGCTACTATTTGTGGACAGAAAGTGCACCTGCATATATTTTTGCAGAGACACAGGCTCTTTTCAGAAGGATACTCATGAACCTGGAAGCAGTGGCTGACTCTAGGGAGAGAAGCTGGGCATCTGGGAACCCCTGTGAATTTTCCATCATGCGTTCTTTCCCTGCTGCACAGAAATGAATACATTGAAATGGAAGAAAGAAAAGAAAAGAAAGATGGAGAATCATATCATGGACCAATCTTAAATCAATAGTGACTTAATAGGTGAAAACTGAGTCCATGCGGATGACTGTACCTTTTACGGCATCTCAAAGGTCTAAAGGATCACTGAGTATTGATCTCTATATTAAACAAAAAATTTTAAAAATTGAAGATCCATATTTTGACTCTGTGCTACTGTGTTATCAGATGGCATGAGTGTTATCCTGTTTACTTATTCACTCAACCAACAGAAATTCATTGTTGTTTACTATGTTCCATGCACCTGGCTGGATGTTTAGGATAGACAAAAGAGAGAACAAAATTTTTACTAAAACAATCTTTATCCTCAAATAGCTTGTAAGATGGGGTAACCCTGACCAAGCACAGGCTTCATGAAGACTGGAGATGGAGACGTACATTCTCCCAAAGCCGCAGCCCTCTCCCCTCTGGGTCCCTGCACGTCCTCCTCTACATCCCCAGAGCTCTCCTCCCTACAGCCAGCCTCTTACTGTTTTCCTGTCTCATTCTTCTCAGTTCTCGGTTGGGAGCAGCCGAAAGTCCGGGGAGACATCTTTTCACACTCTGCCTGGGGTCCCTGCTTACTCCTATCACAGAACATGACACGGCTAGTAACACAGCTGGTTTGTGGTTTATTATGTTAGACCCTGAGCTCTGCTCATTGCTTAATGTCATGATCTGGCACAACTTCTGACCCTTAATATTAACACAATGAAGGTTATCAGTGGTGGTTATTCAGCTTGGACAAGAGAAACCTTGCAGGACAGAGGGTTCATGTAAGCTCGCCTTAAGCTTGTGAAGTCCTTTCATGGGCTTTGCAACAGAGAGCAGAGTCAAAGTGATGGATGGACATTCAAAAAGGCAGAGTTAGACTTTGTATCCAGAATGTTGTCATAATCGCAGGCACTTTTAAAAATTTTTGTTCATTTTTTATGTTTGGCTGTGGTAGGTTTTTGTGGCTGGGCAGGCTTTTCTCTAGTTGCAGTGCCCACTCCAGAGGCTTCTCTTGTTGTGGAGCTCAGGCTCTAGCACAAGGGCTTCAGGAGTTGCAGCACATGGGCTCAGTTGCTCCTTGGCAAGGATCTTCCTGGACCAGGGATCGAAACTGTGTCTCCTTCACTGGCAGGTTGATTCTTTACCACTGATCCACAAGGGAAGCCCCTATCACAGGTATTTTTAAAGTAAAGCCAAGAAATGGATGGTGCCAAAGGTGTTTTCAGTGTTTGCTGACATCAGAAATACAGATATGGTTGATCAGTTAAATCTACTGGAAAGTTCATGGCAGTTTTTTGTTTTTTCATTTTTGTTTTAAAATACAAAAGTAATACAAGTCCATACTGAAAAATCTGAAAATCATATAACATTAGAAAGAAAAATAACAACAATTGATAATTTGCTTAACAAGGATAAACTCTCTGAAATTTTGGTTGATTTTTTTCCTATCTTTTTGTGCTTACAGTCAAGAATGAAATGTAATAATTTTAAAATTATCTTGATTTTTTTCATTCAATATTATATATTTCTCTTATGTCATTACTTTTAGTTACTATTTTCAGTTTTAGTGACTATTACAAAGAACTATATGCTTTGACCCCACCATCCTATTTTTGAATTCTTGGTTAATATCTAATTTTTCCCTAATATAAATAATGCAAAGATAAACAGAATATGCAGATTTCTAATATTTTTAAATGAAAGTCATATAAGTAATACTTAAAAAATGTTGCAGTCATAATTAGGCAATACAAGGCTTAAAGAAATTATTTTTTAATATTCTTTCTTAAATGTGTTCTGTAGGAGGTTTTATTGATAAATTTTTGTTAAATTGAAAGGTAACTCTCTATGACTTTCTCTGATAATTACATGATGAAGAAAATAGAAAAAAATCCAAGAAATTCTTTGCCTTGAAGTGCAGGGGAGTAATAGTACCTTCTTGTGACCAAATAGAAAATAAAAATAAATAAAAATAAAACCTGTCTTTATAACGATCGTATGTCCCCCTCTAGTGGCCCAAATGGGTAAATGCCGTTTCTCCAAACACAAGAGCTAAAGTTTAATTTATAGAATCATGAGATGAAGTAAGAGGAATACTAGCGAGTACATAGTTCAGTTTCCTCATTTACAAAGGAGCAATCATAAGAGGGAAGTGACTTGAGCAAGGCTTTTACAGACGTTAGGAATGGAGCCGAGAATAGAACTCTGGTTTTTAGATGTTGTGACATATGCTGCCTGCTGGCCCAGCCCTACTCCAGATGCTGCCACTCTGTCTCATTTCCTTCTCCTGGTGTTGTGTGTGTGTGTGTGTGTGTGTGTGTGTGGAGCGAGGAGGGTAGGCGTTAGAGTCCTTCCTTGTGAGAAATCTGAGCATCGTATAAATATTAGTAGCTGCCACCTGCAAATATGCATAGTGCAGTTTTCCTAGATACAACCCACCCCCAACTTCCCCCGACTCAGTTTCTTCTCCTGATATCCTATAGAGACTGTCATACAATCTGAAAACCAATGTTGCCACAGAGTCTTAGGTCCTTCCCAGGGAAAATGACCTGAGCACCAGCCCCAACCCCTCCCCTCACCCCAAGAGGAAATCTCAGTAGGGCTCTTGATCACTCTTTCTCACATGGGGTGCAGGGGCTCCTGAGAAGCATGGCCTTACAAAATGAGTCATACATTCATTTCTCGTTGTTGTTCAGTAGCTCAGTCAGTTTCGACTCTGCAACCCCATGAATGGCAGCAGGCCAGGCTTCCCTGTCCTTCACTGTCTCCTTGAGTTTGCTCAAACTCATGTCCATTGAGTTGGTGATGACATCCAACCAACTCATCCCCTGTCTCCCCCTTCTCCTCTTGCCCTCAATCTTTCCCTGAATCTGGGTCTTTTTAAAATTAAAAAAAATTTTTTTGGCTGCACTGGGTCTTCATGGCAGCCAGCAGGCTCAGTTGCCCTGAAGCATGTGGGATCTTAGTTCCCCGGCCAGGAATGGTACCCACGTCCCCTGCACTGGAAGGTGGATTCCTAACCACTGGACCACCAGAGAAGTACCATCTTAATACCTTTAAACTTTGAAAACCTCATGTAACTTCTGGCAAGATAAGATTCTATAGGACCAGGATCCCACTTCAATAATCTTATTCTTCACAAAGATCATTTCTATTGGGTATTAATAAGTCATAATGGGAGACTTTCCCAGGCCACAGTTTCCCTGGGATCAGCAGGACTGAGGTTCATTTTGGAGGATTAGGGGCTCAGGTTCCTCCTACCCATAGTTCCAGGTGGACCCTTTGCCTGATGATAAGCACACTCTGCGTTTAGTGAGGCTTGCATATATGCAAGCTCACTGGGCCAAGGAACAAAGAAAGAGACTCGATGAGAGATTCCACACACACCAACATTTAAAGAGAGGGCAGAAAAATGTATTTAGTAAAAGAAAGAAAGACCCATCAGAGAGGAAGGAGGAGAGTTAAGAGAGAAGAGACTCACACAAAGAAAAAGGGAAGCGTTGTAACATGAACAACAGTGTTTGATGCTGCAGGTGGAGCAGGTATGAGAAGGGTTAAGACGTTGGAGTTGGCGATTCCACGGCCATTGAGGATTTGCCATGGTGCTTTTGCAGTTTCATTGAAGTGGTCAGGGCGGCAGTCAGTAGTGGATTGAGGAATGAGAGGATGGTGAGGAAGTGGAGGCAGGGAGTGCAGGCAACTCCTTCAAAGCATTGCTCTTTTTTTTTTTTTTTCCCCAGTATAGGTGGCATAGTGGTAAAGAATTCACCTGCCAGTGCATGAGCTGTAGGAGATGTGGGTTCAGTCCCTGGGTCATGAAGATCCCCTGGAGAAGGAAATGGCAACCCACTCCAGTTTTCTTGCCTGGGAATTCCCATGGACAGAGGAGCCTGGTGGGCAGAGCCTGTGGGGTCCCAAGAGCCAGACAGGACTTAGTGACTAAACCACTACCGCCATACTCTTCTCCATGGTGACTGCACCAATTTACATTCCCATCAGCAGAGTAGGCAGGTTCCCTTTTCTCCACAGTCTCTTCTATTGTCTATTGTTTGTAGATGTTTGGATAATGGCCATTCTGACATCTGAGGTGATACCTCATTGTAGTTTTTATTTGCATTTCTCGATAATTAGTGTCGTTGAGTAATGCTCTTAATTTAGAAAAGAGTGAAAGAAAGAAAAGCGTGATAGCCACAGGGAATCACAAATCCAAGGAAAATAAGCTGATATTTGTGCAGCTTTGTTAGCTTAGGAGGAGAGATCAGTGAGGGGAAGGTTGAAGACGCTGCAAAAAAGGGGGGCAATGAATAGGGGTGATCTGGAGAAGCAATGGGGGCGGGACGGGCTTCTTCTGAGATGAGAGAATGGCTGGGAGCACTTCCTCTTCCCTTAGAATCTTCCATTCTCTCCTTCTTCACGTGGAACCCAGGGCAGCAGGATGTGTGAGTTAGTCATTCAGTCGTGTCCAACTCTTTGTGAGCCCATGGACTGTAGCCTGCCAGGCTTCTCTGTCCTTGGAATTCTCTAGGCAAGAATACTGGAGTGGGTTGCCATTTCCTTCTCCAGAGGATCTTCCCGACCCAGAAATCGAACTCTGGTCTCCTGCATTGCAGGTGGATTCTTCACCATCTAAGCCATCAGGGAAGCCTGTGTAGGTAGGGAATCAGAGGCTTGAAGGAAGAAAACCATAAGTCATGTGGTCCCTGGCATCTTAGTCATGCTACACCCGTGGGTGGAGAAATCAAACCACTTCAAAGAGTTCCTGAGTTCTATTCTTTCTCTATCTTCACTTCTCTGTTTATATCATTAGTATGGAACAACCTCTTTAATCTCTCTATCCTGCAGGGGTCATTCAAATAGAATTATGGTCAAGAAACAGGAAAAGTTGGAAAAGACCAACTCTGTGGGTTATACAGATCTCCTCAACACCAAAATCATGTTTGCAGGTTTTCCCTTCATTCTCAGTTGTTTTTGAGGGAAGTTACTGACTTATCCTGCCATTTCCTATCAGGGTGCTGTTTTGAGGATTTACAAAGAAAAACTTCAGGCAATCAGTGCTGGATTCCTGGGATGGGAACCGGGATAGAGGTTCTGGATTCAGGATTCAGAACATGGAAGAGTCCAGAGTGAGTTCTGAGAGGGGCTGTGCATGTGGGAAGAAAGAACTTAGACCTCAGACCTACATCCACAGCCTTAGGAGCCTGAGGGTGGGGACCACTGATCCAAGGGCCATGGGGACTGGAATTGGTTCTCATCAGGAAGCTCATTTCATCAGTGGATACAACTGCCTGTCCTGAACGTTGTGACCCATCTTCACTGATGTGCCCACATGGCCCCCAAAATGGTGGTTTTATGGTCCCTCAGTGGAGGTTGGATGGACCTCTCTGAATGAAGTAGTCTTCACCCAAAGCTGCGTGGGACCCTGAAAGTGAAACCCCATTCAGAAAGCAGATGAGTTGGTGATCCACAGGGTAAAATAACAGATAGGCACTGGAATTCTTGAAGAGTTTGTACTGACATCTTCTGGGGCTTCCCAGGTAGTGCTAGTGTTAAAGAACACACCTGCCAATGCAGGAGATGTCAGAGATCCAGGTTCAGTCCTTAGGTCAGCAAGATGCCCTGGAGGAGAACACAGCAACCCACTTCAGTATTCTTGCCTGGAGAACCCTATGGACAGAGGAGCCTGGCAGGTCGCACACAGTAGGACACAACTGAAGCTATTTAGCATGCACACACTGACATCTGCTAAGCTTCAAGAGTTTCTCACTTAGAGTCAGTCTACTCTTCATCTGTTGAAATCTAATACCTTGTTGGATTCTAGGCTGGCTAAGAGGAAAACTATCACAGGAGAGCTGGTTCTTATCTTTTTCTCCAGGTGTGGTTACATCAAAGGATAAAAAAGTTCCATCTTAAATGTTTGGGTTTTTTTTTTTGACAAGTGTTTCAGCCCCCATCCCAGATCAGAAGCCCCACAACCTCATAGGACTACTTGATTCCTTTCCTTGGTATCCCCTTTTTGCGTCCCCCTACTCCCTCGGTTATACCGGCATCCCACCTGCCCAGTCTCTTTCTATAGGTCCCAGGCACACTCCCCAGGTTCTGAGTAACTACTTACCAGCATGTTACAGCAGACTCAAGTACAGCTCCTCTGGAATCTGGCTTTCTGAAGAGCAGTCAGTGGGGAGGTGGTGTGGAGGAAACCCTCTCTCTTTTCTATTTATTTAATTTTGGTTGTCCTGGGTCTTTGTTGCTGTGGGTGGGCTTTCTCTAACTGTGGCTAGCAGGGGCTACTCTTCCTTGCTGTGTGAGGGCTTCTCAGTGCAGTGGCTTCTCTTGTTGCAGAGCACAGGCTCTAGGTGTACTGGCTTCAGTAGTTGCAGCACGAGGGCTCAGTAGTTGTGGCTTGAGGGCTCTAGAGCGAGCTTCAGTAGTTGTGACACATGGGTTTAGTTTCCCTGTGGCATGTTCCCAGACCAGGGATGGAACCCACGTCCCCTGCATTGGCATGCAGATTCTTATCCACTGTACCACCAAGGAAGTTCCAAAATCCTCTCTCCTGAGTGAACATGCATGCTCCAAGCATGCTGGCTGTGCACCACGAATGCCACTTTTCTCTTTTAATGTTTAGCAGTGAGTGCGGACATCATCCTCACCTAGACGCCCAGATACCAGCATCTCCAGGACAAAGAGTCACCATCGCCTATCAAGCCAGTGTTGATATACACAGAGAAATACCTGGATCTGAACAAAACTTGGACAAAGGTTTGAGCCTCAAATATCTCACATCTCTACCTTGGCCCACACTGTCGCAACCCAACATGGCAGAAGGGGAAGTGACACTCCCTATGTGTTTAGCATCAGCACCTTAGAGCCCAGGTACTCTGAGGAGTATTACTGAATGTATGACTGTTGTTGTTGTTAAGCTGCTAAGTCATGTCTCATTCTTTGTGACCTCATGGACTGTAGCATGTCAGGCTCCTCTTCCTCCACAATTTCCCCAAGTTTGCTCGGGTTCATGTCCACTGAGTCAGTGATGCTATCCAGCTGCCTCATCCTCTGTTGCCCCTTTCTCCTTTTCCCATCATCAGGATCTTTTCCAGTGAGTCAGCTTTTCACATCAGGTGGCACAGCATGGCTTATAGCTTTATTGAGTTACTCAAGCCCTTTTGCCATGACAAGGCTGTGTTCCATGAAGGGGGCATGCCTGACTACAGATGGGCAAACCACAGTGGTGCAATCTGTGCAAAAAAATTCCTACTGCCTTAGGGTCTGGATTTCTAGGGAAACTGCTTGTCAGCAGGCAGCTCACTGCTCATGCTCCTTCCCATTTCCTTAGAGCATCACGTGTGTGCTAAACTGATCCAATTGTGTCTGACTGTTTGCAACCCCATGAACTGTAGTCCGCCAGGCTCCTCTGTCCATGGGATTCTCCTTAAGTCAATAGTAGGTTGTCATGCTCCACTCCAGGGAATCTTCTCAATCCATGGATCAAATCTGCATCTCTTATGTCTCTTATGTCTGCATCTCTTATGTCTCTTATGTCTGCATCTCTCAGGGGCCAAGGTAGAGATGTGAGATACCAAGAGGCTTAAACCTTTGTCCAAGTTTTGTTCAGATCCAGACATTTCTCTGTGTACATCAACACTGGCTTGATAGGAAATGGTGACTCTTTGTCCTGGAGATGCTGGTATCTGGGCATCTAGGTCAGGATGATGTCCATACTCACTATGCTAAGTCACATCAGTTGTTTCCGACTCTGTGCGACCCCATAGACGGCAGCCCACCAGGCTCCCCCATCCCTGGGATTCTCCAGGCAAGAACACTGGAGTGGGCTGCCATTTCCTTCTCCAATGCATGAAAGTGAAAAGTGAAAGTGAAGTTGCTCAGTCATGTCCGACTCTTAGCGACCCCATGGATTGCAGCCTAACAGGCTCCTCCGTCCATGGGATTTCCCAAGCAAGTGTACTGGACATTAAAAAGGAAAAGTGTCATTCGTGGTGCACAGCCAGCCGGGCACATGCTTGAAGCATGCACGTTCACTCAGCATCAGCAGGTGAGTTCTTTACCATTAGTGCTGCCTGGGAAGCCCGGAGCATACAAGACCCTTCTTTCTCTCACCCCTAGAGCCAGGGATGAGACTCCCACAAGAATCACAGTGAGCTCCACGGGTCAGACTGAACTCCTTTCTTTATGCCTCTGTTCTCTAGGGTTTTTCCCAGCTTTGGAAAAAGTCCAACTCCTTTGGGTGCTAAATTCAGATGGATGAGAGTCTGAGTTCCCAGTGTGCGGGGCATTTCCTATCAAGAAGGGGATAAATACTGAAGAGCTGTCACCAGACCACAGAACCATGTGAGAACACAGCCTTTACCCTCTACTCCATCTCCCGCAGAGTTTGTGCTCTCAGAGTAGTAAGCTTGGATCACTGACCACATATTTAGTGGTGAGAAATGGAGTATTCCCAGTCATATCAGTAAGCAAGGACATCACAGTCATCAGTGATTCCAGCCCTCCAATGTGAGTTGGGGAGTCCTAAGGACACTCAGAAAAGAGAAGAATACCTGTGATCTCAATCCCATCAGGCTGCAGCCACTCCCTATGGTGAGCCCCAAGGAAGCTCAGGATGTGGAAAAACACAGGATACCTGCCCAGGATAGCTGAGATGCATATGATAGGGATGATTTCAATGATCCCAGACTCTTGCATCTTCCCAGACATAGAAAAGCGCTAAATTCTTTAGCTTGGGATATCTATTTTTTTTAAATTAACTTGTGATATCTGTTTTTTTTTTTTAAACTAACAATAATCTCTTGATGTTCAGGCTACATGCCCTTTGTGGCAAAACTTCGATATAACCTGGCTCTTCCCCTTGCTCCCTCAGAGCAACTCTCTCAAGATTACTTGAGATGCTGTCTCCCTGTCTTAAATCCTAAAAATTTCCACTGAATAAGACATAACTCTCAACTTTTAGGTTGTGACTATTTTTTTAAGTCAACAGTGGTCAGTGCTGGCTGTTGGCTGGGGGCCTCAGCTGTCTTCCGTGTGGCCTCTCATCCTCCAGTAGGCTAGATCAGCACTCTTACAGTTCGAGAGGGAAGGTGGAAGCTGAAGGGTGCTTGAGGCCTGAACTCCAGAGCTGGCACAGCGTTCCTGGCACAACATTCTGTTTGTCAAAGTAAGACCCCAAACCCATCGCCACACGATGAATTAGACTGCAGCCTCAATGGGAGCAACATATTTTATGATTTACCATAATTGTTTTACAAGTTTAATAATTAAATATAAGTTTAACAACAACAAAGTTAAGAATGGCTGCAATATTGAATGCTTATTATGTGCCATGAAATCAAGCTAAGTCTTGGTACAAAAAGTGTATTTTATTCCCATCTTCCAGCTGAAAACCCAAGAGGCAGGAAGAGGTTATGAAATGTAAGATCACCCAGATAGCAAGTGGGGATTCTAGTCAGAAAATCTGACTAATAGAAGGAGGTGATTGCATAGTATAACAGCACACAGCAAAAACTTCTGCAAGAGGCAAGGACACTGGTGTCTCCTAGTCACACGGCTTCATGTGCAACTTGCTGAAGACAGGGTTTTGGTTCTCTGAATACCACTTGAGAGTTCTGAAGTGAAATCAATGTGATTAACAAAGATGGGACTTTTTAAATTTCTATTTTAATTGGAGTATAATTGCTTTACAATATTGTATTCATTTCTGCTGTACAACAACATGAATCAGGTGTAAGTATACACACAATGCCTCCTTCTCGAGCTTCTCTCCCAACCCCAGCCCCATCCCACCCCTCTAAGTCATCACAGAGCACTGAGCTGCGCTCCCTGTGCAGTTCAGCGGCTTCCCACTAGCTATCTACTTCACATGGTTTTGTATTTGTCGGTGCCATTCTCTTAATTTGTCCCACCCAGTCCTTTCCCTGCTGTGTCACAAGTCCATTTTCTACATCTGCGTCTCTATTCCTGCCCTGCAAATAGATTCATCAGTACCATTTTCTAGATTCCACATATATGTGTTAATATACAATATTTTTTTCTCTGACTTGATAACTCACTCTTTATGACAGATTCTATGTTCATCCAAAACACTACAAATGACCCAGTTCTAGAGTCGTTAATTGCCAGAAATGCAAGCCATCTTTCAATCAAGGATAGTCGTCTTTTAATTCCCCATGTTTCCTGAAGCATGAAACCACAAAAACACAAGGTTAGTGATAAGGATAAATGCCCTTGATTATACACACACACACACAACCACACACACATATATGTCCCAAACCCAGTTTTAGCAGGCCATTTTTAATGTGTTCAACCTGTGTTTCTAGTGTAGCTCAATATATACTTCTATAAACTTTGGCTTTAACATTCTATACTTTTCTAGGGAAAAAAGAAAAGCTTTTCTTGTCTCTGGGATGAAGGACGTGTTGGGACAGAGCACACAGTATGGAGGCCACAGGGCTCAGCTGGAGACGACAGGGTGTGATGGAAATGCTCAGTATCTGGAGGCTTCTGACCAGTCATGACACACACGTTTTATTGTTCTTCTACCTCATTGCGTCTCTGACTGGTTGTGATGACAATTTCTCTCACCAAGAATATCAGGGAAGCCAAACAAAGCAGAAGCCTCTGTGGCCACAGTAATATCCACTGGCACCAAATAAAAGGAACCTGTGTAATTCTTTTGAGTGTCCTTCTTGACTGACCCTGTCTTAGAAGGAGAGAGAGCAAGAAAAGCATGTCACGGATCTTGAAGAAGTCAAAAGAACCCTGCACTCACAGGACAGTGGACTGACTGTGTCATGTGATCCCAAGGGAGGAGTAATTCTCTGAGGCAAGCGTGTGCTGTCCTGCCGGCCCCGGACCCAGGGACTTCCTGTCTCTGAGCCGTTACTGAGCTCAGCCAGCCCTGCAGGCTCGCCCAGCCCCCCCGCCCCACCCCTGCTGATTACATGTTCCCAGAGCTCAGCCCACTGCTCTAGACACTTCCTCATAGTCTGGTCACAGCCTATGCAGCTCAGTCCCGGACAGGACGCAGAGTGAACATGAGACCCCTGGGGAACTCCTCGGTCTCCTGCTGCTCTGGCTCCCAGGTAAGGAGGAAGAACACTGGGGGTTTGTTCAGCCCAGTGTAGTCAGTACTGCCTGGCACTTCAGGGAAGTCCTCTTGTAACCTGATTAATCCTGTGGACATGTGTTTTTATGTTTCCAATCTCAGGTGCCAGGTGTGACCTCCAGATGACCCAGTCTCCATCCTCCCTGTCTGCATCTCTAGGAGACAGAATCTCCATCACTTGCCAGGCCAGAGCGTTAGCAACTACTTAGCCTGGTATCAACAGAAACCAGGGAAAGCTCCTAAGCTCCTGATCTATCACGAATCCAGATTGCACACAGGGGTCCCATCCCGGTTCAGTGGCAGTGGATGTGGGACAGATTACACCCTCACCATCAGCAGGCTGGAGGCTGACGATGCTGCAAATTATTACTGTCAGCAGTATAATAATACACCTCCCACAGTGTTACAGACCAGAACATAAACCACCCAGGGGAGCAGACTGTGAGGCTGGGCTGCCCTAGTTGCTCTGGGTACCTCCATCTGCTGAAAACATTTCTCAAATGCACCCAGGTTTGAAGATCAATGGAAGATTTTTGTAGCAGGGCTGGGAAACCTCCTCAGCACCCTAAATCTCTCTCTCTCTCTCAGCCCCAGCAGTAGACACTTGAAAAAGTCTCTGTTGACTTAAAGTCAGAGATGGTTACACCTGCTTTTTGTGAGATGTGGCATCAGGGTTCATACCTATGGGGTGAAGTTACCCTAGATAGTCCAAGAAAGAATTTTTTTGGTAAACATTATTTCTAAGAGATATTTTAGGTTCCAATCAGTTCAGTTCAGTTCACTCACTCAGTCATGTCCAACTCTTTGCAACCCCATGGACTGCAGCACTCCAGGCCTCCCTGTCCATCACTAATTCCCAGAGTTTACTTAAACTCATGTCCATTGAGTCGGTGATGCCATCCAACCATCTAATCCTCTGTCGTCCCCTTCTCCTCCCGCCTTCAATCTTTCCCAGCATCAGGGTTTTTCTAATGAGTCAGTTCTTCGCATCAGGTGGCCAAAGTATTGGAGTTTCAGCTTCAACATCAGTCCTTCCAAGAATATTTATTTTAGGATTGACTGGTTGGATCTCCTTGCAGTCCAAGGGACTTTCAAAGAGTCTTCTCCAACACCACAGTTCAAAAGCATCAATTCTTCGGCACTCAGCTTTCTTTATAGTCCAACTCTCACATCCATATATGACTACTGCAAAACCCATAGCCTTGACTAGATGGACCTTTGTTGGCAAAGTAATGTCTCTGTTTTTAATATGCTGTCTAGGTCGGTCATAACTTTCCTTCCAAAAGTAAGTGTCTTTTAATTTCATGGCTTCAGTCACCATCTGCAGTGATTTTTGGAGCCCCCAATAATAATGTCAGCCACTGTTTCCCCATCTATTTCCCAGGAAGTGATAACACCAGATGCCATGATCTTAGTTTTCTGAATGTTGAGCTTTAAGCCAACTTTTTCACTCTCCTCTTTCACCTTCATCAAGAGGCTGTTTAGCTCTTCTTCACTTTCTGCCATAAGGGCGGTGTCATCTGCATATCTGAGGTTATTGATATTTCTCCCAGCAATCTTGATTCCAGCTTGTGTTTCATCCAGCCCAGCATTTCTCATGATGTACTCTGCATATAAGCTAAATAAGCAGGGTGACAATATAGAGCCTTAATGGTGCCTATAAAAATTAGCAAATGTACAAACATTTCCCATAAATACCCTGCTCCACACATGCACAACATCTCTGATTTTATCCATTCAGTCCTCCCCCACCTACCCGCAGTGGTACATTTCATAATATTGATGAATGTACATTGGCATATCATTGTCACCCAAATTTCATAGTTTATGGTTCACTGTTGGGGTCGTATATTCTATGATTTTGGACAAATGTATAATGACATGTGTCTATCATCATGATATCATCAGACTAGTTTCACTGCCCTCAAGTTCCTCCATTCTCCACCTGTTATCTTTCTGAACAGCTTCTGATAATCACAGATCTTTTCACTGTCTCCATAGTTTTGCCTTTTCCAGAATGTCATGTATATGAAATCATCCAATACATAGTCTTTTCAGATGGCTTCCTTTGCATAGTAATATGAATTTAAGTTTTCTCCATGTCTTTTCATGGCTGTTAAACCATTACTTTTTAGTGCCAAGTAATATTTCATGGTCTTTATATACCACAGTTTATTCATAAGCCTACTAAAGGATATTTTTGTTATTTTCGAAATTTGACAATTATGCTTCCCTAGTGGCTCAGATGGTAAAGCGTCTGCCTGTGATGCGGGAGACCTGGATTCTATCCCTGGGTCAGGAAGATCCTCTGGAGAAGGAAATGGCAATTCACCCTGGTATGCTTGTCTGGAAAATTCCATGGATGGAGAAGCCTGGTAAGCTAGATTCCATGGGATCGTAAAGAGTCAGACACAAGTGAGCAGCTTCCCATTTATGAATAGGCCATTGTAAACATTGTGTCACTTACTATAGATATTATAAGTCTGTAAATCTAGTTGTATTAATTTTTTACTTTATTTTCTTCTTTTAGATTCTTTTGAGTATTATAAGTCACTTGACTTTCCACATACAATTCTAGAGTTAACTTTTAAACTAATCCTTGGTTATTTTAATTGAATTGCTCTGTTTCTATACACCAATTTTTTGGAAAAGAAAATTATATTGAGTTTCTCTATGAACATGGAAACATTTCCACTTACTTAAATATTCTTTAATCCAGAATAAATATATATATATATTGACACTGAATCCAGATACTTGGCTACATTGTCATTTATAGTGATCTATTTTATATTCACTAACAATTTATGTCCATATTTTGTTATCATAAGATAGTTGTCTTCTTTCTTTCCAAACTTGTGCCTTTTATTTTGCTGTCTACCTTATTTTATCTGCTAGGAAAATTCAGGTATAATTTTGAACGTAAGTGGTGAGAGTAAGGGCCTTCCAGGTGGCTCAGTGGTAAAGAATCTGCCTGCCAATGCAGGAGATGCAGTAATCCCTGGGTTGTGAAGATGCCCTGGAGGAGGAAATGGCAACCCTCTCCAGTATTATTGCCTGGGAAGTGCCATGGACAGAGGAGCCTGGCGGGCTACAGTCCGTGGATCGTGAAAGAGTCAGACACGACAGAGCACACAGCACAGGTGAGAGTAAATAGCCCTCTCTTTTGTCCAGTCTGGAGGGTTAAGTTTTCAATATTTTATCACTGAGTGTAATGTTTGCTGTAGGATCATTGTAGAAACTTTATCAGATTAATGGAATTTTTCATTGTTCCTTGTTTGTTGGTTGTATCATGAATGACTACTGATTTTTCTTCAGATGATTTTTTTCTGGGTTTGTTGAGATAACATGACATATAATGTTGTGGATAAGTTTAGGTTCTACAATGTGGTGATTTTAAACACATATGTATTTGAAAACAATGACCACCGTGAATTTAGTAAATGCATCCATCACATCCCATAATTACTGGTTATTTGTATTGATGAGAATGTGAAAGACCTGCTCATCATCCCTTTACCCGGTGTGCTGGGCCTAAGTGGATGTCACTTTTCACTGATTTTAACCATGATGGCTTCTGAGTCCTTAAGGATGATTGCTAAGCATCAGATAAAAGATAAACCTGAAATATAAAACTATGATCAAGTTTCATTTCAACATGATCTGACCATGGACCAAAGGAGACTTCTAGGCACATTGGGGTAGAAAGATAGAAATGGGGCACTGGCTTCTATTCTATTTCCAGTAGGATTATGCCAAATACCATCGGGCTGAGTCTAGGGAATAGGTGAGACAGGAGAATTCAGGAATGAAATCTGTATGTGACCACATACAGAAATTTCTATGTGACCACAGGAGAAAAATTCTTTCTTCAGGCTGATATCTTCCTCTGACATGACCACTTGGGGGTGGACTGCTCAAGTATAGAGAAGAGGAGCCACATGTTTTCTGCATTTGGAAACCCAGCTGCCCATTCCAGCTGCCTTGCATTTTCCTCTCACCCTGTTGCCCAGACCCCATATCTATGCCTGAGTCAGTGCTCTGAGATGATCTGCATCTGATTAGATCATGGAAGCCCCAGCTCAGCTTCTCTTCCTCCTGTTACTGTGGTTCTCAGGTGAGAGGAACTCAAGACAATTCTGAAGGTCCCTGAAAACTTTGTCCATGTTGTTTAATCCTCCTGGGAGCTTTCCTGCACAAGTACAAGAATTAAAGTTTGATGTAGATCAATGAGGGGCTTCCCCGGTGGCTCGGTAGTAAAGAATCCACCTGCAGTGCAGGAGATTGAGGTTTGATCCCTGGGTTAGGAAGATCCCCTGGAGGAGGAAATGGCAACCCACTCCAGTATTCTTACCTGGAGAATCCCATATATAGGGGAGCTTGATGACTCCAGTACTTTGGCCCACCTCATGCGAAGAGTTGACTCATTGGAAAAGACTCTGATGCTTGGAGGGATTGGGGGCAGAAGGAGAAGGGGACGACAGAGGATGAGATGGCTGGATGGCATCACTGACTCGATGGACATGAGTCTGAGTGAACTCCGGGAGTTGGTGATGGACAGGGAGGCCTGGCGTGCTGCGATTCATGGGGTCGCAAAGAGTCGGACACGACTGAACGACTGATCTGATCTGATCTCTGATGGGTTACAGTCCATAGTGTCACAAAGAGTTGGACACAACTGAAACAACTGAGCACACACACATGTAGATCAATGATCCTGAGTCTAATGAGGGACATTAGATATGATCTAGATTCTAAGGTGACTTCTCTGTTTTGTTTTCCCAATTTCAGATACCATGGGAGAAATTATGTTAACGCAGTCTCCAGCCTCCCTGTCTTTGACTCCAGGGGAAATAGCCACCCTCACCTGCAGGGCCAGTCAAAGTATTAGTAGCTACTTAAGACTGGTACCAGCAGAAGCCTGGGCAGGCCCCCAGATTCTTCATCTATGCTGCCTCCAGCAGGGCCTCTGGCATCCCAGCCCGGTTCGGTGACAGTTGGGTCAGGGACAGACTTTACTCTCACCATCAGCAGCCTGGAGCCTGAAGATGCTGCAGTTCATTCCTAGTGCTAGCATAATAGCGGGAATCCAGTGATTCAACATGATACAAAAACCTCTGTGAGACCTTCCAGTGTTTATTTGACATACCAGCTGCTTCCCTTATAGGCAGTGCTATGGTGACTGCTCAGTTTTCACATCTCTACTTCTATTTGGCAATCCTTAAGTTCTGAATATTTACTTATTGACAGGGTTTGGACTCAGATTCCTTGATTTTTCTTCAGACAAGATGCACTGCCTGAGTCAGGTACAACGTCATCAAGAACAGCATAAGATCAGACCCTCACGAGTGGATGCTTCTCAAGTCCCTGGCATGTGCAGAGAGCAGCAACCACAAGTGAGAACAAAGAAAGAATGGACAGGGAGAGGTAAAAGTAGCATAACTCACAGGCAAGACAGTGTGCAGAGAAAATTCAAAGTAAGCTACAGAGAAACTGCTACAATTAATAAAAGAATTAGGAAATCAAAAGTATTCCAAGTCTGTGGTGATGGTTTAGTTGCTAAGTTGTGTCCAATTCTTACGACCCTATGGACTGTAGCCCACCAGGCAGATTCTTTACCACCGAGCTGGAGAAGCCCCACATTCAAAGTCAGTCCACAAAAATAAATTTAATTTCTATATAACTGGTACAAATTCTGAAAAATCGTGATAAAACACTTCACTTACAGTGGTGGATATTCACTGAATATTTAAGGAAATATACTGAAAGTTCCAGAATATTATTCAAAGAAAATGTAAGTAAATGGAAGACAGGAATCTATTCAAGGATTGAAAGTCACAGTATTTTCAAGATGCCAATTATTTGCAAATTGATACATTTGTTAAATATAATCCAAAACAAAATTCCAACTATTTTTTAAACAGACAGTTTTAAGCTGAGTCTAAATTTTATGTGGAAATATCAAGGGCTTAGAACAACTCTGTAAAGTTAAAGAACTCGATTAAAGACTTTCATTTCTGGATACTGGGGGTGTAGTAGAGGTGAAAGTTCATGCAAATTGTCCAGTGGAACAGAGGAGAGTATTTGGAGAGAGACCAGTGCATATGTTGAAAGTTTCTAGTGAGAAAGGTGAACTTGCAAAGTGGAGTAGAATGAGCCTCTTTTCAAGAGGCAGAACCTAGTAAATCACATGCAAGTGGCCAAAATGGATACAAAAAAGTGCTGAACATCAGTAGTCATCAGAGAACTACAAATGAGAATCACAAATATTACCACTAAATGTAGGTAGACTAAAACTGTAGTCATTTGTAGGATGACTAAAACTGAAAAGACTAACAACACTAAGTAGAGTGAAGGGAATGAAGCAACTAGAATGCTTGCACATTGTGTTTGGGAATACAGGGTGATAAAACAATTTGGAGAACTGACTCTGAACATTGACATCCTCTGTGGTTCAGCCTTTCCACTTAGAAGCATATACAGCTGTGCCCTGAAAGAAATGCACAATGATACCCATAGCATTATTTGTGATAGTCCAAAATTTGACCATGTGGATCAAAACAAACTGTGGAAAATTCTTAAAGAAATGGGAATATCAGACCCCCTGACCTGCCTCCTGAGAAATCTGTATGTAGGTCAAGAAGCAACAGTTATAACTGGACATGGAACAACAGACTGGTTCCAAATAGGTAAAGGAGTATGTCAAGGCTGTATATTGTCACCCTGTTTATTTAACTTATATGCAGAGTACATCATGCAAATGCCAGGCTGAATGAAGCACAAGCTGGAATCAAGATAACCAGGAGAAATATCAGTAACCTCAGATATGCAGCACCACGCTTATGGCAGAAAGTGAAGAACTAAAGAGCCTTTGATTAAAGTAAAAGAGGAGAGTGAAAAAGTTGGCTTAAAACTCAACATTCAGAAAACGAAGATCATGGCATCTGGTCCCATCACTTCATGGCAAATAGACGGGGAAACAGTGGAAACAGTGTCAGACTTTATTTTGGGGGGCTCCAAAATCACTGCAGATGGTGATTGCAGCCATGAAATTAAAAGACACTTACTCCTTGGAAGAAAAGCTATGACCAACCTAGACAGCATATTAAAAAGCAGAGACATCACTTTGCCAACAAAGGTCCATCTAGTCAAGGCTATGGTTTTTCCAGTGGTCATGTATGGATGTGAGAGTTGGACTATAAAGAAAGCTGAGCACAGAAGAATTGATGCTTTTGCACTCTGGTGCTGGAGAAGACTCTTGAGAGTCCCTTGGACTGCAAGGAGATCCAACCAGTCCATCCTAAAGGAGACCAGTCCTGGGTGTTCATTGGAAGGACTGATGCTGAAGCTGAAACTCCAATACTTTGGCCACCTCATGCGAAGAGTTGACTCATTGGAAAAGACTCTGATGTTGGGAGGGATTGTAGGCAGGAGGAGAAGGGGACGACAGAGGATGAGATGGCTGGATGGCATCACCGACTCGATGGCCATGAGTTTGAGTGAACGCCGGGAGTTGGTGATGGACAGGGACGCCTGGTGTGCTGCGATTCATGGGATCGCAAAGAGTTGGACAAAACTGAGTGACTGAACTGAACTGCTGAAACTGTGACAGAAAGCCCCGTAGTTAACACTGTCCTAGGCCAAGACTGAAGATGTGATAAACTGTAGATTCATCTTAGATGAATGCAAACTACACCAGGTGTGTCTCAGATGATGTGCCTTCACTCTGCTTCTCAGCTGTGTATGTGATCAACTTGGGACAAAACTCTTCCCAGTAATGTGTGTAAAGTTTCACTCTGAAAGAGGAATAAGTTCTAGAGATGTGATAAACAATATAATGCATGCAATTAACAGTATCCTATCATCCACTTTAACATTCATTATGAAGGTTCAGTTCAGTTCAGTTCAGTCATTCAGTCGTGTCCGACTCTTTGTGACCCCGTGAATTGCAGCACACCAGGCCTCCCTGTCCATCACCAACTCCCAGAGTTCACCCAGACTCACGTCCATCGAGTCAGTGATACCATCCAGCCATCTCATCCTCTGTCATCCCCTTCTCCTGCCCTCAATCCCTCCCAGCATCAGAGTCTTTTCCAATGAGTCAACCCTTCACATGAGGTGGCCAAAGTACTGGAGTTTCAGCTTTAGCATCATTCCTTCCAAAGAAATCCCAGTGCTGATCTCCTTCAGAATGGACTAGTTGAATCTCCTTGCAGTCCAAGGGACTCTCAAGAGTCTTCTCCAACACCACAGTTCAAAAGCATCAATTCTTCAGTGCTCAGCCTTCTTCACAGTCCAACTCTCACATCCATACATGACCACAGGAAAAACGATAGCCTTGACTAGACGAACATTTGTTGGCAAAGTAATAACAACAAACTATGGAAAATTCTTAAAGAGATGGAAATACCGGACCACCTGACCTGCCTCCTGAGAAATTAGTATGCAAGTCAAGAAGCAGCAGTTAGAACTGGACTTGGAACAACAGACTGGTTCCAAATTGGGAAAGGACTACATCAAGGCTGTATATTGTCACCCTGCTTGTTTAACTTACATGCAGAGTACATCATGCAAAATGCTGGGCTGGATGAAGAACAAGCTGGAATTAAGATTGCTGGGAGAAATATCAATAACCTCAGATATGTAGATGACACCACCCTTATGGCAGAAAGTGAAGAATTAAAGAGCCTCTTAATGAAAGTGAAAGAGGAGAGTGAAAAAGTTGGCTTAAAACTTAACATTCAGAAAACTTAGATCATGGCATCTGGTCCCATCACTTCATGCCAAATAGATGGAGAAATAATGGAAACAGTAAGAGATTTTATTTTGGGGGGGCCTCCAAAATCACTGCAGATGGTGACTGCAGCCCTGAAATTAAAAGACTCTTGCTCCTTGGAAGAAAAGCTATGACCCACCTAGACAGCATATTAAAAAGCAGAGAGAGACATTACTTTGCCAATAAAAATCCGTCTAGTCAAAGCTATGGTTTTTCAAGTAGTCGAGTATGGATGTGAGAGTTGGACTATAAAGAATGCTGAGGAGTATTGGAGAAGAAGATGGTGGAGGAGTAGGTGGATATGGAGTACATCACTCTCCATGGATACATCAGGAATACACCTTCAGACACAGAAGTGCATACAGAACACCAGCTGAGAATGGACAGGAGTACCTGGCCAGGGGAAAAGATTATATAGAATCACACAAAACTTGGTAGGATGAAGGAACTAGGGAAAGAAAAAGGAGTGTTGGTAGGACTGGACCTGCCTCAGCAGGTGGGGGAACTGGAGCAGGGGTCTGATCCCCACAGAAGGGAAATTGTCTGAGTCAGAGGAGAAACATTGAAGGCTGAGAGTGAAACAGCTGATCTGTGGCAGCCTAAATGGGATGAGAATCAGACAGTCCTTGCCGCAGCCATACATACGTTGGACAGGAACACTGGTCTCCTGGAAGGCACAGTGGCTGGGAGCTGGAGTTTAGGGATTGTGGAGCAATCCCAGGGCAAGGGCTGCTGTTGACTGAGGAGAGACCGATCAAGGGGATGTAAGGGAGGAGACTGTAGTGGAAAATGCCTGTGGAGGAAAGCTGGGTAGCCAAGGAAGCAAGGTGATACTGCTGAGTCATGTGTAGCAGGGTGGAGCCATCACCATATTCTCTCTCCCCAAATGCCAGCATCTGTAGCTGGACAATAGAGAGACTGGCCCATCAAACACCTGACGCACTGAACTAGAGCAGGACCCCAGCCAGGGGAGCCCCTTTATGTGCCTGGAGCATTGAACAACAGAGAAGGACCCCAGGCAAGGGAGCCCTCTAAGTGGCTGAACAGGTGGAATTACAGAGAAAGACTGGGCAAAGATGCTTTTTGATCACCAGCTACAAGAGGCTTAAAAAAATACTCTGATAAGGCCATAACTCCTGCGGCAGAGGCAGTCCGTGTCCCTGCACACTTGGCGCCACCAGGGTCCCCGCAAGGCAAGCAGCTGCGCCACCTTCAAGCTCAACTCTCACTGGGACAGAGCTGTCACAGGTAAAAAAAAGCCTTCCATCTATGCACAGAGGGTTGCTTCGGTCATGTCCAACTCTTTTTAACCCTCTAGACTGTGGCCTGCCAGGCTTCTCTGTCAGAGAAGGAGTTCTCCAGGCAAGAATACTAGAGCATATTGGCCATTACTGGTTGTCATACCCTTCTAGAGCACTATATTTCCTGCTGCCCTAGCCATCAACCCCCCTCAGAACCTAATGCTGCCAGAACCCCTGCGATCCAAGCAGCTACACCACCTCCACACCTGGCCTTCACAGGTTCAAACCCAAGACCTTCAGGGCAGCCTCAGGAGCTAAACCCCAGTGGACTACTCACATTTAGAGGTGGAAATAAAAGCACAATTGAAACTCAGGGGCAGCTTGGCTAAGGAAGAAGACCCAAAATCTTCCCACCAGCTGTACAAGCTGCAGGTTAAATCCACATGATCAACTAAGCAGACTCTGTGTCTATGGAATATATAAAAGACCATTGAGAGCTCCCACAAAAGAAAATGCACTAGTTCTGATAGCTGTGGATATTGGAGGCAAGAACACACAGGAATAGGACCAGATTAGAATCTGAGGTGCCCTCACAGCAGGTCCAGAGATCAGCACAGTGTTGGAGGGCATCCTAGGGAGGTGAGGTGAGGTGAGGACTGTGATTCCATGCAAGGGAAAGTACTCTGACAGCAGTGACTCAAGAAAAACATTTATTATATTTGTTTTAATTTTTCTGTAGATTCTTTTGGATTTTTTTCCTTTTTCTTTCCTTTTTTCTCCCCTCTGTTGTAGTGGTCAATTTTATTGGCACTGCTGCTGCTACTGCTGCTGCTGCTAAGTCGCTTCAGTCGTGTCCAACTCTGTGTGACCCCATAAATGGCAGCCCACCAGGCTCCCCCGTCCCTGGGATTCTCCAGGCCAGAACACTGGAGTGGGTTGCCATTTCCTTCTCCAGTGCATGAAAGTGAAAGTGAAAGTGAAGTCGCTCAGTCGTATCCGACCCTCATCGACCCCATGGACTGCAGCCTACCAGGCTCCTCCGTCTGTGGGATTTTCCAGGCAAGAGTACTGGAGTGGGGTGCCATTGCCTTTTCCGTTTATTGGCACTAAGAAATCCAATTAAGCTTTTGAGCTTTTTTTCTCAGTCACATTTTTTATTGTCATAAACCTCTGCCTCTATGTTGGGCTTTTGCAGTTCTGTGGAGTTTTTCTCTCTCTTTTTTTTTCTCTTCTGTTTTTTTAATTTAAAATTTTTTAAACCTATTATTATTTTTTCCCTTTTATTCCTTTGTTTGCTTTTCCTAGTTCTTTTCCCCTTGCAGTTAATCTTTCACATATATAAATCTTCTTTATCTACCTCTATTTAACTTTGTATATCCTTTCTTTTTTTTCTTTCTCTCCTTTCCTCTCAACATAATTGTTAGTTTTATTTTTATTGCCTTATTCCTCAATTGGCACCTTTCTTTAGTTTTGTTTTCCAGTTTGTGCTTTAAGTAGTTTTGTTCTGATAGACATAATTTTTGGCTTCCTTTGTTTGCCAGGTCAATCTATTGTACTTTGTTTTTGTTGGACTGTTTTGGTTTTTGCTTATGAGTGTACATGTATATGTGAATATTTAGTCACACTTTCTATTGTTGTTATAAACCTCTGCCTCTACGTTGGGCTTTTGCATGTCTGTGGAGTTTCTTTTTTTCTTCTACTTCTTCTGTTTTTTTTTTTTCTCTTTCTTTAATTTTAATTTTTTAAACCTATTATATTTTTTCTACATTTATTCCTTTGTTTGCTTTTCCTATTGTTCTTTTCCCCTTGCAGTTAATCTTTAATGTATATAAATCTTCATCTACCTTTATTTAACTTTGCATATCTATTCTTTCTTTCTTTTCTTTCTCTCCTTTCCTCTCAACATATTTGTTAGTTTTGTTTTCATTGCTTTATTTCCCACTTGGCACCTTGCTTTCTTTGTTTTGTTTTGTTTTTTTTCCCCCAGTCTGTGCTTAAGTTAGTTTTGTTCTTAACGGGTAAATATAATTTTTGATTTCCTTTGTTCACTGGGTCAATCTATTGTACTTTATTTTTGTTGGACTGTTTTCACTTTGCTCATGGGTGTATATGTATATGTGTATATTCCATTATTTTAATTATTATTTGCCTGATTTTGTAACTGCCATTTGTCTGGGGTTCATCTTTGATTTCTCATTTTTCAATATTTGTTTTAATCTCACTTAATGCCATAACAAACCATTTGTGGAATCTTTGTTCCTGACCAGAGGTCAAGCCCTGAGCCTTTGGAGTGGGAGCACTGACTCCAAGACCCTAGACTACCAGAGAACTAACCCTAGGGAGTATCAAATAGTGAGAACTCACACAAAGGAAACCACTTGAATACAAGACCTGGCATCACCAAACCACCAGTAGCGCCCTGTACAGGATGCTTCATCTAAACAACAAAACAAAAATACAAACCCAATCATCAGCAGACAGGATTATCACCTCACTCAGCCTTGCACATCAGAGGAAAAACAAACAAACAAACAAACAAAAACTCAGCACAAATCTCACCCTATACAAAGCTCACACAAACCACTGGACCAACCTTAGGAGGGCAGAAACCAAAAGGAAAAAAGAATTCAACCTTCTTCAAAGAAAGAATTCAACTTTCTTTGAAGCTTGGGGAAAGGAGATCTCAAACACAATAACTAAAAAAAAGTAATGAGAAGGCAGATAAATACTGTACAAATGAAGGAACAAACTAGAAACACAGGGGTCCAAATAAATGAAGAGGAAATAGGCAAACTACCTGAAAAAGAATCCAGAATAATGATAGTAAAGATGATCAAAAACCTTGAAAACAAAATGGAGAAAATGAAAGAATCAGTTAACAAAGACCTAGAAGAATTAAAGAATAAACATACAGAGGCAAACAGCACAATTACTGAAATTAAAAATACTCTAGAAGGAATCAATAGCAGAATATCTGAAGCAGAAGAAGGAATCAGTGAGCTAGAAGATAAACTGGTGGAAATAAGCTCTGAAGAGCAAAATAAAGAAAAAGAATGAAAAGAGCTGAGGACAATCTCAGACACCTCTGGGACCATATCAAATGCACCAACATTCAAATTATAGGGGTCCCAGAAGAAGAAGAGAAAAAGAAAGGGTATGAGAAAATTTTTGAAGAGATTATAGTTGAAAATTTCCCCAACATGGAGAAGAAAATAGTCAATCAAGTCCAATAGGCACAAAGAGTCCCATACAGGATAATCCCAAGGAGAAACTTGCCAAGACACATACTAATCAAACTAAAAAAGACTACACACAAAGCAAGAATATTAAAAGTAGCAAGAGAGAAGCAACAAGTAACATACAGGGAAACCCCATACACTTAACAGCTGATCTTTCAGCAGAAACTCTGCAGGCCAGAACAGAATGGCAGGATATATTTAAGCTACTGAAAGGGAAAAATCTACAACCAAGATTACTGTACCTGGCAAGGATCTCATTCAAAATTGATGGAGAAATAAAAAGCTTTTTAGACAAGCAAAAGTTAAGAGAATTCAGTACTATCAAACCAGCCTTACAACAAATGATAAGGGGACTTATGTAGCCAAGAAATACAAGAGAAGAAAAAAGAGCTACAAAATTAACCCCAAACAATTAAGAAAATGGCAAAAGGAACATATATATCAATAATTACTTTAAATGTAAATGGAGTAAATGCTCCAACCAAAAGACACAGTCTGGCTGAATGGATACAAAAACAAGACCCACTTCAGACCTCAAGACACATATAAACTGAAAGTAAGAGGATGGAAAAATATATTCCATGAAAATGGGAAGCAAAAGAAAACTGGAGTAGCGGTCCTCATATCAGACAAAATAGACCTGAGTAGCAGTCCTCATATCAGACAAAATAGATCTTAAAATAAAGAAGATCACAAGAGATAAGGAAGGACAATACATTATAATCAAGGGATCAGTCCAAGAGGAAGACATAACAATTGTAAATATCTATGCACCCAACATAGGAGCACCCCAATACATAAGACAAACACTAACAGACATAAAAGGAGAAATTGACAGTAACACAATAATAGTTGGAGACTTTAACACTCCACTCACACCAATGGACAGATCATCAAAACAGAAAATTAATAAGGAAATGTGTCTTAAATGATACATTAGATTAGATGGATCTCACTGATATCTTTGGGACATTCCATCCAAATGCAGAAGAATACACCTTCTTCTCAAGTGCACATGGAACATTCTCCAGGATAGACCACATCTTGGGTCACAAATCGAACCTCAGTAAATTTAAGAAAATTGAAATCATATCAAGCATCTTCTCCTACCACAATGCTATGAGACTAAATATCAATCACAAGAAAAAAAGCGTAAGATTTTTGCTTAATGGAGATTAAGCAACATGCTTCTAAATAACCAACAGGTTACTGAAGAAATCAAAAGGGAAATCAAAAAATTTCTAGAAACAAATCACAATGAAAACACAACAACTCAAAACCTATGAGATGCAGCAAAAGCAGTTCTCAGAGGGAAGTTTATAGCAATACAATCTTACCTCAAGAAACAAGAAAAACATCAAATAGACAACCTAACTTTACACCTAAAACAACTGGGAAAAGAGCAAAAAAAAAAAAAAAAACAAAAAACCCTCAAAATTAGTAGAAGGAAAGAAATCATAAAGATCCAAGCAGAAATAAATGAAAAAGAAATGAAAGAAATAATCAGTTCAGTTCAGTTCAGTTCAGTTGCTCAGTCGTGTCCAACTCTTTGTGACCCCATGAATTGCAGCATGCCAGGCCTCCCTGTCCATCACCAACTCCCAGAGTTCACTCAAACTCATGTGCATCAAGTCGGTGATGCCATCCAGCCATTTCATCCTCTGTCGTCCCCTTCTCCTCTTGCCCCCAATCCCTCCCAGCATCAGAATCTTTTCCAATGAGTCAAATCTTCACATCAGGTGGCCAAAGTATTGGAGTTTCAGATGGTTCTTTAAGAAGATAAACAAAATTGACAAACCTTTAGCCAGACTCATCAAGAAAAAAAGAGAGAAGAATCAAATCAACAAAATTAGAAATGGAAAAGAAGAGGTCACAACAGATGATACAGAAACACAAAGGATTGTAAGAGACTATTATGAACAACTATATGGCAATAAAATAGATAACCTGGAAGAAATGCATAGATTCTTAGAAAAGTTCAATCTTCAAGACTGAGCCAGGAAGAAATAGGAATTATGAGCAACCCAATTACAAGCACTAAAATTGAAGCTGTGATCCAAAATCTCCCAAAAAAACAAAAGCCCAGGACCAGATGGCTTCACAGGAGAATTCTATCAAACATTTAGAGAAGAGTTAATGCTTATCCTTGTAAAACTCTTTCAAAAAATTGCAGAGGAAGGAACACTTCCAAATTCATTCTACAAGGCCACCATCACCCTGATACCAAAACCAGACAAAGACAAGCCCAAAAAAGAAAACTATAGGCCAATATCACTGATGAACATAGATGCAAAAATCCTCAAAAAAATTTTAGCAAAAAAAATTCAGCAACACATCAAAAAGCTCATACACCATGATCAAGTTGGGCTTATTCCAGGGATGCAAGGATTCTTCAAAATATACAAATCAATCAATGTGATATACCATATTAACAAATTGAAAGTTAAAAACCATATGATCATCTCAATAGATGCAGAAAAAGCCTTTGACAAAATTTAGCACCCATTTATGATTAAAACTCTTCAAAAAATGGGCACAGAAGGAACCTACCTCAACATAGTAAATGCCATATATGATAAGCCTACAGCAAACATTGTTCTCAATGGTGAAAAACTGAAGGCATTCCCCCTGAGATCAGGAACAAGACAGGGTGTCCACTTTCACCACTATTATTCAGCATAGTTCTGAAATTCCTAGCTATAGCAATCAGAGAAGAAAAAGAAATAAAAGGAATTCAGATCAGAAAAGAAGTAGAGCTCTCACTGTTGGCAGATGACATGATATTGTAAGTAGAAAACCCTAAAGATAGTATCAGAAAACTACTAGAGCTCATCAGTGAATTTAGCAAAGTTGCAGGATACAAAATCAATACACAGAAATCACTTGCATTTCTATATACTAACAATGAAAAATCAGACAGAGAAATTAAAGAATCAATCCCATTCACCATTGCAACAAAAATAATTAAATATCTTGGAATAAACTTACTTAAGGAGACAAAAGAACTGTACACAGAAAATTATAAGACACTAATGAAAGAAATCAAAGATGACATAAACAGATGGAGAGACATTCCATGTTCCTAGGTAAGAAGAATCAATATTGTGAAAATGACTTTATTACTAAACGCAATCTACAGATTTAATGTGATTCCTATCAAATTACCAATGGCATTTTTCACAGAACTAGAACAAAAAATTTCACAATTCATATGGAAACACAAAAGACCCTGAATAGCCAAAGCAGTCTTGAGAAAGAAGAATGAAACTGGAGGAATCAACCTTCCTGACTTCAGATTATACTACAAAGCCACAGTCATCAAGTATGGTACTGGGACAAAGACAGAAATATAGACCAATGGAACAAGATAGAAAGCCCAGAAATAAACGCATGCACCTATGGGTACCTTATTTTTGACAAAGGAGGCAAGAATGTACAATGGGGCAAAGGCAGCCTCTTCAATAAATGGTGCTGGGAAAACTGGACAGCTACATGTAAAAGAATGAAATTAGATCACTTCCTAATACCATACACAAAGATAAACTCAGAATGAATTAAAAACCTAAATGTAAGACCAGAAGCTATAAAACTGTTAGAGGAAAACATAGGCAGAACACTCAATGACATAAATCAAAGCACGATCTTCTAAAACCCACCTCCTCCTGCTGCTGCTGCTGCTAAGTCACTTCAGTCATGTCCGACTCTGTGAGACCCCGTAGACGGCAGCCTACTAGGCTCCCCCATTCCTGGGATTCTCCAGGCAAGAACACTGGAGTGGGTTGCCATTTCCTTCTCCAATGCATGAAAATGAAAAGGGAAAGTGAAGTTGCTCAGTCATGTTCGACTCTAGCGACCCCATGGACTGCAGCCTACCAGGCTCCTCCATCCATGGGATTTTCCAGGCAAGAGTACTGGAGTGGGTTGACATTGCCTTCTCCGACCCACCTCCTAGAGTAATGGAATAAAAACAAAAGTAAACAAATGGGACCTGATTAAACTTTTGCACAGCAAAGGATACCACAAGCAAGGTGAAAAGACTACCCTCAGAATGGGAGAAAATAATAGCAAATGAAATAACTGGCAAAGGATTAATTTCCAAAATATATAAGCAGCTCATACAACTCAATACCAGAAAAACAAACCACCAATCAAAAAGTGGGAAAAAAAACCTAAACAGACATTTCTCCAAAGAAGACTTACAGATGGCTAACAAACACATGAAAAGATGCTCAACATTGCTCATTATTAGAGAAATGCAAATCAAAACTACAATGAGATATCATCTCACACCAGTCAGAATGGCTGTCATCAAAAAGTCTACAATCAATAAATGCTGGAGAGAGTGTGGAGAAAAGGGAACACTCTTGCACTTATGGTGGGAGTGTAAATTGACACAGCCACTATGGAAGACAGTATGGAAATTCCTTTAAAAAATAGGAATAAAACCACCATATGACCCAGCAATCCCACTCCTAGGCATATACCCTGAGGAAACCAAAATTGAAAGAGACACATGTATCCCATTGTTCATTGCAGCACTATTTACAATAGCTAGAACTTGGAAGCAACCTAGATTTCCTTCGACATATGAATGGATAAAGAAGTTGTGGTATATGTACACAATGGAATATTACTCAACCATAAAAAGGAAAGCATTTGAGTCAGTTCTAATGAGGTGGATGAACCTAGGATCTATTATACAGAGTGAAGTGAGTCAGAAAGAGAAAAATAAATATTGTATTGTAACGCATATATACAGAATTTAGCTAAGTGGTATTGAAGAATTTATTTACAGGGCAACAATGGAGAAGCAGACATAGAGAATAGACTTATGGACATGGGGAGAGGGGAGGAGAGGGTGAGATATATGGAAAGAGTAACAGAAACTTACATTACCATATGTAAAATAGATAGCCAATGGGAATTTTCTGTATGGCTCAGGAAACTCAAACAGGGGCTCTGTATCAACCTAGAGAAGTGGGAAGGGGAGGGAAATGGGAGGGAGTTTCAAAAGGGAGGGGATATATGTATACCTATGGCTGATTCATGTTGAAGTTTGACAGAAAACAGCAAAATTCTGTAAAGCAATTATCCTTCAATAAATTTTTTTTTTTAAAGAAAGCTGAGTGTTGAAGAATTAATGCTTTTGAACTGTGGTGTTGGAGAAGACTCTTGAGAGCCCCCTTGGACTACAAGGAGATCCAACCAGTCAATCCTAAGGAATCAGTCCTGAATATTCATTGGAAGGACTGATGCTGAAGCTGAAACTCCAATACTTTGGCCACTTGATATGAAGAACTGACTCATTGGAAAAGACCCTGATGCTGAGAAAGATTGAAGGTGGGAGGAGAAGGGGATGACAGAGGATGAGATGGTTGGATGGCATCACCAACTCGATGGACATGAGTTTGAGCAAGCTCTGGGAGTTGGTAACGGACAAGCAAGCATGGCGTGCTTCAGTCTATGGGGTCACAGAGTCAGGCACGACTGAGTGACTGAACTGAACTGAACTGAACTGAACTGAAGAGGGTAGATATCAGGTTAAACACTCTCATTGTTTCTGGACCTGGAGGGATGGTACGGGGAGGGAGGTGGGAGGGGGGTTCAGGATGGGGAACATGTGTACACCTGTGGTGGATTCATGTTGATGTGTGGCAGTACCAATACAATATTGTAAAGTAATTGACCTCCAATTAAATAAATAAATTTAAATAAAAAAAAACATAAGCAGTTTCTTGTATATGAATAAAGTCACATTTCCTACAGAACATGGCTTAGTGATGGATGTAATAGTATCAGTTTCATGAGTAGCAGTGAAAACCTCACTGCCTAACTCCAAAATACCCCACATCAAAAATCCTATAAGTTATTATATCACAAAACTTCCATTAGATGGCAGACAAAAGACCACAATAAACAAATGTCATAGGCCTGATCTAGGAAATACTGGGACTTCCAAGATGGCTTAGATGGTAAAGAATCTGCCTGCAATGTAGGAGAGCCAGGTTCAATCCCTGGGAAGATCCCCTGGAAAAGGAAATGGCAACCCACTCCAGTATTCTTGCCTGGGAAATTCTAACAGAGAACGCTGGCTGTCTACAGTCCGTGGAGTCACAAAGAGTCAGACACGACTGAGTGACTAACATCTTCACTTTTCAAGAAATATTGATAAACTAATAGTGATATTGTCCCATTTCCAACAGAAGCCCCTTAGACTTGAATAGGTTCAAATGTGTTGGGGACCCCTGGGGAGGAGTTACAGCTGTGCTGAGTGGTGGAGAAACCCTCCATCTGCTCTATGCCTGGAAAGGTGGCCTTGCCCCCTGTCTCCTAAGATGGCTATGTCCCCAGAGCCCATCTCTACCCTTTTCTGAGCAGCATCAATCTCAGTAGGTCATATATTCACAACTGCTAAAGCTGACCTTGTTGGCTAAAGATTAGCAAATGGATTTCATTGACATTCTCACGGCCCATTATGTCACAACCTAATTTTAAAGGTGATTTTTGGTTCTCTCCTTCCCATCCCAGTTAACCTCGATGCAGAGTGAAATTAAAAATATGTCAGAAGCTCTTGGCCACATTCACAGCAGGCTCCCCCTTCTGCTCATGTTTATGGATCTCTAGCTTGGCCCTGCATGTGCTTTGTGCACGAGTGACTCTGTGAAGCCTTCCTGAAGCCAAAGCTCTGGATCTTTCCTTTCCCTAAGTATTCTATTGCTGTTTACAGTTATTATGACTATTACTATCCATCATTTAATACAGTGTAAATTGAGCTTTCCTATCACTTGAACTGAAAATTGGCCAAATGATTCTTTCATCTTAAACAAATTTAAATTGGTAGTGGAATTGGAAACAATGTTTTATTTTTCACTTTAAACTCTGAAGTCACAGGAAACATAAACAAATCATTACTTTAAATAAATTTCTTCTTAAAACTGGATAAACAAAAATTGTAGGTCATATATTGTCTAAATCAGCACTATTCTGGCATGACAGTTTGTAACTTCATAAAATTTTCAACAATATTTAAATTCAAATAATTCAAAGCCATTAACCTGAAGTATAAATTTAATTTATAAATTATCTTTGTAGCAAGTTTGACACAGAACACGATCTTGTTCAGGACTGGGTGCAGAAGAAGGAAGAGATTAGAAAACACACACTCTATCTCTCTTGTGCCTCGTTTTACTAAACGAAATAAGGTAAACTAGCTATAGACATCCACTGGTTTAATTAGCCACATTGTTTATTGCATTTCATAATCTATTCCACATCATGAATTATGAGATTTTCATTGCCTTATAGACAGAGTATTATATTGAACACAGGCTTTAAAAATACATTTGGGGTAAAAAGATATTACAAGGTATCAAGTTACAGTTTTCTGATCAACACTTGTCTATATGACATCTGATCCATGAATCCTCAAGACCACAGATTATGGCAGTTCCGTCATGCACAGACTGCTTCCCAGTGTGTGTTGTAGACATAGATTCTCTGTCTTTGCAGCCACCACAGGAAGGCCTGGGGACTCCTTGGTCTTGTTCTACTTTATGACAGAGCTGGCTTCATCTTCATCCCTGTATCTCCTCCTACCTGTCCTCTCTGCAGCTCACAACAGCTCCAGGGGATGTGGTCTTGGTCTTCATCCTACTTTGGAGAGAACTGATCTTCCTGGATTTGGGCTGATCCTGGCTTTTTGGTTTATCCTAATCCAGGCTCTAACTCCAGGGGACATTCTCTCTAATTAGAGAAAGAAGCAGTGACTGTTGGTGAGATAGCCAGAACTGGCATCACTGGACATATAAATGGCTTCCAGATAGTAAGGATGTGTATAAAGGCCTGTAGAGCTAGAAAGATAGCCTACATTTTCAGGTGTAGAGGGACAAATCCATGACCTAGGAGGTGGCAGTGTAGGAGGAACGTTGAGACTACTGTTCATTGCAGTGCATGGGCTTCCCACTGTGATGGCTTCTCTTCCTACTGAGCATGGCCTCTACATGCATGGGCTTGGTAGTTGTGGCTCCCAGGCTCTAGAGCACAGGTTCAGCAGTTGTGGCCTGCAGGCTTAGTTGCTTCTCAGCCTGTGAGATCTTCCTGGACCAGGAATCAAACCCCTGTCCCCTACGTTGGTAGGTGAATTCCCAACCACTAGACCACCAGGGAAGCCCAATACCTATTATTTAATTCCATTTCATCTCCATAGAATGAATGCAGACATACAAAGAGAGCAGGTATTTGAAGAGCTGAGAAAAGAAGTAGTGAAGCCTGTATGGGTAAACTGTATTTAGCTCTCTTTAGTGTCCGTAGCTCTTCCTGTCTCAGAAGCAGCTGCTCATGAGCTGAAAATCTAAAAGAAAATAGATGGTCGAGGCTTCAAAGCCAAGCAGAGGTTTCTGTAATGTCTATGGTCAGAGATAAAAATAAGTCTCCAAGGAACCCAGAGAAGGTTGGATACTGATTAGTACAAAGCCTTCAGGTAGAAAGGGGGAAGGACCACACCTGAGAGAGAGAATGAACCAGGAAGAGCAAGGAATCACCAGGCTGAGGACCAGTCTCAAAGTCGTGCCTCCCTGATTGAATGGAAGTGATAAACACCTAGCACTTCAGCTGCCAGAACCAAACCTAAACACTTTCTGAGTGATAAAATCATTCCAGAATATTAAATCATCTAAAACATTTTTGGGGTAAATATGTATGTTAATCTACCTAAGTACAAATATAACAAATATAGTCTTGCTTTCATTAAAACACTGAGGCCTACAATATCAAGGGGAAAAAATAGGCAGGTTTAGGAAAGGCACTCAACACCAGTGAATGAAAACCACAATCAAGACAAGATTCTAAGGATTTGTAACTATGGAGGTGCTTTCTTATTATAAGCTGAGCATACTATGTGACACCATGGAGAACTTTGTCATGAGCACTTATAATATATTTGTGGGTATCAGGAAAAAAAGATGTTTGAAAATGTGCAAAGAAGAGCTACACATTGTCCTAGAAATGATACTGTCATTGGGGAAAACCCTTAGTGTGCTTTTCAAAAAGTAGTCACATAAAATGCACCTGCTCAACAGGGATCTTAAAGAAGCTCAGTGTGTAGGTCTCTGGTAATAAAGTCCCAGAGTCCAGACCCATTCTGAGTATCATTATTAATTTTATTATTTTTTTTATTAATGCTTCTTAATTCTATTCAACATTTACGTTTTGCAGCATGAATAATTTCACAGCAGATTCCATGACAATAGGGCACATACACTTGGGAAAGGCTCTCAATGACCTGAGCAATGGGCACTTGATTACATACCTGTTCCTTCTATCACATCCTGTCCCAAGGACAGTGTGAGTCTGGGGACATAGTTGACAATGAACATATACATTAGAAAGAATTGTGAGTGAGAAGGTCCATCCAATAAAGGAGAGGAGTGAGGACGAGGTCTCTGGAGGGTGATCTGGTTAGTGACAGTCATAGGGAGGACAGAGATCAAGCGTCCCCTACACGAGGTGTGAGAAAGAGCAAAACCAAAGGTTCTCCCTAAGCCGACGCTCCTGGCTTTGTAGACCTAGAGATCAGACTCACATTTACTCACACCCGCTGTCACCTCCTGTAATCAGAGGTAGGACCCTGCATGTGACTTCTGTGCACAGAACCCTCACTGGGACTGCCGGAGTCCAGCTCCAGCAGCCAGGGATTCAACCTGAAGGGATTCCCTGCCTCAGCGAGAAACTGAGGCAGCTTCTCATTTTTCTTGGACTGCCTGTTTATTTCAAGCTTATGATTCTCTTTTATACTTTTACAAAAGCATTAGGTCAGAGGTTTGATATTTTTAGTTCCCATTGACCCAGATTTATTTTTCTCCAAAAATCGTTGTTGCCCCTTAAAAGGACTTCCTTCCTCAGTGATTCTCTTATCTACTTTTTGTCATGTGTCCTTGTGAATACACTGTAACTCATGCTAATTCTGGGCTGCATACCACATTCCTCAGTTTAATTCTTATCTTTCTAAGTCCTGTTTGCCCCTAGTATCCTAAGCTCACTATTTCTTAGAAAGGGCTTCTTGCTAATAATATCTCTAAAGTCGCTAATTTCTATAAGCTATAGTAGAATATGCTAACATTACAGCAGTCCTTAAATCTTTAGCTTATAACTATTTTAATTATTCCTAAGCCCTCAATTCAGCAAACTCCTTTGCCATAAACACTTTTCTCACAAATGGGCTTCAGATAGCAATCCCTCCCGTGGCCTCAAGCTGCAGCCTGTGTGCTCACCCTGGAACACTTTTTTGTAAAAGTCCTTGAACAAATGTCAGTGATTAACTTTATGAATTATTCTTTGAGCACAGCTGCAGAAGGCTTTATGCCTTCTCGTGCTCCTCTCAAAAACAATAAACACCTTAATATTCTCTTCAGTCAATTCAGCCAAGGAAAGGAAAAAACAAGTCAGAATCACAAAGCCTAACTCCTTCATTCTGGGTCCGTGCCTACGGAACAAAGGGATGGGGTTTAGGGCCGTGCCTCAGTAATGTCAGTAATGCCTAATGCGGCTCCCGACATGGGGCCACACGTGTCATGGCCCTAAACACACCCCTCCCCCAGGGGCTCAGCCCTTGTGCTCAGCTGAGCAGCTGCTTCCCCCAGGAAACTGGGGTCAGAGCAGCTGCTCCTCTCAGTGGAGAACAAGCTAGGGGAGGAGGAAATGGTGGGGAGCCATGGAAGGAGGTGGGAATAGCCTCAGGTCCCGAGCCTAGGAGTCTCTGTCATGAGCTCCCCAGGGTCTGGATCCCTGGCTCCATGCTGACTTTCCCTCACAGACAGCTCCATGCTGACTTTCCCCCAGCTCTCAGCATCACTGACCCTGAAGGACTGGCCACCTGCTCTCCAGGCCACAGAAGCACAGAGCTGTCCCACGCTGACTTCACTACCAAAATCAGAGATGTTTGTTCATAGACAGGGTCAGGGTCCCAGGGAGGGTCTGCTTTGTGGTTCTAAGAAAACTCTTTTCCCCATTCTCTCTGATAGAAAACCCTTGTGTTGATAAGCTTAAGCATTCTGATTGTTTGTTGGCTCATTGATAAGTAGTGTCGGACTCTTTGGGACACTATGGACTGTAGCTCTCCAGGCTCCTCTGTCCATGGGATTTACAAGGCAAGAAAACTGGAGGGGGTTGCTTCCTCCTCCAGGGAATCTTCCCAACCTGTGTCCACTGAGCCACGTAGGAAGCCCAATCATTCTGATATGTACTCTTTTAAACCTCAAAACATATCTGTATATTAGAAATACAAAACCACTATGAAATTTACATTTCATGTGGATGTCATGTAGTCAGAGTTTCCAAAAACATTCAACTAAACCTGTTTCTGAATTTCCTGATTCAAGTCTTCCTCATGCTGTCTATGTGCTCCATCCATCTCAGCTCTGGCTCTCTATCCTGGGCTGCTCTAAACCCAGTTTTACCTGAAGATAGATATACTTCTCCTCTAACTCTCAGAATGACAGTTTCTTTGGTTGGGAAGAGTATTAACTTGAAAACTGTAAGAGTACAGCATCCGAGAATGTGATGCATTCTGTGTATTTGTCCTGATAGTGACACATGTAAACCTTCATTTGTTGGGCAATTAAGATATATCCCCTTTAAGTATCCCTGATTTTTTAATTGCTATTAAATTGAAAAACAACAAATCCAGAGTCTCTTAAATAAATATTATGAAGAAGGAAAATCACCACATAATCATGGAAACTCAGCCTTATTAAAGAGAAGTATAGTAAGACTGATAAAGTTCTAAAAAAAACTATAAAATAGGGAGAGAAAATAGAAAGAAACATTTAAGTATGTCTCTTTACTACTCATGCAGCATAAATTTCATCTGTACTAGGTTTAAGGTTTTACTTTCTTTACTCACATCAGTCTCCCCACCTCCTTGGGTTCTGTCCACATATCTGCCCCCACCAAGGGATTTGCATGTGGCTCCCCAGGGAGGACCTTCCCTTGCAAGTCTGAGATAAAAGCTCAGCTCTGGTCTTGCTCTGACTTATCAGGATCAGTTCAAACTTCTGAACATGAGGTTCCCTGCTTAGCTCCTGGAGCTCCTCCTGCTCTGGGTCCAGGTGAGGATGGAGGGGGATGAGAAGGAGGATGCAAAGAGTGGTGACTCTGGGGCAGCACTGCTTTTCATGTGTGTTTGTCCATATGTTAGATGCACACCTTATCCTCTGTAAAGGGCATGTGATGTTTATCAACATGAGAATGAGGATGGATGTAGAGGGAAGAAGTATGTATGCTCTGGTTGTGACAGAGAAAGAGTGGGAAAGTGGGCATGAGCTCTAGAGACCTCTTTTTCTTTGTAAATCTCTGATTCATTTTGAAATTTGATATGTTGGCTACTAATCAGAATCACAAATAGTTTAGAATGAAATAAACAATAAATGGAAAATTTCTGTATATAACTCTCAAGATTGTCTGAAATCTTGTACTATTATCTCATTATTTTAGGATCCAGTGGGGACATTGTGCTGACCCAGACTCCACTCTCCTTGTCTGTCTTCCCTGGAGAGACGGCGTCCATCTCCTGCAGAACCAGTCAGAGCCTTGAAGATAGTTATGGAGACACTTATTTGAGTTGGCACTTGCAGAAGCCTAGCCAGTCTCCACAGCTTCTGATCTATTTGGTTTCCAATAGAGCCTCTGGGGTCCCAGACAGGTTCACTGGCAGTGGGTCAGGAACAGATTTCACCTTTAAAATCAGCAGGGTGGAGGCTGAGGATGCTGGAGTTTATTACTGCCAACAGAGTATACAAGCACCTCCCACAGTGGTACAGCCCTGAACATAAACCCCCCTCTCCTGGTGGCCCAGCTGCTCACATGTGTTGACTGGGGAGCAGGTAAGCAGAGTCTCTGACTGTGTAGGAAAACATGTTGGAGGTCAGGGGAGTAGGATGAAGCTGAGGACTCTGGACCATGAGAGCCTCAGCTGCACCTCAGACACCACAGGTTAAGGACCATTAGCTGAACAGCCTTGAGTGATAGGACCAGTAGGAGAATGGAGGGTCTAAGTGCCCTCTGAGCAAACAGCTCTGAAGAGGGAGAGGTGAGTGAGAGCTCATCCTACTTCTCTCCCCTTGTGTACAGTGACATGTAGAAAAAATACAGTCAGTATATCAGTGGGACAATGAGGCAGATTTTTAGCAAAATACATGCTTGGATTACTAGTTTGGGTATACTTTTAAGAAGATAGAAGGTCATAATATTAAAAAAGTTTTTTTCCCACTTTTTACACTTTCTGAATATCCTTTTTACTATGTATCTTCCTATTCCTTCAACATATGTCAGATCACAGTCTCCACAAGCAGCCCCCAGATAGAATTAGTGGGGGAAATTTAGGGAAAGTTTTCAGTATGAATGTCCAAAATTTTTTGTTTTGAAATGGTGACAGACACAATATCACAATGCAAACATCTCTGATTTCTCTCAGTTGCCTTTCAGAGAAACACAAATATGAGTATTAGAATTCCTAAAGCTGGGGTTTAACCTTTTTAAAAATAACATAAACTGGAAGCCATAGGGCATATAATTTACACCAGAGAACACTGGAAGGATTCAGAAGACTATGACACACTCTTTTTCTCAAAACTTAGGAATTTTAAGGCGTGGGAAGACTGCAGGAATGGAAATGTGAAGGGGACCAAGTCAACACACGCAACTGAACATACTGCTCTTTGGCTTCGATTTGGTGGGATAAAAAACAGTGGTGCTATAAAACACTGGTGAAAGAAATCAAAGAGGACACTAATAGATGGAGAAATATACCATGTTCATGGATTGGAAGAATCAATATAGTGAAAATGAGTATACTACGCAAAGCAATTTATAGATTCAATGTAATCCCTATCAAGCTACCAACGGTATTCTTCACAGAGCTAGAACGAATAATTTCACAATTTGTATGGAAATACAAAAAACCTTGAATAGCCAAAGCTATCTTGAGAAAGAAGAATGGAACTGGAGGAATCAACCTACCTGACTTGAGGCTCTACTACAAAGCCACAGTCATCAAGACAGTATGGTACTGGCACAAAGACAGAAATATAGATCAATGGAACAAAATAGAAAGCCCAGAGATTAATCCACGCACATATGGACACCTTATCTTTTACAAAGGAGGCAAGAATATACAATGGATTAAAGACAATCTCTTTAACAAGTGGTGCTGGGAAAACTGGTCAACCACTTGTAAAAGAATGAAACTAGAACACTTTCTAACACCATACACAAAAATAAACTCAAAATGGATTAAAGATCTAAATGTAAGACCAGAAACTATAAAACTCCTAGAGGAGAACATAGGCAAAACACTCTCCGACATATATCACAGCAGGATCCTCTATGACCCACCTCCCAGAATATTGGAAATAAAAGCAAAAATAAACAAATGGGACCTAATTAAACTTAAAAGCTTCCGCACACCAAAGGAAACTATAAGCAAGGTGAAAAGACAGCCTTCAGAATGGGAGAAAATAATAGCAAATGAAGCAACAGACAAACAACTAATCTCAAAAATATACAAGCAACTCCTACAGCTCAATTCCAGAAAAATAAATGACCCAATCAAAAAATGGGCCAAAGAACTAAATAGACATTTCTCCAAAGAAGACATACAGATGGCTAACAAACACATGAAAAGATGCTCAATATCACTCATTATCAGAGAAATGCAAATCAAAACCACTATGAGGTACCATTTCAAGCCAGTCAGAATGGCTGCGATCCAAAAGTCTATAAGCAATAAATGCTGGAGAGGGTGTGGAGACAAGGGAACCCTCTTACACTGTTTGTGGGAATGCAAACTAGTACAGCCACTATGGAGAACAGTGTGGAGATTCCTTAAAAAACTGGAAATAGAACTGCCTTATGATCCAGCAATCCCACTGCTGGGCATACACACTGAGGAAACCAGAAGGGAAAGAGACATGTGTACCCCAATGTTCATCGCAGCACTGTTTATAATAGCCAGGACATGGAAGCAACCTAGATGTCCATCAGCAGATGAATGGATAAGAAAGCAGTGGTACATATACACAATGGAGTATTACTCAGCCATTGAAAAGAATACATTTGAATCAGTTCTAATGAGGTGGATGAAACTGGAGCCTATTATACAGAGTGAAGTAAGCCAGAAAGAAAAACACCAATACAGTATACTAATGCATATATATGGAATTTAAAAAGATGGTAACGATAACCCTGTATATGAGACAGCAAAAGAAACACTGATGTATAGAAAAGTCTTTTGGACTCTGTGGGAGAGGGAGAGGGTGGGATGATTTGGGAGAATGGCATTGAAATATGTATAATATCATATATGAAACGAGTTGCCAGTCCAGATTCAATGCACAATACTGGATGCTTGGGGCTGATGCACTGGGACGACCCAGAGGGATGGTATGGGGAGGCAGGAGGGAGGAGGGTTCAGGATGGGGAACACATGTATGTCTGTGGCGGATTCATTTCGATATATGGCAGAACCAATACAATATTGTAAAGTTTAAAAATAAAATTAAATTTAAAAAAAGAAAAAGAAAACAGTGGTGCTGATAAGAAGAACCCAGAGAGAAAACCCAGTATGTTCCTTATGGAATTACAAGGAGAAAGGGCCATCTGCCTGGTTTCCCAGGTTGTGTCTGGGCCACTGCACGTGTCACAGGAAATGTGTGTGTGGCCAGGGCTTGAGACCTTCCATCTTCAAGGGCTCAGTGATGTTCCTGTGCAGAGACCTAAAGTCATGTCACCTAGTCACTGTCAACTTTACTCAGCCAAGGAGAATCTCAAAGACACACTTGCTCTTCCATGTGGTCCAGCAGAGGCCATATATTTGGACTGGGGAGGTGCTACCAACAGTGACAGGGAACGTCTTAAGAGTTCAAAACCCAGGAAATGCCGAGGAGATGGAGACCAACTTCCAGCATCTGGACAAGTATTAAGGACTTGAGAAAAGAAAAAGTCTGAATAAGTAGGTTTCTGTTTTCTGACCCAGCAAACCTAGTCTGCCTGCTGACTCAGACTTCAGCCAAGTCCCCTGTGATGGAAGTTACGTTATGGGGCCACAAACCTCAGGTGGATTTATTGTTTCCAGATGGGTTGGTCCACTTGAGCCAAGTCAGAGCTTCTGTTCACATGCAGTTTTGGAAAATGATGTAAGAGCAAAATGTTGGTAAACATTGGCTCAACAAGAAAGGAATGTTTTGACTTTGTTATTTCAAGCCATTTAATTCTCATTTTCCATTTTCCCCTGATGCTATACAAATATGAATTTTCCACTTTACATTTTGGTTATTGGTAAATTTTTCAGTGGATGGATTTCCAAGTTGTCCAACATTCATGGAGATTTATGCCATATTTTAATCCAAATCACTTTGGAGCTTAGAAAGTTGGTAACATATCGTCATAAAAACAAAAAATTCAAACAATAAATAAATACCTTGGGTTCACACAAGTGTCATTCCTAAATGTGGATCTGACTTCTGTTTCTAGTGATAGCCAAGTAGAATGCAAATGCTTCAAATACATCCCATTTTTAGAAATGCTCTTATTACTTCTGAATGTATCATAGGCGTGCTAATCACATTCTCTGACATGGAGTGAATTGCATTAAATAATTTCAAGTCCACCTGGGTAGTAGAATACTGTTTCTTGTTAAGGGGGTAAAACTTATTAGAGGTCATCCTTTCCAGAATAATCTGTTTAGTAGCAAGTGCAATTAAAACTGGATTCTTAATTATAATAATTTAAGAAATGGTTTACATAGAGAATTTATAACACAAGCAAAGAATCGCTGGACTTCTGGAGGTATTTCTACATGTATTCACAGTTCAGTTCAGTTCAGTCACTCAGTCATGTCCGACTCTGCGACCCCATGAACCGCAGCACGCCAGGCTTCCCTGTCCATCACCAACTCCCAGAGTCCACCCAAACCCATGTCCACTGAGTCGGTGATGCCATCCAACCATCTCATCCTCTGTCATCCCCTTCTCCTCCTGCCCTCAATCTTTCCCAGCATCAGGGTCTTTTCAAATGAGTCAGCTCTTTGCATCAGGTGGCCAAAGTATTGGAGTTTCAGCTTCAACATCAGTCCTACCAATGAACACCCAGGATTGATCTCCTTTAGGATGGACTGGTTGGATCTCCTTGCAGTCCAAGAGTCTTCTCCAACACAACAGTTCAAAAGCATCAATTCTTCAGTGCTCAGCTTTCTTTATAGTCCAACTTTCACATCCATACATGACCACTGGGAAAATCATAGCCTTGACTAGACGGACCTTTGTTGACAAAGTAGTGTTTCTGCTTTTTAACATGCTGTCTAGGTTGGTCATAACTTTCCTTCCAAGGAGTAAGCGTCTTTTAATTTCATGGCTGAAGTCACCATCTGCAGTAATTGTGGAGCCCAGAAAAATAAAGTCAGCCACTGTTTCCCCATCTATTTCCCATGAAGTGATGGGACCAGATGCCATGATCTTCGTTTTCTGAATGTTGAGCTTTAAGCCAACTTTTTCAGTCTCCTCTTTCACTTTCATCAAGCAGGAACAGTTTTATCCCAAATTCAATTGACTTCTTGCTACCATCATCAATGAGGAGTCTGGAGATGCTGAATGTATTTCTCTGAGCAGGAAACTCACTGGACCCTGAACAGTGTATAAAGACTCAGCTTCTCAGGGGCAGGACCAGCTTTGGTGTCCAGAGGATGAGCTGACACCAATATGGGCTCAAGAGGAAAAGGCTTTGGAGCCTTGAGAAAGAAACCTTGAGGCCCTCAATCACAGGCACTGAGTCCTCTTCTTGGTAAACAGAGGTCAGGGCATCACTAGGACAGCCTCCCACAGCCTCTTCCTTCCTTCTGACTAAGGCAGCTCATGCCCCACAGTCCCTCCAGGAAAGGGCTGCCACGTCCCCCTGGAGCATCCACTGGTTTCTCTTGTATATAGTATATTTCTTGTTGCTCAGCAGGCTGATCTCTGAGTGTCTGTTATGTCCAGATAGTTGATGTCTTTGATCAGCTCTTTGTGTCCTCATTGGCCCAGGAGGCAGGGCTGCTTGCACCACAGCTGAACTTACTGCACAGCCCTCTGCTTTTCTGGCCCAACTCAAATCTGGCAGATTCCATATCACCTGGTCCATGAGCCAGATCAGCCCTCCTACGTGTGGACTATGTAGTGTCCAGAAGTCATAGAGGCTGTCAGACAATTCCTTTAAGAAAAAAAAAAAAAAAAAACACATATTCAACAGCCTCAAAAGTGATGTATTTCCCAGTCCTATTTATGGGACACATGAGACCTCTCTTACCATTGGGGCAACTTTTCATGCAATTTTGTGTCAGCTGTTCATGTTCAGAAATATAATCTGGGCAGTATGTCCAACCAAGGGATGTACCACCACACAACAACCAAAATATCACCAAGCAGCCCCAGAAAATTCCTGACTCATAGCAGGTGACTGCTTTGACACAATTTCTGAACTGGTGCTCCAGTTACAAGGGTTACACTGAAATTATCTATGCCTGTACCTACTGTTACCTGGTCCTTGTGTGAAAAGCACACCAAGGGGAAGTCAAGTCCATTTAGCAATACACATTGCATGTTTTGTTCAAAAGATTTTCCTTATTTGCCTATCACCTTAAAGATTTTTTTAAATTAATTAATTTATTTTAATTGGAGGCTAATTACTTTACAATTTTATAGTGGTTTTTGCCATACATTGACATGAATTAGCCATGGGTGTACATATGTTCCCCATCCTGAACCCTCCTCCCATTACCCTCCCCATTCCATCCCTCAGGGTCATCCCAGTGCACTAGCCCTGAGCAGCCTGTCTCATGCATCGAACCTGGACTGGCGATCTATTTCACATATGATAATATACATGTTTCAATGCTATTCTCTCAAATCATCCCACCCTTGCCTTCTCCCAGAGTCCAAAAGTCTGTTCTTTACATCTGTGTCTCTTTTACTATCTCGCACATAGGGTCATCATTACCATCTTTCTAATATCCAAATACATGTATTGGTGTTTTTCTTTCTGACTTACTTCACTCCGTATAACAGGCTCCAGTTTCATCCATCTCATTAGAACTGATTCAAATGCATTTTTTAAAATAGCTGAGTAATATTCCACTGTGTATATGTACCACAGCTTTCTTATCCATTCATCAGCCGATGGACATCTAGGTTGCTTCCATGTCCTGGCTACTGTAAACAGTGCTGTGATGAACATTGGGGTACACGTGTCTCTTTCAATTCTGGTTTCTTTGGTGTGTATGCCCAGCAGTGGGATTGCTGGGTCATATGGCAGTTTTTAGAACTGGACATGGAACAACAGACTGGTTCCGAATAGGAAAAGGAGTACGTCAAGGCTGTATATTGTCACCCTGCTTATTTAATTTATATGCAGAGTACATCATGACAAATTCTGGGCTGAAAGAAGCACAATCTGGAATCAAGTTTGCCAGGAGAAATATCAATAACCTCAGATATGAAGATGACACCACCCTTATGGCAGAAAGTGAAGAGGAACTCAAAAACCTCTTGATGAAAGTGAAAGAGGAGAGTAAAAAAGTTGGCTTAAAGCTCAACATTCAGAAAACTAGGATCATGGCATCTGGTCCCATCACTTCATGGCAAATAGATGGGGAAACAGTGAAAACAGTATCAGACTTTATTTTTTTTTCGGCTCCCAAATCACTGCTGGTGATTACAGCCATGAAATTAAAAGATGCTTACTCCTTGGAAGGAAAGTTATGACCAACTCAGATAGCATATTAAAAATCAGAGACATTACTTTGCCAACAAAGGTTCGTCTAGTCAAGGCTATGGTTTTTCCAGTGGTCTTATATGGATGTGAGAGTTGGACTGTGAAGAAGGCTGAGTGCTGAAGAATTGATGCTTTTGAACTGTGGTGCTGGAGAAGACTCTTGAGAGTCCCTTGGACTGCAAGGAGATCCAACCAGTCCATTCTAAAGGAGATCAGTCCTGGGTGTTCTTTGGAAGGAATGATGCTAAAGCTGAAACTCCAGTACTTTGGCCACCTCATGCTAAGAGTTGACTCATTGGAAAAGACTCTAATTCTGGGAGGGATTGGGGGCAGGAGGAGAAGGGGACGACAGAGGATGAGATGGCTGGATGGCATCACTGACTTGATGGACGTGAGTTTGGGTGAACTCTGGGAGTTGGTGATGGACAGGGAGGCCTGGCATGCTGCAATTCATGGGGTCACAGTCAGACACGACTGAGCAACTGAACTGAACTGAACTGATGGCAGTTCTATTTCCAGATTTTTAAGGAATCTCCACACTGTTCTCCACAGTGGCTGTACTAGTTTGCATTCCTACCAACAGTATAAGAGGGTTCCCTTTTCTCCACACCCTCTCCAGCATTTATTGTTTGTAGACTTTTTGATAGCAGCCATTCTGATTGGCATGAGATGGTACCTCATTGTGGTTTTGATTTGCATTTCTCTGAGAAGGCAATGGCAACCCACTGCAGTACTCTTGCCTGGAAAATCCCATGGATGGAGGAGCCTGGTAGGCTACCATTCATGGGGTAGCTACAAGTCGGACATGACTGAGCGACTTCACTTTCACTTTTCACTTTTCGCTTTCATGCATTGGAGAAGGCAATGGCAACCCACTGGAGAATCTCAGGGACGGAGGAGCCTGGTGTGCTGCCGTCTGTGGGGTCGCACAGAGTCGGACATGACTGCCTGGAGAATCCCAGGGACGGAGGAGCCTGGTGTGCTGCCGTCTGTGGGGTCGCACAGAGTCAGACACGACTGAGGCAACTTAGCAGCAGCAGCAGCAGCAGATAATGAGTAATGTTGAGCATCTTTTCATGTGTTTGTTAGCCTTCTGTATGTCTTCTTTGGAGAAATGTCTGTTTAATTCTTTGGCCCATTTTTTGATTGGGTCATTTATTTTTCTGGAATTGAGCTGCAGGAGCTGCTTGTATATTTTTGAGATTAGTCCTTTGTCAGTTGCTTCATTTGCTGTTATTTTCTCCCATTCTGAAGGCTGTGTTTTCACCTTGCTTATAGGTTCCTTCATTGTGCAAAAGCTTTTAAGTTTAATTAGGTCTCACTTGTTTATTTTTGCTTTTATTTCCATTACTCTGGGAGGTGGGTCATAGAGGATCCTGCTGTGATGTATGTCAGAGAGTGTTTTGCCTATATTTTCCTCTAGGAGTTTTATAGTTTCTGGTCTTATATTTAGATCTTTAATCCATTTTGAGTTTATTTTTATGTATGGTGTTAGAAAGTGTTCTAGTTTCATTCTTTTACAAGTGGTTGACCAGTTTTCCCAGCACCACTTGTTAAAGAGATTGTCTTTTCTCCATTGTATATTCTTGCCTTCTTTGTCAAAGATAAGGTGTCCATAGGTGCGTGGATTTATCTCTGGGCTTTCAATTTTGTTCCATTGATTTATATTTCTGTCTTTGTGCCAGTACCATACTGTCTTGATGACTGTAGCTTTGTAGTATAGTTTGAAGTCAGGCAGGTTGATTCCTCCCATTCCATTCTTCTTTCTCAAGGTGATTTGGCTATTTGAGGTTTTTTGTATTTCCATACAAATTGTGATATTATTTGTTCTAGTTCTCTGAAAAGTACTGTTGGTAGCTCGATAGGGATTGCATTGAATCTATAGATTGCTTTGGGTAGTATACTCATTTTCACTATATTGATTCTTCCAATCCATGAACATGATATATTTCTCCATCTATTTGTGTCATCTTTGATTTCTTTCATTAGTGTTTTATAGTTTTCTATACACAGGTCTTTTGTTTCTTTAGGTAGATTTATTCCTAAGTATTTTATTCTTTTTGTTGCAATGATGAATGGAATTGTTTCCTTAATTTCTCTTTCTGTTTTCTCATTGTGAGTGCATAGGAAAGCAAGGGATTTCTCTGTGTTAATTTTATATCCTGAAACTTTACTATATTCATTAATTAGCTCTAGTAATTTTCTGGTGGAGTCTTTAGGGTTTTCTATGTAGAAGATCATGTCATCTGCAAACAGTGAGAGTTTTACTTCTTTTCCAATCTGGATTCCTTTTATTTCTTTTCTTCTCTGATTGCTGTGGCAAAAACTTCCAAAACTATGTTGAATGGTAGTGGTGAGAGTGGGCACCCTTGTCTTGTTCCTGACTTTAGGGGAAATGCTTTCAATTTTTCACCATTGAGGATAATGTTTGCTATGGGTTTATCATATATGGCTTATATTATGTTTAGGTATGTTCCTTCTATGCCTGCTTTCTCAAGGGTTTTTTCTCATAAATGGATGTTGAATTTTGTCAAAGGCTTTCTCTGCATCTATTGAGATAATCATTTGTTAATGTGGTGTATCATATTGATTGATTTGTGAACACTGAAGAATCCTTGCATTCCTGGGATAAAGCCCACTTGGTCATGATGTATGATCTTTTTAATAGTTGTTGGATTCTGTTTGCTAGAATTTTGTTAAGGATTTTTGCATCTATGCTTATCAGTGATATTGACCTATAGTTTTCTTTTTTGTGTGGCATCTTTGTCTGGTTTTGGTATTAGGGGGATGGTGGCCTCATAGAATGAGTTTGGAAGTTTACCTTCCTATGCAACTTTCTGGAGGAGTTTGAGTAAGATGGGTGTTAGCTCTTCTCTAAATTTTTGGTAAAATTCAGCTTGGAAGCCATCTGGTCCTGGGCTTTTGTTTGTTTGAAGATTTCTGATCACAGTTTCAATTGTGATGGGTCTGTTAAGATTTTCTATTTCTTCCTGATTCAGTTTTGGAAAGTTATACTTTTCTAAGAATTTGTCCATTTCTTCCAAGTTGTCCATTTTATTGGCATATAGTTGCTGATAGCAGTCTCTTATGATCCTTTGTATTTCTGTGTTGTCTGTTGTGATTTTTCCATTTTCATTTCTAATTTTGTTGATTTGATTCTTCTCCCTTTTTTTCTTGATGAGTCTGGCTAATGGTTTGTCTATTTTATTTATCTTCTCAAAGAACCAGCTTTTATCTTTGTTGATTTTTGCTATGGTCTCCTTTGTTTCTTTTTCATTTATTTCTGCCATTATTTTTACGATTTCTTTCCTTCTACTAAAACTTGGTTCTTCATTTCTTCTTTTTCTAGTTGCTTTAGCTGTAGAGTTAGGTTATTTATTTGGTTTTTCTCTTGTTTCTTGAGATAAGCTTGTATTGCTATGAACCTTCCCCTTAGCACTGCTTTTACTGAATCCCATAGGTTTTGGGTTGTTGTGTGTTCATTTTCATTCATTTCTATGCATATTTTGATTTCTTTTGTGATTTCTTCTGTGATTTGTTTGTTATTCAGAAGTGTATTGTTTAGCCCCCATATGTTTGTATTTTTCATAGTTTTGTTTCTTTTTTTTCCTGTAGTTGACATCTAATCTTACTGCATTGTGATCAGAAAAGATGCCTGGAATGATTTCAATTTTTTTGAATTTACCAAGGCTAGATTTATGGCCCAGGGTGTGATCTATCCTGAAGAAGTTTCCATGTACACTTGAGAAAAAGGTGAAATTCATTGTTTTGGGGTTAGATGTCCTATAGATATCAATTAGGTCTAACTGGTCCATTGTGTCATTTAAAGTTTATGTTTCCTTGCTAATTTTCTGTTTAGTTGATCTATCCATAGATGTGAGTGGGGTATTGAAGTCTCCCACTATTATTGTGTTACTGTTAATTTCCCCTTTCATACTTGTTAACATTTGCCTTACATATTGCAGTGCTCCTATGTTGGGGGCTTATATATTTATAATTGTTATATCTTCTTCTTGGATTGATCCTTTGATCATTATGTAGTGTCCTTCTTTGTCTCTTTTCATAGCCTTTATTTTCAAAGTCTATTTTATCTGAATGAGTATTGCTATTCCTGCTTTCTTTTGGTCTCCATTTATGTGAAATATCTTTTTCCAGCCCTTCACTTTTAGTCTATAGGTGTCCCTTGGTTTGAGATGAGTCTCTTGTAGACAGCATATATAGGGGTCTTGTTTTTGTATCCATTCAGCCAGTCTTTGTCTTTTGGTTGGGTCATTCAACCCATTTACATTTAAGGTAATTACTGATAAGTATGATCCCATTGCCATTTACTTTGTTGTTTTGGGTTCGAGTTTATAAACCTTTTCTGTGTTTCCTATCCAGAAAAAATCCTTTAGCATTTGTTGAAGAGTTGGTTTGGTGGTGCTGAAGTCTCTCAGCTTTTGCCTGTCTGTAAGTTTTGATTTCTCCTTCATATTTGAATGAGATCCTTGCTGAGTACAGTAATCTGGGTTGTAGGTTTTTCTCTTTCATCACTTTAAGTATGTCCTGCCATTCCCTTCTGGCCTGAAGAGTTTCTATTGAAAGATCAGCTGTTATCCTTATGGGAATCCCCTTGTGTGTTATTTGTTGCTTTTCCCTTGCTGCTTTTAATATTTGCTCTTTGTGTTTGATCTTTGTTAATTTGATTAATATGTGTCTTGGGGTGTTTCACGTTGGGTTTATCCTGTTTGGGACTCTCTGGGTTTCTTGAACTTGGGTGGCTATTTCCTTCCCCATTTTAGGGAAGTTTTCAACTATTATCTCCTCAAGTATTTTCTCACAGCCTTTCTTATTGTCTTCTTCTGGCACTCCTATGATTTGAATGTTGGGGCTTTTGACATTGTCCCAGAGGTCTCTGAGGTTGTCCTCATTTCTTTTAATTATTTTTTCTTTTTTCCTCTCTGCTTCACTTATTTATACCATTCTATTTTCCACCTCACTTATCCTATCTTCTGCCTCAGTTATGCTACTGTTGTTTCCCTCCAGAGTGTTTTTATCTCAGTTATTGCATTATGCATTATTGATTGACTCTTTTATTTCTTCTAAGTCTTTGTTAAACATTTCTTGCATCTTCTCAATCCTTGTCTTCAGACTATTTATCCATAACTCCATTTTGTTTTCAAGATTTTGGATCACTTTTACTATCATTATTATGAATTCTTTTTCAGGTAGACTTCTTATCTCTTCCTCTTTTGTTTGGTTTGGTGGGCATTTATCATGTTCCTTTACCTGCTGAATATTTTTCTGCCTTTTCATCTTGTTTAGATTGCTGTGTTGGGGGTGGCCTTTCTGTATGCTGGAAGTTTGTGATTCCTCATCATTTTGGAGGTTCCTCCTTGTGGGTGGAGTTGGACGAGTGGCTTGTCAAGGGTTCCTGGTTATGGAAGCTTGCATTGGTGTTCTAGTAGGTGGAGCTGGATCTCCTCTCTCTGGAGTGCAATGAAGTGTTCAGTAGTGAGTTTTGAGGTGTCTATGGGTTTGGTGTGACTTTTGGCCACCTGTATTTTAATGCACAGGGTTATGTTCCTGCGTTGTTGGAGAATTAGGTTGATATGTTTTGCTCTGAAACTTGTTGGCTCTTGGGTGGAGTTTGGTTTCAGTGTAGGTATGGAGGCTTTTGGATGAGCTCTTATTGCTTAATGTTCCCTGGAGTCAGGAGTTTTCTGGTGTTCTCAAGTTTTGGATTTAAGCCTTCTGCCTCTGGCTTTCAGTCTTATTCTTACAATAGCCTCAAAACTTCTCCATCCATACAGCACCAATGATAAAACATCTAGGTTAATGGTGAAAAATTCTCCAAAGTGGGGGACACCTAGAAAGGTTCACTGAATTACATGGAGAAGAGAAGAGGGGGGAGGGAAATAGAGGTGACCAGAAGAATAGGGGGAATCAAAAGGGGAGAGAGCAGTCTAGCCAGTAATCAATTCCCTATGTGCTCTCCACAGTCTTGAACACTCAGAGAGGTTCACAGAGTTCCATAGAGAAGAGAAGAGGGAGGAAGGAGATAGAGTTGACTAAGAGAAGAAGAGGGGGAGTCAAAAGGAGAGAGACAGATCTAGCCAGTAATCAGTTCCCTAAGTGTTCTCCACAGGCTGGAACACCCAAAGAGATTCATGGAGTTAAGTAGAGAAGGGAAGGGGAGGGAGGAGATAGAGGTGACCTGGGAGAGAAAAAGTAGAGTCAAAAGGGGAAGAGCGCAATCAAGCCAGTAATCACACTCCTAAGTAAAAATAGGTATTGAAGATTGGATTCTTAAAGGTACAAAATTGATAACAAAAACCAAAAAGCAGAGATTAAAAATCTAGAGTAAAGGTTAGACTCTCAAAAATACAATATTAAAGAAATGAAACAAAATCACAAAAATTATAAAATATATATATATATGAAATTTGCTTTAAAAATAGGGTCTTTCTCTTTTGCAAGGCAATAGTAGGTTATAAAAATGAAAATTAAAGGAGTAGTAGACAACTTAAACATTTTTTAAATTAAAAAAATTTTTAATGATAATAGCAAAATATATCTAGGAATTTCTCTGAAGCTGTTGAGGGCAGTGTAGGGTCAGTTCAGTTTCAGATAGTTCCTTGTTCCAGCTTATACTTCTTCTCAAAGTCTATCGGCCCCTTCCAATATAGTCAGTGCTAACTACAGGGTTTTAATCTGTTGCACCTGTCACTTCCAAAACGGTTCACTCTTCTTTGTTTATTTTGGCTTCCTCTGTTTGCAAGTCTCTTCAGTGTCTAATTTCCACCCTGACACAAGGGGGCGAAGGTGGTCACTTATTTAGGTTGACTTGTTCAGTTGTGCTGTGGGTAGGGAGGAACACCACAAACAAATATCACTGGCGTGTGTGGAGAGTGCTCAGTGTCTAGGCCACACTGGGTTTGCCCCCGCTCACGGAGTGTGTGCTTTCCCGGTCTATCCTGCTCAGGCTCCAGGTTGCTCTGCAGAGGAACTGTCTAAAGCGGGCCCTGGGTTGCATGCACTTCCCAGGTCTAAGCCGCTCAGGTTCAGGTTCTCGGGTACTCCACAAAGGCACAGACTTGGTTGGGCCTGCGTTTTGTGCCCTTCCCAGGTCCGAGCAGCTCAGGCAACCAGGTGCTTGGCGAGTGTGCTGTCCCAGCTGAGTGGTGCATCTTATCACCTCCCCAGTCCCAGACCCTCGGTTTCTTGGGTGTGCAGCAAGAGTCCCATCTCAGGTGTGCCATGTGTCTCCTCTGGGGAGCTGATCTCTGACTGCAACCCTACTGGTGGATGTCAACCGTCCAGAATCCCAGGAAGACTTGGTTAGTAACTGAGAGCCTGCTCACAGTTTGGTGGAGGATGCTGTCTCTGGGGCCGAGATTGCCCCTCGCCTTCTGGCTCTGGCTGCTGCCTGCCTGCCTCCCTGCCTCCAGCTGGGGGATGGGCCAGTCCGCAGCCGGGTAGCTCTCCTCTGGTATTTGTTCAGTCCTTTGTTCTGTGAGCGGGCCGGCAGTGCCTTAGGTTAGAGCTTTTTGCGGGAAAGTTCTCTCTCTCTCTCTTATTTTCTCATTGGCTATCCCACAGTTTGGATTGCTGTCTCACATTAGCTTCCTCAGATTGTCCTCAGGGCATTCAGGCCCAGTCCTTACCCTAAGCATGCAGCTCGCGCCTCCCTGTTCAGCCCCTGCTTGCTGATGGCCGATGTGAGCATCTGGGCTACTTCTCTGCTGGGAGTTGTGGTTAGGTGTGTAATTTGTGGGTTTTGTTTTTTTTTTTTCCTCCAAGTTATTTTGCACTCTGGGATTCCAAAACTCCCCACAGACCCACTGGTGAGAGGCTTTCCTGGTGTTTAGAAACTTCTCCTCCTTCATGACTCCCTCCCCTGAACGGGTCTCCATCCCTAACTCTTTTGTCTCTCTTTTTATTTTTATATTTTGTCCTACTTCCTTTCGAAGAGAATGCTTTTTCTAGGTGCCTGGTATCCTCTGCCAGCATTCAGAAGTTGTTGTGTAGAATTTGCTCAGCGTTCAAATGATATTTCGATGAATTTGTGGGGGAGTAGGTGGTCTCCCCACCCTATTCCTCTGCCATCTTAGGACCGCCCCCCCCCACCTTAAAGATTTTGATGCTGAGAGGCTGGAAATTCATATCATGACTCCTCTCTCCTCCTCTTATTCTCTCTCTAAATATCTCTCTCTTTTTTTTTTTAATCTCTGCAAGTCTTTAACACAGATATATTTTCTCACATGTTTCTCATTATCTCTTCTTTTTTTTTTCATATGTTCTGAGTTTAGTGAACTCCCAACACTAGAAGTGTAGTCACCAACACCACGAGTTTAGCTTGTGCATGCGTGCTCAGTCACTTTAGTACTGTCAGACTGTTTTTGACACTATGGACTGTAACCTGCCAGGCTTCCCTGTTCATGGGATTCTCTAGGCACAAATACTGGAGTGGGTTGCCATGCTGTCCTCCAGGGGGTCTTTCCAGCCCAGGGATTGAACCTGAGTCTCCTGCATTGCAGGCAGTATGTTTATCAACTGAGCCACCAGGGAAGCCCAGAAATTTAGTTTATACCAAGACAAATGATTGTATGCAATCTTGAAACATTATTGTATATTTCAAACAAAAAGGTGTTGTATGCTTAAGGTTATTGTGACCAGCATTTATTTGCTATATTGTTATAAGAGAATTAAAGATTTCCTCTCTTTGTTGTTGCTCAGTCACTCAGTTATGTCCGACTCTTTGCCTCCCCATGGACTGCAGCATGCCAGTCTTCCCTGTCCTTCACCATCTCCCGGAGTTTGCTCAAACTCATGTCCATTGGGTTGATGATCCCATCCAACCATCTCATCCTCTGCAGTCCCCTTCTCCTCCTGCCTTCAATCTTTCTCAGTATTAGGGTCTTTTCTAATGAGTCAGCTCTTTGCATCAGGTGGCCAAAGTATTGGAGTTTCAGCTTCAGTATCAGTCCTTCCAATGAATATTCAGGACTGATTTCCTTTAGGATTGACTGGTTTGATCTCCTTGCAGTCCAAGGGACTCTCAAGAGTCTTCTCCAACACCACAGTTCAAAAGCATCAATTCTTCATTGCTTGGCCTTCTTCATGGTCCAACTCTCACATTCATACATGACTACTGGAAAACCATAGCTTTGACTAGATGGACCTTTGTCAGCAAAGTAATGTCTCTGCTTTTTATGTTGTCTAGGTTTGTCATAGGGAGAAGTCAATGGCACCCCACTCCAGTACTCTTGCCTGGAAAATCCCATGGATGGAGGAACCTGGTAGGCTGCAGTCCATGAGGTTGCTATGAGTCGGACACGACTGAGTGACTTCACTTTCACTTTTCACTTTCATGCATTGGAGAAGGAAATGGCAACCCACTCCAGTATTCTTGCCTGGAGAATTCCAGGGACAGGGGAGCCGGGTGGGCTGCCGTCTATGGGGTCGCACAGAGTTGGACACGACTGAAGCGACTTAGCAGCAGCAGCAGCAGCAGCATGTTTGTCATAACTTTTCTTCCAAGGATCAAGCATCTTAATTTCATGGCTGAAGTCACCATCTGCACTGATTTTGGAGCCCAGGAAAATACGTTTTTCACTGTTTCCGTTGTTTCCCCATCTGTTTGCCATGAAGTGATGAGACCAGATGCCATTATCTTAGTTTTCTGAATGTTGAGCTTTAAGCCAGATTTTTCACTCTCCTCTTTCACCTTCATCAAGAAGCTCTTTAGTTCCTCTTCGTTATGTGCCATAAGGGTGGTGTCATCTGCATATATAAGGTTATTTGTATTTCTCTTTATATTTATAAAATAATAATATTATTTTGATACAATTATGTGAAATAATAGATTTCTATACATTCTAATAACTGGCTTTATATTTCACATAGGCTGTGAGGACTCCAGGATAGAGAGGCAATCTTGGGTTCAAGATGTTTCTGACTGACCGGGAAAATGGTATGTAATGTGAGTAACATCTGCACAAGGAAGTTGCTAGCAATTTACCAAGGTCTATAGTTTTTTCTTAAACTTATAATATCTTCTTATCTCCTCCAGGGAGCTCAGATATTATCTATTTTTAATGTATGTATTTATTTTTAATGTCTGATTCTTATTCTCTGCTTTGTCTAATCACTGTTTTACAGAAGCCAACCTGAAAATGTCTGGGTGCACTGAAAAATGGGTTCAGCTAATGTGTCAGAGAGTGTTTGGACTTCAGGTCATCCATGGATTCTGCTCAAAAGTGACTGAGATGTGAAGTTCACTCCTATGAGCCCAGTGCTTCCTTAAGGCAGAAAATCGCCATTCTCACTTACTCATGAAGGCAGTGTATTTCTCTTTTATAAGATAAGGAAAGGCAAAAAATACTTTATCCATCCCTTATGTTTTTCCTGTTCTGAACCTTTCATCTGAGTTAATGGGAGATGAAAAGAAATGGTTACAGAGAATTTAGTTGATTTTAGATATCAGTTTAAGTCATTCAATTTGATGTTTTTTTCACAGTGCATTGACTATTCCTTTCATATAACTATAAGAACTTTTAAATTCCTGAAATCATGGACTATGTAAGAAAAAGCATTAAATTTGAGAATTCTGTTCATAGTTTCCATTTTTTTTTTCAGATACACCTCCTTACCGAGATGAAAAATTGGAGAAAATTATTTCCTTTGCAATCTTGGTATACCATACAAATTCTCATTCAAAGGCAGCAGCATCAACTAGAACTTAAGGGACTAGAATCTGGATTTGTTCCCAGATTCTTCCCATGTTCTCCACTCCCTATTTCTCAGTGAACTAGACATTCTTATAGGGCCAAAGCAGGAAAAACTTCCCATGTGTTCAGTGGAAAAATTATTAAACCTTCAGAGGAGCTGTGCCTGTTTAGGAAAACATTTTTTGAGTACAAGAGTGAGTGTTGAGTGAAGATCCTGAAGGAGTTGAAGAGCTTAGAGGGCATAGAAAGCCTGGGCAAGCACTGCAGTGAATTTATTGTCTTACTTTGTCCAGTTCATCTATGGGTGAGCGGGATACAGCACATAGCTTACATATCAACACAGAAGACCTTTATTTCACTACGCTCAAGCTGACCCCTCCCACCCTCACCTTGGTTCTGTCCACACCGCTGCCCCCACATGGAAATTATGCATGTTGTTCCCCAAGGAGGACCTTCCCTTGCAAGTCTGAGATAAAAGCTCAGCTCTGGTCTTGCTCTGACTTATCAGGACTCCTCAGTTCACACTTCCGAACATGAAGTTCCCTGCTCAGCTCCTGGGGCTCCTCCTGCTCTGGGTCCCAGGTAAGGATGGAGGGGCATGAGAAGGAGGATGGGAGTGAGCTCTAGGGCAGCACTGCTCTCCATGTGTGTTCTCTGCATATTAGATGTGTGTGACTTGTCCTGCAGATGGGCATGGGATGCTTAGATCTGTTAGAGTGAGGAAGGTTCCAGAAGGAAGAAAGTCCTGTGTTCTGGTCAAGTTGGTGACAGGGAGGTGGGGATGGCATGGGTGATGTTTAGTGGTCTCTTTAAACTTTACAGATGTCAGATTAACTATTGTTATTGTACAATTTTGCTGTATGACTCAAAATCACAGAAAATGAGAGTAAAACAAAGTAATACTAACATTTCAGCTAAAATAAATAAGAAAATGGAAATAATGAAAATGGTTGCTTTCTTAAACATTTGCTTTGTAACTTTCTAATTCTCTGTTTCTTTTAGGATCCAGTGGGGATGTAGTGCTGACCCAGACTCCACTCTCCTTGTCTGTCATCCCTGGTGAGACGGCCTCCATCTCCTGCAAGTCAAGTCAGAGCCTCCTGCATAGTGATGGAAAAACCTATTTGAACTGGTTTCAACATAAACCAGGCCAGTCTCCACAGTGACTGATCTATCAGGCTTCCAACCGTGACACTGGGGTCTCAGAGAGGTTCACTGGCAGCGGGTCAGGGACAGATTTCACACTTAAAATCAGCAGAGTGCAGATTGAGTATGCTGGCATCTATTACTGTTTTCAGCATACATATGATCCTCCCACAGTGATACAGCCCTGAACACAAACCTCCTTCCCTGGGTGGCTCAGCTGGTCAAAGTACAGCTTTTCTGGGGAACTGACAGAAGATGCTCTGAGTCTGTGTCAGAAGAAGACGGTGGAGAACTCAGAGGAATAGTTTGCAATGAGGGCTCTAGACCATGAGTGTCTTGTCTACATCTCAGGCATCACGTGTTTGGCAGGATTAAGGGGTGCTCTGAATACATGTCTATTGTTACCTATGACTTTCTTCACAAGATAAGTTCCTTAATCCAATGGCCCCTCTTATGGGCAAACCACAGGTTCTGTGAATCTGTAGACCGTAATACTGGCTGAGGCTAGAAGGGCAGGGAAGGGTAAACTCTACACAGATTACAGCTAATCCCAGGAATGATGCATCACAACTCCTCAAGGAGGAAGTGATACGGAAACAAAGTACCACCATGTGGCTGCTGGTGTTGATCCCTAAAGCTGAGAACATTGATAGGTGACAGTTTTGGATCTGTACTGATAAGGGTGGCAGACACAATGGATATGGTGGGGGCGGGGCATGTGGAGGTGGTGTACATAGTGGATGTGGGCTCCTGTTGTTGGATGTTTGCACAGCCTCCATCCATGTCACCTGGACCTCTGTGTTCATGGACATGGAGAGCAAATACTGTGGTAGTTATGTCATGTTCTGGGGCCAGTGACTGAGCTGCCTGAGATGTAAGAACTCATCTGCTCAGAGATGTAAAAACCTTTCAGTGCTTGGTTATTAGGTGTCTGGTCTGTGGTCGCTGCTCTGTAGAACGTTGATTTAAATGAGTTGCAATTACATCATGCCCACTTCCTTGGGTTTATCTACATTCCTTTTCCCCAGACTGCTGATCTCTGATCTGCCAATCTTCTCTTTGATTAACCAGCTACCCTGAAATTGCTGTAAACTCTTATCTTGGGCCACTTCTCTGTCCAGTTTAAGATGATATCTATGTACACTGTTGAAATACCTGCTAGCTTAACATCTTGTTTCACACCTGCCATTAATTGGGCTGTAGCGTGGAAATTATACATCTTTATTCAAACCAACATATGATGTCAACTTAGCCTTGGAGAAAGCCTGGATACTTTTCACTTTGTTTTCCCGTGTGGAATTAGCTGATTCACCACTCCCATAAAGCCCAAATATAAGGTGATAGGGGAACCTGAGATACCTGTCCATTAAGATGAAGTGCGCCTGTTTCATTTGCTTAGATCCAATCCTATAAGAACCACCTCCAGCCTAAGATAGATTGCCACTGAGACCCATCCATACTGAGACTCTGTTGGATCTGAAATTCAAAGGTTTTAACAGGCAGCTCAATCACATAGCTACTTATTGTTTTATAGACTAGTGTATAGAGGTCTCTGACATTCTGGGATCTGATTTTTTATCAATGCTAGTTTTTCTGTTTGTTTTTGATCACAGTATGGTTTTTTACTAGAACCCTAGAAATCTATGATGTGACTATATACCAGCAATTTTCAGACTGTGCACACAGCATCGTTGTCTAACACAGATGCAGCCTCACCACGTGATGTGGTCCAAATGGTGGAGCCAATCACAGTGCTGCCTGAGCCTGATGCAGAGTCCTTTCCTGCCCTGCACCCACGTGATGGAGCAGCACTCGCAGCAGCAGATGGATGGGATGGAGTGATGTACTCATTGAGGTCATGTGTTGTCTCAACACTCCACAGAAGCATCAAAAATACTGTATTTCACTGTTAGTGGCCCCAGGAACAAGATACAGCTTGTTGGTCTCTAAAAGGATAAGCCAGGATGCCTTAGACACGTGAATCCCCAACATAGTAATGTGGCAGGCTCATGAATTTTGGAGACTTACATTTCACCTTGTGGAAGACATATATTTTTGCAAGTCAACCTGAGTCTTAGCAATTTTTTGCTGGTCAGGTCTACTTAGTGTATTGTTCAATAAGGCTTGTGTAGTGGAATTCAGTGTAGAATGTTCAGATCATCAAGGTTTCCTCAGCCCTACACTGTGACAGAGACAAAGACAGTTAACAACACAATGAGACAGTACTGGAGATATGATCAATTTCAGGTGCATCGTAGGTGAATACAAACTATACCAGGGATGTCTTAGATCCTATGTCTTCACTCTGCTGCTTTGCCAATGTATGCAATCAAGTAAGGACAGAACTCTTTCAAGGTATTATGTCACAAACTGCCACTAGATGGCAGACAAACACCACAATAAACACATGTCCTTGGCTAGATGTAGGAAATACTGAGAAAGTTAACAATGATACTGTCCCATTTTCAACATGAAGCCCTCAATGCTTGAACGGGTTCAGGTGTGACCTGGGGAAGAGCTGCAGCTATGCTGAGTGGTGCAGAAACCCTCCGTGTGTCCTGCGCACTGTGGCTATAAGGGTGACGATGGCCCCGCCCCGTTGAGATGGTTGTGTCCTCAGAGCCCATCTCTACCTTCTAAGCAGGATCAATCTCAGGAGACCATATTTCCAGAGCTGCTGATGCTGACCTTGTTGGCTAAAGATTTGAAACTGGACTTCATGGACATCCTCAGGTACAATTTAATCACAACCCACTTGTAAAGATAACTTTGGAATCTGTCCTTCCCATCTAATTTCAATCCACAGTGAAGCTAAGAATGTTGCAGAAACTCTGGTCACAGCCATAGCGGCCTCCCCCTTGTGCTCAATCCCCACTTCTGCCCTGCTGTGCATGGAGCCTGCATGTGCATGGTACATGAGTAAATGTGTGAAGCCTTCCTAAGGCCTAAGCTCTGGACTTTTCTGATCATTTGAACTTAAAATTTTTAAGTTTTGATTCTTTGAACTTGAATCAATATAAATGGGTAGAAAGTTGAAAATAACACATTTCACCCCAAAAACCATCAAATCACAGGAAATATTAAGGAATCATTGTTTAAAATAAATCAGATTTTAAAACTGGATAAACATAACAATTGTAGGCCTCAGATTGTCTAACTCAGCACAGTTCTGACATGAAAGTTCATAATTTCATAAAATTTTCCAAAAGTTTAAATTGAAATCATTAAAACCCCTTAACCTGAAGCATAAATTAAATCTGTAAATAATCTTTGTGATGAAACTTTGAATATTATTTTGTTCAGGAATGGGAGAAGAAAAAAGGATGAGAGAACACACACACACTCAACCCTCACATTCACACACTCAAACACAGTCTCTCAAGAGTTATCTAACAAATAGAATACTGGCGAATTTGGTAACAGAAATGGTCTACATGCTGTATTAACATACATTTCAAAATCCCTTCCATATTCTACATTATAAGATTTTCATCATCTGTAGAGACCTAGTAGTGCTTTCATGGGAATTTTAGAGAACAATTCCTAGGGAATAAAATGTACTAAACTCTACCAAGTAACACTTTTCTGATCTAACAGTGGTCTATGTAACAACTGATCCCCGAGTCCTCAAGGACATAGAAAACACAAAAACCACTGTGAGCAGACTGGCTTCCCGCTGTGTGTTGTAGACACAGCTTCTCTGTCTTTGCAGCCACAACAGGAGGGTTTGGGGACTCCCTCGTCTCATAACACTGATGGCAGAGGTGGTTTCATCTTCATCCATCATTTCCTCCTGCCTGTCCTCTCTGCAGCTCACAGCAACTCCAGAGGATGTGGCCTCGGTCTTCATCCTACTTTGGAGAGCGCTGATCTTCCTGGATTTGGACTGATCCTGGCTTTTGAGTTCATCCTGGTCAAACTCCAACCCCAGGGACATTCTTTCTAACTGGAGAAAGAATTGGTAACTGTTGGTGAGATAACCAGGACTGGCGTCCCTGGATATATGAATGGCTTCCTCAGCTCCTTCCAACTCAACACCCTGCTCTGATCCAGCAGTGGCTCCACCCCCAGGATGGACACCCACCACTTTTGCTGCAACATCCCATCCTGGGCTCCCATCAGGCCTGTGTCCATGCCCTGCCCACACTGTGTGGCTCCAGTCTCGTGTGCAAGGCTTCCATCTTCACCTTCCCAAGGTTGTCTTCCTCCCACTTCTTGAGCCCCATCACCCTGTACCTGCCCTGAGAGCTGCCAGTTCTTAGGACGTGGGGGTGGGGGAAACAGGCAGAGCTGGAAACAAATGGATTCAGAGACATAAAATCAATCATTGGCCGGGAGAGGACCATAGGTCCTCCACCTATGGGATTCTCCAGGCAAGAATACTGGAGTGGGTTGCCATTTCCTTCTCTAAGGATCTTCCCAACCCAGGGATTGAACCCAGGTCTCCCACATTGCAGGCAGAAGTTTTAAGCTCTGAACCACCAGGGAAGCCCCCTTGAAGGCAGTAGCTTGGGTTAAAGGGAAAGAAAGACATGAACAGTCCTTCAAGGAGGTTAGGCCACACAGAGCATGGATGTGTATAAAGGTGTTCAGAGTTAGAACATAGCTGAAAATTGTCAGGTATGGAGGGACTAAGTCCCTGCCTTGGTGGCTTTGGAGGACATGTTGGGACAGAGCAGTCAGTATGGAGGTCACAGTGCTCAGCTGGGATAACAGGAAGCAATGGAGATGCTTGGAATCTGGGCGCTTACTAACCAATTGTGACACACACATTTTACTGCTCTTCTACCTCACTGCCTCTCTGACTGGTGGTGATGACAATTTCTCCCACCAAGAATATCAGGGAATCCAGCAAGAGGAAGCCTCTGTGGCTCCAATAATATCCACTGGTATCAAATAAAAGGAGCCTGTTTAATTCCTTTGAGTGTCGTACCTGATCCAGACCCTGTCTTAGAAGGAGAGAGACCAAGAAAGCATGTCATGGATCCTGAAGAAATCAAAAGAAACCTGTACTCACTGGACAATGGACTGACTGTGTCCTGTGACCCCCAGGGGGAAGTAATTCTCTGAGGCAAGTGTGTGCTGCCTGTGGGACCCAGACCCGGGCACTCCCAGCCCCTGAGCTGTTACTGAGCTCAGCCAACCCTGCAGCCTCGTCCAGCCCTGCCACTCCCTGCTGATTTACATGTTTTCAGAGCACAGCCCACTGCCCTGGACACTTCCTCATAGTCTGGTCACAGCCTGGGCAGGAGTCCGCGTCCTGGTCAGAATGCACAGTGAACATGAGGGCCCCCAGGCAGCTCCTCGGTCTCCTGCTGCTCTGGCTCCCAGGAAAGGAGGGAGAACACTGGGGGTTTGTTCAGTCCAGTGTGGTCAGTACTGCCTGGCCCTTCAGGGAAGTCCTCTTATAACTTAATTAATCCTGTGGAGGTATGTTTTTGTGTTTCCAATCTCATCTGCCAGGTGCGACCTCCAGATGATTCAGTCTCTATCTTCCCTGTCTGCATCTCTAGGAGACAGAGTCTCCATCACTTGTCGGGCCAGTCAAAGCGTTAGAAATAATTTACAGTGGTATCAAGAGAAACCAGGGAAAGCTCCTAAGTTCCTCATCTATGACAGAACCAGTGTGTACACAGGGGTCCCATCCCATTTCAGTGGCAGTGGATCTGGGACAGATTATACCTTCACCACCAGCAGCCTGGAGGCTGATGATTTTGCAACTTATTACTGTAAACAGGATAACAGTAGACCTCCCACAGTATTACACACCCAAACATAAACCAACCAGGAGAGCAGATGGGTGAGGCTGGGCTGCCCTAGCTCCTCTAGGTACCTTCATCTGCTCAGAGCATTTCTCAAATGCAGCCACATGTGCAAGTTACTGATTTATGAAAAATAGTCCTATATAATCTATATGCAGATGCATATGTACCTATTTGCTATATTGATGTTTGGCACATATTATATATCATGAATTCAAGTCCAACAGTGGGTCTGTGACTCCCTTGGACACACATACAGGCATTATAAGCATTTACACAGAATAGACATGTAACTTAAATAAACTGAAAGGAATCTGATTATATTCCATCCTAACATTAGTGTGTAGGACTAAATATAGTACTTGCTCCATCTAGGGGAATTTTCTTTTTATTCCTTGTATCTAAAACTCCCATCAAATTGATATGTTGTCTTTAAAATATTTCTAAGTCTGTAGGAATCCAGAGGGAATGAGTGGAAACAAGTTTTCTAATGTTAAAAGTTAAATATTTGCATCCTGTGAAATTCACATTCATGGTGTGTTGACAATGATCCCTTGAATTCCAAGTAGATTTTTGTTTCATTTGAGGCACAATCTTATTGATAACTTCATCCAACAGGTCATAGAATTTGTGATTTATGGAGATAATGACAAGTAAGAAACCTACCCGTAAAGAAACACAATAGAACCAAAGATGTTTCCTCTTTTATTTATACACTCGATCTTAGCCAAAAGGCCAAGAGGCGATTCCTCTTTATATTTATAATATAATAAAATATTTGGTGCTATTACCTGGAATAATAGATTTCTAAACATTCTAATAAACAGCTTCAGACTTCACATAAGGCTGTAAGGATTCCAGAATAGACAGCCAATCTATGGGGGGAAAGTATTCCTAATTGACTAGGATAAGTATTCCTAGTGAGAGCATTTATTTTTTATTCATGTATTTATTTTTAATATCTGACTCTTATTCTCTGATTGATCAGGCCTTGCTCTAGAAGGATAAATATGCAAATTTCTGGAAGCACTGAAAGATGGGACAGCTAGTACTTCAAAGTGCATTTGGACTTTGGGGATCCCTGGCTTCTGGCCAAAAGTGACTAAGTACATGAGTTCACTCCTGTGAGGCCAATGCTTCCTTAAAGCAGAAAATCATTGTTCTCACTTACCTATGCAGCTGTGTATTTTTATTGTAAGATAAGGAAGGGCCACTAAATACTTCATTCATCCCTTGTGTCTTTTCTATTCTGAACTTTCCATTTGTGTTAACCGGAGAGGAAAAGAAGTATTTACTGAGAATTTAGTTGGTTCGGATATCAGTGTATGTGATTTAATTTGATGTTTTCTTTTCGAGTGTCTTAAATATCTTTTTCAAAATTATAGGAATCACTTTTGACTTTAAGTGTGAAGTGTTAGTTGCTCAGTCGTGTCTGACTCTCTGCGACCCCATGGACTGAAAGCCCACCAGGTTCCTCTGCCCATTCTTCACCAGGCAAGAATACTGGAGTGGGTTCCATTTCCTTCTCCAGCAGAAGATGTAGGCTCAGGGATCAAACCCACATCTCCTACATCTCCACATTGGTTTCTTTAGTACTAGTGCCACCTGAAAGCCTCTTTTCCTTGGTTTATTGATCCTTACTGAAGGAAAACAAGAGTAACTATGCTAAAGCATAGTTAAAGAATAGCAAGAGGAGATAAGAAAGCCTTCCTCAGCGATCAATGCAAAGAAATAGAGGAAAACAACAGAATGGGAAAGACTAGAGATCTCTTCAAGAAAATTAGAGATACCAAGGGAACATTTCATGCAAAGATGGGCTCGATAAAGGACAGAAATGGTAAAAACCTAACAGAAGCAGAAGATATTAACAAGAGGTAGCAAGAATACACAGAAGAACTGTACAAAAAAGATCTTCACTACCCAGATAATCACGATGGTGTGATCACTCACCTAGACCCAGACATCCTGGAATGTGAAGTCAAGTGGGCCTTAGAAAGCATCACTACAAACAAAGCTAGCGGAGGTAATGGAATTCCAGTTGAGCTATTCCAAATCCTGAAAGATGATGCTGTGAAAGTGCTGCACTCAATATGCCAGCAAATTTGGAAAACTCAGCAGTGGCCACAGGACTGGAAAAGGTCAGTTTTCATTCCAATCCCAAAGAAAGGCAATGCCAAAGAATGCTCAAACTACCGCACAATTGCACTCATCTCACACGCTAGTAAAGTAATGCTCAAAATTCTCCAAGCCAGGCTTCAGCAATACATGAACCGTGAACTTCCTGATGTTCAAGCTGGTTTTAGAAAAGGCAGAGGAACCAGAGATCAAATTGCCAACATCCTCTGGATCATGGAAAAAGCAAGAGTGTTCAAAAAAAACATCTATTTCTGCTTTATTGACTATGCCAAAGCCTTTGACTGTGTGGATCACAATAAACTATGGAAAATTCTGAAAGAGATGGGAATACCAGACCACCTGATCTGCCTTTTGAGAAATCTGTATGCAGGTCAGGAAGCAACAGATAGAACTGGACATGGAACAACAGACTGGTTCCAAATAGGAAAAGGAGTACGTCAAGGCTGTATATTGTCACCCTGCTTATTTAACTTCTATGCAGAGTACATCATGAGAAACGCTGGGCTGGAAGAAGCACAAGCTGGAATCAAGATTGCTGGGAGAAATATCATAACCTCAGATATGCAGATGACACCACCCTTATGGCAGAAAGTGAAGAGGAACTCAAAAGCCTCTTGATGAAAGTGAAAGTGGAGAGTGAAAAAGTTGGCTTAAAGCTCAACATTCAGAAAACTAAGATCATGGCATCTGGTCCCATCACTTCATGGGAAATAGATGGGAAAACAGTGGAAACAGTGTCAGACTTTATTTTTGGGGGCTTCAAAATCACTGCAGATGGTGATTGCAGCCATGAAATTAAAAGACACTTACTCCTTGGAAGGAAAGTTATGACCAACCTAGATAGCATATTCAAAAGCAGAGACATTACTTTGCCAACAAAGGTCCGTCTAGTCAAGGCTATGGTTTTTCCAGTGGTCATGTATGGATGTGAGAGTTGGACAGTGAAGAAAGCTGAGAGCCGAAGAATTGATGCTTTTGAACTGTGGTGTTGGAGAAGACTCTTGAGAGTCCTTTGGACTGCAAGGAGATCCAACCAGTCCATTCTGAAGGAGATCAGCCCTGGGATTTCTTTGGAGGGAATGATGCTGAAGCTGAAACTCCAGTACTTTGGCCACCTCATGGAAAGAGTTGACTCACTGGAAAAGACTCTGATGCTGGGAGGGATTGGGGGCAGGAAGAGAAGGGGACGACAGAGGATGAGATGGCTGGATGGCATCACTGACTGGATGGACATGAGTCTGAGTGAACTCCGGGAGTTGGTGATAGACAGGGAGGCCTGGCGTGCTGCAATTCATGGGGTCGCAAAGAGTCAGACACAACTGAATGACCGAACTTAACTGAACTGATGCTAAAGCCTGTTATAAGAATTAAATAAATGAATACATACAAAGTACCGTATGACTAATTAAGTTTATAAATGAAAGTGAAACATGAGTGAAAGTGTTAGTCTCTCATTCGTGTCTGATTCTTTGCAACCCCTTGAACTGTAACCTGCCCGGCCCCTGTCCATGGAGTTCTCCAGGCTCTCACTCAGTAAATACTTGTTATCAATGTCAATTTGCTTCATCTTGTAATTATGTAGATACAATCTTTCCCATCATATTTTTATTTCAGATCATTCCATAGATTGTCATTATCTTCTGAAACTCCCACTTTGTCAAGTGGTGGAATAGCTTATTTCCTACAACCTAAAAAGAAGTATACACATTTGGAAAAAGAAATATATATATTTGTTGTGAGGTTTAGTTGATCAGTCATGTCTGACTGTTTGTGACGTCATGAACTACAGCCTGCTAGGCTCCTCTGTCCAAGGGATTTCCCAGATAAGAATACTAGAGTGGGTTGTCATTCCCTTCTCCAGAGGATCTTCCCCTTAGCAGGGATCGAACCCATGCTTCCTGCACTGACATTGGCAGGTGGAGTCCTTACATAGACATCAAAGGGGCTCCAGGTAAGAAGGAGTTTGATCCCATTTTTAATATTTGTTCATCAACACCTCTCAGTCTATTCTCCTTTTTTCCATTTTGCCTCATATGTGTGCAACTGCCACAGGGAAACTCAAAACTCACAAACCCAGGTCCATACAAGGTCCCTCCACAGCCCTACAAAAGCCCAAACTTCTGCTTCTCTCCATCCATCCTGGCCCCACTTGTGCCCATCTTACTCCACCTGGAATTTCCTTATGTCAGTGATAATCTTTCTCAAAAAATCTAGATGTGGGGACTGTCTGGAAGCTCAAGATAATTCTTAATAATTAATTCTATCTCATTTCCAGAGATTGACAGCATACTGGTAAAGAGAGAATGTACTGAAAAGCTAAGAAATAGTGACGCCTAGGGACCTGAGCCTAATTTAACCCTCTTTGCTGCTGCTGTTGCTGCTAAGTCGCTTCAGTCGTGTCCGACTCTGTGTGACCCCATAGACGGCAGCCCACCAGGCTCCCCCATCCCTGGGATTCTCCAGGCAAGAACACTGGAGTCGGTTGCCATTTCCTTCTCCAATGCATGAAACTGAAAAGTGAAAGTGAAGTCACTCAGTTGTGTCCAACTCTTCGGAACCCCCTGGACTGCAGCCTACCAGGCTCCTCCATCCATGGGATTTTCAAGGCAAGAGTACTGGAGTGGGTTGCCATTGCCTTCTCCATTAACCCTCTTTAATGTCCCTTAAACACATTGCTGTCTCAGTAACAGCTGCTCACAAACCGAACACCTCAAAGAAAGGAGAAGGTGGAGGCCTCAAGTCAAACACAGCTTTCAACAGTACCTCTGACCCTGATTCCCTGGAGGAAACAGCTGCTCAGCTGAGCCCCCAGGGGAGGGGTATGTGTAGGAACGTACAGGGAGGCTATTCCCACCTCCTTCCAGGGCTCCCCATCATTTCCTCCTCCCCCAGCTTGTCCTGCACTGAGAGGAGCAGCTGCTCTGACCCTGATTCCCTGGAGGAAGCAGCTGCTCAGCTGAGCCCACAGGGGAGGGGTGTGTTTAGGAATATAATGTACAGTTCCCGTTGAAGGTTCTGTGCACCGAAGTCACGTGCAGGGTCCCCAGTCTCCACACTGGGCACATTTTTCTCAGCAATAAAATTAGTCTCCAAGGACCACAGAGAAGGTTGGATCCTGATTAGCACAAAGTCTTCAGGTAGAATGGGGGAAGGGCCACACCTGGGAGAGGAAATGAACCAGGAAGAGCAAGGAATCACCAGGCTGAGGGCCAGCCTCAAAGTCATGTCTCCCTGATTGGATGAAAGTGCTAAACACCTAACATTTTGCCAGAATCAAAAGTAAATTATTTATGGTGACAAAAATCATTCCAGAGTCTAAAATCATCTTTAATATTTTTAGGGAAATTATGTCCATTAATTTACATTTACATTAAGTGTATATGCTACAGCCTCACTTTTATTAAAACACTGAGGCATATATTATCAAGGGCAAAAATACTCAGTTTGAGAGAAGGTAATCAACATAGGTGGAATAAAATAGACATTGAGACAGAGCCAAAGGATCTGTAGCTATGAGGGAAATTACTTTTGTATGCTTATCATATTAAGTGATAAGATGCAGAATAGTTTCATGAAGCCACAAACTTTTAGAAATGACCAAGAAGAATTAGATACCTACATTAACAAGAGATTTGACTGATCTTCTTCCAGTGCTTGGTTGCTTTGGGTCCAGTCAGTGGTAGATACTCTGCAAAATGTTAACATCACACCAGGTTATAATTGCATCATGCCCACATCCTTAGGTTTAGCTGCACCTTAAGGATATTTCAGTCATTGTTCAGGTTACATATACTTAAAACTATATAAAATTTTACATGGAACTATATATAGGTTAAAAAAAAAACCTACCTGAATAAGGCACGTTCATTTTTTTCCTTTATAACTACTCTTCCATATTTGTATTCACGCTAAGTTCCCCTCTTCCCCAGTTCCTCCTGGGGCTGCTGTGCTGACTCCGTCCCCTCCCTCTGGTCTGCAGTCGTGGAAAGAGGCATCTCCATCTCCTGCAAGGCCATCCCATCTCATCCATAGAAATGAATACACCTGTCCTCCCTCCTTCCAGAACAAACCACACACTCTCCTCACCCACTGACATAGGGGTCCCCCAGGCTCCTGGGGTCCCATCCTGGCTCAGTGGCCATGGATCTGGGACGGGTTTCACACTCACACTCACCACTGTGGAGACTGGGGACCCTGAATGTGACTTCTGTGCACAGAGCCTTCAATGGGAACTGTACATTACGTTCCTAAACACACCCCTCCCCTGTGGGCTCAGCTGAGCAGCTGCTTCCTCCAGGGAATCAGGGTCAGAGCAGCTGCTCCTCTCAGTGCAGGACAAGCTTGGGGAGGAGGAAATGATGGGGAGCCCTGGAAGGACTCCCAGGGAATAGCCTCAGGTCCCGAGCCCAGGAGTCTCTGTTATGAGCTCCCTGGGGTCTGCACCGCTGGTTGAGATGCTCACAGACAGCTCCATGCTGACTCTCCCTTGGTTCTCAGCATCACTGATCCTAGAGGACTGGTCATCTGCCCTCTAGCCCCAGGAGCACAGGCCTGGCCCACTGTGACTTCACCACTAGACTCAAAGACATTTGTTCATAGACAGGGTCAGGGCCCCAGGGAGGGACTGGTCTGTGGTTCTGAGAAAACTCTTTCCCTCAGTCTCTCTGGTGGAAATTCCAAGTCTGGAGAATCTTAATCATCCTGGTGTATATTCTCTTAAAATCTGGAAATTATCCTCATATTAGAAACAAATACCATGATGAAATTTAAACTTCATGTGGGTATCATGTAGCCACAGCTTCTAAGTTTGTTAACTTAAATCTGCTTCTGAACTTCCTGGCTTTGAATCGTGCTCCTGCCTTCTGTGTGCTCCACCCATCTCAGCTCCTGCTTCTGTCCTAGACTACCATGACCTCAGGTTTCCTTGAAGGTAGACATCTTCTCCCCTAACTCTCAGAATGCCCGTGTCCTTGGCTGGAGTAGTTAGTGATTTTCAAAGTGTAAGAGTGAGGCATCTGTAGAGTGTGACATGGTTTATATTTTTATCCAGATAGTGATATATGTCAACCTTCATGTGTTGTGTACTTAATATATCTGCCCGTTCTTCCTGTATGTTTTTTAATATCACAATTAAATTGAAAAAGAACAAATCCAGAGTTTAAAGCAAATATTTTGAAAAGAACAAAAATCAGCACATATTCAGGGAAGCTCAGCATTCTTAAGTAGAAGTGTAATATGATGTACAGATGTGAGATTTGAATCGTAAAGAAGGCTTAGCGCCAAAGAACTGATGCTTTTGAACTGTGGTTCTGGAGAAGACTCTTGAGAGTCCCTTGGACAGCAAGAAGATGTAACCAGATCAATGCTAAAGGAAATGAACCCTGACTATTCATTGGAAGGACTGATGCTGAAGCTACAATACGTTGGCCACCTGACTGGAAGAGCTGACTCATTGGAAAAGATCTTGATGCTGGGAAAGACTGAGGGCAAGAGGAAAAGGTGGCGACAGATGGTTGGATGGTATCATTGGCTCAATGACATGAGTTTGAGCAAACTCTGGGAGATAGTGAAGGACAGGGAAGCCCAGCTTGCTGCAGTTCATATGGCTGCAAAGAGTCAGACACCATTCAGCAACTGAACTACAACAACATGAATTCAAAAGTTGTAAGAAACTAAAGAGGGAGGGTAAATGCAAAGACACATTTAACTGTGCCATTTACTCTTACAAATTGTGAATTGCATCCATACTGAGATTGAAGGTCTTTCTTCCACACAGAGACGCTTTTTCTCCCTTTGCTCTCACGAGTCTCCGCTCCCCCTGGCTCTATCCATGCTACTGCCCCCACCAGGTGATTTGCATGTGGTTCCCCAGGGAGGACCTTCCCTTGCAAGTCTGAGATACAAGCTCAGCTCTGGTCTTGCTTTGACTTCTCAGGACTCCTCAGTTCAAACTTCTGAACATGAGGTTCCCTGCTCACCTACTGGGGCTCCTCCTGCTCTGGGTCTCAGGCAAGGACGGAGGGGCATGAAAAGGAAGATGGGGGGTGAGCTCTGGGGGCAGCACTGCTCTCCATGTGTCTTTGCCCCCATGTTAGATGCACGCCTCACCCTCTGTTAAGGGCATGTGATATCCAGCAATATGAGAATCAGGATAAATACAGAGGAAACAAGTAGGTGTGCTCTGGCAAACACTGTGAGATACAAAGTGTGGGCAAGTGTGCATGACTCCTAGAAATCTCTTTTTACATTGTGAATCTTGGATTATTTTGAAACTAGAAATTTGGGATATTAATCACAATTAAATAATAATTTAGCCTGAAGTAAACTGGGAAATTCTGAAAATAACTTCTCAATTTTGTCTGAAATCTTGTACTTTTCTCTAATTCTTTTAGGATCCAATGGGGCTATTGTTCTGACAGACTCCACACTCCCTGTCTGTCATCCCCAGAGAGACGGCCTCCATCTCCTGCAGAGCCAGTCAGAGCGTTCAAAATAGATATGGAGACAATCTTTTGCACTGGTATGTGCAGAAGCCCAGCCAGTCTCCACAGCTCCTGATCTACAGAGTTTCTAACCAGGCCTCTGGAGTCTCAGACAGGTTCACCGGCAGTGGGTCAGGGACAGATTTCACCCTCAAAATCAGCAGGGTGGAGGCTGAGGATGCCGGAGTTTATTACTGCCAGCAAAGTAAAGAAACTTCTCCCACAGTGATTCAGCCCCAAACATAAGCCCCCCTCTCCTGGTGGCCCAGCTGCTCACATGTGTTGACTGTGTGGTGAGCAGGCGGGCAGAGTCTCTGAGTCTATGGAGGAGGAAGATGCTGGAGAACCAGGGGAACAGAATGTGTCTGAGGGCTCAGGAAGGTCATGAAGTGTCTTTGTTCAACTTCAGAGAACACAGGTTAAGGCCATGTGGGTTCTTGAGTGACAGCACGAGCAGGACAATGGGGGGGTCTAAGTGCCCTCTGAGCAACAGACCTGAGGAGGGAGAGGTGAGAGGCATCATACTTTCCCCTTTGTGTAGAGTGATGTGTAGAATCAATACAGTTAGTATATCAGGGAGACAATGAGGCAGATTTGTAGCATACTAGGTGGTAGGATTTTTAGGGAGATAAAATGTCATAATATTAAAAAATAGTTTTTTCCACTTTCTGCACTTTCTGAATCTCCTTTTTCCTACATATCTTCCTATTTCTTCATCATGTGTCAGATCACAGTCTCTACAAGGAGTCCCCAGACAGACTTAGTGGGGAAAATTTAGTGAAAATTTCGAGTTATGAATGTTCAAATGTTTTTGAAATGATAGCAAGCACAATATCCTAATGCTAACATTAATTGTCTCAATTAACTTTCAGAGAAAAAAAAATATGACTTAGAATTCCTTAACCTGGGTTAAAAAAAATTTTTTTTAATAACATAAACTGGAAGGGGTAGGGTATAGAATTTACACCAAAGAACATTGGAAGGATACAGAATAATATGCCAAGTTCTCTTTCTCAAAAGTTAAGAATTTTAAGCTGTGGGGAGACTGCAGGAATGGAAACATGAATGAAATCGAGTCAACACAACCGAGCATACTGTTCTTTGGCTTCTATTCAGTGGGATTAAAAATGGTGGTGCTGTTGAGAACTGATAAGAAGAACCCAGAGAGAAAACCCAGTAAGTTCCTTATGGAATCACAAGGAGGAAGGGCCATCTGCCTGGTTTCCTGGGTTGTGTGTGCTGCTGCTAAGTTGCTTCAGTCATGTCCGACTGTGTGCGACCCTGTGGACTGTAACCTTCCAGGCCCCTCTGTCCATGGGATTCTCGAGGCAAGAATACTGGAGTGGTTTGCCATGCCCTCCTCCAGGAGATCTTCCCAACCCAGGGATTGAAACCATGTCTCTTATGTCTGCTGCATTGGCAGGCACTAGTTCTTGACCACTAGTGCCACCTGGGAAGCCCCTGCTGTGTCTCGGCCACTGCACATGTCACAGGAAATGAGTGTGTGGCCAGGGATTGAGATTTTCCATCATCAAGGGCTCAGTGATGTTCCTGGGCAGAGACCCAAGGTCATGTCCCCTAGTCACTGTCACCTTAACTCAGCTGAGCAGTCTCCAGACATCCTTGCTCCTGAAGGTGGTCCAGCAGAGGCCGAGGAGATGGAGACCAACTTCCAGCAGTCAGACAAGTATTAAAAATGCACATAGCAGCCTTGAGTAAAGAAAAAGAAAATGTCTGAATAAGTAGGAGGTTTCTATTTTCTGACCCAGCACCCCTAGCCTACTGTCTGACTCAGATTTCAGGACTCTCCTCTCTCATGGAGGTTACCTTATGAGGCCTCAAACCTCAGGTGGATTTATGGTTTCCAGCTGGGTTGGTGCACTTGACCCAAGTCAGAGCTTCTGTCCACTTGAAATTTTGGAAAACAATATAAGAGCAAAGTGTTGGGTAAGCATTGGCTCAACAAGAAAGGAATGTTTTCTACTTTGTTATTTCAAGTCATCTAATTCTTACACTTTCCATTTTCCCCTGATATTATACAAATATGAATTTTCCACTTTACATTTTCTTTATTGGTAACTTTATCAGTGGCTAGATTTCCAAATTGTCCAACATTCATGGAGATTTTGAAGAAGGAAATGGCAACCCACTCCAGTATTCTTGCCTGGAAAATCCCATGGACGGAGGAGCCTGGTAGGCTACAGCCAATGGGGTCGCGAAGAGTTGGACACAACTGAGCAACTTCACTTTCACTTTCATGCATTGGAGAAGGAAATGGCAACCCACTCCAGTGTTCTTGCCTGGAGAATCCCAGGGACAGAGGAGCCTGGTGGGCTGCTGTCTATGGGGTCACAGAGTCAGACACGACAGAAGCGACTTAACAGCAACAGCAACAGCATGAGATTTATGTCACATTTTTATCAGGATCACTTTATCAAGAGCTTAGAAACTTGGTAGTAAACTGTCATAAAAACAAAAAATTCAAACAATAAATAAATACTTTGGGTTCACATGAATGTTCGTTTCCTAAAAGTGCATCTGATTCCTGTTTCTAGTGATAGTTGTATAGAATGTGAATACTTCAAATAGATCCCATTTTTAGAAATGCTCTAAAAATACATCTGAGTTTATCACAGGCATGCTAGTCACATTCTCTGACATGGTGTGGATTGCATTAAATAATTTCAAATCCACCTGGACTACATAATACTGTTTAGGTTAAAGGGATAAAACTTATTAGAGGTCATTTCTTTCCAGACAATGGATTTCCTAGTAAGTGCAATTAAAGCTAGATTCTTGATTATAATAGAAGTTTTAAGAAACGGTATACACAGGGAATTTGTACACATGCACAGAACCGCTGGACTTCAGGAGGTATTTCTACACATATTCACAGAAGGAACAGTTTTATACCAATTCAGTTGACTTCTTACTACCATCATCAGTGAGGAGCCTGGAGATGCTACACGTTTTCCTCTGCTCGAGCAGGAAACTCACTGGACCCTGAATGGTATATAAAGATCCAAACACAAACTTACCATAGAGAGACTCAGCTTCTCATGGTGGCAGGAGCAGCTGCAGTGCTCAGAGGATGAGCTGACACCAGGATGGGCTCTAGTGGAAATGGCCTTGGAGCCTCGAGAAAGACACTATGAGCACCTCGGTCACAGGCACTGAGTCCTCTTTTTGTAAACAGAGATCAGGGCATCATTAAGACAGCCTCCCACAGCCTCTTCCTTCCTTCTGACTAAGGCAGCTCACGCCCCACTGTCCCTCCAGGGAAGGGCTGCCATGTCCCCCCTGGAGCATCCACTAGGTTCCCTGATGGATTTCCTGTTGCTCAGCAGGCTGATCTCTGAGTGTCGGTTATATCCAGATGGCTGATGTCTTTGATCAGCTCTCTCTGTCCGCACTGGCCCGGAGGCAGGGGTGCTCGCACCACAGGCTGAACCTACTGCACAGCCCTCTGAAATCTGGCAGATTCAGTGTCACCTGGTCCATGAGCCAGACCAGCCCTCCTACATGTGGATTATGTACTGTCCAGAAGTCACAGAGGCTGTCAGACAATTCCTTTAAGAAAAAGACACACATTCATAACCCTGGAAAGTGATGCACATCCCAGTCTTGTTTATGACACCCTTGAAAACTCTCTTACCATTGGGGGAAAACTTTCTGTGCAATTTGGTATCAAGTGTTCTTGTCCAGAAATATAATCTGGGCAGTACGTCCAACCAAGGGAGATCATCAGCTACACAATGACCAGAAAATCACCAAGCAGCCTGAAAAGATTCCCAACTCACTGCACACGACTTTGTTTTGACACAATTTCTGAACTGGTGCTCCAGTTAGGAGGGTTTAAATTGGAATTATCTTGGCGTGTATCTACTGTCACCTGGTCTTTGTGTCAAAAGCACAACAGGAGGCAGTCAAGTCCATTTTCTAATACACGTTGCGTGTTTCGTTCCTAAGTTTCTCTTTATTTGCCTATCACCTTGAATATTTTGATGCTGAGAGGCTGGAAATTCACTTTATGCGTCCTCTCTCTCTCTCGTGCTCTCTCTAAATCTCTGTTTTCTTTTATTTCTGCAATTCTTTAACATAGACATATTTTCTCACCTGCTTCTCTTTCTCTCTTTTTTCTGGATGTTCTAAGTGTCATGAACTCCCAACACTAGAAGTGTAGCGACCAACACTAGTAGTTTTAGCTTGTGCATGAGTGCTCGGTCGCGTCAGTCATGTCCGACTCTTGTGAGCCTATAGGCTGTAGCCCAGCAGACTCCTCTGTCCGTGGGATTCATCAGGCAAGAATACTGGAGTGGGTTACCATGCCTTCCTCTGCAATCTTCCTGACCCAGGGGTCGATCCTGAATCTCCTGCATTGAAGCTGGTTTCTTTACTGACTGAGCCACCAGGGAAGTCCAGAACTTTAGTTTATACCAAGACAAATGATTTGACTGCATCTTGAAACATTATTGTCTGTTTCAAACAAAGAGGTTTTGTATGTTTAGGTTGATTGTGACCAGCAATTATTTGGTATATTTATATAATAGAATAAACAAATTGTCCTCCTTATAAAATAATAAATTATTTGGGGGGAATTACCTGAAATAATAGATTTTTATATATTCTAATAACTGGTTTTATAATTCACATAGGCTGTAGGGATACCAGAACACAGAGACAATCTGTGGGATCATGTTTCTGATTGTTAGGAATAGGGTATGGAATGTGAGTAACATCTGCACAAGGAAGTTTCCAGCAATTTATCATAGACTATAGTTCTTCCTTAATCTTATACCTTCTTGTCTTCTCCATGGAGTACAAATGTAATCCTATTTAATATTCAACATATGTACTTATTTTTAATATCTGATTCTTATTCTCTCCTTGGTCTGGTAACTGTTTTAAAGAAGCCAACATGCAAATTTCTGGAAGCACCAAAAGATGGGGTCAGCTAATGCTTCAGAGAGCGTTTGAACTTCAGTCCTGGTCTTGGTCAAAGTGACTAGGTAGACACGAACTTCATGGCAGAGAAAAACCACTCTCACTTACTCATGAAGGCAAAGTATTTTCATTTTAAGATAAGGAATGGCCACAAAATACTTTATTCATCCCTGTGTCTTTCCTGTTCAAAACCTTATATTTGAGTTAATGGGAGATGAAAAGAAATGGTTATGGAGAATTCAGTTGATTTTAAATATCAGTTTAAGTGATTTAACTTGATTTTTTCCCCTACAATATCTTGAATATCCCTTCTGTGTTAGGATTTGTAAACTCCTGAAATCATGAGTAGGTTAAAAAAAGCATTAAATTTGAGAATTCTCAGCTTATAGTTTCCTTTTTTTTCAGGTACACCTGCTTATCTGGATGAAAAATTGGAGAAAATTATGTCTTTTGCAATCTTGGTATACCATACAAATTCTCATTCAAAGGAAGCTTCAACTAAAACTTAAGGGACTAGAATCTGTGATTTGTTGCCTAAAATCTTCCAGTGTTCTCCACTCCCCATTTCTCAAGTGAACTACACATTCTTAGAGGCCAAAGAAAAAAAACACATGTAGACAGTGGAAAAATATTAAACATTCAGAGAATCTGTGCTTTTGTAGGAGAATATATTTTGAGTACAAGGGTGAGTTTTGAGTGAAGATCCCAGAGGCCATGAGAGCTTATATGGCACAGAAAGCTTGGGCAGGCAATGCAGTGAAATTATTGTCTTACTTTGTCCAGTTCGTCTATGGGTGAGTGGGAAACAGCACAGAGTAAAACTATTACAGACAAAGGCTCCATCTCCAGCACACGATTTCCTCTCTCATCGTATTGATCAGTTGTGTAGATCGACAGAATTTTTTACTTATTTTAAGAGAAAGGAAACAAAAATGAGTCAAACATTTAGATACCGATTCTCTCACGACCATGAAAAGTAAGGTTTTAATGATGTGAAACAAATGGGCATGGATCAAACCTGTTTCACCTGTGTTTTGAGAAGGCTTATACAGTCATGTTAGGGGAAGCACACTGATTGAAACCGCCCACCCTGGCCAGGCACCATGGTAACCATTTGCATGAGTTGTTTTATGACAGGAGATCCCGATAAGAAATACGGAACTAATAAGCCACCACCAACCGGAAGAGTTCGAAAAGGTCGAAAGGAGACACCCCATGTCCATCCACTTCCCAGAATCCCTCTCGCTAGCATCCATCTTGGCTGAGTGATGTGTGCGCCACCAGGAAAGACTCTGAATTAGAATGATTGGCCAAAGACTACCTGGAAACTAATCCCATCACCATAGAACATGAGACTGTGAGCCACGCGCAAGAGCGGTTCTCCTGGGTTCCCTTACCCTACTGCTCTCCACCCAGGTGCCCTTTCCCAATAAAATCTCTTGCTTTGTCAGCACATGTGTCTCCTCAGGCAATTCATTTCCAAGTGTTAGACAAAAGCCCAGTTTGGGGCCCTGGAAGGGGTCCCCCTTCCTGCAACAGTCAGAGGATAAATACATTCACATAGACTTGTCTTTATTTCCTAGAAACTAAAATGCTTTTCCAAAGACTGTGGGTGATAATTTGCTTTCAAGTTTAAAAGGCAATCAGCTCCCTAGACATCACAAAAGCCTTTGGGTGCAGGATCTAGCCCAGCAGATCTGCAGCAGGGAGCGCCCTCTGCTGGGTGGACTGCTCCCAACTCTTCCTCAATGACAATCTCTCACCTGTTCACATGAGGGATCTGGGTTTGGATCCAGGAGGTGAACAGGCCTCTATGTGTCTCTAACCTTGCCCATGACAGCATGGGCTTGTCTGAGAGGGTGGCCAGTTCCACAGAAAACGCTACACAGAGGGTGTCACAATGTTACAGTCGCCATTCCACAGAAAATGACAGCAGGAAAACAAGCTCAAACACCAACAGCACAGTCTCCAAGGTCCTGCATATCACACACTGGCTTCTGGTTTTGAGGAACTGAAACTAATAGTATCTGACAACAGAGTCAAAAGTGCAATGAACCTGCCTGCCTGAGGCCTTCCTCATCCAGTTGACTACAGTCAAGATTGGAGGCTCACAGAGGCCTGCCCCTCACCTGGAACTCATACAGCTTATACATTCAACCCTGACAAACTCTCCTTGTTGCTGGGTGGTGTGACGTGACTAGTGTGGGCTGCTATTTAGTTTTGTTTACAGGCCTCAGCCTGGTTTGCTAACATACGTGAGGCAGAGAGTGTTTTTTAAAATGAGAAATCTTATACTTTCTGTCTAAAGTAGGAGAGGAATGTTTTAAAGACTTTTTTCCTGACAGAGGATCAATTTCTAAGAGATTTTACATTTTCTGTAGATTTTAAGATAGTTGTCTATGAGATAAGTATTAATAGAGACCTTTAAAAGTTTTCTAGTAAGTTCACAAAAAAGACAAATTCTCTCTGAAATTAACCCATCTTAAAGAATATTTTGTAAAAGGAGTTTCTGAACACTTGATTTGTCATAAAAGAAAATACCACAGAATTCTCACTTTAATTCTTTTCCCCACAATTTATGTTTCCATTCTCAGGACTGAATTTATTTGTTTCTTAAGACTTCTATAAGAAACTACTAGAGATTGATGGGCTAAAACAATAGAAAGGTATTCTGTCAGGACTGAAGACCTGAGGAATGAAACCAAGTGTTGTCCAGGCCAGGGCAGCTACCCTCTGAGGTGAAGGCTCTCCTCACCTTTCTTCCCTTTCTTGGGCCCCAGGTTTTCCTTAACCATTGGCACCATAAGTCTAGTCACCGCGTCTGTCCTCACATGGTCTCTTCTCTGAATCTCTGTCTTTGTGTCCTTTCTCCTCCCTTAGAAGGCTGCTTATATTAAAGGCCCACCATAGCACAGTATAACCACACCATGATCACCAAATGATATCAATACTGGCTATTTTCTAAATAATGTCGTGTTCAGAGGTCCTCGAGTCTAAAATGTCAGTATAATTTTTAGGGGAACAGAATTCAGCCAGTAATAGTATACAAAAGCAATTCTTACTTTAATAGATGCTAAAGGACTCATATAAAACTAGTATTAATATTTCTTATAGCTTCTTCCCTTTGTTTCGTATTGGTTTGCTTTTCTTTCAGATGCTTATCTTTTGACTTCGTTCACTGCATTGTTAATTAGAGGGCTGGAATTTTCAGAACAGCAGCCTGCCTGCCGCCTGCTAGAAACCCCTATTAGTCTTGGTAGCTTCAGAAAGCAGGAAGAAAACCCAGGAGAATTTTTTTAAAAAAGACAAGATCAAAGAAAGCAAAAACTGAGAGAAGTATAAATAAATAAAAGGGTGAGTCACACTTCAGTGCACTATAGAACATATAAAATTCTTTATCTCCCTCTACACTGTGGTTTTTTTTGAGTGAGTGAGATTATTACCATAAAGTTCAGAGTTGAAAGGCAAGCATCATTTTTGCTCAGTTATCAAAATTTTATTCTTGAGTATTTCTCAAAGAATATACAGACCAAATATTATTATGGAATCTTGCAGGATATTGTATTAGTTCATTTCTCTTGATTAGGTTAGTCTGATTTTGGATTTAAATTGCCCAAAGTCTAAGAAAGCAAAGTCTACTTTTATAATTGCCAAGATTCTGTTTTCAGTACAAAAGGAATTTGACATTGTCATTATTTTTAAGGAACCGTTCAGTTCACCATGACCTGCATCAGGCTGACCCATGAGAACAGTCCTGTAGTTTTCCTATTTAATAAAAGCTGGTGTGACAGACTGACCCCCTGAGCACTGGTGGCCTGGAGCCTGATTCCATAAGAACTGGACTTAAATAAAAGCCCAGAAAGGTGACAGTGATAGACACAGGCCACCCTGAGACTTTCAAATAAAGAATCCAGTCATCGCTCTTCTCACAAACACCATCTCCTTTTGAAATGCAGGCTCATGACTGTGGCTTCCAACATACAGGCAGTGAGAACCTTAGTTTTTCACACAGAACTGACAAGAACCAGGACATCCTGCGGAAACTGGTTCTACTTAATGAGAGTTAACAGAGGAAGAGCTCTCTTTAAGCACCACTGGGAATAAAAGAAAACACGGTCATACATTTTTCATGTTGTCCCATCATCTCAAGTGAACTTTTTCTTCAAGAACTTCTTTGATTATATATATATATATACATGTACATACATACATATATATGTATATACATATGTATATATATACATACATATATATATGTGGCTTCCTGGTTGGGAAGATCCCCTGAAGAAGGAAATGGCATCCCACTCCAGTATTCTTGCGTGCGAAATCCCATGAACAGAGGAGCCTGGTGGGTGGGCTGCAGTCCTCGATGTCGCAAAGGGTTTGATACATCTCAGCAACTAAAGAAAAACAGCAACATATATACATATAGATCTATCGAGAGACAGAAAGACAGAGAGAGAGAGAGAGAAACAGAGACAAAGACAGACTCAGATAGAATCATGATAGCATATGCACTAGGTTGAAGCTGCTGGGTTTTTGATATTTCATTTGACATTTCATTTTACATAAAATTCTTACACATTTTTCCTTATCTTAAACTGAACTATCAACTTTCTGCACAAGCTATATCATTTTTCCCCTGTCAATTTCATTTGACTTAAGTGTCTTTGAAATTTAATTCACTAGGTGCCAGGAAAAGAGCAGTTCTAACACCTGATTTCCACATTCTTAAACAGGTAACCTGAGACCATAGTTATTGGACAGATCTTGAACCAGCTCAACCTTCATACTCTTGTTTGGAGAAATTTCTGAAGGTCAGTACTAGCTGTTCTATTATCTAGATCATCTGGGAAGAAAAGCAAGATGGTGGTCCCCTTCCGAATACTGACCCTGGATACACCTGTCTACATGTCAGGGTCTTCAGTGCTTTCTTAGAGCTCCAGGCCTTGTACACTGCGTCCTGCATTTTCTCAGTGAGATTCTTCTTCCTACTGTTCCAAGCAGTATAAACTTTAGCTAATGGTATTCATCTAAACACACAAGAGCTTTATTTCACTTTGCTTGAGCTTGATCCCTCCCACCCTCCTCTGGCTCTGTCTACACCGCTGCCCCCACCAGGGGATTTGCATGTGGTTCCCCAGGGAGGACCTTCCCTTACAAGTCTGAGATAAAAGCTCAGCTCTGATCTTGCTCTGACTTATCAGGACTCCTCAGTTCAAACTTCTGAACATGAGATTCCCTGCTCAGCTCCTGGGGCTCCTCCTGCTCTGGGTCCCAGGTAAGGACAGAGGGGGCATGAGAAGAGGATGGGGGCCTCAGTTCTGGGGGCATCTCCACTCTCCATGTGCATTCTATCTGTGTGTTCGATGTGTATGGCTTGTCATGCAGACGAACATAGGATGTTTAGATCTGAGAGAGTGAGGAAAGTTCCAGAAGGAAGAAGGACCTGTACTCTGGTCAGGACGGTGACAGAGGAAGTGGGGATGATGTAAGGGATGTTTAGTGGCTTCTGTACACTTCACGGATGTCAGGTTCATTGTCGTGATTGTACATTGTTTTGTATGGATGAAAGGTATTGATAATGAGAGGAAAAAGAAGTAGTATTTTAGCTAACATAAATAAGAAATTGGAAATGATAATTAGAGCTCATAATATTTGCATGTAACTTGATAATTTTCTATCATTTCTTTAGGATCCAGTGGGGATGTTGTGCTGACCCAGACTCCCCTCTCCCTGTCTATCATCCCTGGAGAGACGGTCTCCATCTCCTGCAAGTCTACTCAGAGTCTGAAATATAGTGATGGAAAAACCTATTTGTACTGGCTTCAACATAAACCAGGCCAATCACCACAGCTTTTGATCTATTATGTTTCCAGCCGTTACACTGGGGTCCCAGACAGGTTCACTGGCAGTGGGTCAGAGACAGATTTCACACTTACAATCAACAGTGTGCAGGCTGAGGATGTTGGAGTCTATTACTGTTTTCAAGCTACACATGATCCTCCCACAGTGATTCAGCCCTGAACACAAACCTCCCTGCCTGGGTGGTGCAGCTGCTCAAAGTGCAGCTTCTCTGGGGAACTAACAGCGGATGCTCTGAGTCTGTATAAGACGTGGCAGTCTCAGGGGAAGAGGTTGCAGTGAGGGCTCTGGATCATGAGTGTCTTAGCTATTCTTCAGGCACCACATGTTAAGGTCCCATGAGCTGCACAGCCTGGTCCTGGCAGAAGCAGCATGGACTGTAGGGGTCCTGTGTCCTATAGCAGCCAGTTCTGTGAAAGGAGGGCTGAGTGAAAGGTCAGGGATTTCTTCTCACCTAGGTTACCATTGTCTCATTGGGTTGAAATGGAGGAAAGCTCAGGGAAAGGAACATAACAATGGTATTTACTCCCATCTGAGACAAAAAGGATGAAACCATGCATTCTTGTTCAGCATTTGACTTGTATTTAATAGTTGTATATATTTGGAGATTTATTGAACCGTTTCCCCTTGGTTTGAATGCATGATAAGTCACTTCAGTTGTATCTGACTCTTTGCAACACCATGGACTGTAGACTGCCATGCTCCTCTGTCCATGGGACTTCCCAGACAAGAATACTGGAGTAGGTTGCCATTTCCTTCTCCAGGGGATCTTCTTGACCCAGGGATCGAACCCACATCTCTTATATTTCCCCATTGGCAGGGGGGTTCTTTACCACTAATGTGATCAGGAAAGCCCTTTCCCCTTGGTTTATTGATCAGTAATGAAGGAAATTAAAAGATTTTCTTTTCTTTAGCAATAAAAATGCTAAAACTTGTTATAAGAATTAACTAGATGAATACATACAAAATAGTTATCATATGATTGTGAGTAGTAGTGTGAGTTGCTCAGTCATGGCTTTGCAATCCCATGGACTGTAGCCTGCCTGGGTCCTCTATCCATGGAATTCTCCAGGTTTTCACTCAGTAAATACTTGTTGCCATTGTCAGTTTGCTTCATCTCTTCAACTTAGAGAGATAGGGTCTTTTGCACAGTATCTGAACTTCAAATTATTCCTTAGATTCTCTTTATCTTTGGTAACTCCAACTTTGTTAAGTGGTGGAGTATTGTATTTTCTATAACCTACCAAGAAGTGTATAAATTTTGGGAAATAAAAGAAGGGCTACAGCCCACCATTTATCAAGGCAAGAATACTGGAGCAGGTTGCCATTCCCTTCTTGAGAGGATCTTCCTGACCAAGGGATTGAACCTGATCTCCTGCATTGGCAATGGCAAGCGGAGTCTTTATATAGACATCAGAGGGGCTCCAGATAACAAGGAGTCTGACTCCATTGTTAATATGGGATCATATTAACACCTCTCAGCCTGTTCTCCAACATCCACTTTGCCCTATATCTGTCCAACAACCACAGAGACACTCAAAACTCACAAACCCAAGTCCACACAAGGTGAATTTACCAAGTCCCTCCACAACCCTATTAAGAGCCCAAACTTCCGCCTCTTTCAACCCAGCCTGCTCCAGCTAGTGCTCACCTTACTCCACCTGGAATTTGCTTATGTAAGTGATAATCTTTCTCTCAAATTATATAGGTATGTGGGCTGTCTGGAGACTCAAGAAAATTCTTAATAATTAATTCTATCTCATGTACAGGGAGTACAAAGAGAGAAGGTACTTGAAAAGTTGAGAAGTAGTGAAGCCCGGAGAAGGAAATGGCGACCCACTCCAGTGTTCGTTCCTGCCTGGAGAATCCCAGGGGCGGGGAAGTCTTGTGGGCTGCCGTCTATGGGGTCACACAGAGTCAGACACAATTGAAACGACTTAGCAGCAGCAGCAGCAGTAGCAATGAAGCCTAGGGAAGTGAGCCCTATTCCTCTTTAATGACACTTAAACATTTTTGCCATCTCACTAAGGAATCCTCAAAGCTTAAAATTTTTAAGGAAAAAAAAAAAAAAAAAGAGAGATATGGTAGAGGCCTGAAAGCCAAGCACAGCTTTCAGTAATATCCTTGGTCAGAGATAAAAATAAGTCTCCAAGGGCACCAGAGAAAGTTGGATCCTGATTAGAACAAAGCCTTCAGGCAGAATGGGGGAAGGGCCACACCTGGGAGAGGAGATGAACCAGCAACAGCAAGGAATCACCAGGCTGAGGACCAGCCTCAAATTCATGTCTCCCTGATTGGATGAAAGTGATCAACAGCTAGCATTTTGCCATTCAAAAGTAAATCAATTCTAACTGACAGAAATCATTCAAGGGTCTAAAATCATCTCTAACATTTTTATGGACCTAACAGAAGCAGAAGGTATTATGAAGAGATGGCAAGAATACACAGAAGAATTGTACAAAAAAGATCTTCACGACCAAGATAATCACGATGGTGTGATCACTCACTTAGAGCCAGACATCCTGGAATGTGAAGTCAATTGGGCCTTAGAAGGCATCACTACGAACAAAGCTAGTGGAGGTGATGGAATTCCAGTTGAGCTATTCCAAATCCTGAAAGATGATGCTGTGAAAGTGCTGCACTCAATATGCCAGCAACTTTTGGAAAACTCAGCAGTGGCCACAGGACTGGAAAAGGTCAGTTTTCATTCCAGTCCCAAAGAAAGGCAATGCCAAAGAATGCTCAAACTACTGTACAATTGCATTCATCTCACATGCTAGTAAAGTAATGCTCAAAATTCTCCAAGCCAGGCTTCAGCAATACATGAACCGTGAACTTCCTGATGTTCAAGCTGGTTTTAGAAAAGGCAGAGGAACCAGAGATCAATTGCCAACATCCGCTATATCATCGAAAAAGCAACAGAGTTCCCGAAAAACATCTATTTCTGCCTTATTGACTATGCCAAAGCCTTTGACTGTGTGGATCACAATCAACTGTGGAAAATTCTGAAAGAGATGGGAATACCAGATCACCTGATCTGCCTCTTGAGAAATCTGTATGCAGGTCAGGAAGCAAAAGTTAGAACTGGACATGGAACAACAGACTGGTTCCAAATAGGAAAAGGAGTACGTCAAGGCTATATATTGTCATCCTGCTTATTTAACTTATATGCAGAGTACATCATGAGAAACGCTGGACTGGAAGAAACACAAGCTGGAATCAAGATTGCCGGGAGAAATATCAATAACCTCAGATATGCAGATGACACCACCCTTATGGCAGAAAGTGAAGAGGAACTAAAAAGCCTCTTGATGAAAGTGAAAGAGGAGAGTGAAAAAGTTGGCTTAAAGCTCAACATTCAGAAATCGAAGATCGTGGCATCCGGTCCCATCACTTCATGGGAAATACATGGGGAAATACAGTGTCAGACTTTATTTTTGGGGGCTCCAAAATCACTGCAGATGGTGACTGCAGCCATGAAATTAAAAGACGCTTACTCCTTGGAAGGAAAGTTATGACCAACCTAGATAGCATATTCAAAAGCAGAGACATTACTTTGCCAACAAAGGTTCGTCTAGTCAAGGCTATGGTTTTTCCTGTGGTCATGTATGGATGTGAGAGTTGGACTGTGAAGAAGGCTGAGCGCCGAAGAATTGATGCTTTTGAACTGTGGTGTTGGAGAAGACTCTTGAGAGTCCCTTGGACTGCAAGGAGATCCAACCAGTCTATTCTGAAGGAGATCAGCCCTGGGATTTCTTTGGAAGGAATGATGCTAAAGCTGAAACTCCAGTACTTTGGCCACCTCATGCGAAGAGTTGACTCATTGGAAAAGACTCTGATTCTGGGAGGGAATGGGGGCAGGAGGAGAAGGGGATGACAGAGGATGAGATGGCTGGATGGCATCACTGACTCGATGGACGGGAGTCTGGGTGAACTCCGGGGGTTGGTGATAGACAGGGAGGCCTGGCATGCTGCGATTCATGGGGTCGCAAAGAGTCAGACATGACTGAGCTACTGAACTGAACTGAACTGAACATTTTTAGGGTACATATGTATGTTAATCTACATAAACATTAAGTGTGTACATTACAGTCTCACTTTCATTAAAACACGGAGGCATACATTATCAAGAGGGAAAAATACTCAGTTTCAGAGAAGGCAATGAACACAGGTGGAATATAATGGACATCAAGACAGAGCCAGAGGATTCGTAGCTATGAGGGGAATTACTTATTATATGCTTATCATATATGTGACAAGATGTAGAATATTTTCATGCACCATAAACTTTTAAAAATGACCAGGAAGAATTAAGTGCCTACATTAACAAGAGACTTGACTGAGCTTCTTCCAGTGCTTTGTTGTTTGGGGTCTAGTCAGCAGTATACACTCTGCAAAATGTTCACATATTACCAGCTTATAATTACATCATGCCCATGTCCTTAGGTTTATCTACATCCTAGGGATATTTTAGTCATTGCTTAGGTTATAGGTACTTAAAACTATAGAAAATTTATACACAGAACTACATTCATTAAAAAAAAAAAAAAACACCTGAATAAGCAACATCATTTTTTTCCTTCATAACTCCTGTTCCATGTTTTCACTCACACTAAGTTCCTTCCTTTCCCAGTTTCCCGTAGGGCTGCTTGCTGACTCCATCTCTCCCTCTGGCCTGTGGCCATGGAGGGAGCGCCGCCATCTCCTGAAGGCCATCTCTTCTCATCCACAGTAATGGACACACCTGCCCGCCATGCTTCCAGCACAAACCACACACTCGCCTCAACCACTGATCATAGAAGGTCACCAGGCTCCTGAGGTCCCAGTCTGGCTCAGTGACTGTGGGTCTGGATGGATTTAACACTCACACTCACCAGGGTGGGGTCCCTACATGTGACTTCTGTGCACAGAACCCTCACTTGGACCACACGTGTCATGGCCCTAAGCACACTCTTCCCCTGTGGGCTCAGCCCTTGTGCTCAGCTAAGCAGCTGCTTCCTCCAGGGAATCGGGGTCAGAGCAGCTGCTCCTCTCAGTGGAGGACAAACTGGGGGAGGAGGAAATGGTGGGGAGCCCTGGAAGGAGGTGGCAACATCCTCAGGTCCAGAGCCCAGGAGTCCCTGTCATCACCTCCCCAAGGGTCTGGACCTCTGGCTGAGATGCTCACAGATGGCTCCATGCTGACTCTCCCTCAGCTCTCAGCATCACTGACTGTGAAGGACCCACCACCTGCTCTCCAGTCCTGTGGAGCACAGACCTTCCCCACACTGATTTACCTGCCAGACTCAGACACTTGCTCATAGACAGAGTTGGGGCCCCAGGGAGGGACTGGTCAGTGATTCTGAGAAAACTGTCTTTCCCTCAGTCTCTCTGGCAGAAAATCCTAGTCTAGAGAATCTTAATCATCCTGATGTATATTCTCTTAAAAATCTGGAAATTATCCTCATATTAGAGACAGAATACTATGATGAAATTTGAACTTCATGTGAGTATAATGTAGTCACAACTTCTAAGTTTATTCAACTAAATCAGTTCTAGAATTTCCTGGCTTTGAATCATACTCATGACTTTCTTCTGCTTCATGCATCTCAGCTCCTGCTTCTGTCCTAGACTACATGACCTCAGGTTTCCCTGAAGGTAGATATCTTCTCCTCTAACTCTCAGAATCCCCGTGTTCTTGGTTGGAGTAGTTAGTGGTTTTCAAAGTGCAAGAGTCAGGCATCTGTAGGGTATGACGTATTTTATATTTTTATCCAGATGGTGATATATGTAAACCTTCATGTGTTGTATACTTAACATATTTGCCTGTTCTTCCTTATGTTTTTTAATATCACAATGAAAATGAAAAAGAACAAATCCAGAGTCTTTAAACAAATATTTAAACAAGAATAAAAATTAGCACATAGAGAGGGAAACTCAGCATTCTTAAAGAGAAGTGTAATATGATGCATGAATATGAGAGTTGGATCATAAAGAAGGCTGAGCGCTGAAGAATTCATGCTTTTGAACTGTGGTTCTGGAGAAGACTCTTGAGAGTCCTTTGGATAGCAAGGAGATCAAACCAGTCAATCTCCCCCCTCCCCAATTATTTATTTATTTATTTTACTTTACAGTATTGTATTGGTTTTGCCATACATTGATTTGAATCTGCCATGGGTGTGTGTGTGTTTTCCATCCTGAACCCCAGTTCCACCTCCCTCCCGATCCCATCCCTCTGGGTCATCCCAGTGCACCAGCCGTGAGCATCCTCTATCATGCATTGAACCTGGACTGGCGATTGGTTTCACAAATGATAATTACATGTTTCAATGCCATTCTCCCATATCATCCCTCCCTTGCCCTCTCCCACAGAGTCCAAAAGAATGTTCTATACATCTGTGTCTCTTTTGCTGTCTCACATACAGGGTTATTGTTACCATCTTTCTAAATTCCATATATATATATGCATTAGTATACTGTATTAGTGTTTTTCTTTCTGGCTTACTTCACTGTATAATAGGCTCCAGTTTCATCTACCTCATTAGAACTGATTCAAATGTATTCTTTTTAATGGCTGAGTACTATTCCATTGCGTATATGTACCAGGACTTTCTTATCCATTCATCTGCTGATGGACATCTAGGTTGCTTTCATGTCCTGGCTATTATAAACAGTGCTGCGCTGAACACTGGGGTACACACATCTCTTTCAATTCTGCAAACCAGTCGATCTTAAGGGAAATCAACTCTGAGTATTTGGAAGGATTGGTGCTGAAGTTTAAGCTCTAGTACCTTGGCCACCTGATGCAAAGAGCCAGCTCATTGGAAAGAACCTGATGCTGGGAAAGACTGAGGGCAGGAGGACAAGGAGTCGACAGATGGTTGGATGGCATCATTGACCCAATGTACATGAGTCTAAGCAAGCTCCAAGAGATTGTGAAGGACAGGGAAGCCCAGCTTGCTGCAGTTCATGGGCTTGCAGAGTCAGACGCCATTTAGTAACTGAACCACAATAACATGAATTCAAAAGTTCTAAGAAACTAGAGAACCAGGAGGGAAAATGGAAGGACACATTTAACTGTGTGCTTTTTACCCTTGCAAAGCATGAATTTCATCTGTAATGAAGTTGAAGGTCTTTCTTCCACACATAAACATTTTCTCTTCCTTTGCTCCCCCTTGGGCTCTGTGCACATTGCTGCCCCCAACAGGGCATTTGCATGTTGTTCCCCAGGGAGGACCTTCCCTTACAAGTCTGAGATAGAAGCTCAGCTCTGGTCTTGCTCTGACTTACCAGGACTCCTCAGTTCACACTTCTGAACATGAGGTTCCCTGTCAGCTCCTGGGCTCCTCCTGCTCTGGGTCCCAGATGAGGATGGAGGGGGGGATGAGAAGGAGGATGCAGAGAGTGGTGAGCTCTGGGGCAGCACTGCTTTTCATGTGTCTTTGTCCCCATGTTAGATGCACACCTTGCTCTCTGTAAAGGCCATGTGATGTTTAACGATATCAGAATGAGGATAAATACAGAGGAGGTAAGTAGGTATTCCCTGTTAAATACTGTGAGATACAAAGTGTGGGCAAGTGTGCATGACTCTTAGAGACCTTTTACATTGTGAACCTTGGATTATTTTGAAACTGGAAATTTTGGGTATTAATCAGGATTAAAAAATAACTTAGCTTGAAATAAGCAATAGAAAAATTCAGAAAATGCCTCTTCAAATTTGTCTGAAATATTGTGCATTTCTCTATTTATTTGAGGATCCACTGGGGCTATTATGCAGAACCAACTATACGCTCCCTGTCTGTCATCCCTGGAGAGACTGCCTTCATCTCCTGCAGAGCCAGTCAGAGCATTCAATATAGATAGGGAGACAATTTTTTTGCACTGGTATGTGCAGAAGCCCAGCCAGTCTCCACAGCTCCTGATTTATAGGGCTTCTAACTGGGAGTCTTGGGTCCCAGACAGGTTCACAAGCAGTGGGTTGCGAACAGATTTCATCCTCATAATCAGCAGGGTGGAGGCTAAGGATGCTGGAGTTTATTACTGCCAGCAGAGTTTACAAGCACCTCCTACAGTGGTACAACCCCAAACATAAACCTCTCTCTCCTGGTGGCCCAGTTGCTCACATGTGTTCATGGAGGGCATGAGACTCTGAGTCTGTGTAGGAGGAAGATGCTGGAGAACCATGGGAACAGAACGTATCTGAGGGCTCAGGAAGGTAATGAAGTCTCTCTGCTCAACTTCAGACAACATAGGTTAAGGCCCCATGTGGGTACTTGAATGACAGCACCAGCAGGAGAAGGGACAGTTTAAATGTGCTCTGAGCAAATGGACCTGAGGAAGGGGAGGCGAATGAGAGGTCATCCTACTTCTCCCACTTGGTACAGTGACGTGTAGAATCAATACAGTCAGTATATCAGGGGACAAGTGAGGTGAGTTTATAGCAAAACAAGTTCAATACCTGTTAGCAGTTCACACTTTATAATATATTATTCAGTTCAGTTCAGTTCAGTTGTTCAGTTGTGTCCAACTCTTTGCAACGTAGCCACCAACGCTAGTAGTTTAGCTTGTGCATGTATGCTCAGTAACATCAGTCATGTCCAACTCTTGTGATCCTATAGGCTGTAGCCCACCAGACTCCTCTGTCCGTGGGATTCATCAGGCAAGAATACTGGAGTGGGTTACCATGCCTTCTTCCGCAATCTTCCTGACCGAGGGGTAGATCCTGAATCTCCTACATTGAAGCTGATTTCTTTACTGACTGAGCCACCAGGGAAGCCCAGAAGTTTAGTTTATACCAAGGCAAATGATTTGACTGCATCTTGAAACATTATTGTCTCTTTCAAACAAAGAGGTTTTGTATGTTTAGGTTGATTGTGACCAGCAATTATTTGGTATATATTTATAATAGAATAAACAAATTGTCCTCCTTATAAAATAATAAATTATTTGCGGGGAATTACCTGAAATAATAGATTTCTATACATTCTAATAACTGGTTTTATAATTCTCATAGGCTGTGGGGATACCAGAACAGAGAGACAACTTGTGGGATCATGGTGTTTCTGATTGACTAGGATAAAGGTATGAAATGTAAGTAACATCTGCACGAGGAAGTTTCCAGCAATTTATCATACACTATAGTTCTTCCTTAATCTTATACCTTCTTGTCTTCTCCAGAGAGTGCAAATGTTATCCTATTTAATATTCAACCTATGTACTTATTTTTAATATCTGATTCTTATTCTCTCCTTGGTCTGGTAACTGTTTTAAAGAAGCCAACATGCAAATTTCTGGAAGCACCAAAAGATGGGGTCAGCTAATGCTTGAGAGAGCATTTGGACTTCAGTCCTTGTCTTGGTCAAAGTGACTAGGTAGACACGAACTTCATGGCAGAGAAAAATCACTCTCACTCATGAAGGCAATGTATTTTTATTTTCAGATGAGGAATGGCCACAAAATACTTTATTCATCCCTTGTGTCTTTCCTGTTCAGATCTTTCATTTGAGTTAATGGGAGATGAAAAGAAATGGCTACAAAGAATTCAGTTGATTTTAGATATCAGTTTAAGTGATTTAACTTGATTTTTTCCCCTACAATATTTGAATATCCATTCTGTAATAGGATTTGTAAACTCCTGAAATCATGAATAGGTTAAAAAAAAAAAGCATTAAATTTGAGAACTCTCAGCTTATAGCTTGCTTTTTTTCAGGTACACCTGCTTCTCTGGATGAAAAATTGGAGAAAATTATTTCCTTTGCAATCTTGGTATACCATACAAATTCTCATTCAAAGGAAGCTTCAACTAAAACTTAAGGGACTAGAATCTGTGATTTGTTGCCTTTCATGCATTGGAGAAGGAAACGGCAACCCACTCCAGTGTTCTTGCCTGGAGAATCTCGGGGACGGGGGAGCCAGGTGGGCTGCCGTCTCTGGGGTCGCACAGAGTCGGACACGACTGAAGCAACTTAGCAGCAGCAGCAGCCTAAAATCTTCTGGTGTTCTCCACTCCCCATTCTCAAATGAACTAGACATTCTAGAGGTCAAAGGAAAAAAACACATGTAGACAGTGGAAAAATATTAAACATTCAGAGAATCTGTGATTTTGTAGGAGAATATATTTTGAGTACAAGGGTGAGTTTTGAGTGAAGATCCCAGAGGACATGAAGAGCTTATATGGCAGAGAAAGCTTGGGCGGGCAATGCAATGAAATTATTGTCTTACTTTGTCCAGTTCGTCTACGGGTGAGTGGGAAACAGCGCAGAGTAAAACTATTACAGACAAAGGCTCCATCTCCAGCACACGATTTCCTCTCTCATCGTATTGGTCAGTTGTGTAGATCGACAGAATTTTTTACTTATTTTAAGAGAAAGGAAACAAAAGTGAGTCAAACATTCAGATACCGATTCTCTCATGACCGTGAAAAGTAAGGTCTTAATGATGCAAAACAGATGGACATGGCATCAAACCTGTTTCACCTGTGTTTTGAGAAACCTTATACAGTCATGTTAGGGGAAGCACACTGACTGAAACTGCCTACCGTGGCTAGGCACCATGGTAACCATTTGCATGAGTTGTTTTATGACAGGAGATCCCGATAAGAAATACGGAACTAATAAGCCACCATCAACCGAAAGAGTTCGGGAAAAGTCGAAAGGAGACACCGCGTGTCTGTCCACTTCCCACAATCCCTCTCGCTAGAATCCATCTTGGCTGAGCAATGCCTGTGCCACCAGGAAAGACCCTGAATTACAATGATTGGCCAATACCCCCCCGGAAACTAATCCCATCACCATAAAACCTGAGACTGGGAGCCACGCGGAAGAGCAGTTCCCCTGGGTTCCCTTACCCTACTGCTCTCCACCCAGGTGCCCTTTCCCAATAAAATCTCTTGCTTTGTCAGCACATGTGTCTCCTCAGACAATTCATTTCCAAGTGTTAGACAAAAGCCCAGTTTGGGGCCCTGGAAGGGGTCCCCTTCCTGCAACATTCAGAGAATAAATACATTCACATGGACTTTTCTTTGCTTCCTAGAAACTAAATTGCTTTTCCAAAGACTGTGGGTGACAATTTGCTTTCAAGTTTGAAAGGCAATCAGCTCCCGGGACACCACAAAAGCCTTTGGGTGCAGGATCTAGCCCAGCAGATCTGCAGCAGGGAGCGCCCTCTGCTGGGTGGACTGCTCTCAACTCTTCCTCAATGACAATCTCTCACCTGTTCACATGAGGGATCTGGGTTTGGATCCAGGAGGTGAACAGGCCTCTGTGTGTCTCTACCTTGCCCATGGCAGCATGGGCTTGTCTGAGAGGGTGGCCAGGTCTGCAGAAAACCCTACTCAGAGGGTGTCACAATGTTACAGTCGCCATTCCACAGAAAATGACAGCAGGAAAACAAGCTCAAACACCAACAGCACAGTCTCCAAGGTCCTGCATATCACACACTGGCTTCTAGTTTTGAGCAACTGAAACTAATAGTATCTGACAACAGAGTCAAAAGTGCAATGAACCTGCCTGCCTGAGGCCTTCCTCATTCAGCTGACTACAGTCAAGATTGGAGGCTCACAGAGGCCTCCCCCTCACCTGGAACTCATAGAACTTATACATTCAACCCTGACAAACTCTCCTTGTTGCTGGGTGGTGTGACGTGACTAGTGTGGGCTGCTATTTAGTTTTGTTTACAGGCCTCAGCCGGGTTTGCTAACATACGTGAGGCAGAGAGTGTTTTTTAGAATGAGAAATCTTATACTTTCTGTCTAAAGTAGGAGAGGAATGTTTTAAAGACTTTTTTCCTGACAGAGGATCAATTTCTAAGAGATTTTACATTTTCTGTAGATTTTAGGATAGTTGTCTATGAGATAAGACAAGCATTAATAGAGACCTATAAAAGTTTTCTAGTAATTTCACAAAAGAGACAAATTCTCTCTGAAATTCATCCATCTTAAAGAATATTTTGTAAAAGGAGTTTCTGAACACTTGATTTGTCATAAAAGAAAACACCACAGAATTCTCACTTTAATTCTTCTCCCCACAATTTATGTTTCCATTCTCAGGACTGAATTTATTTGTTTCTTAAGACTTCTATAAGAAAGTACTAGAGATTGATGGGCTAAAACAACAGAAAGGTATTCTGTCAGGACTGAAGACCTGAGGAATGAAACCAAGTGTTGTCCAGGGCAGCTACCCTCTGAGGTGAAGGCTCTCCTCACCTTTCTTCCCTTTCTTGAGCCCCAGGTTTTCCTTAACCATTGGCACCATAAGTCCAGTCACCGCATCTGTCCTCACATGGTCTCTTCTCTGAATCTCTGTCTTTGTGTCCTTTCTCCTCCCTTAGAAGGCCACTTATATTAAAGGCCCACCATAGCACAGTATAACCACACCATGATCACCAAATGATATCAATACTGGCTATTTTCTAAATAATATCATGTTCAGAGGTCCTAGATTCTAAAATGTCACTAAAATTTTTAGGGGAACAGAATTCAACCAGTAATAGTACATAAAAGCAATTCTGACTTTAATAGATGCTAAAGGATTCATATAAAACTAGTATTAATATTTCTTATAGCTTCTTCCCTGTGTTTCGTATTGGTTTGCTTTTCTTTCAGATGCTTATCTTTTGACTTCGTTCACTGCATCATTAATTAGAGGTCTGGAATTTTCAGAACAGCGGCCTGCCACCTGCTAGAAACTCCTATTTGACTTGGTAGCTTCAGAAAGCAGGAAGAAAACCCAGGAGAATTTTTTTTTTTTAAGACAAGATCAAAGCAAAAACTGAGAGAAGTATAAATAAATAAAAGGGTGAGTTACACTTCGGTGAACTATGGAACATATAAAATTCTTTATCTCCCTCTACACTGTGGTTTTTTTTTTGAGTGAATGAGATTATTACCATAAAGTTCAGAGTTGAAAGGCAAGCATCATTTTTGCTCAGTTATCAAAATTTTATTCTTGAGTATTTCTCAAAGAATATAAAGACCAAATATTATTATGGAATCTTGCAGGATATTGTATTAGTTCAATTGTCTTGATTAGTTTAGTCTGATTTTGGATTTAAATTGCCCAGAGTCTAAGAAACCAAAGTCTACTTTTATAATTGCCAAGATTCTGTTTTCGGGACAAAAGGAATTTGACATGGTCAGTATTTTTCAGAAACCGTTCAGTTCACCATGACCTGCATCAGGCTGACCCATGAGAATAGTCCTGTAGTTTTCCTATTTAATAAAAGCTGGTGTGACAGACTCACCCCCTGAGCACTTGTGGCCTGGAGCCTGATTCCATAAGAACTGGACTGAAATAAAAGCCCAGAAAGGTGACAGTGATAGACACAGGCCTCCCTGAGACTTTCAAATAAAGAATCCAGTCATTGCTCTTCTCACAAACACCATCCCCTTTTGAAATGCAGGCTCATGACTGTGGCTTCCAACATACAGGCAGTGAGAACCTTAGTTTTTCACACAGAACTGACAAGAACCAGGACATCCTGTGGAAACTGGTTCTACTTAATGAGGGTTAACAGAGAAAGAGTTCTCTTTAAGCACCACTGGGAAAAAAAGAAAACACAGTCATACATTTTTCATGTTGTCCCATCATCTCAAGTGAAATTTTTCTTCAAGAACTTCTTTGATTATATATATATACACATGTACATACATACATATATATGTATATACATATGTATATATATACATACATATATATATGTGGCTTCCTGGTTGGAGAGATCCCCTGAAGAGGAAATGGCATCTCACTCCAGTATTCTTGCATGCGAAATCCCATGAACAGAGGAGCCTGGTGGGTGGGCTGCAGTCCTTGGCATCGCAAAGAGTTTGATACATCTCATCAACTAAAGAAAAACAGCAACATATATACATATAGATCTATCGAGAGACAGACAGAAAGACAGAGAGAGAGACAGAAACAGAGACAAAGACAGATTCAGAATCATGATAGCATATGCACTAGGTTGAAGCCGCTGGGTTTTTGATATTTCATTTGATATTTCATTTTACATAAAATTCTTAAACATTTTTCCTTATCTTGAACTGAACTATCAACTTTCTGCACAAGCTATATCATTTTTCTTCTGCCATTTTCTTTGGACTTAAGTGTCTTTGAAATTTAATTCACTAGGTGCCAGGAAAGAGCAGTTCTAACAGCTGATTTCAACATTCTTAAACAGGTAACCTGAGACCTGCAGTTATTGGACAGATCTTGAACCAGCTCACCTCCACACTCTTCTTTGGAGAAATTTCTGAAGGTCAGTACTAGCTGTTCTGTTATCTAGATCATCTGGGAAGAAAAGCAAGATGCTGGTCCCCTTCCGAATACTGACCCTGGACACACCTGTCTACATGTCAGGGTCTTCAGTGCTTTCTTAGAGCCTCAGGCCTTGTACACTGTGTCCTGACAGTCAATCTGCACTTTCTCAGTGAAATTCTTCTTCCCACTGTTCCAGGCAGTATAAACTTTAGCTAATGATATTCATCTAAACACACAAGAGCTTTATTTCACTTTGCTTGAACTTGACCCCTCCCATCCTCCTCTGGCTCTGTCTACACCGCTGCCCCCACCAGGGGATTTGCATGTGGTTCCCCAGGGAGGACCTTCCCTTACAAGTCTGAGATAAAAGCTCAGCTCTGATCTTGCTCTGACTTATCAGGACTCCTCAGTTCAAACTCCTGAACATGAGATTCCCTGCTCAGCTCCTGGGGCTCCTCCTGCTCTGGGTCCCAGGTAAGGACAGAGGAGGCATGAGAGAAGGATGGGGGCCTCAGTTCTGGGGGCATCTCCACTCTCCATGTGTGTTCTGTCTACGTGTTCGATGTGTATGGCTTGTCGTGCAGAAGAACATGGGACGTTTAGATCTGAGAGAGTGAGGAAAGTTCCAGAAGGAAGAAGGACCTGTACTCTGGTCAGGACGGTGACAGAGGAAGTGGGGGTGATGTAGGGGATGTTTAGTGGCTTCTGTACACTTCAAGGATGTCAGGTTCATTATCGTGATTGTACATTTTTGTTGTATGGATGAAAAGTATTGACGATGAGAGGAAAACGAAGTAGTATTTTAGCTAACATAAATAAGAAATTGGAAATGATAATTAGAGCTCATAATATTTGCATGTAACTTGAAATTTTTCTGTCATTTCTTTAGGGTCCAGTGGGGATGTTGTGCTGACCCAGACTCCCCTCTCCCTGTCTGTCATCCCTGGAGAGACGGTCTCCATCTCCTGCAAGTCTACTCAGAGTCTGAAATATAGTGATGGAAAAACCTATTTGTACTGGCTTCAACATAAACCAGGCCAGTCTCCACGGCAATTGATTTATCAGATTTCCAACCGTAACACTGGGGTCCCAGACAGGTTCACTGGCAGTGGGGCAGAGACAGATTTCACACTTACGATCAGCAGTGTGCAGGCTGAGGATGTTGGAGTCTATTACTGTTTTCAAGCTACACATGATCCTCCCACAGTGATTCAGCCCTGAACACAAACCTCCCTGCCTGGGTGGCGCAGCTGCTCAAAGTGCAGCTTCTCTGGGGAACTGACAGCGGATGCTCTGAGTCTGTATAAGACGTGGCAGTCTCAGGGGAAGAGGTTGCAGTGAGGGCTCTGGATCATGAGTGTCTTAGCTATTCTTCAGGCACCACATGTTAAGATCCCATGAGCTGCACAGCCTGGGCCTGGCAGAAGCAGCAGGGACTGTAGGGGTCCTGTGTCCTATAGCAGCCAGTTCTGTGAAAGGGGGGCCGAGTAAAAGGTCAGGTATTTCTTCTCACCCAGGTTACCATTGTCTCATTGGGGTGAAATGGAGGAAAGCTCAGGGAAAGGAACATAACAATGGTATTTACTCCCATCTGAGACAAAAAGGATGGAACCATGCATTCTTGTTCAGAATTTGACTTGTATTTAATAGTTGTATATATTTGGAGATTTATTGAACCGTTTCCCCTTGGTTTGAATGCATGATAAGTCACTTCAGTTGTATCTGACTCTTTGCGACACCACAGACTGTAGACTGCCATGCTCCTCTGTCCATGGGACTTCCCAGGCAAGAATACTGGAGTAGGTTGCCATTTCCTTCTCCAGGGGATCTTCTCGAACCAGGGATCGAACCCACATCTCTTATATTTCCCCATTGGCAGGAGGGTTCTTTACCACTAATGTGATCAGGAAAGCCCTTTCCCCTTGGTTTATTGATCGGTAATGAAGGAAATTAAAAGATTTTCTTTTCTTTAGCAATAAAAATGCTAAAACTTGTTATAAGAATTAAATAGATGAATACATACAAAATAGTTATCATATAACTGGTAAAGTTTGTAAGTGAAAATGAAAAGTGAGTGGCAGTGTGAGTGGCTCAGTCATGGCTTTGCAGTCCCATGGGCTATAGCCTGCCTGGGTCCTCTGTCCATGGAATTCTCCAGGTTTTCACTCAGTAAATACTTGTTGCCATTTTCAGTTTGCTTTATCTTGTACTTAGAGAGATATGGTCTTTTGCACAGTATCGTAATTTCAAATTGTTCCTTAGATTCTCTTTATCTTTGGTAACTCCAACTTTGTTAAGTGATGGAGTATCGTATTTTCTATAACCTACCAAGAAGTGTATAAATATTGGGGAAAAAAGGAAGGGCTACAGCCCATCATTCTTTCCAAAGCAAGAATACTAGAGCAGATTGCAATTCCCTTCTTGAGAGGATCTTCCTGACCAAGGGATTGAACCTGATCTCCTGCATTGGCAATGGCAAGCGGAGTCTTTATATAGACATCAGAGGGGCTCCAGATAACAAGGAGTCTGACTCCATTGTTAATATGGGATCAGCGACACCTCTCAGCCTGTTCTCCAACTTCCACTTTGCCCTATATCTGTCCAACAGCCACAGGGACACTCAAAACTCACAAACCCAAGTCCACACAGGGTGAATTTACCAAGTCCCTTCGCAACCATTTTAAAAGCCCAAACTTCCGCCTCTTTCAACCCAGCCTGCTCCAGCTAGTGCCCACCTTACTCCACCTGGAATTTGCTTATGTAAGTGATAATCTTTCTCTCAAATTATATAGGTATGGGGGCTGTCTGGAGACTCAAGAAAATTCTTAATAATTAATTCTATCTCATGTACAAGGAGTACAAAGAGAGAATGTACTTCAAAAGGTGAGAAGTAGTGAAGCCTAGGGAAGTGAGCCCTATTTCTCTTTAATGACACTTAAACACTTTTGCCATCTCACTAAGGAATCCTCAAAGCTAAAAATTTTTAAGGAAAAAAAAAGAGATGGTGGAGGCCTCAAAGCCAAGCACAGCTTTCAATAATATCCTTGGTCAAAGATAAAAATAAGGCAAAATGTTCATATCATGCTGCTGCTGCTGCTGAGTCGCTTCAGTCGTGTCCGACTCTGCGACCCGATAAACAGCAGCCCACTAGGCACCCCCGTCGTGGGATTTTCCAGGCAAAAACACTGGAGTGGGATGCCATTTCCTTCTCCAATGCATAAACGTGAAAAGTGAAAGTGAAGTCACTCAGTCGTGTCCGACTCTTCACAAACCCATGGACTGCAGCCTACCAGGCTCTTCCATCCATGGGATTTTCCAGGCAAGAGTACTGGAGTGGGGTGCCATATCCTCCTCCGTTCATATCATACCAGGTTATAATTACATCATGCCCATGTCCTTAGCTTTATCTACATCCTAGGGATATTTTAGTCGTTGCTTAGGTTATAGGTACTTAAAACTAGAGAAAATTTATGCACAGAACTACATTGATGTAAAAAAAAAAAAACCTGAATAAGCAACATCATTTTTTCCTTCATAACTCCTGTTCCATGTTTCCACTCACACTAATTTCCTTCTTTTCCCAGTTTCCCATAGGGCTGCTGTGCTGACTCCATCTCCTCCCTCTGGCCTGTGGCCATGGAGGTAGCGCCGCCATCTCCTGAAGGCCATCTCTTCTCATCCACAGTAATGGACACACCTGCCCGCCATGCTTCCTGTACAAACCACACACTCTCCTCAACCACTGATCATAGGGGTTCCCCAGGCTCCTGGGTCCCAGCCTGGCTCAGTGACTGTGGGTCTGGGATGGATTTCACACTTACACTCACCAGGGTGGGGTCCCTGCATGTGACTTCTGTGCACAGAACCCTCACTGGGACCACAGGTGTCATGGCCCTAAACACACCCCTCCCCCGTGGGCTCAGCCCTTGTGCTCAGCTGAGCAGTTGCTTCCCCCAGGGAATCGGGGTCAGAGCAGCTGCTCCTCTCAGTGGAGGACAAACTGGGGGAGGAGGAAATGGTGGGGAGCCCTGGAAGGAGGTGGCAACATCCTCAGGTCCAGAGCCCAGGAGTCCCTGTCATCACCTCCCCAGGGTCTGGACCTCTGGCTGAGATGCTCACAGATGGCTCCATGCTGACTCTCCCTCAGCTCTCAGCATCACTGACTGTGAAGGACCAACCACCTGCTCTCCAGTCCTGTGGAGCACAGACCTTCCCCACACTGATTTACCTGCCAGACTCAGGCACTTGCTCATGGACAGGGTTGGGGCCCCAGGGAGGGACTGGTCAGTGATTCTGAGAAAACTGTCTTTCCCTCAGTCTCTCTGGCAGAAAATCCTAGTCTAGAGAATCTTAATCATCCTGATGTATATTCTCTTAAAAATCTGGAAATTATCCTCATATTAGAGACAGAATACTATGATGAAATTTGAACTTCATGTGAGTATCATGTAGTCACAACTTCTAAGTTTGTTCAACTAAATCAGTTCTAGAATTTCCTGGCTTTGAATCATAATCATGCCTTTCCTTTGCTCCATGCATCTCAGCTCCTGCTTCTGTCCTAGACTACATGACCTCAGGTTTCCCTCAAGGTAGACATCTTCTCCCCTAACTCTCAGATTCCCCGTGTTCTTGGTTGGAGTAGTTAGTGGTTTTCAAAGTGCAAGAGTCAGGCATCTGTAGGGTATGACGTATTTTATATTTTTATCCAGATGGTGATATATGTAAACCTTCATGTGCTGTATACTTAACATATTTGCCTGTTCTTCCTTATGTTTTTTAATATCACAATGAAAATGAAAAAGAACAAATCCAGAGTCTTTAAACAAATATTTAAACAAGAACAAAAATTAGCACATAGAGAGGGAAACTCAGCATTCTTAAAGAGAAGTGTAATATGATGCACAAACATGAGACTTGGATCATAAAGAAGGCTGAGAGCCGAAGAATTCATGCTTTTGAACTGTGGTTCTGGAGAAGACTCTTGAGAGTCCCTTGGACAGCAAGGAGATCAAACCAGTCAATATCCCCGCCCCCCAATTATTTATTTATTTATTTTACTTTACAACATTGTATTGGTTTTGCCATACATTGACTTGAATCTGCCATGGGTGTACGTGTGTTCTCCATCCTGAACCCCCCATCCACCTCCCTCCCCATCCCATCCCTCTGGGTCATCACAGTGCACCAACCCTGAGCATCCTGTATCATGCATTGAACCTGGACTGGCGATTCATTTCACATATGATAATTACATGTTTCTATGCCTTTCTCCCATATCATCCCTCCCTCTCCCTCTCCCACAGAGTCCAAAAGACTGTTCTATACATCTGTGTCTCCTTCGCTGTCTCACATACAGGGTTATCGTTACCATCTTTCTAAATTCCATATATATGTGCTAGTATACTGTATTGGTGTTTTTCTTTCTGGCTTGCTTCACTCTGTATAATAAGATGGGCACCTCATTAGAACTGATTCAAATGTATTCTTTTTAATGGCTGAGTACTATTCCATTGTGTATATGTACCAGGACTTTCTTATCCATTCATCTGCTGATGGACATCTAGGTTGCTTCCATGTCCTGGCTATTATAAACAGTGCTGCAATGAACATTGGGGTACACATGTCTCTTTCAATTCTGCAAACCACTCAATCTTAAGGGAAATCAACCCTGAGTATTCATTGGAAGGATTGGTGCTGAAGTTTAAGCTCTAGTACCTTGGCCACCTGATGCAAAGAGCCAGCTCATTGGAAAGAACCTGATGCTGGGAAAGATTGAGGGCAGGAGGACAAGGAGTTGACAGATGGTTGGATGGCATCATTGATACAATGGACATGAGTTTAAGCAAGCTCCAGGAGATTGTGAAGGACAGGGAAGCCCAGCTTGCTGCAGTTCATGGGCTTGCAGAGTCAGATGCCATTTAGTAACTGAACCACAATAACATGAATTCAAAAGTTCTAAGAAACTAGAGAACCGGGAGGGAAAATGGAAGGACACATTTAACTGTGTGCTTTTTACCCTTGCAAAGCATGAATTTCATCTGTAATGAAGTTGAAGGTCTATCTTCCACACATAAACATTTTCTCTTCCTTTGCTCCCCCTTGGGCTCTGTGCACATTGCTGCCCCCAACAGGGCATTTGCATGTTGTTCCCCAGGGAGGACCTTCCCTTGCAAGTCTGAGATAGAAGCTCAGCTCTGGTCTTGCTCTGACTTACCAGGACTCCTCAGTTTACACTTCTGAACATGAGGTTCCCTGTCAGCTCCTGGAGTTCCTCCTGCTCTGGGTCCAGCTGAGGATGGAGGGGGATGAGAAGGAGGAGGTTAAGGCCCCGTGTGGGTACTTGAATGACAGCACCAGCAGGAGAAAGGACAGTTTAAATGTCCTTTGAGCAAATAGACCTGAGGAAGGGGAGGCGAATGAGAGGTCATCCTACTTCTCCCCTTGTGTACAGTGACGTGTAGAATCAATACAGTCAGTATATCAGGGGACAAGTGAGGTGAATTTATATCAAAACAAGTGCAATACCTGTTAGCAGTTCACACTTTTTAATATATTATTCAGTTCAGTTCAGTTCATTTCAGTTGCTCAGTCCTGTCCAACCTTTTGCAACCTCATGGACTGCAGCACGCCAGGCTTCCTGCCCATCACCAACTCCTGGAGTTTGCTCAAACTCATGCACATCAAGTTGTTGATGCCATCTAACCATCTCATCCTCTGTCATCCCCTTCCCTTCCTGCCTTCAATCTTTCCCGACATCAGGGTGTTTTCCAAGGAGTCAGTTCTTCACATCAGGTGGCCAAAGGATTGGAGTTTCAGCTTCAGCATCAGTCCTTCCAATGAACACTGAGGATTGATCTCCTTTAGGATGGACCGGTTGGATGTCCTTGCTGTCCAAGGGACTCTCAATACTCTTCTCCAACACCACAGTTCAAAAGCATCAATTCTTCAGCACTCAGCTTTCTTTATCCTCCAACTCTCACATCCATACATGACTACTGGAAAAACCATAGCTTTGACTAGACAGACATTTGTTGGCATATATTATTATTATCATATTATATATTGGTATATTATTAAGATAATAAAATTCTTTAAGGATCAAAAATGGATTTTTCCCACTTTCCTCACTTTCTAAATCTCCTTTTTACTCTATGTCTTCCTATTCCTTCACCATGTGCCTGATCACAGTCTATGCAACCTGGCCTCAGGGGGAGTTGGTGGGAAAATTAGTAAAAGCTTTTGAGTTTAGTTCAGTTCAGTTCAGTCGCTCAGTCGTGTCCGACTCTTTGTGACCTCATGAACTGTAGCACACCAGGCCTCCTTGTTCATCACTAACTCCTGGAGTTTACCCAAACTCATGTCCATTGAGTCAGTGATGCCATCCAACCATCTCATCCTCTGTCATTCCCTTCTCCTCTGGCCTTCAATCTTTCCCAGCATCAGGGTCTTTTCAAATGAGTCAGCTCTTCACATCAGGTGGCCAAAGTATTGGAGTTTCAGCTTCAGCATCAGTCCTTCCAATGAACACTCAAGATTGATCTCCTTTAGGATGGCCTGGTTTGATTTCCTTGCAGTCCAAGAGACTCTCAAAAGTCTTCTCCAACACCACAGTTTAAAAGCATCAATTCTTCAGCACTCAGCTTTCTTTATAGTCCAACTCTAACATCCATACATGACCACAGGAAAAACCATAGCCTTGACTAGACGGACCTTTGGTTTTGTTTTTTTTTGTTTTGTTTTGTTTTTGTTTTGTTTTGTTTTTGTTTTTCTCAATTACCTATCACAATAAGGAATAAGGTGTCTTAAAAAGTAGGTATTTAAAAACTGAAAAAAAAAAAAGACAAAACATAAACTGGATTATATAGATGTAGAATTTATTCTGTAGAACCCTGGAAGAATACAGAATGATATGAGAGGTTTTGTTTTGTTTGTTTGTTGAAAAGGAAGCATTTTATAGTGTGAGAAGACAGCAGGAATGGAATCATGAGGAAGATCTAGTCACCTCTCATAGTTGGACATATTCTGCTCTTTGCTTCTCTTTGGTGGAATTCAAAAAGGTGGTGGGGTTGAGAACTGAAAATAGGAACCCAGAAAGAAGATCCAGTGTGTTCCTTATGGAATCACAGAGAGGAAGAGATGTGGGCCTGGGTTTCTTTGTGATGTCTAGGCCACTGTTAGTGTCAGAGGAAAGGAGTGTGTGGAGCAGGCTTGAGGTCTGTTGTTATCAAGGGCTCAGTGATGTCCCTGTGCAGAAACCTGAGGTCATGTCCCACAGTCACTGTCAACCTACTTCAGATGAGGAGAGTCTCTAAAACCTATTTGCTCCTGGAGACAGTCCAGCAGAGGCCATGTGGTTGGGTTGGGAGATGCTACAGGCATCTGTAGGCCTGAACAGAAAGACCTGAAGGGTGCAGAACAGCAGATGCAGAGGAGATGGAGACCCATGGGGAGGATTCCTGGTTTTAGGCCCAGCATCTCCTCCCATGACTGCTGACTCAGATCTCAGAATGTCCCCTTTAGGGAACTGCCCTTATGCTAGAAGTAGCCTTTTGAGTCCATAGCCCTCATATGGATTCTCTCTTTCCAGCTACATTCCTCTGTTAGAACCAAATCAGAACTTCTGTTCATATGCCATTTTGAAGATAATACAGAAGGACAGATTGCTTGGTAAATATCACCTCAAAACTGAAAGCTTTGATTTTTCATGTCATCTAGTCCTCATAGTTTCCACTCTTTTCTGATGTTCTGAAAATATGTATTCCTCACTTTACCCCTTTATTATGTTGTACCTTCTGCAGTGGTTGGTTACCAAATAAGTGGTTGGCTTATCCAGTGTTCTCCCTAGCAATAGTGATTCACCTTTTGTATTATTTCACATTTCTTATTTTTAACCAAAATACAGTTTGGAGATTATAAGCCTGGTATAGGATTATTATGAAAACAAATGAATTCAAACAGTAAATAAATGCAAAGTTTTCACATGAATCTTCATATCCTGAAATCAAATATGGGTCACATTTTCTGTATTCTGCTCTATTGCTCTGTCATGTCCAACTCTTTTTGACTCCATAGACTATAGCATGCAAGTCTCCTCTGTGGTGGAATTCTCCAGGCAAGAATACTGGAATGGGTTGCTATGCCCTTCTCCAGGGGATCTTCCCAACCGAGAGATCGAAACCAGGCTCCTGGATTGCTGGCGCATTCTTTACCATCTGACCACCAGGGAAGCCCAAGAATACTGGAGTGGGTAGCCGATCCCTTTCCCAGGGGATCTTCCCAACCCAGGAATCGAACCAGGGTCTACTGCATTGCAGGCAGATTCTTTAACAGCTTAGCTACCAGGGAAGTTCTCACGTTTTCTAGCGATTCTTATATAGAAACTGAATACTTCAAATAGATCCCAGTTTTTAAATGCTCTAACATATTTCCCAACTAATACTGGACATGCTAGTTGCATATTCGGACAGTGTATGATTGACATAAACTAATTCCAAATCCCCCTGAACAATATAATCCTGTTGCTGATTAAAGGAATAAAACTTATTAAAGATGATTTCCTTTCCAGCTTGAGATTACACAGGAAATGCTTAAAATTGTATTATTATCTTGATTATAAGTGTTTTTATCTTCATGGATTTGTAACATATACAAAGAAACACAAGTAGCCAGCACCAGGATTTCACCAGATGTTCAAGGAGGGGACACATTTCTATTCAACAGTCTATTGATTTCTCATTAGAATCAGCAGTGAGGAGCCTGGACACACTGCACGCATGTCTGTGAACAGGACACTCACTGGGCTCCGCAGAATGTAAGGCTCCAAACAGAATCTTCCCAATGAGGCTCAGCCCCAGGGTGGCAGGAGGAGCTGTGGTGAGCAGAGAACGGGCTGACACCAGGCTGGGCTGAGGCATATATGAGTGTAGGGCCTTGAGGAGGAGGCCACAAGAGGCCTCAGTCACAGTCACTGGGTCCTCTTCTGTGTAAACAGGGTTCAGAGGTCCCCTAGGACAGCCTCCCAGAACCTCCATCCTCCTCCCCACTAAGGGAGCTCATGCCCCACCGTGCCTCCAGGGAATGGCTGCCATGTTCCCCCTGGAGCATCCACTAAGCTCCCTGTTGTATTTTGATGTCAGGCAGGTTTTGAATCATTTAACTATTGTTACACAGTGTTCTAAGTGTAAACAGATCCAGATGACTGATGTTTTCAATCAAGTCTTCTGTGTTTTCCAGGACCCCGTGGAGGGCTGCTGGCACTGCAGGCTACAGAGAGCAGTTTGCTTTTCTGACCGCACTCAGATCTGGAAGATTCCATGTCACCTGGTCCAGGAGCCAGACCAGTCCTCCTCCATGTGGATTACGCTGTGTCTAGAACCAGAGAAGCTGTCTGGCAATTATTTTCATAAAGAGAAAGACAAACATTCAACACCCTGAAAGAGAATGTACATCTACAACCTGCTTAGGGAGCAATCTGAGAACTCTGTAACCACTGCGGGAAATTTTTTCATCCAATTTGGTACCACTAGTTTTGTGTCCTGAAGTGGCATTTGGACAGCACCTCAAGTAAGGAAAATTGGCCACCAGACAACAACCAGAATGCCACCAGGCAGCCCAGTAAGAGTTCCCAAGTCATTTCTCTTGACTTTCTTTTGACACAACTTCTGAACTAGCGCTTGAGTGGGAAAATTCTATCTGCATTTGTACCTACTTTCACCTGGTCCTTATGTCAAACATGCTAGGGACAGTCAAGTCAAAGTCCTAATACACATACATGTCCATCCTGCTGCAAGTTTTGGCCTTAAGTTTTTATTTGCCTCACCCCGTGAAGTCTTTATGTGAGGAGGATGGTAGTTCATATTATGCCTCTTCTCTCCTTCTCTCTCTCTCTAATCTCACTGTGTTCTCTTTTTTCTCTGCAAATGTTAACAGAACACATTTTACAACAGGTTTTTCATTCTGTCTTTTTTTTTTTTCCTACTTGGTCTGAGTGTAGTAAACTCTGGTTATGACCAACACTAGAAGTTTCGAGTATATGAAGACAAATGATTTTACTCACTCTTGAAACATTCAATTCCAAACAAAAAGACACTGCCTGTTTAGGGGTATAAACAGGGTTGTTGTGTCCACCAATTATTGGCTTTATTTTCTGTAATAGAATCAAAGGTTTCTTATCTTTGTATTTATACACTTTATCATAAGGGTATCAAAAGGGTGAGACCCAATTCCTGCTTATATTTATAAAATAATAAACTATTTTGATGTGATTCCCTTGAACAATGGATTTTCAACATTCTAACAATCAGCTTCACATTTAACATAAGGCCATGAGAATTCCAGGAGAAGAGCCGACCTGTGGGATTGAAAATGTTTCTAATTGACCAGGATGTGTGTTTGTAGTGGGAGCATTTTATTTTCTTTTTCATTCATGTACTTATTTTTCATATCTGACCATTATTCTCGGATTGATCAGGTCACTGCTTTAGAAGAGTCAATATGCACATTTCTGGAAGCACAGAAAAACGGGGGCAGTTGATGCTCCAAAGAGCATTTGGACTTTGAGTGATCCATGGCTTCTGGTCAAAAGTGACTAAGTAATGTGAAATTCACTCCTGTGAGCCCAATGCTTCCTAAAGGCAGAAAATCACCATTCTCACTTACTGATGCAGGCAGTGTATTTTCATTATAATATGAGGAACGGCCACTAAATACTTTATTCATCCCTGTGTCTTTCCAACTCTAATCTTTCCATTTGTGTTAACAAGGGAGGAAAAGAAGTGATTACAGAGAATTTAACTGCTTTCAGATATCAGTTTACATCATTTGCTTTGACGTTGTTTTTTCCACAGGGTCTTAAATACCCCTTTTTCAAAACTATAATAATTTTTTTATCTTCTTTACTACATGGTTAAATAAATTGCTGGAATTCTCAGCACAGCAGCATACTGTGTTTAGCCAATACTAGAAATCCCTCTTGTCTTGGTATCTTCAGAGCCAGATGTAAAACCCAGAATCATTCTGAAAAAGACGAGGTCAAAGAAAGTGAAAGCTTAAAGAAATGGAATAAAATTAAAGCATAACTAATAGTGTGACTAGTGAAATACGGAGCATATGTCATTCTGCAAGTAACTCAACACCATGATTTTCTCAGCAGATGAGATTAGTCCAGAAAGTTCAGAGTTTAAAGATGAACATCATTTTTGGTCAGCTATCTGCCGAGGTCCAGCCCCAGCTGATCCAGGGAGTTCGAAGGGGAGACGGCTTCAGCGAGTTCACTGGATACAATAGCTTTATTTAAATATTCATCAAAGATATAAAGAGTAATAGAATGAGGATAGCTCAGTAGGAAAATTCAACGGAGAAAAGAGGCTGAGTAGCTTGGTTTACGTGGAAAATCAGTATAACCTGTGACATCAGGTTAGCTCTGACCACAGAGGCCGCAGGCGCCCTCTCGAATAGCGGAAGTTGCCTCACCTTAGGCACCTTCTCGAGTGGGTCTTAGAAGCCCAGGCAAATAAATGGTTGCAGGGGACCTCCACGCTCCAGATGGAGACTCAGCCAGAAATTGAGAAGAAGAATGACATGGGGAGACCAAGCTTCGGTGAGCAAGGCCCGTAGCTTTATTTTCAACAGGGGCCTTTATACCATAAGTTGCACATAGAGAATAACAGGGGATGTGAAATCATGCAAAGTCAGCAGTCTTTGATCCTTATCGAAACCAGGGTTTCTTTCCTGCAAATTTATCGTATACAAATGGTTTAGGTGATTTACATCATCTTCTGACCAGAAGGCCTATTAACATTTTATGACTCTGACAAAGGTTTGTCAATCCATAAGACTTATTTTCTCTAAGAGTAATTATTTTAAAGTTTGGCGCCATCCTCTAAAGGTGTTAGATAAAGTTGCATTCCTATAGGGCAGAGGTGCAGTGGGTTTACAACAAAGGAAAGAATTTATTACCTTCAGATCAGATCAGATCAGATCAGTCTCTCAGTCGTGTCCGACTCTTTGCGACCCCATGAATCGCAGCACGCCAGGCCTCCCTGTCCATCACCAACTCCCTGGAGTTCACTCAGACTCACGTCCATCGAGTCAGTGATGCCATCCAGCCATCTCATCCTCTGTCATCCCCTTCTCCTCTTGCCCCCAATCCCTCCCAGCATCAGAGTCTTTTCCAATGAGTCAACTCTTCGCATGAGGTGGCCAAAGTACCAGAGTTTCAGCTTCAGCATCATTCCTTCCAAAGAAATCCCAGGGCTGATCTCCTTCAGAATGGACTGATTGGATCTCTTTGCAGTCCAAGGGACTCTCAAGAGTCTTCCCCAACACCACACTTCAAAAGCATCAATTCTTCGGCACTCAGTCTTCTTCACAGTCCAACTCTCACATCCATACATGACCACAGGAAAAACCATAGCCTTGACTAGACGGACCTTTGTTGGCAAAGTAATGTCTCTGCTTTTGAATATGCTATCTAGGTTGGTCATAACTTTCCTTCCAAGGAGTAAGCGTCTTTTAATTTCATGGCTGCAGTCACCATCTGCAGCGATTTTGGAGCCCCGAAAAATAAAGTCTGACACTGTTTCCACTGTTTCCCCATCTATTTCCCATGAAGTGATGGGACCGGATGCCATGATCTTCGTTTTCTGAATGTTGAGCTTTAAGCCAACTTTTTCACTCTCCACTTTCACTTTCATCAAGAGGCTTTTTAGTTCCTCTTCACGTTCTGCCATAAGGGTGGTGTCATCTGCATATCTGAGGTTATTGATATTTCTCCCGGCAGTCTTGATTCCAGCTTGTGTTTCTTCCAGTCCAGCGTTTCTCATGATGTACTCTGCATAGAAGTTAAATAAACGGGGTGACAATATACAGCCTTGATGAACTCCTTTTCCTATTTGGAACCAGTCTGTTGTTCCATGTCCATAACTGTTGCTTCCTGACCTGCATACAAATTTCTCAAGAGGCAGATCAGGTGGTCTGGTATTCCCATCTCTTTCAGAATTTTCCACAGTTTATTGTGATCCACATAGACAAAGGCTTTGGCATAGTCAATAAAGCGGAAATAGATGTTTTTCGGGAACTCTCTCGCTTTTTCCATGATCCAGCGGATGTTGGCAATTTGATCTCTGGTTTCTCTGCCTTTTCTAAAACCAGCTTGAACATGTGGAAGTTCATGGTTCACATATTGCTGAAGCCTGGCTTGGAGAATTTTGAGCATTACTTTACTAGTGTGTGAGATGAGTGCAATTGTGCAGTAGTTTGAGCATTCTTTGGCATTGCCTTTCTTTGGGATTGGAATGAAAACTGATCTTTTCCAGTCCTGTGCCCACTGCTGAGTTTTCCAAATTTGCTGGCATATTGAGTGCAGCACTTTCACAGCATCATCTTTCAGGATTTGGAATAGCTCAACTGGAATTCCATTACCTCCACTAGCTTTGTTCCTAGTGATGCTTTCTAAGGCCCACCTGACTTCACATTCCAGAATGTCTGGCTCTAGGTCAGTGATAACACCATCGTGATTATCTGGGTTGTGAGGGTCTAAAGTTGCTAGCACCAAGGCCACTACTTATTTTTTCTACATACCAACTATATTAATTAATACACATTCAAGGATACAATACAGAGGATGTGGAAACTTGGCAGCAAGCATTGGCTTATCAATGAAATCTTTTACTAGTTTTATTCTAACAGTTTCTAACTCTCTGAGAGGCTCTAAGCTATTTGAATATCTTAAGCTTCCCGTGCCTTTTGCAGCTGGGAGACTGTAAACAATATGCATAGCTGTAGGAGTCCGGGTAAACTTGTCAGGCAAGTTAGAGAGCCATCTGAGGGGTTTGGATTTAAACACTCCTAATGCCCAGGAACTTATTAACTGGAGCTGTAAGTTAACTCCTTTTCAGAGAGAGCGAGATGGTGGTGGGGGACAGCCCCCGTAAAGTCAGAGGTGAGAGCACAAAGCAGTAAAGTAGGCAGACTCTGATTTTGGCGGGTAAATGCTCGAGAATATCCAGGGGGACTCCTGAGGCTCGATCCCGCCTTTGCGTATGCCGAGCCTCCTTCCTCATGACCTTTACCATGGGCGGAGCTCCTCACGCTGGCTCCTGGCAGCTATCATTTCAACATTTTCAAAATTTTATTCTTGAATATTTCCAAGAGAATATGCAGACCAAGCATTGCTGTGGAATCGTACAGAGTATTGTATTAGTTAATTTGTCTTCAAGGTCAATTAAGCTTGTCTTTGGCTTTAAAGTCCCCTGAAGAAGGGCATGGCAACCCATTCCAGTTTTCTTGCCTGGGAAATCCCATGGCCAGAGGAACCTGGTGGGCTAGAGTCCATCGCATTGTAAAGAGTTGGACAAGACTGAAGTGACTTAGCATGCAAGACTTGGGTTTAAATTACCCAATTTTAAAAAGACAGCAAAGTCTACTTTTACAATATTCAAGATTCTGTTTGCAGGACAAAAAGAATTTGATATTGGCACTATTTTTCTGGTACTCTTCAATTCCACATGACCTGTATCAGGCTGACAGAGGACAATGGTCTTCTTGTTTGTCTACCTAAGGAAGCTGCTGTGACAGACTGTGCCTCCGAGCACTAGTGGCCCAGAATCCTGTTCCATGCGGACCATTGGTAAGTAAAAGCTAAGGAATGCGTCAGTGATAGACACAGGCCACCCTGAGACATTCAAAGAAAGGACCCAGCCATTGCCTTTCTCACAAATTCTCACAAACAGCATCTCCTCTGGAAATGTAGATACGTGGCTGTAGCTTCCAACACACAGGTATTGAGAGCCTTAGGTCCTCACACAGAGCTGAGGGAACCAGGAAATCCTGTAGCACCTGATTCTACCTGAGTCCACAGAGGAAAATGTTTCTAAGCACCACTCAGACAAAAAACACAGTCACGCTTTTTTCCTAATGTCCACCATCTCCAGTGAATATTTTTCTCAAAAACTCCTTTGACTAACCTGCTTTATATAAATACATACATACATACATACATACATATATATATATATATATATATATATATGTAGAGAGAGAGAGAGAGAAAGAGAGACAGACAGAGACAGAGAGACAAAGACAAGAGAGACAGAGACACAGAGACAAAGACAGACACAGATAGAATTATGGTAGAACATGCAGCAGATTGAAAAAACTGAGTTTCAGGTATTTCATATCACTGATTTAGGCATAAAAGTCTTATCAAACTTTTATTGTCTTAAACTGAACTATTACCTCTCTGAACAACGTATATATTATTTTTTTCCTTGGCAATTTCTTTAGACTTCAATATTCTTTGAGAGTTAATTCACTTGCTGCCAGGATCAATTCTAACACTTGATTTCAATATTCTTAAACAGGTAACTTGGGAACTGCAATTATCTGACCGTTCTTGAAGCAGCTCAACTTCACGATATTCTTTGGAGGAAACTCTGAGGGTCAGTACTAGTGGGGAAGAAGTTGTTCTCTTATCTAGATCAGCTGGGAAGAATCAAAGTGAGATGGACATTCCCTCCCAGATACTAACCCTGAACATATGTGTCCACAAGTAGGGTCCCCATTGCTTTCTTAGAGTCCTGGCCCATGTTCACTGGGTTCTTGCAAACAATCTGCACTCTCACAGTGAGATTCTTCGTCCCACTGCTCCAAGCAGTGTAGACTGTAGCCATTGGTTTACATCTCAGCACAGAAGACCTTTAGTTCACTTGGCTGAAAGTTGACCCCTCCCACCCTCCCCCTGGCTCTGTCCACACCTCCGCCCCCACCAGTGGATTTGCATGTTGTTCCCCAGGGAGGACCTTCCCTTGCAAGTCTGAGATAAAAGCTCAGCTCTGGTCTTACTCTGACTTATCAGGACTCCTCAGTTCACACTTCTGAACATGAGATTCTCTGCTCAGCTCCTGGGGCTCCTCCTGCTCTGGGTCCCAGGTAAGTACAGAGAGGGATGAGAAGGAGGATGGGGGTGAGTTCTGGGGCAGCACTGCTCTCCACATGTGTTCTCTGTTAGATGTGTATGACTTGTCCTGCAGATGAGCATGGGAACCTTAGATCAATGATAGTGAGGAATGTTCCAGAAGGAAGAAGGTCCTGTGCTCTGGTCCTGTGCTCTGATACTGTGACAGGGGAAGTGGGGATGATGTAGGGGATGTTTAGAGGTCTCTTTACACTTCACAGATATCAAGTTCATTATTGTGATTGTACAGTTTTGCTGTATGATCACAGACAATGTGAGTAATACAAAGTAGTATTAATGTTTTAGCTAAAATAAATCAGAAAATGGAAACAATAAAAATGGTTGCTAATATTTGTAGCTTTCTAATTCTCTGTCATTCCTTTAGGATCCAGTGGGGATGTTGTGCTGACCCAGACTCCACTCTCCCTGTCTATCATCCCTGGAGAGATGGCCTCCATCTCCTGCAAGTCTAGTCAGAGCCTGGTACACAGTGATGGAAAAACCTATTTGAATTGGATTCAATATAAACCAGGCCAATCACCACAGGGTCTGATCTATCAGGTTTCCAACCGTTACTCTGGGGTCTCAGACAGGTTCACTGGCAGTGGGTCAGGGACAGATTTCACACTTACAATCAGCAGAGTGCAGGCTGAGGATGCTGGAGTCTATTACTGTTACCAAGGTACAGAAGATCCTCCCACAGTGATACAGCCCTGAACACAAACCTCCCTGCCTGGGTGGCTCAGCTGTTCAAAGTGCAGCTTCTCTGGGGAACTGACAGCAGATGCTCTGAGTCTGTGTTAGAGGAAGATGGTGGAGATCTCTGGGGAAGAGTTTGCAGTGAGGGCTCTGGACCGTGAGTGTCTTGTCTGCCCGTCAGGTACCATGTGTTAAGGCTCCATCAGTGGCATAGCCTGGTCCTGGCAGAAGCAGCAGGGACTGTAAGGGGTTCTGTGTCCTGTAGCAGCCAGTTCTGTGAAAAGGGAACTAAGTGAAAGGTCAGCCTCCTCCATCCTTGTCTACATTTGTCAATTAAATGCATCCAGTCTAATAACCATAGGCAATTTTGGAAAATAATACAGAATAAAGTTAATAATACAGAATAATGTCCAGTTAGACATTAGTCTAACTGGCAAAGGATCTTTAAAGTTTGCAATTTTATGTCATCTAATGTCTGTTTTTTCCACTGTTGTTGTATAGAAAGTGAATACTTTAATGTTTTAAAAATATTTCTGAATTAATAATGGCTCTGCTAGTTACATGTCGTGACATGCTATGATCGAAGTAAAATAATTCCAGATTGCTAGGACAGTATAATACTTCTGGTTAAAGAAATAAACATATTAGACATGATTTTCTATTTCAGCCTAATGGGTTCCATAGCGATTGCAATTAAAATTGCATGCTTAATTAGTGTGTATGCATGCTAAGTTGCTTCAGTCGTGTCTGACTTTGTACAACCCTGTTGACTGTAGCCTGCCAGGCTCCGCTGGCTATGGGATTTTTCAGGCAAGAATACTAGAATGGGTTGCTATTTCATACTCCAAGGGGCAACTTTTGACATTAACCAATAAATACATGGTCCAGTGTAGCCTGGTGTATTATGTGTTGTGTCCATATTACACAGAGCCTTAAAGACACTGGTTCATCCTCAGTGATAGGAGGACAAGGATCAGCTGCTTGTTCTTTACCTTGAATAGGATGTGGCAGTATGCCTCAGGCATCTGAACCACTACCATACTCACTAATTAGCATCCCATTAATTTATCTAAAATTTCAATCCCATCCTTTTGTTGTTGCTGTTGTTCAGTTACTCAGTCTTGTAGGAATCTTTGTGATCCCACAGACTGCAGCACACCAGGCTTCCCTGTCCTTCACTATTACCCAGAGTTTGCTCAAACTCATGTCCACTGAGTTGGTGATGCCCTCCAACCATCTCATCCTCTGTTGTCACCTTCTCCTCCTGCCCTCAATTCTTCCCAGCATCAGGGTCTTTTCCAATGAATCAGTTCTTTGCATCAGGTGGCCAAAGAATTGGAGCTTCAGCTTCAGCATCAGTCCTTCCAATGAATATTCAGGGTTGATTTCTTTTAGAATTGACTGGTTTGATTTCCTTGCTGTCCAAGGGGATCTCAGTTTTCTTCAGCATCACCTTCTGAAAGCATCAATTCTTCAGCATTCAGCCTTCTTTATGGTCCAAATCTCACATTTGTACATGACTACAGGAAAAACCACTGGAGAAGGCAATGGCACCCCACTCCAGTACTCTTGCCTGGAAAATCCCACGGACGGAGGAGCCTGGTAGGCTGCAGTCCATGGGGTTGCTAACAGTCGGACACGACTGAGCTTTCACTTTCACTTTCACAGGAAGAACCATAGCTTTGACTATATGGACCTTTGGATCAAATAATTTTTTCCAGTCATCCACATCCCAGCAATTTCTTGCCCATCGAGTCTGATGAACATGATGATACTCTAGAGGTCTGAACTGTGGTTCTCCTGCAGGTGCTTTCTGTAACATCCATCTACTGCCCCTATCTACCCCAGGCACTGCAGCATCATTGGTCCACTGGGTTATAAGGCCCACTGCAGGTAGTACTTAGTGCAGATTCTTCTCTTCTGGGGATCACTTAGAGCTAGCAGTCTTACAAGTTGCTAAGAATTGAGTCAATACGTAACTTATGGAATCCAAAGAATACTAAGTTGCAACTCCACTTTTTAGTTATGAGGGTTATATTTTTATTTTGAAGATAATTTCATGATCTTCCCCCTGATCATTCAAACGCTAGAATCTTATTTGCAACTACAGCCAGTACACCAGAGGGAGCTGTGGTAAGGTGTGTGATTTTTCTCAGCATTCTTTAAAGTCAACCACTTAATTCATGGCTTTGACCTGATCTTGATTTTTACCTAGGAAAGTCCTTGAAGTGACTTTTTTTTAATCCTGGAAAATCATAGACATATTTTTCAAAAATTTTTGCACTGCTCTCCCTACGTCTTCCTTTTAGGACTTCAGTTATATATGCAATAGATTGCTACAAGTTCTCTTGCAGCTTGCTAATGTTTTGCTCATTTTATTGTATTTTTTAAAATATTTTTTCTCATTGTGCTCAGTGGTGGGTGTTTCCAGTCGTGAAAGTCACTAACCTTTTCTTCAACCTAATCTAAACTTGTCAATTGATACTGTTTGAGTTTTTTTTTTTTTTTTAATTAGGAAAGGCATGAGTGGCATCTACTATAGGGATAATTTCACCATCTACTGAAACAAAGCCTTTTGGAGTATGCATCCTGATGCCTCATGAATGATGAGACTGTGCGCTGGCTGGTGGAAAAACCTAATCCCGGCTCTATGAGAACGCAGCAGGGATTTTCTTCTACCAAGTTCAGAGAAAATTTTCTACAGCATCAGTAGATTCTGCACATGTCTGTATCCATCAGTACATCATTAAACACAGGCTTCCCTAGAAGCTCAGACAGAAAGCATCCGCCTGTAATGCAGGAGACATGGGTTCAATCTAGGGGTCAGGAAGATCCCCTAGAGAAGGAAATGGCAAGCTCCAGTATTCTTGCCTGGAGAATCCCATGGACAGAGAAACCTGGTGGGCTACAGTCCATGGGGTTGCAAAGAATCAGACAAGACTAAGCAACTAACACGCACACACAAGTTCAAAAAATTTTCCTACAACATCAGTAGATTCTGCATGTCTGTATCCAGCAGTGCATTATTAAATATATGGAGGAGAAACTCTGAGTTATCCTGAGTTCTGTCTCTCTGCTAATAATTTATCACTCCAAGTGCATCATGGAATCAGGTCAAACAGTAAGACATTCTAGACTCAACAATATCCCTGGATACCCAATGCAGAGACCTTGTAAAAATTTCTTGCAGTTTCCTGAAATATGTCATCCATGATAGAACCTGTCTTGGATGGGAAAGTAGCAGGGAAAAAATGTATCAAAATTGAAAATAATAATGGAACACTCTGCTAAAATAACAGAAGAATAATTTAATTCTGTGACCTCCTGGGAGAAACGTACTGTCCATGGGCAAATTTGAGCTGCTCTGATCAGACCTGGGTATCTGGCAGACACTGGGCTTCCCTGGTGGCTCAGATGGTAAAGAATCTGCCTTCAATGCAGGAAACTTGTGTTCAATCCCTGGGTTGGGAAGGTCCCCTGGAGAAGGAAATGACAACCCACTCCAGTATTCTTGCCTGGAAAATCCCATGGACGGAGGAGACTGGAGGGCTACAGACCAAGGGGTCGAAAAGAGTCGGACATGACTGTGTGACATTCACTTTCAGACACTGCACCTGTGCTGTGTTATGGACACTACCAGCCCTGCAGCTGTGCCCAGCTCTGCCCCATCCTCTGCTGATTTGCATGTTACTGGAGATAAATCCACTGCTGTGGAGACTTATTAATGTTCTAATCACATCTTGTGCAGAAATCAGTCCCAGTCAGGACTCAGAGTGAACATGAGGTCCCCCACTCAGCTCCTCAGTCTCCTGCTGCTCTGGCTCCTCCCAGGTAAGGATGGAAAGCTATAGGAATTTATTCTGCCCATGTATTGTGGTTCTACAGGATAGTCCTCTTATATCATTAATAATAACATGGATATGGGTTTTTGTGTTTCCAATCTCAGATGCCAGGTGTGGCATCCAGATGACTCAGTCTCCATCCTCCTTGTCTGCCTCTCTAGGAGACAGAGCATCCATCATTTGCTGGGCCAATTAAAGCATTAGCAAATGGTTAGACAGATATGAGCAGAAACCAGGGCAAGTTCCTAAGCTCCTGTTCTATGCAGCATCCAATTTGGGAACTGGGGTCCCATCCCGGTTCAGTGGCAGTAGATCTGGGACAGATTTCACTGTCACCACTCTCACCTGGAGGCTGAAGATGCTGCAACTTATTACTGTCTACAAACTGATAGTACACCTCCTACAGTGTTACACACCCAAACATAAACCACCCTGGGGAGCAGATGTGTGAGGCTAGACTGTCCAGAAACTCTTGGTGCCTCCATCTGCTGAGAGCATTTCTGAGATGCACCCTGGCTTTGGATGTGACTAGAAGTTTTGGTGGAAGAGGCAGGACCAGCACCCTAACTCTCTTTCCTTCTTCTGAGTGCCATCAGAACAGACATGATGACACCTCTTATGATTAAGTAAAGGATGGATGATTACACATGAGTCTAATTTATGGTTCTAACCAGGATTTTCAGCAAGAGAAAAACAAATCTATGTCTTCCAAGTAGGTTTTTTTTTTTTCTTTTTTAAACACAGGATGTGACTCTAAACTATAACCTGTAATGTGTGGGGAATGTGAGGCAGTAATAGAATAAGTGATTCCCTGGTGCTTCCCCAAAGGCCAGAGCACATTTGCCACTGGAAGTGTAGGCTGTGTTCACCCACATGTAGGGTTCATGTGGCCTGTCTCTGATGCCCAGGCTTGGGGATGCTGGTGTTGCAAGCTGCCTGCAGCCCCTCAGGTGATTCTTAAGTCTTGCCTGTGTCCACGTATCTGCCTGCGGTTGCTGATAAATATTGAATAAATATTGAATATTCTGACCTCCAAATCTCATTGGTGTGTCCATCATTAAACAACTCTATAGGAAACCACACCAAAAAATCAGTTTTTAAAATGTGCTTCCAGAATTGAAGATGATAATGAAAATTTTGAAAGCAGGTTAATCCATATGGTCATATATATCATATCTCAGAAAATTGCCACCTATAATGGCCCCAGAATACATTTGATTGTGCTTCTGAATATGTACAGCAAGACTGGGCTCATAACAAGTGAAAATCATTAAACAATACAGTAAATAGAAAACTGAAGAAACTGCATGAAATATACAACAATCATTTGACAAAGGCATTTGAAAAAGCTTTCTTTTCCAAAACACTCCAAACACCAAAATGTGGATATAGCATTCTTTTACCTATTTATTTAAAATACCTTGTTGCTAAAAAATTGTTTGGATTAAACAGCATCATCAGAATCATTGAGAAGTTGCTTATTACAAAATGAAAAATAGAGCAGACTCACCTTAAATTTAGTTTTCAGGTTTAATAGTTCAGTTCAGTTGCTCAGTTGTGTCTGACTCTTTGTGACCCCATGGACTGAAGCATGCCAGGCTTTCCGATCCATCACCAACTCCCAGAGATTGCTCAAACTTATGTCCATTGGGTCGGTGATGCCATCCAACTATCTCATCCTCTGTGGTCCCCTTCTCCTCCCACCTTCAATGTTTCCCAGCATCAGGATCTTTTCAAATGAGTCAGTTCCACGCATCAGGTGACCAAAGTATTGGAGCTTCAGCTTCAACATCAGTCCTTCCAGTGGATATTCAGGACTGATTTCCTTTAGGACCAACTGTTTTGATCTTCTTGCTGTCCAAGGGACTCTCAAGAGTCTTATCCAACACCACAGTTCAAAAGCGTCAATTCTTCAGTGCTCAACTTTCTCTGTGGTCCAACTCTCACATCCATATATGACTACTGAAAAAACCATAGCTTTGACTATACGGACCTTTGTTGGCAAAGTAATGTCTCTGCTTTTTAATATGCTTTCTAGGTTGGTCATAGCTTTTTGGTGTCTAAAAAGAAAGAGGGGTCTACTTTTTAACAAGATAACAGGTGATCTATACAACTTCTTAAAAACTATGTTTTATGGTATGTTCATTCTGCTGATGAGGTTTTTTTGTTTGTTTGTTTGTTTGTTTTTGCCCACTGAAGCCATTTAAGAGGGTTTCTTTTTAAAGCCATATACCGAAAAAACCAGCTTCGCTTTCCAATCAATGCAAAATTAAAAATGAAATGAATATAGGCACAGATCTTATAACCTCATGGAAACAGTGGGATATAGGTTGAAAACAGTGTGTTTCAAAACATGGAATTAGGTCACATTTATGAAAACTGAACTATCTCAAAATCTTATCTCTTCCTCAGCTTTCTTTACACTTGGGTTTATGTTATCAAGGCCCACAATTCAGATTACTTCCATATAATATTCTATCACGTTATACTATTGTGTGGAGAAAATTGGTGATTGTGTGTCTGAACACTCTATGTAGAAATATCACTTCTTGTAATGTATATTTTCACTTTGTTTGGGATGAAGCATATGACACTAAAAACTTTTTATCAAAGCTGATGAAAATTTGAGACAAATACCTCATTTGTGGAAAATTTGTGTTGTGTATATAATATGCAATCTGTGCACATATATTTATTTGATGTATTACTGCTGCAGATATTTATACATGTTTAATGCATATAGAAGTTTATGTAACTAAATATATACCGTTTTTATATATACTTCTACCCACAACACATGCATTTGAGCAAAGTGATTACATAAATGAAACAAATGAGGTATAGTACCAGCTTTTGTTGTTGCTGTTCAGTCGCTAAGTCGTGTCCAACTCTGCGACCCCATGGACTGCAGTGCACCAGGCTTCCCTGTCCTCCACTATCTCCCAGAGTTTGTTCAAACTCATGCATCAGCTTCAGCTATAGCATTGTCCTATTTAAACACTATTTTTAAAACTCCCACATTGGTTGTGCTCACATTGAAATACTGTTCCAACCCAGTCCTAGTTCAAAGGGCGTGAATGGAGATAATATTGTCTAAAGTTAAAATGTAAATCATTGCAGGCTATGAAAATTCTCATTATAGTTATGTTCACAATGATGCTATATGTTCTGGGTCTGAGATATTCATTATTCGGTCTTTTTTTTTTTTCCTTTTAAGTTGAAATGTGGTTAATAATTTTCTCACCAATATATTACTTGTGATTTATAAAGATAATAGTGATTAAACTGACCAATTAACAAACAGAAGACTGAATCACTGAAAAATAAATTGCTGTTGTTCAGTCCCCCAGTTGTGTCTGAATCTTTGTGACCCCATGGACTGTAGGCGTTCCTGTCCATCACTGTCTCCTGGAGTTTGCTCAAACTCATGTCCATTGAGTCAGTGATGCCATCCAACCATCTTATCCTCTGTCATACCCTTCTCCTCCTGCCTTCAAGCTTTCCCAGCATTAGGGTCTTTTCTAATGTATTGGCTCTTCTCATCAGGTGGCTAAAGTATTGGAGCTTCAGCTTTAGCAGCAGTCCTTTCGATGAATAGTTAGGGCTGATTTCCTTTAGGATTGACTGATTGGATATCCTTGCAGTCCAAGGGACTCTCAAGAGTCATCTCCAACACCACACAGTTCAAAGGCATCAATTATTTGGCACTCAGCTTTCTTTTTGGTCCAACTCTCACATCTCTAGGCTTCCCTGGTGCTTCAGACCTTAAAGAGTCTGCCTCTAATGTGGGAGACCGGGCTCGGTCCCTGGGTCAGGAGATCCCCTGGAGAAGGAAGTGGCAACCCACAGTATTCTTGGCTGGCAAATCCCTAGGGCAGAAGAGCCTGGGAGGCTACAGTCCATGGGGTCACAAAGAGTGGGACACAACTGAGCAACTAACACTTTCACTTTCTCACATCCGTACATGACTACTGGAAAAACCATAGATTTGACTAGATGGACCTTTGTCAGCAAAGTAATGTCTCTGCCTTTTATTACACTAAGTTTGTCACAGCTTTTCTTCCAAGGAGCAAGCACGTTTTAATTTCATGGATGCAGTCACCATCTGCCGTGGATAAAATCAGATATTTCCAAGTACAGTATAAGCAACAATTATCAGCCTAAAAGTGGGAAGCATATCAGAATTTCAGGAGAGACAGTTATGAAGAATTGATTTATTTACTAATAGATGTTAAAGTCCCATATTTATGCTACAAATATTGTACCAGCATATAATTTGTTTCCTTGACCAGCTCTTGGACTGTGTAACAAATATTGGTTGAGTGACTCTCCAGACCTCTTGGGTAGATTAGAGGACAAACTACACTTTAAAATGCACTGTGATTTTTAAGATTTTTTTCTTTAGGTCATTCTTTAGCCAACTGTCCTAATGCTGTATAAAAATTTTACCAGCTAAGCCACCAGAGAAGCCCAAGAATACTGGAATGGGTAGCCTATCCTTTCTCCAGAGGATCTTCCCAACCCAGGAATTGAACTGGGGTCTCCTGCATTGCAGGCAGGTTCTTTACCACTGAGCTACCAGGGAAGCCCTATAAATAATTTAATTGTTTCTTTATTTTACCTTTTTTGCTCTGGATCTTCTTGCTGCATGCAGGCTTTGTCTAGTTACTATGAGGATGGGCTTCTCTTCATTGCAGTTCACTGACTTTTCATTGTGGTGGCTACTCTTACCATGGAGCACAGGCTATGGAGTGCTCAGGCTTCAGAAGTTGCAGCTCACAGGCTTTAGAGAGCAGACTCAGTATCGTGGTGCATGGGCTTTAGCTGCTCTGAATGTGTGGAATCCTCAGACCAAAGATCAAACCTGTGTCCCCTGCATTGGCAGGTGATTCTCATCCACTATGTTAGGCAAGTCCCCTAACATTATATAGATTATTGATATTGGACAACTTGAAGGGGCCAACTGAAAAAGTCATCCTATGTCCAGCCGTGACCAAGATAGGCAGCAAGAATGAATTCTAAATCAACCTGTGTCCTAATGACCTCTAACTGAGAGAGGCATTGTATTGACCACTGGAGAGTAGATCACATTGATCTGAACCCCTGCCATATTCACTAATCATTAGCCCATGAATTTTTGTAGGATTTACATCTCATCCTTTGGCACACATATATCTTACCAGTCATTCTCATTCCAGCAACTTCTTGCCCATCAAGTCTAATGAACATAATACTCTAGAGGTCTGAACTGTGGTTCTCCTGCTGGAGCTTTCTGTAATATCCATCCACTGTCCCTATCTACCCCAGGCACGGTAGCATCATTGGTCCAGTAGGTCATAAGGTCTACTGCAGGTTGTACTTAGTGCAGAGTCTTCTTGTCTTCTGGGATCACTCAGAACTGACAAACATACAAGTTATTAAGAAATGAGTCACAACAACTGACTCCACAATGCATATGTAGCTTGCAGACTCCAAAGAAAACTAAGTTGTGTTGCCTCTATTTTTTAGTTATTAGGGTTGTATTTTCATTTGAAATGGAGAAGGCAATGGCAACCCACTCCAGTACTCTTGCCTAAAAAATCCCATGGATGAAGGAGCCTGGTAGGCTGCAGTCCATGGGGTCGCTAAGGATCGGACACAACTGAGCGACTTCACTTTCAATTCACTTTCATTTGAAAATACAATTTCATTTCAAATGAATTTCATTTCATTTCTTGATATTCTCCTGGCCATTCAAATGCTAGAAACATATTCACAACTACAGCCAGGACACCAGAAGGAGCTGTGTGTGATTTTTCTCAGGCTTCCCTAAATTCAGCCACTGAATTCATGGTTTTGACCTGATCTTGATTTTTAACGATTGAAGTCCTGGAAATGATTTTGTAAAACCTGGAAAATCATAGACATAATATTTTTTTCAAAAGTTTTGCTACTGCTATTGGAAAAGAAATGCAAAAAAGCAAAATGGCTGTCTGGGGAGGCCTTACAAATCGCTGTGAAAAGAAGAGAAGTGAAAAACAAAGGAGAAAAGGAAAGATATAAGCATCTGAATGCAGAGTTCCAAAGAATAGCAAGAAGAGATAAGAAAGCCTTCCTCAGCAATCAGTGCAAAGAAATAGAGGAAAACAACAGAATGAGAAACACTAGAGATCTCTTCAAGAAAATTAGAGATAACAAGGGAACATTTCATGCAAAGATGGGCTCAATAAAGGACAGACATGGTATGGACCTAACAGAAGCAGAAGATATTAAGAAGAGGTGGCAAGAATACACAGAAGAACTGTACAAAAAAGATCTTCACGACCCAGATAATCATGATGGTATGATCACTGACCTAGAGCCAGACATCCTGGAATGTGAAGTCAAGTGGGCCTTAGAAAGCATCACTACGAACAAAGCTAGTGGAAGTGATGGAATTCCAGTTGAGCTATTCCAAATCCTGAAAGATGATGCTGTGAAAGTGCTGCACTCAATATGCCAGCAAATTTGGAAAACTCAGCAGTGGGCACAGGACTGGAAAAGGTCAGTTTTCATTCCAATCCCAAAGAAAGGCATTGCCAAAGAATGCTCAAACTACCGCACAATTGCACTCATCTCACATGCTAGTAAAGTAATGCTCAAAATTCTCCAAGCCAGGCTTCAGCAATATGTGAACCGTGAACTTCCAGATGTTCAAGCTGGTTTTAGAAAAGGCAGAGGAACTGGAGATAAAATTGCCAACATCTGCTGGATCATGGAAAAAGCAAGAGAGTTCCAAAAAAAACATCTATTTCTGCTTTATTGACTATGCCAAAGCCTTTGACTGTGTGGATCACAATAAACTGTGGAAAATTCTGAAAGAGATGGGAATACCAGACCACCTGATCTGCCTCTTGAGAAATTTGTATGCAGGTCAGGAAGCAACAGTTAGAACTGGACATGGAACAACAGACTGGTTCCAAATAGGAAAAGGAGTACATCAAGGCTGTATATTGTCACTCTGCTTATTTAACTTATATGCAGAGTACATCATGAGAAATGCTGGACTGGAAGAAACACAAGCTGGAATCAAGATTACCGGGAGAAATATCAATAACCTCAGATATGCAGATGACACCACCCTTATGGCAGAAAGTGAAGAAGAACTAAAAAGCCTCTTGATGAAAGTGAAAGAGGAGACTGAAAAAGTTGGCTTAAAGCTCAACATTCAGAAAATGAAGATCATGGCATCAATAACCTCAGATATACAGAGGACATCACTCTTATGGCAGAAAGTGAAGAGGAACTAAAAAGCCTCTTGATGAAAGTGAAAGTGGAGAGTGAAAAAGTTGGCTTAAAGCTCAACATTCAGAAAACGAAGATCATGGCAAATAGATGGGGAAACAGTGGAAACAGTGTCAGACTTTATTTTTGGGGGCTCCAAAATCACTACAGATGGTGACTGCAGCCATGAAATTAAAAGACACTTACTCCTTGGAAGGAAAGTTATGACCAACCTAGATAGCATATTCGAAAGCAGAGACATTACTTTGCCAACAAAGGCCCATCTAGTCAAGGCTATGGTTTTTCCTGTGGTCATGTATGGATGTGAGAGTTGGACTGTGAAGAAGGCTGAGTGCCGAAGAATTGATGCTTTTGAACTGTGGTGTTGGAAAAGACTCTTGAGAGTCCCTTGGACTGCAAGGAGATCCAACCAGTCCATTCTGAAGGAGATCAGCCCTGGGATTTCTTTGGAAGGAATGATGCTAAAGCTGAAACTCCAATACTTTGGCCACCCCATGCGAAGAGTTGACTCATTGGAAAAGACTCTGATGCTGGGAGGGATTGGGGGCAAGAGGAGAAGGGGACAACAGAGGATGAGATGGCTGGATGGTATCACTGACTCGATGGACATGAGTCTGAGTGAACTCCGGGAGTTGGTGATGGACAGGGAGGCCTGGTGTGCTGCGATTCATGGGGTCGCAAAGAGTCGGACATGACTGAGCACTGAACTGAACTGAACCGAACTGAAAGTTTAAAACTGTACCCTCTAACATATTAAATATGAACCACATATAGCTTCACAACTTAAATTAGAATTACTTAAAATTAAAAACATAGCTTCTCGGTTGCACTACCTGCATTCTAGGTGCTCAGTAGCCACCTGTGGCTAATGTGGATTGCCATGCCCTCCTCCAGGGGATCTTCCTGACCCAGGGATCAAACCCTCATCTGTTTTGTCTCCTGTGTTGGCAGGTGTATTCTTTACCACTAGAGCCACCTGGGAATCCCCAGTGGTTGCCATATTGAGCAGTGCAAATGCTGGCACTTTCGTCATCACAGAAAATTCAATTACTCAGTAATGGTCCAAAAGATCACCCCTGGTCACTCAGTGGTGTTATGGCTCAGAGCACAGACCTCACACACTCTTGGTCCTGATGCTTCCTTGGCTGGTACAGCTACTATGGTTCTCAGGACTTCTCTGTAGGGGTTTCTGGGATGAGAGGATGAGGCTGGGTTGACAGTTCTAGACTAGGAGCCTGCTCCTACCTGCCCGGCCCTTGCCACTGTACCTGCAGGGACCCTCCTGTCCCATATGCTCTTTCCCAAAACCATGAGATGTCTTTGACATTTCATGTGGATCAAGCACCTAGCCCTAACTCTTTTATGACCAATATCTTTCCTGAATTCCTATTTAGATGACTGGATTATTGAGGATAGAAATTTTGTGTGGAAGAAACAGTATCAGCTTCAGAAGTATTAATACCAGTAAAAATCTCACAGTCAAAATGCTTTGAGATTCCACATTGAAAATTTTATAACTGTATCACAAAACTGCCATTAGATGGCAGACAAACGCAGCAGAAACACAAGACAGAAGGCTGTTCTTAGGAGTGCTGAGATCCTGAGTGCTACTGTCCCGTTTTCAACAGGAGCCCCTAAGGCTTGAACGGGCTCAGATGTGATGGGGACACCTGGAGAGGAGCTGCCTTGTGCTGAGTGGTGGAGAAAACCCATGAGCTAGGAAGATTCCCATGCCCTCCTCCAGGGGATATTCCCAACCCAGGGATTGAACCCGCATCTCCTGCACTGTAGGGTGACCACAAGACTGTGTCTTATCCCTAGAGACCTGCTTACCAGTTCATCTCCCTGCTGTGTTCAGTTTACCTCTTATGGTAACTGACAGGATCCTCCTTAGGAAGGTTGCCAATGGACAGTTAAACCCAGAGAAAGAAAGAAGGAAACCAGACTAAACCAGACATGCTGTCTAGCATGCTCCAAGGAGATGCGAGAAGACTGAAGGAGATGCCTGACATCCCAGAAGGTCTTCACAAACCTCACTCCTCTCAGTCTTGTCCACGGAAACCCCAGAGCTACACACTTGTCCTGAAGAGCTGAAAACAGTACAGATGACCTGATCTGAAACTGTGAGATGCCCCAACTTACAACACACAGGAAAGAAACCAAGGGCCCCACTGTGGTCTCTAAGGGAAGCAAGATATCATTCCTTCTCTTGAGACATGGGCTGGACCTGCTGCGGTCAGTAACATGCATTCATATTCCATCAATATGTAAATTCCTGTATTAATTATTTCCTCCAGCAACAACTTAAATTGTCAATCTTTGTTGACTGTGCATGCATGCTTTAGTCATGTCCGACTCTATGTGACCCCATGAACTGTAGCCCACCAGGCTCCTCTGTCCATAGGGATTCTCCAGGCAAGAATACTGGAGTGGGTTGCCATGGCCTCCTCCAAGGGATCTTTCCAACCCAGGGATCAAACCCAGGTCTTGTACATTGTAGCCAAATTCTTTACCATCTGAGCCAAAATGTATACGTTGCCTTCATAATCCCAAGAGGACTAACCAATATTAACTCTACTTTTCAGTTGTGAGGCTGGTGTTTTCATTTCAAAGATAATTTCCTGATTTTCCCCTGACCACCCACATGTTAGAAACGTATTTACAACTACAGCCAGGACCGCAGTGGGAGTTATGGAAAAGGTGTGTGATTTTTATTGGGCTTCTCTATTTAGCCACTGAATTCATGGTTTTGAGCTGACTTTGGCTTTTTAATTTTGAAAGCCCTGGGAATAACTTCTTAAAATCTGGAAAACTCTAGTGATGCATTCAAATATTTTTTGTGCTTCCTCTCACTACCTCTTCCTCTTTAGGACTTCAGTTATATACACAATAGATGACTTGAAGTTGTCATAGCTCATTTCATGCTCTGCTCATTTTATTGTATTTCTTCAATATCTTTTTCCCACTGTGCTCAATTTGGATATTTTCTATTGCTAAAGTCATTAATATTTTCTTCTATGGTACCTAATCTTGTCAGTTGAAACTGTTGGACTCTATTAAAGTCTTGCTTTTAAGCTTTATTAGGAAAGACCAAAATGGCATTTAATATAGGGGCAATTTTGCCCCACTACTAAAACAAAGCCTTTCAGAGTGTGCCATCTGATGCCTAATGAATTTTGAGCTTTACTGCTCCATCTAGTGTAAACAACTAATCTTCGCTCTTCAGGTTTCTCCTTTAATATAACTTCAGAGGAATTTTTCTATAATATCAGTAAATTACTCACATGTCTGTATCCATCAGTACATTGTTAAATATGGAGGGGAAACTCTATAGTTATCCTGGGTTCTCTCTGTGTATTGACAATTTATCACCTCAAACGCATCAGGGAATCAGATCAAAAAAGAAGATGCTCTGGGCCCAATGATATCACCAGATATCAAATGCAGAGATCTTCTAAAATTTCTGGCAGTTCCTTTGAATGCATCATGTCTGGTAGAACCTGTCTTAGATGAAAAAGTAGCAATAAAAGCATTGTATGAACACTGAAAATAGCAAAATAGCACTGTACTGAAAGAACACTAAACAGATTCAATGCCTTGACCTCCAGAGAGAAACACACTGTCCATAGACAAATTTGAGCTGCTCTCATCAGACTTGGGCATCTGGCAGACATTGCACCTGTGCTGTGTTATGGAGATTGGCCAGCCCTGCAGCTATGCTCAACTCTCTGCTAATTTGCATATTACTGGAGATCAACCCACTGCCCTGGAGACTTATTAATGCTCTGATCACATCTTGTGCAGAAATCAGTCCCAGTCAGGACTCAGAGTGAACATGAAGGCCCCCACTCAGCTCCTCAGTCTCCTGCTGCTCTGGCTCCTCCCAGGTAAGGATGGAGAGCTTTAGAATTTACTCTGCCTGTGTGATCAGTACTGCCTGATCCTACAGGATAGTCCTCTTGTATCATTAGTAATAACATGGAGATGTGTTTTTATGTTTCCAATCTCAGGTGCCAGATGTGACATCCAGGTGACCCAGTCTCCCTCCTACCTGTCTGCTTCTCTAGGAGACAGAGTCTCCATCACTTGCCAGGACAATCAGAGCGTTAGCCACTACTTAAACTGGTATCAACAGAAACCAGGGGAAGCTCCTAAGCTCCTGATCTATTATGCAACCAGCCGGTACACCAGAGTCCCATCCCGATTCAGTGGCAGTGGATCTGGGACAGATTTCACCCTCACCATCAGCAGCCTGGAGGCTGACGATGCTGCAAATTATTACTGTCAGCAGGATTATAGTACACCTCCCACAGTGTTACACACCCAAACATAAACCACCCAGGTGAGGAGATGTGTGCGACTGGGCTGCCCCAGCTGCTCTGGGTGCCTCCATCTGCTGAGAGCATTTTGGAGATGCACCCATGCTTTGAATGCCACTGGAAGGTCTGGTAGAAGGGGCAGGGAGCCTCCTCAGCACACTGACTCCTTGCTCCTCCTCAGTGTCAGCAGCATAGACATGACTCTTCCCCACCTGATTTAATAAAAGACAGATGATTATACCTGCAGAGTCTGGTTTGTGACACCAGTCAGAGTTCACTCAGCAAAAGAAAAGCCAGTCTACATCGCTCAGTCGTGTCCAACTCTTTGCGACCCCATGGACTGTAGCCTACCAGGATCCTCCCTCCATGGGATTCTCCAGGCAAGAGTACTCGAGTGGGTTGCCATTTTCCTTCTCCAGGGGATCTTCCCAACCCAGGGATCGAACCTGGGTCTCCTGCATTCCAGGCAGACGCTTTAACCTCTGAGCCATCAGGGACTCCATATTCCAGGCAGTGATTTTTTTAAATACATAAAAATGTTTGTTCCAATGCTGTTCTCAACCATATGTAAAATAGATAGGCAGTGGGAATTTGCTGCATGATGCAGGGGGTTCTAATCCGGGGCTCTGTGACAACCTATAGGGGTAGGATGGGCTGGGAGGTGGGAGGGAGATTCAAAAGGGAGGGTACATACCTATACTTATGGCTGATTCATGTTGATGTATGGCAGAAACCAACACAATATTGTAATTATCCTCCACTAAAAAATAAAAAGGAAAAGTACATGGAGTGTGAGTCTTAAATATAACCTTTCAAAGTCTGGGGAGTGTGATACTAGGTGAAGCAGTGGAAGAAATAAGTGATTCTCTAGTGCTCCAGGTGTGGGAATTGCCCTCCTTGGTATGGGAATTGTAAGATTCAACATTGTCCATCAAGGGACCCAGAAGGATACTAACCCCACAGAGAACCAGGTAATAATAAGCGGACTTATTACCCAGCATAAGCGGTGAACCTGAAGAGCCGATGAACCTACTCTAACCCCACTCAGCTGTAGCCTGCGAACACCTGGAGAGTGTTTACCTAGGTAGATACCCATATATACCCTCACTTTTGATCCAGCAATAGCCCTTCTTGGTATTTACCAAAATTAGTTTAAAACTTAAATTCACCTACACATGGACTTAATAGCAGCTTTATTCATAGTTGCTCACATTTGGAAGTAATCAAGATGTTCTTCAGTAAATGAATGGGTAAATAAATTCTTGCACATTCAGACTATGGAATAGCTTTGCTGTTTAGTCACTAAGTCATGTCTGACTCTTTTGTGACCCCATGGATTGTAGCCCACCAGGCTCCTTCTGTCCATAGGATTTCCCAGGCAAGAATACTGGAATGAGTTGCCATTTCCTTCTCCAAGGGATCTTCCCAACCCAGGGATAGAACCCATGTCTCCTGCATTGGCAGATAGGTTCTTTACCACTGAGCCACCAGGGAAGCTCATAGAATATTACTCAGCTCTGAAAAAGAAATAGCTATCAAGCCACAAAAGACATGGGGCAAACTTAAATGCATATTACTAAGTGAAAGACGTCTATCTAGAATGGCTACATATTACACGATTCCCACTATATGACATTCTTAACGGCTGGATTATGAAGATAATTAAAAGGTCAGTGGTTGCCAGAGATTGGGTACAGTAGAGGAGAAGGATAAATAGGCAGAGCACAGAGAGTTTCCAGGTTTATGAAAGTATTCTGTGTAATATTAAAATGATGAATGTGTTTCATTGAACATTTGTCCAAACCCATAGAATGTACACCAACAGTGTTCCCTCAGGTAAACTATGGGCTTCCAATGATCTTAAATGTGTCAATATAGGTCCATCAAATGTAACAGAGGTGTCACTCTGGTGAGTGATGTTGTTAATAGGGGAAGCTGTACTTTGTGGGGGCATAAGCGGAATCCCCTTACCTTCCTGTTAGTTATTCAACATGTACATTTTAAACTTCATCTGTGTTGGTGGTATGGCAGTCATGTGTTCCTTTTCACTGCAGAATAATTCTCTTATATATGAACATATAAAGATTAATTTATTCATTCTTTAATTAAAGAGTTGTTTTTAGGTTGTATGAATCAAGTTATTTTTGGAATATTCTTTTCTTCATATTTATCTACTTATTTATTTGGCTGTGGAAGGCAGGATCTTTTGTTTCAGCAAATGGGTTTTCCTCTAGTTGCAGAACAAGGACTTCGTTGCTCTGTGGCCTCTGGGATCTTAGCTCCCTGACCAGGGATCAAACCTGCATCCCCTGCATTAGAAAGTGAACTCTTAACCACTGGATCACCAGAGAAGTCCCTGGAATATTCTTGCAATGTCTTTTGTGGAATTATACACTCATTTTCCTTGGGTACATTCCTAAGTGTGGAACTGCCAAGTCATAGGATTAGGATGGGTTTGGTAAACACTGCAAAATAGTTTTCCAAAATGATGAGTGTATTAAAAAATCCTCCAGCCATGTATACAAGTTCCAGTTGCTGCAGTCCTTTCCAATATTTGGTATTGTCGACATTTTATAATATCTGTATTGATAAAAATGAAGTGGTATTGTATTGCAAATTTATATTTCCCTGATGACCAATCATGCTCAAAGACTCTTTATATGTCTGCATGCTTGCATGTCTGATTGAGTCAGACAGTCAGCCATGTCTGACTCTATGACCCCATGGACTGTAGCCCACCAAGCGCCTCTGTTCAAGCGATTCTCCAGGCAAGAATACTAGAGTGGGTAGCCATTTCATTCTCCAGGGGATCTTCCTGACCCAGGGATCAAAACTGAGTCTCCTGCATTGCAGACAAATTCTTTACCATCTGAGCCACCTGGGAATCCCTTTATATGTCTACATAGACATTTTTATGCTATTTATGTAGTATGAATCATATATAACACATAAAATATATATTTGAAGAACCTGCCTACACTGTGGGAGACCTGGGTTCAATCCTGGGTCAGGAAGATCCCCTAGAAATGGGAATGGCTACCCACTCCAATATTCTTGCCTGGAGAATCCCATGGACAGAGGAGCCTGGTGGGCTGCAGTCCATGGGGTCACAAAGAGTGGACACAACTGAGCAGCTAACACTTGCACTGGTTAATCTCTATTGTTCTCTTGTGTTTGCTTCATGAGTTTACATGTGTGTCCTGTTCAATAAATTTTGGCTACTTTTAGGGCCCAAAGGTATTTTCCTAAACTTTCTTTTAGAAGCCTCAGTATTTTACCTCTCACATGAAAACTAACTCTAATTTATATTTTTGCCTAGTGTTAGATGAATCAGAATTTTATTTACATTTCCATATCTAATAGCTCCTCACCATTTATTGTGAAACAAAAATAAATAAGCAAAAAACTAGGAAATTATACCCCACTTTAATGGCACCCCCATCCAGTACTCCTGCCTGGAAAATCCCATGGACGGAGGAGCCTGGAAGGCTGCAGTCCATGGGGTCGCCGAGGGTCGGACATGACTGAGCGACTTCACTTTGACTTCTCACTTTCATGCATTGGAGAAGGAAATGACAACCCACTCCAGTGTTCTTGCCTGGAGAATCCCAGGGACGGCGGAGCCTGGTGGGCTGCCGTCTATGGGGTCGCACAGAGTTGGACACGACTGAAGTGACTTAGCAATTAGTGCATCTGTTAGAAACCAAGTGATTGTGCATGTGGCTCTTTTTCTCTATTTTTAAGATTTTTAAACTCTTTATTGAATTTGTTATACTATTCCTTGTGTTTTATGTTTTAATTTTTTGGCCAGGAGGCACATGGGATCTTAGCTCCTTAATAAGGGATCAAACCCACACCCCCAGCATTGGAGGGTGAAGTCTTAACCACTGGACCATCTGGGAAGTCCCAGCTCTTCTTCCTGATTCTGTTCTGTCTCATTTGTCTGTTTATCTATCTATGTACCTAGGGTACACACACTGTTGATCATTGTAGTTTTATAATAATCTAGAAGAATGATATTATAAGTCTACTGACTTTATTTTTATTCTTTAAGGTTTTCCGGGTTCTTTGAATTTCCAGACAAATTCTAGGATCATCTTTTCAACTTCAAAAAATCCTTTGTGGATTTTAGTTGGATTACATCGACTCTACATGTCAAATTTGCAGAAATAAAATCTTAAAAATATTGAATTTTCCAGTCTATGGACAAGGAAAAACTCAGGGTACTGACCCAGGCTCTGGACTTCAGAAAGAGTCACCGTAACCAGCCAGGACAGTTAATTCTCAATAGGTACTTAGCCTAGTATTAGCAGAACCCAATGTAGGTTCGTATGACCTTCATCAGGAGTGCATCCATCTCTAATTTCAGGCTTTATTCTGGTTCAGTAGATTGGTTTAAGACAAGGACCTTGCCCACAGTTAGAGGCCTGCAGGTTAGAGATACTACAGAGTCACCGGCCTTGGACCACCCTCACATAGTGCACAGGTCAGGAATAATCCTCTTTTGCTATCTGCTGACCCTTAAGTTCAGACCGCACCTGTTGCTTTCTACGCTCCCACAACTATCCTTGGAGTTACTGTGATGGAGTTCAGGAAAGCAGGGTAGAATTTCATGGAATATGATTAAAACTCATTTTATTCTGATTTCAAGATTCAGTACATGATAGTAAATGACAAGTCAGGAAAGTTCCCAAAAAAATGAATCCAGAGTTCTATAACATTTTTTTATTCACTTGCAAATAGTAAGAGGGCCATATACTTTGTTTCCTTCTTGGTGATGGTGTGGCCAAAAGCAACACCAAAGTGGGTCCGGCTGCTTGCCGCTCAAAAGCCAATAAACAGTCAGGTTGGTGGAAAGGAACGTTTGATTTATTTCAGATGTTGGCAGCTGGTAGGGGGAGGGTGGCAGACATCTGTCCAAAGGCTGACTCCCCACCACCACTGGCAACCAGTGGGGCGAGAGCTTTTGTAGACAGAAGGAAGGGGCTACATGCAGAAGCAGCACGGTCAGCTCTGACAGTCATCTTCACGTTGGTCACTGATGGTTGACCAGCTTGGTTGTTTTAGGTACAGTTAATCTTCAGTTCCAGGCTCCATTCATTCCCATTTCTTTGAGGCCAGTTCTCTGAATTGTGGCAGCTCATGTCCTGGGTACAGTCTGATCATCATGTAGTTACCTTCTCCACCTGGTGTTCTAGTATCTATAAGACGGCTCACAGGATACAGCTGAGATATGGCTATTATCTATAGCTCTTGAGAAATAGCTAAAGGTCCTTGACTATGCTTGCTGCTGCTGCTAAGTCGCTTCAGTCGTGTCCGACTCTGTGCGACCCCATAGACGGCAGCCCACCAGGCTCCCCCGTCCCTGGGATTCTCCAGGCAAGAACACCGGAGTGGGTTGCCATTTCCTTCTCCAATGCATGAAAGTGAGAAGTCAAAGTGAAGTCGCTCAGTTGTGTCCGACTCTTAGCGACCCCATGGACTGCAGCCCACCAGGCTCCTCCATCCATGGGATTTTCCAGGCAGGAGTACTGGAGTGGGGTGCCATTGCCCCATTGCCTTCTCCATGACTATGCTTAATGACTACATTGTTATTTGGTCTCCTTTGATTGTTTTCCTTTGTTTTCATATGTTCTCACTTCTCTGATTAAACTCTTTCTTTGACTAAAGTTTTCCACAGACAAAAGGCAGGCAGAGGACATGAGGGGAGCCCAAGGATCCTAGGGTACTACTCCATTTCAACAGTGCGACTATACGACCTGTTTATTCTTTTAGGTATGAGACGATTTGCCCTGTTTAAATTTAATAGTGTGGAAAGTGCTGTGACAGAACATTCTCCTTCAAAAAATGTGATCACTACTCAAGCACTCTTCCCAAACAATGCAGAATTTTCCTGCTCCTCACAGATATAACTCACATAAGTAATGCAAATCTCTACTTCAAAGCCAAGACGATGGTATCCTCCAAAACTCAGTGGGGGTAGATAACTTTTTAATGTGAAATTACTTTTAATTTTAAAAAACCTATTTAACAAGTATTCATAATTCTTAAGGAAATTCCCTGGGGGTGCAGGAATTAGGACTCTGTGCTTTTACTGCTGAGGGTGCAGGTTCAGTCCCTGGTTGGGGAACTAAGATCCTGCAAGCCACAAGGTGCAGCCAAAAAATAACAGTAATAATTCCTAAATACAAAATAATCCAATAACTCTTCCAGATTGAGTCTGATTTATTGTGTCTCCTCTGTCATAGAAATAAATGGCACCTAATTAAACCTATAAACCCACTAGTCCCCTATCCTTCTAACCAGTACCTGAGGTTCCAACATTTCCTCCCAATACTCAAGTCCACCTCCCAGGTCCATCTAGCATGTCACTCAAAGCAATACCATGCCAAGAAAGACATTTAGAATAGAATGAACTCTGGAGGAGTCAGAGATTCCTGGACCATCCTCTGTACGTCTGTAAAGAAACTGTGAGTACGAGGAAGAGAACAACTTGTAAATCTTTCAGCTATTTTTTCTCCTATTTTATTCCATAATTACAACAGCAGCAACAACCTTCTGCTTCAACTGCTTGATCTTAATAAGTTTCCTCTGCTTTTTTCCTCAAACTAACAGGAATAATACTGAACCTCTTAGTCATAATAAGGAAACTGGAAAAATCCAGTGTAGCACAGGGATTCCATAAGTCATCAATGCTAAAATATTTGAGTCACCAGTACACACATATAGACCATATATGTCTAACATAAATGAAAAATAAACCCATGAAGCAGTAATTCTCATTAGTATACACAACATGCACAGGGATCCTCTTTCTATTTTAGCTCATTTTATTTTATTCTATTATTCTAGTTTATATCATTAAAAAATTGCTCACTGCCCACTAAATTAATTTTTTGATCCATGATTGAATAAAACACTCCACATTACAAAATACCATTCTCAAGCATATGCTTCTTTTTTTTATAGTTGAATTATGTTTTTTTTTTCCTTAGACTTACTCTTTATTTATTTTTTTTATTCTTATGCTTCTTAGTATTGAAAATAAGGTCCAAAACACTTGAAAAAATACCCTAGAGTAGGCCCCAAACTGATAATAGTAGTTTTCCTTATTCTATGTCATGGGCTAAGTTTTGGAGACAAAGTGAAACGATTTTAAAAATTGAATAAGGATTATATAAGAAAGAGAACAGCAATGTGACATTCTAGTCTTTCACAGGACAAAATATAATGGGCAGTGGGAGAAAACACACTGAAAGAGTCTGAAGGGCCATGACTGTAGATCTATGGGCTTCAGAACTGATTGATGAATTAAGATTAAGAGACTTGTGAACCTGTTGGATAAAAGATGATGCTGAACCCTGGCTGTGGGTGAAATATAGTTATGTATAGAAATATACTGTAAAGTATCTACTACTGTTTTCACAATTTCACAAGTATGGAAACTGAGGTAAAAAGAGTTCAAAAATTTGATTGATATCATACAACCAAGTAAGTTATGGAGCTCCAATCCAACTGAGATGGTTTGCCTTCAAGGTTCAGTGTGTTAACCACTGTGGCTGTGGATAAAGCTCTAATTTCTGAATGTACAGAGATTGTCTTACAATTTGGAATAACATCAATAAAGCAGTGTTTTGAGAGAGACAAAAGAAGAGAAAGCAAAGGATTTCTACTTGGCAATGGAGTTACGGTGGTGTGGTTAAGGTTGGGGTCCTCAGCTATTCAGTTAATCTCTGCTTATACCACACTTTTGTTGTTCTCTGCTAGTTTAACCTATGTGTCAATTTTTGGTTTCTGTCTCACTGCATCCCTCAGTTCCCCTGGAAGGTATTGTGAGGACAGGGTGATGGCTGCACAGGAAAGTTGATCCTTAAGGTCTCAGTTCTGATTGGATCTAAGCGTCACTCCATTTAGTAATCTCACAGGACGTGGTGTCCACTAGATGCTTACAGAAGGAGTGGACACTTTTCTGTATTCTCTACATCAAGTATATCGTGGTTTTATGTCACTATTTATGGGGAGATTTAAATTGCTTCTTTAAACCATATTGAATGCATACAGTCTAAAGGCTGGGAGCAGTGCCTCTGGTCCTCACTCTGCTCTCTGGCTCCACACAAGGCAAAGAAGCCTGTGTCTTTTAGGGTTTTGCGAAGGTGCCTTCATTACACAGCTCTTTCTCCTCTTCCCCAGCACTCTCTCTCCATCCATTCCAGGAAGAAATAGAAAATATGAACAGACCAGTCACAAGCAATGAAATTGAAACTGTGTTAAAAATCTTCCAATGAACCAAAGTCCAGACCCAAATGGCTTCACAGATTAATTCTATCAAAATTTAGAGAAGATATAGCACTTATCCTTTTCAAACTCTGCCAAAAATGCCAGAGAGTGAAATACTCCCAAACTCATTCTAAGAAGCAGCATCTTCCTGATACCAAAAGCAGCAAAGATTTCACAAACAAGAAAATTACAGGCCAATATCACTGATGAACATAGAGTGGAAAATCCTCAACAAAATACTAGCAAACTGAATCCAACAACACATTAAAAGGATCATACACCACAATCCAGTGGAGTTTATCTCAGGGATGCAAAGATTCTTCAATATATGCAAATTAATCAATGTGATTCTCCATTCATTCTCTAATCCACAAGTTCTCACACTTTTTAGCCTGAAAATGAATGAGTGCTCCTTCTTTGAATCTGATAATCAAGTATTCCATGATTTGTGAAATAGTAATTCTATAATGTTAAATCAATTCTCATTTACTTCTCCAGGAAAGATTTTCTTCGTATTGTTTATAACAGATTTCCACACGACCTGACCATACCTCCACCAGATCCCTGGGGAGAGCAGTAATTTCAAAATGCTTGACTGCTGGTGCCTGAAACTGCTGGAGGTGACACTTCAGATAAGGAGGGACTAATCTCACTGACTAAATTTTTATCATGACCAGTAGATATTACAAAACAGTGACAGATTTAAAGTGCCAAAAGGAAAAAAAAAAAAAGGCAACAAGAATTTTATAATGAAACTATCTTTTGAAAACAAAGAAATGTAAAAATATCCCCTAATAAACAAAAGTGAAGAGAAGTCATTGCTAGCAGGTATGCCTATAAAAACTACAAAAGAAAACCCTTCAGATCAACTGACTCAAATCCACAGGAAGGAATAACAAAGGTAAAGAAGATAGAAACAAAAAATGCTTGCTTCAATTTATATAATGTTCAAGTCCAGGAAAAATCAAACTATTGTGACAGATGTGACAATAACAACTACCTTGTTGCACTAGGAGGAGTTATTATTGACCCAAAAGCTCCTTGAGAGAGGTGTTTGGAAACAATCTGGTCAGTGAACTTATATAAACTTGACTCAGTTGCACAAATAAGATTTCTGCCATTTACCCTGCATTTGTTTTAATCTCAATTTTTAAAAAAGTACAAACCGAGTACAAAAAAGTACAAACATTTATTTCATGTTTTAAATAAAAAACATGAAAAGAGAATAAGCATTACTGAATATTTATGAAACTTAAGCTTATTAAGGAGAAGGCAATGGCAACCCACTCCGGTACTCTTGCCTGTAAAATCCCATGGACGGAGGAGCCTGGAAGGCTGCAGTCCGTGGGGTCCCTAGGAGTCGGACATGCCTGAATGACTTCACTTTCCCTTTTCACTTTTATGCATTGGAGAAGGAAATGGCAACCCACTCCAGTGTTCTTGCCTGGAGAATTCCAGAGACGGCAGAGCCTGGTGGGCTGCCGTCTATGGGGTCTCACAGAGTCGGACACGACTGAAGCGACTTAGCAGCAGCAGCAGCAAGCTTATTAAAGAGAAGTGTAAATGTAACTGGAAAAGTACTAAAGAAATAGAAAACTGGCTGAGGAAATGAAGGAAACATTTAATTACATCTCTTTCCCATTGGGAAGCATTGATTTTATCTCTGTTGGTTTTCCCTCAAACACAGACATTTTATATTTCTCTGCCCTCTCTCGAGAGCCCTTATCCTCCCATTGGCACTCTCCATGTGACTGCACCCACCAGGGCATTTGCATTTTGGTCCCTAAGAAAGGCCTCAGATAAAACACTTCAGGTGAGAACTTTAAGTCTGACATAAAAGATCAGCTCTAGTCTTGCTTTGACTTATCATGACTCATCAGATGAACTCTCATAATGAAGTTCTGCTCAGCTCCTGGGGCTCCTCCTGCTCTGGGTCTCAGGTGAGGATGGAGTGGGGATGAGAAAGAGGATAGGGGGTGAGTTCTGGGGCCACCACTGCCCTCCATGTCTGTTTTGTCCAGGAGTTGGAGGCATATGTTTTATCCTTTGGGAAGAGATATGTGATGTTTAGGTCTATGAGTCTGAGGAACATTCTAGAAAGAAAAAGGACCTATCCTCTGGTGAAGACTGTGACACAGAAAGAGGGGGATGTTGTAGGTGACTTGCAGAGAGCCCTCGGTGCATCACAAATCTTATGCTCTTTTTCAAAATTGAATATATTGGGATAGAAACCAAAATCACAAAATGTTGCTTAACTTGAAATAAATAACAGAAGGAGAGAATATGGCCATGAGAAAACAGAAAAATCAGGCATGTAAAGATAATATTTCCATAAACAGAGTGGCTTCCCTTGTGGCGCTAGTGGTAAAGAATCTACCTGTCAATGCAGGAGATATAAAAGACATGGGTTTGATCCCTGGGTTGGGAAGATCCCCCAGAGAAGAGAATGGCAACCCACTCCAATATTCTTGCCTGGGAAATCCCACGGACATAGGAGCCTGGCAGGGTCATAAGGAGTCAGACATGACTGAGCAACTAACATACTTTTTTCCCCACCAACTCAGATAATAAAGACATTTACAAAACCTTCCCTGAGCTCCCTTTAAACTAGAATATTTATCAGTGAATTTTTCTTATAGCCAATAACAGGTGCAGTTACTTAGGAAAGATGACCCACTTCATTCATACGTCTCAGGGCTCAGGAATCCAGTCCAGTGATCTGCAGGTGGGGAGCTCCCGCTGAGGGATGGCTTATCTCAGTTATCACCCAAGGAGAAACTCTCACTTTTCATCAGAAAGAACCTCCGTTTGGACCTGTCATGACACAATCCTATGTCTGTCTCTAATCTTGGCCAAAGCAACGTGGACTTGTACTATTTGGGCTGACAAAGTCTATAGATCAAAGTCTAAAAAACACGTGGTGGTGGAGAAGACGCTTGAGAGTCCCTTGCTGCTGCTGCTGCTAAGTCGCTTCAGTCGTGTCCGACTCTGTGCGACCCCAGAGACGGCAACCCACCAGGCTCCCCCGTCCTTGGGATTCTCCAGACAAGAATACTGGAGTGAATTGCCATTTCCTTCTCCAATGCATGAAAGTGAAAAGTGAAAGTGAAGTCACTCAGTCATGTCTGACTCTTAGTGACCCCACGGACTACAGCCTACCAGGCTCCTCCATCCATGGGATTTTCCAGGCAAGAGTACTGGAGTGGGGTGCCATTGCTTTCGGAAAATCAAACCATTCAATCCTAAGGGAAATCAACCCTGAATATTCACTGGAAGGACTGAAGCTGCAGCTCCAATATTTTGGCCACCTGATGTGAAGAGCTGACTCATTGGAAAAGACCCTGATGCTAGGAAAGATTGAAGGCAAAAAGAGAAGAGGACAGCAGAGGATGAGATGGTTAGATAGCATCACCAACTCAATGGACATGAGTTTGAGTAAACTCCGGGAGATAGTGGAGGACAGGGAAGCCTGGCATGCTTCAGTCTGTGGGGTTGCAAAGAGCCAGACACGACTGAGCAACTAAACAACAATGACTACAAAATATGTAACCATATCACACTGTCCACCCCACAAATTCTAACTCCACAATAACACACTCAAATGATTCTACCAACAACACTATCTGATAACATGTAGGAAGCAGAGGTTCTTTTTTAGAATTAAGGATATTATGTTCTCTGTGTACAGGCTCTTTAAGAAAATTTCAAAGCCTTTTTCTGACAAAGAAATAATTTTTATAAGCATTTACTTGTTCTGTGTATTTCAAGGCAACAGATGGTAAAATAAAACACCAATCAGAATTTAAAACTTTATGTTAATTTCACAGAAAATAGCAATACTATATGAAATTCAAGCTAAAGAATACTTTGTAAAAGTAGCCTTTTAAAGAGTTGATTTGGGACTTCTCTGGTGGTACAGTGGATAAAAATATGCCTGCCAAAACAAGGGACATGGGCATGGGTTTGATCCCTGGTCCTGGAAGATTCCATAGGGCCCAGGACAGCTAAGCCCATGAGCCACAACTCCTGAAGCCCGTGTGCCTAGATCCTGTGCTCCTCAACAAGAGAAGCCACCACAATGAGAAACTCACGCACTGCAATGAAGAGCATCCCCCACCCATAGCAACTAGAGAAAGCCCACATGCACCAACAAAGATCCAACACAACCAAAAATTAATTAAAAAAAAAAAGAATTGATTTACAACAGAAGAAAATACAGCCTTATTTCCACTCTTATTTTTTCACTATAGAAGTTTCCGTATTAGGTAATGAGTGATTAGGTTCCCAGGCCTGCCATAACCAAGTATCACAAACATAGAGACCTAAAACAATACAAATTTATTCCCTCATAGCTCCAGAGGCAGAAAGTTTAAAATTAATACCCCTGAGGGGTTCTGATCCAGCACTGTTTTCTACAGTGACCATATTTTCTTTTCACTTTTTTAAAAATTGGAGTATAATTGCTTTACAATATTGTGTTTGTTTCTGCTGTACAATGAAGTAAGTCAGTTATAAGTTCAGTTGCTCAGTCGTGTCCAACTCTTTGAGACCCCACAGACTGCAGCACACTGGGCTTCCCTGTCCATCACCAATTCGTGGAGCTTGCTCAAATTCATATCCGTAGAGTCAGTGATGCCATCCAACCATCTCATCCTCTGTCATCCCTTTCTCCTCCCACCTTCAATCTTTCCCAGCATCAGGGTCTTTTCCAATGATCAGCTATATAAATACATATATACCCTCCCTCGTCGACCACCCTCCCCTCCATCCGATATCCCACCCCTCTAGGTCATCACAGAACATTGAGCTGGGCTCCCTGTGCTATACAACAACTCCCCACTAGCTGTTTTACACATGGTGGTGTATATATGTCAATGCTACTCTCAGTTCATCCCATACTCCCCTTCCCTGGCCCTGTGTCCACATGTCCCTACTCTACATCTGTGTCTCTATTCCTGTCCTGCAAATAGGTTCACCAGTACTGTTTTTCTAGATTCCATATACATGCATTGACATATGACATTTGTCTTTTTCTTTCTGACTTACTTCACTGTATGACAGACTCTAGGCCCATCCACATACAGTGATCATCTTTGACGAAAGCCCAGGAAAATGTCAGTCATAGGTACAGAACACTGAGACATTAAAAGAGTAGATTTGTTCTCATTATAACATACAGAATTTCCTTTTAAACTGTAGATTCAAGACTATGGCCAACCAAATACATGATGAGAAAAAGTTGATATGAAAAGAATTTATAACCATTCAGAAAAAAGATAATATATGAAAATATTCCTTGTTCATTCTCTCCTACTATTCCAAGGAAATTTTTCTCTTAAGAAATCCTTTGATTAATCTGGTATATTTATTCAAAATGTGATAGTCACCAGTCTATAACAACTGGTTCCCAAGTATTTCACATTCACTGCCTGAGGCACGAAATTCTGTTTTCTTGTCTTTTGCCTTAAATAGGGACTATAAGCTTTTTAGTTAGAAGAACGAGATTTTTCTAGCCGGATAAATTTCTTTTGACCCAAGTCACTTGAATGCTTTGTAAACTTTAATTCACTAGGTACTGGAGAAAGACAGTTTCTAATACTTGGCTCTAAAATTCTTAAACAGTTAACCAGGTGATAGAACATGACAGATTACTCAAGGTAACTAAAGTCCATGATGTTTTGGGGAGAAAACTTGAAGATCAATACTAATGGGGATGAAAGCTGTTTCCTTCTATCAATTAGCTAGGAGAAAACCAAGCAAGATGCCCATTCACCTCCCAAAGACTGATTTGCACATACATCTCCACATTGTCAGGGTCTCTAATGCTTTCTTAGAGAGGCAAGACATCTACACTGGGTAAAGTAGGCATCCTTAAGCCAGTGCCCCTTAGGTTTTTAGATCACAGTCACACATATATATACGGGCTTCCCTGGTGGCTCAGATGGTAAAGAATCTGCCTGCAACGCGGGAGACCTGGGTTCTATCCCTGGGTTGGGAAGATCCCCTGGAGTAGGGCATGACAACCCACTCCAGTATTCTTGCCTGGAGAATCCCCATGGACAGAGGAGCCTGGCGGGCTACAGTCCATGGGGTTGCACAGAGTCAGACACAACTGAGCAAACAAGCACAGCACAGCACACACATATACACAACATAGGTATAATACATATTTTAAAAACCCACAAAACAGACTTACCATAAGACCATATCACATATTCGTTTTCCATTCTATTCTATTTTATTCCATTATTCTAGCTATTGTCATTAAACTATCTGGTCATGACACTCTGAATATGGGGTCCCCAAACCCCAGGCAATGGAATGCTACCAGTCCAAGGCCTGATAGGAATTGGGCCACACAGCAGGAGGCGAGGAGGGATGGGCAAGTGAGCAAAGCCTCATCTATGTTTACAACTGCTCCTCATTGCTCACCTTACTGCCTGAGGTCCATCTCCTGTCAGATCAGCGCGGCATTAGATTCTCATAAGAGCGCAAACCCTACTGCACTCGAGTCATCCCCAAACTATTCCCCCTCCCCCCGTCCGTGGAAAAATTTTCTTCCATGAAACCAGTCCCTAGTGGCAAAAAGGTTGTGGACTGCTGCTCTAAATTAAATGATTTCTTGGCCCGTGAACAGATAAAATCCTCCATTTTAAAATACGGCCCTAGGGAATAGGTTTCTAAGCATGACATGTTACAAAGGCCCTGCATTAAAAAGCCTGAAGAAACTACTGGAACAAACTCAAAAATCACAGCAGGACTTTCTCCTTATTGTAAATCATGAGGCCAGTGTTAGAGAAATGCAGAAAAGATTAAAAAGGATCTATCAAGTTAGAACCAATATTTCACACCCATCTCGAGAGCTTGATAGCTCATATAATACACAATAGGTTCAAATTAAAATTTAAGTCTTAGAGTTATAAAAATATAACTATTTTTCTTTCTAAATTTTTACAAAAAGACCTTCCTATTGTAATTAGATTTTAGACCCTCAGTACAGATAAGTACCACAAAATGTAGAGATGATTTTATCTTACAAATACCAGAGAGAAAACCCTTGGGACTGAATGTGGATCCATGATGTGAGCACCCAGGAGGCCCTGAGCCCCACAGCAGCACTGGCTCTGCAGCTGTAAGGATAAAACTGCTTAACCCCTCATGATTTGCATGCTTTCTCCAGAGTCCATTTCTGCTCTTCAGAAGCCTCATAAATAGTGATTTTGAGGCAAGTGATTTTCAGGCAAGTGAATCTAAGTGATTCTGGGCAAGAAAAAAGAAGCTCAGGCAGGACCTGGATGAAACATGGGTGTCCTGACTCAACTCTCCTGCTTTCTGTTCTTCTGGCTCCCAGGTGAGAAGGGGAATGCGGGGGATACACCCTGGAGATGATGGGAATTCTTCCCTGCTAACTGGGAAATCCTGCCCAGGGTTTCTGTGGATCTCTGACCCCCAATCCCTTCTTAGAGACCCCAGTGCAGTTAAACTCTGCTGGGAGGCAAGAGGCATGGGATTTGTCAACCATGGTGACTTTGTGCTTTGCTTCCTTCTCAGCTGCCAGTGGGGAGGCTGTGCTCTACCAGACTCCAGCCTACATCGCTGCATCTCTAGGAGAGAGCATCTCCATCACTTGCAGAGCCAATCAAAGCATTAGTGATTACTTAAGCTGGTATAAGCAGAAACCTGGCCAGGCTCCTATGATTCTCATCTATGATGCTGATAATCGTTATAATGGTGTCCCAGAGAGGTTCACTGCGACTCAATCTGAGACAGAATTTGTTTTCACAATCAGCCAAGTAGAGGCTGATGATGCTGCCATGTATTACTGCCAGCAGGATTATGCACTTCCTCCCACGGTGTTACAGCCCCAAACATGAACAATCCTCCCAGGCCAGTTATGTGCTGAGGGTTGGTGGTTACAGCAGCTGCACTGTGCTGTGTGCTCTGTTCAGAGCTGCAGGGTTTACTTTGAGGAAGGGTTTGCAGGGTGAAAGGATAATCCTTGCGAGGGACTTCAGTCCTTTGAAAGCTTCCTTTCTGGACAACACAAAACCCTCCAACCTCTATTTAATTTATTCTAAAAAGAGATTTCCATTTCAGGCCTGCAGAGGAGTTTGTCCACAACACGGTCTTTTCACGGTGTGTAAAAAGTTTATTGTTATTACCTTTTATTGAGGTGTAGTTGTGTAATATGTGTTTCCAGTGCACAACATAGATTCACAATTTTTTAAAGTTATATTCATTTATGTGAAAGTCTCTCAGTCGTGTCTGATTCCTTGTGACCCCATGAACTGTAGCCCGCCAGGCTCCTCTGTCCATGAAATTCTCCAGGCAAGAATACGGGAGTGGGCTGCCATGCCCTTCTCCATGGGTCTTCCAGACACAGAGATTGAACCTGAGTCTCCTGCTTTGCAGGCAGATTCTTTACAGTCTGAACCACCAGGGAAGTTCCACATTCATTTATAGTTATTATAAAATATTGGCTATTTTTCCTGTGTTGCACAATATATCCTTATAACTTACTTTGTTAAGTTTTTATTTTGGATTGGGGAATAACCAGTTAACAATGTTGTGACAGTTTCAGGTGAACAGCGAAGAAACTCAGCCATACATATACATGTATCCATTCTCCCCCAAACTCCCCTCCCATCCAGGCTGCCACATAACATTAAGCAGAGTTCCATCATGGCACAGTCTTTGAATCTCTTCTCTGAAAAGCACTCTGAGAAGTATTTTTAAAGACAGAAAACTGGGACGACCCAGAGGGATGGTATGGGGAGGGAGGAGGGAGGAGGGTTCAGGATGGGGAACACATGTATACCCGTGGCAGATTCATTTTGATATTTGGCAAAACTAATACAATTATGTAAAGTTTAAAAATAAAATAAAATTAATTATAAATTAAAAAAAAAATAAAGACAGAAAACTAGACCAACAAAAAGAACCCATATTCAAGGAATATGACTATTTCTACTACTATTACTATTACAAATTCAAGGAAATATGCCTATTTATACTACTGATATTTTTACTAATACTACTACTACTAAAAATAATATACACAAACAATAACTACATGGCCAATTGCCATTTAAGAAGTCTTCAGTCAGTTCAGTCGCTCAGTTGTGTCTGACTCTTTGCAACCCCAAGGACTGCAGCAAGCCAGGCCTCCCTGTCTATCACCAACTCCTGGAGTTTACTCAGACTCATGTCCTTTGAGTTGGTGATGCCATCCAACCATCTCATCCTCTGTCGTCCCCTTCTCTTCCCGCCTTCAATCTTTCCCAGCATCAGGGTCTTTTCCAATGAGTCAGCTCTTCACATCAGGTGGCCAAAGTATTTGAGTTTCAGCTTCAGCATCAGTTTTTCCATTGAATATTCAGTACTGATTTCCTTTAGGATGGACTTGTTGGATCTCCTTGCAGTCCAAGGGACTCTCAAGAGTCTTCTCCAATACCACAGTTAAAAACCATCAATTCTTTGGTGCTCAGGTTTCTTTATAGTCCAACTCTCACATCTATACATGACTATTGGAAAAACCATAGCTTTGACTAGACCAACTTTGTGGGCGAAGTAATGTCTCTGCTTTTTAATATGCTATCTAGGTTGATCATGGCTTTTTTTCCAAGGAGCAAGTGTCTTAATTTCATGGCTGCAGTCACCATCTGCAGTGATTTTGTACTGATCCAAGAAAATAAAGTCTGTCACTGTTTCCACTGTTTCCCCATCTATTTCCCCATCTAGATGCCATGATCTTCATTTTTTGAATGTTGAGTTTTAAGCCAACTTTTTCACTCTCCTCTTTCACTTTCATCAAGAGGCTCTTTAGTTCTTCTTTGCTTTCTGCCATAAGGATGGTGTCATCTGCATGTCTGAGGTTATTGATATTTCTCCCAGCAATCTTGATTCCAGCTTGTGCTTCATCCAGCCTGGCATTTCTCATGATGCACTCTGCATATAAGTTAAATAAGCAGGGTGACAATATACAGCCTTAACATACTTCTTTCCCTATTTGGAACCAGTCTGTTGTTACATGTCTAGTTCTAACTGTTGCCTCCAGACCTGCATACAGATTTCTCAAGAGGCAGTTCAGATGGTCTGTTATTCCCATCTCTTGAATTTTCCACAGTTTGTGGTGATCCACACAGTCAAAGGCTTGGGCATAGTCAATAAAGCAGAAATAAAAGATTTTCTAGAACTCTCTTATTTTTTTGATGATCCAACGAATTTTGGCAATTGACCTCTGGTTCCTTTGCCTTTTGTAAATCCAGCTTGAACTTCTGGAAGTTCCTGGTTCATGTACTGTTGAAGCCTGCTTGGAGAATTTTGAGCATTACTTTGCTAGCATGTGAGATGAGTACATTTGTGCAGTAGTTTGAGCATTCTTTGGCATTGCCTTTCTTTGGGACTGGAATGAAAACTGACCTTTTCCAGTCTTGTGACCACTGCTGAGTTTTCCAAATTTGTTGGCATATTTAGTGCAGCACTTTCACAGCATCATCTTTTAGGATTTGAAATAGCTCAACTGGAATTCCATCACTGCCACTAGCTTTGTTCAGAGTGATGCTTCCTAAGGCCCACTTGGCTTTGCATTCCAGGATGTCTGGCTCTAGGTGAGTGATCATACCATCATGATTATTTGGGTCATGAAGATCTCTTTTGTATATTTCTTCTTTGTATTCTTGCCACCTCTTCTTAATATCTTCTGCTTCTGTTAGGTCCATACCATTTCTGTCCTTTATTGAGCCTATCTTTGCATGAAATGTTCCCTTGGTATCTCTAATTTTCTTGAAGAGATCTCTAGTCTTTTCCATTCTATTGTTTTTCTCTGTTTCTTTGCTTTGATCACTGAGAAAGTGTTTCTTATCTCTCCTTGCTATTCTTAGGAACTCTGCATTCAAATGGGTGTATCTTTCCTTTTCTCCATCAGGAAGCTCCCATAAGCCTCTTATCTTTCTCCAACAGAGGGCAGACAGACTGAAAATCACAATCACAGAAAACTAACTAATCTGATCACATGGACCACAGCCTTGGAACTCAATGAAACTATGAGCCATGCCGTGAAGGGCCACCCAAGACAGACAGGTCATGGTGGTGAGTTCTGACAAAACATGGTCCACTGTAGAAGGGAATGGCAAACCACTTCAGTATTCTTGCCTTGAGAACCCCATGAACAGTATGAAAAGGCAAAAAGATAGGACACGGAAAGATGAACTCCCCAGGTTGGTAGGCACCCAATATGCTGCTGGAGATCAGTGGAGAAATAACTCCAGAAAGACTGATGAGACGAACCAAAGCAAAAACAATACCCAGTTGTGGATATAACTGGTGGTGGAAGTAAAGTCCAATGCTGTAAAGAGCAATATTGCATAGGAACCTGGAATGTTATGTCCATGAATCAAGGCAAATTGGAAGTGGTCAAACAAGAGATGGCAAGAGTGAACGTCAACATTTTAGGAATCAGCGAGCTAAAATGGACTGGAATGGGTGAATTTAATTCAGATGACCATTATATCTACTACTGTGGGCAAGAATCCCTTAGAAGAAATGGCGTACCCATGACGGTCAGCAAGAGTCCGAAATGCAGTACTTGGATGCAATCTCAAAAACAACAGAATGATCTCTGTTCATTTCCAAGGCAAACCATTCAGTATCACAGTAATGCAAGTCTATGCCCCGACCAGTAATGCTGAAGAAGCTGAAGTTGAACGGTTCTATAAAGACCTACAAAACCTTCTAAAACTAACAACCACAAAAGATGTTCTTTTCATTATAGGGGACAGGAATGCAAAAGTAGGAAGTCAAGAAATACCTGAAATAGCAGGCAAATTTGGCCTTAGAATACAGAATGAAGCAGGGTAATAGAGTTTTGCCAAGAGAATGCACTGGTCATAGCAAACACCCTCTTCCAACAACACAAGAGAAAACTCTACACATGGACATCACAGAATGGTCAATATCAAAATCAGATCAGTTGTATTCCTTGCAGCCAAAGATGGAGAACCTCTATGCTTCTGCTGCTGCTGCTAAGTCGCTTCAGTCGTGTCCAACTCTGTGCGACCCCATAGACGGCAGCCCACCAGGCTCCCCGATCCCTGGGATTCTCCAGGCAAGAACACTGGAGTGAGTTGCCATTTTCTGGAGAACCTTATACAGTCAGCAAAAACAAGACTGGGAGCTGACTGTGGCTCAGATCATGAACTCCTTATTGCCAAATTCAGACTTAAATTGAAGAAAGTAGGGAAAATCACTAGACCATTCAGTCAGTTCAGTTCAGTCACTCAGTCGTGTCTGACTCTTTGCGACCCCATGAAGTGCAGCACACCAGACCTCTCTGTCCATCACCAACTCCCAGAGTTCACTCAAACTCATGTCCATTGAGTCAGTGATACCATCCAGCCATCTCATCCTCTGTTGTCCCCTTCTCCTCCTCCCCGCAATCCCTCCCAGCATCAGGGTCTTTTCCAATGAGTAAACTCTTCGCATGGGGTGGCCAAAGTATTGGAGTTTCAGCTTTAGCATCAGTCCTTCCAATGAACACCCAGGACTGATCTCCTTTAGGATGGACTTGTTGGATCTCCTTGCAGTCCAAGGGACTCTCAAGAGTCTTCTCCAACACCACAGTTCAAAAGCATCCAGAGACCATTCAGGTATGACCTAAATCAAATCCCTTACAATTATACAATGGAAGTGACAAGTAGATTCAAGGAATTAGATCTGATAGACAGAGTGCTTGAAGAACTATGGATGGAGGTTTATGACACTGTACAGGAGGCAGGGATCAACACCATCTCCAAGAGAAAAAAAGCAAAAAGTTTGTCTGATGAGGCCTTACAAATAGCTGTGAAAAGAAGAGAAGCAAAATACAAAGGAGAAAGGGAAAGATATACCTATTTGAATACAGAGTTCCAAAGAATAGCAAGGAGAGATAAGAAAGCCTTCCTCAGTGATCAATGAAGTCTTAGAGATTTACTAAGTGTTGAATGTTGTAGCAAGGGCTTATTCACCTATAGCAATTATCTCATAATAACCCCCCTAATGATGAACAATCATTAGTGCTTAGAGCTACTTAGAAGTACTTAGAGCTTAAGTTACTCAAGGTACTAGTGGTTGTAAAGGAAGAAGATGGGGAAAAAAAAAAAAGCCTGTTAATCTGGCTCCAGGAGACCTTCCTGACCCAGAGATCAAACCCACATCTCCTGAAGCTCTTACATGGCAGGCGTATTCTTTACCACTGTGCCACTGGGGAAGCCCACAGTTTCTGCTGGTACCAGGCAAACTAGGTTTTCTGGTTGAAGTATAGAAGATTCTGGCTGGACCTGTAGATGATGATGACCTTCCTCTCCTGCAGACACAGCCAAGGAACTTCGAGACTGGGTCATCATGACGTCCCCAGAGACACCTGCAATCATGATGGAATGGCGATTATACATTGCATCATTCATATATTAAAGCATATATATATAAAATGTAGGGTTTGCTCCTTATCATAACTAATTACACCATTTAAGTAAAATGATTTACTCATTTTGCATGGTAAAATCATCTTTTAATTTTATAAAGATACTTCTTCCCTAAATCTCTCACCCGAGACCCAGAAGGCCAGAAAGATAAGGAGTTATGGCTGTGGCATTATCTTGCTGCTTCTCACTCTTCTGACGCACTCAGGCCCAATCTTCAGGAAACCCCTTTAATAGAGCCCTGAGCATCCTGCCTAGAGCTCCAGGAGCCTAGGCAAAGCATCAGAGCATGGCATCAAAAGTACATATGCAGTGAGCTGTGAAGACAAATAATGCACTATGAAAAGGAGACAAAAATATCATATGACTACTCCAGGAAATGTATGGTCTATGAGAGGCTTGGCAACCAAATTAAAACTGTGATTCCTCAATACCATTCAGCAAAAATTCCTAAATGTAAAATTTTCTTGCTATCAGCTGTACTTTTTCAAGCCAACTGAAGAAAGCCTAAAAACTAATTTATGTGCTCAGTCTCTCAGTCGTGTCCAACTCTTCGCAACCTCATGGACTGTAGCCCACCAGGCTCCTCTGTCCATGGAGTTTCCCAGGCAAGATTCTAAGATGCCCTATCATATTATGGACTCCATATTCCACACGGGTCTTCCACCTTCATCTTCCTATGTGACTGCTTCCTCATCACACTTGGGTTCTAATGTCTTAAATCCAAGACTCTCTTAGGATCTTGAAAAGATTTTGTGATAGGATGGTGCAATATGAAGTTTAAGGAACATAGTATTAATAGGTGCAAGGGTATAAATGGGCATTTGGTCTAGGGAAGACCTCAGCTTCTAAATAAGAAGACCTTGGGGAAAGACAGGAGAGAAAGCATGAGGAATAATATGTAGAATTCAGGGAACATCTAGCATAAATATGTGTAATCTGTTCAGTCGCTCAGTCATGTCCATTGCTTTGTGACCTCATGGACTGCAGTACACCAGGCTTTCCTGTCCATAGGTCAACCCCCGGACCTTGCTCAAACTCATGTCCATCGAGTCGGTGATGCCATCCAACCATCTCATCCTCTGTCATCCCCTTCTCCTCCTTTGTTCAATCTTTCCCAGCATCAGGGTCTTTTCAAATGAGTCAGTTCTTTACATCAGGTAGCCAAAGGAATGGCATTTCAGCTTTAGCATCAGTCCTTCTAATAAATATTCAGGACTGATTTCCTTTAGGATTGACTGGCTTGATCTTCTTGCAGTCCAAGGGACTCTCAAGAGTCTTCTCCAACACCACAGTTCAAAAGTATCAATTCTTCAGTGCTCAGCTTTCTTTATAGTCCAACTCTCACATCCATACATGACTACTGGAAAAACCATAGCTTTGACTAGGTGGACCTTTGTCAGCAAAGTAATATCTCTGCTTTTTAATATGCTGTCTAGATTGGTCATAGCTTTCTTCCAAGGAGCAAGTGTTTTTTAATTTCATGACTGCAGCCATGATCTGCAGTGATTTTGGAGCCCAAGAAAATAAAGTCTGTCACTGTTTCCATTGTTTCCCCATCTATTTCCCCATCTGTTTCCCCATCTAGATGCCATGATCTTCGTTTTTTGAATGTTGAGTTTTAAGCCAACTTTTTCACTCTCCTCTTTCACTTTCATCAAGAGGCTTTTTAGTTCCTCTTCACTTTCTGCCATAAGGGTGGTGTCATCTGCATATCTGAGGTTATTGATATTTCTCCTGGCAAACTTGATTCCAGCTTGTGCTTCATCCAGCCTGGCATTTCACATGATGTACTCTGCATAGAAGTAATATACTGTCTTGACATACTCCTTTCCCAGTATGGAACCAGTCTGTTGATCCATGTCTGGTTCTAACTGTTGCTTATTGACCTGCATACAAATTTCTCAGGATGCAGGTAAAGGTGGTCTTGTATTCCCATCTCTTTAAGAATTTTCCACAGTTTGTTGTGATCCACACAGTCAAAGTAAGAGCACACAGAATTAGGAAGATGGCTGATATTTCTCAGATGTGCAGATAGAAAATTTCTTATCTTGGCTGGTCTTGATGGAGATAATGGGACAGACTATACATAAATGCTTAGCTGGAGATGAAAGGTTAGTGATGACAGATACCCAATGTCTAGTGCTTTGTTTACAAATCATGACTGTGTGCATTTTTATTGCTCTTCTACTTCATAGCATTTCTTGCTGGTACTGCTAATAATTTATCTTACTAAGAGCATCAGAGGATCAAAGAGAAGGCCCCACTGGCCTCCATCATGTACATAGGTTCTCATTTGAAGAAAGTTATAAAATTTTTGAAGTTTTCGGTGTGTGCCATACCTGAAAGACTCTGCCTTAGTTGGAGAGATAGCAAGAAAAGCAAGTTTTCAACTCCAAAGGGAGCAAAATCAAACATTCTAATCATAGCATGGTAGGCTGATTGTGTCCTATGGCCTGCATGAAGAAACATGTTCTCTGCAGGCTAATTTGTGTTGCTCTGGTCTAACGTGGGATGCTGGGAACTCATTGCTTCTGTGCGGTTACTGAGCTCAACCAGCCCTGCAGCCTCGACCAGCCCTGCCCTTCCCCTGCTGATTTGCATGTCCCCAGAGCTCAGCCCACTACCCCAGACACTTCCTTATAGTCTGATCACAGCCTGGGCAGGAGTCCTTCCCGGTTAGAATGCACAGTGAACATGAGGGCCCCTGGGCAGCTCCTTGGTCTCCTGCTGCTCTGGCTCCCAGGAAAGGAGGGAGAACACTGGGGATTTGTGCAGCCCAGTGTGGTCAGTACTACCTGGCCCTTCAGGGAAGTCCTCTTATAACTTGGTTAATCCTGTGGATATATGTTTTTATGTTTCCAATCTCGGGTGCCAGGTGTGACATCCAGGTAACCCAGTCTCCATCCTCTTTGTCTGCATCTCTAGGAGACAGAGTCTCCATCACTTGCCAGGCCAGTCAGAGCATTGACACTAAATTAGCCTGGTATCAACAGAAACCAGGGAAAGCTCCTAAGCTCCTCATCTATGCAGTACCCAGGTCGCCTTCCTGGTTCCCTTCCCAGTTCAGTGGCAGTGGATTTGGGGCAGATTTCACCCTCACCATCAGCAGTCTGAAGGCTGATGATATTGCAACTTACTACTGTCAGCAGGATCACGGTTTACCTCCCACAGTGTCACACACACGAACACAGACCACCCAAGGAAGCAGATGGGTGAAGCTGGGCCGCCCCAGCTACTCCTCCTAGTTCCTCCATCTATTGGAAACAATGCACAAATACTCTCGGATGCACCCCCACTTTGAAAGTCACTGGAAGGTTTTGGCAGAAGGGGCAGGAGTCTCCTCAGTACACCCTAACCCTCTTTCTTCCTCCACAGCACCAGCAGCACAGACATGGCCAAGTCACTCCTGATTTAACATAAACAGAGATGATTTGCCCTGAGGAGCCTGATTTGGGCTTCCCACGTGGCTCAGCAGTAAAGAATCCTCCTGCCAATGAAGGAGATGTGGGTTTGATCCCTGGGTTGGGAAGATCCCCTGGAGGAGGAAATGGCTACCCACTCCAGTATTCTCGCCTGGAGAATCCCGTGGACTGAGGAGCCTGGCAGGCTACATGGGGTCACAGAAGAGTAAGACACGACTGAGCTGCTGAGCAGGCACGCACGCACACACACAAGGGTTCATGCAGCAAAAAGAAGTCACTCTAGATAGTTCAAACAGAACTTTAAAGCAAAAAATTAGGGTCTAAAGTACAATATTCACATGCTTGGGGATATGCTAATAAAGGAAGTGGATGCCAGAAATGGAAAATTCCCACATGGTTTCCCCAAAGCCAGAGCACCTCTGCTATTGGAGATACAGACTGCCTAACCGTGTGGTCCTCAGACTTGGGTAGGAAACCTAGGGGGAAGGATGTTGATGCTCCTACCTGCCTGGAGCACCTCACTAGGTGATCCTATGGTTCTCACTCTGTCCATATATTATCCTGCAGAAAGGCTCAGTGGTGAGGAACCGACCTGCCAGTGCAGGAGCTGCAAGAGACGTGAGTTTGATCCATGCGTTGGGAAGATCGCCTGGAGAAGGAAATGGCAACCCACTCCAGTATTCTTGCCCACAAAATTCCATGGGCAGAGGAGCCTGGTGAGCTACAGTCCATGGGGTCTCAAAGAGTCGGACACCACTGAGCATGCATGCGCATATATAACCCATGGATAATATTGAAGACTTCTCTTTGGGTTTCCAAATATTAGGGAAGTCCCCTCACTGGACAACCCTACATCTGGTCCCATCACTTCATGGCAAATAGATGGGGAAACAATGGAAACAGTGACAGACTTCATTTCTTGGGCCCTAAAATCACTGCAGATGATGACTGAAGCCATGAAATTAAAAGATGCTCCTTGGAAGAAAAGCTATGACAGATCTAGACAGCATATTATAAAACAGAGACATTAATTTGCTGACAAAGGTCCGTCCAGCAAAGCTATGGTTTTTCCAGTAGTCATGTATGGATATGAGATTGGACCATATAGAAGGCTGAGCACTGAAGAATTGATACTTTTGAACTGTGATTTGGAGAAGACTCTTGAGAGTCCCAAGGAGATCAAACCAGTCAATCCTAAAGGAAATCAACCCTGAATATTCATTGGAAAGACTCATGCTGAAGCTGAAGCTCCAATACTTTGGCCACCTGATGTGAAGAACTAACTCATTTGAAAAGACCTTGATGCTGGGAAAGATTGAGGGCAGGAGGAGAAGGGGACGATAGAGGATGAGATGGTTGGATGGCATCACTGATCCAATGGACATGAGTTTGAACAAGCTCCAGAAGATGGTGAAGGACAGGGAAGCCTGGCATGCAGTGCACGGGGTCACAAAGAGTTGGACATGACTGAGCAACTGAACAGCAACATGGGAGTAAGAGCCAAGAACAAGCCTAGTTTAACCCCACTTAGAAACCAAAGGAGCCAATTTAAGAAAAATCAAGTTTAAGAAGAGGGATTAAACTCACACATTCAATCACAATATTTCCCCTTAAGAATCCATGCTCCCAATGCAGGGGACCTGGGTTCCATCCCTGGTCAAGAAACTAGATCCCACATGCCACAACTAAAGATCCCTCATGCTGCAACTAAAGATCTGGTAGGCTGCAATGAAGATTTTGTGTGCCTTGACTAAGACCCAGAACAGTCAAATAAATAAGTAAATTTTAAATAAATAAATACAAAAAATTTTTTAAACCTTAATTGCAAAAATGATTTTTTAAAGAAATAAACCCAAAGCAAATTCCCTGGCAGTCCAGTGGTTAGGACTCCACATTCTCATTGCCAAGGGCCCCAGGGTCAATCCTTGATCAAGGAACTGAAATCCACAAGTTTTGTGGTATAATCAGAAAAAAGAAACAAAGAAACCCACAACAGAAAGAACAGGGCAGAGACAGCAGCAGCAAAATATTAGGTTGTGTGGTAAGCAGCTTAACTGACCCCTGGAGCTGAACAGAATTGCGGGTGGGGCGGCAGAATTGGAAAGTAGAGTGAGATTGAAATCCTTTTGAAATGGAATCAGGACGTACATATCAAGGGAAGGAGGCAATGCAGGTCAGTGGACAGAAAAGATCCAGAGCCCAGGTTCTTAGTCAAAATGAGCAAAACTGGGAAGAGGAGGAAGTGGGGAGTGGTCAGAGGGGTGGGAGGGGCCTCTCACTGAGTAGTCCTGAGTCAGCAGAAAGCAGGGTAGAGTGTTCATGAAGGATTTGAAGATTTTGACAACAAAGGCAAAAATGTGAGGAACTGTTAGGTAAGTAGAATAGGGAAAAGGAGTCCAAAATGGCGGTGGCTAAAAGACAAGGAAGGGAAAAGCCCGCGAAAATAGAACAAAGGAAGGTCAAAGGAAGGTCTGAGGACCAGAGTGAAGACTTCAGGTAGAACAAACAGCACTCTTGGCTAAGCCCAATTTGCATAGGGCAGGCCCAGGTGGAGGAAAAAACATATAAAAGGAGGAGCCAAAGCACTTTCTTGCTCTCTTTCTCTCCCACATGCGTGCGCTCTTTCTCTCTCCCTCGCTCACTCTCTCTCTCTGTCCCCGCACTCTCCTCCACACTCTTCTCTTCGAGTCTTTGGGTTGGCATGCCCTCACGCTTTGAGGATGGATTCTCCTGCTATCTTCTAAATAAAATAGAGCTGTAACACTGATTTGCCTAAGAGCTATAACACGGTTTGTCCAAGACCTGAGAGCTGTGACGCACTGAGGGCTTTAATGTCTGTCGCTCCAAATCTTTGTTGTGACGAGACAAAGAACCAAGGAACATACACTCGCGTGACAGAACCAAGCCTGAATTCAGGGACTCCATGGCTGCACGCAGAGCTGGCTCAATCACAGTAGTTGTCTGCAATGGGTTTCTGTGCAGCAGGGTGAGGGGGACACAGGGTTACATGCCAAGTAGACAGACAAGGGGCTAGGGAACTCCAGGGTAGAGCTTGAAAGATTCATCACTAGTGTAAAACCAACTGGAAACCACAACATTCAATATATAAATCTCATTGTCAGAGCTTCTCCAAGGGTTCATAAGCCCTGGTATGTTGCTACTGTTTTATCTTTCACTCTAGAAAGTGAAAAAAAAAAAAAAACACCTGCAGCCTTCATGTCTTCGTGGAAACAAGATATGTGTGTTTGTGTGCATGTTCAGGCACTCAGTGGTGTCTGACTCTTTGCAACTATATGGGCTGTAGCCTGCCAGTCTCCTCGTCCATTGAATTTCCCAAGCAAGAATACTGGAGTGGGTTGTCATTTCCTCTTTCAGGGGATCTTCCTGCCCCAGAGACTGAACCTGAGTCTCTTGCATCTCCTGCACCAACAGTCGGATCTTTTACCGCTAGCGCCACCTGGAAAGCCCCAGAAACAAGATGAGCGTCTACATTTTCCAGAGCGGGACCAGACTTTCGGGTCAGGAGTACAGCTTATGTGCTTGTACATGGTTGGGCAAAGGACTGCTTCTCTCAGCATGTCTTTCTTCAGAAATGGATGGAAATAGACACAGCCCCAAAGCAGCAAAGAAGCAGCGATCTCCAGGTCTCAAGTGACCTCTGTCTTCCTCCTTCTGGCCAAATGCAGGCCATCCTTGCCCCTTGGGGATTCAAGTCAGATGTCTATTTGTGGCACTCTAGCCTGGAGAACAGCAATTGATCAGGTTCTGATCACCACTGAATGTAGCTCAAGAATTTCCTCCTCATTTTTTGAATTATCAGCTTAAGTCAAGTACAAAGGACAGACAGTATGATCTTAAGGAGGAAGGAATCAAGCTGAAGCCAAAAGAACCACACCTACTTTGGACTTTACTGTGAATGATGCTGCTGCTCTGGCTGCTGCTGCTAAGTTGCATCAGTCGTGTCCGACTCTGTGCGACCCCATAGACGGCAGCCCACCAGGCTCCCCCGTCCCTGGGATTCTCCAAGCAAGAACACTGGAGTGGGTTGCCATTTCCTTCTCCAATGCATGAAAGTGAAAAGGGAAAGTGAAGTTGGTCAGTCATGTCCGACTCTAGCGACCCCATGGACTACAGCCTACCAGGCTCCTCCGTCCATGGGATTTTCCAGGCAAAAGTACTGGAGTGGGGTGCCATTGCCTTCTCCGATTGTGAATGATGAGCTGGAAAAAATTTTGAACCACAGACTTCTGGATGGATTATCAGATGCAAACATTCAGGAGCCAGGTAGGGAATCCCTCAGTCCTCAAACTCTGCAAAATTGTGTCACTGTGTCTCTGACATGTTGGGTGGTTTTCTGTATGGTACTGATGGGAGACAGACCTTTCAAATAGGCTGGTTACTTGTGTCAAACTAAAAAAAAAAAAAAAAGGTGTTTCTTGAAATGCTAGACCTGAGAACACTGATTAGAAAGCTTCTCAACAGTTTTCAGGATGACTTATCTACATGTATTTTGTCTTTCTCTCTTTCATGTTTTCTTTCTCTCCCTAGGACAGAAGAGCCTGGTGGGCTACAGTCTATGGGGCTGCAAAGAGTCAAACACGACTGAGCAGCTGAGCACACACACACACCATGAGCAGTTGAGAATTTATTCTAAGAATCTGACTTTGTTGGCAGCCACATGGAAAGCAGCTTTAGTGATGAGTTTTTTGGAATGCTCCCCTAAATTTTCTGTTTCCATCACTCATGCATAAATCTAAGAACCCCTCAGACCAGTTTATTGACTCTATTTTTCCTTAGTAAATCAATCTTATCAAGGCCCATCCTGGACACTCTGTAGAATGGTAGGTCTTCACAAATGCTTCTAAGACATCCTTTGCCTTCAAATAATAAACCACATACACATTAAGGTTCTCAGCCACTTTTCAGTGATCCATGTGATGTTACAGCAAACATCACAACCATTCCTATTGATCCTACTGTGTGTAGTCAAAAAAACTAGCTTTTGCACAACAGTTCTTATAATAAGAATCTTTTATTAGCAGCAAATTCTGCTTTTAATAGTCATTTACTTACATGCTTCACTTTCAATCTCCTATTTACTCACTTAGGAATATACATTTTTCAGCCCCCACATCACACCCATATGTCCTACATTGGTAAAACAATATCTCCTATACAGAACAGGAAAACTCCTACCTTTTTTGCACTCTTAATTTAAATATTATTAAAACAGTATTTGAATGACAAAGAAAAATTAAACATGTATATATCATTTAAAAATTATATTTACAATTGCTCATGACTATGGAGAATTCTACTTGATGATATCAAGCTATCAAAATTGGTACAGCCTTAGTGTTTCTATGGGAATATATTCCCATAATTTTTAAAAACCAAATAATCTACAATAGTACAGTAGAAAGAGAAGACATTGCTCCCCTTTCTTCCACAACAACACACCACTGTAATCAATTTTAGGAGACAATTACTGAGCACAGTTGATTGTATTTCCTTCTGCAATTAGCCTCTATTCATATCCATACATATTCAATTAAAATGGGATCATAGTATCATACAATATATACCATTCAGCCTATATCTTCTGTATCACCTTCTACGTGACTATGCAGAAACCTACTTTATCCCCTTAGTGGCTGTTTTGTGCTCCATTGCAAAGCTCTGTCATAATTAGTTTATGATGAAGATGTCAGTTCTTTTCTCTTCTTTTACCTTTTTTTCTGATTGGAGGATAACTGCTTTACAACATTGTGTTAGTTACTATACGCTATAAGTGAATCAGCTACAAGTATACATATATTCACTCCCTCTTGGGCCTCCCTTTCCCCCCACCATCCCACACCTCTAGGTCATCCTTAAGCACTGAACTGAGCTCCCGGTGCTATACAGCAGTCTCCCACTAGCTCTTAATATTTATTTTACACACAATATACGTCAGTGCTCCTCTCTCAATTCATCCCATCCTCTCCTTCCCCTGCTGCATCCACAAGTTCATTCTCTATGTCTACATCTCTATTCCTCCTTGCAAATAGGTTTATCAGTACCGTTTTTCTACATTTCATATATATGCACTAATATATGGTATTTTTCTCTTTCTGACTTACTTCACTCTGTATTACATACTCTAGGTTCATCCACATCACTCCAAATAACCCAATTTCGTTCCTTTTTATGGATGAGTAATATTCCACTGTATATGCCTAACACAACTTCTCTTTTTTTACTTTTTAAACCACATTTCATGTGTAGTCTTGTATATAGTATTGAACCTACTTCAGAATTACTATTACAATTTCTTTTGTAAAACTTACTATTACCATAGTCAGTATTAATCCTTGGTCCTTTATAATTTATCGGCTCTGATCTAGTCTTGATTTTTCAACTATTTATGGTTTGTTTTTGTCTCTTGTTTTGTTGTTTTCATTCATTCTGCAAATGTTTGTTGAGCATTTACCAAGTGAAGATACTAGACTGGACCTTCCAAATATAAGGCAATGAAACATCAAACAGCTTACAATCCAGTAGGGCAGAAAGAATCTAACTGCAGATAAGAGCAACTAGGTGTTACAGGCTCAGTGACCTGCCTCTGTACTCTACAACATTGAGTTGTTTGCTGGGAGATAATCCAACAGAAAGTCTCTCTTAAATTGAGTCTTGAAAGACAATTAGTTGTTCACAAGTAAGGCAGGTGAACAAAAGTGTTTCCAAGAAGAGGGGGAGCTTTGTAGAAGCTGGAGGTCTCAGGAGAACAGTAAGGACTTTAGTATGCTGAAGTGGGAATGGAAAGTTAAAAGGGAAACAGGACCAGAATAAGTAGAGATGGGCTCACAGCAAAATGAGGTCTTCGGGGCCCTTGATGGGGTTACTATGGAAACATCAAGGCATGCCACAATTCTCTAGCAGCTCCAAAGACAGCATACACCTGGTTCAGCTCATTGTGGCATGGTGGGTACCCCTCCAGCTCTACCTGTCCTATGACAACAGACAACTAACCAAGAAAAGTCTACTTTTCTACTCTTTTGATCTTTGTTTTTGTTTCATGGGCCATCTACAGCTTCACTCCAAAATATATTTCAAAATAAGACATGGGCCTTGGTTTGATATATTAATACATTTAGTCTTTTTTTAAAACAACATGGTGGCAAAAGAGAGTTTCAAATAGAAAAAAACATTATTTCAGTATTATTAACTGAGAAAAGCTAAGAAGTTTCATAATAACATTGAATGAGGTTTGTCATGTGCAAGCCCCGCCCCTCCCCTCACCCCAGGAGAAGGTATAAAGAAGTACAGTTTTTAAAATGATATTATTTACAAAACAGAAATAGACATAGAAAACAAATTTATGGTTACCACAGGGGAAAGACGGGGGAGAGATAAATTAGGAGTTTGGGATTAACAGATACATGATATTAAAGAGATAAACAACAAGGCCCTACTGTATATAGCACAGGGAAATACATTCAGTCAGTTCAGTTCAGTTTAGTCTCTCAGTCGTGTCCAGCTCTTTGCGACTCCATGGACTGCAGCACACCAGGCCTCCCTGTCCATCACCAACTCCCAGAGTTTTCTCAAACTCATGTCCATTGAGTCGGTGATGCCATCCAACCATCTCATCCTCTGTTGTCCCCTTCTCCTCCTGCCCTCAATCTTTCCCAGCATCAGGGTCTTTTCCAATGAGTCAGCTCTTTGCATCAGATGGACAAAGTATTGGAGTTTCAGCTTCAACATCAGTCCTTCCAATGAACATTCAGGATTGATCTCTTTTAGGATGGACTGGTTTGATCTCCTTGCAGTCAAAGGGATTCTCAAGAGTCTTCTCCAACACCACAGTTCAAAAGCATTGGTTCTTCAGCACTCAGTTTTCTTTATAGTCCAACTCTCACATCCATACATGACTACTGGAATACCTTATAATAATGTATAATGGAAAAGAATGTTAAAAAGAATATATATGTGTGTGTATATAGCTGAATCACTTTGATGTCTCTAACACAACACTGTAAATCAACTAAGCTTCAACTGTCTAAAAGTACAGGGTTTTATAAAATGAGTTTATCTTTCTTTCTAATTTATATTCAACCTGCTTTCCAGTAAATAAGTAGCAGTCCAGAGGTGGGAGATTGCTAACGTATGGGACCATTTATTTAGGCCATCGACATAAATAAATCATCTAAGGATTTTAGAATTCACCTAAGAATGACAAACATTCTCTATCAGAAAAGCCCCAGGGCCTCCACACCTGCTTGAGATGGGAGTTAAGCTTCAGCGGCTTGACCCGAGGCTCTGTTCCCCTTTAGTGAGAAGGGTTTTTATACAGCGAGATAACTAACGTACAGCTATCATTGTGATGGACGTTAGGTCAAGGAACCAAGCTGGAAGTCAAACGTGAGTAAAATCCAAACTTTCCTTTCTGAGTTGTCTGTGTCTTATGATCCCTGTGTCTCTGAAATGATCCATACATTCATTGACTCTATGAAACCAGACTCTGCCATTCTCCAGGGCAAAGCTATAATCCATCCGTAATCAAACAGGAGAACTGATTGCACATTTTCTATGAAGAACCAGTCTCTGGGTGAGAATAACTTGTCTGAGTGATAGTTTCAGAAATGTATTGGGGAGCAAAGGGTCTGTTCTGAAACAGCTTTGCTCAGTGGTCAGGAAGGGAAAGGGTTTTTGTATAGGAACAAGGTTAAGAGGAACTGTTGTGTAAATACTTTCGGCCAAGGAACCAAGGTAGAGATCAAAAGTAAGTATTGTTTTCAGCTAATCCTTTGCTGTTTCTGTCTAATTGGTTTACTTTTTGTTCCTTTTTGCCTGTTTTCATTAATTCAGTGTCAGGGCTAAAACAAATTTCATTCCCAGGTTAGGTACAGAGGAGGGGAAGGGAAATTCTTCCATAGGAGGCTAGCTGATGGTAAATTTAAGATTAATTTTAACGTAATTGGGGAAGGGGGCTTGATGCCCCTTCAGGGTAGGTATTTGTACAAGCAGAAATTAGGGGGAATCACTGTGGTTCACTTTCGGGCCAAGGACCAGAGTGGAGATCAAATGTGAGTAAACTTTTGTTCAATTGTTTGTACTGGAGACTTCTGTCCTGTTGTATCAGTTGTGCGGGTTTGTGATATTTTGGTTACATGAGCCATGCCTGGTGTCCCCAAAAGTAAAAGACAAAAAATCAGAAGATAGTCAATTTTTAAGCTGAACAAACAGCCACATCGTTGAATTTGTAAGGAGAGCAGGGTTTGTGGAGAGAAAGGCAGAGAAATGACTGGATTTTTCTGTGGACTGGGCTCTTTCCTGTGATTGGCTTCAGAAGGAGGTTTTTGTTAAGGGGGATATGTCAGGGACTTCGCTGTGAATTACGTTCGGCGGCGGGACCAAGGTGGAAATCAATCGTAAGTGCACTTTTCAACTCCTTTTTCCTATAGAGCTGTGAAATTTGGGGGGTTTAATGCTTGGGATATGAGTTGAGGTCAGTTTTGAAGAGAATGGGGTTCTTCTGAAAAATCAGATGAGTCGGGGGCTGGAAATCAGTTTGTCTCAAGAAAGAGCAAAAAGCTAGTTAGTTAATGTGGCACCTAAATGACCAGATTTTCTCTGTATCTGACCATTGAAAGAGATTAGCAGCAAAAAGTGTTTTTTGTTGAGAGGAAAGTAAGTTAAATCTGTGGATCATCTTTGGCCAAGGGACACGTCTGGAGATTAGACGTAAATAATTTTTCTCTATTACCTTCTGAAATGTGGGTCTAAATGCCAGTATGGACTTTTAGAGGCTTAAGTATGAGTTTTGTAGAGATGGGTAAATGAGACTATTTCAGAGTTATTGTCAGTTTGAAAAGTTAAACTCAGCTCCAAAACTGGATTTGTAGACAAAAAAGATTAATTTAATCTAAACCAAATGACTCAAAGGGGGAAAAAATAAGTGTCGATGAAAAAGGACACTTTTCCAAAGATAAAGATGTTTAGCTTTTAAAAATCATAACAGAGACTTAAATTTTTTACATCTTAAGATTTGTAGAATGTCCCTGGGATAGGATATTAAAATTTTTTCAAATATCTCCATAACAAGGAATCTTTGCAGCTCTAAAGAGCCAAAGTGAATTAATTTTCATTGAGATTTGCCAAATATTGTACTGATTTTTGCTAGATGTACAAAACAGAAAAGTAGAGAAATGTGTCTGATAAATTATTTTATACCAATAAAAATTAATGGAATGCACTAAAAAATCAGTAAGACATTAGAAAAATATACTTGTCTATGTTAAAGTTTCTGCTTGATTGAGAATCAGCAGCTGTGTTATTTTTAGAGTCTAAAATGAATGAAAAACTGTCAATATTCAGAAATGCTATAGGGGTTCTATACCTTGACAGATGACTCTAAAAAAAAAGCCAAATTTCTGTATTAGACTGTACTGGAAATGTATAAATACATCTCCTCTTATAAATGAAGGCAAGAGGGTTGCTCCCAAAAGCTCAGCTTTGAAGAAATTTAAGCGAAGGAAAATAAAATAACTGCACTTTTTAGATGCCCACAGACGTTAAAAAGATAGGAAATATTTTAATGAGTATGATTTTTCTTATTACTTGGCGGTGTCTTTGTACCGCTGTGGGGGCTGTGGCCGCTAACGTGGTCTGCAGACCTCGCGGCTGTCTTTAGACTTCGGGGCGTCTTCTTTCATGATTGAAGGACGTTGGCGGCCAGGCCCCTGGGCTCTAGTGGCCACGCACCTGGCCGCTAAAGGCCTCAAAAGGCATGGCCAACCCGGTGATCGCCCATTCAGCTGTGTTATGGCCCGCTTTCCTGACACAGTGATACGAATCATGTCGCTAACAGTAGAGAACAGAAATGTGATGGACGTGAGCTAACATGGGGAAAATAGGGAGAAGCCTGATTTTTAACAGCAATTACAAAAATAAAACTTATATTATTGTATCTGCTTAATAAAAATTACCAGTAGGGGACTATAAAGAACTTAGTTTTTTTTTCAGTGATCTATAATTATTTCAATATCCTCTCATCAAATATATTTAGTAATATATGTTCAATCAAAATGAAATATATATAAAAGTTAACATTATATATTTATATATATATATAATTTTCTCTTTATACATATAACTCTTAGGGCAAAATTCAGACCAGCAAAAATCTAACTGAAGACTAGCAATCTGGCCATTCAGGTTTTGATCAGTTAACTTACTGAGTTAAAAGTTCAAACTAAATATCATTATAGTTATATTGCTGAAAAAAATTAGATAAATTTGTGGTGTTTTTAATTTTCAAAAATGTAATGGCTTCAGTAAGATTATATTTCAGGCATACAAAATATCTAAATGTATATAAATGCCATTGATAAAAACTCAATGGCATTTTTTTATAAATGGCATTTTTTTATAAATTTTTTATAAAAAACAGGAAAGTATTTTCCAACCCCCTCATTCCATGATAGAAAATTTTCAATCTGGGTGTTTTACCCTTTAAAATCATTTTAAAATTCGTTATTGTCATTGTTGTTTACTCTGGCTAATTTCAAAAGTGATACTTGAAAAAAATTATTTTTGGTTTGTGGACAACCTGACAGGACTATTTTAGGGACATTTTAAAACTCTTTTCAAACTGTTTAAACTATGTAAGTATTTTAAACTGTTCTAAAATAATTTGGGGCCTTTTAAAAATCTTTCAATTAATTTTAAACTCTATTAAAAAGTTAATATGAGGTCTTACAAGAATTTCCATGTCAAATATGATAATTGTTTAATATTTTAATGCAGGATAGAATGTTTAAAGCCATCAAGGATTGACCCAAATAGGAGTATCTTCATAGGATATTTCATCTCCTTTTTTTCTAGAATTCAACTTATTTTACTGCATAGGCTATTTTATAAAATTCTCTGAAAAAAAAATAATACGAAGAGTAAAAGAAAGGAAAATATCAAAACATTAAAAATTCAGTATCTGATGTTGAACTGCTTGGTTAACATGGAGGTTTATAGCTTTATAAAATCTGTTTACTGATCTGTGACTTCTCCCAGCAAAGAATTCTTTGTTATTTAATTCACACTCCCCCATTCAAGAACTCAAAGGCCCACCAAGGGGATTTCTAGCAGGCCATCTGACAGCTGCTCAGAAGTGCATCTCATCAGCTTCTCCTGGGCAGGTGGCTGAAATTACAGTTGACCCTACGAGTCTGCCTGAGACTTGCCCCATATGGTGACAGTCATAAGGCCAGGGCTGGGGGTCTCCCTTTGAGGCCTTTTGCAAGGAGTGGGAGAGTTGCTGGCTTGATCACAGATGGTGAAGGGGTTGACACCCACACACACATGCTCGGACCCAGACTCAGAGTTTAGGGCTCACCCATGAAGGGTGGGTCTGACCCCAACACACCCAAAGGAAGCCCAGGAAGTAGAAGACAGCCTGACATCACTGCACAGGACTAGGAGAGGCAAGGGGGAAGTGATCTTGTTAGATCTGTTCTCACTTCTAAACTCCAAGAGGGTCTGATGAAGTGGTTTTGTTTCTTGGCCTCTTGTGCTGGGTTCCCTTGTAGGAGGCAGGGAACACAGATGAAGGAAAGAAAGATAAGGTCAGAAAACTTAAAACTCTTTTCAAACTGCTCAAACTATTTAAGTATTTTAAACAGTTCTAAAATTATTTAGGGCTTTAAAAAAATCTTTTAATGAATTTTTAAATTCCATTAAAAAGTTGATAGGGCTTCCCTGATAGCTCAGCCAGTAAAGAATCTGCCTGCAATGTGGGAGACCTGGGTTTGATCCCTAGGTTGGGACAATCCCCTGGAAGATATAAGGACTTACAAGAATTTTTGTATCAAATATGCTAATTATTTAATACTTTAATGCAGGAGAGAATGTTTAAAGCTATCAAGGATTGACCCAAAGAGGAGTATCTTCATGGGATATTTCACTTCATTTTTTTCTAAAATTCATATTATTTTGCAGCCTTAGAATGGCTGCAAAGAGTACAAAAAATTCAGAGCTTTCTTAAGGAGTAGGGGGCTACAGAAAAACTCAAAATCATGGCAATTGTGAGTTTGCTTCTTGACTTCCCTGGGTGGCCCCTGGATACTATAAAAAGAGCATGTGGCTCTCTGCACATCTTTCTATTGCATTTCCAAGGTCACCTCCAGACAGTGCACCCCAGTAGAGAACTTCACTGTTACTTAAACACCCTTCTCTGTTCTTCCTTCCTCAGGGTCTGATGCTGAGCCATCCGTCTTCCTCTTCAAACCATCTGATGAGCAGCTGAAGACCGGAACTGTCTCTGTCGTGTGCTTGGTGAATGATTTCTACCCCAAAGATATCAATGTCAAGTGGAAAGTGGATGGGGTTACTCAGAGCAGCAGCAACTTCCAAAACAGTTTCACAGACCAGGACAGCAAGAAAAGCACCTACAGCCTCAGCAGCATCCTGACACTGCCCAGCTCAGAGTACCAAAGCCATGACGCCTATACGTGTGAGGTCAGCCACAAGAGCCTGACTACCACCCTCGTCAAGAGCTTCAGTAAGAATGAGTGTTAGAGCAAGAGGTCTACAGGCTCCCCAGTCACCTGTGCTGATTCGGTCCCAGCCCCTCACCCCTCCTCAGGCCCTTTGTCCACAGATCAACCCCTATTGCAATCCTCTGACCCATCTCCCCACCTCATCCCCCTCCCCCTCTTTGGCTTTAATCGTGCTAATGTTGGGGGGACAATGAATAAATAAAGTAAATCTTTGCACCTGTGATTTCTCTCTCCTTTCTGATTTAAGGGTTTTTGTTTTGTTTTTTAAATTTTGGGGGGGATGGGGGGCTGCTGCACTGGGTCTACCCACTCCAGTGTACTTGCCTGGAGAATCCCATGGACAGTGGAGGCTGGCAAGCAATAGTCCATAGGGACACAAAGAGCTGGACTCAACTGAAGGGACTTAGCACACACGCACACACTGGGTCTTCATTGCTGCACGGAGTTTCTCTAGTTGCAAAGAGCAGGGGCTGCTCTCTAGTTGCGGTGAACGGGCTTCCCACTGAGGTGATTTCTCTTGTTGCAGAGCATGGGTTCTAGAGCATGTGAGCTTCAGTAGTTGCAGCACAGGGGCTCAGTAGTTGCCCAGCCACAGCATGTGGAATCTTCCCAGACCAAGGATGAAACCCAAGTCCCCTGCTTTGGCAGGAAGATTCTCAACCACTGGAGCACCAGGGAAGTTCCTTGATCAAAGGCTTTTAAACACTGTTTTTCTAATGACCCCAGTTTATCTTCTAAGGAATTAAATATTGAGTTGATAAAAACCATACCATCATTTATAAAAATCATCAGCCTCCATTCTAGCCTACCCTACCTTACTCTTTCATGAAACCCACAAGCCATCTATATTCATAGCCCTCTCCTGGGCCATGGTATGAGAGGCTTGCTTCTTTTTTTTTTATTATTGAAATATAGTTGATTTACAATGTTGTGTTAGTTTCAGATGTACAGCAAAGTGACTTAGTTGTCTATATACACATATGCACTCTTTTTTAGATTTTGTTCCCATACAGGTCATCACAGGGTATAGAGTACAGTTTCCTGGGCTATACAATAAGTTTTCCTTAGTTATATATGTCATTGGGATTGAGACTCTTGCCTCTTTGATTTCCCCTTCTCAGCAGGCTTCAGAGCCCTTTGCAGGGTGATGGTTCTTATGATAACATAGTCTTTGATCCAGTTGAATCTAATTTACCAACAGAAAATCTTTCAAAAGAATGGAATGGCTAGAAACAGATTCATTCATTGTGGCTATACAATGATAATAATGTAGGTGAAGAAGCAATAGGGAGATATTTAAGTCCATTATGGCACTTTGACTTAAGGGAATACGATGCCTTCATTACATTTTAAATGCAATAGATGTTGAGGCCTCCTATCTGCCAAAGACCACATTAAATGTTTCCACAACCTAATTTAATTCTTACTACACTACACAGTTAAAATGAAAGAACATGAAAGTTGCCCAGTCGTGTCCAATTCTTTGTGACCCCATTGCAGTCCATGGAATTCTCCAGGCCAGAATACTGGAGTGGATAGCCGTTCCCTTCTCCAGGAGATCTTCCCAACCGAGGGATAGAATCCAGGCCTCCAGCATTGCAGGTGGTTTCTTTATCAGCTGAGCCACCAGGGAAGCCCAAGCCCAAGAATAGTGGGTAGCCTATCCCTTCTCCAGTGGATCTTCCTGACCCAGGAATCCAATCTGGGTCTCCTGCATTGCAGGTGGATTCTCTACCAGCTGAGCTACCAGAAAACACAGTTAAAACACAAAATGTTTATTAAAGTGTAAGTCAGGTTCTATATAGCTGAGAGATATTCATACCCTAATACCTACCAATCCTGCCCTTGAATGAATATGTCCCTGCCCACTAAAAAAACTTATGTAAGAATTTTTCAGAGCATCTTCATTCATAAAAGCCCCAAACTAGAAACAACCCAAATGTCCACCAACAGTAGAATGAGTCATTAAATTGTAGCATGTTTGTATATTAAACTATAACTATACCAAACAATATAGATGATTCTCATAAGCATGACAATCAGCAAAAGAAACCAAACACAAAAGATATGCCCTATATTTTCATCTATGAAGAGTTCAAAACCAGGAAAAATACAATTAGAAATTGGGATAGGAATTACTTTGGGCCGCGAAGGCAATGGCACCCCACTCCAGTACTCTTGCCTGGAAAATCCCATGGATGGAGGAGCCTGGTGGGCTGCAGTCCATGGGGTCACCAGGAGTCGAACAAAACGGAGTGACTTCACTTTCACTTTTCACTTTCATGCATAGGAGAAGGCAATGGCACCCCACTCCAGTGTTCTTGCCTGGAGAATCCCAGGGACAACGATGCCTGGTAGGCTGCCATCTATGGGGTCGCACAGAGTCGGACACGACTGAAGCGACTTAGCAGCAGCAGCAGCGGAGGTAGTGCCTAAGAGAATATAAGATGGGGCTTCTTGTATTCTTGGTAATGTGAAGCATGCCATTTTGTGAAAATGTATTGAGCTGTGAAATTATAATCTGTGCACGATTCTGTATATGCATTCTACTTCAAGATATGCTCACATCAATATCTTATACCCAATTTACAGATAAGAGAGGCCAAGAGGAATAAGTAATAGATCAAAGCCACACAGATGGTGGGCCAAGGATCAAATCCCCACCTGCCCAATTCTGCTCCCTTGACATCTATATAATCATTCTGCCTTCCGGTGCTTAGGGTGCTGCACAGAACAGAAACTCAAATGCTACCTTCTCAGGGACTTCTCCATTTGGAAATCAGAGGCATACATACATAAGTAGCAATGGAAAGGAACAGACGTTCAGCTATGGGCAAAAGAATGTAGTTAACCTGATCCATATATTAGGATCCCATGAATGAGAGGTTATGTGTTTGGGAAGCGGGGAGGTCAGGAGGAGGCCACATATAATACCAACCTTGACTCTCTTCCCCCACTTCTGTGCAGGCATCCTAGCCTCTCCCATCTCATCTACTTACCCATCCAACAAATATTTACTGAGCACCTTTTTCAGCTGATACCCTGAAAGAGGTACACAAGTAACTAAGATGGTGTCCTTTCCCTCAAGAACTTTATAATCCAGTTTTTCTTCCATTTTTTTTCCTTTCCTTTGTCAGTACTGGAGCAAGTGGGAAAAGACTCTCATGGGAAAAGAGGGTAGGGAGACAACACTGACATTGTACATCTTGAGAATATTTATTTTTATCAAGTCTCTGAAATTTTGGAGGTCTGAACAAAGTTCAGAAAGACTTAGTAAGGTCCCTTCAAATGACATAAACTTTCTCATCCATCTCTGGAGGCAAAACTCAACAGTCAATAGCATCTCTGATCCCATGCAAGGGTCTTTTCATAAAGCAAAACTTTGAAGACAGACCCACTGTGACTCAAGGAAGTAGAAACAGGTATTACGGGTAATAACTGTATCCTACAAAAAGATACGTTCAAATTCCAGCTCGAATTCCTATAAAAGTGACCTCATTTGGGAATAGGGTTCTCGCAGATGTAATCAAATTAAAGTGAGATTATACTGAAATGCTGGTAAAGATGCAGTGAAACTGGATCTTTCATCCATTGCTAGCGGAAATGTAAGATGTTACAGGTAACACTAAAAAATAGTTGGCTGGTTTCCTGAAAAACTAAACAAAATACACCAGTAATTGCATTCCACAGCATTTATCCCCAAGAAATAAGAAAGTACACATACACAAAAACCTGTTCATAGTTATTCATAACAGTTTTGTATGTAATAACTGCAAACCACCAACATGGCCCCCTATACATGACTCAAAAGGTGACTCAGCAGATCCCTCAACATGCCTCTAACTAATAGGCTGAACAAATTGTGATATATCCACTTTATGGATACCATGTAGCAATAAAAAGAAACAAAATACTGATATATATGCAACAACTAGGATGATCCTGAAGTGTACTATACTGAGTGGAAAAAAAAGAAAGCCAGTCTCAACAGGTCACACAGTACAAGATTCTTTTTACATGACATTATTGTTGTTGTTGCTCAGTCGCTCAGTCATGTCTGACTCTTTGTGACCCCATGGACTGCAGCACACCAGGCTTCCCTGTCCTTTACCACCTCCCGAAGCTTGCTCAAACTCGTGTCCATCGAGTCAGTTGCCATTCAACCATCTCATCCTCTGTCGTCCCCTTCTCCTCCTGCCCTCAATCTTTCCCAGCATCAGGATCTTTTCTAATGAGTTGGCTGTTCGCATCAGGTTGCCTAAATATTGGAGCTTCAGAATCAGTCCTTCCAATGAATATTCAGGGTTGATTTCCTTTAGGATTGACTGGTTGGATTTCCTTGCAATCCAAGGGACTCTCAAGAGTCTTCTCCAACACCACAGTTCAAAAGCATCAATTCTTCAGCACTCAGCCCTCTTGAAACTATATTATTATCGAGGTGGAGAACAGATTACTGGTTGCCAGGGGTGAGGGTTGGTGGGGGAAAAGAAGACTGAATGTAACTATAGAGGGAGAACTTGGTGGGCATCCCTGGTGGTCTAGGGGTTAAAAATCCACCTGCCAATGCAGGGGGCTCAGGTTCAATCCCTTCTCTGGAGTATTCCACATGCCGTGATACAACTAAGCCTGCGCACCACAACTACAGAGCCCGAACTCACTCTATAGAGCCTGTGCTCTGCAACAAGAGACGCACCACAATAAGAAGCCTGCATACCGCAACTAAAGAGTAGCACCACCACAACCAGGTTCACCACAACTGCATCTAGAGAAAACCCCAACGCAGCAACCAAGACCCAGTGCATCCAACAGTTAATTAAAAATTTAAAAATATGGGGAGAAATTGGTGATAAGGGAATAATCCTATTTCTGGATTGCAGTAGTGGTTATATACATCTAGAAATGTGATAGGGCTTCTCTGGTGGCTCAGACAATAAAGAATCTGCCTGCAATGCAGCAGACATGGGTTGGATCCCTGGGTCGGGAAGATCCCTTGGAAAAGAGAATGGCAACCCACTCCAGTATTCTTGCCTGGAGAATCCCATGGACAGAGGAGCCTGGTGGGCTACAGTCCACGGAGTCTCAAAGAGTCAGGCACAACTGAGTGACTAACAGTTCCACTTTCATCAGATCAGTTCAGTCGCTCAGTCGTGTCCTACTCTTTGAGACCCCATGAATCGCAGCACACCAGGCCTCCCTGTCCATCACCAACTCCCGGAGTTCACTCAGACTCACGTCCGTCGAGTCAGTGATGCCATCCAGCCATCTCACCCTCTGTCATCCCCTTCTCCTCCTGCCCCCAATCCCTCCCAGCATCAGAGTCTTTTCCAGTGAGTCAACTCTTCGCATGAGGTGGCCAAAGTACTGGAGTTTCAGCTTCAGCATCATTCCTTCAAATGACATAGCATGGTACATACACATTGTAGCAATGTCACATTGCTGAGGTTGATATTGTGCTATAATTATGTAAGAAGTAACCACTGGGGGAAATGGGTGAAGAGCACACCAGACATCTATGTTCTGTCACTGCAGCTTCCTGTTATTCTCTAGTTTTTTTCAAAATAATCTTTTTTTAAGTGAGGTCATTTTGAATTAGGGTGGTCCCTAAATCCAATGCCCAGTGTCCTTCTATAAAGAGATTAGAGATGCAGCGACACACAGGGAGAAGGTCATGTGGTGATGAAAGCAAAGATTGGAATAAAGCAACTGCAAAGTAATTCACATCAAGGATCACTGAGCGTGCGTGTGTGCTCAGTCACTTCAGCTATGCCAGACTCTTCTCAATCCTACGTTCTGAAGCCCACCAGGCTCCTCAGCACATAAGATTCTCCAGGCAAGAATACTAGAGTGGGTTGCTGTGCCCTCCTCCAGGGGATCTTCCCAATCCAGGGATCCAACCCATGTCTTCTGCATTGCAGGCAGGTTCTTTATCCCTGAGCCACCAAGAAAGCCCCCCAAGGATCATTGGAGAGCCAGAAAAGCTAGCAAAGAGGCTTGTGGTGGCTTCTGCCTCAGAGCTTCAAGCAGGAACCACTTTAATTTCAAGCTTCTGGCCTCCTGAACTGAATAAATTTGTGTCATTTCAAGTCACCAAGTTCGTGGTATCAGGTTGGCCAAAAACTTCATTCTGGTTTGCCCGTACCATCTTATGAAACTATTTAGCCACCCCAATACTTTGTTGGGCTCCCTTGGTGGCTCAATGGTAAAGAATCCACCAGCCAATGCAGGAGACACGGGTTTGGTCCCTGAGTCGGGAGGATTCCCTGGAGGAGGAAACGGCAACCCACTCCTGTATTCTTGCCTAGGAAATCCCATGGACAGAGGAGTCTGGCAGGTGACAGTCCATGGGGTCGGGCATGACTTAGCGACTGAAGAACAAATGCTTTGTCACAGCAGCCCAAGCAAACTAACATAATGGTGATAAGAGGGATGAGAGTTCAGTTCTCAACAAACTTCCATCTGTACAGATGAATGAGTCAGCATCAGAAAATCATTAATTCTCTTATTGGTTAATAGGACAAGGAAGCTGAATCAGCCCCATGAAATGACAGCATCAGAAAAGAAAATGGTTTAGGGAAATTGAAAAAACCAGTAGTCTATAGATCTGTGGCACCTTCTATAGGCCTGGCAGCCACCTGGGCTCACCAAAGTCCAGCAACTCAAGAAAATACAAAGAGACTTACTAGGTTGGGGGACACAATGAAAGAGCTAGGTCTTGGAATTGTCAGTGCTTGGACCAGGTACAGTGTAAAAAAATAAACAGACAAGGATCTGTCTTCACTTCCTCTTTCCCTTTCCTCTTTCATTGCTTATCCTCCATCGATCAGCTTTTGCTGCTGCTTCCTCCTCCTCTGTCACCCTTTTGGTCCCCCAGTTCTTGCTCTCCACCATCCATTTTTTGATTGTTTTTTTGTTACTATTTCTTGACTCACCCTCTTTTCTCTCTGTTTTATCCAAATTTTACATTTAATTATCAACCTGTTTAAGAACCTACGGGGATGTTTTAGCACCAAATCTAAGACCCATGGTTAATTCTGGAAACGTCTTTTCTTATTAAAAAAAAAGAAAGTTAATAGAAAGTTACAGCATAGTTTTGAAGCTACTCTAATGTACTCTAATAGACATTAGAGCTGGAAAAAAAGACTCCAGGATCCATAATCCATAGCTTTGTCTTAATATAATGCAAATGTCTTATATCATACAAACCCAGAGGGGAAATGATGCATCCAAGAGTACTTGGGGTGGTGTGGTGGGTGGAACAGGTGGCTTAGGAGTGGTGGGTGGAAGTAGGGGTTTAGCCATTGGACTATCCCAATCTTACGACACTAAATATTTATTATTATTCTAAACCCACTCCCAACTACCAGGAAGTTTTGGTTCTTTTAACTGTGTCTTAGTGTATATGCAATCCATATGCTGCTTTCAAGATGTCCAATTATTTTTATTCCCAAACAGGTGATGCCCAGCTCCATGCCATAGATGTGGACCTCTTTTTTCTCACGAATGATTGATATTTCATGCTTGGTAAGTCTCGAACACTGTTGAAACGCTGTCTCTGCCCAGGAAAAGACTACCAACCCAGCTGAAGGTGGGGGTATGCCAGTGTATGGCCCCCAAGTTTTCCTTGAGAGACTTCCTTTTCTCACTTCCTTTTATTCCTTTTCTCATTTAGTAGTGATTGAATGCCTAAAATATTGCTGGCACTGTTTTAGATGCTGGAGATACAACATAGGTAAAATTCCCTGCCCTTGTGAGGATTATAGTCTAGCTGCAGAGATAAATGATAAATAAGATGAATACATAAACAATATCTTAAATAATTATATGTATTAAATACAAATTTATAGCAGAGAAAGAGGGCAGTGATTGTTAGAGTGAGGTTATAAGGTCAGATCAGTCATGAGGAATGTTGTCACTAATAAGGTAACATTTAGATTTAAAGACCTAAATGAAGTGAGGAAGTGAATCATGATAAGGGATAACCATTTTAGGCATCGGGAAGAGCAATGGATGAAAAGTCCTAAAGTAGGTGTGTACCCAGAGTGTTGACAGCACAGAGTCACAGCGGGGAGGGGCAGGTCCTACAGGCGCCCGTTGGGTACAGGAAAATTTTTTATACTCCAAGTAAGACAAACAGTGGGTTTTGAGCAAAATAATTTCACATGACTTATACATAACCTGACCCTCCTGAGTGCTCTGATGAGAATACACTGTCAGGGGTGGGATAGGACCCATCGCTAGGAGTTTACTAGAATAACCTAAGGCAAGAGGTCACACTGCTTTGAAAGCAGGACTAACAGGACATGCTGACAATGTGGGTGCAGAAAAAGACAGAGGAGACAAGGTTGCATCCAGGATTTTCTGCCTGAGGAATTGGGATAGAGTTGCTTTAATGAAATGAGGAAGCTTACAGAAGTTGCAAGTCTGGGAGAAAAGCTCAATTTGGTCCATCTAGAATTAACTTTTGCATAGAGTATGAGGTGTGAGAGTCAACATAAATATTATGTTTTCATACAGATACCCAGTTGCCCCAGCACCATTTATTTTTAAAGATTTTAATTTTCTCTGTTGGATTACTTTGGCACATTTGTTGAAAAACAGTTAACCATAAAAGTGAAAGAAAAAGCGTTAGTCATTCAGTAGTGTCCGACTCTTTGTGACCCCATGGACTATAGCCCGCCAGGCTCCTTGTCCATGGGGATTCTCCAGACACTCAATATTCTTTATGGTCCAACTCTCACATCCGTACATAACTACTGGATTAACCATAGCTTTGACTATACAGACTTTTGTCAGCAAAGTGACGTCTCTGCTTTTTAATAAGCTGTCTAGGTTTGTCATAGCTTTTTTTCCAAGGAGCGTCTTTTAATTTCATGGCTGCATTCACCATCCGCATTGATTTTGGAACCCAAGAAAATAAAATCTGTCACTGTTTCCACTTTTTCCCCATCTATTTGCCATGAAGTGATACCAAACATTACTTTTCCATCTTCATATGAATTGCCTTCCTCTCCTTTGAAGTGTCAAATCACTACCTCCAACATCCTCTTTTGTCTTTAGCTGAAGATGATATTTAAGATGACGGTTTCAGCCATTTGGGCAAGTTACTCAGTTTTTCTAGATCTCTCCCACTTATCCATGTGATTAAACTGTTTTCTCCTGTTAATGTGTCTCAGGTCAATTTAATTGTCAGACCAGCCAGAAGAATCTAAAGCAGTAGAGAAAAATGTATTCCTTCCTGACAAAGGCTTGTGAAAATCGTCTAGCAGCGAAAGAAGATCGGTGCTGTAAGAGAGAGAAGGAAAAATTGCTGAGGCATATCTAGTATGTGAGGTGGGAAAGGGGGACCACAAGTAGAGATGTTACCCTTACCTAGGAACACAGACAGCTCACCCAGTAACAGAAGAGAAAGGGGTGTCCACAGGCACTGATGACATTAACCTTGCCTTGTGGATGTGCAAACTGTTACTAAGGAGGTTATGTAATGTGCTTAAGATTACAGAGTTCATATGAGGTAGAACTATGTCTTAAACCATAAGCCCAAAACAGCAGTTTTTCTCATAGTTTTGCACATGGCAGGTTCTGTGTAAGTTTTCAATGTTACTGGTTTGTAACAGTACTAGTTAAGCTTCAATTAACTTCTCTAATACTAACAAAGGGCTTCCCTGGTGGCTCAGATGGTAAAGCGTCTGTTTGCAATGCAGGAACCAGAGTTCAATCCCTGAGTTGGGAAGATCCCCTGGAGAAGGAAATGGCAACCCACTCCAGTACTCTTGCCTGGAAAATTCCATGGACAGAGGAGCCTGGTAGGCTACATTCCATGGGGTCGCAAAGAGTCGATAGGACTGAGTGACTTCACTTTCACTTTTCAATACTAACAAAACAGTTGAACTTTACAGTGAATATGAATCTTTTCTATTAGTCCTTCTCAAAAAAAAAAAAATATACATATATGTTTTTTTAAACTTTTTATTTTATCCTGGGCTATAGCCGATTAACAATTTTGTGATAGTTTCAAGTGGACAGCAAAGGGACTCAGCCATACATAAACATGTCTCCATTCTCCCCTAAATTTCCCTCCCATCCAGGCTGCCATGTAACATTGAGCAGAGTTCCATGTACTACACAGTAGGGCCTTGTTGGTTACCCATTTTAAATATAGTGGAATGTACATGGCCATCCTGAATTCCCCGTCTCTTCCTTCCTGGCAACCATAAGGTCGCTCTCTAAGTTGGTGAGTCTGTTTCTGTTTGCAAGTAAGTTTATCTGGAAAAAACACAAATTTTTATTTCATTAAAGGCTCAAAGAACAACTTCCAACCTATGACATAGTAACAAAATATTGATGGTCAAGGTAGGAAACAAAAATTACACAGAGAAGACCTTCTGCAATACTGTTGGTGGCTCAACACATACCAAGTTGTAACAGATTTGTACACCATGATACAGTAATGGATAGTAATGTCTCAACACTGGCAGAGATCATGTCACTGAATCCACCAACAACCCATTTGTAGTTTGTATTATAAGCACACTAAGACTTAGAGTACATACTACATCCAAGGTCATTTCCTAAGTCAGGAAATACTAAAATCAGTTTTCAAACTCAGGCAGCCTGATCAAGAGCCCAAATTCTAAAATGCAGTCCCTTGATAACTACTATTCATGGTTGCAATTTTCAGGATCAAAGAATCACCGAACTTTGAATGAGAGGAGCTGGAAATTGAATATCTCATTAACAGATTTAGAGACTAAAAAGTATGGCATGACATGGTCACTGGGTGACAGAATCAAGATTTGAAGTCAGTGTTCTTTCTACCTGTTTTGTTTTTACCAGATGCAGCAATGACTAATTATTAAAGACTTCTCAAGGGAGGAATTCATGACCTTCAGCAAAAATGGAGGGTCATCCAAGCCCAAGACAACTAGGAGTATTGGTCTAGTTTGGAAAGATAACTCATTAACCAAAGGTCCCTTTTTGCATCCCCAGTGTTTTCCACCATCACAGCACTCAGGCCCCAGCCATGCCCAAACCACCCCAACCCCAGACTGGTTATTACTGAGTTTCATGGTGACTGGCCTAAGACCAAAAAAGTAATGAAATCGTAACAAGGGAGAACCCCAAGGACCAAGATAGCAACTGTCATAGCAACGGTCACAGTGCTTTGGTCAAGGAGAAGATCTTTTGGGGAACTGAAAACAGAACCTTGAGCACATCTGCTGGTTTCACTCCCATCCTCCTTCAACAGCCTGTGTGGTTCACACACTCCACACCCTTGCACTAGTTTCCATGGCCCCCTGCACCTGGGACCCCCACAGCACCCGACCAAGTCTGTGTCCAGCACTAGGATGGAAGCAGCATGGACCCTACCCTTGTTTAATACCATCCTGCCTAACCCCACTGCCCCATCTCCAGTCCTAGAGGCTTGAAAACCTCAGCCCAGAAAGGTCAGCATCCTCTAAGTGGCTTGATGTGGTAACAGAACGCATATACACTGTATGTGAGAAGGAAGCTGTGAGCAGTCAGGTTCCTCATGAGGCCCCTGAAGAAGTGTCTGAGAGAAACAAGAAACAATTCAGTGGAATCTAAAAAGAAATGATACGAACAAAATTACTTGCAAAACAGGAAGAGACTCAACAGACTTAGAGAATGAATTTATGGTTGCCAGGGGTGAAGGGATATTTAGGAGTTTGGGATGGTCATGTACACACTGCTATATTTAAAATGGATAACCAACATGGTCCTACAGTATAACACAAGGAACTCTGCTCAATGTTATGTGGTGGCCTGGATGGGAAGGAGTTTAGGAGAGAATGGAGACACATGTATATGTATGGCTGAGCCCCTTTGCTGTCCACCTGAAACTATCACAGTATTGTTAATTGGCTATATCCCAATACAAAATAGGAGAAGGCAACGGCAACCCACTCCAGTACTCTTGCCTGGAAAATCCCATGGGCTGAGGAGCCTGGTAGGCTGTAGTCCATGGGGTCACGAAGAGTCAGACACGACTGAGCGACTTCACTTTCACTTTCAATACAAGATAAAAAGGTTAAATTTAAAAAAAAATTTTTAAAGAAACCATTCATGTTGAATAGTTTGAGCATCTCAGGGATAGGAGGCTGGGAACACAGGGATGATTCACAGAAACATTTCAGATCACATTTCAGTAAATTTCCCAGCTCCCAGGACAGAAGCAGTCTCCTCTACTTTTCCCCCTTCCATCTATGCATGTAGCCATGTACACATCCATTCAGCCATGTGTTGGTCCTCACTCAAGTCACAGGGTTAATTGTTTGCACTTCTACACCAAGCAACCCTAACTAATATAGGTAATATCCATTTGTATGGATGCCCACATTCCTTCATTCCACAGATTTTCTTATTAGCATCTTCAGTACCTGGCTCTGTGCTATGTTCTGCAGAAACATGGTGAACAAGATAGAGCTCTCAACCTCAAAGAGCTCCCAACCTAGTGTGGAAACAAGCTAGCAGAAATCCCACCAGAGCAGTGGCATGTCTACAGGGCCCTGTGGAACCACACAGGATGGGCCCATAACACACGTTGGAGGTCAGGAAACCTCCATACAAGGAAAGATACATACCTTCATCCTCCTGCCCAAACAGTAGCCAACCTGGGATTTACCTGACCCCAGGTAAACACCCCAGGGTGTTCTCTGGCTTCTCTGGTGGCTTTGTGGTAAAGAATCTGTCTGTCAATGTGGGAGAGGTGGGTTTGATTCTGGGTGGAGAAAAATCCCCTGGAGAAGGAAATGGCAACCCACTCCAGTATTCTTGCCTGGGAAATCCCATGGACAGAGGAGCCTGCCAGGCCACAGTCCATGGGGATAGCAAGAGTCAGACACAACGTAGTGACTAAACACAACAACAAAAGGGTGTTCTCATGAATCACTCCAGTGCTCCAACCCTTTGAGTGGGAAGCCATGGGCTAAGGCACTGTGACATGGGGATCCATCACTTGGAAACCTATTTACCCTGTCTAGGTCTTAGGTTCTTTGTCTATAATAAAGCAATAGAAATAAAACCTCTGTCTCAGTATTACTATGAACATTAAATGAAATATTGTGTGTAATTCACTTAGGATAGGGCATGTCACAGAGAATGTGGACAATCCACAATCTTTTCTGATTTTTAATGTTTCATAGGTTCTTGGTTTCCATGGCTGAGCTCAGTGAATATTCTCCCTGCAGTGATTCCACAAGGAAGCTTTTTAATTTTGTGTGAAATCTTCATTTCTTCCAGTTTGCAATAATACACCACAGTCCTTCTGTTCCTCTTCACCTAGTTGATATGTAAAGGCAAGAAAATTCTCTCAACCTTCTGAAAAATGGAAATACTGAGACACAAAGTAGAACCATTTATTGATACAATATCTCGCCCACAGGCCTAAGGATCAACTTCAGTTCAGTGTATTTCCTCCTCCAGGGCATCTTGCCTGACACTGTTATGGAACATAAAAATGTTGCAAGATTGGCAAACAGTCCTTGAAATTACTGGACAGTAGCTATTTGAGGAATTATGCTCTGAGCCTTAATTTCATTCCTTTTCTAATCATAATCCTATAGGTTTGGGATTGTATCTGCACTCAATGACCTGAAGAATGGGAGCCTTGCTGTATAGCACAAGGAACTCTGCTCAATGTTGTGTGGCAGCCTGGACGGGAGGGAATTTGGGAGAGAATGGATACATGTATATGTATGGCTGAGGCCCTTCTCTGTTCACCTGAAACTATCACCACATTGTTAATCGGCTATCAGATCAGATCAGATCAGATCAGTCGCTCAGTCATGTCCGACTCTTTGCGACCCCATGAATCACAGCACGCCAGGCCTCCCTGTCCATCACCAACTCCCGGAGTTCACTCAGACTCACGTCCTTCAAGTCAGTGATGCCATCCAGCCATCTCATCCTCTGTTGTCCCCTTCTCCTCTTGCCCCCAATCCCTCCCAGCATCAGAATCTTTTCCAATGAGTCAACTCTTTGCATGAGGTGGCCAAAGTACTGGAGTTTCAGCTTCAGCATCATTCCTTCCAAAGAAATTCCAGGGCTGATCTCCTTCAGAATGGACTGGTTGGATCTCCTTGCAGTCCAAGGGACTCTCAAGAGTCTTCTCCAACACCACAGTTCAAAAGCATCAATTCTTCGGCGCTCAGCCTTCTTCACAGTCCAACTCTCACATCCATACATGACCACATACCCCAATACAAAATAAAAATATTTTAAGTGTTGTAGGATTAGGTGGAAGGTGCATTTCCCAAAAGACTAAAATTTTGTACTGGAAAAATAAAAAAAAGAAACGAGCTCTCCAAACATTAGCACATGGTTTCAAGTGGTCCAACCATTCAGCTCTCTTCTCACCAGAAGTATGGTGAACTAAAAGTGTGTTTATATCATTGTGGAAAGGAGGCTCTGGAGTCTAAGACATCACAGACTCTTCTTGGACGACCTGCCAGCCGAGACCTGGCTTCTCACCCGGGTTCACATGGGCACAGGTGATGGCTCATTTACTGAAGTCCTCTAAAAACCCGATCTGGGTTTTTTGCCCTTCCCTATTGGAAAGAGACACATAACAAGGAAAAAATGAGCATCACAGATACAGAGGAATGAGAAAATAAATAGATAAATAACTTGGGGAGTCAGAATATATTCAACTCATTCTCTTACAACTTCTGCCCCTACACCTATTCCTGGATTCTTTCATTCTATAGACATTTACGAGCACTTGGGTCTGTGTCCTGGGGGCTGGTGGGTAGGTGAGGGAAGATGCACAGTAAAGAGGAAGACACAGATGTCCCTAACTTCACAAGGCTGCAGATGACCTACAAACACTCACCTTGGGACCTTTAAGATCCTCAGCCACCACAGAAGCTTGAATGTGTTCCCTGGACCTGAATAAAATAAGGACCTTTCCCTACTTCCATTCATGTCTCTGTACTTGCCACAGACTCAAAGATCCACATATGAGCTTCCCACATATGTTTTCTTTCACTGCCCACCAAAGACAATGATCCAGAAGTGAGAAAATTCTGGATTGAGGATCACCAATCTAAATGGGTAATCTATCCTAGACGTCTACATTCTGGGGGAGCTGCTTAAATTCTCTTCTTCTGTTTTAACAAATAGAAAATATTTTGTGCGTGGGTACACAGTGTTTTGGAGAAGGCAATGGCATCCCACTCCAATACTGTTGCCTGGAGAATCCCATGGATGGAAGAGCCTGGTGGGCTGCAGTCCATGGGGTCGCTAAGAGTTGGACACGACTGAGCGACTTCACTTTCACTTTCCACTTTCATGCATTGGAGAAGGAAATGGCAGCCCACTCCAGTGTTCTTGCCTGGAGAATCCCATGGATGGAGAAGCCTGGTGGGCTGCAGTCCATGGGGTCGCACAGAGTCAGACACGACTGAAGCGACTTAGCAGCAGCAGCAGCACACAGTGTTTTATTTAACAAATTAATGTTTGTAATTTAATTCCACAGTGTATTGAATTAAAGAACATTTGGAAAAAGATTAGAGGGAAAAGGGGACTTCCCTAGTAGTCCAGTGGCTAAAACAGGAGGCTTCCAGGCAGGGGGCCCAGTTGGATCCCTGGTCACCAAACTAGATCCCTCATGCTGAAACTAAGAGTTTTCGAGCTGCAACTGAAGATCCTCCATCCTGCAAAGAAGATCAAAGATCCCATGTAAAGCAACTAAACCCTGGTGCAGTCAAATAAATAAATATTTTTTAAAAAATTAGAGGGAAAAGGAAAAATAAAGAGAGCTGTGAAAGAAAGTGTTAGTTGCTCAGCTGTGTCCAACGCTTTGAGATCCCATGGACTATAGCCTGCCAGGCTCCTCTGTCCAGGGAATTCTCCAGGCAAGAATACTGGAGTGGGTTGCCATTCCCTTCTCCAGGGGAATCTTCCTGACCCAGGTATCAAACCCAGGTCTCCTGCATCACAGGTAGATTCTTTACCATCCGAGCCACCAGGGAAGCCCAAAGAGAGCTGGAAGAAAGGCAAAAGATAATAGAAATTGGAATAAAAAAGAGAAAGACAAAAAGAAACAGAGAAACTGGGTAGCTCTCAAGAGAGTTCTCATTAGGTCTTTCCCCTGAGAGCCCAGGCCACAGGCTTCTGAGAACTTCTTTGTTGAGGTGGTGATCAGCTTGTCTGCCATGCACTGTATCATCTAGGGTTCCGCTGCTAGATGATAACCTAGCAATTAAATACTCTAGTAATGGTGATCTAGGAAACAGTTTCCACTGACTTTATTCACCAGAGCAGCCACCCTAAGATAGAAAGATTTCCTCAGATTTCAGCAGTTGTGAAGAGAGCCCCAAGCCCAAGGGCTGGTTAGGTCTGAGGCCTCCTGCTCTTCTCCTTGAGAGCTTGTCTTCTCCTCCCCTCCCCCTGCCCACTCTTTGAGGATTGAAAAAGCTTGAAGACACATAACAAGGAAAAATAAACATCACAGAACATTTTAAGAAAATAAATAGAAAAGTAACTTGGGGACTCAGAACAACTCATTCTGTTACAACTTCTGACCCAACACCTATTCTTGGATTCTTCTCCCAAATTGACTAAAAATCCAAAGTTCTTGAAACAGGAGACAGTAATCAGAGAGATGAAAATGACATAGTGCAACACACACGCAGACCCACAGACTGGTATCTGACAAGAGCATCTCCACCCTCAACCTCAACATGGCTTTCAATTGAGCATTCTGCTCAGAAATACAGTAACACCTGATTTTTACATAAGAAAAACGAATGCATGTCTTCCAGTTACTGTATTCTGTAGTCAGAGTTAACAAATGAAATCAAACAAATTGTGTTTTCATAGGATTATCTGATATGACAATTTCAAATATACTTTTAACCTGTGTTGTCAGATTCACGACACACTCTGAAATAATGAAGCACAAGTGATTTGTGCAATGACACAATATCAAACTTGTTCACTTCATAATTTATTAGCTATTTATCTGCAGGTATGTCTGAAAATCAATGAAAACTTGGTTCTATTTTCAGCTGACCTCCAGAGATCCCATCTCCTCTAAAAGATCATCTCTGAAAAATGAGAAACTCTGCTGATTTCACCCAATCTACTCTCTTGATTCCCTGCATCACTGTGTTCAGTACATACCATCCATCATTCATGTATTTGATTTGTGTGAGACCCAAAGATTTCTGTCTTTATTTCCCATCAAAATATAAGCTCCTAAAAGGCAGGGCATTCTGTCCATTATAAAGAAACTGATAGTGTTTTTCTTGAAAACTATGCAACAAAACAATATTTGAAGATCACAATAGTAGTTTGAGAACCAACTGAAAGTCATTCTTTATTCTCATACTTTGGTTGATGATCCATCTACCATGTATTAAGACCTCGAACTAGAATTTTTGCACCTTCATCTTTATGCGGTTGTATACTTGTTTTAGTGCCTCATATGAGGCACAGTGCCTTGGTTGAAAAGCATTTGTCAAATAAACAAATGAGTAAATGAATATGAATTATTTATGGTTGATACATGTTTGTGTAACTATTATAGGGGTTGTTTTTCTGTGTGTGTGATTGTGCTTATTTGTTATTTGGATAGACAAACTCATAGAGTGTGACATTATTACCCCAGTTTACAGATGAAGAAATAGAACAGGAAAGACTGAGAAACTTGCCCAAGTGGAAAAGCCGTCTCTCAGATACCTGCCCTCTGATTTCAAACCTCCTTTTGTTCAACACAACCACCTGCTTGAAACACCATTGGATCTGACCATCCAGATCTTCCTGAAGAGTCCCATTGCATTTGGAATCCACCTTCCAAAAGTGACCTTCAGGGACTGGTCTTCTTGCTTTGCTGTCCATGTGTGGTGTACCTGCTCTATGCTGCCTTCAGTCACAATGAATTGTGTCTTCAGTCACAGCTAATAAATTATGAAGTTCTGATTTCATGTAAGGATGGGAGATTGCACCTTCTGGAGCCAGCCACCTAGAAATTAAGCATCATTTCTCACAATCCCAAATATTCTAGTTCAAATCCACCAACACCACCCCCGCCCACCACCTTGCCACTCTCTCTACTCTGTGCACACACATGATGGGCGTTTCCTCTTTGAGTGGAAAGCAAGTACACTTTTGGGTAGAATGGTTTGACCAGAGGTAAGAAGTCATTGAGTTGACAGGAAAGAACTTATTTGCACTAAATGACTAAGAATCACTGCTCTTTCACAACTGGAAAGGATTGCTTATGTTTCTCACCAGACAGATTTATCAAATAACCTCAGTTATAAGAAGAAGTTTTCAAAATAAATAGTGTGTATAAAGTTATTTCCAACACTTACTCCAAAAATAAATATTAAAGTTATAAAAATTCCAGTATTTATTTAAAATTTTAATAACATTCTATTCTTGAGTTAAGAATGTTTTATAGACATGAGAAAAACTCTAACATATAGGATAGACTCACCAGGAAGAATGTCATTTGACAATGGCCCTGAGACGTCAACTCACTGTGAAGAGATATAAGGACATGGAAGTCACAAGTTCTACCCTCAAGAAGTCTGTGTAAAAAATAAAACATAACCCTCATCCCCTAAAATGGGTATAAACAAGGGCAATTAGAACAGTGCCAAATTGAACACTATCACCCCAAGAAGAACCAGGTAAAAGTATCAGAGTGATTGGGATTTGGTTTGAGTTAATCATGAAGTTTGGATAAGAGAGTTAAAGGTGAATTCACAGAACATTAGGACTGAAGAAAAGTGGCCAGAAAAATCAGTCAGATAAAAAAAGGAGAGACTAAGCCCTCAAAAGTTTGACTGACTGACTTTGTAGTTGACTAAGTAATTAACTAGTTAACTGCAAAATGTTGAAAGCACCGAAGGATTGATGCTTTCAAATTGTGGTGCTGGAGAAGGCCCTTGAGAGACCCTTGGATTGCAAGGAGATCAAACCAGTAAATCCTGAAGGAAATCAACCCTGAATATTCATTGGAAGGATGATGCTGAAGCTGAAGCTCCAATACTTTGACCACCTGATTCAAAGAGCCAACTCACTGGAAAATACTGATGCTGGGAAAGATTGAGGGCAAGAGGAGAAGGCGGCAGCAGAGGGTGAGATGGTTAGACAGCATCACCAACTCAATGGACATGAATCTGAGCAAACTCTGAGGGATAATGGAGGACAAAGGAGCCTGGAGTGCTTCAGTCAACGGGGTCATAAAAAGTCAGACATGTGTACACCTATGGCTGAGTCATATTGTTATTTGACAGAAAAACAACAAAATTCTGTAAAGCAATTATCCTTCAATTAAAAAATAGATTAATTTTTATAAAGTCAGACACAACTTAGTGACGGAACAACAGTAACAAAGCTTAACTTCCAATGATTTAGTAGTTGACGTTGAGCCAACATTAGAAGTCAGTTTTGAGGCTCTCTGTCCATTTCTCCTTCCTCTACATTTTCAAGCAGACTTAGCCAAGGAGGCTTTGAAAGGTTGGCGCATAGAGTGAGTGGAAAAGGACCCCAGGCTTCCCTGAGGTGGCAGGAAAGACTAGAGGGCAACCTGGGCCAGGCTGCTTTGTTAACTTCTGATCTAAAGGGAATGACTGATCCTCCGAGTCACTGGCTTAAATACCCACGTGTTTTCTTGATTGGTTAGATGAGACTAGCTTTCAATAGATGGGCTTGCATAGAGTTGAATCAGTTTGACTGAGGGTCCCTGTTGTGCTGCATTTTCTCAGAATCTTTCCCTTAATAAGAACCCACCTAATCAAACTATGGAAGAACCAGTCCTAAGTATTCATGACTTGACCTATAGGGCAAATCATTGCATGGAATCAATGTGTCCCTGAAAGGTTAATATATTTTTAAGGGACATTTATGGAGAATTCTTTGAAAATGAAGGGTCCATCTACCAAAATAAAACATGTTTGCCAAGTTGACTATGGGTATATTTTTTAATCTTAAAGGGATATGAGCCTCTATTGGGGTTGACTGATTCTTAGTGGAACCAGACATTTTCTACAGAAGTAGCAAAATAAATTCATAAAGCTCAAACTCAGAGTTTCTAGGGCTTCTTCCTTCCTTTGGATTCAATAACAGGTTGCAGACGGAAGAGCCACAGAAATGTAAATGGAAGAGGGCTTCTCAACCTACTGGATTCATATTTTTTTTCTCTTAAAAAAAAAAAATTGAGTCAGTCAAGACAGATCACAGTGAATTGAACATCAGAGAGGAAGTCTTAGCCCAGAGAAGGGTGGAACCTTCACTCATGGACTGGTACGATATTCAATCCCAGCCATTATCCAGTATGAAATTATCTAAAATGTTTGGTCTATGTCAATTTTTATAAGTGAAACCCTACTAAAGAGCATGTTTATGAAATTTTATCATTTCCATAACCCTAATACATCTATTATTTTCATTTCTCATGTCATATTACTTTCTAATATTTATCTGTGTATTTCATTCATACTGATAGGAGTAAGTCACACTATTACCATAATTTTGTGTACAACTTCTTTCATTTACTTTTATTTCCCAGCACTTCTGTTTTTTTCTCCTTTTTAAATCTTTTAAACTATAAAAGCATGATAACACATTTACAGAAGACTTGGAAAATACAGAAAAATGTTACATATAGTTCTATTATATATTACAGTTATTTTTAAGGAGATAAATTAAGATTTTTAGTTGGAGCTTCAAGATCAAACTCTCAAAAATTAATAGAATGAACATACAGAAGAGTAGAAGGATATAGTAGACCTGAAAAGCACCATGAACCAATTCAACATAATTAAGATTTGTACAATTTTCACACAACAATAAGATACAAATTCTATTCAAGTTCCCATAGACTATAAACTAGGAGACACTGGAACATATCCAGGGACATAAAACAAGGTACAAAAATTTCATGATCTAAATGTATTGAAATCGATGCAGAGTCAGTTCTCTAGTCACCATGGAATTACGTTAGAAATCATTATCAAAAGATATTTGAAAATAACCCGTACATTTTCAAGCCAGCACTTCTGTTTTTGACTTAGATGTTATCTTGATCATTTTGACAGATACACATCATTCTCTCTTATTGATAGTGTTGAATTTTACTTAGTCGTTTCTTTATTGTTGGCCTTGACTTTTAGGGTGGTCAGCTATGCTGGCACACCACTCTTCTTGAAAATCTGACTCAAAGACCATCACTGTGAGAATCTGTCTGCTCTGGTTGGGGTATTTTGTCTCCAGAACAACAACCGGTCATGTCCTGACTTCAGCTGTTCTCTAATTGTTTCATATATGTTTATTTTGTTTCATTAAAATATTGTTAGCTTAAAAAAATATTGCTAGCTTCTCAAGATCATGGGGCCAATTTTTTAGCCTCAAGGTTAATCAATAGCTAGCACTCATGAGCAGAAAAAATGTAAGTTATTATTTGACCCTAAGTGAACATTTTCAGAATGCCTAAAATGTGTCAAACATTTGCTAAGTAGGGCTACATCCTTTTTCGCATGTGTTTACCACAACAATCCCATAAAGGAGGTACTACTATTCCTAAATTACAAAAAAAAAAGAAAAAGAAAAAAGGAGAATAAGACTCAAAGATTGATTTGACTTAGTCGCTCATGGACTGCAGCCCATCAGGCTTCTCTGTCCATGGGGATTCTTCAGGCAAGATTACTGGAGTGGGTCGCCATTTCCTTCTCCAAGGGATCTTCCCAACCCAGGGATTGAACCCAAGTCTCCCTCACTGCAGGCAGATTCTTTACTGACTGGGCCACCAAGGAAACCACCTCCCAACAAAGAAGAATAAGACTCAAAGATTGATTTGACCATCAGAAAAAATGCCATAGCCATTTTATAAATATCCATTTCTTTTTTATAAACTTTTTATTTTGCATTGGAGTATAGCCTATTAACAATGTTTTCAGAGTTTCAGGTGGATAACAAAGGGACTCAGCCATGCATATATTAAGACATGTATCCATTTTCCCCCATATTCGCCTCCCATCCAGGCTGCCACATAATATTGAGCAGAGTTCCACGTGTTCTACGGTGGGTCCTTGTTGGTTTTCCATTTTAAATATAACAGTATGTACACGTCTAACCCAAACTCTCTAACTATCCTTTCCCCTCAACTTTCCCCGGGATAATCATTAGTTCATTCTCTAAATCTATGAGTCTGTTTCTGTTTTGTAAGTATGTTCATTGGTATCATTTCTTTCTAGATTTCACATATAAGGGATGTCGTATGATATATAAATATAATTTCTTAAAGTCTAATTTCTTAAGATTTACAACTTTTGAGAGGAATCTTTAACTCTTAAGTCAGAAAGGAAGAACCACTGTCATGGAAATAACCCTCCCTGATGAAATTAAATCATCCATTGTTTTCTGTGAGCCCATACATACACATGGAGATTTCTTCAAGGTTTTAAATGATGCTTGACCCTTGCTTTCCAGAGGGTTGCTGATACAGAGCAAAAAGGAAGTCAAAATAATGAGATAACCTACTCTAACCACCAAGACTCATTTGCAGGCCCAGCTACTCCTGCTAGAATAATATTGCTGAGAAAATGAAACAAAATAAAGACTGTGAATTCTAAGATCTGAGCCCTCATCAGAAACACAGGCACAGAATATCAAAGCTTGAAAGGAATCCTCAAGGTTACCATGAATAAGCCCATTGTATTTAACAAGTGAAGATAGTAGAAATGCCCACTGATAAATGAAAGGTCTCAGAGAAGTTGAAAACAGCACAATGGAAAACAGATCATCATCATTTCATTAATCTGAACAACAGGTGAAGCAGCAAGGGGGTTTCCATAGCGCCACGTCAACATGGAACAAAGACTTTTATTTTAAGAGCCCAGCCCTGCACCTGCGCTATCCAGCTGGGCTTGGTAAAAGAAGAAATGAAAACAGGCTCTTCTCACTATTGAGCTGGAGTGAGGGTCCACTCACAGGTTGCTTAAGCCACAATGGAGGAGCAAAATGCTGCTGATGTGTACCCCATGAGTGGGACCTTTCCTCCTAAGATTCCCAATTTCAGTTACTACAAAGTTTGTCCTCTTAGTACCAAGGAAAAAGTAAGAAAAAGAGAAGTGAAGTGTTAGTTGCTTAATCATGTCTGACTCTTTGCGATCCCATGGACTGTAGCCCACCAGGCTCCTCTGTCCACAGAGTTCTCCAGGAAAGAATACTGGAGTGGGTTGCCAGCTGATCTTCCTGATCCAGGGATCAAACCTAGGTCTCCCTCATTGCAGGCAGTTTCTTTACCATCTGAGTCACAGAGAAGCCAAGGAAAAGTCAAAGAAAGGGATTGTTTAATACCCTGGCTCATGCCGAGTACCCTTCTCCCACTCCCATGAGTGGATTAAGCAGGAGGAATAGGAAACAACAGAAGGTCTGGTCCAGCCCAGCCATAGGTCAGAGGCAGAGAAATTAAGAACCCACTCATGTCCAGAAAAAGGAAATCATTCAATCTTGGAACAAATTGTCAAGAAAAGCAAAAAAAAAAAAAAAAAAAAAATTTAATCATAGTTTCCTCAGTATAATAATAAAAGTACAATGAAAAGATGATGGACTTCAGAGCAGGCAGACCTGACTTTGAATCCAACTCTGCTATAACTTGGGTGACTGGCTTTGAGCAAGTAAGTGACACTTTCAAAAGCTCAGTTTCTTAGTCTGTAATTTTAAAATATTAACAGACCACCTCTTTAAGGTTACTGTAAGAACAGAGACACCACAAAAGAACCAAGTCCAGGGCCTAGGTTAAAAGAAAGTACCCTTGTTCTTTTTATCAACCTACACACAGGCGTTGCTTTACCATTTGCAAGTTTAGACAAAATACTTCCTGGAGTTTCTTCACTTTGGAACAGGAGCTATCAATCCCATCCTCAGAGCTCCACTAACGATAAAGCAGGATACACTCTACCATTCTCCTCCTCCTCCCAAGAACCCGACACTCAAACTCAAAGGATTCTGTGAATCTCAGTTTAAATCCTGTCATTAGACCTCCTGGTTCTATCAAAACCTGATGACTTAATATCTGTTGTGTGCCATTATCAAAATCCACAAACCCCATTTCTTTCACAGAAGTCGAAATTAAAACATCCAGTGCAGGGCTAATGAAATTGCCAAAATTTGTTAAGAAACCTCAGAAAATTCCCTTTTTTGCTGCCTTACCTAACGGATGTGTTATTCTAGTTAAAATAAATTAAATAGATTTTAAAAGATCACGACTGAAATTAAATAAAACCAGGAAGGAAAGGAAATCAGTAGATCTGGTTTCCTTTCTCTAGTAATTTTATTTCTTTGATAAAGCAAATGTCACTTCAGAATCTCACAAAAGATTACCGTAGTACTATAAAGGGGCAAAATGTTGGCCAATTAAGAAACTATTTCATAAAATAGCAAATAAATTTGATTTTATGTATTCATACTTCTGAGTGTACAAGAGTTTTGTAAACTATAAAGGGCTTCACCATTGTAAGGGGTTCCTGTGATTTCTGAACTAGGGCATTTTTCTTTTTGTCTACTCTCCTTCTGTGATTCTGATGATTAGCTAAGATTAATATCAAACCTAGTATAGTGGTTAGTTACTCAATCATGTCTGACTTTTTGTGACCCCATGGACTCTGCACTCTAGGCTCCTCTATCCATGGAATTCTCCAGACAAGAATACTGGAGTGGGTAGCCATTCCTTTCTCCAGGGGATTTTCCCGACTCAGGGATCAAATTCTGATCTCCTGCATTGGCAGGCAGATTCTTTACCATCTGAGCCACCAGAGAAGCCCAATCAAACGTACAATTTGTTCTTTTACATGTTTTCACACATGTAAAAATGCATGTGCCTACAAGCAAGGCTGGAAAAGAAAACATGGACAAAACATTAAGCTGTTCTATTAAAGTGAAAATTTATGAACTTTCTTCCTTCTAAGTTTTTGTTATCAGAGTATAATTTTCCAATAAGTAATATTTAGGACAGGGAAAACATTGCTAAGATTGCACAGTGGAAGTCAGAAATAAACCATTGTTTTATTTTCCAATTTGGATAGATCAAAGGGCTTCCCAGGTGGCTCAGTGGTAAAGAATCCACCTGCCACTGTCGGAGACACAGAAGATATGGGTTCAATCCCTGGGTCTGGAAGATCCCCTGAAGAAGGAAATGGTAACCCACTTCAGTATTCTGGCCTGGAGAATTCCTAGGACAGAGAAGCCTGGCGGGCTATCATCCATCGGGTCACAAAGAGTTGGACACGACTGACCGACTGAGAGAGCACACACACACACACACACACACACACACACACAATCCCTCTTGGGCACAGCTCTGTGTGAGGCCCTGGGCAGATCATTCTCCAGCCATGGAGACCCTGCCTAGAGTAAATAAAGCACCATTATTTAACCTGACAAACATGGGAGCTTATTGTTTCCTAACACTTTGAACTAAGTGGTTTGAAAGGTTAAATTCTACCAGTTACAGAAATGCTTTTCAGAATCCAAAATTATCCTTTATTATCAAGTGACACATGAACAATAAAAATAAGTTCAGCCATTCTGTACTGAAAACTGAAAATACTTTACATTTAGACAATTGTCTAAAATAAATTGCCATTGCATGTCGAGGGACAGATACACGCTTTAGTCAATTAAGTAACTTCTCCCTAACTTCTCACATTCATTTGCCTAGTTCCACTCTGGAAAGTACTTTAAAAGGCAAAAATAGGTTAATGAAAAACACTGAAAGGCATTGAATATTTTACTGAGAATGTTTCTATTTAATTGTTGGAAAAGTAATCCATGAACTTGATAAAACGTTCATACAGTACAGAAGAAAAATCATGGAAAGTAAATCTCTTTACCACTCTATGTCCCCCAGATTAAGAAATTTTTAACACAGTGTTTTAGCTCTAAAGTACATTTTTAATAAAAGTGGACTGAAACCAAAACCTGAAGTGTTAGAAAAGTCATAACAAGAAGCGAGACTTAGAGTTATACACTCTATAAGCTCTCCCTATGCTGCTGCTAAGTCGCTTCAGTCGTGTCCGACTCTGTGCGATCCTATAGACAGCAGCCCACCAGGCACCCCGGTCCCTGGGATTCTCCAGGCAAGAACACTGGAGTGGGTTGCCATTTCCTTCTCCAATGCATGAAAGTGAAAAGTCAAAGTGAAGTCGCTCAGCCGTGTCCGACTCTTAGCGACCCCATGGACTGCAGCCCACCAGGCTCCTCCGTCCGTGGGATTTTCCAGGCAAGAGTACTGGAGTGGGGTGCCATTGCCTTCTCCAAAACTCTCCCTATAGAGCAAAGTAATACTTCTACTTCCAAACCAAAACTTTTGAAATTCTTTTAGAATTGTCCTTAATATAAAAATTCAAGTTATCAAAGTGTTAATCATTTAATTACAGAAAAGTATTCCAAAAATAAGTTCTAGAATTCAGTCTCTTATTTGAATAAATATTTGGGGTCATTTATTCATTGCTGTCCAGATGGCTGGACATCATCACTGATGCAATGAACATGAACTTGGGCAAACTCCAGGAGATGGTGACAGACACGGAGGCCTGGCGTTCTGTAGTCCATGAGGTTGCAAAGGGTCAGACACGACTGGGTGACTAAACAACAATAGCAATTCATTGCCATTATTTATATCTGATATACATGAATGAGATGATCCACTGAGGTTCCTATAGAAAGGGGCATGCAGAAAATATATTTTATCCCATTAAATGAAGTTATCATTAATGAGAGGGGAGGAATAAATTAGGAATTTGGGATTAACAAATATTATACATTACTATATATAAAATAAGCAAGGACCAACTGTATAACACAGGGAACTAGATTCAATATTTTGTAATACCTTCTAATGGAAAAAATCTGAAAAAGAATATATGTATGTAAATGTCTATAACTGAACTAGTGTGCTATTCACCTGAAACATTGTAAATCAACTACACTTCAAATTTTAAAAAGAAAAAAATATAGAAACAAAGAAAAAATTATAATTAACAAGTACTTGCCATAATTGAAAACAAAAGTCAATGAGATTACTTAGAGAAAGAAGTCCTCCTTTCTCCTCAAAACTTTTAAACTTAAATGTAAAGCTACTTATGGCCACATCTCACATAATAACCATCAATTTTAGGACGATGAATTCATTGTGGTGAATTTTACTCTATGTGAATTATATCTCAATAAAAAATAAGAATGCATTAAATAAAACCCAAGAAATTGTACTTGAGGGAAAGAAGCTGATTTAAGCCATCAGCCCAAAGGACCCAGCTCTCAGGTCTGCAAAGTACCTCCAGAATTTCCCATGTTGAAGGGTATTTGGGGGAGAATGGATACATGTATACGTATGGCTGAGTCCCTTCACTGTTCACACGAAACTATCACAACATTGTTAATTGACTGTACCCCAATACAAAATAAAAAGTTAAAAAAAAAATTTCCAGATCCACATTTACAAGTGTTAGCAGCCTTGGTTCATGCTTATTCAGAGACTTAACTTTTCATGCTTAAAATAGTCTACTTTGATGAAACTATGCTTATTTTCTCCAATTAAAATTACATCTATCTATAAGGGAAAAGAATTTGAAAAATAATATATATACATACATATATATATATATATACACTTGCTGTACATCTGAAACTAACATACTATAAATCAACTTAAAACTTAATTTTAGTTGAAAATTTATTTTCAATTAAAATAAAACTAAAAAAAACAAAATTGCATCTACCACCTCAACCCCTCCCAACTGTATTTTGCTTATACAATCTCTTTATTTCCTCTTCACTAAAGCAATCTTTTCCTTACTCGTTTCCCAAATCAGAAAAACATAAAGTTGAAAAGCATTCTATACTCAGTGAGGGAAAGAAAACCACACAAATGAAAGCGCACTCTCTCAGCTGAGGAGTAAGTTGGAAAAGTAAGTAAATTGGAAAAGACCAACTACCTGGAATGATATGAAATTATGTTTCCACCTCCCTGGGCTTCCTCTGGATTCTCCAAACCCACCCAGCCACCCCTCCACACATACACACACTCAGCCTGGGTAAGAGCCAGGGCCCAGCTCTTACCCCAGAGTTTCTGCACAGGCAGCAGATTGGCAGCACTCACTGTGGGAGCCCTAGTAGCAGCCCAGTGAGGCTCCTGCAGGGGCTGCAGGTGCCTTCTGTATCAGAGATCTGCTACATTTTACAGTGTTCACTATTCAGAGTTTGACTCTTTCTCCCCCAGTCAAGCTTCCCCACTCCCTGGAGCAATCTCCTGTGACCCCAGGGGACTTGTATGTAGCTGTCCAGGGAAGATGGTCTGCCTGAAGAGGTCATGGAGGAGTTTTGGTGAGGTGGGAATTCCAGCACAGCTCAGCCCAGCCTGCACTTCCAGCCATGGGAAAGCTCTGTGCATCCAGGGGAACAGATGGAGGCAAGGGTTAGATGAACAGAAGTACCTTTCTTGTCTTGACTGCAAAAAAAAAGAAAAAAGAAAAATCCCCTGCCACTCACTAACGCAGCTCAAACTACTTCTGACCCTTGGCTGGTTAGTTTGCCCAAGCTGGTCTACTAGCATCAGTCACTTTGGGTGAGATGGTTTGAAGAACCAGCAGAAACTGCACAATACAGAGATTTGCACACAGCAATTTGAGATAAGGATTCGAGGAAAGGCTGAGATAGATTCAAACAGCATTTACTATTACGTGACATCTAGGACCGAGAACTCTGACCACTGGCACATCTGGGAAAGTCTCTTTAGACCAGGCCTTATCAGTACAGTGGGGGTCAAGCTTCATTGGAAACACATGTCAAACACCCCAAAGGAAAAATCAAAGACCCTCCAGTTCCAGTGGTGCATGCCTTGTTTTTCTCATGAATCCTGGCAAAAACTTGTCTAAAATAGAAGGGAGGGGCAGCTCTGAGATGGGGAACGCCAGAGACAAACCTGTTGGAGCCAAGGATAGTCAACAGGGCAAGCTGTACCCTTGGGTCCCACTCAGCAAGGGCCACCATGAATCCCAGTCGGCCAACCAGCAGGCAGAGCAAGCCTGGTGTGCTGGGCTGGAGAGCCCCCTGCTGGTTATCGTGAAGAGACAACACCCAGCTCTTGACGACCCTGTGGACTGTAGCCTCCTCTGTCCTGGGGATTTTCCAGGCAAGAATACTGGAGTGGGTTGCCATTTCCTCCTCCAGGGGCTCTACCCCACCCAGGGATGGCAGGCAGATTCTTTACCACGGAGCCACCTGGGAAGCCCCAGGGCTTGGAGGATCACTCCCTAAAGCCTGGAGATGAATGAGACTCCGTATCTAAAACTCCATCGTCTGACTGCATCACACCCATCCTTATATGTGTATTACCTTTGTAAAAATATTTGACATCTCCCCTGCACATACTCACCATTTTTTTAGTTTAGTAATATTGTTTGGATTCTTTGGAAAATACAGAAAAACACTGGAATTCCCTGGCAGTCCAGTGATTAGGATCACTGCCAAGGGTTTGGGGTTCAATCTCTAGTTGGGGAATTAATCCTGCAAGCCATACAGCATGGCCAAAAAAAATAAATACAGAAAAACACATGAAAATAAAAGTCACATATGATCCCATCAGCAAAATAACTATTACTTTCAACACTATTTAATATGCGTAATTTTCAATTGGTCGAGATCATGCTCCACCTACTTGCAGATGCATTTCTGCCCTTGGCGCCATTGGTTAGTCGGGTGATGGGAAGCTCTGGCAAAAGGTTAGGGTGGGAAGAAGGCTTAAACCAAAGCATTAGTTCCCCTCTGCTTTGGGGAGGAATTTTCCAGCAGTGGCTATATCTCTTTTGTGGTCCTAGCTTCCACCAAGTGCCCAGTTTCTGGGTTCTGATGACATCACCTTTTCCTGCCCTGGGAGTGCAGTGGCTTGTGGCTGTCACTCATCTCTGGGTAAATTCAACATAAGGATTGCTTCTCTGCCCTTCCACTTCCTGTGAATCATTTCCCATGATAAATTCCCTTTGCTTAAAATGCCTAGAGTGGCAGGAAAATGCCCTTTACTTTCTTGACTAGGACTGACATATGTCACTCACACCTATACTTTTTGGTTAATTTATCACCCAATATTATTCTGTAAAGGTTTTTCAGTATCTTTTTTCTTTAAAAATCTTTCTTAATGGCTGCATAATGTCTCATGTGGAGAAGGAAATGGCACCCTACTCCAGTACTCTTGCCTGGAAAATCCCATGGGCGGAGGAGCCTGGTAGGCTGCAGTCCATGGGGTCGATGAGGGTCGGACAGGACTGAGCGACTTCACTTTCACTTTTCACTTTCATGCATTGGAGAAGGAAATGGCAACCCACTCCAGTGTTCTTGCCTGGAGAATCCCAGGGACGGGGGAGCCTGGTGGGCTGCCATCTATGGGGTCGCATAGAGTCGGACACGACTGAAGTGACTTAGCAGCAATGTCTCATGACATCACACCTTACTGGATTTGTGTTTTTCAAATCTGTAATGTTTGCTAGATTGTAACATTGGTATGAACATTGTTGTAAATAAATTTTTATCCACATTTCTTTTTTTCTCTAAACATTCAGAACCGGGGTTTTTTTGCAGGGGGTGGGGCGTTGGTGTTTGGTTTTTTTGGTTGCATCAGGTGACCTCTTAGTTGTGGAATGCAGGATCTTTGTTACATCACGTGGGGACCTTTTGTTGTGGTATGAGGATTCTTTAGTTATGGCAAGCGGGCTCAGAAGTCGTGGCATGCAAGTCTAGTTGCCCCTCAGCATGGGGGGTCTTAGTTCCCTGACCAAGGATCAAACTAGAGTCCCCTGCATCCCAAGGTAGACTCTTAACCACTGGACCACCAGAGAGGTGCCCTCTATCTAAATTTCTAAGTACTTGATCAGATTGGATTTCTGGATGTAACTGAAAAAGATTGATTCAATTGATTCTTGGTGAGTATTGCCTCCAAATCCCCAGAAAGATGAGACCAATTTACAATCCTACCAGAGGTCTAAATAGCGCTTGTCTCACCTTGCCCTCTACAACATTGGTTATATTATTTGCTAATTTTATAGACCAAAAAAAGGCATCTGCTAGCTATTGTTTTAATTTAGATGTGTTTTGTTTTCATTGTTAGTGAAGTAGAACTTTTTCCGGTGTTCATTAGCCACGTGCATTTTCTCTTTTGTAAATTATCTACTTTACCATTTTGCTGTACAGTCTGTAATGATTCTCTTATTGACTGAGGTATCAGTCAAGGTTCTTAGATGCAAACAACAGAAATTGGTTCTGGCTAAATTAGGCAGAAATGGGATCTATTTAAAGGATACAATACATCTCCAAGACAGATAGCAAGGCTGGAAAATTAGGTTTAGAAAATAGTACTTCCCCGGTGGTCCAGTGGTTGCAGGTTTGATCCCTGGTCAGGGAGCGAAGATCCCACATTTCTCATGGCCAAAATACCAAAACATGTAACAGAAAAATATTGTAACAAAATTTAACAAAGACTAAAAAATGTCCATATTGAAAACAGAACCAAGGATACCTGCTAACAGTGGAAATATGGCCAAGATCCAATCCTAAACTGATCTAAATAAGGTGCTGTATTGTGGTTGCTACCCTGAATGCTGTTCCTGGCCTTGCCGCCACCTACCACTAAATGCTGAATGCTACCCCCAGCATGAACATGGTGTGTATTTCTCCACGTCTGTGAATTTGGCCTGGCATTTTCATTTGCTTTGAGTAATATGAGTGAAAGAGATATTGTACAATGTCTGAGAAGGCCTTCTAGCTTTCACAGAAATGCCCCCTCTTAGAATCCAGCCACCATGCTGTTAGGAAGCCCAAGATGGCCCACAGAGAGTGAGAGGCCCAGGCAAGCCCCCAACATGCCAACCTCTGCCACGTTTGCCCGGTTGAAGTCACACACTGTCATGCATGATGGTGACGAGTCCAGCAAGCTCTGCTCAACTTGCAGGACTGTGAGCCAGTGAATGCTGGTAGTGGTCTTAAACTGCTCCGCTATGAGGTGGTTTACTACACAGCGATAGATAACTTGAGATGTTCCCTTAAGGTTCACATCCTGGGCAAGAACAGCCCATTGATCAAGCCTAGGTCCACGCGCTGGGAGCCAGGGAGCAGGAAGAAAGGATGCTTCAGGTGTAGTAGAAAGACATGCCTCACAGCAAGTTCCCACAGTGAGGAATTCCCCAGATAGAAATAGGGGGCTCAGATGCTGGAGAAGGAAAACAAAATCTGTTAAACTCAATACCTGCCTTTGATCTGCCTCTCCATATCTGCCTTTTGTATATTGATCTCACTGGACAGACATTGATCATTGTGTATCCTCCCACAAAACTCACTTTATATCTCATTGTGTGTGAGATTCCTAAACAATGGATTATTCTAATGGAAACACTTTGAAGGTTAACTGGATTTAGGAAGTGCCAAAGTTCCTGCCCCCAGAGTAACTAGTGACACTCAGAAAAAGTACCCACATAAGAGAGTGTTTCCTAGCAGTAGAAGCAAGCACCTTTCACAACCCAGATTTGCTGTGTCCTGAAACTGAAAAGAAAACATTCTACTAAAAAAAAAAAAAAAGGCTTCAAATAAACTGGGAAGTCTTTCTTAATCTTTTTTTTTTTTTTTTTTTTTTGCAACACTGGAAGTGTTGCCAACACCCTCCCCTCTTTATTTCTGAACCTTTCCTATAGACTTACAACTGATTTCTCTGGCCCACACTCTGCCTGATTCATCCCACCCTCCTCCCTGCAGCTAGCAGTGACAGATCACCTCTCTCTACTGCCTAAAAACACCCACTGTCAAGATTCAGAACAAAGCCTTTTGCTCTGATGAACATGGCCCTTCAGTAAGTGGTTCCTGCCTTTCCTTTTCTCAGCTCCTCCTAACTTGTCACCCACTCGCAGCTCCTCAGGGTCACCCACCAGTTCCTCACTAATCCTTGCCTTTGCACACTGTTTCCCCTTCATGAAACACTTCTCTCCTCATCTCCTTCCCCACTCATCACTGCCTGCTGGTGGTCTTTTACTCCTCCTTCAAGATTCAGCAGCTGGAGCAACCACCTTAGAAAGTCACTAAAATATAAACAGTAAAAAAGGAAACAAACAAACAAAAACCAGAAGAATTAGAACAGTATATTTTTAAATTTATTTAAATTAAAAAAAGGAAGTACAAACACACAAGCAGATAATGAAATAAAATATCCACACAGAGATATATACATCAATACCAGCATTACTCATAAAAAATGGAAAAAAACCCAAATGTCCATCAACTGATGAATAAATAAAATGTGCCATATTCATATAATAGTATGAATAAAAAAGAATAAATATTGAGAAAATTTTCCCAAAGAGAAACCCCTTGTCTGTTAGCAGTCACTCCCTATTTCCCCCGCAATGCCTCCCACCCCCAAACCCAGGTCCTAGGCAACCATGAATTCACTTTTTGTCTATAAATTCGCCTCTTCTAGAATTTCACATAAATGCAGTCATACAATATATGATAACTTGTGTCTTTTATTTAGCATTATGTTTTCAATCTTCATTCATTCTTATACAATGCATCAATATTGATTCTTTTTATTAAAAAAGAATAAATAAATTTTTTTGAATTAAAAAAAAATCTTTTTTAAGTTACAGCTAAATGATCACCTACACTACAAGGCTTTCCCTGACTTTCCCAGGCAGAATACACACATATAATCACACATCTCAATAATCCTACATGGCACTTCATAGGGGTATCTAAAATTATTATAACAATTTTTTCTTTCAGCAAATTCCAAAAAACAGTTGGCAAGTTATTAAAGAAATTTTTTTTATTATTACAGAAAATATCACACAAAAGCAGACAGCAGGGAACTCCCATTTACCTATGACTCAGTTCATGGTTTCCCCATCCAATAACACCCCACCCCCAAATTATTTTCAGCAAGCTATTTTTGCACATCCTAACCATTCTTCCCTCGTCCAAGGTAAGGAGCAATGGCTGCGCTTTGCTGGAGCAGCCGTGAAGAGATACCCCACGCCCAAGGTAAGAGAAACCCAAGTAAGACGGTAGGTGTTGCAAGAGGGCAGCAGAGGGCAAACACACTTAAACCATACTCACAGAAAACTAGTCAATCTAATCACACTAGGACCACAGCCTTGTCTAACTCAATGAAACTAAGCCATGTCCGTGTGGCAACCCAAGATGGGCGGGTCATGGTGGAGAGATCTAACAGAATGTGGTCCACTGGAGAAGGGAATGGCAAACCACTTCAGTATTCTTGCCTTGAGAACCCCATGAACAGTATGAAGAGGCAAAATGATAGGATACTGAAAGAGAAACTCCCCAGGTCAGGAGGTGCCCAATATGCTACTGGAGATCAGTGGAGAAATAACTCCAGAAAGAATGAAGGGATGGAGCCAAAGCAAATACAATACCCAGCTGTGGATGTGACTGGTGATAGGAGCAAGGTCCAATGCTGTAAAGAGCAATATTGCATAGGAACCTGGAATGTGAGGTCCATGAATCAAGGCAAATTGGAAGTGGTCAAACAAGAGATGGCAAGAGTGAATGTCAACATTCTAGGAATCAGCAAACTGAAATGGACTGGAATGGGTGAATTTAACTCAGATGACCATTATATCTACTACTGCGGGCAGGAATCCCTCAGAAGAAATGGAGTGGCCATCATGGTCAACAAAAGAGTCCGAAATGCAGTACTTGGATGCAATCTCAAAAACGACAGAATGATCTCTGTTCGTTTCCAAGGCAAACCATTCAATATCACAGTAATCCAAGTCTATGCCCCAACCAGTAACGCTGAAGAAGCTGAAGTTGAACGGTTCTATGAAGACCTACAAGACGTTTTAGAGCTAACACCTAAAAAAGATGTCCTTTTCCTTATAGGGGACTGGAATGCAAAAGTAGGAAGTCAAGAAACACCTGGAGTAACAGGCAAATTTGGCCTTGGAGTACAGAATGAAGCAGGGCAAAGACTAATAGAGTTTTGCCAAGAAAATGCACTGGTCATAACAAACACCCTCTTCCAACAACACAAGAGAATACTCTATACGTGGACATCACCAGGTGGTCAACACCGAAATCAGATTGATTATATTCTTTGCAGCCAAAGATGGAGAAGCTCTACACAGTCAGCAAAAACAAGACCAGGAGCTGACTGTGGCTCAGACCATGAACTCCTTATTGCCAAATTCAGACTTAAATTTAAGAAAGTAGGGAAAACCACTAGACCATTCAGGTATGACCTAAATCAAATCCACTGTATAATCAGTGGAAGTGAGAAATAGATTTAAGGGACTACATTTGATAGATAGAGTGCCTGATGAACTATGGACGGAGGTTCGTGACATTGTACAGGAGACAGGGATCAAGACCATTCCCATGGAAAAGAAATGCAAAAAAGCAAAATGGCTGTCTGGGGAGGCCTTACAAATAGCTGTGAAAAGAAGAGAAGTGAAAAGCAAAGGAGAAAAGTAAAGATATAAACATCTGAATGCAGAGTTCCAAAGAATAGCAAGAAGAGATAAGAAAGCCTTCTTCAGCGATCAATGCAAAGAAATAGAGGAAAACAACAGAATGGGAAAGACTAGGGATCTCTTCAAGAAAATCAGAGATACCAAAGGAACATTTCATGCAAAGAGGAGCGCGATAAAGGACAGAAATGGTATGGACCTAACAGAAGCAGAGGATATTAAGAAGAGATGGCAAGAATACACAGAAGAACTGTACAAAAAAGATCTTCACGACCCAGATAATCACGATGGTGTGATCACTGACCTAGAGCCAGACATCCTGGAATGTGAAGTCAAGTGGGCCTTAGAAAACATCACTATGAACAAAGCTAGTGGAGGTGATGGAATTCCAGTTGAGCTATTCCAAATCCTGAAAGATGATGCTGTGAGGGCGCCGGCTGCGGAAAATGGCTGCTCGGCCGCGGAGGCATATCTCTGGAATTGCAAAGCAGCCACAGGGTGACTTCTGTGATGGGGCTAAGAAAGCGATTGATGAACCTTCTTTTGCAACTTCCATGGAGTGGGACACGCAGGTGGTGAAAGGGTCTTCGCCGGTCGGTCCCGCAGGGCTGGGGTTGGAGAAGCTGCCATCCCGCCCGCAATGGCTGCAGCCCAAGAGATGCGCCATGTTCCAGTGCGCGCAGTGCTACGCCGTGCTCACTGACTCTGTGCCCCTCGCCTGGGACCTGTTGCGGTCCCTCGGGGACCAGAGTCACAAATAATGTAGTTTTGGGGGCTCCGTTCCTAGTTGGCATTGAAGGTTCGCTCAAAGGCAGCACTTACAACCTTTTATTCTGTAGTTTCTGTGAGATTCCCATTGGTTTCCACCTATATTCTACCCATGCTGCCCTGGCTGCCTTGAGAGGCCACTTCTGCCTTTCCAGTGACAAAATGGTGTGCTACCTCTTAAAAACAAAAGCCATAGTAAATGCATCTGAGATGGATATCCACATCATCCCTCTACCAGAAAAGGTTGCAGAGCTGAAAGAGAAGATAATGTTAACACATACTCGCTTAAATTCACTCATGAAAATTCTGAAGGAAATGTCTCCTGACCAGTCCAAGCTAACAAACTAATTCAGAATCAGAGGTTGAGTATCAGAGGCAGGCCTTATTGCTGTTTTCAACAGGTGCTGTTTGATCACTTCTCAAGAAATATCAACTTCAAGAATGTATAGGAAATGTGGTTTATTATGTTTACCTCTAGACTGATTTTCCAAGTGATTTGTGAAGCTGTTTCTGCTACTGCTAAGTCACTTCAGTCGTGTCCGACTCTGTGCGACCCCATAGACGGAAGCCTACCAGGCTCCCCAGTCCCTGGGATTCTCCAGGCAAGAACACTGGAGTGGGTTGCCATTTCCTTCTCCAATGCATGAAAGTGAAAAGTGAAAGTGAAGTCGCTCAGTCGAGTCCGACCCTCAGCGACCCCATGGACTGCAGCCTACCAGGCTCTTAGATCCATGGGATTTTCCAGGCAAAAGTACTGGAGTGGGGTGCCATTGCCTTCTCCGAAGCTGTTTCTAGAAGATGACAAACAGGAGACTTCTGTCCAGGTTTCATAGCTATTTGTCTTATTTTGACTTCTTATCAATTTCATAATACTTATTCTTGAAAACATTCTGATGGCAAATTTAAGAATTAAGAGCCAATGTCCCATGAATCCTCTGATCTAAAGATTCCTGAGTGGCCTGAAAATAGAGTTGTACTTCTGTTAATTAACTGTTATTCCTACATGGAGCAATTGTCATTTGAATACTGAGAAATCATTTTTTTCTTACATGAAATACAGGTACATACATATTCCGTAGGTAATGTTCAACAAGTTAACTCCATAATATATATTTATCTTTATCTTTTCAGTTTATAACTGAAAAGGAATAGTAATAACAGGAAAATAATAAAAGGAATGGTAAAAACAAAACAAAACAAAACAAGATGATGCTGTGAAAGTGCTGCACTCAATATGCCAGCAAATTTGGAAAACTCAGCAATGGCCACAGGACTGGAAAAGGTCAGTTTTCATTCCAATCCCAAAGAAAGGCAATGCCAAAGAATGCTCAGACTACCGCACAATTGCACTCATCTCACACGCTAGTAAAGTAATGCTCAAAATTCTCCAAGCCAGGCTTCAGCAATATGTGAACCGTGAACTTCCTGGTGTTCAAGCTGGTTTTAGAAAAGGCAGAGGAACCAGAGATCAATTGCCAACATCTGCTGGATCATAGAAAAAGCAAGAGAGTTCCAGAAAAGCATCTATTTCTGCTTTATTGACTATGCCAAAGCCTTTGACTGTGTGGATCACAATAAACTGTGGAAAATTCTGAAAGAGATGGGAATACCAGACCACCTGATCTGCCTCTTGAGAAATTTGTATACAGGTCAGGAAGCAACAGTTAGAACTGGACATGGAACAACAGACTGGTTCCAATTCGGAAAAGGAGTTCGTCAAGGCTGTATATTGTCACCCTGTTTATTTAACTTATATGCAGAGTACATCATGAGAAACGCTGGACTAGAAGAAACACAAGCTGGAATCAGATTGCTGGGAGAAATATCAATAACCTCAGATATGCAGATGACACCACCCTTATGGCAGAAAGTGAAGAGGAACTAAAAAGCCTCTTGATGAAAGTGAAAGTGGAGAGTGAAAAAGTTGGCTTAAAGCTCAACATTCAGAAAACAAAGATCATGGCATCTGGTCCCATCACTTCATGGCAAATAGATGGGGAAACAGTGGAAACAGTGTCAGACTTTATTTTTCTGGGCTCCAAAATTACTACAGATGGTGACTGCAGCCATGAAATTAAAAGATGCTTACTCCTTAGAAGGAAAGTTATGACCAACCTAGATAGCATATTCAAAAGCAGAGACATTACTTTGCCAACAAAGGTCCATCTAGTCAAGGCTATGGTTTTCCTGTGGTCATGTATGGATGTGAGAGTTGGACTGTGAAGAAGGCTGAGTGCCGAAGAATTGATGCTTTTGAACTGTGGTGTTGGAGAAGACTCTTGAGAGTCCCTTGGACTGCAAGGAGATCCAACCAGTCCATTCTGAAGGAGATCAGCCCTGGGATTTCTTTGGAAGGAATGATGCTAAAGCTGAAACTCCCACACTTTGGCCACTTCATGCGAAGAGTTGACTCATTGGAAAAGACTCTGATGCTGGGAGGGATTGGGGGCAGGAGGAGAAGGGGACGACAGAGGATGAGATGGCTGGATGGCATCACTGACTCGATGGACGTGAGTCTGAGTGAACTCTGGGAGTTGGTGATGGACAGGGAGGCCTGGCGTGCTGTGATTCATGGGGTCACAAAGAGTCGGACACGACCGAGCGACTGATCAGATCTGAACCGTTCTTCATTTTTTAAGACCCAAGGAACTTATATTTTCTAGAAGTCCACGGCAGTCTAATAAAAATGTAAGATTGATTAGCATTTTATGTGCCAATAACTGCTCTAAGCACTTGGCATGAATTAGTTCATTTAACTTCAAAATTACCTGAAAAGGTAACAATTTTGCAGCCATTTTACACTGAGGAAATCAAGGCTTATGGGTGAAATCAGTTCAATTCAGTTCAGTCGCTCAGTCGTGTCCGACTCTTTGCGACCCCATGAATCACAGCACGCCAGGCCTCCCTGTCCATCACCAACTCCCAGAGTTCACTGAGACTCACGTCCATCGAGTCGGTGATGCCATCCAGCCATCTCATCCTCTGTCGTCCCCTTCTCCTCCTGCCCCCAATCCCTCCCAGCATCAGAGTCTTTTCCAATGAGTCAACTCTTCGCATGAAGTGGCCAAAGTGTGGGAGTTTCAGCTTTAGCATTATTCCTTCCAAAGAAATCCCACGGCTGATCTCCTTCAGAATGGACTGGTTGGATCTCCTTGCAGTTGGAAGGACTCTCAAGAGTCTTCTCCAACATCACAGTTCAAAAGCATCAATTCTTCGGTGCTCAGCTTTCTTCCGGAGAAGGCAATGGCATCCCACTCCAGTACTTTTGCCTGGAAAATCCCATGGACGGAGGAGCCTGGTAGGCTGCATGGGGTTGCTAGAGTTGGACACGACTGAGTGACTTCAATGTCACTTTCATGCACTGGAGAAGGAAATGGCAACCCACTCCAGTGTTTTTGCCTGGAGAATCCCAGGGATGGGGAAGCCTGGTGGGCTGCCGTCTCTGGGGTCACACAGAGTTGGACACACCTGAAGCGACTTAGCAGCAGCAGCAGCAGCAGCAGCAGCAGCTTTCTTCACAGTCCAACTCTCACATCCATACATGACCACTGGAAAAACCATAGCCTTGACTAGACGGATCTTTGTTGGCAAAGTAATGTCTCTGCTTTTCAATGTGCTATCTAGGTTGGTCATAACTTTTCTTCCAAGAAGTAAGGGTCTTTTAATTTCTAAACTTGTCCAAAAGTTAGCAACCAGAAGAATGGAATTCCAAACCAAGGTTACTAATCATACTTAACCTCTCTCAGAAAAAAGTATACCTCAACTAAAATAGGGCTTCCCTGGTAGCTCAGGAAAGAATCTGCCTGCAATGCAGGAGACCCAGGTTCAATCCCTGAATTGGGAAGATCCCCTGGAGAAGGGAGTGACAACCCACTCCAGTATTCTTGCCTGGAGAATTCCATGGACAGAGAAGCCTGGCAGGTTACAGTCCATGGGATCGCAGAGAGTCAGAGACGACTGAGTGACTAACACTTTCAGCTAAAATAATCATTTAACTTAGAAGCTGAAAGAATGGTTCTCTTTCCTGGAGTTAAGGCCACTTATAAGGTCAGAGAGACCATCTGCTTGAGACACAGGTCTCAGTTCAAATTAGGGCAACTAAAGGGAACCCTTTCGGAGGCCGTCCACTTGACTCCATACTCTGTGGGTGTTAAGAAACATCTAGGGCCACAGTAGAACCCAGGCTGGCTTCAGGAAATCAAAGGGGCCTTTAAAAAGCAGAACAGGGACTTCCCTGGTGGTCCAATGGTTAGGAATCCACCTTCCAACACCAGGGACACGGACTCCATCCCTGGTCTGGGAACTAAGATCCCACATGCTGCAGGGCAGCTAAATGGCAACTAAGATCCAACACAGCCATAAAAAATATTATTGTAAAAGCCAGAACAAGGACAATACCAGAGTTCCCCACAATTCTAGAACTGTGTTCCCCAATCCTGGGTCACTGACGAATGAGTACTTGGAAGGTGCCTAGTCCAAAAGAAGACATACTGAAATACAATACACACTGTATTATAAAGACTTAGGGCTTCCCAGTTGGTGGTAGTGGTAAAGAACCCACCTGCCAACGCAGGAGACGCAGGTTCGATCCCTGGGTTGGAAAGATCCCTTGGATGAGGGCATGGCAATCCATTCCAGTATCCTTGCCTGGAGAATCCTAAGGACCAGAGGAGCCTGGTGGGTTACAGTCCATGGGTCGCAAAGAGTCAGACATGAATAAAGCAACTTAGCACACACATGAAGCCTTCAGTTCAGTTCAGTCGCTCAGTCGTGTCCGACTCTTTGCGACCCCAGGAATCACAGCACGCAGACATGAAGCCTTAGTACCCCCAAAATGTAAAATATTGATTGAATATAGTCCAAATAGTAATATTTTAGATCTGTTGGGTTAACTATTAAAATTCATTTGTTCTTTTTGTTTTTTAACCTTTTCAGTGCAGCCACTAGAATGTTTGAATTACGTATGTGGCTCACAGTTCCACCGGGCGGTGCTATGCAGCCCTGGGTGCCAGCTCCCTGTGGGCTCTCACCTTGTGGCTGCCTCTCACAAGTTCACCAAGAAACCCGAGGCACACCACTGACATGGGAACAGAGGCCAAGTACAGCTAAACTCAGATCAGAGTTCTGATCTGAACTGAAATCATCAGGGACTGGAGATTGGCCCAACACTCCACCAAGAACAGCTTCTGAAATAAAATGAGTGCAACTCTACCTGCAACTCAAGTTGGAATACCCTTGAACCTGGAAACTCCCTCCAGTGTAGTTACATAATCAGGGAGACATTTGGGGGGTCTCATGGCCGGTACGCTGAGATGCAGGAAGCCAGGGCTTCGTTTCCTGGGAGAAACTGCTTCTTCCACCTTGCTGCTAAAGCAGAGATGTTCTCAGTGAATGGAGTTCCAACACAATTTATTTTATTCATCAGTAGTCTGCCTAATGTGCGTGCATGCTTAGTCACTTCAGTTGTGTCTGACTCTGTGCAACCCGAGACTGTAGCCCACCAGGCTTCTCTATCCGTGGGATTTTCCAGGCAAGAACACTGGAGTGGGTTGCCATGCTCTCCTCCAGGGGATCCTCCCGACCCAGGGATCGAACCTGTGTCTCTTAGGTCTCCTGTGTTGGCAGGTGGGTTCTTTACTACTAGCATCACCTGCATGGTGCACAGAACACTGGCACCCCCTCCCCTTTGGATTCCACCCCACCCCAAGACCCATATTAGTCATCACATTTCCTTCCCTCTCAGAGCTTCATTACAGATGTTTACCTGCAGAGGTCCACTAGGGCACAACTGAATGCAAGGCTATATTGGGGTGTTTTGGTGTCCTGCACTAAAAACCTGGTTACTAAAAAAGCAAAGGCACTGAACCCCTCTCAAAAACATCATGTGATTACTGGGTTAGTGGAGAGTGAAAACTGATGCAACTCTAAGTCTGGCTGCATCAGCTGCTAGGTGAGGCAGGAAGTGAGCAAACTACCTGGCACCAATGAAGCCTTGCAAGGCCGGAGTCACAGCATCGGCCATCTGTGGCCTGACCCTGCCACCCCAGTGCCCAGCATAGAGAAAGCGCTCAGTGCCTGTTAACCAAAGGGAAGGAGAGAGGAGATCATAGAACACTCAGGCCTCCAGTTCCTGGGGTCAGCAGATTCCGAGAAAGAGAAATGACAGCCAGGAACTGGCCTGGCTCCATAGCCCAAATTTGGTGTTGCTATGAACTAGCCTGGCACCCACGGCGAGACTACCGTGCTCTCCTGTGGATCATAAACAATCTCACAGACCATCACCAGACAGGGGCACTCTGTGTTATTTTTGTTCAGTTGCTAAGCTGTATCCAACTCTTTGTGGCCCCATGGAACTGCAGCATGCCTGGCTTCCCTGTCCTTCACTATTTTCCAGAATTTGCTCATACTTAGGTCGAGTCAATAATGCCATCCAACCATTTCATCCTCTGTTGCCCTCTTCTCTTGCTCTCAGTCTTTCCCAGCATCAGGGTCTTTTCCAATGAGTCGACTCTTCACATCAGGTGGCCAAAGAATTGCAGCTTCAGCTTCAGCATCAGTCTTTCTAATGAATATTCAGGGTTCATTTGCTTCAGGAGTGACTGGCTTGATCTCCTTAAAGTCCAAGGGACTCTCAAGAGTCTTCTCTGGAACAATTTGAAAGCATCAATTCTTCTGTACTCAGCCTTCTTTATGGTCCAGTTCTCACATCTGGTCCAGTACATGACTACTAGAAAAACCAATGGCTCAAGAGGTAAAGAACCAGCCTGCAATGCAGGAAATGCAGAAGACTCAGGTTTGATCTCTGGGTCAGGAAGATTCCCTGGAGAAGAAAATGGCAACCCAGTCCAGTATTCTTGCCTGGGAAATCCCATGGACAGAGGAGCCTGGTGGTCTAGTCCATAGGGTCACAAAGAGTCGGACACAACTGAGCATGCATATGCAACCCTAACCTTGACTATATGAATCTTTGTGGACAAAGTGATGTCTCTGCTTTTCAATATGCTGTCAAGGTTTGTCACAGCCTTCTTCCAAAGAGTGTCTTTTAATTTCATGACTGCTGTGTGACAGTGATACAAACACCAGATGACTCAATGATCATTTTGTCTCCATAAAACAGACAAAACATGAACATCATCCAAACCACAAATAGGACCAGACACCTCCCTTCCCTGGCTGTTGAGTGACTGCTGCTTCTTTACAATCCCAGCGTTATAGCCTTACTTTCTCAGTGAAAATTAGGATGCTGGGTCACAGAATTCTCCTGCTTCTTGATGACATCCAACCCAGAACAAGGTCCTCCCCAAAGCCCCAGACAGACACCTAAGTTCTCTAAGTCCTAACAGCCTTGGGCTGAGACTCCTTGTGGCATGTGACTTCCTTCATTCAATGAATCAGTAAAACAAATTTGGGGGCTTCCCTGGCAGCTCAGTGATAAAGAATCAGCTGGCCAATGCAGGAGACATGGGTTTGATCACTGGTCCAGGAAGATTCCACATGCTGCAAAGCAACTAAGCCCAAGCACCACAACTACCGAGCCTATGCTTTAGAGCCCGGAAGCCGCAACTATCGAAGCCCTCTTGCCCCAGAACTGGTGCTCCACATCAGATGAAGTCACCGCAATGAGAAACCTGAGAACCGCAACTGGAAAGCAGTTCCGCTTCATCACAACTTGAGAAAAGCCTGAACAGCAACAAAGACTCAGTACCATCAAAAAGAAAAAGAGAAAAGAAAATCAACTTTGTTCAGTTATGTGTTCTGAAGTCTTTGACTACAGGGAACTAACAACCCTTAGCCATAAACATCCTTCCCAGGCTAGCAGTGCCAATGGTTGCCACTGTGCCTATATCCTGGAAAGTGGAGAAGGGAAATAAGCACAGGAGGAGAGAAAACTGGTGGCAGCCTAAGGACTGACTCCTGCAGAGGGCCTTCCCAGGGCCAACCCTAGATTGTGCAATCTTCTGTGCCTTTCTCCCACTAAAAGAAAGCTCATTAGAAAAGAGAAAATTTCTACTATTATAGGATTACCCATGAACCTACACACATATACAATAAACCCGTTCACGAACTTCAGAACTTTAAAAATTACACATTACTTGTGATTCAAGTTACAAACGGTGGACACAGCATTAAGGAACGCAAACTCTCCAGAGTCCTACAACCAACTGGAATGATGAGCCAGAAAAGTCTGTCCTGTTTTCCAGTGTCTGACCTGAAAAAGTTACTTAAACTGAGCCTGTTTCCCACAGGCTCCACAACAGACACCACCAAACTCCTGTGAGATAACAGACTAAAGGCCCGGGATACAACCTGTATAAAGTAACAGTTAGGGCTTGGTCACCAGTCGCTTGGTAACGTTTCCCACCTCACAGCCCCTCTTCCCTACTGAACTGACAATTCCTCTGTGACCCTGTCTCACTCAAAAGGCTGGAAGCGTCTGGAGCCCAGGCGGTGTCTTACTTGTCTCTGCTCTCTACCCTCTTACTGCTGCTGCTGCTGCTGCTGCTAAGTCACTTCAGTCGTGTCTAACTCTGTGCGACCCCATAGACGGCAGCCCACCAGGCTCCCCTGTCCCTGGGATTCTCCAGGCAAGAACACTGGAGTGGGTTGCCATTTCCTTCTCCAATGCATGAAAGTGAAAAGTGAAAGTGAAGTCGCTCAGTCGTGTCCAACTCTTAGCGACCCCATGGACTGCAGCCTACCAAACTCCTCCATCCATGGGATTTTCCAGGCAAGGGTATTGGAGTGGGGTGCCATTGCCTTCTCCGACCCTCTACTAGTCCCCACTAAGAATCGGCACATGATGGGAACTCAGCAAAGGCTTGATGACTGAAGAATATCAAAACTTGAGCGCTGGGGCCTCCCTGGTGGCTCAGTGGTAAAAGAGTTGGCCTGCCAATGCAGAGACAGAGGTTCGATCCCCGGTCAGGGAAGACCCCACATGCTGAAGAGCAACTAAGCTCATGAGTCACAACTACTGAGCCTGTGCTCTACAGTCCAAGTTCTGCAACAAAGAGAAGCCAAAGCAATGAGAAGCCCGCACAGAAACGAAGACTCAAGACAACCAAAAATTAATAAAACTTAAAAAAAACAAAAACCTTGTCAGCTGAAATAAAAATTGAATAGATTCTAATTCAAGTAATTTTTTCCCCCTGTAATGCCTCCCAGATATGTGGCAGCTTAATGTGGATATAAACCTTTCCCAAACACCAGGTTTGCAGCTTGTCCTGTGCCCCTGGGACTGACCACAAGCCTGCAAATGGGGAACATCCAACAAGACCACATTTATTAATGACTTCACTGAAGAAACTTTAATCAAAATTTACTTCTAGAACAAACTGGTATATGTGTACCTGAAACACAGGTGTTTAAAGAAGGAAAACCTCACATTCACAGTTAAGAGAACTGCACTTGGCTCACAGGTGTGAAGGCCTGTGAAACCCACCATGCATTTACTTGTGCCGTGGAACATGCAGGTGTTTTTCAGAAACATAGTTTAACTTTGTTGTTTATCTTTATCCCTGAATTTAACCTAAGAGCTTTTAAGGATCAAGAAGCAGTTGTATCAAGTTTTCTCAACTAAGACCTAGTACCCAGTCTGTGTAAAAACTATGTACCATCCAGACCAAAATAGTCTTGGAGAAAAATAAAGCACTCCTAACAGCAGGTTTCCTAACAATGTGTGAACCAACTATTTTTAAAGACCACCTTCAGAGAGGAAAAGAAGGAATTCAGAAGGAAAAGAAAACCTCTTCAAAGCTCAGTCCTGATGATTGACTTTGAGCTTAAAACTTGATTTAGCAGGAATTCTGACGCCTCTAGGTTTGGTAGCTATAATCCAAGAGTCAAAACAGAGGGCAAGGCGAGTGACATGACCGTCTAAGGATTGTGCAAAGTCAGCACTGGGGGATTAGGGCTCTCAACACAAACACCTTTACAGCAGGATGGATTCAGAGTCCCATCTAGAATCATCGCTGAGTTGATCACGGCCTTTCTGTTGCCATCTGTGAAGCTTTCTGGATGTTCACTGCTCGTTGGGCACACTGAAGATTACACACTGGGAGAACACAGGAAAGTCGGGTGACCCATTTTACTGCTTGTCAGCTTCCACGACTGAGGGTCTGACTAGCATAAAACTTGGGGATAATCTGTGACTTTTGTTCAGCTGTGTTAGTCTCCATTAATAAAGAAAATCGATGTCTTGTTTGACAAAAGTTCTATGAAATAAAGCTGCTATCAAGCTCTCTCAGAAATAAAGAAAATATTTATCTACTCTTGGGCTCAAGATTTGAGTGAATCCCACCCCTTATCAAAGATCCAATGTAAATTAAGTGAGCAAAACTGATTCCTATTTTACTGTAAAACGGACACAAATTATATAACAAAGACAAAGAGCCAAAATGGCACCATACTGTTTTATTTCAACCTTCAAACAATATAAAGAGGTACAACTTCTGATGCCAAACCATGCCAAGTAACAACAAAGGAACGAAAAAAATATTAACAACAAAAAGACAGTCATTGAAAGGTGCTTCACAGCAGTGCTTTGGCAGTTCTGGCAAGTATTTCTGTCCAATGGCTTCAAAACAAAAGGGTCTGAATGAACCCATGACCTCAGCTGAAGAACTCCCACACCCTCCCTGGGTAGTTTACACATTCTGAGTCATCACACACCACACCCTATACTCGCCAGACTTATATTTTTATAGTTCACCTCTTAGAACACAGAACTACAGATTGTGCGTAATTGCAACAAAAACTAAAAAACAAAACAGTGTGGTAGAAAAGTAAACGAACTCCTATGTTTCCAGTAAGGCATCAGGGAAATCGCTGCTGGCTGTGCCCTTCATTTCACCAGTTTGAAGAAACGTTTGACTTATATTTCTCAGCAAACCCAATATTCAGAAGCTTAACCAGCAGGCTCAAGTTAAAAGTTTAAAAGACAGTCCTTTTTTTTTTTTTTTTTTTTGGTAAATGTTTCTTATAAAACATGAAATCAAGTTCCACTTTATTAAAAAAAACAACTGAGCATTTTTAATAGTAAAAATATATATATGTTTATATCTCTCTTTTTAAAAAGACATTTAATAACAATACTTCAGAAGACTGGATTTAACCCTCACCCTGCCAAGCTGTCCACCTGGCACAGATACATTAAGGCAAAGGCTCAGAGAGGCATGGCCACCTTGGCGGTGGGCTGGGGACGCAAGAGGAACACACTCTGCTCCTGCAGGGCCCATTCAGAACGGCTTCTCCCTCATGTTCACCGAGCCGTCCTGCATCCCGAAGTAGACTCTCTCGGCCATGTTGATGAACAGCCCCGTGTCCACCACACCTGTGGGACGAAGGGCAGAAGGAAGTGTTAAGTTTGAGCCTCCCAAGGTAGGAAGAAAACCAGGATCACGGGGTCCGTAGGAGTGACCACCTTCAACAGCACCAGACAAATGATACATCTAAAGATGCACCTCATGCATGGTGATGAAAACACATCCTGGTTATTTTTATTCCTTCTTGCAGTCTCTCCCTCTCTGGGATCCTGGATTTCTCTCTGTACTCAAATGTGCAAGCTCTTTCCTGCCTCAGGGCCTTCCCTCACACTGTTGCCTTTATCTGGACCAGTCATCTTCTCAGAGAGGCCCTCCATCATGACTCTAAGTGCTCCCATTCCCAGTGATCCTCAATCACACTATCAGCCTTAGAAGCTTTTCCCACAAAGGGCTGAAAGATACTTGCAATGCATATACTACGTCAAGATGAAAACTCTCCAGATCAGTAAGACAACAGACAATCTAGTGGAAAAATGGGCAAAAGACTTAAGAGATACTTCACAAAAGAGGTTCTCCAAAACAGCCAATAAACATAGAAAACGGTGCTCAAACTGGTCAGTAGGGAATGTAGGGACTTCCCCAGCAGCCCAATGGTTAAGACTCTGCTCTGCCAATGCAGGGACGTGGGTCCTGTCCCTAGTCGGGGAACTAAAGGTCTCACACGCTGCAAGGTGCAGCAAAAAAACTGAAAAAAAAAAAAAAGAATAAAATAAAGGATACATTTAAAAAAAAAAAAAAAGAGAATGCAAATCAAGACACCACTACACACTCAACAGGATGAGTATAATGAAATTTGACTGGAATGTAAAGACACTCCCACACATTGACTATAGGAGTAAACTGGCAAAAAACCATGCTGGAAAATCTTTCTCGGTATATCTTCTAAAGCTGAACATATTCATACCTGATGATCCAGCAACTCTACTCCTCAGTATATATCAGGTATATATATATATATGATCCTCACAAGATATGTAAGAGAATGTTCCCAACAGCTAAAAACTAGAAACACCCAAATGCCCATAAGAGTAGAATGGATATACAGACGTTTTTTCACACACAAAAATGATGGTATACTATTCAGTAGTGCAAATTAACTACAACTGTCAGCAACCTTTACTGAAAATATTTCATATACACACATACTACAGTGAGATAATACTGTTCACCTACTCATGGACCCAGTGTGTGGGGAAGCACACTGGCATGCACTTCAGGCAGAAGGTAAACTAACGCCATTGTGGAAGGCAATTCTGCACTATCTGGCAAAACCAGATACACTTATTCTTTCAGCTGGTAATCCCCTTCTAAAAAAGGACTGGAAATGAATATCTGCTCATGTGGATCTGCCTAAATAAATTTCGTGAGCGTCACAAGATGGAATGCCATATTACTAAGAAAAAAAAAAAGAATGAGGAAGTTCTTTTGTGATCCATTATATAATAACCTTCAAAGGGGCGAAAAAACAGGAAAATAGGAAGACAGAAAAAACAGGAAGCAAAACATGTGCCAAATATGCTGTCAACTGTGTAAACAAAGAGATGGGGGTGGGGGAGCTGACTTGTGTTTATGTAAAATCAACTCAAGAAGGCCACACACACACAAGGACACACAACTCTGGAAGCACTGGCTGTCTTCAGATGGGGAAAGTGGAGGGATGGAAGACAGAGACTTTTCACTGCTGATTCTTAAAATTTTGAAGTATGTAAATTCAAAAGGACAAAAAAATTTTCAAAGACAGCCCCCCCCATACATAAATAAAATCATCTACCGGCACTGCACCAACACGACAGGGGCCTCCCAAAGACATGCCCAGTGGCCACTCAAGACCCAGGCTTCTCAAAAATTCTACTGAGTCAAAAAGTTCCTTAGAGTTTTTCCATAACATTTCAAGGAAAAATCTGAACAAACTTTTAGGCTAACCCAATGTAACATAAGGTGACAGCTTCCACCTGATTCACGAGAAAGCCAAACTGAGTTCAGAAAAGACTTCAACGATTTAAGAGTAGAGGTGCAGGGCAGCTGTCAAAGGTCTGATCTCAAGAGCCACCTCTCTTCAGGTTATTAGGACGCTGGGAGTGACTAACCCATTCCTACACCCATCCCCAGATTAGTGGAAAGGGGAGAGGTGGTCTGCTCTGAACAAGGGGGAAAGAACCCCGCTGGCTTTGGCCCTTCTCTGCTCCGGGTGTAGCAGTGGAACACCCAAGGGTGTGGGAGCCAGGGGCCAGTTCTGCTGCCCTCTAGGTGTCCCCACACAAATGGACGTGCATGGGACACAGGCAGGGTGACAGAGATAGACAGGGAAGCTTTCCCTTCCCTCCTCCCTTGACTCAGTCCAGCATCATGTATTACAACAGACCAAAGAGGAGGAGAAAAAGAGAATGAGAGAACAAACCACATGGATGACCCTGGAGGCACTGTGCTAAATAATTCACCATCTAGCTTCTCTGTTTACACCGTCTTCACTTAAGCTCCTAATGAAGCTCTGAACTTCTCTAGGATGTAGCTTCTGCTGACTGAGGTGGAGACCAAAAGATGGGAGAAATCTGCTCACAAAGGACATCTCAGTGTCTCAATTAGCCTCGAAAAGTCTGAGCAGGTGCACCAGAGCCCCCTAGTGGGCACTGCAAGTAATCCTCCCACAGAGGAACAGCGCCCTCACTGGTGGGGGCTCCCTGTATTTGCATTATCACTAGGGCTAATTCTTCCAGATTATCAACATCGACCAGGCAGAAGAACTCCCTATAACACACAGCACAGCACCTCGCCCACGGGAGGAATCTAACAAAGCCTGGGCTAACTGAGTCATTCTTCTCCAGAGAACAGGCCAGAATCAAAGAGGTGGCAGCCAAGCTCTTTGCAGAGAAGGTGGGTTTATTTCAAGGCAAGCCCCCTGACACTCCATCGGCCCCATGCCTGCCCCAATTGAAACGGGTTGTGAAACGCCAACTAACAAAGCTGCTAGGTGAACAGTAACTGTTTTCAGGAGGAAAAGGCAAAGGTGTGAAGTTAGAAATTCCAAACATGTTATAAAACAAATTCTTCCCACCCAAGTCTCAAAGCCACAGCCACTGTACCTCCCATGGCCAGAGGCAGGGGACAGCTATGAAGAGCCTGGGTGTCTACACTCAAGAATATATGTTACCTGGGATCATTTTGATGGCTATGTTCACTTCACTCCATTTGTGGACCCGGTCAAACTTCCAGTCCAGGATAAAGTTCCCATTATCCGTTACCACAGGACCCTAGAAGATAATTGTCCAGTGATGAGGTGATATAGATGCAGGCAGGCAGAGGGGACAGGAGAGTGGAGGTGATAACCAAGGACAAGTATCTTAAGCAACCCACTCCAACCAGTACTCCACCTCATGCTTTCTATTACTAGAAGGCAGTGCTATGAAGCAGTAATGAGCAGGAGTCCTGAAGCCACTGAGGCAGCTATCTCACAGGGGCCATTTTCCTCTGTGAGCTTCAGATTCCACTATGGCAAGAAAGGGATAATGAAACCTACCTCCTTCGGCAGCTTATGCGTAAACCACATGGGTAAGCATTTACCACAGTGAGGGCACAGTGATGCTTAGCCATCATTAGAGTGAAAAACTACAGCAAGAGAACAGACAACCAACAAGGCTCAATGCTCCCAGAGCTTCACACTGAGAACCATCAGTGAGGCAACGTACAATATTCCCCCACATCAGGCAGACCCAACAAAAAGATGGAGCAGTGAGGGGTCCTGGGATCACAGGGGCTAGGGGTAGTTTTAGTTAATTAACCCAGAATTACACAGCAGCTGTGGGCACTAGAAAGCATATAAGACCACAAATGTTGCCAGAATACAAAGACTGCTCTGCAAAATGGAGGAGTGGGAGCCCAGTAAGAACACCCAAAGGCAAGATGCTGGGGCTCTTGTGTGGTGGAACCCCAGCTCTGAGAGAGAACCCTGACAATCTCCTCTTGAATCCTCAGCTACTCAAGGAGCCAGAGTCAGAGCTTGGTATAACAACTATGATTAAGACTGTGATTTTTAAAAAGTCACAAAACACCAGGAAGAAAATACATTAAAATAAAATAAAAGTTCATCAGGGAAGAGTTACAGGTAAGTTGCTTTCTCTCCTGTATGTTTCAAACTTTTTATATATAGTTCTGTCTGCAACTATAGTTAGTTTTAGAATTATTACTACTGCTTGTTTAATTAAGTGTAAGAAAAAAAGTTCTGTTCAACCCACTTTAGAAGCTGAAGTGAAGCGTTTGGACTAAGTATCTGGAGTGCATTCCTGGGGAGGAGCTTACATCCCCAAGGAACTCGACTTCATTTAAACACAGGATGAGAAAAGAGGAAAAAGAAAATTATACCACAAAACCTGAATAACTCTCTGTCCCAGGAGGGACTCCCCAAACCCATTTTTAGCAGCTGTTAGAGAGATCCAGGTACAAAGATCAGATCACCTGAGGAGCATCAGATTCCAAGGGACAGAAAATGTGCCCATTTGTACAGGGTACAGTGTGTTAAAGTATAGTCTTGTCTACATGAGTTTGAATATGGAAACTGATAAAGCCAGTGCTCTGCAAATAAGCCAATAGGCTAATTAAAAATAAACGGAGAGAACTTCCATGGTGGCACAGTGGATTAAGAATCTTCCTGCCAACGCAGGGGACAAGGGTTCTATCCCTGGTCTGAAAAGACTCCACATGCCACAGGGCAACTAAGCCCATGTGGCACAACCACTGAGCCTGCACGCCGCAACTACTGAAGCCCACACACTTAGAGCCTGTGCTCTGCAACAAGAGAAGTCACCACGATGAGAAGCCCACACTTCTAGAGTAGCCCTGACGCCAAAACCAGAGAAAGCCCTTGAGCAGCAATGAAGACACAGTGCAGCCAATAAATAATCAACAGAAGCCACCTGCCCAGTCTGGGTAAAGACCTAACGGGAGGAGGAGGACAGGCCCCGAGAGCCTGGAACACCTTCCAGAAACCTTCCAGCCACTCACTGCCTTGTTGACGGCCATGCGAAGTTCAATCACGCCCCCAAACTTCTGGGTCACAGTTCGGCTCACTGGGACATAGGCCATAGGGATGACCTCAATGGGGATGCCCTTGTGCCACTGATCCCCGAGGTTCTTTGAATCTTTCCTAGAAAGAAAGAGTCAGAAATACAACAGATATCAATAAGCTCAGCGGTACAGACATGCCAAATTCAGGCATGGAGTTACTAACGAGGTGAGAGGGCAGGGCCAAGTGTCCAGGGCTTCAAACGGACTGGCTATGCTTTACTGTAATTAAATATGACAAAAATGTTAAAACCTGGATATGACTGGCTTGTGGTTAAACAGGTGTGAGGAACATAATCATTTATGCTCTTCCTACAGCTGTAATATTTTTTTTTAATTAACATGCTCAGCACAAGTGCCTTCTAGTAGACTCTGAGAGCCTGGTCAAAGGCTGTCCACAACACAAATCACATGTGACAGAGGGGAAGCAGGGGTGCTGGGTGACTGCCCAGGGGCAGGCCTGACCTGCTTCCTCCGCAGGGAGCGAATAGGGTGAATGAGTGATCAATAAGGACATGCTCTATTAACGAGTGTGACATCAGTTTCCTCCTTCCAGCAGACACAAGAAATGGCAGTATCTTCCTTCAGCACCAAAGCAGAACATAATTGTCCAAGGCACTCTCCTGAGTCACAGGAAGGAGAAGTGCTCCTCCCTCCAGCTCTGTTTTCTCCTCCCTAAAATGAGGGCTGGCGTCTGAGGCACCTCCTCAGTGGACAGTTCAGAAACACTGAACATCGTACCTGAAATCGGCAATCACGATGAAGCGACTGGCATTGCCGGCCACAATCTTCTCCTGGGTCAGGCAGCCTCTGGGGAACGGGGAAGAAGCAAAGGAAAAAACACGGGGCTAAGTAAGACAAAATCTGAATTTGGGAACTAAAGTCAGATAAAGGAAACCAAAATCCATTCAGTTCTGACACTCAGAAATTTAATTTTTAATTCTTAAAGGAACAGCCCCCCTAACTCTATCACACTGCAACAGACTAAATTGCGTCTCCCCGCCCTCTGCCCCCTAAAATTCATCTGGTGAAGGCCTAACCCCTAATGTGACTGTATGTGAAAGATGAGGTCTCTAAGGAAGTAACTGTGGTTCAATGAGGTTACTGAAGTGGGGCTCTGCTCTGATTAGGATGGGTATCCTTCTAAGATGATACCAAAAAGCTCTTACTCTCTCTCCTGCCACCACAGGAGGCTACACTGAGAAGGCAGCCATCTGCAAGCCCAGGGCTTCAGAACTGTGACAAACAAATTTTTCCCTTGAAGTCACCACATCTAAGATTTTTGTTATGGCACGTGGGCTAAAGACCTGCTACTTCCAGTAAATGGACTGTGGCAACAGGAGTCTGTGTCTGGGAGAAAGGGCTCCCAGTGGGGCCACAGGCATAACCCAACTAAGATGCATCTGCATCTGCCAGAGAGCACGGTGCCTGGGGGAGGTCATGTGACTGTGGCATGAAGGGGAGGAGTAAGGACAAGCTTTGAACAACCTGCCCTCTCTGCCATTTGACAGCCAGAGTTATGAAGCAGAGATAGCACAGTGAGACTTTAAGCATGTTTTGTGTCACTCCAGGGTCTGGTTGATTATAAGAACGAGGAGACAGGGACTTCACCTTCTTCAACTCACCACTTCCTAACTCCCCAAAATTAACACTCAAGAAACACCCAATAAATGTTTTCCAAAGGAATAAATACACACATCACTCCCTGCTCAGAGCCCACCAACCTAGTAATCTAGTCCCAGTAATGTGTTCGCTTTAGGCTGTGCAATTTTTTTTTTTTTTGGCTGTACAATTTTTAAAGTTGGAATCAGCAGAAGGCAGCAGACAGAGAACCCATTAAGATGAATCACTTCATTGACCAGGCTCAGGTCCCTGTCACCAGACTGCTACTAACAACCACAAATGCCCAGCTGGCTCTACAGTCTTATGCCATCAACATCCGAGAAGAAAGACAAACTCGTGTGTATCACAGAGGCACTGTACTTATCCTGCATTCCACTTGGCTTTGCTAAGGATTAACTGGCAGATACTTGGCAAAAAAAGGCCCCACAACTCACCCACCACCCTTGATGAGGTTGAGGTCAGCGTCGACTTCATCAGCACCATCGATGGCAAGATCGATCTGCATTGAAGAAAGATACAAAAACCACTGAGACCCTCGTGAGGGAAGGCTCTGTGCTAAGCATGAACCTGCAACAGCTCATCAGATCCCAGCTGCCCTATTAGCCAAGCACAGTTATTATTCCTATTTAACCAGTTAGGAAACTAAGACTCTCAGTGGTTAAGTTATTCCACTAGGGTCATGAGGAAACATATATAGACCACATCTGGGTGCAGCTCTCATCCACCACTTTATTCTTCCTCTACTCTTTGATGGGCTTCTCTTTGGACAAGCTGGAATTACTGAGCATGCAATCTCAGTGTGAGTAACTTCACTTCCAAGTACAGAAAGAGATATATAGTATATCTGTGGGATTAAAATTTCCTTGGAAGCAGGCAATAACGGAAAAAAGTCTGAGAAGCACTGATTTAGAAATGTCTGAACTAATATGGCAAAAACACGGGTATGCTGACACACATCTGATGTGATTTAGAATTGGAAAATTTCTGAGATCCTGCCCCCATGATCCCACTAAAGCACCTGTCTGGGCTTGCCCACTGCCTTTAACAGGAAGTTCCATTGCCAGCCCAAAAGAAATGAAGGAGGAGAATAGGTTCATTCATGTTTCAAAATGTGAAATCAAGGAAGAGATATATTGATACTTCTCATCACTCCTGGTACTCTGCATGGACCATATGGGAGCCTCAGGAATGGTTTTTCTAAAAACATCAGTATAAAGAAGAAAATGGCAACCCACTCCAGTATTCTTGCCTGGAAAATCCCATAGACAGAGGAGCCTGGTGGGTTACAGTCTGTGGGGCCACAAAGAGTTGGACAGGACTGAGCAACTGAGCACACATAAAACCTCAGGGTGCAAATTCAGTTCAAGCTGCAAGTCAGAAGTTGCCTGATACGGAGGTACCAAAACTTTAGTGGGGCAACCTCACTTCTGCCTTTTTACAAGGATGAAGTGACAGCCCACAATGCTCCCCCCTACCCTGCACTGACCCCAGCTGCACCACAGCCAGCTCCCTGGGGACTGGAGGGAGGCAATCTTTTCTGCGTAGGTCCCATGTCCACCTTCAACCCAAAGTATTCTATCACTTGGTCCTAGACACCCAAGCCACTCTGGGCACTGTCCGCATATGCCCACATGCTAGCCTGGAGCTGCTCCCAGGGTTCCCATCCTTGCTGGAATGTTCTCTCCTGCCCTTGCCACCTAGCATCACAGCTCTGCTCAAATTTTCACCTCTTCCCACAAAACCCCTCTAAGCAGCAGCACTCTAGAGCTGGAGGCACCTGAATTCATCCTCAGGCTCCCACTTAAAAGAAGCAAGGCCTCAGGCAAACACCTTGCCTTCTCCGTGCCTTTCTCACATTTGTAAAATGGGATGGTAATAGTCCCCACCTTCCGAACTACAGGAGCTTAAATACAGGTGACCCTGAACAACAGGGTCAGGTTCAAACCGTGCAGGTCCACTTAGAGGCAGATTGTGTCCACCACATATGCACTGCAGTACTACGTGATCCATGGTTGGCTAAACACACAGATGCAGAACCACGAATACAGAAGGCCAACTATGGCACTCAAGCATCTGTGGATTCTGGTTTTCACAGTGGGTCCTGGAACCAAGCCCCTCAGACACTGAGGGATGACTGTGGTTTAGTACTGACCAACACTTAGTAGAATAACCATACACAGTGAGTTACAGTGTACAGTGAGGGCTCGGGAAATGCCAGCTGTGAGGATGCTCCACACTCTCCTCAACGTCAGTCTCTGGATTGCTTGTGTGTTCAATCATCTTAATCATAAAACTTCTGTTTTCAAAAGCCCATGCTTGCCTCAGACAATTGCTTCTTATCTCCATTTAGCGGTAAACTCCAAGGGCCAGCCTGCTCATATTACATGTCTGTGTGAGGGCTGCAGGAAGTCCTGGGTCTCTGAGCCCCCTCAGTTAAACCACAGGGAATGTCCTGGAAATTAAGAACCTCCCCACTTGTGACCTCAGCCAGGATTAATATCTAAAGTCCCAGGAGAAGAGGTAGTATGGCTGACTGACTTTCTTCCTAGACTTGATCAGATATCCTGAGCCCACGAACAAGTGACAGTCATGAAAAAGGAGGCAGAAAAACCCAGCAGCCTCTCTTACCTCTGGGTGTCGGTCCAGGTCACTGAGAGTTAAGCCATACTGCAGGATGAGTTGACGGGCCTGTGGAGAACAGGAAAAAGCACCTGTAATCATCTCTGACCGAGGGTGAGGGTTCTCAGAAGCCACTTGGATCTAAGGGTCAGACACTCAGTACCACCAAAGTGAAGTGAAGTTGCTCAGTCGTGTCCAACTCTTTGCAACCATGTGGACTGTAGCCTACCAGACTCCTCCGTCCATGGGATTCTCCAGGTAAGAATACTGGAGTGGGTTGTCATTTCCTTCTCCAGGGGATCTTCCCGACCCAGGGATTGAACCCAGGTCTCCCGCATTGCAGGCAGATGCTTTAACCTCTGAGCTACCCTCCCAAATCCAACCTGAACCACCAAGAGATAGGGATCCAGCCCCGAGAATTGCAAAAGTTGGCCCATTCCAGGAACTGGAAGAAGGCAAACAGCACCTACTGAACACTCTGCTCCAGCACTAGACAGAGTCCCTCCTCTGTGACCTGTTACTTAAAATGATGTCATGGCCTCCAAAGCCTCTGGTAATACACTACAGTTGTTGCTGTTTTACTCTCTGAGTTGTGTGTGACTCTGTGTGACTTCCCTGGTGGCTCAGACGGTAAAGTGTCTGTCTACAATGCAGGAGACCCAGGTTCGATCCCTGGGTGGGGAAGATCTCCTGGAGAAGGAAATGGCAACCCACTCCAGTATTCTTGCCCAGAAAATCCCGTGGACGGAGCAGCCTGGTAGGTTACAGACCATGGGGTTGGACGGAGCAGCCTGGTAGGTTACAGACCATGGGGTCAAAAAGAGTCGGACACGACTGAGCTTTCACTTTCTTTCTTTCTGTGTGACTCCATGTACTATAGCCCACCAGATTCCTCTGACCATGAGATGGATTCTCCAGGCAAGAATACTGGAGTGGGTTACCATTTCCTTCTCTAGGGGATCTTCCTGACCCAGGGATCAAACTGAGTCTCCTGAATTAGCAGCCAGTCTTTAATGCTGAGCCACCAGGGAAGCCCAATACAGTACAGTAAGTAGCCCTCATCTGTGGTTTCAGTTACCTATGGGCAACCTCAACCCAAAAATTTTACATGTAACATTCCAGAAATCACAAGTTTTAAACTGCACACCACTTTGAGTATAGCACGATGAGATCTCTGCTACATACTCCATCTGGTCCAGGATGTGAATCATCCTTTTCTTCAGCACACCCCACCTGTTAGTCACTTAACAGCCATCTCAGCTATCAGCCTGATGTCACAGTATCACAGTGCTTGTGTTCAACCAACCCTTACTGCACTTCATACTGGCATTCCTCGGTTTACTGTGCTTCGCTTTATTGTGCTTTGTTACCAGCTGAAGGCTGTGGCCACCCGGCCTCCAGGGAGCGTAAGGGTGCAATTTCTCCAACAGCATTTGCTCACTTTGTGTGTCACACTTCGGTAGTTCTCACGGTATTTCAAACTTTTTCATTATCATTATTATGTTTGTTACGGTAGCCTGTGACCAGTGAGCTTTCACGTTACTACTGTAACTGCTTTGGCGTTTTTTCAGCAATATTTTTAAACTAAGGTATGTCCATTGCTTTTTTAGACATAATGCTATTGCACACTTACTAGAATATAATGGAGTGTAGACATAACTTCTATACGCACTGGGAAATTCAAGTAGCTCACTCTGTATCATATTATATTACAGTGGAATGGAACCAAACCTGGACTATCTCCAAGGTAAAGCTCCAAAGCACAATAGTGATGCTGGCAATTCAGATACACCAAAGACAAGCCATAAAATGCTTTCTTAAGCGCAACAGTCAAAGTTGTTAACTTAGTAAGGAAAGGAAAAAAATTACACGCTAAAGCTGCTAAGATCTAAAACTGTAAGAACAAATCTTCCATCCATGAAACTGTAAAGAAGGAAAAAGAAATCTGTGCCAGTCTCACTGTTGCAACCCAAACTGCAAAAGTTATGACAACAGTGAGTAAATGCCTAGTTAAGATGGAAAAGGAAGTAAATTTTACAATAGTGTATTTTGAGAGAGAAACCATGATCACATAACTTTTATCAGTGTCTTGTTACAATTGTCCTATTACTAGTTGTTGTTCTCTCTTACCATGCCTAATTTACCAACTGAATGTCATCACAGGTATCTATGTATATGAAAAAATATAGTATACATCACATTCAGTTGTATCCGCTGTTTCAGGCAGCCACTGGGGGTCTAGGAATGTATTCTCCATGGATGAGGGGGCAGGGGAAGGGGGGAGATTACCATTACTTTTTAAAACTTCCTAAGCTAAGACTTTGGGCTCCTAAATCACTGCAGATGGTGACTGCAGCCATGAATATAAAAAGACGCTTGCACCTTGGAAGAAAAGCTATGACAAACCTAGATAGCATATTAAAAAGCACAGACATCACCTTGCCGACAAAGATCCGTCTAGTCAAAGTTATGGTTTTTCCAGTAGTCATGTATGGATTTGAGAGTTGAACCATAAACAAAGCTGAGCACCAAAGAATTGATGCTTTTGAACTGTGGTGTTGGAGAAGACTCCTGAGAGTCCCTTGGACTGCAAGGAAATCAAATCAGTCAATCCTAAAGGAAATCAGGCCTGAGTATTCATTGAAAGGACTGATGCTGATGGTCCAATACTTTGGCCACCTGATGTGAAGAACTGACTCACTAGAAAAGACCCTGATGCTGGGAAAGATTGAATTTGACTCCTGGATTTTTATTTGATCCTATGAATGATTACTGCTTAATTTTTTAAGTACTGTGGAGATGTTTAAAAGTCCCCCTACTTTTCACAGAGACATAATGAAATACATACAATGAAATCATACTATGTCTGGGATTCCCTTCAAAATAACACAGGCAGAGGAGAAGGGGACAACAGAGGATAAGATGGTTGGATGGCATCACTGACTCGATGGACATGAGTTTGAGCAAGCTCCAGGAGTTTGTGATGGACAGGGAAGCCTGGCGTGCTGCATTCCATGGGGTCACAAAGAGTAGGACACAACTGAGCAACTGAACTGAACTGAAACTAAGAGCCAAATCTATAAAACATAAGAAAATTTTTTTAATAACGTAAAAAAAAATGACAGAAGATCACTATAAATTGATACACAGTGATAATTTCCAGGCCACACTGTTGAATAAAAATAAGCAAGAGAATACCCACACTTAGAAGAGGATGTAAAGGCAGGACACCAGAATGGCTGCTAGTGAGGAACACGGCAAACTGAGAGAACAGACTGGGAAAAATCAGGATGTTTGTGGCCAAGTCAGCACCACTGACTATATGCTTTCAATATATGGAGCAACCAAAGCATGGAAACCTTTTTACCAAAAGCCATGTCTAGAAAATATCTTCTACCTAAAGTCAAAACCACCTGAGATTAAGAATGAGAAGGTCTTGGTTCTAATCTTAAATAAACCAGTCACATGACCCCTATCAAGTTTTCTCACCTATAAAAAGATGAGGATAGATAATGACCAATGTCAATCTTCAAATCCTAAGACTCTAACAATAAAACACAAACACCCTGGACTTTGAAATGTATGGGTCCTATCTGGATCCTGATTCAAACAAACTGTAGAAAAATATTTTTAAAGGATAAGACAATAGGGGAAATTAGAATCCTGGATTTTTACTTCATCCTATGAAAGATTACTGCTTAATTTTTTAAGTATTGTGGAGATGTTTTAAAGACTCCCTATTTTTCAGAGAGACATAATGAAATACATACAATGAAATTATACTGTGTCTGGGATTCGTTTCAAAATAACACAGGCAGAGGAGAATAGGATACAGATGAAACAAAACTGGCCATCAATTGATCACTGTGGAAACTGGGCAATGGGTACACAGAAGTTCATTGCATTATTCAGTATCCTTTTTGAAGTTTGAAATTTTCCATAATAAAAAGGTAAAATAAAATGCTGAGTGAATCAAGTTCAAAAGAAAAAAACTCATGATTTTGAAAGAGAAATACATAATGAAGGGAGGAAACAAGAAACAAGGTATTGCTGGTTCATTTCTCAGTTCCTAGGTTTCTCCCAACATGATATTGGAGAAACGATACTGATCACAGACCCTTAGGCTATAAAAACACTTGGAAGATGAGCCCCAAAGCCCCCGCGCACTGTGGTACTCATGCCTTTGGGGAATCCCTGCCCATGACGTCCTGAGGTTGTCCTGTGTTACCAACCGCACACAGCAGACGTGATGGCAAGCCCCAGCTGAGATTAGTTTACAAAGAAGAAAGGGCATGCTCCCTCAAGATTCTGACCCCTTCCTCCACTCACCCTCTCTCACACACACGCTAGGAAAACCTGCTGCCAAGCCCTGAAGACACTGAGAGCCCTGGGGACAAGGCCCACTTCACAGCCTGTGAAGAAGTAAGGCCACAACATCCACTTGACAGAGCATGGAAGCAGATCCTTCAAGCAGAGCTGAGATGCCTGCAGCCCTGTCCAACATTCGGCTGCAAGCTCATCAGACTCAAGGCCAGAAACACCCAGCTCAACCATTCCAGATTCCTGACCCCTGGAAACTATGAGCTTACAAATACTTGTTGTTCTAAGCTGCCAAGTTTCGGGGTAATTTGTTCCAGTGACAGATATCTAATACAGATGGAATATCTAATACAGATGCTGGAATAATGATATGAACTGAATGTAGCTCAGTGTGATATTCTATCACAAATAAAACTGTGTTATATATACTACTGGTGCTCAGTTCCTCAGTTGTGTCCAACTCTTTCAACCCTATAGACTGCAGCCTGCCAGGCTCCTCTGTCCATGTCCATTTTTCAGGCAAGGATACTGGGCTGGGTTGCCATTTCCTCCTCCAGGGGATCTTCTCAACCCAGGGATCGAACCTGTGTCTCCTGCATCTCCTGCACTGGCAGGAGGATTCTTTACCACTGAGCCACCTGGGAAGCCCATTATATATACTATGACCCCTGTTAACTGTATACTTTGGGTTGGCCAAAAAGTTCATTCAGGTTCTTCCATAAATGTTACATTTGATGTAAACCTGAACAAACTTTTTGGCCAATCCACTAGTTAGAAACAATACTAAACTACATTCAAATGTATTACATGAAAACTGATGGAAGGAAACAATTCTATCATGATTCCTATGGGGGAAAGAAATCTGTATAAAATATATCATTTTCATTTAACACGAAGTTTAAAAACTGCCTGCACCACTTGCCAGTGTTATTGTTTCATGAGGATGTTCTGTTTGTCCACCTAGATGGTAATCAGAGTATGTGAGAGTACATTTTATATACACTTTCACCAGCAGTTAGGATTAGCTGAGCCAATAGTTGAGTGAGTAACTATTGTGAGTTCATTCAAAAAGGAGTTACCCAGTACAAACTCCTGCTTTAAGAAAAAAAAAATGATGAGACTTCCCTGGTGGTTCTGTGGCTAGGACTCCATGCCCCCAATGCAGGGGACCCAGGGTTCGACCCCTGGTTGAGGAACTAGATCCCACATGCCTCTTCACCACTGCCACCAGCTGCCTGAGTCAATGCCTGTCCAGAGTCTGCATGTGAAAGGAGCCCAGTAGGTAAGTTCTGCCTGTCTTACGTGGCTGGGAGGCCAACTGCTTTCCATTTAAACAGTCTGAATCCCCAGTCACAACGTGAAGGGCCCTGTACAATGACCTCAAGGATCCCACTCAGGAGGGACCCTTCAGGCCTGCTTCCATCAGCAGGTCCTCCAGCACTCTCTTCTCCCCATATCTGACTGGATTCCCCCACAAGGCCTCTGTGCACAACCCTGCACATGGAGAGAAGCATCACCATGAGTGGCACAAACTCCTTCCTCCCTGGGTGTAATGCATTATACTGTGCTCCCCCAAAAAAAGATTTATTGGGGCTTCCCTAGTGGCTCAGTGGTAAAGAATCCACCTGCCAAAGCAGGAGACACAGGTCCAATTCCTGGACGAGGAAATCCCACACACTGTGGAGCAACTAAGCCCATCTTCCTCAACTATGCAGCCTGTGCTCTAGAGCCTCTAAAGCTTCACAGCCTCTAAAGGAATCAATATCTAGCCTCCAGAACCTAGAGACAATGAATTTCTGTTTTTTAAGCTGCTCAATCTGTGGTTCCCTGTCATGGCAACCCTGAGAAACCAATGCAGTGAATTCAACACCACAGCCCTACTGTGGGAACATGGACCCATGGCTGGCTCAGCCACAGGTGCTCAACTGAGATTAGTATCTGTTGACACCATATACTCCAGGCTCACATGCTGAGGGGCTCCTGAGAGTGTAATGAAACAACTCCTGTGTGTCTCTTCCAGCTCTTAAAAGTGCAGGGAGCAGGAAAGCTAATGATTAGTTTATACTTCTGGAAAAAAAGACAGGAAGAAAAATTCCTTTATCATAAATTTCTGCCTTCTCAATGCAGTTTCACAGCTGGTGCCTGCAATGCCTCATGTGATCAAGGACAGTGGCATGTGGCAGGCGAGCATTCCTGTTTTTCATCAGTTTTACAATAAAACCTGAAAACTCTGCATCTTCCCTTCTATCACCTTACAGAGGGAGATTAAAGGCCATTGTGAATAAACGCTGTTTTTGCTTAGACCAGATCTAGCTTTTAAATACTATGTTTATTTTCCTCTCACCAAATCTTTTAACTTTGAAGGGAAAATCTACAAAAATCCTTTAAGTCCCTAGGGGTTTACTTGTTTAAAAGATAGAGCATAAAATATTTTGGCTTCCTTTTAGTCATTTCAGGAGACTACAGCTGGCTAAATGTAACACAAAATAAGTTTGAATTTGAGGGAGAGAAAAAAACAAACCTCTGAACAAGTTTATTTTTTAAAGTCCTATGAACTGTGAATGACTCTTCCAACCGATCAACTGGAACTGGCCATCATTTTCCAGTCTTGCTATTAATTACCATGATAACACAAAGGTGTGCTGGGAGGATGCTATCTGAAAAACACAGATCAAACTTCCTTCCAATTAAAGAAATTTAATTGAAACTTCTTGAATGTGAACACCTGTATTTAGCTCAGCTCTTTCCCCAAACCTCTCTACATTTATGATAAAGGAATTTTTCTTAACGGCATAAACCAAAAAGAGGAGAAAACAGCAACCAGTTTTCAAAAGTTAGACCACTGATGAACAATCAGATCAGATCAGATCAGTTGCTCAGTCGTGTCTGACTCTTTGCGACCCCATGAATTGCAGCAAGCCAGGCCTCCCTGTCCATCACCAACTCCCAGAGTTCACTCAGACTCACGTCCATCGAGTCGGTGATGCCATCCAGCTGTCTCATCCTCTGTAGTCCCCTTCTCCTCTTGCCCCCAATCCCTCCCAGCATCAGAGTCTTTTCCAATGAGTGAACTCTTCGCATGAGGTGGCCAAAGTATTGGAGTCTCAGCTTTAGCATCACTCCTTCCAAAGAAATCCCAGGGCTGATCTCCTTCAGAATGGACTGGTTGGATCTCCTTGCAGTCCAAGGGACTCTCAAGAGGGACTCTCAAGAGTCTTCTCCAACACCACAGTTCAAAAGCATCAATTCTTTGGCGCTCAGCCTTCTTCACAGTCCAACTCTCACATCCATACATGACCACAGGAAAAACCATAGCCTTGACTAGACGAACCTTTGTTGGCAAAGTAATGTCTCTGCTTTTGAATATGCTATCTAGGTTGGTCATAACTTTCCTTCCAAGGAGTAAGCGTCTTTTAATTTCATGGCTGCAGTCACCATCTGCAGTGATTTTGGAGCCCAGAAAAATAAAGTCTGCCACTGTTTCCCCATCTATTTGCCATGAAGTGATGGGACCAGATGCCATGATCTTCGTTTTCTGAATGTTGAGCTTTAAGCCAACTTTTTCACTCTCCACTTTCACTTTCATCAAGAGGCTTTTTAGCTCCTCTTCACTTTCTGCCATAAGGGTGGTGTCATCTGCATATCTGAGGTTATTGATATTTCTCCCGGCAATCTTGATTCCAGCTTGTGTTTCTTCCAGTCCAGCATTTCTCATGATGTACTCTGCATATAAGTTAAATGAACAAGATGACAACATACAGCCTTGACGTACTCCTTTTCCTATTTGGAACCAGTCTGTTGCTCCATGTCCAGTTCTAACTGTTAGTTCCTGACCTGCATACAAATTTCTCAAGAGGCAGATCAGGTGGTCTGGTATTCCCATCTCTTTCAGAATTTTCCACAGTTTATTGTGATCCACACAGTCAAAGGCTTTGGAGTAGTCAATAAAGCAGAAATAGATGTTTTTCTGGAACTCTCTTGCTTTTTCCATGATCCAGCAGATGTTGGCAATTTGATCTCTGGTTCCTCGGCCTTTTCTAAAACCAGCTTGAACATCAGGAAGTTCACGGTTCACATATTGCTGAAGCCTGGCTTGGAGGATTTTGAGCATTACTTTACTAGCGTGTGAGATGAGTGCAATTGTGCGGTAGTTTGAGCATTCTTTGGCATTGCCTTTCTTTGGGATTAGAATGAAAACTGACCTTTTCCAGTCCTGTGCCCACTGCTGAGTTTTCCAAATTTGCTGGCATATTGAGTGCAGCACTTTCACAGCATCATCTTTCAGGATTTGGAATCATTCAACTGGAATTCTATCACCTCCACTAGCTTTGTTCATAGTGATGCTTTCTAAGACCCACTTGACTTCACATTCCAGGATGTCTGGCTCTAGGTCAGTGATCACACCATCGTGATTATCTGGGTCATGAAGATCTTTTTTGTACAGTTCTTCTGTGTATTCTTGCCAGATCTCTTCTTAATATCTTCTGCTTCTGTTAGGTCCATACTATTTCTGTCCTTTATCGAGCCCATCTTTGCATGAAATGTTCCTTTGGTATCTCTAATTTTCTTGAAGAGATCCCTAGTCTTTCCCATTCTGTTGTTTTCCTCTATTTCTTTGCATTGATCACTGAGGAAGGCTTTCTTATCTCTTCTTGCTATTCTTTGGAACTCTGCATTCAAATGTTTATATCTTTCCTTTTCTCCTTTGCTTTTCACTTCTCTTCTTTTCACAGCTATTTGTAAGGCCTCCCCAGACAGCCATTTTGCTTTTTTGCATTTCTTTTCCATGGGGATGGTCTTAATCCCTGTCTCCTGTTCAATGTCACAAACCTCATTCCATAGTTCATCAGGCACTCTGTCTATCAGATCTAGGCCCTTAAATCTATTTCTCACTTCCACTGTATAATCATAAGGGATTTGATTTAGGTCATACCTGAATGAACAATGGTAAGTGGCAAAAATGAGGGAGAGAAATCCTAAACCTGTACTGGAGAAAGCTAAGAAGCAACCCCCAAAAGGTTCCAGGAACTCAGCGACACTGTGAACTTCAGATGCAACAATGGAAGTCATAAGGGAAAGCTGGTTGAAAGGCTATTTGAGAACCTGTTATAGCTTCTCATCTTTCTCCACTTCTTCCAAAGTAGCATGTTTATTCCCTGGAGAAGGTCAAAACAGCAGGCTCGGGACTGGGCTGCCAGGCAGAGCTGAAGATGGGGTTCTCCATCAGTGAGCTTTTGCTGTGGAGTAGCTACCCCAAGAGTAAGAGGCTTAAAAGAGCAAATAGTTATTAATTCTCATGATTCCATGGACAGACTGAAAAGTCTCTAGTATGACCTCACTCACTTGCCTCTTACCCTCCAGGGGAGTTAGCTGAGGCCTGTTCACAAGGCAACAAGAAAGGTTTCAGGAGCAAAAAGGCCAATCCCCCAAAGCAAAAGCACTTTTCAACCCACTGATGACACATTCCATTGGCAAAACAAGTAATATGATCAAGCCCAGAGTCAAAAACACACTACAAAACGTAGCAGGTACTTATTTTCCATCTAGCACAAGAACAACACTGAAAATGGGAGAAATCAGAAACAGGTTTATGTCTTGAATAATGACAGATGTCTTCTCACCCTCCTCTCCTATTTGGTTCCCAGGACATGGCAGCTATGCATACCCCTTCTAAAAGGGCACTGGGCAGTCTGCACTAGGAAACCTGACCAGTCAAAGGAAAGAAAAATGATCTGACTCCAGAAGTTCCCCCCAAGATAAGGGCTTGGCAGACAAGCCGAGAGCAAGGGCTAGCCTCACCCTGAGGGCTGCTTTCCAATCAGCTTCTTAGTCTGCTAGTGTTCAAAACAAGCAGCCAGCTGAAGAACACCAGAATTAAGAAGTGCCAGAATTAAAAAAAGAAAAGACCAAGCACTCTAACAATATTTGTCTGTGTTGGTTGTGATTTGACCATATCAGTCAAAACTCAGAATTACATGCTAAAAAAGAGTAATTTTTTTTTTTTTTGACTGTACCACATGGCATGCGAGATCTGAGTTCCCCAACCAGGGATCAAACTCATGCTTCCTGAAGTAATAAGTGTGGATTCTTAATCTTAACCACTGGACAATCAGGGAAGTACCAGAAAAAGAGTAAATTGTACTGTCTGTAAATTATACTTCCAACAAACTGTAAACAACAACAACAACAAAATTCTGAGGAAAGATAAGAGGGAGAAGAGATCTTAGAACAAAAACAAAAGCATTAATATCCTCAGGGAGCTTAGAGAAGAAACTGGAAAAATTGAACCCATAAAACAAACAAACAAAAACTACTCAGAGAACAACAAAAAGAGTTCTTACATGAAATTAAACATATGAAACTAAAGAAAGCTCAATAGAAAAGTTAGAAAAAGCTCAATAAAAGGTTAGACAAAAGGACAAAACAGGCCATGAGCACCAAGGACTTAACAAGGGTCCCAAAAGAAAGATCAGAGAAAACAGAAAAGAAAATCAAAGGAATAATAGGGAAAAAGAAAAATCCCCCAAATTGAAGATGGTCAATTTGTAGAATGACATGTCCCAGCAAGTGCCCAGCACAGTGGACAAAAATAAACCCACACCAAAGTGAAATTTCAAAACAGTGGAGATAAAGATAATATAAGGGTGTTAAGAGTTCAGAGAGAATGAAAAATAGACTTCATACAAAGGATCAAGAATCAATGGCACCAAGCTCCTCAATAGCAAATTGAAAGCCAGCAGACAGAACCAAGAACTAAGAAATGATTTAGCATAGATTTCTATACCCAAATACCTGAGTCCCAGAGAGGCTAGAATAAAGACATTTTCAGACATCCAAAGTGCCGACAAGTTTGCACCCCGTGCACTTGGGTAGCTATCTGAAGCAGCAGTCCCCAACACTTTTGGCACCAGGATGGGGGCACCAGGATGGGTTTCATGGAAGATGATTTTCCCACAGGGGTGGAAAGGTGGTTTGGGGATGATTCAAGCTCATTACATTTACTGCGCATTTTGATTACAATGTGGGTAAACCTCAGTGGCTCAGAGGTTAAAGCGTCTGCCCGCAATGCAGTTTGATACCTGGGTCGGGAAGATCCCCTGGAGAAGGAAATGGCAACCCACTCCAGTATTCTTGCCTGGAGAATGCCATGGACGGAGAAGCCTGGTGAGCTACAGTCCACGGGGTCTCAAAGAGTCAGACACGAATGAGCAACTTAACTTTCACTTTCTAACTTTTGATTACAACGTGATATATAATGAAATAATTATACAACCCACCATTATGCCGCCACTGATCTGACAGGAGGCAGAGCTCAGGTGTAATGAAAGCAATGAGGAGTGGCTATAGAAATGAAGCTTCCCCAGTTTCTAACTGGCCACAGACAGGAACCAGTCCATGGCCCAGGTGTTGGGGACCCCTGATATGAAACACGTGTTTCACTAAAGTTGAAGGAAACAAACTAAAGGATATGGGGGAGTAGTGAGGAGGAACAAGACCAAGGGACTGGATGATCCAAAATGAGACAGAACAGGTAAGTTCCTGAGCAGGAAGGGAGACACCTCCAAAGCCACAGCAAGGTACAGCTGCTAGCAACCAGAGACCCAGGCAAGAAGACAAAAGTCAAAGAGTAGAACATCTACTGGCCAGACAGGTGAGACTTCCCATGTAGCTAAGAGTTCGAGGCTGAATTAGTAAGGAGTATGTAGATAACCTGGCAAATGAAAAAAAAAAAAACAAAAAAAAAAACCAAAGGCAATTTACTTAACTTTCAGAAAAACAAAACAATGGGCAGGTAAGGAAGCGTAACCACAGCACACTGTACAGCTCAGCTGCAGTTTGGACATCAGCTTTCTGTAAGCACTCAGTAAGCCTCACCAGAATATGACTGTCCTGAAGACTGGGAGAAGGGTGTGTGAACTGTGGAAACAAGGAGGGAAGAGAGAAGCAAATGCTCATCTTCCTTTCACCCATTCAGTGTAGAATTATTACCTAAAGTTGAAAAAAAAAATGTAAATAGCAAGAAAAGTATGTAGTTTCCAGATTCTGGAGCAAACATCCAATGAACTAAAATAGTTTTAAAAGTTTGTCCACCTATGGGACTTCCCTGGCAGTCCAGTGGCTACGACTACGAGCTCCCAATGCAGGGAGTGTGGATTCGATCCATGGTCATAGAACTAGATCCTGCATGCCACAAAGATCCTGCATGCCGTAATGAAGATCAAGGATCCTGAATGCCCCAACTAAAACCAGAACAGCCAAGTAAATAACTATTAAGAAAAAAAAGTTTGTCTGCCTAAAGAGCCAGAAACAGTGGTGGTTGCGGGGGGTTGGGGGGGGGGGGCGGGGGGACAGTGCTGACGGGAAGAGAATTAAAGGAGTGTTTTGCTTTTTAATAAAAAAGAAAACTGGAATTATTTGACTCTTCAATCTACATGTATGTGTAACTGTGGGCTTCCCCGGTAGTTCAGATGGTACAGAAACTGCCTGCAGTGCAGGAGACCCAGGTTCAATCCCTGGGTTGGGAAGATCCCCTGGAGAAGGAAATGGCAACCCACTCCAGTATTCTTGCCTGGAGAATCCCATGGACAGAGGAGCCTGGCAGGCTACAGTCCATGAGGTCACAAAGAGTCGGACACAACTGAGCAACTAATGTCATATACAACTTTAAAAATGAACACCAATATCAAATAACTTACTAAATAAGAAAAATGCTAGATGATCAATTCTTTTGGAAAAATGACACACTTAGGATTTTTCAAAAGACCAAGGCAACCCATCACAACCCTTCTGACTTAGAGTATCTCCTTAGGACAGCCAGATTTCAAAAGCAAGAAAGGCCAGGTAAAACCACTTCCTTCCCAACCCAACGTAAGAATTATGGTACTGTCTTCAGTCCCGTGGGTGCCCACCCAGCTGGTCAGAGTCTCCAAGAGATATAACTTCAAGGAAGCTCTGGCAGGACACACTATCCTAACTTCCTATCATGTCTCCTCCTCCATTCCCCACTGACAGGCAGGGGCACACACCTGATTTAGAAGGAAACTTTCCTTGTTTAGTCACTCAGTCATGTCCAACTCTGCAACTCCGTGGACTGTAACCCACCAGGCTCCTTTGTCCATGGGACTCTCCAGGCAAGAATACCAGAGCTAGTAGCCATTCCTTTCTCCAGGGGATCTTCCTGACCCACGGATCAAACCGAGTCTCCCCCATTGGCAAATGGATTCTTTACCACTAAGCCACAAGGGAAGCCCAAAAGGATACCGTCCTCTCCCTTCAGCTCTGTCCCTTCACCAGAGCTACCTGCAGTGCTGAGCCTCCAGGACTGAGGGTTTCTTTAACCAAGTCCACAATATCACAGGAGCACCAATCGCCAGCAAGGCTAACCCCAGCTCACAGTACCTCCTCAATGAATTCAATGAGAGATGATAGGCACAACGTCCCCACAACGACCCCCTCCCTTCCTGATGTCTACTCTTCCGGTATCTTTCCCTACATTTAATTGGCTCTGTTGCTTTCCTTCACCAGCCCCTACTATTTTATGGTCAAAGAGCATTAGATATGGACTCAAAATACTATCCCTGTATTACTAACACATCAGTTAATGCCCTGTAGCCTGTTTTTTCATCCATAAATGGAAAAATACTTCTTGAGGATGGAGACCATGTGCTTATCTCTACATACTCCACAATATACTAAAGATATGCTAAAATATTCAGAGTAAATAAAGGAACACCTCTAAAACCATGCTTCTGAGGAGCAATCTCCCATCAATTGACTAGCCTCCTGCTCCTGGCTCTCTCACCCAGAACCACCCTGGCGCACAACCCAGAACCACACCCCCTCGTCCTCAGCAACCTGAAGATTCAGTGCCAACTGCCAAGATGGAGAAGGGAAAGCAGGACATACCTGGAAGGAGGTGGGAATACAGACGAGCTTCAGATTCTCTTGTTCCACTCTTTCAGCTGTGAAGACAAAAGCCATGCTGGTGGTTTTTCACTCTCCTCACTTTATCTTCCTTGTCATACACATACTTGCTCAAAGCCAACAGAAAAGGTCTAATCCCCACCACTGACAGGTCCCTTTCATTCCATGTCCCCACCCTTGGTGAAAAGTTGGTAAACAGACTGCACATGTCACCAGACAAGGACAAAAATGCCTAAAGAGGTTAAGAACCAATCACGGAAAGAGAAACATCAGTGTTTGCTAGTATGTGTTTGGGATTATTCAAAGAACTTTGTACATATGAACTCTTTTAATCCAGGAACCCAAAGGTAACTTACAATTATTATTCCCACTTTACAGATGAGGAAACAGGTGCAGAGAGACAAAAATAACTGGTAAGCAACTAGCAAACAACAGAACTAAGATCTGATCCCAGGCAGTCTAGCGCCACAGTCTTAACTACATCCCTATATTGCCTTTTACAGACAAAAGCTAGAACGTGACTTCTGCATTTAATAAAAAATATAATCATTTATAGACCCCAGAGGACAGTTAAAAGAGGGCTTATTTATTCACTTAAAATTTGCACCTTTCCAGAAAGTGTGATTTAAACAAAAACAAAAGTCTTAGGAATTCCCTGGTGGTCCAGTGGTTAAGACTTGGCGCTTTCACTGATGGGGCCCAGGGTTCAGTCCCTAGTTGGGGAACTAAGATCCTACAAGCCATGTGGTATGGCCAAAAACCAAAAAACCTCAAGGGATGCAGACAAAGAACGCCTCCTCTCATTTCAGTAAACAAAGGATGTCATCAAGTCATGAGTCACTGCACCCACCCTAGGCAGTACACTCTGAGAGGATTCAAGATGGAGAAAAACAGGACACTGGCCCCAGGTTAAGCTGTACATCAAAGGAGTAATTTCATTAAGCCCAGACTCTTGCATCTTCCCATACCCAGAAAAGCACTAAATTTATTAACTTGTGATCTGGTTTTTCCTTAATTAGCAGTAATCTTTTGATGTTCGACTACTGGAGTTTTGTGTGGTTATTTTTTTTTGCAAAAACTCCTACATGTCCTGGCTTCTCAACGGTCCCTCAGAGCTATCTGAAAAGCTGTATGTGAGACCTAAGTCTTCAGTAATGCCCCAAATAAAACATAATTCTTGGGGAATTCCCTGGCAGTCCATCCAGAGGTTAGTACTCTGCAATATCATTGCAGGGAAAAGGGTTCAGTCCTCTTCAGGGAACAAGGGTTCAGTCCTCTTCAGGGAACTAAGATCCTGCAAGTCATGTGATGCAACCAAAAAAAATCATAATGCTCAATTTTTAGGTTGAGCTTTTTTTTTTTTTCCCAGTCAACAGGGGAAAACTGCCTTATTAAAAAATATCAAATCTCTTCAGTCACTGAATGTGCACCTAGGGAGGTTTAGATGGCACTACAACGAAATCTACAGTAATCCCTGTGCCCTAAAAGCCCTCCACACGCACACAGTGCTGAGGCACAAGGGTGTACCACACTGAGGCCCTGTTAGGCTAATGAGAAGGCTTCCAGAAGCCAGCATGCCTGCACCACAATCATTCCTTCAAGACAGAGCATTCCTGGGCTTTGTCCCCTGAGCGCAGCCCCTTGGCACTGGGCAGAGGAGAGCAGCATTCAGGAAAGCCTCTCCCCTGGGCTCTGTTCTCACAAACAAAAGCAGGGCCGTCACACCTGTTGAGCAGCCACCAGGGTTGACAGTTCCTGAGCCTTTCCTGAGCCCAGAGACACCCAAATCTAAATGAAGTCAGCACCTGCGGAGCCAGCCACCAACTGATAGGTCACACCATTGCCAGGGTCACAAATAGGACAAGCCTGGGCTGGCCTCGATTTGTGTGCCTGAGGGACCTCCAGCTTGAAAGGGCTTGCCTGCCTTAGGATCCATGAGGCCAAATGCACGCGCACACACACACACACACCACCACACCAATGATGATGATTAAGGTTCCATGGAAAACACACACACAGAGACACAGAAACACAGAGACACACACCTCACCTTAAGTCAGCTCCTCAGCTCCTCACCTGCAGCACAGCAGAGCAAAGAAAGCCAGGGTAACCCCCAGAGTTGGGTGACGGGGCCCAAGAATAGCACTTAGAGAAGGACAGAAATACTCACCTGACTGCAGGCTCCACATGGCTGGCACCAAGTTGGGCAGATGCCCAACCAGTGCCCGCTGCCTACTTCTCCTCTATAACCCCTCCCCCACTGTCCTGCACAAAACATCGAGTTGGCCCCAAGACCATACCTATTCGCTGCACAGCGTGGACAATTGTAGAACCACTCCCAATTCCCAGCACTTGGTTATTCTGCAAAGATAAAAAAAGAAGAGGGAAACTTTATTAATACTGTATTTTACTCCCTCACTAGCACCCTTTCTAGAGCTATAAAATTATAAGGAATAGCAATTCACTGACATGGGCACAAAGCAGGTACTGTGGCCACAGAAATATAATCACTGAACTTCAAAGCTGGACTTTGTTCCGGTGCCCAGTGGCAACTTATCAGCAGAGCCCTCCTCCTTCCATCCTTGACAATGCTACTACCATTTCCTCCTCTTCAAAGATAAACTGAGGCAGGTTAAAACTTTTAAGATTTTATTTCAGCAAACATCAACTCGAATTCGGCAGGATTCAACCTAGCAAACAGAAGGGATCTCTAAGAAGCTGTATAAAATTAAAGACTTTTATAGCAGGAAGGGAGTAGGAAAAATAAAGAAGCTACTTTTGGCTAAAAGGGAGTTGGTTACTGTAAGGTGAATTCCTGTAGGGGATGGCAGGGGTCTCCCAGGCAGATGGCCTCACTAGTGCTGATCAGGCGATCCTTGATTGGCTGGGCTAAGATTCCATTTCTGGGGGAGCCAAAAGCGTAATTAAGTATCAGTTTGGTGACCTGTGGCTTGGCATAAGCAACTCCCTTTGGGGCCTGTTGTCTTATTTTTAACACTCCTCATATTCTACCACACAGAAATGGCCTGCAGATGAACACTGGAGGATTTTTGGCCAACTCCAAAGAGAAAGACCCTAGGGAAAAACAGCCTAGCTGTACATTAATAGCAGAAAACAGAGGTTTCTGACTTCAGTGACTTTTCATCTATCTTCCCACATTGTAGATGTCAAGTTTTAACATCCACAAGGCAGGGGGCTGACCACAGTCTCCTTCAAGTTGGTGGCATCACAGCAAACCTCAGAGACACATCAAGTCTACCATCCAGAGCTCCAACCAAAGCCAACAGAAGAGAGGAGAGTCTGAAGCAACCTTGAATATCAAATCACATCAAGGGATCCTCATTTTGCACAAGTCTGCTTCAGAGAATATGGGGAGAGGGGGAAAGCTGAACTGGGAACATGAGAAACAGTCTTCATCTGGTGGCCATATAGGAAAGCATTCCATGAGTACAAAGGAGGAGAACCAGGCATCACACTACTGAGCCTGCCATTGTAAGAAAGGGGGAAGGGACCTGAGAGCAGAGCAGGGGCCCAGCCGAGGTCAGTTAGACCACAGACAGCAAAATAAGGCCAGGGTACTAACAGGAACTAATGTGGAGCTTGGTTCCTAAGCAACTTCCTCCGAGTAAGCTCTTCCCTGTTTAGGGCAGAACAGCTACAGGCCAAAGCAGCAGCTATCAGCTACTAAGCCCCTACAAAGATTTACAATGTTGATAAAGGTTGAATCTCACAACAATCCCTTGTGACCTCAAAGCCCCTCAGAGGTAATTCAACACCCCAAGGGAAAATAGATGGGGAAAGAGTGGAAACAGTGGCAGACTTTATTTTGGGGGGCTCCAAAATCACTGCAGATGGTGACCGCAGCCATGAAATTAAAAGACACTTGCTCCCTGTAAGAAAAGCTATGACCAACCTAGACAGCATATTAAAAAACAGAGACATTACTTTGCCAACAAAGGTCTGTCTAGTCAAGGCTATGGCTTTTCCAGTAGTCATGTATGGATGTGAGAGTTGGACTATAAACAAAGCTAAGCACCAAAGAATTGATGCTTTTGAACTGTGGTGTTGGAGAAGACTCTCGAGAGTCCCTTGGACTGCAAGGAGATCCAACCAGTCCGTCCTAAAGGAAATCAGTCCTGAATATTCATTGGAAGGACTGATGTTGAACTCCAATACTTTGGCCACCTGATGCAAAGAACTATCTCATTTGAAAAGACCCTGATGCTGGAAAAGATTGAAGGTGGGAAGAGAAGGGGACGGGACGACAGAGGATGAAGCGGTTGGATGGCATCACTGACTCAGTGGACATGAGTTTGAGGGACCAGGAGTTGGTGATGGACAGGGAGGCCTGGCATGCTGCAGTCCACGGAATCTGACTGACATGCAAAGACTGTCGCTTGGACATGACTGAGCGACTGGACTGAAAGGAACTGACTGAAGCGAAAATTTAAGACTTAGAAATGAGCAAGAGACTATTAGACTCTTACAACGAAATGCTGGAATCTGCAGGCATTATCTGATCCTACATGGGAGTGTTCCCCTGCAAATTCTTGCCCATTGAAATGCAAATTGTTTTGTGAAATCCAACTAATTATCCTATAGCTCTTGTTCAGTTGATGATAAGTCGATGATTAGTCCAACTCTATGTGACCTCATGAACTACAGCATGTCAGGCTTCCCTATTTCCCAGAGTTTGCTCAAACTCACGTCCATTGAGTCAGTGATGCCATCCAACCAATTCATCCTCTGTTGCCCCCTTCTCCTGCCCTCAATCTTTTCTAGCATCAGGGTCTTTTCCAGTGAGTCAGCTCTTTGAATCAGGTGGCCAAAGGACTGGAGCTTCAGCATCAGTCCTTCCAATGACTATTCAGGGTTGATTTCCTTTAGGATTGACTAGTTTGATCTCCTGCTATCCAAGGGACTCTCAAGAGACTTCTCCAGATTTATAAGAGTTCCTGTAAATTTATTTAAACATTCCCTGACTGTATATAATTTTGTGGTTCTTTGGGTTTTCCTGTGAACAGTTTGGGTTTCCCAGGTGGTGCTAGTGACAAAGAACCCATTTGCCAATGCAGGAGATGTAAAAGACATGGGTTCGATCCCTGGATCGGAAAGATCCTCTGGAGACGGCCATAGCAACCCATTCCGGTATTCTTGCCTGGAGAATCCCACAGACAGAAGAGCCTGGTGGGCTCAGTCCAAAGGGTCGCACAGCGTCAGACATGACTGAAGCGACTTAGCACGTGAACAGGTTATAGCATCTTTTCCAGTTCCCTCAATTCAATGAGTCAAATTGGAAAAAAAAAAAAAAAAAAAACCTCTGATAATGTTATTTTATATCTGTATTAATTATCATGATTTTACCTTTAAAAAAAAGTCATTTTTTAGCAATATTAATTACTCCCCTACACAGCCTCACCTTGAATAAGCAACTACAGGAAGTTCAATTTGCTCAAACATTTCAATTAAAATTTCTTAAGAGTTCCAGCAACTGATTAACAATGAACTCATTTGCCAAGGGGCAGGGGGGCCCTTTGTAGGAGGAAGAAAGGTCCTGGAGACCCCTCGGGACAAACTCCCCATGGGACAAATGCCACAGGAAGCTCCAGGGCGAGCCCATGGACCCCACTGCTGATTCAGTCCTTCTCAAAGTGAGAGGACAACTCTAGCAAGAAAAGACTGGAAAGAACGAGAGGTGGACCGAGTTACAAAAAAAACAACAAATCAAACGCTTATGTCCCTGCTTCTAACTGGGCCTCTCCTACCTACACAGGGCTCTGCCCATCAACCGTGTTCCTGATCTGATGGAAGTCACTTTTACTGGCTCAAAGGTTACCAAATAACATCAAGAGGCCTTAAAATGGAGCTCGTATTAGGTCAGGAATCCACCCATGGTGGTGCCCTCATGAAGGTAATGCATCCACCAGCTGCTTAGCTACCTGGGCAAACCTCAACAGCAAGGTCTTCAAGACCAGTAAATGCTACACTACCACACAAAATAGATGAACATCAGAAAAATGTAAAAATCTTCAAGTAACGAAGGTGCTTCCTTAACTAGGGTGCTTCCCTGATGGTACAGCGGCTAAAGAATCTGCCTGCAAACGCAGGAGACACAGGACACGCTGATTCAATCCCTGGGTTGGGAAGATCCCCTGGAGGAGGAAATGGTAACCCACTCTAGTATTCTTGCCTGAAAAATCCCAAGGACAGAGGAGCCTGGTGGGCTACAGTTCGTGGAGTCACAAAGAGTCGGACATGACTGAGTGACGAGGCATTCATGCACACTCCCAGCAAACTAAGCAAACAAGGAAATGCCTTGACTAGGCAGGCTCCGCATGACCATCACATTCGACATGAAGCTAAGAGCTCCAGCTACACAGTAATTCAACTGCCAGATTCCTCATTTCCCCACTCTCCTGTCATCCAGCAGGCAGGGAGCACACAGATGAACTTGGGTGAATCACACAAGCTCTGTGCAAGGCTCCTCCCTTGGCTTTTTTTTGGTAGAGGCCAAGAATTGCGCAGACCTGCCAGGCCCAAAGCTCTTCAGCCCTGTGGTCTTGCTGCCCTGGAATCTAATGACTGGCCAGGAATCAGTGTAACAGCCAAAGCTATACAGAGGTGGCCCAACAGTAGCCAGGCAGGCTCCACCGGAGGAGCAGGCCCCTCCTAATGGCAACACTAAACCACAGGTCATATGTGCAACATCACAACTTGGCTCACCATGTCCAGTGGGGTAACCTCTTCTGTTGACCTACAGGAACTACTGTCCACCAACTTCTTCAAGCTCAGTCAGCCAAAATGCAAAGGCCAGGCTCCAAAGAGAGCATAGGAGGTTATAGACCTTTAGGAGAACGTGGCCCTGCGTGGTGACCCATGCTGCACCAGCAGACCTGAGTCAAGGATGGCTACCTAAGCCCTTCAGTAGAGAACTCTCCAAAATTTCCATTCACCCAGGAATGGAAGTAGTCACCACCCTGGAGCACCAAGGGCCTCGGGAAGGGAAACCCTAACACTCCAGTGATTCAGCCTGCAACCTCCACATGTGTCCACACTCCACACAACTCATCAGACATTTAGCAGGCAGGTCCCACTGCGACCAATGCCGAATGAAAATCAAGTTTACTACCTTCCAAAAGTTTACCCTTCATGGGATTGGGATACACACATAACTAGACCATGAAACATAAAGCACCTAAGAGGTATGGAGGACTACAGAATTTAAAGGAAGAATTCCTCCCCCTACAAGGCTAGGGAAAAACTGAAAGGAAGAATGGCCTTTGAACCAAACCCTGAAGGACAGGGTTTTAACAGGCAAGAGCAGCAGACAAGAGCATTCTAGGTAGAGGGTAATGACATGAAAACACAGCCACGTCCAGCAGTCTGTCCCTTCCAATGTTCTGGTCCCTGGGAGAGAGGAGAGCAGAGAAGGAAACAAGACTGTGGGCTTAAGGACCAGAATCAGAGCCTCTTATCCTTGTATCCCCTCCACCTGGCTCACTACTGGCTTGTAACAGATGTCATACAGAGGTTAGGATGAGGCTAAGAGCAGAAGGGAGCTTCAGGAGGTGACAATGTATCACTTGGCTGGTCAGAAGAGACAAGACAAGGGCAACTGTGATCTTCTGGCCACAGGGAAAGCCTGAACAGGGAAAGCTGGTCCACAGGAAGGGTCCGTTCTAAGAACATTTCAAAGGTGGAACCAATAGAACCTGGCACAGAAGCTACCTTGATAAACTTACACAAACTGAGTATAAAATTGAGCAGGCCCTTGTGCTCTGTTTGTTGTTTGTAGGAAATAGGCTTCATACAGCCTCCTTGACCTTCCCTGAGTTCCAAAGGACAGATACAAGCAGTCACTATTCAGGTAAGGTAAGGAATGCAGAAGCAAGGGAGGAGCAGTCAAGAAACAAAGCGCTGTGAGGCAGGGTCCTGGTTCCTCCTCAAGGAATATACAGGACAACACATCTCTGAATTCTTTCACAGGAACTAAGGCCCCACCCAAGTAGAAAACTGCTAACCACCACACAGTTACCTCACCATCAGCCAATCAGAAGAAGGTCTACACACTGTGGAAGATAAGACTCTGACCTCCCTAAATGATTAACTGCAATTAACGTCCCCTTTCACCTTAGGAGTAGGTTCTAGAAGTCTGCCTTCTCTCCAGGTTGCCAGGCTCCAAAACAAAGCAATCTTTTCTTTCCCAAGTTTTGAAAGCAAACTTGTCTTTCAAGGGGTGAGCAGTAAAATCTGAGTTGGCTAACAAGGAAACAATTTCAAGTCGCAAAGTGCTAAAGGAAAATTTGGCCTTAGATGGAAAAAATGGATAACCCTGGAGAGGGCTGCTAAACCTTGACAATCAGGTACAGGACTATGATCAATAAACTTGTCTTGGAATTAAGTGATCTTGTTTGCAAAATACCCAGGATCAGCATCTTCTCCTCCCTTTAGCCACATCTCTGGCCACCACACCAACTACCTGACACATAGCAGGCACTCAACAAGTTCCCAGCACAGGAATGAAATGAATGAATCAGGGACACAAAGTACAAAATACAGGACTTCTTGGTGGCTCAGTAATAAAGAATCCACCTGCCAATGCAGGGGACATGGGCTCCATCCCTGGTCCAGGAAGATGCCAGGAGAGCAACTAAGCCTGTACGCCCCAGCTATTGAGTCTGCGCTCTAAGGCCTAGGAACTGCAATTACTGAAAACTGTGTGGCCTAGAGCCCATGCTCTGCAACAAGAGAACCCACTGCAATGAGAAGTCTGCACACTGCAACTAGAGAGCAGCCCCGGCTCACCACCAACTAGAAAAACAGCTGGAGCAGCGACAAAGACCCTACACAGCCAAAAATAAAGAATAAATAATTATTTAAAAAAAAAACATTCAAATAGTGTTGACATCTCAGGAAAGAAGTCTGCAAAGGCAAATGGTGTTAACTGAGACTGGGGTGAATGCCAAAAGGTCAGTGGAGATCTCCCCAGGATTGTCTGGCAACTTCAGGCAACAGGTGGTTGGAGGCTCTGGCCTGAGGTGGGGGCTTGAAAATTTTTATTTAACCAAATACATAATAATAATAATAAACAATGGTCAGGAAGACATAATAGTAATAGGATAATAAGAAATCTAACATACAAGTCTTTTCTATTTGTATAGATTTCATTTGCCCATTACCATTCACTTTCTCCAGGTATTTGAAATTTCAACTGATTGTCCCAATGTTGCAGCTGAGACACTGAATCCCAAAAGGAGAGCCAGATGACACATTCCACATTCTCTCTGTGAATTCCCATAGAAATTCCTATTGCTAACCAGACTATTACACCAGAACAGGGCAGCTATGTATCTGGGTGAAGGCCACTAGAACAGGAGTCACTGGGTTTGGGTCTGGGAGGATACTCGGTCATTCCTCCTACAGAACACTTTGAGCCACAGGTTACCACGCGGGCCCCTCCCACTTGGCCAGGCTGTAGGAGGATCTAACATCTATCCAGCAAAATAACTTCGTACGCGAAAGCATTACCAAATGTAAAGAATAAAGAACCATTATTAGAGAAAAGAGAATCTGATACCACTTTCCAGAAAGCAGAAAACATTAAAAGCCAATGAAACCCAGGAAACTCCACCTAAGGGCAGAGATACTCCACTTGGCTCCCTGCTCCCAAAATTCTTACAATTAAGATAATTGATTGTTGACAGCAAATCCAAAAGACTCCACCAAGAGGACCACACCCGCCACTTAGCCAACAAGTGGGGTCACGACCTCACTAACATTACATTACGACCTTACATTAACAGCTAAACATCTCCACATCCCGACCTTAAAGAAGATCTCCGGACTTCAAGTGTCCACCCGAGCCCTGCCAAAAGGAGGAGGTTTCAAGTCTTTGGCTCCTCCGCTTTCCTCCGGCAAGTACATTCAGGAGCCGGTGCGCGCCCAGCTAAGCACGTCCCTGGAGTTAAATTTCAAAACACTTTTCAAATCAGCTTCCCACCGACTTCCCTGGGCAGTGAAGCGAGGTGAACACTTCTCAGCAGTCCCAGTCTCTTATCTGTTGATAAAGGAAGCCACGCGCTAAGTCCCTCCTAACCCCACTCCGAACATCAGACACACACCACCACGCTCCACTTGGCAAACTGTTATCTGGCCTGACAAGTAGTCTTTAGACAGCTCAACTTTAGGGTACTCGGCCCCAACCAATTCCGTATTTCAAAGGCCTTGAAGGAGCAGGTCTCAAGGCAGGTCAAGTGCGTACTCTCTCCCCTCTCACGCAGCCCCCGCTCTGCCAGGAACTTGGCGCACCTGGCAGCGCTCAGAACCCACAGCAACAGCCCATAAGGCCGAACAAGGGGGCCCAAGCCCTGAACTGCTCACCCTCACGTGGTTCTCCACGGCCGCGCGGCCAGCCAGCTTCTTGGCCTCCTCGGCCTTTGACATCGCGGACGGGCCCGGACAGACGATGTTAGTCTCCCTGACGCCGGTACTTGTGCTGCCAGCGCCGAACTGCGAACGTCCCGGCAACTGCACGTGGGAACCCGGAACGCCCCAGCTGTTCCCGCCTCCGCCAGAGGCCGCGCCCCCGGCCCGCCCGGGCAGCGGGGCCAGGACCCGCCCGTAGAGGGTGCTGAAGGGCCCGGGGCGCTGCATCCCGCCGCCTCGCTCCAGCCTCCGCCACGGTCCCGCCCCCGGCTCCGCCGGAAGTCTTGAAACCCACGTACGAGGTCCGCTTCCGCTGCGGCGCGGTACTTGCTGGGAAATGTAGTTCTAGGACTTCAGTGACCGGAAACAGCGCCTCAGCCTGGACTACCAGCCCCACAATGCTCCGCGACCGGGTGCGCAAATCGAAGACGAACTTCGGTGTGACGGCTCGTACAGCGCAAGCAGCCCCGGATGGATCAAGGCTAGAGTGTTTTCTGTTTGCCCCCGTGTCTGAGATGGGCGTGTTGGATCTAATCCTGTTGGATTTCCTAGACGTAAGAACGTGGCGGCGTACGAGGCCTCAGGGCAGTCGCTCTTATGGAAATGTCCTTTTAGGAGTGACTTCTCTAGATGGACTCCACGGGGAAACGCACCTGCGGACAGCGGCTCACACTTTATTCCACCTTTAGACCTCCTTCCACAGGAGCAGGGCTACAAATTTAGAACCCCCAGCCTTAGGTGTTGTTCTGCCCTGCACAGCATTGGATGGTGCGGTTCCCTCCAGATGGAGCTTGACTCGACGCCTATGTGTGACCTATAGAAATTATTGACTCAAAAAGGACTGTCGTTGAACTAAACAACTCTCTCTTTTCTTCCCTACCTATAAAGTGTCTTGCTGTGCGTGTCAACTGAAAAAAAGTACAATGTAAGAAAAGTGAGTTTCAGTTTTATTCTGGCAGCTTACTCGGGACTACAGCTGGGGAAATAACATTTCATCTCTGTGGAACTATTCCAAAAAGATAAGGGAGGAGCCAGTACATACATGTCTTTTTGGTCTTGGAAATGTAGTCAAGCGTTGTTGTTCAAGTAGCTCAACCACGTCAGGCTCTGCGACCCCATGAACTGCAGCCTGCCAGGATTTCCTATTCTTCACCATCTCCCAGAGTTTGCTCAAACTCATGTCTGTCCAGTCAGTGATGCCATCCAGTCATCTCCTCCTCTGTCTCCCTCCTCCTCCTGCCCTCAATCTTTCCCAGCATCTGGGTCATTTCCAATGAGTTGGCTCTTAACATTCAGGTGTCCAAAGTATTGGAGCTTCAGCTTCAGCATCAGTCCTGCCAATGAATATTCAGGGTTGATTTCCTTTGAGACGGACTGGTTTGATCTCCTTGCTGTCCAAGGGACTCTCAAGAGTCTTCTCCAGCACCATAGTTCAAAAGCATCAATTCTTCCACACTCAGCCTTCCTTATGGTCCAACTCTCACATGTATATATGACTACTGGAAAAACCATAGCTTTGACTATACAGATCTTTGTCAGCAAAGTGATGTCTCTGCTTTTTAATATGCTGTCTAGGTTTGTCATAGCTTTTCTTCGAAGGAGCAAGCATCTTTTAATATGGCTGCAGTGACCATCTGCAGTGATTCTGGAGCCCAAGAAAAGATCTGTCACTATTTTCATTGTTTCTGCCATGAAGTGATGGGACTGGATGCCATGATCTTAGTTTATTGAATGTTCAGTTTTTGATACAGTCAAGCATGCATCTTGGTAAAATAAGACTGCTAATCACACACACACACAAAGATTCTCAAGTTAATGATTTTAGTTCTTTCCCAAGTATGGAAAGATGCAAGAATCTAGAGTCATTAAAATTCTTCTTTAGATACACATCTGAACTATCTAGAGGCCTTGTAGCCATAACACTAAATGCTTCATCCTTTTTACTCCATCCTGAATCACCCACGGAGAGCACTCTTGGGGCAGGGTTGAGTATAGCTGGATGATGAGTGAAACTCTTTCAAATCCTTTTTTACAGAGGGAATAGTAAGTGTGGGAGGATGCTTGTGTGCATGTGTGCTCAGTCACTTCAGTATTGTTCAACTCTTTTGTAACACCATGGACTGTAGCCTTACAGACTCCTTTGTCCATGGGATATCCCAGGAAAGAGTACTGGAGTGGTTGCCATTTTCTCCTTCAGGGGATCTTTCTGACCCAGGGATCTAACCTGAATCTCCTGCATTGCAGGTGGATTCTTCACCACTGAGCCACCTGGAAAGTCAAAGCAATGTTTAAAAACAAATCTAATGTAATCCCTGTTTACATCTTGATGGTACTCCATCATTTTCAGGATGAGTTCTAAACATCTTAACAAGGCATGCGGGGCTTCCCAGGAGCTGATCCCGACCTTTCCCTGGGCATCCTCCTCCCTCATAAGCACCAATCATAGCCAGCAACAGTTTCCCAGTGCACCTTGTTTTGTCATGTCTTCATGCCCAATGTCCTCCACGCATCCTTCTACAACCCTGGCCCCCAACTTCATCTTCGTCTGGCTAATGCCTCTTCATTTTCTAAGACCTGGCTAGGGCCTCACTTCTGAATAAACTTATCTCAGTACTTTTCACGCTGATATACATCGTTTGCCCACTAGAGGGCAAGCTTCTTGATTCGGAGCCTAGAGCCTGCGTCTTTTCTGTCTGTGTCCACAGGGCTTTACAGTAGCAAAGGTAGGTGCTCAGTATGTGGTTGTTAGCTGGCTGAACAGATAGATGCATTGGGTGATGCATGGACAAAATGAGCATATCAAGATTTTGGTACAAACCAGAAATTGTTTAATGGCTTACAGTTTATCAAAATATGATTTAACATATATAACATCTGATTGAATTCATATCATATAAAATAAGTATGATGGAATGGAAAGAATAAAGAATTAGATTAAAACACACTACTATATATAAAGTATATAAACAACAAGGACCTACTAATGAGCAACCATGTTTAAAAACAACTGGACTATATGATAATCTTTTATCTAGTTTGTTTTACTTTTTATACTTCATATTCAATGTTTCCATTTCATTTAGTTTATGTTTTCCAATTTCTCCATCTCTTTTATTTTTGATGTTCTTTCTCAAGCCTTTATCAAGAGTAGTAGAAAAGCTTTTGTATACATATATATATAAATAATTCAGTTCAGTTGCTCAGTCGTGTCCGACTCTTTGCAACCCCATAAACTGCAGCATACCAGCCCTCCCTGTCCATCACCAACTCCCAGAGTTCACCCAAACTCATGTCCATTGAGTCGGTGATGCCATCCAACCATCTCATCCTCTGTCATCCCCTTCTCCTACCCTCAATCTTTCCCATAATCAGGGTCTTTTCCAATCAGTCAGCTCTTCGCGTCAGGGGGCCAAAGTATTGGAGTTTCAGCTTCAACATCAGTCCTTCCAGTGAACACCCAGGACTGATTCCCTTTAGGATGGACTAGTTGAATATCCTTGCAGTCCAAGGGACTCTCAAGAGTCTTCTCGAACACCACAGTTCAAAAGCATCAATTCTTTGGCGCTCAGCCTTCTTCACAGTCCAACTCTCACATCCATACATGACCACAGGAAAAACCATAGCCTTGACTAGATGGACCTTTGTTGGTAAAGTGATGTCTCTGCTTTTTAATATGTTGTCTAGGTTGGTCATAACTTTCTTTCCAAGGAGTAAGCATCTTTTAATTTCATGGCTGCAGTCACCATCTGCAGTGATTTTGGAGCCCAAGAAAATAAAGTCTGCCACTGTTTCCACTGTTTCCCCATCTATTTCCCATGAAATGATGGGACTGGATGCCACAATCTTCGTTTTCTGAATGTTGAGCTTTAAGCCAACTTTTTCACTCTCCTCTTTCACTTTCATCAAGAGGGTCTTTAGTTCTTCACTTTCTTCCATAAGGGTGGTGTCACCTGCATATCTGAGGTTATTGAGATTTCTCCCGTCAATCTTGATTCCAGCTTGTGCTTCATCCAGCCCAGCATTTCTCATGATGTACTCTGCATATAAATTAAATAAGCAGGGTGACAATATACAGCCTTGATGTTCTCCTTTCCCTATTTGGAACCAGTCTGTTGTTTCATGTCCAGTTCTAACTGTTGCTTCCTAACCTGCATACAGGTTTCTCAAGAAGCAGGCCAGGTGGTCTGGTATTCCCATCTCTTTCAGAATTTTCCAGTTTATTGTGATCCACACAGTCAAAGGCTTTGGCATAGTCAAGAAAGCAGAAATAGATGTTTCTCTGGAACTCTCTTGCTTTTTCCATGATCCAGCGGATGTTGGCAATTTGGTCTCTGGTTCCTCTGCCTTTTCTAAAACCAACTTGAACATCTGGAAATTCACAGTTCACGTGTTGCTGAAGCCTGGCTTGGAGAATTTTGAGCATTACTTTACTAGCATGTGAGATGAGTGCAATTGTGCAGTAGTTTGAGCATTCTTTGGCATTGCCTTTCTTTGGGACTGGAATGAAAACAGACCTTTTCCAGTCCTGTGGCCATTGCTGAGTTTTCCAAATTTGCTGGCATAGTGAATGCAGCACTTTCACAGCATCATCTTTTAGGATTTGAAATGGCTCAACTGGAATTCCATCACCTCCACTAGCTTTGTTTGTAGTGATGCTTCCTAAGGCCCACTTGACTTCACATTCCAGGATGTCTGGCTCTAGGTCAGTGATCACACCATTGTGATTATCTTGGTCTTGAAGATCTTTTTTGTACAGTTCTTCTGTGTATTCTTGCCACATCTTCTTAATATCTTCTGCTTCTATTAGGTCCATACCATTTCTGTCCTTTATTGAGCCCATCTTTGCATGAAATGTTCCCTCAATATCTCTAATTTTCTTGAAGAGATCTCTAGTCTTTCCCATTCTGTTGTTTTCCTCTATTTCTTTGCATTGATCACTGAGGAAGGCTTTCTTATTTCTCCTTGCTGTTCTTTGGAACTCTGCATTCAAATGGATATATCTTTCCTTTTCTCCTTTGCTTTTTAGCTTCTCTTCTTTTCACAGCTATTTGTAAGACCTCCCCAGACAGCCATTTTGCTTTTTGCATTTCTTTTTCTTGGGAATGGTCTTGATCCCTGTCTCCTGTACAATGTCACAAACCTCTGTCCATAGTTCATCAGGCACTCTGTCTATCAGATCTAGTCCCTTAAGTCTATTTCTCACTTCCACAGTATAATAATATGTATAATATATATATATATTTTAGAAAACTTATGAATTTTTGCCTAACTAAAAAATTTATGACATTTTGATTCCACTTGTTTGACTAAGTATGAATAGAATGCTAGATTTCTAATTTAAAAATAGATATGCAACAAGCAGCAAATGTTTACTGTATATCACAGGGAACTATAGTCAATATATTGTAATAACCTATAATGGAAAATAATTTCAAAGACAATATATGTGTATATGCATAACTGAATCAGCTTGCTATGTACCTGAAACATTGTAAGTCAGTTATACTTCAATAAATATATATTAAGAAAAAAAAAAAAAAAGCTTCCCTGGTGGCTCAGACGGTAAACCATCTGCCTGCAACGCGGGAGACCCGGGTTTGATTCCTGGATCGGGAAGATCCCCTGGAGAAGGAAATGGCAATCCACTCCAGCACTCTTGCCTGGAAAATCCCATAGACGGAAGATTATAGGCTACAGTCCATGGGGTCACAAAGAGTCGGACACAACTTCACTTTCACTTTCAAGGAAAAAAAAAAACAAGGACCTACTGTATAGCACAGGGAACCATATTCAGTATATTGTAAGAACCTATAATGGAAAAGAATCAATCTGTCTGTTTGTCTATCTATCTAAAATAGCATCACTTTGGTGTACACCTGAAATGTAAATCAACTATGTGCCTGCGTGCGTGCATGCTAAGTTGCTTCAGTCGTGTCCAACTCTTTGCAACCCCATGGACTGTAGCCACCAGGCTTCTCTGTCCATAGGATTCTTCAGACAAGAATACTGGAGTGGGTTGCCATTTTCTCCTCCAGGGGATCTTCCCAACCCAGGGATTGAACCTGAGTCTCTTATGTCTCCTGCACTGGCAGGCAGGTTCTTTACCTGGGAAACCGCAAATCAACTATACTTCAATTAAAAAAGAAGACGAGGTAGAAGAATCAACTTTTAGTGCAGTCTTTGTTACTAGCAGATAGAGGCTGCTTGCATTCTTGGCTTATGGCTTCTTCCTACGTCACTTGGTTTTGTGGTCACATTTCCTACTACTCACTCTGATCTACTCCCTGTTATTAGGAGCCTTGTGATTATATCTGACCCACATAGATAAACCAGGATAATCACCTCCTCTCAAGAACCTTAATTTAATCACACCCAAAAATCCCTCTTATCATACTTGGATGTGTAGTGGTAGTTGCTCAGTCATGTCTGACTCTTTGGGACCCCATGGACTATAGCCCGCCAGGCTCCTCTGTCCATGGGATACAAGGTAACATTCACAGGCTCCAGATATTAGGATTTGGACACCTTTGAGGGACCATTATTCAGCCTACCACAGGTAGCAATAAGAAATGGCAGGTGTCAACCTAAACCTTTTAGAAGATTGAGAGGAAAAAAAAATCCCCTTTTCTTCCCTGCTCTACTATTACTATTAGGGAAAGTATTGACTGAAACAGCTTGCCCAGCAGTAAGGCAAGACTGTAGCTGCTTGCATGAGCTATCTTAACAACAAGAGGCCCTGGTAAGGAATGCAGAACCAAAAAGCTACCAGCAACCAGAAGAATTCAGGAAAGGTCAAAAGGAAAGAGGATTCACCATTCCATATGTCCTCCCAACCTCCCAGAATCCTTCTCACTGCAATCCATCTTGGCTGAGTGATGCACACACCACTAGGAAAGACCCTAAATTAGGGAAATTTTAAGCTAAGAGTACATGTATATTCATGAAGGGGCTTGAGCAGCAGAGAACTCAGCACAGAATTGGGGCAAATATTCAGAGTCTAAGCTTTAGTTGATTTAGTCACCAGGGTCAAAAAAGATCAGCATCATTATTGGATCCTCCACCTGAGTTCCCGCAGAACTGAAAGGTAAGTATCAGATTGCGATATATATCCCTTGAAGAGGAACTAAGGCTTTGTTTCATCGCTGAACTATTGTTTCTTAACTGCTTTTCCTTTGTTCCTGAATTCCTTCATTTCCATTTGTTGTTCAGTAGTTAAGTCATGTCAGACTCGGCGACCTCATGGGTTGCAGCATGCCTGTCCCTGTCCTTCACTATCTCCTGGAGTTTGCTCAAATTCGTATCCACTGAGTTGCTGATGCTATCCAATCATCTTGTCTACTATTACCCACTTCTCCTCCCACCCTCAATCTTTCCCAGCATCAGGCTCTTTTCCAGTGGGTCAGCTATTTGCATCAGGTAGCTAAAGGGCTGAAGCTTCAGCTTCAGCAGCAGTCTTTCCAATGAATATTCAGGGTGGATTTCCCCTAGGATTGACTGGTTTGATATTTTTGCAGTCTAAGGGATTCTCAAGAGATTTCTTCAATACCACAGTTCAAAAGCATCAGTTTTTTAGCACTCAGCCTTCTTCATGGCTCAGCTCTCACATCTGTACATGACCACTGCAAAAACCATAGCTTTGACTATATGGACCTTTGTCGGCAAAGTGATATTTCTGCTTTTTAATATGCTGTCTAGGTTTGTCATAGCTTTTCTTCCAAGGAGCAAGGGTCTTTTAATTTCATGGCCTGTTCAAAGGCAAGCATTGTGGCCAGACTTAGGTCACAAAATGCCTGAGGCCAAAATGAAAGAAAGCCTTGCCTGCTTCTCTTTCTCCAAGACCATTACCCTATCTGCTTCCACCAGCACCTCCACGAGTTCAATCTGGAAGCTTTCCAAACTCCTTACCTTAAGAGTTTCTATGAAGGCTTCATAATTTTGGTAGGAACAGGAACCCCTTCCAGGGCTTGAGAGTGGCTCTTGTCTAATACTTGGAAATGAATTATGCGAGGAGACTCTCACGCTGACAAAGCAAGAGGCTTCATTGGGAAGGAGCACCTGGGTGGAGAGCAGCGGGATAAGGGAAACCAGGAGAACTGCTCTGCCATGTGCGTGACTCATGGTCTTGGGTTTTATGATGATGGGATTAGTTTCCAGGTTGTCTCTGGCCAGTCCTTCTGACTCAGGGTCCTTCCTAGTGGAGCACACATCACTCAGCCAAGATGGCTTCCAGGGAGATAGAGTCTGAGAGGCTGGTACACATGTGGTCTGGAGTCTCCTCTATGGTTTTGACCTTTCCTGAATTCTTCCGGTTGGTGGTGGCTCGTTAGTTTCATGTTCCTTATCAGGACCTCCTGTCATAAAATAACTCATGCAGATGGTTACTGTGGTACCTGGCCAAAGTGGACGGTTTCAGTCAGTGTTTCCCTTAACAATAACACAGGCATGAATGATTAAATCATTGGCCATTGGTGATTAGATTCAATCTCCAGCCCCTCTCCTCTTCCTTGAGGTGCGGTTGGGGCTGAAAGTTCCAGTTCTCTAATCACAGTGGTTGGTTCCCCTGGAAGCTAGCAACCCCCATCACATCCGTAGGGTTCTTCCAAAAGTCATCTCGTTAACATAAACTCAGGCTGTGTTTGAGTTGCAAGTAAGAGTGGTGCAAGGATGTTGTAGTGAAAAAGAGAAAAAAAGTTTTCCTTTTACTCTTGCCCTTTCCTGAGTTTGGGTTTTTTTTTCTTTAACTGTTCTAATCTATAGTCTGTAATGAAGTTTACTTTTCTAAAAACTAACCTGATAATATGTAAGTTACATCCTGTACCTATCTCCCTCTAACTCTGGATGGGCTACATTTTGCACCTGTTATCCTCTCTGTGTGTGTTAGTTGCTCAGTCGCTCGCTCTCTCACTCACTGACTCTTTGTGACCCCATGGACTGTAGCCCTCTGTCTATGGAATTCTCTAGGCAAGAATACTGGAGTGGGTTGCCATTACCCTTCCAGGGGCTCTTCCCAACCTAGGGATCGAACCTGGGTCTTCCACATTGCAGGCAGATTCCTTACTGTCTGAGCCACCAAGGAAGCCCTGTTATCCTTTAACTCTATGCTAATCACATCCTATATCTGGTGCTTACCTTTGCAGCACTCTCTTTTCAGACCACCCCTTGTAGTTCTCTTTTTGCACTATAGAAAGAAGGCTGCAGGGACTTCTCTGGTGGTCCAGTGGCTAAGACTCTGAGCTCCCAATGCAGGAGGCCCGAATTCAGTCCCTGGTCAGGAAACTAGATCATATGTGCCCCAACTAAGACCTGGAGCAGAAAAATGAATAAATTAATTTTTTAAAAAAGAAAAGAAGGCTACAGTACAATAAGCCAAACCAAGACAATAGACCTAAGTGGCTACAAGACCTACTCATAGGGCTACATGTCACCAGCCTATGACTGCTTTTGAAACAATGCAAAAGGAAGAAGAGTGTTAGATCCTTTCACCTTTGTTTCTTATCACCTACCCCTGACCGGGAGCCCCTATCTATATGATCCTCCAGATTCCTGATTAGGGGGGCACAGTTCTTGAGGCTCCAGTCTGTGCTGTGTTTCCCCCCTCAGCCAGCGAGGATTAAAACCATCTTTCTATTTCCTCCAAACTCTGTCTCTATAATTTCTTGTCTTTGGTGGACATGTGTGCAAGGTAAGTTATTCAGTAATATATGACTCTTTGCGACCCTATGGACAATAGCCCATCAGGTTCCTCTGTCTATTGGATTCTCCAAGCAAGAATACTGGAGTGGGTTGCCATGTCCCCCTCCGAGGGATCTTTCTGCCCCAGGATCGAACCTGATCTCTTATATCTACCTGTATTGGCAGGTGGGTTCTTTACTACTAGGGCCAGTAGTAAAAGGCTGGGAAGCCCCTTGGTGGGCAGAGAAAGCCAAGATTTTGGCAAGAACAAGGATGGTGATATCCCAGGTCTCAAGTGAGTTCCTGGGACAGGCCACCAAGTGTGGATCCTTGGCTTCGCATGGGAAAGAATTCAAGAGCAAGTCATACTAAAGTGAAAACAGATTTATTTAGAGCGATGCACATCCCATAGACGGAATGTGGTCCATTTCAGACAGTGAGAGCAACTCTGGGAGAAACACTCCGTAGACAGAGTGCAGTCCATCTCAGAAGGTGAGAGGCCGTCAACTAAGGGGTGGTTAGCTTTTATGGGCTGGGTAATTTCATAGGCTAGTGCTGCTGCTGCTAAGTTGCTTCAGTCGTGTCCAACTCCGTGCAACCCCAGAGATGGCAGCCCACCAGGCTCCCCCATCCCTGGGATTCTCCAGGCAAGAACACTGGAGTGGGTTGCCATTGCCTTCTCCAATGCATGAACATGAAAAGGGAAAGTGAAGTCTCTCAGTCGTGCCCAACTCCTAGCGACCCCATGGACTGCACCCTACCAGGCTCCTCTGTCCATGAGATTTGCCAGGCAAGAGTACTAGAGTGGGTTGCCATTACCTTCTCCGTCACAGGCTAATGAGTGGGAAGATTATTCCAACTATTTGGGGGAAGGGGTAGAGATTTCCAGGAACTGGGTCACTATCCAATTTTTGGCCTTTTATGATTAACCTAGGAACCGTCAGTGTGCCTACTGGTGTGTCATTTAGATGCTAATGTATTAAAATGAGATTATAATGAGGCTCAAAATCTACTGGAAGTTGAATCTTTCACTATCTTGAACCCAGCTGGTTCTAACCAGTTTATGTCATGTCCTCAACAGCCATGTCATTCTTTTAAAGGTTATACCTTCCCAACTTCTGTCTCATTTGAAAGGGACTTGTAAAAATAACTCAAGATACTCCTGTCACTTTTACGCTCTGCAACTATTTCAGGAGCTGGGAACAAAAACTAAATATCATAACAAAAGATGTTCCTACACCTCTTATCACTTAGGAAATCACAAGGGCTTTAAGAGGAATCATGGATGAAAGTGAAATGTATTTCTTATTCTTCTATATTTTTCTCTGATGGACCCTGTCAATGATGAAAAGGAAGAAAAGACAAGCTAAAGACTAGAAGGTAATATTTGCAAGCCACAAAGCTGAAGAAGAACCTATATCTAGAATGTGAAAGGAAAATCAGAATGAAGTCAGTTTTGCTAAGAGAGCTCTAAACTGGAGCCAGGAGACCACTGAGGAGGTGTGACTCATGTAGGGCTCAGCCAGAAGGAATATGAACTTTGGACACATTGTCTTAAAGTAGGCTTCCAGAACATCTGCACAATGTTCCAGAAACTCAAGATAACTTATCAGGCTATTACTCTAAATAACTCATGACTGCCTATAAGGACAAATATTTCCTTTTTTGCTTCAGAGCCAATCATAGTCTTGAGAGACAACTTTAACAATCTTGTTGCTTTTGCCTATACAAGCCCCTGACTCTTTTTCTAACTTGGAACATTCTTCTATTTTACCTGAATCTCTGTCTCCTGCATTGTGGTTCCTAAGTCCCCCAATAAAACTCTTTTGTTCTTTTCAGCCTCAATTTGATTATTGTTGGACAAGAATATATTTTAAAATGCTGAAAACTTAGCAGTAAAAAACAAAAACCAAAAGGATGCAATTAGGAAAAGGGGGGTGGGGTGGAATACGCACATAGAAAGATATACAATACCACTAGTCCCTAGGAAAATGAAAATTAAGACTATCAGCAGATAGGGCAGGGGTCCCCAGAGGAAGAGAACGAAGCATGGTTTTCTTGTCAGAAGAGAAGCAATTTTGTGATCTAAGCCTAGCCACAAGACTTGCCCTTGAACAGGCCTCAGTGGTTAATGATCTTAAGGGAACAAAAGAATGCAGGAACAAAGGAAAAGCAGTCAAGAAACAATAGTTCAGCCATAAAGTAAAGTTCTAGTTCCTCCTCAAGGGAAATACATTACAATCTGATGCTTATCTTTGAGTTCTGCGGGAACTCAGCCCCTCATCCAGGTGGAAGACATTAACTACATGCTGAGCCCCCAGAGTGGTCAGAACCTAAGGAATGATTATGCCGACCTTTTCTAACTCTCATGATTTCAGTCAACTAACGTTTAAAGGTCCATCTAGTCAAGGCTATGGTTTTTCCAGTGGTCATGTATGGATGTGAGAGTTGGACTGTGAAGAAGGCTGAGCACCCAAGAATTGATGCTTTTGAACTGTGGTGTTGGAGAAGACTCTTGAGAGTCCCTTGGACTGCAAGGAGATCCAACCAGTCCATTCTGAAGGAGATCAGCCCTGGGATTTCTTTGGAAGGAATGATGCTAAAGCTGAAACTCCAGTACTTTGGCCACCTCATGCGAAGAGTTGACTCATTGGAAAAGACTCTGATGCTGGGAGGGATTGGGGGCAGGAGGAGAAGGGGATGACAGAGGATGAGATGGCTGGATGGCATCACTGACTTGATGGACGTGAGTCTGAGTGAACTCCAGGAGTTGGTGATGGACAGGGAGGCTTGGCGTGCCGCGATTCATGGGGTCGCAAAGAGTCGGACACGACTGAGCGACTGAACTGAACTGAATGCTTGCACTCTGTCAACCTTTGCCCTAATTCTGTGCTGAATGCTCAGCTGCTCAAACCCCTTCATGAATATGCACGTATCCTTAGCTTAAAATTTCCATAATTTTGCCGTTTTGAGTAGACACTGACACTGAGCAGGACTCTATGGGACTCCTGGGGGCAGGAGACTTTCTATTCAGGCTCCTTGACCTTCCCTGAGTTCCAAAGGCCAGGTTCAAACCATTGCTAATTAGGGAAGGGAGAGGATGCAGAGACCAGGGAGGAGAAACAATAGTGCAGCCTTGAGACAGGGTCCTGGTTCCCCCTTAAGGGATATACATAACAATATCTTTGAGCTCTTTGTAGAGCCAAACCCCTCAACAAATGGAAGACAGAATTACTTGAAGCATTCTTCAGAAATCAGGAGACCACCTGAAGCCAGATTACAGGAGGGTAGGCCCTGCACACACACTAATCCTAACTGCATCCCCTGCCCTTGAAACGTTGTTATAAAACTCCTCACTAAACTCTCCTGGGTTGGGGCACAAAGTTTCCACTTTGCCTGGCAAAACAATAAAGCTATTCTCTTCTACTTCACTCAAAACTCTTGTCTCAGATTTGATTTGGCACCTGTGCACAAAGTCTGAGCTTTCAGCATCAATGCTACTTTGGGCAAGATCTCTGTTGTTCTCCTTACTTGACACAAGTAATAATTTCTCCCTTCCCCAGGTTTTTTTCTTTTTGGCTGTGCTGGGTCTTTGTTGCTGTGCATGGCTTCTCTTTAGTTGCCAAGAGCAGGGGCTACTCTCTAGTTGCAGTGCACAGGCTTCTCACTGAAGTAGTTTCTCTTGTTGCAGAGCACGTGTTCTAAGGTGCACAGGCTTCAGTTAGTTGCAGCTCCCTGGCTCTAGAGCACAGGCTTAGTTGCTCCACAGTATGTGGGATCCTATAAAACCAGGGATTGAACCTGCGTCTCCTGCATCAGCAGGCTACCAGAAAAGCCCCCTCTTCTCTCACTTTTTATCTTGATCATGTCTTATGGCTGGACGCAGGTAACAAGACCATACTGAGATATCACTTCATGCCTATTAAAACAACTAAAATAAAAATGGGTGGGTTTCCTTGGTGTGTGCATGCATGTAAGTTGATTCAGTCATCTCCAATTCTTTGCAACCCCATGGACTGTAGCCTACCAGGTTCCTCTGTCCATGGGATTCTCCAAGCAAGAATACTGGAGTGGGTTGCCATGCCCTCCTCCAGGGGATCTTCCCAACCCAGGGATCAAGCCTAGGTCTCTTACAACTCCTGCACTGGCAGGCAGGTTCTTCACCACTAGCACCATCTGGAAAGCCATGACTCAGTGGTTAAGAATCTGCCTGCCTATGCAGGAGATGCAGGTTCCATCCCTGGTCCAGGAAGATCCCATATGCGGTGGAGCAACTAAGCCCATGCACCATGACTACTGAGCCCACATGCTGTGACTACTGAAGCTTGCACGTCCTACAGCTTGCGATCCACAACAAGAGAAACCACTGCAACGAGAAGCCCCCACTTGCCATAACTAGAGAAAAGTCCATGCAGCACCAGAGACTCAGCACAGCCACAAATAAAATAAATAAAATAAAATAAAAAATAGATGACAATACCAAATGATGGAAAGGCTATGAAGAAAAGGAATTTCTCTTATATTCCTGGTGGAAATGTAAAATGGTATACCCTCTGGAAAGAGCTTGGCAAACTTAATTTAGTTTAAAACAACATGCACCAGGAATATGACCCAGCAATTGCACTCCTAGATGTTTAGTCCAGAGAAATGGAAACCCACATCCACACAAAAAGCTATATGTGACTGTTCATCAAAACTTTATTTGTAATACTAAAAACTGGAAACAGCTATTAACAAAAGGTCCTTCAATGGGTGAAAGGTTAAAAAAATGTGGCACATACTTTCCATGGAACTTGACTCATCAATTGAAAATAATGAACTGCTGATACACACAACAGTAGGCATGGACTGCAGAGCGTTACACAGAGTGAAAAAAAAGCCAATCTGAAAAGATCACATACTATATGATTGATTCCAATTAACTAACACTGTCAAATGACATTCTGGACATGGAGAGTTGATTAGGGGCCACCAGGGTTTAGGAATGGTGGAAGGGAGAGTTGGGGTGTGTATATTGCAAGTAACTGACTATTAGCTCTTTTTATTGTAAAATATAAGTGTCTGACATTAAGCTTTTGAGGGCTGAGGCCTCCACTTCAAAGGTGCTCATCTTAAACACACATGCTACTTGTAACACAACCAGATAAAGAGCCAGGCTGCCCCACACAAGAAGTTCCCCTTTTGGAAAGCCCTGACCGACCTCAATAACTGACCATTTGAGTGAGCAATCCTGCTTTTTTCTTCCCACATTTTAATTCTCAAAAGAGTAAACCTGAGAAACCCTAGGCACCCCATCCTCAACCCCAATAAAGACTGAACCCTAGGTCCATATTCTCTTTTGCTCTCTCCTGTGACCTTGCTGTGTGGCCCAAAACATGCTGTGTACCCTCCAGTGTAATAAACTTTGTTTTTTTCAAAGTCCCGAGATGGCTTTTGACGATATGTGTCATGTAATAATAATAAGAACCATAAGGGCCAGTCCAGTTGCAACTATGGCTCCAAAAGGGGAAATGATAAGATGGGGCTTATCAAGCGCAGTATAGCTCAGGCATTTCTAGCCCACAGTATCCCTACAGAAGGCTAAGACATACACAGAATGGGGTGACTTTACGGGGCATTTCTGGGGAAGGAATAATACTGTCTCTTGATTGCAGCTGGGTTGCATGAACTTAAAAATGATCAAATAAAAAGTACTCACACATATATTGCAGCAATATTAATTTCCTTGCTTTGATTGTGTTACTATAGTTACAGAAGGTATAAAATGTTTGCAACTTCCTATGAGTATATAATTACTTCAACATAAAACACAGACATAGAGAACCGACAAGTGGACATAAGGCTGGAAGGAGAGGGTGGGATGAATTGAGGGTTTGAGTTTGACATATATACACTGCTGCTGCTGCTGCTAAGTTGCTTCAGTCGTGTCCAACTCTGTGCGACCCGATAGATGGCAGCCCACTAGGCTTCCCTATCCTGGAATTCTCCAGGCAAGAACACTGGAGTGGGTTGCCATTTCCTTCTCCAATGCATGAAAGTGAAAAGTGAAAGTGACGTCGCTCAGTCATGTCCGACTCTTAGCGACACCATGGACTGCAGCCTACCAGGCTCCTCCTCTCATGGGATTTTCCAGGCAAGAGTACTGGAGTGGAGTGCCATTACAGATGGCTAATGGGAAGCTGCTATAAAGCACAGGAAGCTCAGCTCTGCGCTCTGTGATGACCTAGAGGGGTGGGGTGATGGGTGTGGGAGGGAGGAACAAGATGGAGCGGACATGTGTATACTTATGGCTGATTCATGTTGTTGTACAGCAGAAACTAACACAACATTGTAAAGCAATTATACTCCAATAAAAAAAATAAAATGTTAAACACATACAATTATGTGTATGTAAGCTATAATACAATAAAGTTAATTTTTAAGTGATCTTTTAAATGTTTGAGAAAATGTAGTGTAACAGCCTGAGTTCATGCTTTGGAGCCAGGAATAATTGTGCCATACCCATAATCTTCTTCTTTAATCTCAGAGAAATATCTTAACCTCTCTGAGGATCCATTTTGTCATCCATAAAATAGACACAATACTACCCACATTACAAGGCTGTTGCGAAGTAAACAAATCTATATAGAATGTTTAGTTCACATAAGCATTCCACACGTTTTAGTTTCCTTTGTCCTTTCCCTTATCCTCTTATGGGTTTTCTTATATAAAATAATTCAAAAATCATTAAAATATATTCTTTATCATGTTTCTTTACTTTAGTGGTCAGTCATAGCATTGGGACTCACCCAGTCCTTACCCACTGTAATTCTATGCTCAGTAAATTCACCCAACCAAAACAGCAATTGTGGTTTACCAGGAAGCAATGTTAACACTTACCACTAGGTGGCAGACCACCCTGTCTATTGAAGATCGGTTTGGTCACCGGAGGTGATGGTAACCGGCTATATTTAGGTTATGAAGTCTTGCTGTTTCCTGCTCTGCAAGATATCTGGAAGAGAGATCTCCAGTTTCTCCAGATTTTTCTAACCCTGAGATTTTTTAATGTGATCCAACCCTTAGTTAAACTTGGTTCAACAGTGTATCGAGTATTTATCAAGCTCCTATGACAAATACTCTGCAAAGGGCTGGGGACAGAGCCATGCATGGCATGGTAGCTTTTAGACTGTGTGTGTGTGTGTGTGTGTGTGTGTGTGTGTGTTTATTGCAAAGTGTTTCCCTATCAAATCCTCCTATATAAATCATATAAGGAATTGCAAAATATATCTGTTCTACTTCACACTCAAAATGCTTTGACCTGGGCAAAGCTAGAAAGAATATGACCAAGTGGACAAAAATGATTCAGATGGATTTCAAATAAACTATGGTACCTTCTCAAGAAATCCGGGGTCATAGGGTAACCAATCTGTCCCAGTTTTGCTGGGACTTTCCCACTATTAGATCTAAAAGTCCCACATTCCATGAAACCCCTCATGTGTGAGTGCTAAGTTGCTTTGCTGCTGCTGCTGCTAAGTCGCTTCAGTCGTGTCTGACTCTGTGCAACCCCAGAGATGGCAGCCCACCAGGCTCCCCCATCCCTGGGATTCTCCAGGCAAGAACACTGGAGTGGGTTGCCATTTCCTTCTCCAGTGCATGAAAGTGAAAAGTGAAAGTGAAGTCACTCTGTCGTGTCTGACTCCTAGCGACCCCATGGACTACAGCCCACCAGGCTCCTCCGTCCATGGCCAGGCAAGAGTACTGGAGTGGGTTGCCATTGCCTTCTCTGCCAAGTTGCTTTAGTAGTGTCCAATTCTTTATGACCCCATGGACTGTAGCCTGCCAGGCTCCTCTGTTCATTGGATTCTCCAGGCAAGAATACTGGAGTGGGTTGCCATGCCCTTCTCCAGGGGATCTTCCCGACCCAGGGATCAATCCCACGTCTCCTGCATTGGCTGCATTAGCAGGTGGATTCTTTGCCGCTGAGCCACCTGGGAAGCCCAGCCTTTGCACTGGGCATAGGCAAATGGACGCTGATTTAGGCATGAAATTTGGGCGAAGCTGAGGCAATGAATTGGTCAGCTGGTGTTAGTGAAAACACTCAACCACACACAGTCTTCAGCAACACCACCCTCTGCAACACACATACACACACAAACACCCCTCAGAGGCTGAGTGTATGGATTACACAGCTCTGCACTCTGCTACCAAGAACATCTGGTTAAGCATGGTAAAAGCAGACACCAGTTACGTGCTTAAAATAAGTTAGGAGAGGGACTTCCCTCATGGTCCACTAGCTAGGACTCCATGCTCCCAGTGTAGGGGGCTTGGATTCGATCCCTAGTCGGAGAACTAGGTTCCACAGGCCACACTGAGGATGGAGGATCCAGCATGTCTCAGCTAAGACCCGGGACAGCCAAATAAATAAATATAAAATGGCTCAGAGGTAAAGAATCTGCCTGCAATGCAGGAGACCTGGGTTCAGTCCCTGGGTCAGGAAGATCCCCTGAGGAATGGCAACCTACTCCAGTATTCTTGCCTGGAGAATTCCACGGACAGAGGAGCCTGACGGGCTACAGTCCATGGGGTTGCAAAGAGTCAGACATGACTGAGCAACTAATACTTTCACTTTAAAAAAGAAGAAGAAAAAGAATATCCTTCCTTTTAAAAAAGAATGTTAGGAGGATTGCACAAAGGTGGATCACTTGGCACTGTCAGATGCTGCTCAGTGCTGGGAACCAAGAGGGACAGTGGGGTAGACGAGTAGGAGAGTGGGACCCAGCCTGCAGCCCATGCTGTCCACGCACAGCCTGTACATCGATATCGCATAGACTTCCGGGGCTGTGCCAAGTTTTAAAGGTAAACAAGGCTCAGGGCGCTGTGGCCAGTGTGTTTGATTTGGCACAGGGCCAGGGCGGGAGCAGAGGCAGGCATCTCATGATAATGACTCACAGTGCCTGGGAATGGCTGCACCTGAGGAGGGTGTACGAGGGACCATCCAGCCACCCTCGGGACAGCCTACGTCTAGTTCGGGTGAGTCATGAGGCACGGTCACCAGCAGTCATCCCCTCCTCCAACCTCAGTGGCTTGCAGTCATTTCCTGTGTCATCCTTAGGCTCTGAGGGAACAGATAGAGATGTTGAGAAAGATAAGTCTTCCTTTGTCTGTTCTTTGGCTAACCTGAAGTCAAGTTTGATGTGAAATGGAGATAAATGACTGAATCTTTCTCTTGTTTAATAGGTCACTGTCACTTTCAATCCGGTCCTGATAATGTTCCATGCTGATACTTTCACCCTTGTGTTTAGTCACTAATATGTTTACATGTAGGGCTACTCTGGTGGCTCACTGGTAAAGAATCCACCTGCCAATGCAGGAGACATGGGTTCAATCCCTGAATAAGGACGATCCCCTGGAGAAGGAAATGGCAACCCACTCCAGTATTCTTGCATGGAGAATCCCATGGACAGAGGAGCCTGGTGGGTTACAGTCCATGGGGTTACAAAGAGTTGGGCATGACTGAGCAACTATTACTTATAACTGATAGTCAAGGTTGTTGAATGAGTGAATGACTATTCTGGTCCAGTATTTTGTCTGTGTTTTTACCTTTATGTTGCTACCAGAGACTGCTTCCAAGGAGATTTCTCTCAAATATCTCTGACCTTGAATCAGAGTCAGGATGGAAGCCTTTTTTTTCAGCCACTCGGCATTTAGGATCTTAGTTCCCATCAAGGATCAAAACTGTGCCCCCTACAGTGGATGCTCAGAGCCTTAATCACTGAACCACCAGGGAAGCCCCAGAATGGAGCCTTCCATAAAAACGAAACCCAGAGCTTCCAAACAAGACCAAGAATCTCCATATGAGGTGCAGGCAGCTGGACCCTGAGATTGCACCCTTGTTTAGACCCATTGGTCTTTTTCCTCTGCTTGCCCATCTGCGAGCAAATTCTTCCTATTAGATCTTCTATTACAGCTGAATCAGCTATACACAATGTCTACCTCAAGAAGGAGTGAGCAATAATAAGTATGAGTAACATATAAAAAAGAAATCTTGCAGATTTCTGCTGGGTTTTTTTAATTGCTTTTTCTATTATTGTTTTTTTTTCTATTATTTATAAACCAAATAAAGCTCATAATGAAAAATCTAGCATAAATTCTTCAGTGGATTTAAATATCTTTGTATTTTACTAAAGATGCCATTTCTACAGATATTGGATTGTCATATATCTGTGTGTGATACATTGTTTAGTCAGCCTTCAGTCAAAGACTTGGTGATTGGGTGGGTTTTCAGAAGTCTGGTAATAATTCCTTGGTCTCTGAGGTTGGGATCAACATGCTAAGGAAGAGAACGTCACCTGAATCCAAGATATAACTCTATCCCAAACTCAGGAGATGCCCATTTGAATAGGATCCAAGGAAAATAAGGGAGTTTCCCCTTCTTCGTCTCTTAATTTTTCCTTCTTCAATATTGGTTATGAGTCTCTCCACCCTTCTAGAAAGATATTCCTTCAAAATCCCCCAAAGAAATTCTTGATACTTCCAGGAGTTCTTAGGGACTAGATTCCAGTTCAAAGGTCTTTGACTTTGAAAAATGAAAAACAAAAGGTGGGGGACTTTCGTATGTAGGAGAATTCCATGTCCTTACAAAAATCCCAGGTGGCTCAGCGGTAAGGAATTCACCTGCCAATGCAGGAGATGCAGGTTCAATCCCCAGGTCAGGAAGATCCCCTGGAAGAAGAAATAGCAACCCACTCGAGTATTCTTACCTGTAAAATCCCATGGACAGAGGAGCCTGGCAGGCTACAGTCCATGCAGTTGCAGAGTCAAACACAACTTAGCAACTGAACAACGACAACAACAACAGCCTACTGTGTAGCACTGGGAACCGTAGCCAACATCCTGTGGTAAACCGTAGTGGAAAAGAATATTTTTAAAAAAGTATATATATGTAAAGAATCTATATACATATATATATATGTATAACTGAAACACTTTGCTGTACAGCAGAAATTAGCACAGCATTGTAAATCAACTATACTTCAATAAAATAAATTTTAAAAAGCTACCAATGCCTGCTTCCCTCCAGATATTCTAATTTTGTGGGTCTGAAATACAGTCGAGCAATAGGGTTTCAAAAATCTAATAGGTAGCAAAATTAGACAACTACTCACCTGGACAAAAAAAAAAAAAAAACCATTTATCTGTGCATTGGCCACAGCACTAAGCATTTGCACTGATCTCACTAAGACTGGAGGCTAGTACCCTCTCTTTTAGTCTGCTAAGGGTCTCAAGCAACCAGCTAGGTTATTATACAAAGTTCTCACTAGTGGTAGTTGGAAAGACTATGAAAATTAGAAAGGGGGTGAATATTAAAATTCCCAGATTACCATGAGAAAAAACATCCAAGACAAGGGAGTTGCAGATTAGACTACATCCTTTTCTTAAGAGTCTGTTGCTTAGGTATTCAGCACTACACATGTCCGTTAAATGGCCACAGAAGAAAACTGGATACTGATGATGTACCATTTCCTAACGGGTACAAATGCTTTCAGACTGCTCAGATTCATAAGACTAGGCACTGCACAAGCAATTAAGACTTGGAACACATTTTCAGTATGATGATACTCTTGGGCTCTGTGTCATGTGGCCTGATGAAGGTGTGGTCCGTTGTGTTCTAAAGTCAAAGGCTTGGCTTAATTCCAATATGGATCCATATTATAACAATGTTTTTAACATAATGGGATTTTTTTAAAAGTTACGAATGAGGGTGGGGTGTATGGAGAGAGTAACATGGAAACATACATTACCATACATAAAATAGATAGCTAATGGGAATTTGCTGTATAACCCAGGGAACTCAAGCTGGGGGCTCAGTAACAACCTAGAGGGGTGGGATAGGAAGGGAGGTGGGAGGGAGGTTCAGGTGAGAGGGGACATGGGTAAACCTATGACTGATTCATGTTGATGTTTGGTAGAAACCAACACAACACTGTAAAGCAATTATCTTTCAATTAAAATAAATATATTTTCAAAACTATGCTAGAGTAACAAAAACTAAAAAAGATGTTATGAATGTAACTTAAGATGCTATGGATATAATATATAACATGATGAATATAATTAACACTGCTATATGTCATATATGAAAATTGTTAAGAGAGTAAATCCCAAGAGTTCTCATTACACAGAAACATTTTTTTCTGTTTCTTTAATTTTCTCTCTGTATGAGATGTGGATGGCCACTAAACTTATTGTGGTGATTTTTTCATGACATATGTGAGTCAAATCATTATGATGGACACCTTAAACTTACACAGTAGTGTCTGTCAATTACCTCTCAATAAAGCTAGAAGAACAAAAAAATAGTGTTGTGAATTATAGGGTATGCACATCAAATACAGGGCCTTTCCAGATAGTTCAAATGATAAAGAATCTGCCTGCAATGCCGGAGATCTGGGTTCGATCCTTGTGTCAAGAAGATCCCCTGGAGAAGGGCAGAGCTACCCTCTCCAGTATTCTTGCCTGGAGAATCCCATGGACAGAGGAGCCTGGTGGGCTTCAGTTTATAGGGTCACATGCTGTTAGTAGGCAGAATTAGAAGTTAACATTTCACAATGGACTATGATGCCTGAGCTAGTTTATTGTGTAAAATAAGTTAGCAGTATCAAAATCACCAGACATTATTTAGTGACAGGGGCCTGGCTTCCAAAAGAGTTCTAGCACTGGCATCTCTGAAGGGGGAAGATTGAAAAAAGAAAAGGGGATGACTTTAGAATGGAAAGAGAGGAGAGAAGTAAAATTTAGAAAACATTTAATGGATGAAATCATAAATCTCACCCCTCAAAACAGTTTTAATGAATCTGAGATTAAGAGCCTAGGTAGATCTAACCAAATCATTACAGCTGAAAATATTCTCTGCCACATAAGGGCCCATAGAGCATCACACAGGTTCCCTGGCTCGGTATCACCCATTTATTCCCATTATACATTGACATTCCCAAAACTCCTGTCATGCTCTGAACTCAGTTTCTTTGAGCATCAAATTATCAGATAGTATTGTTGTCTTCCTTTGTTGTCTGGTAGCCAGTCACTTACCTTGCATTTCCATGTTGTCATTCTATTAAATTTTTAAATAAATAAACTTAAAGATTTCAGTATTTGAAGAATGAAGAAATTCTTTGCCAAAGGAACTTTAATGACAAAACTGCAAACAGTCATGCAAATAAATCAGAGCTGGTTTGATGGGTTTGAGAGAATGGTTCTGTCTACTTTATACTACTTTGGCTGTACCTGAGTTAAGAGCTTAGTTGCAGTCTGGCCCCAGGATGTCAGATGGCAGAGAAGGACAAGTAGCCCAAGAGGTAAGTCACTGTAAATGACCCAGGAGCCTGGCAGAGTGAACCCAACTCCACATCACACCTAGGTGTGATGGTTAATTTCATATGTCAACTTGGGTATATCATTGTACCCAGTTTTTGTTGAACACCAGTCTAGATATCAGGCTTCCCTGATAGCTCAGTTGGTAAAGAATCCACCTGCAATGCAGGAGACCCTGGTTTGAATCCTGGGTAGGGAAGATCAGCTGGAGAAGGGATAGGCTACCCACTCCAGTATTCTTGGGCTTCCTTTGTGGCTCAGCTGGTAAAGAATCGACCTGCAATGCAGGATATATGGGTTCAATCCCTGGGTTGGGAAGACCCCCTGGAGAAGAGAAAGGCTACCCACTCCAGTATTCTGGCCTGGAGAATTCCATGGACTGTATAGTCCATGGGATCGCAAAGAGTCAGACATGACTTAGTGACTTTCACTTTTACTTAGTCTAGATATCACAGTGAAGGCACATTTTAGAGGAAATTAATATTTAAATTGGTAGACTTTGAGTAAAGTAGATTACCCTCCATAATGTGGGTGGGCCACATTCAATCAATTGAAAGCCTTAAGAAAAAAAGACTGAAGTCTCCAGTTGTTGTTTAGTCTCTAAGTCATGTCTGACTCTTTGCAAGCCCATGGACAGTTGGCCCACCAGGCTCCTCTGTCCACAGGATTCTCCAGGCAGGAATACTTGAGTGGATTTTCATTTCTTTCCCCAGGGGATCTTCTAGACCCAAGTGTCAAACCCTAGTCTCCTGTATTAGCAGGTGGATTCTTTACCGCTAGCCACCAAGGAAGCTCGAGGTCTCCAGAAGAAGAGGGAATTCTGCCTCCAAATGGCCTTTGGACTTGAGATCACAACATCAAATCATCCCCGAGTCTCCATCTCCAGCCTGCTGGTCTGCCCTGAAAATGTCAAACTTAGTCCCTCAAATCACGTGAACCAATTCCTTAAAAACCCTCCTCTCTCTCTCCATGCATACACAACACACACATCTTTTTTTTTTCTTTACACTTTTAAAAGTTTTTTTTAAGTTTGCTTTTAATTGGAGGATAATTACTTTACAACGTTGTATTGGTTTCTGCTGTACAATGTGAATCAGCTTAGGTATACATATCTGCTGGGATATATGTATGCTGGGAAAGATTGAAGGCAAAAGGAGAAGAGGGCGGCCCAGAATGAGATGATTAGATAGCATCACCAACTCAATGGACATAAACTTGAGCAAACTCCGGGAGATTGTGAAGGACAGGAAAGCCTGGCATGCTGCAGTCCATGGGGTCACAGAGTTGGATACAACTGATCAACCGAACAACAATAAGAAAACCCCCTCCCTTTTGAGCCTCCCTCCCACACCATCCCCATCCCACTCCTCTGGTTCATCACAGAGCACCAGGCTGAGCTCCCTGTGTTATACGGCAGCTTCCCATTAGCTAGCTGTTTTACACATGGTAGCGTATATATATGTCCATGCTACTGTCTCTCATTTGGTCCCACCCTCTCTTTCCCCCATTCTCTACATCTGCAGCTCTATTCCTGCCCCCACAGACATCCTATTGGCTCTGTTTCTCTGGAGAACCCTGCCTAGTACAGGAGGTGAGCCTTCTCCCAAGGTCCGATTTCCCCCATTATACATATCCAGCATGCAGGTGTGTTTAACACTCAGAGAAGGGGAAAGGTACAGCTAAAGGGGAAAACTATGACCCGAGCATCCTGCAGCTCCCTTAGGAGCAGTCACTGTGAAATGAGTTTCCCCGCTGCCCAGAGAGGAGACAAACGACGAAGAGTCATCTAGAAGCTCTCTGTGTCCAGGCAGTGAGTGGGCAGGGAGGAGTGACAACAGTCGGCAAGCAGGACCAGGTGAGCTGGGCATGGATCTGAGCAGGGTCTCTCTAGCCCATTTGTTCTCCTAATAGGAAAAGGGGCTTAACTGGAATCAAACTGGCCAAGCCTAAAGAGCATTAAAGCTTCCCTGGTGGCTGTAATGGTAAAGAATCTGCCTGTAACTCAGGAGATCTGGGTTCTATCCCTGGGTTGGGAGGATCCCCTGGAGAAGGAAATGGCAACCCACTCTAGTATTCTTCGCCTAGAGAATCCCATGGACAGAAGAGCCTGGCGGGCTACAGTCCATGGGATTACAAAGAGTCAGACATGACTGAGCAGTTATCACAGAAAGGGCATTGGGACTAGACCTGTGAGCATCCAAGGCATATCTTCAGAGGAGAATCTCTAGAAACCCAAGACTTTCTGTTAGAGGCACTGAGCATTGAGTTTATTTATTTAGCTGCCAAGGGTCTTAGTTGCAGCACTCAGGATCTTTCACTGTGACTTGGGGACTCTCTTGTTTTGGCACACCAGTTTAGTTGCTCTGAGGCATGTGGGATCTTAGTCCTCCAACCAGGGATCGAACCTGTATCCCCTGCATTACAAGACAGATTCTTCAGCACTGGACCACCAGGGAAGTCCCTGAGCACTGGGTTTTTTCATATTATAATCATGGGACTTTATTTTGAGGTCACCACTACTAGAGTTTGAACATGTGAGTTATATTTGTGTGATACTACATTAATTGGACAATATTCCATTACCATCTGAGCCACCAGGGAAGCCCCACAAATTAAAAAAAAAAAGGCAACCTATCAATTCGTTGCTGTGAAGTGAACTAGAAAAACTGCATAGATTTGTCAACAATATACTCTCCTTTGTGTTTTCCTCTTTCCCTGAACTAAGAAGAATAAAATCGGTTTCTTGTGACATTTCAGGGACTTTTAGAACAAATGCATCTCCAGGAGATTCCAGGACTAGTGGACTGGCTTTCCAAAACTGATTTGTCCATGTGACCATTTTTTCAAGAAGCGTTTCTTGAGGTTTGTGTTTCATGGGACACATGAAATAAACATAGTCTTTCTTATTACTCCCCAGTTCTCTATTCCTTTTGTTTGCAGAACAAAGCTCTCAGTCTGACAAGAGAAGCCTTTCATAACCTGGCCCCTGCTCTGTAGGTGTATCTCTCACAATTTCTTTCTTTCCTTCTTTTTTGGTTTTATTAAACTACTTGAGTTAGGACTAGTCAAATCTGAAGTCTCTGGTCTGGGGCTAGACTAACAGAATTTTTTCTTGAGCAAGAAATGGTTTGCCTGCTCCCTCCTACCCCCACTCCCTCTTTGACCATAAGGTTCACAGCTATCTTAGCTATTACGTCAGCTTCTTAGACTTTCAAAGGAATGTTTAAATCAAGCAAATTTGCTGTGGAGGAAGTTAGTTGTTTAATATGAAAGCAATCTAATTTCTGGTAACCTAGCTAAGTTCTCCTGGAAACTCTAAAGACCAAATCTCTTGCTGGTATTTTCAGATAATGATTTTGTATATTTCAGATGACTTTATCTTAATTCATTTCCATTTTTGCCTTCTGTGTCTGTCCTGACAGTAGATACGGTTCTCACGATGTCTGTTCAGTGATGCAATCAAATTTACCATCCCTGGAACTGATCAAGTCCATGCCCATCTTTCATTCATGAAAGAAGGATTTATTTGGCTTCTCAGGACAAGAAAGATCTATATACAAAGGTTCTATCCTAGTACATGTGCACAAAGGGCCTTTTGCATTTAATTTTTATTGTTATTATTATTAATTTTTGGCCATACAGTGCCGCATGCCAGATCTTAGTTCCCCGACCAGAGACTGAACCCATGCCCCCTGTAGTGGAAACGCTGAATCTTAACTGCTGAACTGCCAGGGAAGTCTCGCCTTTTGCATTTAGAAAAGAAGTAAGTAATGCTTAGTCCTGTGAGGCTCATACAGCTCTGAGAAATTTAGTATGAACTAAGAACCAGTCATAAGAGCTGGGGTTTACATCTAAAGGACTTCTGTATTCGTGGTTTGGGTTATTTATACGCTTTGGTTTTGCAGAGGACCAATTAGCATTTCCTCCTTTAACCAACATAGAAAAGCAAAAAGAAAAAACAAAGTCTCTGGTATTGCCACAAGCTGAGAAATACACCCAATGTCTACAGAACGATACCATGCAATCAAGTCTGAACCAGCATTGAGTAGGCCCTTGGAAGACGCCCTTCCATGTAAGAAGGTTGCTAGGCTTGAAATGTTTCCTTTCAAGAAAAGGTTCTCTCTCCCATCCTTAAAGAACCTTTACTTGGGGGTTATCTCTGCTCCTCCCTGCTGAACTGCTTATGGCTGGCTACCTGGTACACATTCATGTTCATGACGTGCTTGGCCTTTTAACTTAGAAAAACAATTCCAAGGCCAGAGCTGTGTGTAGAAGCCACCCTTCCTGCCTTCTTTTCAGAACTAAGATTAAGGTTTTCTTATGAAAGCGGGACTTCCCTGGCAGTCCAGTGGTTAAGGCTCCACGCTTCCCTGCAAGGGGCAAGGGTGTGGCTTTCCAGGAACAAAGACTCCACATGTTGTTGTTGTGTGCTCAGTTGTGTTGGACTCTTTGTGACCCCAAGGACTGTAGCCTGCCAGGCTCCTTTGTCCATGGGATTTCCCAGACAAGAATACTGGAGTTGCCAGTATTCCTCCTCCAGGGGATCTTCCCAACCCAGGGATGGAACCCATGTCTCTTGCATCTCCTGCCTTGGCAGGTGGATTCTTTACCACTAGTGCCACCTTGGAATCCCAAGATCTCTCATGCCGGGCAGCCAAAAAAAAAAAAAAAAAAAAGTTTTTCTCATAAAGGATAGTTTTTTTCACTGATTTAGCAAAGAGGGAGATAGTCATCAGAGAGATGTTTAAAAGGATAAAGTGGAGGACACTCTTCTATCCCACAGCCTCTCTCTGATCTCCATGTTTTGGCTTCTGCCAGTTCTCTCAGAATAAACTGTTTAAGGAAGCACAGATCGTCTGGGCCCCACCCACTAGCAGCCCGGCCACAGCTCCATCTGCCTTAGGATTTCAGAAAAACAGATCCACATCTGAGTCACTGGTGGCCTCTCTGGGTGAAACGGGGGCTGGCCTCTGGGATCAGGTGATGGTCGCATGGCTGGAAACACAATTACTAAGCCAATAGGAAGAGTGAATGTATTTTAGGCATGCTTGCCCTGCTTCTGAAATTCAGGAGCTGCAAGGAAGCTGCTTTCAAAGTGAAAGGAGGATTTCAGTTCACCACAGGCTGTCCGGAAAGGAAGAATGTAGAAACATCTTGTTACCTCAAAGCACAGCTGCAAGAGAGGAAGCCTGAGTTTCTACAGATGGATCAGAAGAGCAAATATCACAGGCTGACAACCCTCCACGTCAGCTCAGCCAGGGTTGATCACTTCCCTCAGAGTATGGTTGTTGGGGGAAGTCTGTAAAGGTGATACTGGCCTAAATTTCCTGCTCTTGGGGGGTCTCTAAACTCAGCATTAAGAGAAGGGTGGGTACCTCCACCATCTCAATTCTGCAACAAGTGCAGGCTAACACCACTGGTTCTAGTCATTCATTTTTTCATTGGTTATTTCACGTCATTTCACCAGTACTTACTGAGCGCCTACTAGGTGTCCAGTGTTGCACGGATGCTGAAGAGACAGCAATTAACAAGAAGGGCTGTACTTGAACTGGTGGCAGCTCAGACCCACGGTGCTTTAGGATAAAGGACAGATGACCCTGTCTTCATGCTACTCAAGAAGGGCCAACCTGCAGGGGTTAGAAGTGCAAATAGATGAACATGAGAGCCAAAAAACCTTTGGGTTGGAAGGGACAGTTGGGAATTCCCTGGCATACCGGTGGTTAGGGCTCCATGCTTCCACTGGGCTTGGGTTTGATACCTGGTTGGGTACCTAGGATTCCTGCATCCCTCGCTGCCAAAAACGAAAAGGGAAGGTTCTGTCAGGATGATCCCTCTGACTTCCTTTTCTGACTCCCAGTGTTTTTCCAGGAAAATGACACTTACTGACTCACAATTAATAGTGTGAACTCTGAATTATTTTCTTAGTTCTGGGTCAGCATTGATTCAAACTCTTTGCACCAGTCCTCTCTCCAACCAGTTGTGTTTATTTGTAAGAAAATTAAAGGGAATTATTAGTTTATAATTTTTTTTTTCCAGTCATGCCATGCAGCATATGAGATCTTAGTTCCCTGATCAAGGATCGAACCTGCACCCCTTGTCTTCACAGAGTCTTAACCACTGGACTGCCAGGGATTTCCCTATAAGTTTATTATTATTCTATAAAATTAATGGGAATTATTCTGTTAGAACCATAGAATAGAGGAGGGAAGGGTAAGTATTTTTTTCCTACTGAGAATATTCAAAGATAATTAAAAATTAAACTAATGTCTCTGATATCATTAGTGCTTCGGTTTTATCAAGATAAATGAGCAAGTGATAGGAAAAGAAGAAGTAGGGAATAAAAAGGAGAAAGAAATGGAGCTTAAAGAAGTCAGGAGGCTTCCCTGGTGGCTCAGTGGTAAGGAATCCACCTGCCCATGCAGGAAATATGAGTTCGACCCCTGGTCCAGAAATATCCCACATATTGAGTAGCATCTAAGCCCAAGCACCACAAGTACTGAGCCTGTGCTCTAGAGCCTGGGAGCTGCAACTATTGAGCCCATGTTCCCTAGACCCTGTGCTCTTCACAAAGAGAGAACTACCACATGGAGAAGGCAATGGCACCCCACTCCAGTACTCTTGCCTGGAAAATCCCATGGACAGAGGAGCCTGGTGGGCTGCAGTCCATGGGGTCACTAAGAGTTGGACACGACTGAGTGACTTCACTTTCACTTTTCACTTTCATGCATTGGAGAAGGAAATGGCAACCCACTCCAGTGTTCTTGCCTGGAGAGTCCCAGGGATGGGGGAGCCTGGTGGGCTGCCGTCTATGGGGTCACACAGAGTCAGACATGACTGAAGTGACTTAGCATAGCATAGCATAGCATTTAATGGGTGCACAAATGAAATTTGTGGAAATAAATTCATTTCAGCAACTTTGCATTAAGTACTGAAATAATAGTTGCAATCAGTATCATGTTTAGCAGGAATTATTAGGTTGGTGCAAAAGTAATTGCAGTTATGCCTTGTTGAACTTTGCTGTTTGATATTGGAATACATTCTTAAATAAATGTGGTTATACTTAGATCATTTTAATGCACGTTTCTTGCTTTATGCTTTTTTTGCTGATGACTTATTACTTGTGTATTATATATGTATTTTAGACTTGGGAAATGTTGTTAGACAAAAAGCAAATTTGAGCAATTTTCTTATTCAAGTTCAAAATGGGTTGTAAAGCAGCAGAGACAATTTGCAACATCAACAACACATTTGGCCCAGGAACTGCTAACGAATATACACTGCAGTGGTGGTTCAAGAAGTTTTGCAAAGTAGATAAGGCCCTCGAAGATGAGGAGCACAGTGGCCTGCCATCAGAAGTTGACAACAACCAGTTGAGAGGATCATCGAAACTGATCCTCTTACAACTAACTATAAGAGAAGTTGCCGAAGAACTCAATGTCAACCATTCTAAGATCATTTGGCATTTGAAGTAAATTGAAAAGGTGAAAAAGCTTGATAAATGGGTGTCTCATGAACTGACTGGAAATCAAAAAAAGTCATCCTTTTGAAGTGTTGTCTTCTCTTATTCTATGCAATGAGTTTCCCGATTGGATTGTGACGTGCGATGAAAAGTGGATTTTATATGACAATCAGTGATGACCACCTCAGCAGCTGGAGTGAGAAGAAGCTCCAAAGCACTTTCTAATGCCAAAAAAATGTGGGGTTTTTGCACCATTTTTTAGTGGTCTGCTGCTGGTCTAATCAATCACATCTTTCTGAATCCCGGTGAAACCATTAGGCCTGCAAAGAATGCTCAGCAAATTAATGAGGTGCACAGAAAACTGCAATTCCTGCGGCCAGCATTGGTCAACAGAAAAGGCCCAATTCTGCACGACCAATGCCCAATTGCATGTCACACAACCAACATTTCAAAGTTTGAATGAATCAGGCTATGACATGTTGCCTCATCCTCTATATTCACCTGACCTCTCTCCGACTAGTTCTTCAGGCATCTTGACAACTTTTGGCAGGGAAAATGCTTCCACAACCAACAGGAGGCAGAAAATGCTTTCCAAGAGTTTGTTGACTCTCAAAGCATGGATTTTTATGATACAGGAATAAGCTTATTTCTTGTTGGCCAAAGTGTGTTTGTTATGGTTCCTCATTGTAATGGTTCCTATTTTGATTATTAGAATAAAGATGCATTTGAGCCTAAAAAAAAAAAAAAAAAAAGAAGCTACCACAATGAGAAGCCTGAGCACTACCACTAGAGAGCAGCCCCCAATCTCCGCAACTAGAGAAAGCCCGAGGGGGGCAAAGAAGACCCAGCAAGCCAAAAATAAATAAATAAAATTATAGGGGAAAAAAAAATGTCAGGAGCAAGACTTCCCCAGTTGCTAAGACTCCAAGCTCCCAACGCAGGGGGCCCAGTTTTGATCCCTGGTTGGGACGCTGTATCCCACATGCCACAACTAAAGACCTCACATGCTGCAGCTAAATATTAGGATCAGCCAAATAAAAATAAATAAATAAGTATTTTTGTATAAGTCAGGAGCTTTGCCGCAGTGAAGTGGGTAAAACAAGATTGGAATTTAATATTGCTATTTCCTGGGCTTCTCTTAACTGCTGTGCCCAAAGGGTTCAGATCTTTCTAAAAACTGATGAATAAAGATAACAGCCACTCATCCTTCAAATCTCAGCATCCAAGTTTCAGAATATGAAAGCCAGGAATTAATACAACATGTCAAAGAGGCATCAAACCTATAATTGAAAGACACATCCTGGTTCTTTTTTTACTTTTCAGCTCTTAAGAGAATAAAAAACCTTAGGACTGGCAGCACCTAGAAAAGACATCTAGAAGTTGATATTTAGCTTGAAATTTATTTCATTGTCTATTTAAAGATATCTAAGGAAGAAAATGTCACAGCTTCCTAGATAAATCACTCCAGTGTTGAATAACTTCTTTAGCTTTCACCTGCATCTAGTCTCCTGATTTTCTCTAAGATGCTCTGCTTTTGTGATCGGGACTGTTACTGCTCTACATTTTTCACAATTCAACATCACAGTGCAACCACCCTTGACAAGACTCTCAAAACTTTCACACAGTGGGATTTATGTGAGTTGGTGGCTAGTGACCTGGGACCACTGAAAACACAACCCTTATCCACCTGGGCCAATGGATGGGAACTTCTTTGTCATGGGCAGGTGGCAGAGCTCTTGCCTTGAGCTTTGGTGAGTCCCTGCATGTCCTCCTGCCCAGGAATCTTTCATGTTGTTTCTTCTCCTTTATTACTTTGAAATCTGCTTTTAAATATCCAGGTAGTTTATTTATTTATTGTAATTGAAGTACAATTGATTCAGAATGCTGTGTTAGTTTTGAAACAGAACGAGACCCTATGTTCCTTGGCCCCATGTCCTCAACCTTCCTTTTGTTTGTGGAAAATTTAGCCAAAGAATAAGTTTAATCAGAGAAGTGAGAAAAAGCAGAAGCAAAGAAAAGCAGAACAAAACAATAACAGATTAGACAGTAAGCAAAGTCAAGGACCTTTAGTTCCTTCTCAAGGGCTATAGATAATATTTGGAGCCATATCCTGTGAGCTGTCTTATAGAGACTGAAACCTCCACCAGGTGGGAGAAGTTAACTACATAATGACCAGACTGTAGCCATGACATAAGCCGCCACAATTTCAAGAACTGGTCTCGTGGAAATGGGAACAAATCCACCCTGGAACTGAAGATTAACTGTACCTAAAATAATCAGGAAGATGCTGATCACAACTCTGATGACCAATTTCAAGATGACCGTCAGAGCTGACTGTGCTCTTTCTGCAATGTAGCCCCTCTCTCTGCCTATAAAAACTTTTGCCCCCTGATTATCAGTGGGGGATGATATACTCCAGTATTCTTGCCTGGAGAATTCCCGTGGATAGAGGAGCCTGGCAGGCTACAGTCCATGGGGTCGCAAAGAGTCTGATACAACTGAGTGACTAATACTTTCACTATCATATATATATATATATATTTCACATATCTATATTCTTTTTCAGATTCTTTTCCATTATGGTACATTACAGGATATTGAATATAGTTGCCTTTGTTATATAGTAGCTCCCTGTTTATCTATCTTGTATGTAGGTGTTTGTATCTGCTTACCCCAAACTCCCAATTTATTCCTTCCTGCTTCCCCTTTGGTAACCATAAGTCTGTTTTTCATGTCTGTGAGTCTGTTCCTGTTTTGTAAATAACTTCCTTTGTGTCGTACTTTAGATTCCACATATACATGATATCAAAGGCTATTCATCTTTCTCTTTCTGATTTACTTCACTAGTATAACAATCTCTAAGTCCGTCTCAGTTCAGTTCAGTCGCTCAGTCGTGTGCAACTCTTTGTGACCCCATGAATCGCAGCACGCCAGGCCTCCCTGTCCATCACCAACTCCGGGAGTTCACTCAGACTCACGTCCATCGAGTCAGTGATGCCATCCAGCCATCTCATCCTCTGTCGTCCCCTTCTCCTCCTGCCCCCAATCCCTCCCAGCATCAGAGTCTTTTCCAATGAGTCAACTCTTCGCGTGAGGTGGCCAAAGTACTGGAGTTTCAGCTTTAGCATCATTTCTTCCAAAGTCCTTCTATATTGCTGCAAATGGCAGTATTTAATTCTTGTTTATGGCAAGTAATATTCCATTATATATATTATGGGACCTCTATTTCTCCAGTGCAGCTGTTGTTTCTCAGGCTTTCACCAGTGAAGAGAAAATAAAGGGCCCAAATCATAACTCCAGAAATTGGTTCTCTAAGGCCCACTCAGTCTTCCTGGAACTCCAGCTCCACAGTTGGCTATGCTAAGGCCCCACTCCAGAGTTCTTCCTCTCCTCAGTACTAGACACCTGTTGTTTTTGTCTACCCAGCCTTCATCCCCTCCTCAACTGATAGAACTCTGATTTCTTGTAGGATCATTCCCTCCCCCCAAATTATTAATACCATGTAATCCAGCAATCCCACTTTTGGATCCATACACACAGAAGAACTGAAAGCAGGGTCTTGAAGAGATATTTGTACACCCATCTTCATAGCAGCATCATTTACAATAGTTAAAATTTGGAAACAATCAAAGTGTTCATAAATGGATGAATAGATAAGCAAAGTATGTTACACACATACAATGGAATACTATTTGGCTTAAAAAGGAGGGAAATTCTGACATACACTACAACATGGTTGAACTCTGAGGATTTTATGCTAAGTGAAATAAGCCAGACACAAAAAGATAAATACTGCATAAGTCCACTTATATGAGATATTTAGAAGAGTCAAAATCTTGGAGATAGAAAGTAGAATGATGATTGCCAAGGCTATTGTGTAATGAGTCTAGAGTTTCAGTTTTATAAGGAAAGAGTTCTGGAGATGAATGGTGGTGATGGTTGTACACCATCATAATGTACATAATGTACATAAATACATTATGAATGTATTTAATACTGTTGATTTACATCCTTTAAAATGGTTAGGACAGTAAATTTCATGTTATATGTACTTTACAAAAAAATCTCTTGAGAGCTTTTAACCAGCCTGATGCCAAGGCTGTATCTCTAACTAATTAATTACATCAGATTCTCTGAGGGTGGGACCCAGGTATGTGTGTGTGTGTATATATATATATATATATATATATATATATATTCACCGCCCCCCCTCCCTTGAAAATAATGGAAACAGTGACAGACTTTATTTTCTTGGGCTCCAAAATCACTGCAGATGGTGACTGCAGCCATGAAATTAAAAGACCCTTGCTCTTTTTAAGAAAAGCTATGACAAACCTAGACAGTGTATTAAAAAGCAGAGATATTACTTTGCCAACAAAGGTCTGTCTAGTCAAAACTATGGTGTTTCCAGTAGTCATGTACGGATGTAAGAGTTGGACCATAAAGAAGGCTGAGCGCTGAAGAACTGTTGCTTTTGAACTGTGGTTTTGGAGAAGACTCTTGAGAGTCCCTTGGACTGCAAGGAGATCCAACCAGTCCATCCTAAAGGAGATCAGTCCTGAGTGTTCATTGGAAGGAGCATTTCTCTTTCCACCTTTGCTAACTGTCCTGAACACCCACCCAAACCAAAGAAGATCTTCCTTTCAATCAACTGATTGAGTAAACTTTATTGCCAACAGTAAGAAGATGAAGGGGGAACTTCTCAAAAGTCCATTGCCCTGGGATCCAGGGTTTCCATCTCCTGTCTTCCTAGGGAACTTGTCCCTTACACATAGATAAGTTTTACTAAGCCCTGAGTACCCAACACTATGAAATGAATATGAGACGATGAGGATTCCGGAAGGACTTTGTTGGTATGGCCATCTTGGGAATGCTGGAAGTCAAGGACCCTGGGCATACTATTTGGGCAAGAGCTATATTGCTCAAGAATGAAAGATAAAGGAGAGGGAGGCAGAGAGCTAGGAACTAGAATTAGAACTTCAGAAAAGATGTAAATTGGAAGGTGGAAAGGCAGTTAAGTCAGGAATTTCTGTTTTGGAAGACAATTGATAGAGGAGGAAAAGAGCACCATACTAACACCAAACTTACAATTCAATTAAATATGGGCTTCCCTTGTGGTTCAGCTGGTAAAGAATCCGCCTGCAATGTGGGAGACCTGGGTTTGATCCCTGGGTTGGGAAGATCCCCTGGAGAAGGGGAATGCCACCCACTCCAGTATTCTGGCCTAGAGAATTCCATGGACTGGAATACTGTTTTTCTCCTGATGATGAGAATACTTTCTGTCTGAATCTCAGTGCCTAGCAGGCAGGCCATGGCCTAGGCATTTAAAATATTTGATAAAGAATGCATAAAACAAGTAGAAAACACTGAGTCTGTTTATAAGCTCCAGCCCTATTGTATGATAGACCATAGGGGAATAAAAATTCTTGTTGTTGTCAATTTTTATTAAGTAATCTATTTCTTTTTTTAAAAAATTATTAATAATTATTTTTGGCTATGCTGGGCCTTAGTTGCTGTGCTGGCTTTCTCTAGTTGCAGTGAATGGGCTTCTTATTGTGGTGGCTTCTTGTTGTGGAGCAAGGGTTCCAGGGCCCACAGGCTTCAGCAGTTGCAGCACACAGGCTCGGTAGTTGTAGCTCACAGGCCTAGTATGCAGAGTCAGCAGTTGCAGTGCATGGGCTTAGTTGCTCGGCAGCATGCAGAATTTTTCCACACCAGGGATTGAACCCATGTCCCCTGCATTGGCATGTGGATTCTTATCCACTGCACCACCAGGGAAGTCCCTTAATCTATTTATTTAAGTTGTAGTAGATGATATAACTGGAGAAGGAAATGGCAACCCACTCCAATGTTCTTGCCTGGAGAATCCCAGGGACAGGGGAGACTGGTGGGTTGCCATCTCTAGGGTCACACAGAGTCGGACACGACTGAAGTGACGCAGCAGCAGCAGCAGCAGCAGCAGCAGATGATGATATGACATCTGATGCCTACTTGGAAAGATACAAAAGGGTACACATTTAAAATTCTCCTTCTTAGGAATTCCCTGGAGGTCCAGTGGTTAGGACTCAGCACTTTTGATCTCTGGTGTGGGCAGGATACTAAGATCCCACAAATCATGTGGTACAAGAAAAAAATAAGCATAAATAAAATTCTTCCTGGTTGCACAACTGGGCAATATATTCAATCACTGAATGTTACACTTTAAATAGGTGAATTGTATGTTATGTGAATTGCATCTCAATAAGGCTGCTAGAAAAATGAAACAATCTTCCTTCAATCCTCCCATTCTTGTGCCTTGGCCACTCTGTTTTTTCCAGAAACAATCTTGTCGTCTGTTTTCTTCTTCCAGAGGGATATAGATATAGATAGGTATAGATATACACATTCCTTTACATAGAAACAAGAATACACAGAAGAACTGTACAAAAAAGATCTTCACAATCCAGATAATCACGATGGTGTGATCACTCACCTAGAGCCAGACATCCTGGAATGTGAAGTCAGGTGGGCCTTAGAAAGCATCACTACGAACAAAGCTAATGGAGGTGATGGAATTCCAGTTGAGCTATTCCAAATCCTGAAAGATGATGCTGTGAAAGTGCTGCACTCAATATGCCAGCAAATTTGGAAAACTCAGCAGTGGCCACAGGACTGGAAATGGTCAGTTTTCATTCCAATCCCAAAGAAAGGCAATGCCAAAGACTGCTCAAACTACCGCACAATTGCACTCATCTCACATGCTGGTAACGGAGAAGGCAATGGCAACCCACTCCGGTACCCTTGCCTGGAAAATCCCATGGATGAAGGAGCCTGGTAGGCTGCTGTCTATGGGGTCGCACAGAGTCGGACATGACTGAAGCGACTTAGCAGCAGCAGCAGCAGCAGCACACGCTAGTAAAGTAATGCTCAAAATTCTCCAAGCCAGGCTTCAGCAAAATGTGAACTGTGAACTTTCAGATGTTCAAGCTGGTTTTAGAAAAGGCGGAGGAACCAGAGATCAAATTGCCAACATCCACTGGATCATGGAAAAAGCAAGAGAGTTCCAGAAAAACATCTATTTCTGCTTTATTGATTATGCCAAAGCCTTTGACTGTGTGGATCACAATAAACTGTGGAAAATTCTGAAAGAGATGGGAATACCAGACCACCTGACCTGCCTCTTGAGAAACCTATATGTAGGTCAGGAAGCAACAGTTAGAACTGGACATGGAACAACAGACTGGTTCCAAATAGGAAAAGGAGTATGTCAAGGCTGTATATTGTCACTCTGCTTATTTAACTTCTATGCAGAGTACATCATCAGAGTACATCAGAGTACATCAGAAATGCTGGGCTGGAAGAAGCACAAGCTGGAATCAAAATTGCCGGGAGAAAGATCAATAACCTCAGATATGCAGATGACGCCACCCTTATGGCAGAAAGTGAAGAGGAACTAAAAAGCCTCTTGATGAAAGTGAAAGAGGAGAGTGAAAAAGTTGGCTTAAAGCTCAACATTCAGAAAACGAAGATCATGGCATCTGATCCCATCACTTCATGGGAAATATATGGGGAAACAGTGTCAGACTTTATTTTTGGGGCTCCAAAATCACTGCAGATGGTGACTGCAGCCATGAAATTAAAAGATGCCTACTCCTTGGAAGGAAAGTTATGACCAACCTAGACAGCATATTAGAAAACAGAGACATTACTTTGTCAACAAAGGTCCGTCTAGTCAAGGCTATGGTTTTTCTTGTGGTCATGTATGGATGTGAGAGTTGGACTGTGAAGAAAGCTGAGCACCAAAGAATTGATGCTTTTGAACTGTGGTGTTGGAGAAGACTCTTGAGAGTCCCTTGGACTGCAAGGAGATCCACCCAGTCCATGCTAAAGGAGATCAGTCCTGGGTGTTCATTGGAAGGACTGTTGTTGAGGCTGAAACTCCAATACTTTGGCCACCTCATGTGAAGAGTTGACTCATTGGAAAAGACCCTGATGCTGGGAGGGACTGGGGGCAGGAGGAGAAGGGGACGACAGCGGATGAGATGGTTGGATGGCATCACCAACTTGATGCACATGAGTTTGGGTGAACTCTGGGAGTTGGTGATGGACAGGGAAGCCTGGCATGCTGCGATTCATGGGGTCGCAAAGAGTCGGACATGACTGAGCGACTGAACTGAACTGAACCGATATGCATATAATAGCACACATGCCCATATGTATACAGAAGTATATATCACCCTCTTTTTATTTAATCAATTTAATTTATTTATTTGGATGCACTGGGTCTCAGCTGAGGCATGGGGAATATTTTAATTGCATCTTACGGGATCTAGTTCCCTGAAAGTGAAAGTGTTAGTCACTCAGTTGTGTCCAACTCTTTGCAACCCCACGGGATTGTAGTTTACCAGGTTCCTCTGCCCATGGGATTCTCCAAGCCAAAATACTGGAGGGGGTTGTCGTTCTCTTTTCCAGGGGATCTTCCTGACCCAGGGATTGAACCTGGGTCTCCTGCATTGCAGGCAGATTCTTTACCATTTGAGCCACAAAAAACAAAAACAAAAACAACACCAAAAAACAACAACAAAAAAACCAACCAGGGATCAAATTCAGGTCCCCTGCATTGGGAGTGCAGGGTCTTAACCAGGGGATCACCAGCGAAGTCCACCATCTTCTTTTTATTTTTTTATTTTACTTTATTTTTAAACTTTACAATATTGTATTGGTTTTGCCAAATATCGAAATGAATCCGCCACAGGTATACATGTGTTCCCCATCCTGAACCCTCCTTCCTCCTCCCTCCACCATCTTCTTTTTAATAGAAAAGCCTAGGGCAGAGTCCTAGAGGGTATGTGCGTGTGTTTTCAGTCATGTCCAACTCTTTGGGACCCCATGAACTGTAGCCCACCAGTCTCTGTCCGTGGAGTTTTCCAGGCAAGGATGGGTTGAATGGATTGCCATTTCCTCCTCCAGGGGATTTTCCCCACCCAGGGATTGAACTCAAGTCTCTTCTCTCCTAGAAGGATTAGAGACCAAAGTTTAGGAGAGGACAGTGGGTAACAGCTGCTGTGAAAGAGAAGAAGCACAGGCAAACAGAAGAGTCATGAAGTGCATTTTCAGACAGAACGGAGTTCAGACTGTTGAAAGATGGGAGGGAAATATAACCAGTCAGAGACTACAAGAAAGCCTAGGGCTTATTTGTGACACACAGGATCCCTGGTCTTTTGGCACCATAAAAGGGGACCAATGTATCCCAGTTTTGCCCCAAACCTTCCCAGTTTTAAGGCACAAGCTTTCACGTCCTGGAAAATCCAGGAGTCTCAGAACCATTCAATCATCTTGGTGGGTTGATCCTCTCTTCCCCCGCACCCTGCCCAGGCGATAGAGATGGTGAGTATTATTTCATCTTGTCTGGATGGAGGTTTGATTTGTTCTCAAATGTTCCAGGATGGAGAGAGACAAGGAGAAAGCACAGGGTTAGATTGTCAGCTTTGTTTTCACCTTCACTATCAAAGGAAAGAGCAGCATGACCGATTGCAGAACTGAACCTGGAGGCTGGATTTTCTTCATGTTTCTTTGGCTCCAATGTACATCAGATCAGGAGTCTTGATCCTTTTTACCGCCCTTCACACCTGACTCTCTGGCAGGCTTTGTTCCCTCCACGGTCTGGATCAGGACTGGCCTTGTCACTTTGACCTTTTGGGACATTTGCTCATCTATCTTTTCACCTTTCCTGCTGGTCTTTGCTCAGATGGCAGAGCCGGAACTACTATTGCTGCTCTGTGTCTGAGCTCTGAGATCAGCAGGAGGGTTAGATTGCTTCCCCAGGAGCCTTCTCCTTTGGTGGAGCGGCTGGCATTACCTTTAGAGATTGCTCAGGTTTGGGAGGCTTAGAAGTTGGAGAGTGACAATTTTTCTCCTTAGTAAGTATTTTCTTTTCTAGAGACTTCTTCCTATTTTTCTTCATACATTTTGCTAGGTGCGGTCTGTGATGACTCACTTCCTGTCCTCAGCCTTTCCTTTTCCTGAATTTCTTCACTTTGTCAGCTTGTGTGTCTCTCCCGAGTTTGAAGTTCTAGTTTTGGCTCTAGAATGTCCCTAGCAGCTATGTCAACAAGCTTTGCCCCTCACTCACAGAGGCTGCTCACCCGGAGGTGCTGGTAGAGGAAATGTCTTCCTTGGCAGTACCCTGAGGCTTTACATTCACGATGAGTCTGTGGGTGGGAGGACCTGTACCATCATGCCTCTCTAATCATGTCGTCTGCCATAACTATCTTCATAGTCGTCTCCTCTTCCTTTGTATTTCTAATCTCTCTGGTGCCCACGACCAAATACTCTTCCTGCCACTGCCTGTCCTGTAATCATAGCCTCTGTCATAGTCTCTACTGCCTCAGTCATCATAGCAATCCTGGCCCCCATGTCAATCCACATTCCCATGTGGACCGGATCATCCTACTATCCTATTTATCCTAACACACATCGTGATATTGGCATGAATCATAACTATCTCAACACTTGTCTCCAAAGCTCTCATCACCTCTTCTGGACAAGTAGTTATCAAAGCTGTCCGCAGCAGGATGAGTCCTACAGTGTGAATCTCTTGGCCAAAAGAACCAAGTATCAGCCGAAGGATCCAGTGTTGGATCAGCAATATCCATTTGAAATCTCCTGCCTTCTAGAAATCCTTCACTGATACTCAGGGTAATACTGAGCAAGGAATCTAAACTCAAGACCTCAAAGTCAGGGTAACCAAAACCTTTCAATCTGCTTGCTGGGTTCATGGGATAAATGCACTGGATTTGGGATGATAATGATGTATCAACTCAGGTTCATTGATTGTAGCGAATGTACCACCCTGGTGAGGGTGGACTTTGCTACTGCGGGTAGCTGTCCCTATGTGGGGAGAGGAGGTATATGAGAACTCTGTACTTCCTGCTCAATTTTGCTATAAACCTAAAATCTACTCTTTTGTTTTTTAAGATTGCTTTTTTGATGTGGACCATTTTTAAAGTCTTTACTACATTTGTTACAATATTGTTCCTGTTTTCTGGTGTTTTTTTCTTTTTTTTTTCCACCAGGAGGCATATGGGATCCTAACTCCCTGACCAGGGATCAAACCTGCACCCCCTGCATTGGAAAGCGAAGTCTTAACAGTTGGACCACCAGGGAAGTCCTAAACTACTCTTAAAAAGTACAGTCTATTTAGGTCTGCACCCATTTTTTGATTGGATTGTTTGTGTTTTGTTTTGTTTTTGTGTTTTTTTTTTTTTTGCTATTGAGCTCCATAAGTTGTTATTACATTTTGGAGAGTAATCTTTTTGTCTGACGTAAGCAGACATTTCTCCAAAGACATACAGATGGCCAAGAGGCACATGAAAAGATGCTCAACATCACTAATCATTAGAGAAGTGTAAGTCAAAACCACAGTGAGGTATCACTTCATACCAGCCAGAATAGCCATCATCAAAAAATCTACAAACAATAAATGACGGAGACAGTGTGGAGAAAAGGGAACCCTCCTACTCTGTTGGTAGGGGTGTAAATTGGTACAGCCACTGTGGAGAACAGTAAAGAGGGTCCTTAAAAACCTAAACGTAGAACACCACATGACCCATCAGTCCCACTCCCGGGCATATACCCTGAGAAAACCGTAATTCAAAATGACACAAATGCCCCCATGTTCACTGATGCTCAGGGTACTGCTATTTACGATAGCCAGGACATGGAAGCAACCTAGATGTCCACTGACAGATAAATGGATAAAGAAGATGTGGTACATATATACATATATATATATAATGGAATATTATGCAGCCATAAAAAAGGATCAGTTTGAGTCAGTTCTAGTGAGGTAGATGAATCTAGAACCTATTATTTGGAGTGAAGTAAGCCAGAAAGAGAAAAATAAATATTTCATATCAACGCATATGTATGGAATCTAGAAAAATGGTACTGATGAACCTACTTGAAGGACAGAAATAGAGGCACAGATGTAGAGAACAGATTTTTCAACACAGTGGGGGAAGGAGGCGGGGATGAACTGAGAGAGTAGTGTTGACACATATACACTGCTACTGCTAAGTTGCTTCAGTCGTGTCCGACTCTGTGCGACCCCATAGACGGCAGCCCACTAGGCTCCTCTGTCCCTGGGATTCTCCAGGCAAGAACACTGGAGTGGGTTTCTATTTCCTTCTCCAATGCATGAATGTGAAAAGTGAAAGTGAAGTCGCTCAGTTGTGCCCGACTCTTAGCGACCCCATGGACTGGAGCCTACCAAGCTCCTCCGTCCATGGGATTTTCCAGGCAAGAGTACTGGAGTGGGGTGCCATTGCCTTCTCCAACATATACACTACCATGAGTAAAATAGATAACCAGTGGGAAGCAACTCCCTTGCATAGCACAGGGAGTTCAGCTCAGTGCTCTGTGATGACCTAGAGGGTGGAATTGGGAGAGTGGGAGGGAGGCTCAGGAGGGAGGGGATATAGGTATACTCGGAGAAGGCAATGGCAATCCACTCCAGTACTCTTGCCTGGAAAATCCCATGGACGGAGGAGCCTGGTAGGCTGTAGTCCATGGGGTCACTAAGAGTCGGACACGACTGAGCAACTTCACTTTCACGTTTCACTTTCATGCATTGGAGAAGGAAATGGCAACCAATTCCAGTGTTCTTGCCTGGAGAATCCCAGGGACAGAGGAGCCTAGTGGGCTGCCGTCTATGGGGTTGCACAGAGTCAGACACGACTGAAGCGACTTAGCAGCAGAAGCAGCAGCAGCATGGTTGATTCATGATGTTGAACAACAGAAACTAGCACAACATTGTAAATCGATGATATTCCAATAAAAAATAAAATCATCATACAATAAAAAAGTAGAATCTATTTTTAAAATGTTAAAGTCATTTTAAAAATTAACTGTTCCAGATCTAATTATGATCACATCAGATTTCTTTTTGCTATTGTTTGCATATATAACTTCTGCATGTACACCTTACAGATATGTCTCTTATCTTTTATCCAGGCAGATAAGCTTTGTATTATAACAGTTCTTATGCCATACATGCTTAATGTCAATACTGATATACTGGCATTTATAGCTACCACTTACTGTTGTTAATCTCTACCTGTCCCACCTGTTTCTTGTCCTCTTTTTCCTCTTTTCTTGCCCACTTTGAATAAATCACAGATTTTTATTATTACATTTCCTCCTATTAGTTATATCACCTTTGTATTAATATCATTCTTTAAGTGATTACCCTAAGACTATAACATGCATCCTTGACCTAATGCAGTATAACTAAGTTAGTACTTTATTTTCCCAGATAATGCAAAGATGTTTGACTGCTTATTAAAAAATTTTATTTGTTTATTTTTGGCTGTGCTGGGTCTTCATTGCTGTACTAGGGCTTTCTCGAGTTGCAGCGAGCAGGGACTACTCTATTTGCTGTGTGTGAATTCCTTGTTGCAGTGGCTTATCTTATGCACGGGCTCTAGGGTGCTCAGGCTTCAGTAGTTGTGGTGCACAGGCTTAGTTGCTGTGGAACATGTGGAATCTTCCCAGACCAGGGATTGCGAATCCGTGTCCCCTGCACTGGCACTTAGATTTTCCACCACTGAACCACCTGGGAAGTTCAGTGTTAGGCTGCTTTCACTGCATTTACCTACTCCCACCTTTCAAGCTGTGGGCTTCCCCAGTGGCTCAGTGGTAAAAGAATCTGTCAATATAGGAGTCATAGAAGATGATGGTTTGATCCTTGGGTCAGGAAGATCCCCTAGAGGAGGAAATGGCAACCCATTCCAGTATTCTTGACTGGTAGCAAAGAGACAGGACACACTAAGCACACACCTCTTGTACTATTGTTACTTATTTTAGTTTTGCTATTGTCTAGTCGCTAAGTCATGTCCAACTCTTGTGTGACCCCATGGACTGTAGCCCACCAGGCTCCTCTGTCCATGGGATTTCCCAGGCAAGAATACTAGAGTTGGTTGCCATTTCCTCTTCCAGGGGATCTTCCCAACCCAGGGATCAACCTTGTTTTTGCTCCAGGCTCTTCAAAAGTGACAGTTGGGTTTTTTGGTCTCTTTGTATTTGGGGGGCCATAATTTGCCCCAACTGTACATGCATGCACATGCATGTAGTTATTTTTAATCTCATACAGTTTCTTTATATTTTGCCGCTCGAGGAGAGATGTGCCAGGTCAAGCATTGCAGCACTGCATTAAAGAGTCCAAGGCCCCAGCCGGTCTCACTGATTCAGATTCCAGAGCTACTGTGTAGTCACTGTGACTCTGCACGCTGTTAAAACTGGCACATACTCTTTTCCCTTCCAGTAATTTTTTATCCCATTCAGCTGACCATGACTCAGGACTTACCTTCTTTTTCCAAAATGGAACTTCTTGCATGTTTTTTCCCTTGAGTATAAAGCTTGACTCTCCTAACCACTGTGCTCTCCTGCCTGTTCCCTTTCCATCATAGCACTTATCTTGGTTTTAATAATATAAATATATTACTAAAATAGTGTCTGTCTCCCTAACTAGATAATTGTTAAGCTTCAGAAGGGCAGGGACCAGGCCTATTTTGTTCACATCTTTATTCCCATTACATACAGGTGGACACATGGTCCTCCCTGCATAGTAAATGAATAATAACAATAATAAAAACCTTCCATGTAATTTACAAATGGCAAGCAGATTTCTGATTCATTAGCTCAGATTGTTATTGTTCAAGCCATGATCATCTTTTGAAAAAGTCACAGATCTATGAAGACTAAATCCACTAAAATATATACACAAGCTAATTTCAAATGCAGACTTCCCAGGTGGCTTGGTGGTAAAGGATCTGTTTGCCAATGCAGGATACACAAGAGATGCAGGCCGATCCCTAGATATGGAAGATCCCATGGAGAAGAAAATGGCAACCCTTCTCCAGGATTCTTGCCTGGAAAATGCCATGGACAGAGAAACCTGGAGGGCTACTGTCCATGGGGTCACCAAGAGTTGGACATGACTGGGCACATAGCACAGGGCAATTTCAAATGGGCAATACAAGTAGTCAAAAATCATTTCTCATCTCACATTAATTTTCTGACACTTTCCTCATATTATCTCTTATATTCTCTCACTTAGGAGATCTGATCTGTTTAGTTGAGTAGAAAGTGATTAACTAGTTTGAGCTCTCTCATCTATTTTCTCATTTCAAAATAATTTCTTTTTGGGGTACTTTCTAATCTCTACTTTCAACATGGAAGGCACAACAGTCTCTGTTTTCTCCAGATACTCTGGGTTCTTGCTTCCTTAATCACTCCCTTCTATCTACAGCAACTACAATCTCTTCCATTTATCCATTTTGCTCTGTCCTCAGATTTTCATTTATTCAACAAATATTTATTAAACACTTACTAAATACTTTGCATTGTTTTAGGCTCTTTGAACATATCAATGTGTAAATGCTAATGGAATTTATGTAGGCGTGGAGGGGGATAGACAATAAATATGCAAATTATTGCATCATTGACTCAATGAACATGAGTTTGAACAAACTTGGGAGATAATGGACAGGGAAGCCTGATGTACTGCAGTCCACGGGGTCCCAAAGAATCAGACAGGACTGAGTGACTGAACCAAAAAGATTTTATTAAAGAGAAAAATAAAGCAGGGGAGTAGTTTAGGAATTGAGGTGGGGTAGGGGGTTCAATTTTAAAAAGGGTCAGGAGAAGCTTTACTGGGAAGGTAACAGAGCCCTGAAAGAAATGAGAGAACTAGTCTCATGAGTATCTGGGTGTTATGGGCTGAATTGTGTCTCCTTTGAAATTCACGCGTTTAAGTCCTGACCCTAGTACCCCCCGAATGTAACCTTATTTGGAGAGAAATCTTTTAAGGAGATTAAGTTAAAATGAGGTGGTAATGAGGGCTATGATTTGGCCCATGTGGAAGCTGGAAAACCAGTTAAGTGTTTTATACAGGAAAGACTGATGTACTGGGTTAGCTATTGTTGTTTGTTCCATTGCCAAGTCCTCTCTGACTCTTTGCAACTCCATGGACTGCAGCAGTTCAGGCCTCCCTGTCCCTCACCATCACCCAGAGTTTGCCCAAGTTCATTTCCATTGAATCAGTGATGCCATCCAACCATTCATCCTCTGTCTGGGTTTATTATATAGATGATAAAATGAAGATGGATAATCGTCTTTTGAATTTAGCAATGGCGGCCACAGCATGAGCAGTTTGGTGGAGTTGTGGCAACAAAAGTAGTGTGTTTGACAAGGGGACGAGAGGAATCGAAGACACTTTAGAGTTCTTCCTGTATTGAGCAACTATGAAATATAGTTGACTGTGGAAAGGGAAGTGGAGGGTTTTGCTTTTGGACTGAAGAAATTAAGAGCATGTCTGTATGCCAGTAGCTTAAAAAAATTAAGATCTTCAAAATTTTGATGGGGACATAGCCTCTCACATATAGCCACACAACTGGTCTCATCTTTAATGCTCTTTTGAAAACACTGCTGAGGAATTCACAGCAGTTGGGTTGTTTCTAAACCACAACTCTTATCACTTCACTCATCTGGTCAGGAATCTTCAGGGTGTCCGGAACTGCTGCGTGAAAAGTTCTTATGCCTTGGCCAAACATTCAAATCTCCAGTTTGGCCTTTTGTGGTTTTATCTCTTTCTTGCCCTGTTAGTGAACTACAAAGCATGGCAGACCAAGATCAGAAGGCTTGGATGAAAAGTCATGGTTCTGTAAATAACTACTTATGTGACTGCAGACAAATGACGTAAGTGCACCAGGCCTGTGCTCCTTCTCCTTTCTAACAAGGAAGGGGCGTGTCGGATAGACTAGATTGCTGTAGGTCACCGAAGAAATCAGCATCTTTAAACAAGCAGTAATTCCCAGCCCAGTGGATGGATCTTCTATCCAACTCACGTTACCCCTTTCACCTTCAGGAACTACATGTTTTGTGCGGTCACTTATTTTTCCCGCTCTTCTTTTTGCTTTCCAAACGGACCAGGCTTTACAGTGGTAACTCCTTGAAGATCGGTCGCCTCCCCACCACCAGGGACTCGCCTTTCACTCTTCCTTTCACTTGGGACTGTCCTCTCCGCAGTCAGAATCCGCCACGTAGTAAGTGCTGCTTCCAACCAATCAAGAGGAAATTATCTCAGACTTTTGAGGGACATCCAGTTTCACCAATGATCTTCAAGTATTCTCTAGCGCCTCGCTTTGAGGGGCGAGGCCAATCAGCACAATGGCCAATCTTCTCTGGGGAATGGTGTTCTGGGTACTGCCAAATCAACCAATCAGGTAAAAATGCTGCCTGGAGAGTCGTTTCTCATTGGTAAGCGCGTCCGGAAGAGGGCAGGCCTCGGGCTAAAGGCAATACAATTTGATTGGCAGCTTTGCTGTTGACAACCCGGGAGAGCCCACCTGCTCCAACAAGACTAGCGTCGGTACCCAGAGTGGCAGAGTCTGCAGCCAATCAGCGAGCAGATGCGCGGAAAGCTCGCTCAATGGGCGATGTCCAGAGGAGGCTGTCACTCAGGTGGCGCTGGCGGAGGCCGGGCTAAGACGTGGCCAAGGGAAAGCTGCTGGACTTCCTGACCATCTAGGCGGCGGCGGAGTCCCTAGAGCGTCCTCGCCTTAGTCGGGGATTCTGAACTGCGGGAGAGGCGGGCGCCGGCGGCTACACCTCCATGCCGGCTCGCGGGGCGGGCCGCTGATGGAGCGCGCCACCGGCCCGGGGTCGCTGGCACGGACGCTGCTACTGCCGCTGCTGCTGGGGCTCGTGGCTGGGACAGTGACCGCGCGGCGCACTTCTGACCTCCTCGCACCGACAGCGGAGGCGGCGTTCGGCCTTGGGGCCGCGGCGGCTCCCACCTCGGCTACGCGGGTGCCGGCGACGGGAGCCGTGATTGCAGCCGAAGTGACGGTGGAGGACTCCGAGGCGCTGCCGGCGGCTGCAGGCGAGCAGGAGGCGCGGGAGCCGGAGCCGGAGCCGGAAGAGGAGCCCGATATTCGGCCGTGCGGCAGGTAAGGGGCGCGGGTAGAGCACCGGGATCGCTGACCCCTGGAGGCGACTTGTTTATGCGCGTGCGCCGCGGAGGTTCCGGGGCCCGCGGTCCCCCCTCCGCCGCGACTTCTAGCTGGCAGAGGACCACTGATGACGACCTGGGGGAGAGAGCGGGGCCGCCTGCCCATCCCCTGGACCAGAGAAGGGCCTCACTCTGCTCCCTGGCGCCCAGTTGTAGTTCCCTGGTGCGAGCAGCATCCTCGAAGGTACCTGGAGGATGCTAGGAGAACGGAGTAAGAAGTGGGAAAGAAACGTTACTTTCCTTCTTTAATTGCTTTCGAGCTTTACTCCTACCCCAAGCAACTTACAGCACTCCTCATCGTTTTTTTTTTAATGAATTACCTTATGTCTGTGCTAGTGTGACAGCTGTTTGGGGAAAGAACTTCATAAAGAGATTTCAACATTTTTCTTTAAATACATCCCTGTAGTGCCCACGCACCAGGGTTGAGGTCAGTATTTCTCTAATTGAGATCTGTGGAACACCTGCATTAGAACCGCCCGGGGATGCTGGTTGACTGTACAGTTTTCTAAATCCCATTCCAGATTGACTGGATTAGACTTCCTCAAGGTAAGAAACTGGAATCTGCACATTTAATACGCACTGCAGACAATTCTTGAACACACTAAAGTTCAGAAGCTATGGTTTGTTTGTTTGAATTTCGGCAGTTCTTTGATATTTAGAGGGTTTAGTATATAAACATTTAATATAGGGCTGTTTTGGTTGAGTTGTTTCATCTCCTTAAAAACGTTTCTTCAAAATACATGTTTTAAAGCACTTTTCATGGCTGGGCACATGTGAGGCATTTTAATGGTAAATTATTTCGCAGATGACTAACTTTAGCACACCCGAGGAGAAAGTGAGATCCCATTTAATGGATGGAATGATAACAGCAGCATTAGGTAAATTAAACCAGAGAGGGTTACTGAATTAGAAAGCATTTTAAGTTTAAATGTAGTAATGACTAGATTATGACAAATTAGTTTTAATTTTTCAGTTAAATATCAGCGCTTTGATCTATATGCCTGGGTGAGGGCTCTAAGTCACTTTAGTCGTGTCAGACTCTGCAACCCTGTGGACGGTAGCTCGGCAGGCTCCTCTATCCATGGCATTCTCCAGGCAAGAGTACTGGAGTGGGTTGCCATACTCTCCTCCAGGGGATCTTCCCGACCCACCTTAGTAGGTGGGTTCTTTACCACTAGCATCACCTGGGAAGTACTAAAATTTTAGAAACACCCTTTGAATGTTTATATGTAGATGATTTTAAAATGCCAAACATTTGACAGAATTTTCAGAGGTTTTGCTAATGAATTAGCTAGCTATCCAGAAAGAATGTTTTTATTTATCTTAAACTTCTGAAGCACTTGCCCAAAGTGAGTTACATGAAGTGGAGTAGTATGTTTCATTTTTCCTAAAATACAGATCCACTGGAGCAGGTATTTATTGGTGCTTAAAAGGCCCCCCCATGATGCCCTGGGGTTACAGAGGTTAGGCAGATAGCCCCTGTCCTCCAGGAAGAGGTGCAGTCCAGCAGTGAGGATTAAATAAGATGACCTGTAATGACATTACAGGGCAGAAGCCATGCAAATTAAGTGCTATCAGTGTCCCATGTTTCTTGTGGTGTTCAGTGAGTGGTACTGGGGTGAGGTAGGAAAGAAGACAAGAAAACACTCTGGCAGAATGAGTTGCTTCCTCAAAAGTGGGTAGAAATGTGATGAGCAGAGGCTGGACTTGAGGAAACAGCCAGGGGCACAGAAACTGTGTGTTTAGGGAGGGCTTCCCAGGTGGTGCTAGTGGTAAAGAAAGTGCCTGCCAGTGCAGGAGATGCAAGAGACTCGGGTTTGATCCCTGGGTCCGGAAGATCCCCTGGAGGAGGGCATGGCAACCCACTCCAGTATTTTTGCCTGGAAAATTTCACGGACAGAGAAGCCTGATAGGCTGCAGTCCACAGGGCCCCAAAGAGCTGGACACAACTGAGTGCATACACACACGCATTATTTTTGTTTGTATGCATCTGTGTGTATGTGTGCATGTGAGTGACCTGTAGGTACGAAAGAGTTACAAACATACATACATATGTGCTGGGCAGGGAGGGGTAGACGATAAACCTAGAAAAATAGGTTGCAGCCATGTTGTATATATACAGCCATATGCTAGTAACATCATCAACACCTGGAAATGTTAGAAATCCAGAATCAGGCACTGCTGAGACCCACTGAATGAGTATCTGCATTTTAAGAAGATCAGCATGCAATTCACATGCACACTGCAGTTTGTTTGTTTTTGGCTGCACCCCTTGGCATGTAGGATCTTAGTTCCCTGAATGGGTGCATGCTAAGTCACTTCAGTCGTGTCTGACTCTGTGATCCTGTGTACCGTAGCCTGCCAGGCTCCTCTGTCCATGGGATTCTCCAGGCCAGAATACTGGAGGGAGTTGCCATTTCCTCCTCAGGGGATTTTCCCAACCCAGGAATCGAACCTGTGTTGTTACGTCTACCTGCATTGGTAGGTGGGTTCTTTACCGCTAACGCTACCTGGGAAGCTCCCTTAGTTCCCCAACCAGGGATCAAACCCGTGCCCCCTGCAATGAAAGTGAGGAGTCTTAACCACTAAACCATCAGGAAAGTCCCTCACGCACTACAGTTTGAGAAGTGTTGTGTCAAATGCCAGGCCTGATCTAAGTTTGTGCTTAGGGACTATTTCTCCGGCATTACTGTGTACAGTAAAAAAACTTGAGGTGTGGAAACCAAAAGGAGCATGTTATAGCAGTGCCCATGAGAGGTACACTGTCCAGTGGATAGAGAACAGAGTGGGTAGAGTTAGATTGCAGGTGGAACCTTGCTTCTTGGCAAATAAATTGATTCCTCCTCTCTTGGCACCACCAGCTAAAGATGCAGATGGGATGGCTAGGGAGTAGAGCACAGGTGGAAAGTGGAAAGATTAAGGGGAGCAGAGAGGAAAAGGTAACTGGGTTGGTGTTGGACATGGTGACTTGGTAGTGCTGGCAGGAAGTCTAGAGGGAGACATTAAGTAGGAACAGTGCCTGCAGATGGAGAGATGTCAGGGTAAATGGTTGAAACTGTGCAAAGAGGAGCTTGTGATAAAAACTTCAGGAAATGCCCTTTATGTTTTGGAGAGATAAGTTGGCAAAGGAGACAGGTACAGCTGGCCAGGTTGTACAGGAGGCATAGGGTGAGGACTGAGAAGATGAAGGTAGTGCTAAAGATCCTACCTGCCAACGCAGGTGGATGTAAGAGAGGATTCAATCCCTGGGTCAGGAGTGACAACCCACTCTAGTATTCTTGCCTGGAAAATCCCATGGACAGAGGAGCCTCGCAGGCTACAGTCCATAGGGTTGCAAAGAATTGGATAACTGAAGTGACTTACCAAGCAAGCAAGCATACTTAGAGAAGGGGTTAAAGAGTCATCATTTTTGGGAATTCCCTAGTGGTTCAGTGGTTAGGACTCTGAGCTTCCATTGCTGGGGGCATAGGTTCAGTCCCTGGCTGGGGAACTGAGATCCTTAAAGCCACGCTACACAGCTCCCTGCTCCCCGCAACCCCCAAAGAAAAGATTCATCCTTTTTGGCCCCACTTCCTCAGTCCCTCACTGTTAAACCTGTTGGGATTGCTGATCTTCTTTATATATTCAGAGAGTGCGAGCTTATATAGACAGGTTGGAAAAGAAAGGAATAGGAGAGGAGGCGAAGGTAGTTGGCAAGCAGAACTGCTTCTTTCTCAGAAAGAAAAAGAGTGAAAAGAGAGGAGTTTTGCCTGCCAGAGAATAAGAGATCCTGGCAAACAGAATTGGTTAGGATAATATGGGCTGGGGTTTAGGTGTCTGCCTAGTAGCTTAAATAGTATGGAAAGTTTGAGAAACCTTGAGTAAGTAAATTGGTAGAATCAGCAAGAGATAAATATGTAGTTTGTAAAAAACTTTTTTTAAGTGCGCTACAGAAAAAAGTGGAAAAAAAAAAAAAGAATATCAGTTCTATAATAATAAACCAATATCCTGTTTATTTAAAGAAGGAAGATTAGGGGAACAAATTTGGATTAACCAAGTGTTTATTTCAGATAACTGTGAAGAGCCATAGTCTTTGCAAAACTTTTAAAAGTAGGAGGTGGGAAATTGAGATCTTTGTTTTTACAGGTTGTATTTTGTCTCCCAAGAAGCAGAATGCAACTTGCTCATTCTTTTTTTTTTTTTCTCTTGATGGAATTTTTATTTTCTTGTGATGGAATTTTCAATCTGAATGCTTACTCTGCATCTCAGACATGTAAATGAGTGAATAAACTATTTTTTTTTCCCTTTAAAAAGTAGCTAAAATGAACTTGTTTTTCTTGTAGCAGTCTTGTTGTCAGCGGTTCTTCTGGTAAATATTACATTTAGTTGAAATTTAAATGAGACGGTCATTTCAGAGTGTTGGGAAGAAAGTCAAAATCTCACCTCACTGTTCAGTTTTGTGCATGCACGTTGGCGTTAAATGATGAGTTACCAGTTTTCTGACTTCAGCACAAAAAGCAAACTGCAAGATGTCATTTGGCATTCTTGTGATGGGTTGAGCATCCTCAGATTGACATCTGACAACCTTGGAAGTTGTAAACCACTAGTTTTAGCTATCACACCAATTTTTAAAGTATTATGTTCCTTTTGCCTCTGATTCCCCTCTAACAAAAGAGTCACTACATTTGACATTCATTTCATCTCTCATGCTTCTTTAATTTGTGCATCTGTAAACTGGAATTTTTGGATTTAATGAGTTGAAACAGGAAAACACTTCCCAAATATAAGATGATTTAATTCCTCTGTATTTCTTTCTCCTCTCTATCCTTTACAAGCTGATCTGATCTGAATCAATGCTTTAGAAATCTAGTCTTCCTCAGATTTTCAAATTCATAATCAAGCCTTTTTTTTTCAACTAAAATGACCATTGAATAATAGAATTATAGGATACAGAGTTGAAAGGAAACTCAGTTATCTGTTCACTTTTCTGACCCCAGACTTTTTTTTTTCCACTTATTTAAAACTTTTTAATTTGTATTGGGGTCTAGTCCATTAATAATGTTGTGACAGTTTCAGGTGTACAGCAAAGGAACCTTATCATAGATACCATGTATCCATTCGCCTCCAAACTCTCCTCCCATCCAGCTGCCACATAATACTGAGCAGAGTTCCATGTACTATACAGTAGGTCCTTGTTGCTTGCCATTTAAAATATAGGACTATGTACATGTCCATCCCAAACTCCCTAACTATCCCGTCCCCTTGGCAACCATAAGATCCCAGACTTTTAAAGTTGATTAAGAATCACACTGAAAGAAGAATTTGTGCATAACTTTCAAGGCAGGCTATAAGCCAAAGTAAATATACTTGGTGAATAATAGATTATCCTTCCTGTCTATAATTGTCTTTTTAGTGTAATTGACATCTGGACTCTGGCTTTGAGATTGACAGGGTAGAGGAAACTGTTCTGTATTCACACTCCTGGGCGCAGAAGGTGACCTGTCTTTATCACCTGCTGTAAGCTGTGGCTTCCGCATGGTCCTTCATTCCATAAATACTGTCTGGAAACTCCATCGAGTTTTTTTGTTTTTTTTTTTTTGGTAAGATAGGAGCTGATTGTATATTTCTATTACAAAACATTTTAAAATGCAGGAAGTAAAGCTGGTAGATTTTAGAACTAAGTGTGAGAGGGGGAAATTTTTTTTAAGTTTTTCAGAAAGAGACTTACAGACTTAAGAGAACAAACTTATTATGGTTGCCTGGGGGGAAGGGGTAGTTAGGGAATTTGGGATGGACATGTACACACTGCTATATTTAAAATGGATAAGCAACAAGGACCTACTGTATAGCACATGGAACTCTGTTCAGTGTTATGTGGCAGCCTGGATGGGGTGTTTGTAGGAGAATGGATACATGTATATGGATGTCTGAGTGCCTTCACTGTTCACCTAAAACTAACACACTATTGTTAATTGGCTGTGTGCTAAATTACTTCAGCCACGTTGGACTCTGCAACCCTTTGGACTGTAGCCTGCCAGGCTCCTTTGTCCATGGGATTCTCCAGCAAGAATACTGGAGTGGGTTGCCATTTCCTCCTCCAGTTAATTGGCTATACCCCAATACAAAATAAAAAGTTTAAAAACCATTGTTTTAATGTTTTCCACGCTGTTCTATTTGTCAATAACCATTTTATTTAAAAGATTTCATGGAATAAAGCAGACAAAATGCTTTGAAAATGTTTAATTCTAATTGGAAACAGATATCTGCTGCTCTCACTTGGTTTATGCTATTGAAAACTTACACTGGATTTCTGTAAGGCTTAGCTGATATGTCAGAGTTATATAGTTAGTAATTTTTGGCACTATATTTGTTTGTATTGGGGGCATGACTAGTCTTGTGACAGGTTTAAATAAAGGAAGTTTGATCTGAAGATTTACTTAGTAGGTGAGGACTACGAAGTAAAGTCCAATTAATACGTTTGTTTTTCAACAAGAATATAGGCTTCCTTGAGTGAGAGCATATATTTTAGGCAGAGGATTCTTTGTTACATTAAAAAAAAAAAGCAGATTTAACCCAATCACATTTTTAATATTGTGACTGTTTTTTTTTCCTATGAAAGGAAATACGCAATTTTAAAATAAGCAGTTGTTAACGTAGAAACCATTCAATCGATAGAACTTTCTACTGTCACCTACTTCTGTTTCAAATGGAAAATGTATTCAGGCAAAGTTACTGTATGAAAGAATTCAGCATTTACTTATCAGACTCTGATAAACTTAATTATAATAGGCAGGGATTCTGGGTGATGGAAGTCAGAGCAAACAAACTTTTTTAAAATTGGTATTCATTGTGGTCTAAGAGCATTTCTGCTCAGTTAAGGGCATAATCAGAACAGTAACAGGATGTGTGACATTTTGATGAGATTTCTGGGGGGAATAAAAGCTGCACCTTATAGTAATATAGGAGTTGCCACTTATGTAGACATATAGTTAACAGACTAGTTGAATTAGAGTTTAAAAAAAACCCGAAATTTATACTTCACAGTTCTGTCCAAAATCTCTTTTAGGTGCATGACCTTAGCCAAGTTGCATCTTTTCACATCTTTCTCAGCTCCTTTTTTGTTTTATGTGAGTACTAGTATCTGCCCCAGCAAAATTTATTCATCCAACGAACATTTACTGCATCTTATTAGGAGCTCCACACTATTGGGTGCTGGGGATGGATACGTGGACTGTCCTTGAGTCCAGGCCTAAGAGGGAGCTACAAGTGTTAAAGAATTAACTGTACTGAGATGGATGATAACGACATAAGAGGAGTTTGAGAGCGAAGAGAACGGAGACGTCAACTGAGTGAGCCCTTGAATATGAAGTGTCAAGGAAGGTCTCAGCTGCTGGGATGATGTGAGCACAGGCTCAAAGCTGTGGTTGCCAAACCAGGGCTCCGGGACCCTTATGTACTTGCTTGTGGGGGAGCCAGGAGATTGGTTCTATGATTTCCAAATAACCTAAGGGAGATTGGCCATTCACTGAGGAGTCAAGTTTTCTCGGTTTTGCACTGGAACTAAATACCAGACTTAATTAGTAATATCAGCTCTTTCTTTCCAAAAGTCTTGAATATTGTGATTAGTACTTAAATAGTTTCTCTAAAGATAGGAAAATTCATTAGAAGTGATATTTGGGGGACATATGAAATCATTTAAGACATGAGACAACACAAAAATAAAGAAAAAAAAGATATGAGCCAAGTTAACAAAGGAACTTTGTTCAAAGAGTTAGAAACCTAGATTATGCCAGATTATGTGTGATACCAAGTAGTGTGGCCTTTATTCAGTGGGCACAGGGAGCTTTGGAAGTTGATCAGATCTCAATTATAGAAACAAAACTGTCAGAAGAGTAGAGGAAGGAAGAAACCAGAGGCAGGAAGTCTTTTTTTGTTTGTTTGTTTTGGGTTTTGCTTTCTGTTAATTTTTTTTTTAGTCTTTTTTTTTTTGGTTTGGTTTTGGTTTGTAGGCTGGACGTCTTTTTAAGATGTTCTAATGTCATAGAACAAGGGCACTGGGACTGAAGAAGAATGAAAAGATTTAAAGGAAGCTTGAAAAACAGATCGAGAGTACACAACTGTTGTTGAAATGCAGGGGGTGAGGGAGGAGGCAGATTTCATTTCTGATATAGATGTTCAGTGATAGGGTGGATGCAGAAAGCCTGGGGAGAGAAGGGAAGCTTTCTGAATGCACTGTGGTGATGCCCTGCTGAAAATGCTGAACTGGGGTTGGGAGAGGGATGAACTGTAAATACTACATTAGTTTAGGGAGCTGTCAGATTACACATACAGTAAGTGATGGACTTTGGATAAAACTAGAATTCCTCAGCCTACATTTTGGAGATTGAAAGCTGTAAGGATGGCAGGTGAGGATGGGGGCAAGAACTGGTCTAGAATGGGAGACAGCCAGTGTTCCGACTAAGGTCTTCCCTGGTGGCTCAATGGTAAAGAATCTGCCTGCTGATGCAGGAGACATAGGAGACATAGGTTCAATTCCTGGGTTGGAAAGATCCCCTGGAGGAGGGCATGGCAACCCTCTCCAGTATTCTTGCCTGGGAGGTCCCATGGACAATGGAGTCTGGTGGGCTATAGTCCATAGGGTTGTAAAGAGTTGGACACGACTGAGTGAGCACACGCACTGTGTTCCAGCTACCTCTGGAGGGACAAACCTGATGAGGGGAGGAGACCTGGCCTCAAGAGAGGTCATTGCAAACCTTTCTTGAAAGGGGCTTTGAAGAATCACACTATGAGTGAGAGAAAGTGCTTGCTGCTGAATCACCCAAACAAATGACTTTGTAAACTGAAGCAGCCTGTAAGTGAGAGAAATTTCTAGAGTTTGCTGATAGCGTTGATTAGTAGGCCATCTTAATCCAGGTAATGGATTATTATTATTTTTTTTTTTTTTTTTACTCCCAGGCAATCGCCCTTTGAGGTAAATCACTCTTTGCCGGACTGGTCTTGAGACTCACTTCAGGTACTTGTTAAGCCACCATCTCTGAAACCCCTCTGCAGAGGGAACCTCTGAATCTTCACTGGTTTTTAACAAGCACTCCAGATTATTTTGGTAATCAGGTCAATTTGAGTTATGCTGAGCTGGGTGAAATCGTCCTGTTTTATCCATGAAAAAGCAATTTGAATGGAGCCATGAGCAGAACAACAGCAGGGCTGTGGGGATGGGCACACAGGGTTGACTTCAAAGCTCTGATTCTTTCCCCTGGAAATGCTGCCTGTGTAGTTCTTTTGATTTTTAAATAAGTTAAAGAGTTTTTCATCTCGTTCATAGACACTGCCAAATAGAGTGGATCATGGGGAGATAAATGGCCTTAGATTCTCCCTGTTTTTTGGGGGGTTGTTTGTTTATTTGTTTTTCAGGAAAGGGGATCTTATTTTGACCTCAGCTGGAGGACTGTTTTTCAGCAGTGTCTGTCTCCTTCATGTGGCTCTCAACCAATAGTATTTCAGAGCATCTCTCTTCAAGAATGTGATAAGATGTAACTGTTAAGTATCTCTTTGCCCTCCAGCTGTTACTTATTTCCAGCAGCAGCAGAAGGGAAAGCCCTCTTCCAGTGATGTGCTTAAGACCCAGCCCATAAATTGTAGCAGTGGGGATAATGAATTTTTTTTTGGACACCTGACATGGGCTTCCCAGGTGGCTCAAGTGGTAAAGAATCCACCTGCCAGTGCAGGAGATGCAGGAGGCACAGGTTCGATCCCTGGGTCAGGAAGATCCCCTGGAGAAGGAAATGGCAACCCATTCCAATACTCTTGCCTGGGAAATCCCATGGACAGAGGAGCCTGGTGGGCTACGTTCATGGGGTCGCAAAGAGTTGGACATACCTGAGCGTGCAAGAAGAATTGACAGGGTTTGTTATGGAAATTTCTGTTATTCCCATTAAGAAGAGTTAAAAAGAATTAAGGATACGCCATACAGATCTAAGAATTTGATACTAATATCAATAACCAGTTAAGAGCATGATGTACTTAATTGTTCCTGCCTGCATGTTTTTCTTTCTTTCACTTATTGCTTGAATTCACACATACCCTCTAGATACAATTCATCATCTGAAAATATCTTATTTTCTGAAAATATCTTGTTTATTTTAAAAAGCATAATCTTTACATAAGACATATGCATCTTTTTTTAAGAAATGTTTATTCTTGGCTGTTTTGTCTTCGTAGCTGCTTGGGCTTTTCTCTAGTTGTGGTGAGCAGGGGGTTGCTTGCCATCCGCAGTGCTTTGGACTCTTATTGTGGCTTCTCTTCTTGTGGAGTCCGGGCTCTAGGCACGCGGGCTTCAGTACGTGTGGCACACAGGCTCAGTAGCTATGGCTTGCAGGGTCTAGAGCGTGGACTCAGTAGTTATGACAGATGGGCTTAGTTGCTCTGCAGCATCTGGGTTCTTCCCAGACCAGAGATTGAACCCATACAGCAAAGTGACTCACTCAATTGTAAGTATATAATATTCTCAATTATATATACATATATGTATATTATTTTTCATTTTCTTTTCCATGGTGGTTTGAATTTTTTATACCTTTCCTTATGATATAATTTTTTGACTTACTTTATCCTTCTTCTCCAACTCCCAGTAGATCTCTTTAGAATGCAAGATAATGTGTGGGGAAGGAAGTCCAGTTGTTCCTTTTCTTAATGGCACCCCACTCCAGTACTCTTGCCTGGAAAATCCCATGGACAGAGGAGCCTGGTAGGCTGCAGTCCATGGGGTCGCTAAGAGTTGGACACGACTGAGTGACTTCACTTTCACTTTTCACTTTCATGCATTGGAGAAGGAAATGGCAACCCACTCCAGTGTTCTTGCCTGGAGAATCCCAGGGATGGGGAAGCCTGGTGGGCTGCCATCCATGGGGTCGCACAGAGTCGGACACGACTGAAGTGACTTAGCATAGCATAGCATAGCATAGTATGGCAAAATCTTATTTTCATAAATTCAATTCAGTTCAGTTCAGTCACTCAGTCGTGTCCAACTCTTTGAAACCCCATGAACTGCAGCACGCCAGGCCTCCCTGTCCATCACCAACTCCCAGAGTTCACCCAAACCCACGTCCATTGAGTTGGTGATGCCATCCAGCCATCTCATCCTCTGTCGTCCCCTTCTCCTCCTGCCCCCAGTCCCTCCCAGCATCAGAGTCTTTTCCAGTGAGTCAACTCTTTGCATGAGGTGGCCAAAGTACTGGAGTTTCAGCTTTAGCATCATTCCTTCCAAAGAACACTCAGGACTGATCTCCTTTAGAACAGACTGGCTGAATCTCCTTGCAGTCCAAGAGACTCTCAAGAGTCTTCTCCAACACCGCAGTTCAAAAGCATGAATTCTTTGGCGCTCAGATTTCTTCACAGTCCAACTCTCACATCCATATATGACTACTGGAAAAACCATAGCCTTGACTAGATGGACCTTTGTTGGCAAAGTAATGTCTCTGCTTTTCAATATGCTATCTAGGTTGGTCATAACTTTCCTTCCAAGGAGAAAGCGTCTTTTAATTTCATTGCTGCAGTCACCATCTGCAGTGATTTTGGAGCCCAGAAAAATAAAGTCTGCCACTGTTTCCACTGTTTCCCCATCTATTTGCCATGAAGTGATGGGACCAGATGCCATGATCTTAGTTTTCTAAATGTTGAGCTTTAAGCCAACTTTTTCACTCTCCTCTCTCATGTTTATCAAGAGGCTTTTTAGTTCCTCTTCATTTTCTGCCATAAGGGTGGTGTCATCTGCATATCTGAGGTTATTGATATTTCTCCCGGCAATCTTGATTCCAGCTTGTGCTTCTTCCAGCCCAGTGTTTCTCATGATGTACTCTGCATAGAAGTTAAATAAGCAGGGTGACAATATACAGCCTTGATGAACTCCTTTTCTGAATTGGAACCAGTCTGTTGTTCCATGTCCAATTCTAACTGTTGCTTCCTGACCTGCATATAGGTTTCTCAAGAGGCAGGTCAGGTGGTCTGGTATTCCCATCTCTTTCAGAATTTTCCACAGTTTATTGTGATCCACACAGTCAAAGGCTTTGGCATAGTCAAGAAACCAGAAATAGATGTTTTTCTGGAACTCTCTTGCTTTTTCCATGATCCAGTGGATGTTGGCAATTTGATCTCTGGTTCCTCTACCTTTTCTAAAACCAGCTTGAACATCTGGAAGTTCACGGTTCACGTATTGCTGAAGCCTGGCTTGGAGAATTGTGAGCATCACTTTACTAGCATGTGAGATGAGTGCAATTGTGCAGTAGTTTGAGCATTCTTTGGCATTGCCTTTCTTTGGGATTGGAATGAAAACTGACCTTTTCCAGTCCTGTGGCCGCTGCTGAGTTGTGCAAATTTGCTGGCATATTGAGTGCAGCACTTTCACCGCATCATCTTTCAGGATTTGAAATAGCTTAACTGGAGTTCCATCACCTCCACTAGCTTTGTTCGTAGTGATGCTTTCTAAGGCCCACTTGACTTCACATTCCAGGATGTCTGGGTCTAGGTGAGTGATCACACCATCGTGATTATCTTGGTCTTGAAGATCGTTTTTGTACAGTTCGTCTGTGTATTCTTGCCACCTCTTCTTAATATCTTCTGCTTCTGTTAGGTCCATACCATGTCTGTCCTTTATCGAGCCCATCTTTGCATGAAATGTTCCCTTGGTATAGATAGGGAACTAAATTATATTAACACTTTTATTCTCTTGATAAATTTATTCATTTGCTAAATGAGTAAGTTCTCTGAAAGGTTTCAAAGGAGTTTACTTGAACTGGCTTGTCTTATTTTCTTTGAAAGGTTTCAAAGGAGACTACTTGAACTGGTTTGTCTTGGTCAACTTGTAGCTTTACTTTGAATTTCTATATATCGTATATGAAGTAGAATAGATAAAAGTAGCATTTTATAATCCAAACCAGGAACATAACTGTCTATGCTTGGAATTTGTATCATCTTTGAGAAGTAGACAAATACACCTAACAAATTCCTAGAAGGACTGTTCAACACATCTTTTCATTCCACAAATATTTATTGAGAGCTTGTCATGTACCTGGGGTGTATGTTCCAGAAAGATCTGAGGGAAAATTACGCACCATGTGTTTGAGGAATTGGGGGAATCAGTCTGGGGATATTGATTTTAGGTATGTGGACACTGAGAAGCCTGTTACACAGTCCGAATCTGGCAGGCAGTTAGATATGTATGCCCAGAGTTCAGGGAAGGGGCCTAGAACCAGAAATATAAATTTGGAAGTTGCAGATGTACGTCGTTATTGTTGCTGCTGCTGCTAGGTCGCTTCAGTTGTGTCTGACTCTGTGTGACCCCATACATGGCAGCCCACCAGGCTCCTCTGTCCCTGGGATTCTCCAGGCAAGAATACTGGAGTGGTTTGCTATTTCCTTCTCTAGGGGATCTTCTCAACCCAGGGGTCAAACCCATGTCTTCTGCATTGCAGGTGGATTTTTTACTTTCTAAGCCACCAGGAATAGATGATATTTTAATCTAGGAGAGCACTAAAGAAAAGTACATGTAGGTAGAGAATATTTTTGGAGATAGGAGAGATGAGGAGCAACCAGGAAACGAGACTGAGAAAGGAAGCTTAGAATGGAGAAAAAATGATCAGGAGAGAATGGTGTTCTGGAAGCTGTGTGAAGGGTGGCTGATGGAGGATCAACAACCAGGTCCTAATGTGTGTGTTATTCACTAAGTGGTGTCCCACTCTTTGCGACCCCATGGACTGGGGCCCGCCAGGCTCCTCTGTTCATGGATAGAATCCTACTGTATAACACAGAGTTGTTCAGTGGCTCAGTCGTGTCCGACTTCTTGCAACCCCATGAACTGCAGCATGCCAGGCTTCCCTGTACTTCACCATCTCTTGGAGCTTGCTCAAACTCATGTGCATTGAGTTGGTGTTGCCATCCAGCCATCTCATCCTCTGTTGTCCCCTTCTCCTCTTGCCTTCAGTCTTTCCCAGCATCAGGGTCTTTTCAAATGAGTTGGCTCTTCACATTCAGGTGGCCAAAGTATTGGAGCTTCAGCATCAGTCCTTCCAATGAATATTCAGAACTGATTTTCTTTAGGATTGACTGGTTTGGTCTCCTTGCAGTCCCAGGGACTCTTGAGAGTCTTCTCCAATACCACAGTTCAAAAGCATCAATTCTTCAGCGCTCAGCTTTCTTTATAGTCCAACTCTCACATCCATACATGACTACTGGAAAAACCATAGCTTTGACTATACAGATCTTTGTTGGCAAAGTAATGTCTGCTTTTTAATATGCTGTCTAGGTTAGTCTTAGCTTTTCTTAGACACTTAGCAAGTGTCTTTCAATTTCATGACTGTAGTCACCATCTGCAGTGATTTTGGAGCCCAAAAAAATAGTCTGTCACTATTTCCATTGTTTCCCCATCTATTTGCCATGAAGTGATGGGACTGGATGCCATGATCTTAGTTTTCTGAATGTTGAGTTTTAAGCCAGCATTTTTAACTCTCCTCTTTCACCTTCATTAAGAGGCTCTTTAGTTCTTCTTGATGTAACACAGGGAATTACGTTCAATATCCTATAATAAAGCAAAAAGAAGAATATGAAAAAGAACATAGATATATGTAACTGAATCATTTTGCTGTATACCAGAAGCTAACGCAATACTGTAAATCAGCTACAATTTTTTTAAAAAGTGCCAGTAAACTAGGGGGAAATAATGTAGCTGATAGAGAGCAGGAGAAGTGGCTGGTCACGTGCTACTGGATGGTCAAGTGAATGGGATTTGTCACTGTGAAAGGCATGGGTGAGTTCCATTAAAGCCTTTTCAATGGAGGGGTAGAGACAAAAACTTGATTAGAAATAGTTCAGTACAGGAAGTGGGGAGAGGATTTGGAGACTAAGACTACACAACAACTCTTTCAAGGAGCTTTGTTCCAAAGTGGGGCAAGCAATGGATTGGAAGCTGGAGCAGGGAGAGTTGATGGTTATGTGTAATCTGGTTTGGTTTTTAAGTTGGGAGAAATAGTAGCAGGTTTGATGACTGGGGGTGGGGAGTGCCATGTTAGAGGGGAAATAATTGATGGGAAAGCAAGAGGAGAGATTTTGAGGAATAAGTCCTCACATATGCATGGGGAAAGACCTGTTGCCTGAGTGGAAGTGTTGGGAGTGGATGGGAATGTGGACAATTCATTTGCAGTACTAGGAGGCAAGGGGGATTTCATGGGTCCAAGTGCTGATACACAGAGAGATGAGATGGTGGGATCTCTTGATTATTTCTGTTTTCATTAGTAAACACCTGTCTAGGAGGCCTAGTCCCTCGGATGCATGAGCTTGGAAGAAGTAGTGTAGGAAGTTTGAGGACACAGGCAGAATGAAATAGTTAACCTGGGACAGTGGGAGAGGATAGACTAGCAACCATATTATGATTGTGGGACAACATTTGTAGCCCTTTTGATGTTGATGGTAATTGAATAAAAGTGAGACCTGTCAGCATGGTTATGTTTGTCTTCAACTGCACAGATGCAAGATGGAGCAAAGGCAGAAAGTTGAGTTTAACTCAGGTTGGAGTTCTGCTAGTCCAGTGTGATGTGTAGGAGAGGAAAAAGGGAATTGAAGGCATGAGCAGGGAAGTGCCTAAGATGAAAGATGTGGAATATAAGCTGGATAAGAGGAACTTCACTGGCAGTCTCGTGGTTAAGACAGCATTCCCAATGCAGGGGTCCTGGGTTCAATCCCTGGTCAGAGAGCCAGATCACACACTCGGCAGCAAAGATCCCTAATGTGAGAACTAAGACCGGTGCAGTCAAGTAAATAAAAACTATCTTGGCTTTAAGGAAAAAACCAAAATGAAAAACTGGATAAGGAAAAAGTAAAGGCATAATGGTAGTGAAGTTCAGGGTAACAGTGGTAGGATCAATAGCTAATAGATTCTGGTGGGGTCAGAGAAGTAGAGGAGGTGAGCTGAAAAGAGGAGTTTGTGGCTTGGGGTTGGATGCTTAAAATTTCAGTGGGACAGAGAAGCTGTGATAGGTAATGACAAGGTCTTAGGGTCTGTTTATGGTAATGACTGAGGCAAGGTGGACAGATCATGAAAACCCACAGAATGTGTTAATAGTGACAATGAACTAGGAGCCCAGAATTCCCAAGGAATGGAGCCAGCGACCCAAAGATCAAAAGACAATTATTAGGAGGGGTAATGGATGGAATGATTTGATCCTGTGGGTTTTTAGAGAGGAAGGAAAGAAAATAGTCTAGAAATGGTAGCACGGTACGAGGACTATACTTATCCCATCACTGGACCTGGTAAGGGTGATGGAGAAAAAAAATTCTCATAGCTTCTGAAGGAGTGTCCTCAGGTTTCTTTTAGAGCAAGAAGGTGAGTGGACGTTCAGGGGAGGCTGTTTTAGGGTGAAGGCTTCAGGAGTTGGGGAAATACAAGAGTAAAGGACAGAACAGGGTATGTTGAGTTCCAAGTGGGGATTAGAGTGTGGGGACGAGGAGTGACCTTGGATTCTGGGGCTTTTCATAAGTGGCACAAGCAGATAAAGGGCATAGTGCGGTTGTCTTGGAGAGCTCAAGACAAGGTGGAAAGACTACAAGTCTCATGGGGATGTACCCCTGCTCCCGGCCCTTACAGACAAAGCCCTGGGGAGAGGCTGGTTTCTTTCTTTCATTCTTTATTGGCTGCACTGGCTCTTTGTTGCTGCTCTTTGGCTTTTCTCTTGTTGTGGTGCATGGACTTCTCCTTGTGGTGGCTTCTCTTGTTGTGGAGCACAGACTCTAGAGCTTGGGCTCAGTAGTTGTGGCACATGGACTTACTTGCACTGTGACGTGTGGGGTCTTCCTGGACTGGAGATCAAACCCACGTCCCCCGAACTGGCAGGTAGAGTCTTATCCACTGGACCACCAGGGAAGTCCAGGAGAGGCTGGTTTCTTTTAAGTGTATGCCTTTGGTATCTTTTTAACTCTGTCCTTTTCGTTTTGAATTTTACAGATCATTAGTGATCATCAGCACTTTAGATGGCCGAATTGCTGCCTTGGATCCTGAGAATCATGGGAAAAAGCAGTGGGATTTGGACGTGGGGTCTGGTTCCTTGGTGTCATCCAGCCTTAGCAAACCAGAGGTGAGTATTTTCTGTTATGTGTCGACAGGGAAACTTAGTTAAAATGAGCACTTGTTGCTATTACTAGTAGATTTTGCTTATAGGACTGGGGCTCAGGAGCTGATCACCTAGGTGTGGGGGGTGTCTGTCTCTAGCAAGCTGTGTCCCCTGGAGGCATTTTCTTAGCTCTTCTTTCCCTCAGTTCCCCCTTCTGTAAAATGAGGTGGATGATGTCACCTACTTCTTAGGATTGTTTGGGGCCTGAAATGAGTTAATCGTATAAATGAGTAATTGAGGATACTATCTGCTGTACCAGTAAAGCTCATTTTCTGAGCTGTAACATGATCATAATTTCTTCTTCCTAACATCATCATCATCATCATCACGAGGTCCCTAGGAATAATAAAACAAATGTAAACAACTGTGTTTTAACAGTTGGAAATACATGTTACAAAACCCCATAAATTATTCCCTATGTGTTCCCTCAGTTGTCCATCTTAATTTTAAATATAATTCACCTGAAATTTTCTTGTAATTTTAAACAAATTGGATTATTTGCAATTAGTTGCTTTCAAAACTTTTCTGGCACGTGACTCCTGAACTTGTGCAGGTGACTTAGCCCCTCAGAGCTTTAGCATCTGCATCGATAAAGTCACGACATTGCCTACCTACCTCAATGAGAGGAACAGGTTAAGGGGAATTAAATGACAGAAGTTTATTTTTCTCACCTTTAGTCTAGACTTAGATGAAGACTCTCTCCTTTTCTGGCACTCTACCCTCTTGTTTAAATCATTTAAAACAGGTCCCTCTTTTGAGTTATGACTGCTGACATAGAAGCAGTCATCTGTTTTCCAGAACATTCTCAGCCTTTTACCTTGTTCTTAGAGGATAATCACTAGGGTACTCTTCCTCCTTCTGCCCCCACCCCCTCTCTTTTTTTTGGGGCCTCACCTTGTAGGACGTGGGATCTTAGTTCCCTGACTAGGAATCAAACCCAAGCCCCTTGCAGTGGAAGCATGCAGTCTTAACCACTGGACCACCAGGGAAAGTGTTAATCTCTCAGTCATGTCTGACTCTTTGTGACTTCGTGGACTGTAGCCCCGCCAGGCTCCTCTGTCTGTGGAATTCTCAAGGCAAGAATACTGGAGTGGGTAGCCATTCCCTTCTCTGAGGGATCTTCCCCATCCAGAGATTGATCCCAGGTCTCATGCATTGCAGGCAGATTCTTTACTGTCTGAGCCACCAGGGAGGCCCCTCTGGAGCACCAGGGAAGTCCTCCTCTTTTTCCCCTTTCGTTGTCAATCTTCCCCTTTCAAAAAGCTTTAAGCTGGTACCAAGTTTGGGAAAAACCTAGCATGAGGGGCTTGAGAATGACCTGATTAGTGGTGATGGAACATTAGGATGGAAAAACTGCATCAGTGACCCCACTGCTCTCTAGAAAACCCAGGTTGAATTATGTTCTGGAGCACCCAGGCAGATACTTAGGGATGTGGCACTGCCCAGCCTCCATGCTTGCTATGTGCTAAGCTTTGAGTAGACTTTCAGAGTGCCAGCTGCTTATCCAGCAGGATGCTGAAAACATCTGTCGAGAATCGTGAACTTCTGTGTTGTGAATTATTAATATAAAAGCACTTTGATTATAAATTAAGTTACAAATTTTGAATCAGGTGCCATAGTCAAATGAATTACTACCCAGACTGAAGAGTCATTTATTTGTGTCCTCCTGGGATAATGCTTGGGCATGCACATTTTGCTTTATTTTCAAACTAGACGTAAAAGATGATGAGCAAAATCAGAAGACTGTAAGCTGTTTACGCCTGAGGTAACATTCTGGTGTGTTGTAGTGGTGTAAAGCATGTGTGCTTTTACAAACTAAAATACACATACTGACAAAAAGAGAAATTGCATGTTATGACAAATAGTTGTGATAACCTGAGTGCCATTGAGTGTGTTTAAATTATAAGCAGCCGGTCAACCTTGAAGCTTTTCTTACTATAGTAGTTATATTAGCTGTTTTTTAAACTACAATTCAATTTTCTCACTGTCCCTACCATTTTCTGTGGTTTATTAGGGCTCTCTTGTTTTTTTGTTTTGAAATTTATTTAACTGGAGGATAATTAGTTTACAGTGTTGTCATGGGTTTTGCCATACATCAGTAGGAATTACCCATAGGTGTACATGTGTCCCCTCCATCCTGAACCCCCTTCCCAACTCCCTCCCCGCCCCATCCCTCCAGGTTGCTACAGAGCACTGGTTCTGGGTGCCCTGCTTCAAATATCAGACTCGCATTGGTTATGGGACTCTCTTGTTTTAAATGTCCTGTTTCTAGTTTAATAGACAACAGCTTGATTTTCCTGCATGCTTCTGCCTTCACCATGTTGCATTGTTGTTTTGATTGAGCTATTTGAAGAAGAAAATCCACAGGTAGTTGGGAAAAGGGAGTATTCTAGTAGCCTTTTCAGATAATTGTGGTCATTCTTTTTTGGTTCTACACAAGAACAGGTGAAAGTTTCTGGAAGGTTAGTTGCCCTGTGGAATCTGAAATCATATCAATGAGCAGTTGTACTCTGTTGCAGTAACATCCATTGGCCTGTCTTGCTTTTTACTCATGCCTGATCTTCTAACATCATTGGGAAAATATTGATTCATTGAGTTACACAGATCTTCCAAATGTTGACATATTTCCTTGTAGAATGTTTTATAAAGTCAAACTTTTTATTATCCCCACCAATCTCATGAGAAAATCCTTTAAGTACTGGGAAGCTCACATGGGAAGATACAGCTTTTACAAGATTCTAATTTTCACTTGGCAACTTAGATTTGATCATTAACACAGTCAATTGTTTTCCTCAAAGTAAGAGGTTCACTTTGTTTATTTTTGAGAAAATGTCTGCCAGATACCCAAGTCTCATAATCATAGCTTTCCTTTCAGTTTTTCAAGTAAAAATGGAGCTTTGTGAGCAGTGCTGCTAGTTCAGCTCAAAACTCAGTCTCACAATTGCTTTTTCTCAAAACATGCTTCCATTTGTGGCTGAAGTCCTTAATGTATACCTCCTGGTTGGTTGGGCAGAATAGTAGAAAGGTATGTATTTGGGTCACAACTTGATGAAATTAATTTTTATTGTTTCATCAGAACATTGTTTTTTAAAGAAATTTATTTTTAATTGGAAGATAATTGCTTTACAATGTTGCAGTGGTTGCCGTACATCAACATGAATCAGCCATAGGCATACGTATGTCTCCTCCCTCTTGAACATCCTTCCCACCTCCCTCCCCATCCTACCCCTCTAAGTTGTCCCAGAGCATCAGATTTGAGCTCCCTGCATCATACAGCAAATTCCCACTGACTATCTCTTTTACATATGGTCATATGTATATTTCAGTACTGCTCTCTCAACTCGTCCCACCCTCTCCTTCCTCCATTTTGTTCATAAGTCTGTTCTCTATGCCTGCATCTCTACTGGTGCCCTGCAAATAGGTTCATCAGTATCGTCTTTCTAGATTCTATATATATGCGTTAATATATGGTATTTGTTTTTCTCTTTCTGACTTACTTCACTCTGTATATAGGCTCCAGTTTCATCTACCTCATTAGAACTGACTCAAATGCTTTCCTTTTTTATGGCTGAGTAATATTCCATTGTATATATGGAGCACAACTTCTTTATCCATTCATCTGTCAGTGAACATCTAGGTTGCTTCCATGTCTTAGCTATTGTAAATAGTGCTGCAATGAACGTTGGGGTATCATCAGAACATTCTTGAGTGAAACTTTTTTCCTTCTATTTTGTCACAAGTGTGTGACAAGTGAAGATTCCAGGACTACAGATTTGGTGCTAGATTCAGGCTAAAGCACAGTTTTAATTACTGTTGCTTCTACACCGTAAATGCAAATATCACCCCAGGGAAAGGCAGATAGCACCACCTTCTTATGAAAACCGCTTGACCATCTGCACTTGAGACAGAATCCACAGACCGTGCTTTGAGACCAACTGATCTAGTATATAATAGAAGTATTAGGAGAGTATTGGTAAGGTTATAAACATTAACAAGGAGAGAGAACAGGTGGGCTTGGGTCACCCGTTACTCAGCAAGGTGTGCGTCACTCATCCTCTAGAAGTTATGTTCAGAAACTGGACGACACACCACCAAAAGAGGAACAGAAACTGCTATTTGAAATGCCCCAGATTAGATGCATAGCGTGACAGTACCCTTCTGAATGCATCTGATAGACTATTTTATGACAGTCCTTAGCTTTTAGGGAGAAAAATTAATTTTCTTTGTCTGAAGCTCAGCATTTGCTAGGGCAGATAGTGTAGAGAGAAGGACTGGGTAGAACCCAGCAGGCAGAAGGAACTCGTGGGGAGATGTAACAGGAGCCACCCAGGTGACAGTAAGTCTCCATTTGTTGACTCCTCTATTAGAGTGTCAGTTTCTCCATACTTTCATCAGGAGTGGTATGAAGATAAAACAGATTAAACCCAGAAGACCAGAGAAGGTGTATTCTTTTTTTTTTTTTTAGATTTCAAACTTTTATTGGCTTTGAATATATTTCAAACATAATTTTCTAAATCATAACAATTTTAGAATCAGAATAAATCTTATGTACCTTATATAAACCTTACTTGAATACATACAGAGTTCATTTTTATGGATGAAATTATGACTTGAGTCTTTTGATTACCAAGGATTATGTCTTATTGCAACACATTATTTAAATGAACAGATGATTGAAAATAAAAGAGCTTACCAGTGATCTCTTAATTTTTTTTTACAAACTATTTATAGTAAGTATTTATTTTTTTATTTTTTAATTTAATTTTATTTTTTAACTTTACAATATTGTATTGGTTTTGCCATATATCAAAATGAATCTGCCACAGGTATACATGTGTTCCCCAGCCTGAACCCTCCTCCCTCCTCCCTCCCCATACCATCCCTCTGGGTCGTCCCAGTGCACCAGCCCCAAGCATCCAGTATCATGCTTTGAACCTGGACTGGTGACTCGTTTCATATATGATATTATACATATTTCAGTGCCATTCTCCCAAATCATCCCACCCTCTCCCTCTCCCACAGAGTCCAAAAGACTGTTCTATACATCAGTGTCTCTTTTGCTGTCTCGTATACAGGGTTATTGTTACCATCTTTCTAAATTCCATATGTATGCATTAGTATACTGTATTGATGTTTTTCTTTCTGGCTTACTTCACTCTGTATAATAGGCTCCAGTTTCATCCACCTCATTAGAACTGATTCAAATGTATTCTTTTTAATGGCTGAGTAATACTCCATTGTGTATATGTACCACAGCTTTCTTATCCATTCATCTGCTGATGGACATCTAGGTTGCTTCCATGTCCTGGCTGTTATAAACAGTGCTGTGATGAACATATTCTCTATGCTGCTGCTGCTAAGTCGCTTTAGTCGTGTCCGACTCTGGGTGACCCCATAGACGGCAGCCCACCAGGCTCCCCCGTCCCTGGGATTCTCCAGGCAAGAACACTGGAGTGGGTTGAAGTGCATTTCCTTCTCCAGTGCGTGAAAGTGAAGTCGCTCAGTCATGTCCAACTCTTAGCGACCCCATGGACTGCAGCCTACCAGACTCCTCCGTCCATGGGATTTTCCAGGCAAGAGTACTGGAGTGGGGTGCCATCGCCTTCTCCAATTCTCTATGCAGTGATTATTTTTTATTTTTATTCTTTTGCTATTTATTTATTTATTTTTGGCTGCACTGGGTCTTCACTGCTTTGTGGACTTTCTCTAGTTGTGCACGGGCTTCTCACTGCAGTGACTTCCCTTGTTGCAGAGCCCAGGCTCTAGGCACACGGGATTCAGTAGTTGCAGCATGTGGGCCCTATAGTGCAGGCTTAGTAGTTGTGGTGCCTGGGCTCAGCTGCCCGATGGCTTATAGAAACCTCCTGGACCAAGGACCAAACCTGTGTCCCCTGCATTGGCAGGCGGATTCTTAACAACTGGACCGCGAGGAAAGTCCTCTGTGCAGTGATTATTAAAGTGATTGATCTGATGTTTCCCAGGTGACTCAGTGGTAAAGAAACTTTTAAAGTTATTAGTGCTAGAGGAATTGGTTGTGAGTCACATGTACTTTTGCGTGATAATAAAGTGAGAGCATCACAGGAACTTTGTAGTCTGTGTGGTATGGAGTATGCACCAGGATTCAGGGGCTAGTTCTAGTTGAGATGCTGCTGTTAACTGGCTGTGTGACTTGGCTAAATTATTTCAGTTGTTGTTGCTGTTGTTCAGTCGCTCAGTCGTGTCTGACTCTTTGTGACCCCATGGACTGCAGCGCTCCGGGCTTCCCTGTCCTTCACCATCTCCCAGAGCTTGTGCAAACTCATGTTCTTTATTTCAGGAGAGCTTTAATTTCCTTCTCTGTAAAATGATGGATAGGACTAAATTTCTAAAGATTGTCCTAACTTCAGGGCTCAGGTACCATCAAATACATGAAACACCCTTATAAATTATCTAGAGGAATTTTTTTATTTCCCTTTTTAGTACCTTTAAGGATTCGTTTAAAAATAACACAAATTCACAACCGTTAGGTACATATCTTGTTGCCTCTCAACCTGCTCTGATGATGCCCTTAACCTTTTCTGACTCAAAAGGCATATAAAATAGCTTATTATGTTGCTTTAGTCATGTTTCAATTGTGTTAAGGAAAAAAAATGAGTTCCCAGAGGATAAGAGAGATTGATGGTTCCATTAAAAACAAGAGTTTCACATTATTTTTAGAATGAACTGTAAGCTGCAGGAAGGTTGAGTTGCCTTGGGACAGAGATCTGATTTGCCACTCTTTCCTCTTAACTAGGTATTTATAAACTTCCTCAAAAGAACAGTGATATAAACCAAGCTAAAATGTGTGTGTGTGTGTCTGTGTGTCAGAATGAATGATGAACCTAAAGTTCACTCTGTTACCTTCAGCACATGTGCTCCTAGGTTCTATATCTAATACTTTCTTTAAAAATTATTTATTTTTAATGGATGGATAATTGCTTTATAATATTGTACTGATTTCTGCCATATATCGACATGCATCAGCCATAAGTATACATATGTCCCCTCCCTCCTGAACCTCCTTTCCACCTCCCATCCCACCCCTCTAGGCTGTCACAGAGCCACAGTTTGAGTTCCCTGAGTCATACAGCAAATTCCCACTGGCTATCTATTTAAATCAAATACTTTTGACAGTAGTTAAGAATTTTGTTTTCAGTTTTTAGAAGGACCACCTGAAATCCAATTTGCTTTTCTCTAGTGATTTATATGCAGAGTCAAAGCACTCAGGAGATTTGGCCATGGTTCTTCACTGATGGTTTAAAAATTTTTTGTGACATCAGTTCAGTTCAATTCAGACACTCAGTCGTGTCTGACTCTTTGTGACCCCATGTACCGCAGCACGCCAGGCCTCCCTGTCCATCACCAACTCCTGGAGTTTACCCAAACTTACGTCTGTTGAGTCGGTGATGCCATCCAGCCATCTTATCCTCTGTCGTCCCCCTCTTTCCTGCCTTGAATCCTTCCCAGCATCAGGGTCTTTTCAAATGAGTCAGTTTTTCACATCAGGTGGCCAAAGTGTTGGAGTTTCAGCTTCCACATCCGTCCTTCCAATGAACACTCAGGACTCATCTCCTTTAGGATGGACTGGTTGGATCTCCTTAGCATGGTAGTTTGTTTTTTTTTTTAAATCTATTTATTTATTTAAATTGGAGGCTAATTACTTTACAATATTGTAGTGGTTTTTGCCATACATTGACATGAATCAGCCATGGATGTACATGTGTTCCCCATCCTGAACCCCCCCTCCCACCTCCCTCCCCATCCCATCCCATCCCTCAGGGTCATCTCAGTGCACCAGCCCTGAGCACCCTGTCTTATGCATCGAACCTGGGCTGGCAATCTGTTTCACATATGATAATATACATTTTTCAATGCTATTCTCTCAAATCATCCCACCCTCGCCTTCTCCCACAGAGTCCAGAAGACTGTTCTTTACATCTGTATCTCTTTTGCTGTCTTACATAAAGGGTCATTGTTACCATCTTTCTAAATTCCATGTATATGCATTAGTATACTGTATTGGTGTTTTTCTTTCTGACTTACTTCACTCTATATAATAGGCTCCAGTTTCATCCACCTCATTAGAACTGATTCAAATGCATTCCTTTTAATGGCTGAGTAATATTCCATTGTGTATATGTACCACAGCTTTCTTATCCATTCATCTGCCAGTGGGCATCTAGGTTGCTTCCGTGTCCTGGCTATTGTAAGTAGTAGCATGGTTTTTCTTTGGGGTCTCTGGATGGCATTAGGATTACAGTTCACCAAATCTAAGTAGACATCAGATTCTTGAACTATCTGCTTACTTCTCTATGTTTTGAAACACACTTATAAATACAAAGACCTTCCTTATCTGTATTTAGAATGTATATTATAACTGTGTATATATAGCTAGTCTATCCTTAGACAATATTTTTACCTTTTCTTTATTTAGAGATACCATATTTGTTTTTTGTTTCATTTTTCTGTTAAAATGTCCTCTCCTTTTTTCCTCTTAAAAGGAACAAACAATTCTATTATAAGTCTATACTTAGAGTTTGGGGTTTTGTTTTATTTTATTTTAGGCATGTTTCTCCCCAAGGGACACACTGCCCTTTGGTTTCAGACAGGTGCAGAAACAACTATAATCCGAGAGCCTTCCAGCCTCCTCCCTGCCCTGCATCAGACTGCATTTGTTAAGATGGGCCTTCAAGAGGCTGAGGGTTGGTGGAGGGAGCCTTTGAAAAAGAGTACATTTTTAATGGTTACTTGATTTGTTCATAAAGGGTCCATCAGTAGACTGTTTTGAGCATTGCTTTATTAAAAGAGACTCTGTAATCTCTTTTAAAGATTCTGTAATTTATACTGAAAGATGTCTGATCATTTGGCAGTTTTTCATTTGTACATAAACTAGCACAATGTGAATGTTAGATGAGCACCATCTCAGATGGTGGTTTATTTGGAAAAGTCGCTGTCAGTCATGGAGCAAGCCAATATTTAAATAATTGCTTGGGTTAATTGCTTTTCTTTTAATTATAGAAGTGAAACAGTGCTTTGACATAATTTTGTCTTTTTCATCCCTTAGCGTGTCTGAAAGCAGTGCTGTGAACTAAATCGATTTATTCCAGCACGCATGTTGTCAAGTGAGAAATTGATTGACTCTGTTTTGTAGGAAACTGACCCCTTGTGCATATTATTTATCTACTTTATGGATGTTTATTAATCTAAGTGAAGGCAGAAGTAGTTACTAAACTCTATTTTTCACCATGAATGCCAAAAGTATACTTAAGCAGTTAAGCTAGTAGTTTTCCTTGAGGTATTTTGTTTTATAGGTTGAGTATAGGTTAAGGAAAGAAAGAATGAAAAAATGATTATCTACTTGGTATCTCACTGCCCTTGCGCAATAATTCAGAATCTTTGATGATTATAAATACCAAATTACTTCAGGATTTGTTTTTTCTTCTGCATTTTCTTTCTTTCTTTCTTCTTCTTCTTTTAAATCTACATTTCCTTTTAAGCATGTCACACAGGATGCCTTTGACTAATATCCAAATCTACTGAAAGATTTCATAATTCTTCATGTTAGATCAACCAACTAGTTGTTAACCCTGAGGCCCTGTCCTTAATCCTTGAGGAGGTATGATTCCCTGGAACACCGAATGTTCAGCAAATAAGCTTCCTCTACTCTCCCTCACATTAATTTCAACATTCTCATTGAAATTTAGGGACAAAGACATCGTATGTTAGTCCCTCAGTCGTGTCTGACTCTTTGCGAACCACCATGGACTATAGCCTGCCAGGCTCCTCTGTCCATGGAATTCTCCAGGCAAGAATACTGGAGTGGGTTGCCATTCTCTTCTCCAAGGGGTCTTCCCAACCTAGGGATAGAATCTGGGTCTCCTGCATTACAGGCAGATTCTTTACCATCTGAGCCACCAGGGAAGCCCATCATAATAGAGAGCAAATTACCATGGTGCTCAGTGCACTGTGAGCACCTGACTGCTGCTGCAGCTTTTTTTTTTTTTTTTAAAATATTTATTTATTTATTTTGCAGCATTGGGTCTCAGTTGCAGCACACAGGATCTTTCATTGCTATGTGCAGGCTTCTCTCTAGTTGCAGCTCGTGGGCTTAGTTGCCCTGCAGCATGTGGGATCTTAGTTCCCCAACCAGGAATGGAACCCACATCCCCTGCATTGGAAGGTGGATTCTTAACCACTGGACCACCAGAGAAGTCCCTGCTTCTTAACCCTAATGAGAGAGTCAGTGGTACTTGAACTTTAACACACCCCAAACTCAAACTGGTCTTTAAGGCGGCAGAGGGTCTTGCGGGACTGTGCGGCTGGGGTTACAGCAATGAGCAGGTCTGGTAAGATCCTAGCCTTTATGGAACTTACATGGCACTATGTGGAGCTAGCAGGGGAGCCAGATATAAAATTATTATAGTGTAAATATCATAGTCAAATTACGGTAACTGCCACAAGGAAGGGTAGAACTAAGAGAGGCTTAGCAAGGGTACCTGACCTCCCAAGGTGGGAGGTCAGAGAGGGCTGCTCAGAAGAAACGGTGTTTACAACTGAGATCCTTTGAGGACAAAGAGCTGTAAGAGATGGACAGAGATGCAGAGAAGGACTGCTCTGGGAGAGGAAATGGCCAGCGTCAAGGCCTTGCAGCAGGAATGATCATGGTGTGCTCAGAGCACTAAAGAAGGCGAGGGTGGCAACTCGGATGAGGGTGAGGTAGAGATGAGTCCATAGAGGGAGGCCGGGGTCAGACTGTAAGGGGTCTCATAATGTATGGGAAGCGTTTTGGATTTCATCCTCAGCCATGGAAAGCCACTGAAAGGCTTTAACTGGGAGAGACTCCTCCATAGTCAAAATGGAAAGGGTTTTTTGACATTCTGTTTTGCTGAGACTTTCAATGAGACTGATGAATCAGAAGGTTGGCACAGTGAGGCATTTGTATTATAAGCCAGTTATCTCTAACTGTGGAAGTATTTACATTTAGAAAATATTTGTAAAGGGACTTCCCTGGTGGTCTAGTGGCTGGGACTCCGTACTCCCAGTACAGGGGACCCAGGTTCAATCCCTGGTCACAGAACTAGAGCCCATGAGTGTGCTCAGTCGCTAAGTCGTGTCCAGCCCTGCGACCCCCGTGGACTGTAGCCCGCCAGGCTCCTCTGTCCATGGGATTTTCTACATGCCACAACTAAAAGGTCACATGCAGCAACTAAAAGATCCTGCATGCTGCCATGAAAACTAAAGATCCTGAGTGCTGCAACTAAGACCTGGTGCAGCCAAACAAATAAATAAGAATAAAATATTTATGATGTATTCACACCAGCCAGAAGTTGTGGAAATCTGGAAGAAAGTAGATAAATTCTTAAAATCCTACTAAACCAACCTCTCCTGTACTCTGCTGACTATGTATATTGTCTGTACTGACCATAGTATACTATGTTACATAGTTTTACTAACCATTACTTTGCTGACAAAGGTCCATATAGTCAAAGCTGTGGTTTTTCCAGTAGTCCTGTATGGATGTGAGAGTTGGACCACAAAGAAGGCTGAACGCTGAAGAATTGATGCTTTTGAACTGTGGTGTTGGAGAAGACTCTTGAGAGTCCTTTGGACTAGAAGGAGATCAAACCAGCCAATCCTAAAGGAAGTCATTCCTGAATGTTCATTGGAAGGACTGATGCTGAAGGTGAAGCTCCAGTACTTTGGCCACCTGATGGGAAAAGCCGACTCATGGGAAGAGGTCCTGATGCTGGGAGAGGTTAAAGGCAGGAGGAGAAGGGGACTACAGAGGATGAGAAGGTTGGAAGGCATCGCCTACTCAATGGACATGAGTTTGAGCAAGCTCCAGGAGGTGGTGAAGGATAGGGAAGATTCACTTGCTTCAGTCCATGGGGTCGCAAAGAGGCAGACACGACTGAGCAACTGAACAACAACCATAGAAAATGGACTGGAAGAGGAAGAAGAGCAGAAGTATGGAGACTAGTTAAGAGACTGGTCTGGAACAGATGGGGATAGCTTGGATTGGAGTGAGACAGGAAGTGGAGGGAAGTAAAGTGATGGATTGAAGAGATGTTTAGGGAGGGAAGTCTTTGTGAAATTAGAAGACCAAAGGAGGAATTAGTAGTAACTTAAGAACAGGTGTAGAGAGGGAGAACATGAATTTGTTTAGATGTGATGAGTTCAAAGTGACTTTGAGAGCTCTCCAAGCAGAGATGTTAAGAAGGCATTTGTATATGTGGGTCTGGTGCTCACAGAGGAAAAGTCTGTGCTGAAGAGAAAAGTTAGAAGTGTTAGTGTCCTGGGAACTGAGAGAAACCATCCCTTGGTAGAGGAGTATGGTGAGAAAATGACCTCCAACCAACCTTTCTGAATCCCTAACACTTTTTTTTTTCATTTTTAAAAATTATATTGGAGTTTTGTTGCTTTACAATGTTGGGTTGGTTTCTGCTGTACAGCAGAGTTAATCCACTATCTGCATATATCCCCTCTTTTTTGGATTTCATTTCCATTTAGGTCATCACAGAACACTGAGTAGAGTTCCCTATGCTATATAGTAGATATTAGTTATCTGTTTTATGCATAGTATCAATAATATATATATGTCAATCCTAGTCTCCCAATTCATCCCACCCCCACTTTTCCTCCTTGGTATCCATATTCGTTGTCTACATCTGTGTCTCTAGTTCTGCTTTGTAAATAAGATCATCTACATCAGTTTTTTCTAGATTCCACATATATGTATTAATATACAATATTTGTTTCTCTCTTTCTGACTGACTTCACTCTCTGACAGTTTCTGGGTCTATCCATGTCTCTACAAATGACCCAGTTTTGTTCCCTTTTATGGCTGAGTGGAAGGCAGTGGCACCCCACTCCAGTACTCTTGCTGGAAAATCCCATGGATGGAGAAGCCTGGTGGGCTGCCGTCTCTGAGGTCGCACAGAGTCGGACACGACTGAAGCGACTTAGCAGCAGCAGAATCACTAACTTATTAAAATTCAAGTAGAGAGTGATGAATCAGAGAGAAAAGGGTTTCAAGGATAGATTAGCTTTAGTAGAATTTTAGGATTTTCCTGCCCTCTTGTAGATTTACCCACCTGGTTGGTGTGAATTCTTTAAAAGTATTTACAAATATGCTTAGAATGCAGGTGCCTCACTAAGAGAACCCTTTGATTTGTCAAAGTCTGATTGAAGGTCTTCAAGCAGAAGAAAATGTTAAAAAAAAAAACACCAAAACTCTTTCTGTTTTGACTGTGGAAGAATTGGGGGAACAGAAGAAGGAATGGGAAAAGCAGGATCCCCAAAATGGTAGAAACATTCATCAGTAGTTTGGGAACCAAGAGACATACCTTTTTAAAAATTAATTTATTAAGTTTAATTGAAGGATAATTACTTTACAATATTATGATGGTTTTTGTCATACATCAACATGAATCAGCCATGGGTGCACATGTGTCCCCTGTCCTGAACCCCCTTCCCACCACCCTCCCCCCCACCCCTCTGGGTTGTCTCAGGGCAATGATTTTGGGTGCCCTGCTTCATGCATCAAACTTGCACTGGTCATCTGTTTTACCTATGGTAATATACACGTTTCAGTTCTATTCTCTCAAATCATTCCACCCTCGCCTTCTTCCACAGAGTCCAAAAGTCTCTTCTTTACATCTGTGTCTCTTTTGCTGCCCTGCATATAGGATTATTGTTACCATCTTTCTAAATTTCATATATATGTGTTAATATGCAGTATTTGTGTTTCTCGTTCTGACTTACTTCACTGTTTATAATAGGCTCCAGGTCCATCTACCTCATTAGAACTGACTCCAATGTGTTCCTTCTTATTGCTGAGTAATATTCCATTGTGTATATGTACCACAGCTTCTTAACCATTCGTCTGCTGATGGACGTCTAGGTTGCTTCCATGTCCTGCTGCGGCTGCTGCGGCTGCTGCTAAGTCACTTCAGTCATGTCCAACTCTGTGCGACCCCATAGACGGCTTCCTACCAGGCTCCTCTGTCCCTCGGATTCTCCAGGCAAGAACACTGGAGTGGGTTGCCATTTCCTTCTCCAGTGCATGAAAGTGAAAAGTGAAAGTGAAGTCACCTAGTTGTGTCTGACTCTTAGCGACCCCATAGACTGCAGCCCACCAGGCTCCTCCATCCATGGGATTTTCCAGGCAAGAGTACTGGAGTGGGGTGCCATTGCCTTCTCTGCTTCCATGTCCTAGGTATTGTAAATAGTGCTGCAGTGAACATTGGGGTACATGTATCTCTTTCATTTCTGGTTTCCTTAGGGTATATGTCCAGCAGTGGGATTGCTGGGTCATATGGCAGTTCTATTCCCAGTTTTTTAAGGAATTTCCATACTGTTCTTCACAGTGGCTATACCAGTTTGCATTCCCACCAACAGTGTAAGAGGGTTCCCTTTTCTCCACAGCCTCTCCAGCGTTTATTGTAGACATACCTTTTTAAATAGCTGTGGAGGGGACTTTCCTATGGTCCAGTCGTTAAGACCCCAAGCTCCCAATTCAGGACGCCCAGATTCCATCCCTGATCAGGGAACTAGAGGCAAATCCAGCATCTAAAGCCAAACAAGGGAAGTTCTTTTTTAGAAAAATTCTAGCTAAGAAATGAAGAAAGAATGATAGAATTGAAAGTCATTCTTTTATCATTTTATTGAAGTAGTAGATCCTCAGTTGATACTAAAATGGTGAAAAGTTGATGGGACTCTTTAAAATGGAGGGACCAGACTGACTGTACTGAATCCACTGATTAATAGTAACACATATGACATAACTCAGGGGTTGGCAAACTTTTTCTGTAAAGGGCTAGATAGTAAATATCTTGGGCTTTGTGGGTTATGCAGTCTTTCTACTTGTAGTGAGAAACCAGTCATAGGTGATACAGAAATGAATGAGAATGTCTGACCTTGATTGTTAATATAATAGGAAATATACAGCACAGCCTGTGAGGTAGTCTTGTCCCAAAACATCAAAGCTGCATCAGATCAAAGCTCCAGTTTTTATTACACCTTTTAAAGAAATACAGGGAATAGGGAGTTCCCTGGTGGACCAGTGGCTGAGACTCCATGCTCCCAATGAAGGGGGGCCTGGGTTTGATCCCTGGTCGGGGAACTAGATCGCACACACTGCAACCAAGACCTGGCGTAGCCAAATAAATTTTGAAAAGAAAAAGGGGGGAAAAAGGAAAGAAAGGAAAGAAATACTGGGAATAAAGTAACAAGTCACTTGCAAAATCCACACTGAGGGACATTCTGTAGGATGAATAATCTGGTTTCTCAAGTAAACCAAAGCGAGAAAAAGGGAGTAAAAGGGGCCTGATAGGGGACAAAAAGAATAAAATGTGATATGTGGACTTTATATTCCTGTTGGAGCAAATGAATTATATAGTTCTGAGTGCTAAGTCACTTCAGTCGTGTCTGACTCTGAGACTCCATGGACTATATAGCCTACCAGGCTCCTCTGTCCATGGGATTTCCCAGGCAGAAATACTGGAGTGTGTTGCCATGCCCTCCTCCAGGGGATCTTTTTGACCTAGGGATTGAACGCACATCTCTCACATCTCCTGCCTTGGCAGGTGGGTTCTTTACCACCAGCACCACCAAGGAAGCCCCAATTATATAGTATGTTTTTGCAACAGTCAGGGAAATTTGAATGTTAGATGATTTTTAAGGAATTCCTCTTAATTCTGTTAGATGTAACATTTGGCGTGGTACTTATTTCTCAGCAGCAACTACTGAAGTATGTGTAGGTGAAATGACATGATGCCTGTGACTGACTTTAAAATACTGCCCTAACAAATAGATGTAGCAGATGAATGGAAAGTAGCAAAATGCTGATGATTGTTGAAACTGGGTCATAGACACATGGGGTTTTATTATAGTCATCTCTTTACATTTGATGTTTCAAAACTTTCATTTTAAGTTAAAGTTGAATATTACCCACCCAAAGTGTATGTGTTGATGGTGGGAGGTTGGGGCTGGGTGGGTGGGGAGGTGATCGCATAGAAAAAGAACGAAGAACCAAATGAAAATATGTTTTTTTCAAATAAAAGGAATTTTTGTTTTCAGTCAGTTCCTTTATTTTCTCAGTTGAAGTTCCTTCTGCCACTTGAAAACAGAGTTCTTATCCTCACATTCTGATTTCAAATAGCAGTCCTTGATTCTGGGTGCCACTGGTATGCATTATGCCATTCAGGTTTTGATCAGAAATGGTAACTAAATTACTTTTACTAAGCTGCTTTGTGACTTGGTGGTTAAAGACCGGGGTTGGATCTTTGATACCGAGTTTGCCTGCCAATTTGACAAACCTTTTATTTTAAAATTATTCACAGGAAAAAACAAATAGAGGGAAACCCCGCCACCACCCCCAAATAATAAGCGTGTGTGTTTTTGAAAATGACTGAAGTGGGAAGCGAAGCACGTAATTAGTCTGAGATGCAGAGCAGCGAATCAGAACAAATGGCTCCTTCCAGAGACAAACTGGTGGAATGTGAAAATGCATCACCATAACCTACATTTTTTTTATACCAAGAGATTTGCAGCTGACTCTCCGGGTGACTCATTCCTATGCTGGGAGGGTGAGGTAATGCTTTTCTGAGAGGTGAGGTCATCTCTCTACCTGAACTGCAGGCCTCGACCGCTTCTGTGGCTCTCAAGGAAAAAGCACCATCTGCTTTCACAGCTGCAGCCTCAAAGACTTCACAAAGATTGGTGCAGAGGTTAGCAGCCGTGAGTATGACTCATAAGCAGCCAATTAGTGAAGAGCAGCTATTTGAAAGTAAACTTTAAAATCATCATCCAGAAATATGACATGATCAAGGCTGGAATCATAATGCTTTTTTGTTTTGGGTTTTGTCCTCTTTTAAAATAAGTCCAAAAAAAAAAAAAAAGGCAAATAAAATAAGGCAGTTTGTCTCCATATGGTCAATCACATGACATCTTCTTGGTTGTTTAAACCATATTTTTAATTGCAGATAAGTTTACTTTCTTTTACATTTGGAAGCAAAGGTGAACTTTAGCTCCTGTTCATCTGATGGAGGTTTTTGTTTGTTCTTTTTTGTGTGTAGGGGGTGGGGGGGTAGTGATTGAGGGTGGTTGCACTTCGAAGCCTTTGCATTCCCTAAGGACTTGCCGCTTGTTTAGAGAAAGAGAAGTTGTTTAATGGAAGAGGAAACAAGTAAAAATAAATGTTATTTGTTTCCTGCAGACCCAGCAACCACTCTTCCTCTTTCTTGTAGTGATACACACCTGCTCTGCCTATTTGTCCTCAGCCAGTGCTTGCTGTTGACATTACCAGACAATACCTGTTTTTTAATTTTATCATTTTATTGAAGTTTTTATTATCATTATTTTTATTATAATTAAAAAAATATTATTTCACTGCATCAAGTCTTAGTTGTGGCATGTAGGACCTTTGATCTTTAGTTGCAACATGTGGGATCTCGTTCCCAGACCAGGAATTGAACTCAAACCCCGTGCATTGAGAGCCAGGAGTCTTAGCCATTGGCCCACCAGGGATGTCCCTTATTATCATTTTTATATCATAGTTTGAATTTATTGTTGTAGTAAATAGAAGAGAGAATGTGGATGGTAGAGAACAATAAACTCTTGATTTCCTGACTAATGTGTAACTTAAAAGGGGAGATTACTTTGGTAGCTTCACCATGACCTAAATCTGTTCTTAATGACAACTTTGAGTTGAACATTCTTCAAAAGATGAAAAGCTTTGATTTTTGAAATTAGAATTTTTTTATCTGTTATCAATAAATAGAAGAAAGCAAAGAATAAAATAGTAATGTTAAAATTCTAAGATAATTTGCGGTGTATATGTATACATGCCCGTGTCATTTGAGAGCTCATTAAATCAAATGCTTATTTTTATTTATGTATTTATTTACTTTTGACCGTGCTACATGGCTTGTGGGATCTTAGTTCCCGACCAGGGATTGAACCCAGGCCCCTGGCAGTGGAGCGGAAGAGTCCTAACCACTGAGCCGTCAGGGAAGTCTCCCCAAATTTAGATTTTTAAAAAATAAAGAGAAATAGTTGGAGATCTTTAAATAGCAAGAATTATGATGAACCTTCAATTTCATGGTATAGCCTTCTGAGTTTAATTACAGCTGCAAAGCTGAGTATCTGTTCTCTTTAATCTCTTATTTGGAAGTAATTTCACAGTACAAGAAGTTGCACACGTTTTGGTATGAAAAGTAGTACCAAAAAAAAAAAAAAAGAACCAACCCTTGTGTTCCCAGATTAATCTGCTCAAAACTTATTTGCTCTATCATTTGAGTTGTATGTGTAATCTCTCCTCTCCCAAACCCCCATACATACTCTTTTTTTTTTTGAAATATCTAAAGATAAATGAAATATCCGTTATAGCTCTTTACTCCTAAATGCTTCAGCATGCATTTCTTAATAGAGATACTCTCTTACATAACCACAGTACAGTCATCAACTTTTAATCAGTCGTCTATATTCCAGTTTTATCAGTTGACTTAATAATGTCTTTTATGGTGTCTTTCATTACCAGTGTAGCATCTAGTCTAGGGTCAGGTAGTACAGTTACTTGTCACATTAGCTTCTTTTAATCTGGATTTTTTTCCCCACAGACACTATCTTTTACAACATTGACATTTTTGAAAAATATTGTCTCTCTGGCTTTTTACTTAAAAATAAAATAGAATTTTCCTTCTTTTGTGCTTGTCTGATGTTTCCTGATAATTAGATCCAGGCTGTGCATTCTTGGTTCAGAATGCTGTGTAGGTAACCTTCTCTTAGGGTTTCCTGTCTATCAAACTCATTTGATCATCTGGTCAAGGTATTGTCTAAATTCTCCGCTATATAATGACTTTTCTGTTTTTTTGTTTTTAATCTACTGTTACTCATAAGCAGTTTGGAAGATACTTTGTTATTGTTTAGTTGCTAAGTCATGTCCAACTCTTTTGCGACCCTATGGACTAGAGCCTGCCAGGCTCATCTGTCCATGAAATTCTCTAGGCAAGAATATTGGACTGGGTTGCCATTTTTTCCTCCAGGGGATCTTTCCGACCCAGGGATTGAACTTGCGTCTCCTGCATTGGCTGTTGGATTCCTTACCACTGAGCCACCAGGGAAGTGCAGGAAGATACTTTAGGACCATGCAGATATCCTGCTCCTCGTCAAAATTACCCCTAGATTTAACACCATGGCTGATTTTTGCCTGACACAGTCTTAACTGTGATGACTGCAAGATGCTAATTTTTCCAACTGCAGTCCTCCCTTCAAATATATCAGTAGACTCTTGGCATTTTATTGCAGTAAAAGCATTCCCTTCTCTCCCATATGTTGTTTATTTTATCTATTTGTTAACAATATGGACTCATAAATTCCTTATTTTTTTTCAATGCTTTATAATTCAGTAGTTAATCATTCTGGTGCTTCAGTTCCAGATGTGGTCAGTGACATGTTTCCATCTTTTTTTTATATATATTCTTACTTTTCAGACCAATAAGATATTAAAGATTCACCTTCTACCTGCCTTGCCCCAGCCCAAGAGTCAGCCATGTCTCTCAGAGGCCTTTGTTCTCTTGCTGAGGGAACGGAGTTTGATAGAGTCTGCCCACTAGGTTTGAGTGCATTAATTTTATAGCCACTGTATAAGCATAAACACGTACACATTAACATATTTAACATTTAACAGTACAGTGAACACTTTTGGAGACTGTAATATTGCCTCAGTATAGTCACAGCAAAAAGTATAGTAGGAAGACTTAGGTCAGTGAACTTCCACTGCTAAAATTTTCTTGGATTTCAAAGGAAAAATATAAGTGATGCTAGCCTGAAGGCCGAATGGGATTTCAGTGGGCAGAGTTGGTACTGGGGTGTTCCAGGGAGAATGAATGACATTGACAATGACATAAGTGAACAATAACAGTAATAACATTAAATATCCTGCCTAAGTAATGATGCCTGATTTCCACCCACGTGGGGAAAGGTGAAAGACAAGGAGGAAAAAAAAAATTAAAAAATTTAAAAAAGAAAGACAAGGAGGAGAAGGTTGTATGAGGTTGTGTTTAGAGGACTTTGAATGTTGGACTTAGGATTTGGGGTCTTTAGTAAGAAGATAATGGAGAGCTATTGAGGATTTTTGAATAGTGTCATAACAAGCTTAACTGACTTAGAGATTAATCTAGAAGATACGCAGAGGTTAGGTTGAGGAAATTTCCAGCTAAGACCTGTGAAGAGATTATTATAATAGTTCAAACCAGAGATATAAGGATTTGAACTACGAAATGAAGGAAAGAAGTGGATTAGAGTCGTGTTTTTCAACCTGTTTTCTAGAACTCCAGGAGTGTGGGACAAACCTGGGGGTAAGGGGTGGGGGAAAGAATATATTAACTGAACAACACTTAAAACTCTTTGTGACAGAAAAGGATCTCTTTAAAATATCCCTGTAAGTATCTCTTTAAAGAAAAGATTCTGCTGCTTAAGGAACAAAAAAGTCCATAGAGAAAAAAAAAAATTTTTTTACGTTTATATCGACATTTGTTTGGAGGCTTTTGGTTTTTAAACTCATACTTCTTTCATAGCCCCTTTTCCAAAGTTTTGAGCCTTCACAGTCAGGAAAATAGTTGTGGCATTAGCTGAAATAAGTCAAGCTGTGTCCTTTTTTTTTTTTTGCACCACATGGCTTGCAGGACCTTAGTTCCTTGACCAGGAATTGAACTTGGATCCCAGCACTGACAGCACCAAGTCCTAACCACTGAACCACCAGGGAATTCCTGAGTTGCGTCTATTTGTTAATGCTGAAAGGCCAGTGTCACAAAGGCATGTACTAATTTAAACTCTTTCTCCAGAAACAAGGTGTTCTTGGCCAAAACCTTTAGAGCCATCCTGGGCTCCTTTAGAGTCATCCTGGGCTCTTTTCTTTCGCTCGTGTGTACAGGGAATCCACCATGAAATCCTACTGGCTTTACCTTCCAATCGCATCCCTAATCTAACCACCGGCATCACCTCCACTGTCCACAACCACCACAGTTTTGGGCTTTCCGCTTGCTCTCCATCCTTGTCTCTCCAGCCTGTTCCCCTCCGCTGTCACCGTGTACTTCCTGCTTAAGACCTTTGCAAGGGCTGTTCCCCTATATCATCAGAGTTAGTACTTGTGTTTAGAGTTTGCTCAGATGTTACTTTCTCTATGGGAGCCTGCCCTGAACTTAACCATTAATGACAGTCCCTTCCCCTCCTATGCATATACTTTCCCTTCCTCCTTCATCTTGTTCTATTTTTTTCCTTATGGCATTTATCCCCTAACATAGTCTGTAATTATTTATTATGTTCTTTAACTCCCCAGTCCAGAGTTTGAGAGCCACATTGGCAGGTGTTTTTGTTTTCTTTTTGTTTTGCTTACTTGTGTATCCTAAGCAACTGAATAGTCCCTGACATGTAATCAGTTCAGTTCAGTTCAGTCGCTCAGTCGTGTCCGACTCTTTGCAACCCCATGAACCGCAGCACACCAGGCCTCCCTGTCTATCACCAACTCCCGGAGTTTACCCAAACTCATGTCCATTGAGTTGGTGATGCCATCTAACCATCTCATCTTCTGTCATCCCCTTCTCCTCCTGCCTTCAATCTTTTCCAACATCAGGGTCTTTTCAAATGAGTCAGCTCTTCGCATCAGGAGGCCAAAATATTGGAGTTTCATCTTCAACATCAGTCCTTCCAAAGAACACCCAGGACTGATTTCCTTTAGGATGGACTGGTTGGATCTCCTTGCAGTCCAAGGGTCTCTCAAGAGTCTTCTCTAACACCACAGTTCAAAAGCATCAGTTCTTCAGCGCTCAGCTTTCTTTATAGTCCAACTCTCACATCCATACATGACTACTGGAAAAACCATAGCCTTGACTAGACGGACCTTTGTTGACAAAGTAATGTCTCTGCTTTTTAATATGCTGTCTAGGTTGGTCATAACTTTCCTTCCAAGGAGTAAGCGTCTTTTAATTTCATGGTTGCAGTCACCATCTGCAGTGATTTTTGGAGCCCCCAAAAATAAAGTCAGCCACTGTTTCCACTGTCTCCCCATCTGTTTCCCATGAAGTGATGGGACCAGATGCCATGATCTTAGTTTTCTGAATGTTGAGCTTTAAGCCAACTTTTTTACTCTCTTCTTTCACCTTCATCAAGAGGCTCTTTAGTTCTTCACTTTCTGCCATAAGGGTGGTGTCATCTGCATGCCTGAGGTTATTGGTATTTCTCTTGATTCCAGCTTGTGCTTCGTCCAGCCCAGTGTTTCTCATGATGTACTCTGCATAGAAGTTAAATAAGCAAGGTGAAAATATACAGCCTTGACGTACTCCTTTTCCTATTTGGAACCAGTCTGTTCCGTGTCCAGTTCTACCTGTTGCTTCCTGACCTTCATACAGATCTCTCAAGAGGCAGGTCAGGTGGTCTGGTATTCCCATCTCTTTCAGAATTTTCCAGTTTATTGTGATCCACACAGTCAAAGGCTTTGGCAGTCAGTAAAGTAGAAATAGATGTTTTTCTGGAACTCTTGCTTTTTCGATGATCCAGCGAATGTTGGCAATTTGATCTCTGATTCCTCTGCCTTTTCTAAATCCAGCTTGAACATCTGGAAGTTCACGGTTCACGTATTGCTGAAGCCTGGCTTGGAGAATTTTGAGCATTACTTTACTAGCATGTGAGCTGAGTACAATTGTGCGGTAGTTTGAGCATTCTTTGGCATTGCCTTTCTTTGGGATTGGAATGAAAACTGACCTTTTCCAGTCCTGTGCCCACTGCTGAGTTGTGCAAATTAGCTGACATATTGAGTGCAGCACTTTCACAGCATCGTCTTTTAGGATTTGAAAGAGCTCAACTGGAATTCCATCACCTCCACTAGCTTTGTTCTTAGTGATACTTCCTAAGGCCCACTTGACTTCACATTCCAGGATATCTGGGTCTAGGTGAGTGATCACAGCATCCTGATTATCTGGGTCGTGAAGATCATTTTTGTATAGTTCTTCTGTGTATTCTTGCCACCTCTTCTTAGTATCTTCTGCTTCTGTTAGGTCCCTACCATTTCTGTCCTTTATTGAGCCCATCTTTGCATGAAATATTCCCTTAGTATCTCTAATTTTCTTGAAGTGATCTCTAGTCTTTCCTATTCTGTTTCCTATGAAAACCATACTGAAGTGTACCTGTGGGCCCCAGGAGAGACAGGTGGTTCTTTTAAATTGCTTTTGGTTGATAAGCTGTGCAACTTCATATGCTGCTCCAGAGGCCAAAGTACATCAGGCATGAGACCATGGCAGTATTTCCTATGACATGTAATAGGCCCTCCATAAACGTTGTTAAAAGAAGGAAGGACAACTAAGAGCATGAAATCATTAAGCTTGGTTACCAGGCTTCTTGCTCATAGCAGATCTGAGAAATTGAATGAAAGAAAGAGTGGGATGCTGCTTAAATCAACCTATGTTCCTTAGACCTGAATCATTGATGGTAACTGGCTTGGGTAAAATAGGCCTGGAAAGTGCTGCATAAACTGTCCCTTTACTAGAAAATTACATTATCCATTAGCATAGTAATCACCATAAGAACTCCTACAGTAACTTCTGCTTGAACACACTTAGTCACAGAACTCTCAATTTGGTCTTGTTATGGAACACTCTTGGCTCCTGGTGAACAGAGTTTGAGGAAAACCATACTGGAGTGTACCTGTGGGCCCCAGGAGAGACGGGTGGTTCTTTTAAATTGCTTTTGGTTGATAAGCTGTACAACTTTGTATGCTGCTCCAGAGGCCAAAGTACATCAGGCATGAGACCACGGCTGTTAGTTCCTGCTGATTCTTTTATTTATTTTAAAAATTATTTATTATTTATTTAATCATTAACTAATTTGGTAATTATTTAATTATTAATTAATTTGTCAATTGTTTAACTATTAATTAATTATATTTATATTTATTTTTATCCTTTTATTTTTATTATTTATTTGTTTTATTGACATATAGTTGATTTACAATGTCGTGTTAATTTCTATGTACAGCAAGGTGATTCAGTTATATATATATATATCCTGTTTCATATTCTTTTCCTATTTGATTTATCACAGGATATTGAATATAATTCCCTATGCTAAACAGTGGGACCTTGTGGTTGGTTTACTCATTCTATGTATAATAGTTCACATCTGCTAGTTTTAACCTTCCAATCCATCCCTCCCCCACCCTCCATCCCTTGGCAACCGCAGGTATATTCTCAGTGTCTGTTGTGAGTCTGTTTCTTTTGTGTAGTTAGGTTCATTTGTGTTGTGTTTTAGATTCCACATATAAGTGATATGTATGATATTTATCTTTGTCTGGTTTACTTCATTTAGCGTGATAATCTCTAGGTCCATCCATGTTCCTGCAAATGGCATTGTTCCGCTCTTTTTTATGACTGAGTAATATTCCATTGTATATGTGTAGCACATCTTCTTTATTCATTCATAGAATCCTTTTAAAAGTTAGCTTTTATTTTAGGTATTTGGGAACAAGATGATCATTCCTTCCCTGGATGGAGACCTCTTCCAGTGGGACCGGGACCGTGAGAGCATGGAAACAGTTCCGTTTACAGTTGAATCACTTCTCGAATCGTCTTATAAGTTTGGAGATGATGTTGTCTTGGTTGGAGGAAAGTCTCTCACTACATATGGACTCAGTGCATATAGTGGAAAGGTGAGTAAAAATGTTTAGTTTGTTTGGGGAGCTGCTGCTGCTGCTCAGTCACTTCAGTCGTGTCCGACTCTGTGCGACCCCATAGACGGCAGCCCACCAGGCTCCCCTGTCCATGGGATTCTCCAGGCAAGAACACAGTCAGACTAAACAAGAATAGAAGAAATAATTTCTTAAACTGTACTATTACTGGTTGAGGTCTGTTATAATTTTTCCCCAAGGATATCATTTCTTTTGATAAAAGAACTGTGAAGTAGAAAGGGGGAAGTACTATTAAGAAAAACTGAATTTATCCAAAACAACAGAATAAACAACAGAGTCAAACAGCAGAGCCAGGAACAGCAGAAGGAAGAGAAGGAATAACTGGTCTGCTGTGTGTCAGATGCATTTTTCATGCATCATTTTGAAATCATCACAATATTTCTAATGGTTACATTTAAAATTTTTTATTTGGATAGATGAGGAATGCTCCAAGGATTAATAATAATCCTGATGATAAGAATAAGCGCTACTACTTATTTATTTCTCTAGTTTGAGCCTGTCATGAGAGAATCTAAGAGGCAAGTTCGTGCTCATTTTAAGATGAGAAAATTGAGGCTTTCAAAGGTTCAGAAACTTCCAAGGTCAGATTTGATTTAAATCTGTCTGATGAAAAAGTCATGCTGTTAATGACCTATGCTTTCTCCATTCTTAGCTCTTAGGAAATAATCTGACTGTTAAGATTGGGTCTTATAAATCCATTGTTGGGAATAACTAAAAATACGCTTTTTTAGAAAGGTAAAAATCTCTTTCTAACCCCTGAACACATTGATACTTGAATATTTGTATATAGACTTGAAAACAAGGAAGAATAGAGAAAAGGTCTTTGATCCTTGAGTTTTTCAAGTTTGATGATCCCTTGTCTGAGTGTTCGGCCCATAGGCCCTTCTTGTTCTCGCAAGCTTTTTTTTGCCTTCTCCAGCCACCTGCATCTGTATTGTACTGAGGAGGCCTTATGGTCCTCTCTCTCCTTCAGTGTTCTCATTTGTGAAGCAGTGGGACTGAACCTGGGCAGCTAGTTTTGTGGTTTGATGTGCTGCTCCAAAATTCTGGTATCCTAGCAGGTACGCTTCTTTCTGTGAGGATTTTGGTCACACCATTCAAAGAATTTCCCCTTTCCTTTGAATGAGGATTTGAAAGAGGTACTTGAAAATGCTAACAGCTGTTAGAGAAGGTTTGAATTTTTTAGAACTAAATGCATCTGCTATATGGAATCTCCGAGGTGGTTTTTTTTTTTTTTTTTTTTTTTAGCTCACCTTGGATTTTATTCATGGTATTATTACTAAGAGATCACAACTAGCTCTCCATTTCTTCATGGAAATAAATGCTCACAGTAAGACTGAAATTGTCTAAATCCTGAAACTTGTTCCCTGAAGTAAATATTCACTGGCACTTCTATGGTTCTGAATGTTTCATTTTAGGAACTGGTGGTAATCTAGCTATTGCTGCTTTTTTTTTTCCAGTTTTTAAAAATTTACTAAAAAAATTTTATTGGAGTATAGTTGATTTACAGTGTTATGTTAATTTCAGGTACACAGCAAAGTGAATCAGTTGTACATATATCCACTCTTTTTTAAGATTCTTTTCCCATATAGGCCACTGTCATTGTTGTTCAGTCGCTAAGTGGTGTCCAACTCTTTGCGACCCCTTGGACTGTAGCTTTCATGGGATTTTCCAGGCAAGAATACTAGAGTGGGTTGCCATTTCCTTCTCCATTGAACCCATGTCTCCTGCTTTGGCAGGCGGATTCTGTACTGTTGAGCCACCAGGGAAGCCCATATAGGCCATTACAGAGTATTGAGTAGAGGCCCCTGTGCTAAACAGTACAGCTGTTGCTTCTTAATCCTTGAGTACTTTTTATACATTTCCTCAATTTCCTTTCACTTTTTATAAATTATCGAGAGTCTTTTACTGTCTGTGATCTCCTGGAATGTATTCTCTTTACTAATTTTACACCTGTCTTTTCAGGTGAGGTACATCTGTTCAGCTCTGGGTTGTCGCCAGTGGGATAATGATGAAATGGAACAAGAAGAAGACATCTTGCTTCTGCAGCGCACCCAGAAAACTGTGAGAGCCGTTGGACCTCGCAGTGGCAATGAGAAGTGTGTATTTAGATGATGTTGCTGTTGATGTTTAGAAGTACAGTAAGACCAGAGTTCATCGGCTTTTTCTTTGTTGAGATTTTCTGAACTGTTTTTGTTTCCCCAAAAGCATACTACTTTTTAAAGAGAAATGTAGCCCCTTAATTTATCTGTTTATTTAGGCTGTGCTGGGTGTTGGCTGCAGCATACAGGCTTCTCCAGTTGTGATGTGTGGCATGTGGGATCTTAGTTCCCCCACCAAGGGTTGAACCCACGTCCCCTGCATCGGAAGGCAGATTCTTTACCACTGGATCATCAGGGAACTCCCTGTAGCCCCTAAATTTAAAATGGCTTCATGACTATTAATATTAACAAATCTTGAGCTGAACTTCTCACCATGTGCTTTTGGATATGGTAACCAGGAGGAGTCCCATACGATGACTGTATGTTAGCTTTGTTGTTGTCATTGCTTAGTCGCTCAGTTGTGTTTGACTCTTGGCGACCCCATGGATTGTAGCCCCCCAGGTGTTTCTTTCCATGGGGTTTCCTAGGCAAGAATACTGGAGTGAGTTGCCATTTCCTCCTCCAGGGGATCTTCCCCACTCAGGGATTAAAGCCAAATCTCTGCGTCTCCTGCATTGCAGGAAGATTCTTTACCAGAGTCACCAGGGAAGCCCATATATTAGCTTAGTTTGAGGTTATGATACTTTTCACAGCAACCTCACTGGTCAAAGTTCTTTGAATACAGACAGACAAAGCTGATGTGCTTTGTTTCACTTGGGCCTGTTGGACTCTGAAGTTCTCTCTGGTAGATAGTTTTGTGGTTTGTCTGACTACCACCTCAATTTTAAAATAATATTTTAATCTATTTTCTTAAAGTGTTAAAGTATAATTTATTTGGTCAAATACTTTTTTGTTTCCTTTTTCAAATAATGTAAATTTTTACATTTAAAATAACGTGATTAGGAACGTCCCTGGTGGTCCAGTGGTTGAGAATCTGCCTTCCAATGCGGGGGATGGGGATCTGGGATCAATCCCTGACAGGGAACTAAGATCCCACACGCTACAGGGCAAATAAGCCCACATGCCACATCTGCTGAGCCCACAAGCCAAAACTAGAGAGAAGCCCGCACACCACAGCAAAGGATCCTGCTTGCCACAACTAAGACCCAATGCAGCCAAATAAAATAAATATTTAAAAAACTAAGATAAAATTATGTGATTGGATTAGATATGCTAGTGGTCATAAATTACATGCTTGAGTTTTTTTAAACCTAATGTTTAAATTCTAAATTGCCATGCAATAAAAAGAATTTGAGAGCCCATGTTTATCTTTTTGAAAGTGAACCAGACTTTGAACCATTCTTTGAGATTTTGTCTAATTTGATGCACATTGTTTCCTGAAAACGTTTCTCAAGTTCAGTGAAGAATGTATTCTCTCTTCATTCCCTGGACTGTAAGTCGAGGGCTTTGCTGGCAACCGGAGCTCCTTTATCCTGATGAGATTTTGTTTCCCTAAATGTTGAGTGCTTGTTGGGTGTTCAGCCATCATAGGAGCAGATGTGCAACTTAACAGAATTTGAATTATCAAAATGGGAAGAGTCTGCCGCCTGAGATCCATATTCCTTGAGTATCTACTTTTTAACAGATGTCAGAATTCTAGGGCCATTTTATGTCTAAGTGTCAAGACCATTATAGTGTCAATAGATATGTGATTTTTCTATATGTTAATTATAGAGGAACATTACTGCTACCACTTTACAGATACGGACACTGAAATTCAGGCAAGGTTAAGGCTAACCAAAGAGAACTAAGATTGAAACTGAGGTGTTATGACCTTCAGACTTGGTATACTGGGTCACATTGCCTTTCAAGGCTCTATTTTCATAAAAATCTAAACTTGATGTATTCATCTTGCCTTTTACATTGGCTTATTGGGATATCCCAATAAGGGTTAATTTCTCTACACTTGAGTGAAATGTTTCCACACTTTAATTAAGAAGTAGGACCGACTGCAAGCTGCGTCATTTTGATGTGACTTTGATGTGTTTTGAGAAGATTGCCTTGATTTAGAAATGTGAACATTTGTTAATCTTTGAGAGAAAAACCTATCCCATAGCTGTTGTCAGATCACAGCTGTCAGAACCAGTTTCTAAAGGGCCAGGACCCAACTTATGCCCTCTTGTGGCTGAAATCAGTATAGTGTGCTCTTTTCCAGAAGACTGTGTTTAATTGTTCCTTTTCTCATCACCCAAATTTTAGCGTTTGTTTCTTCACTCTACAAGAGTTCTTTATTATTTGGTCCCTTTTTTAAAATGTAAATTTCTAAAACACGTCTTTGTAAATTTAAGGTGGAATTTCAGTGTTGGCCACTTTGAACTTCGGTATATTCCAGACATGGAAACTAGAGCCGGATTTATTGAAAGCACCTTAAAGCCCAGTGGAAACAAAGAACAGTCTAAAATTATTTCAGATGTGGAAGAGCAGGAAGCTGTCATGATGGATACAGTGATAAAGGTCTCCGTTGCAGATTGGAAAGTTATGGCGTTTAATAAGAAGGGAGGACACCTGGAGTGGGAATACCAGGTACCTAGAACCGCTGAGAATTTATGAATGTGTTTCTTTCCTTCTCAGTCTGACCAGACATGTTGGATAAGGGGAGGTGACTGCCATTTTGCAATTTTTCAACTTGTTCTCTGTGCTCTAAGAAATTTGTGATTTTACATCGGTTAGAATGTGAAAGTTGCTCAGTTGTATTTGATTCTTGGACTATACTATACAGTGACCCCATGGACTATACAGTCCTTGGAATTCTCCAGGCCAGAATACTGGAGTGGGTAGCCTTTCCCTTCTCCAGGAGATCTTCCCAACCCAGGGATTGAATCCAGGTCTCCTGCATTGCAGGTGGATTCTTTACCAGCTGAGCCACAAGGGAAGCCCTCTGTTAGAATGTGGCTATTATGAAAAAGACAGAAGATAGCAAGTGTGGGTGAGGTGAACAGCTTATAGCAGCGTTTCTTTGACCTAGATGTTATGGGAAACAGCATGGAGGATCCTTATAATATTAAACAGAAGTGAAGAGTTGATCTTAAATGTTCTTACAACACACATACAAAGTAACTATGAAATGATGGCTATATCAGCTTGATTGTGCTAATTATTTCACAGTGTGTACATGTACCAAAATATCATACTCTATACGATAAATGGCTTCCCAGGTAGCTCAGTGCTATAGACCCGTCTGCCATGCAAAAGACACAGATTCAATCCCTGGGTCGGGAAGATCCTAGAGAAATCCTGGGTCTAGGAAGATCTTCTTCCTAGAGAAGGAAATGGCAACCCCCACCAGTATTCTTGCCTGGGAAATTCCGTGGAGAGAGAATCCTGGCAGGCTATAGCCCATGGGGTCACAAAAGAGTTGGACATGACTTAGCAACTAAACAACAATATCATAAGTACATACATTTTTATTTGTCAATTATACCTCAATAAAGCTGAACAATAACAAAAAAGCTGGAAAATGAAAAAATTTTAAATAAATCTGTGTCTTTAAATGGTATTTCAGGAGTTGGGATACATATAAATACTGCTTGAAGATATTTAAATTTTCTTTTCCTTTTGTTGTTTGTTTAGTTTTGTACTCCCATTGCATCTGCCTGGTTGGTTAAGGATGGCAAAGTCATTCCCATCAGTCTTTTTGATGATACAAGTTACGCGCCCAATGATGGAGTTTTAGAAGATGAAGAAGATATTGTAGAAGCTGCCCGGGGAGCCACAGAAAACAGTGTTTACTTGGGTGAGTGGATGTCTCTTAGCTCGAGATAGTACATGTTGAATCCAGGTTTTATTTTACATGGTCTCTCCCTACTTCAGGTGTGCCTATAGGAGTTTTAATTTCTTAGTACATTCTCTGGCCTTAAGATTTATACTTTGATTTCTGTTCTGCAGTGTTTTCTCATTCTTTCAGTTTTGAAACTTCTAATTACCATAGTGTATTCTTTTTCTCAGAGACCTTTATTTAAAATGCTTAACAGTGTTGCCATTACATAGCATGGTTTCATGTTACTTATGTATCCTCAAAGTCTAAAACTTTTTACATTTGTATTTGTATCCCTATCAACTTGCACCCTCTTAAAGATTATATTTAGTTTTTTCTATATGAGATGGCTGGATGGCATCACTGACTCAATGGATGTGAGTCTGAGTGAACTCTGGAAGTTGGTGATGGACAGGGAGGCCTGGCATGCTGCAATTCACGGGGTCGCAAAGAGTCGGACACGACTGAGCGACTGAACTGAACTGATAGATCTATACAGCTTATCCGAAAAATTAAAACAAAATTCTTGTGTGCTACTGGGTAATTGAAAGCCTTTAATATAATACATTTTGAAGACCCTAAAATCTAATTATTTGAACTAATTTTGTGGCCAAATTCTCATAAAATTCTTTTAGCGCTATCAATGTGCTACCCACCCCTCAATCTCAGTGAAATGCAAGAATTTGAAAGAGTAACATGTCACACACATGATATGACAGTATTTAATTGAATTGTTAGTATCTTGTGAATGATAGGTGTTTAGGTTTTCTTAAAGAAAAGGTTACTTCATCTAAGCTATTAGTTTCCTAAGATTACAATTATTTCTTTCAGTTTTCCTGCCAGAGGGGTTTTCCAGTTTTTACCAAAGATTATTCAGTGAGAAACACTGTAACGTGTACATAACTTTCCTGCCCTGTTTTTGTTGAATAACCTTTGGGTCAAATTTGAGTGCTTCAGGCATGAGTCTTTGAAAAGAGCTGTGTAGCACATGAATAAATAACTGAAATTCGTCTAATTTTATTAAATCAAAATGAACCTTTTTGGGAAAAAAAATCATTGGCACTTGATTCTAAATGTAATTGACAGGGTTCTGGTTGATTTAGGAATGTACAGAGGCCAGCTGTATCTGCAATCATCAGTCAGAATTTCAGAAAAGTTTCCTACGAGTCCCAAGGCCTTGGAATCTGTCAATAGTGAAAATGCTATTATTCCTTTGCCAACCATCAAATGGAAACCTCTAATTCGTAAGTGAACTGTGAACTTTTATAAATGTTATTAAGATGTTCAGAGGCCTGATCATGACTGTCTTTGCCCTAGTTTTGAGTATCACGAGGATCACAACTATTATATACTCTGTACTTTCTAATGGCCCTCCTAATGGCTCAGCAGGTAAAGAACCTGCCTGCCAATGCAGACAGGTTCACTCACTGAGTCAGGAAAATCCCCTGGAGGAGGAAATCGCTACCCACTCCAGTATTCTTGCCTGGAGAACCCCATGGATAGAGGAGCCTGGTGGGCTATAGTCCTTGGGATCACAAAGAGTAAGACACTACTGAGCACACATGCTCGTACTTTCTAATAAATGGGGAAGGTATTTCAGAAGTTAATGAATTTTAATTATCATTTACAACATGATTTCATCGAAGCAACAGCTGCTTCTGTAGAAATCAGTGTTAATAAAATGTTTCTCTAGACAGGTTAGAAAAATTTTTAATCATTCTCTGACCATGCCTTGGTATCATTTAGTTTATATTTATGTTAAGAATATTTGTGAAACATTATCTGGCTATCACATCATATTCTTTGAGACACTCAAATGAATTGAATTCAAATATTAAGCCATCTATTTTCTTCGGCTGTCTTTCTGTACCTTGTATATGTTTTTTTATCACATACACCACATCAGATTTTAATGACTTGTATAAATGATTCATCTTCTCTACAAGACTGCTTTTCAAGAGAAAAAATCTTGGGCCATTGTTTGACTAACATATTTAAACTGAACTGTGGTTGAATATCTGTGTTTTGAATGAATGAGGCATGCATATTTTCATTAAAATCATAACAGTGAAGATTTCACCGTTTTCTTTTAGATTCTCCTTCTAGAACTCCTGTCTTGGTGGGCTCTGATGAATTTGACAAATGTCTTAGTAATGATAAGTTTTCTCACGAAGAGTACAGTAATGGTGCGCTTTCAATCTTGCAGTATCCTTACGGTAAGTGTGATTACCTTTGAACTGAAAATGGTGTCTGACTCTTCTATTTATTTTAGTTTATTAATTTGAAATTAATTAATAGAATTCAAATGCAGGGTAATCAGTTGGAGGGTAAAAAATAAAATATCTTGGGAAGCAAAAGTTGTATATGGTGGCCAAGGTTCCAGAGACTGTTTGCAGGGGTTTTGTCACATGCTAGATTGGACACACCTAACTTACCTATGTCTCTATTCCTTCATCTGTAAAACAAAGATATGATAATCCTATATATCTACTTATCGAATTGTTCTAAGGTCTAAATGAAATAATGTAGTCTTTTTTTGTTTTGACATGTACACACTGCTATATTTATTTATTTTAAAAAATGTATTTGTTTTTGGCTGCCCTGGGTCTTCATTGCTGCATGTGGGCTTTCTCTAGTTATGCAGAGCAGGGGCTTCCCACCATGAGTACGCAAGGGCTTCTCATTGTGTTGGCTTCTCTTGTTGCAGGGCACAGGCTCTAGGGCACGAGGGCTTCAACAGTTCTGGTGCCCGGGCTCATTAGTTGTGGCTTGTGGGACCTAAAGCATACAGGCTTCAGTAATTGTGGCTCAATGGTTGTGACTGAACAGGCTCTGGAACACAGTTGTGGCACATGGGCTTAGATACCCCTCAGCATGTGGAATCTTCCCAGACCAGGGATTAAACCCATGTCCCCTGAACTTGCCAGGTGGATTCTTATCCAGTGCTCCATCAGGGAAATCCAATAATGCTTAGTCTTAATTAGCACCAAGTCTGGCAAATAGTAAATGTTCAGTAAGCATTAGTTCTTGTTATTACCTCTTATTTAATGATCAGCTTATATAATGTAGTCTATGTAATATCCATCTGTATAGTGAAAATAGATGTTTCCCATAAGAGCTATGTGAAAATGCTATACAATGGGATTATTTTAATTTTGTTTTAAGACAAGAAAAATTAGCATGGAAGTCGAAAATAGGTGAAATTTGGCATGCAACACATTCCTGTTTATTTAGGAAAGTGAAAGTAAAGTCACTCAGTTGTGTCCAACTCTTTGTAACCCCATGGACTGTAGCCTACCAGGTTCCTCTGTCCATGGGATTTTTCAGGGAAGAATACTGGAGTGGGTTGCCATTTCCTTCTCCAGGAGATCTTCCCGACCCAGGGATTGAACCCAGGTCTCCCGCATTGTAGGCAGACGCTTTACCATCTGAGCCACCGGGAAAGCTGGGTATATTCAGATATGAAAGTTGAACATCTTTTGAACAGTTGAACATTTAAAAAAAAAATCCTCAAATCTGTATTAGGCAAAAACATAGGCTCCTCATCAGTTAGTTACCCTAGATGGTAGAACTGGGAGGTTATTGTAGAATTTAAATTGATTTCGTTAAAAAAAAAACAGAACAAGGTGCTAAAGTCTGTTATTGATCAACATAGAACGCAAAAGAGAATTGTGTAATCTGCCCATACTGTGTAAAACAGAAGTTAAAAAGAAAGCTGCTTTCTAGGACAGACTCATTTTGACAGCCTGAAATGAACCAGAGAGCACAGTGGAAATGTTTTCCTTTCCTTGTGAAGAACGAGTCATGCTAAAATTTGGTATTTTGGTATTTTGTTGGGGCTAAATGAAAGGAAAGTTTAAAATTCTTGAAGGAAGTTTGAATACTAATTTTATTTTCCACTTAAAGGATTGAATTATTAATGAGAAAATGAATAAGAGTTTTTTTTTTTAGTCTTATTATTATTCAGTAGAAAGAAAATATATGGTGTTATGGAATAAAGAAAAATATATCTGTGTAGAAGGAAGAAAAAGCACGGTAAATGAGGCTGTGGAAATTTGCTAAAGAGATGATATTTTAAAAAAAGGAATTGAAAGTGTTATAAGTCATAGGAAATTAGATAATTATTAGCAATTAATGGTGGAACTATATTGGTTTATCCTTTTAAAGAAACCCACTTCTAATGTTTATTTTTTTGAAGATAATGGTTATTATCTGCCATACTATAAGAGGGAAAGAAACAAACGGAGCACGCAGATCACGGTCAGATTTCTTGACAACCCGAATTACAAGAACATCCGCAAGAAGGACCCTGTTCTTCTCTTACACTGGTGGAAAGAAATAGTTGGAACCATAGTGTTTTGTATTGTAGCAACAACTTTCATTGTACGCAGACTCTTCCATCCTCATCCTCACAGAGTAAGACATTTTTTGGAATCTCATTTATTTCAAAGTGTTGGGACTGTAGAAAACTTTATATGTGTGTGTGTGCATGCACACATGCCCATGTGCTGGGCAAAGGGTACATTTCCTTAAATTTCACCCTGAAATCACTGTTGCCTATATTTTTGTTTCCACGTGCTTATCACCCCTCCTTCACTCTTCAACCCTGGCTCCACCCTGATCATTTCCCTTCCCTTTGACAAAGAAAATGCTGTTGTTTTGTGTTCTTCTAATACATTTTTTCAGTATTGTTTGTTCTTCCATGTTATTTTACAGCCTAATATTGTTAGCTAACTTCAGTTCAGCTTTTGTACTGAGAGTGATTTCTTTTCCCCCACCTCTTCAGCAAAGGAAGGAATCTGAAACTCAGTGTCAAACTGAAAATAAATATGATGCTGTCAGTGGAGAAGCTAATGACAGTAGCTGGAATGACATAAAAAATTCTGGATATGTGTCACGGTAAGAGTCTTATGCTAAAGTGTGTGTGTGCTGTAGCTTTTGCTGGTAACTGTTCAAATCCAGAAAGGAATAGCCCTAGATATAGAGAACAAATGGATTGCCAGAATGGAGAGGAATGGGACTGGTGAGCGAAATAGATGAAGACTAGAGTAGTTGTTCATTTGACATGTGCTCTAAACCTCCAGTTATATGGTAAGTCACAGGGATATAATAGACAGTGTAAGGAATATGGTTAATGATACTGCAGTAACTGTCTATGGAAGCAGATGGTTACTAGACTTACCATGGTGATCATTTTATATTGTATACAAATGCCAAATCATTATATAGTGCGCCTGAAACTTACATATTATATGCCAACTATATTTCAATTAAAAAAGAAGAAACAACCTCTAAACTAAGATCTTGTTTAACTTTTTTTTTTTTAATGTATGTGTACTAAGTCGCTTCAGTCATGTCCAACTCTTTTTGACCTTGTGGACTGTGGCCCATCAGGCTTCTCTGTCCTTGGGATTCTCCAGGCGAGAATACTGGAGTGGGTTGCCATGCCCTCCTCCAGGGGATTTTCCAGACCCAGGGATCAAACCCTATTCTCTTATGTCTCCTTCATTGGCAGGCCTGTTCTTTACCACTAGCGCCACCTGGGAAGCCCTGAAACAGACTTATCCTTCAAATGACTTAAACTCATTCAAAGTGGCATAAAAGATGGATAGATGCATAGTGTTACAAAAGTTTAGAATTACAGCCACCATGTATGTCAATTACATCTCAGAAAAATTGAAATTAAAAAAAGAATTATGGCCATCAAATTGAGTTGTTATTCAGATAACTTAGTTATTGAGGGTTTACCATGTATTGGGCTTGACATTAATAATTGATAATTATTACATTACTAAAATATGATATAAATAATAATGTTAATTATTATATTATTAGAGTATGATGTAGATCTCCTGTGTTACTTAATCCTCATTTATCTTATCCTTGTTCTGTCTAAAATAAAAAGCAGAAAAATGGGAGAAATACACCAATAGAATAGATCATTGTTAAAAGCATAAAAAAGAGATTGGTTACTTAAAAAGCAGCCAATTCAAATAATTTGAAAGTAAAATATAAGTAGAGAATCTGTTAGCAGATCTGTCAGGTGTACAGATTTTAATGCTTTGTGGGACTAGAAATGATGCTGTGGTTTGGTTTTCTTATTCCATGGATTATTGCTACATTTCCCCTTGGTTTTGATACTGTGCCTAGCACTTCCGTAATGTGGGGACAAGGGGACGTTCTGTATGAAACTTATTGCTTAATATCCAGGATAATAACAGCTTTATGGCAGAAAAGACTGATAATTACAACTAAAATGTGTGTTATTTTGATCATCTGTGGATTTATCTAAGCTGCATTCATACCGTATCCTCAAAAATTGAGAATTGACTGTAATCAGTATGTTCTAGCAAAACGTACTGGGTGACCAGCAAGTGGTAAAGGCTTTAATACCCTTGCTAATAGAGATGCTGACTTACTTGTCAGTGGCCAACACCACCAGCAGGCAGGGAGGGAGAGGAGACGGGCCCACCAGCTCCATGGGCAATTCACTACCCAAGCCATTCATTGTTCATTCAACATCTATGCTGAGGAACTATGTATAGGACAGTAACTCAGGCTTTGGGGGAAATATCAATAAAAAGACTGGGCTTATCACCTGGAGGAGCTTAAAATCTGTGGAGGAAGGTGATACTAGATAAAACATGTAAGAAAAAAACCCACGAGCTAAGTGACTAATCCTGACCCTGATGATTCAAGGTGTCATAAATGAGGTCACATTTTAATTAAAGCATAAATCATGAGTAAGTGACAGGTGGAGATGGAGGTTGAGTGGGGTATGATGAATAAGCATATATTTGTAAGGCTGTTCTGAAGAGAATTGGAATAATGTACTCTAAAATTGAATCAGACTTAATTTTCCTTTCATTTTATTCAGTATGAAGAGAATGCTGTTGTTTTTAAAATACCGGAGCTCTGTGTAATACCTGGTGTTTATTGAGTGCCTACTATGTTCTAAGCATCATTAAGAGCATGAACTCTGGATTTAGTCATGAATTTAAGTCCTAAGTTGGGACCTGAGTCAAGGTGATACTTAGGTTTATAGAGTCTGTAATCATGTATAGGATATGATTTTATATATAATGGATATATCTCTTTTTCAAAAGATATATCTATTTTCATGTTAGTGTTTTCTTTAATGTAGGAAGATAATTCAGTTGGCCCTCCAGGAGGAGGATGTGAACTTCATGGGCTTTTGCAGTTGGGGAGATGGATTTGTACTGAATTACCTTGAGTAGGTATTTTTAGGCATACAGATTATGACTCTTCATTCTCTGGACAGTAATTGGCCCATGGAGGGTTGGGATGTATTGTCTCTCCTCCTAACACCACGCTCTAACCAGCTGAGCCAACTGCTAAATTAATATGAGTGTGCAAGTCATAAAGTAATAAACTTAGCCTTATAAGGGACACCAAAGGTAATCTAGTTCAACACTCCCTTCCGTGGCTGGAAGAATATCTTCCACAGCACACATGCATGCATTCATTTATTTATTAATTCTTGCATTATTCGATAGATATTTGTTGGACCTTCTATTTGCCAAGTAAAACCAGACTATGGAAATACAGAGAGAAAAAAGAATGCTTTCCTGCAGTCAAGTCTGTTAGTCACTCAGTCCTGTCCAACTCTTTGCGACCCCGTGGACTCTAGCCTGCTAGGCTCCTCTGTCCATGGGATTCTCCAGGCAAGAAGATTGAATTAGGTCTCCTGCATCGCAGGCAGTTTCTTTACTGTTTGAGCCACCAGGTAGTCAAGTCCCCTACAGTTCAGTGGCAGCGGAGAGAGAAAGCTGCATGTAAATAACTGCAAAATAGTAAGACTTAATTTAAATATTCCATGTACTGTGTGCAAAGTGCTATAAGATCATTAAGACAGGGGTCTAGGAAGGCCTTACAGAGGTGGTGAGATAAACAGAATGAATGAAGAATAGAATTTTATTAAGTCCAAATAAGTTCCCATTGGAGCCAATAGTGGAAGCAAAAGCCCTCAAGTTTGAGAAAACCTGGTGCAAGCTGACTGGAATATACAGAGCAGAGAAGCAAGGCCAGACAGTAATGGGGAAATAGGCTACAAAGTGGAGGTCTGCCTGTAAGTGCCAGAGGGTGAGTTAGCTTCTGTCCAAATACCTTTGGTGATGAGCACACTGACTCCTGAGGCATCTCAGCAAATTTCAGATAGCTTTGGTTCCTAGAGAGATTTCTGGATAAAAATGTACTTAAGGGACTTTCTTGGCAGTCCATGGTTAAGACTGCATGCTTCCACTGCAGGGGGCAAGGATTTGATCCCTGGTTGCAGAACTAAGATCCCACATGCTGCATGGTGCAGCCAAAAAAAAAAAGTTACTTAAATATAATAGGACTGATTAAATCTTTTCCATAAAATATACAGGCACTGACATAAGAGTAAAATACATTTTCTACTTGAGTACAGAATGCCACAGGAGATAAAAGGTTACAGAATTAAGGATTATTTTGATGGATGATGGAAAGTATTGGATAGGACAGAAGAGTTTTAAAATTGCTGTGAAAAGACAGCCTTCAGAATGGGAGAAAATAATAGCAAATGAAGCAACTGACAAAGAATTAATCTCAAAGATATACAAGCAGCTCCTGAATCTCAATTCCAGAAAAATAAACAACCCAGTCAAAAAATGGGCCAAAGAATTAAACAGACATTTCTCCAAAGAAGACATACAGATGGCTAACACACACATGAAAAGATGCTCAACATCACTCATTATCAGAGAAATGCAAATCAAAGCCACAGTGTTGTACCATCTCACGCCAGTCAGAATGGCTGCAATCAAAAAGTCTACAAACAATAAATGCTGCAGAGGGTGTGGAGAAAAGGGTACCCTCTTACACTGTTGGTGGGAATGCAAACTAGTATAGCCACTATGGAGAACAGTGTGGAGATTCCTTAAAAAACCGGAAATAGAACTGCCATATGACCCAGCAATCCCACTGCTGGGCATACACACCGAGGAAACCAGAATTTAAAGAGATACGTGTACCCCAGTGTTCATCACAGCACTGTTTATAATAGCCAGGACATGGAAGCAACCTAGATGTCCATTGGCAGACAAATGGATAAGAAAGCTGTGGTACATATACACAATGGAATATTACTCAGCCATTAAAAAGAATACATTTGAATCAGTTCTAATGAGGTGGATGAAACGAGCCTATTATACAGAGTGAAGTAAGCCAGAAAGAAAAACATCAATACAGTATACTAACGCATATATATGGAATTTAGAAAGATGGTAACGATGACCCTATATGAAAGACAGCAAAAAAGACACAGATGTATAGAACAGTCTTTTGGACTCTGTGGGAGAGAGTGAGGGTGGGATGATTTGAGAGAGTAGCATTGAAATGTGTATATTATTATATGTGAAACAGATTCGAGTCCAGGTTCGATGCATGAGACAGGGTGCTCAGGGCTGGTGCACTGGGATGACCCTGAGGGATGGGATGGGGAGAAAGGTGGGAGGGGAGTTGGGGAACACATGTACACCCATGGCTTATTCATGGTAATGTATGGCAAAAACCACTACAATATTCTAAAGTAATTAGCCTCAAATTAAATAAATTAAGAAAAAAATTGCTGTAAGAATAAATGATTAATAAGTGATTCCCCATGAAGCAGAAGCTTTTTAACTTTTTATAAATTTCCCAAGGAAAAAATTAAAATGTGTTTGCTTCATTTATACAAATAGAAAAGCAAAGAAAGCTAAATAAGAATTTATTTACAGTCTATTAAGATAATTTCTAGATTTAGTTTATATAAAGCAAAATTTAAAACTATTGCAAACTTTTAGAAATTTACTTTTTTTTTTTAGGTATCTAACAGACTTTGAACCAATTCAGTGCATGGGCCGTGGGGGGTTTGGAGTTGTCTTTGAAGCTAGAAACAAGGTTGATGACTGCAATTATGCTATCAAGAGAATCCGTCTCCCCAACAGGTAATGGATGATACTTTTAGTAAACTTGGAGTTGGAACTGTATTATCTAATCTCATAGGCAATATGTCCTTCTTACTGTACCCCATAGAGACTATAGAAAACATAGTTTCTGAATCTTATGTCCTAAGTGCCACCAGGTAATCAGCTGACCGCTTTGTATCCTTTTAAAAAATATGCCCTGTTTTTGATTCTTAACAACTCAGGGCATTCCCACAGTGAATTTTGATAACTACAAACTTCTAGTACATATCACCATTGAAAAATAATCTATATTTATTGTGGAAAATAAGAAATAGTATTAAAATAAAGACCAATCCATGTCTGCTCTACCTAGTAATAAAGACTTTTAACATTTTAGGGTATTTTCTTTTGATTTTTTTTACTGGTCATAAATTTACCTCATTGGTAGCACAGTTATCAATATAATACAGTGTATCTATTGCTTCCTTTGTTGTGTGCTCAGTATTTTCCTTGAAATTAAGGGTTTGTTATTGAAATGCTAAAATATTTTGAAGATGTTTTATGCCTGGATAATAGTCCAACGAATACTTGTACCATATCTTATTTAACTGTTTGCTGTTATTAAATACTTAGGTTTCCAATTTGTTGAAATTAAAAATAACTTTGCAGTGTTCGTCTTTTATAGAAAATTTTGATCACATCTATTTCCTTAGGATAGATTCCTGAAAATAGAATTTTGGGCTCAAAACGTGTGCTGCTTAAAATGATTGGCTTTCAGATACCTTTCTTGCCATCTATTGTGGAAGCCTCCTGTGGGTTCTTTTCTTTAAATAATGAATTTATTTACTTTTGGCTGTGCTGGGTCTTTGTTGCTGCACGAGGGCGTTCTCTAGATGTGACGAGCAGGGGACTTCTGTTCCTGCGCAGCACGGGCTCTAGGGCACATGGGTTCAATAGTTGTGGCGCACAGGCTCAGTTGCTCCAGCCGGGCATCTGGGATCTTCCTGGACCAGGGGCCAAACCTGTGTCCCCTGCATTGGCAGGTGGATTCTTAACCAGGGACCGCCAGGGACATCCTCTCCTTTGGATTCTTGATTAAACGTTCACTAATTGCTGGACTGTCATTCTAATGAATAGTTAAACGTGCTGTCCAACAGATAGAGACACAGGAATGAGACGGTCTGAGTGAGACAGGCTGGAACCTGGGACCCTTTGCTGCGATGCTTGCACCTGGACACACTTCTCCTCAAGCAACAAAATACAAAGAAACTATTAATACATAGGACTAATAAATAGTGCACGCATGTGCAGTTGTGGCGAATTGTGGACAAAAGATACAAAGAGATCAAAAAGCCCAACTGCCTCTTTTGAAGATCCTGGAGCAAGAGCAGGGTACTGCGCATGCCCTCTGCACACAACACCACCTAAGGGGTGGGCAGACCACCTAAGCCACCCCTCTGGCACAACCCCTGGACACATGCCTACACTCACCCCATGTAAGGAACCAACCTGCTCCTCCTCGGGCAGTGAGTGAGCAAGGGAACCTGTTGTTTATTCTCGCTGCCCCTGCTATAGCAGGGGCCCCCGTAAAGCCTTGCCTGAATTTCTTATCTGGCTTCTGATCAATTTCTATTGATTAAGGAAGCCAAGAACCCTGGTTGGTAACATGAGTGCTTTGATATATAATTTTCTTTTCTTTGGTATATAATTTTTGCGTAGTTTAAATATTCCTATATATTAGGCTCTGGATAGGATGTAAAATTAAGAAAGGCTTCTGCCCTCCAGACCCTGTAACTATTTGAGGCCCTTGTATGTGTACTCAAATAACTGCAAAGCGAGTGAGATTATCACCCATGGCTTAGCTTAGTAAATAGGTTCTCATGAGGAAAGCACAGATATAGCCAAAAAGCAGTCAAGGAAAGCAAGCCTTATGATGGTGGTGATGTCTGTACCATGTTCAAGGGGAGCCTGTCCCTTGGTGGACACACGTAGGGGAAGGACAGCCAAATGCACTGAATGGGCTGAGCGTAGTCTCTGGGCAAACACTCGCAGAGGTGTAAATATTAGTAAGGATTCTGGCAGGAGTGAAGCAAGGGTAAAAATGGAGGGGTAGGACTTCCCTGGTGAACGAGTGGTTAAGACTCCATGCTTCCACTGCTCAGGGCATGGGTTTGATCCCTGGTCAGAGAACTAAGGTCCTGTAAGCTTTGCAGCATGGCCAAAAAAAATGGAGGAGAGTATGGAAGAAAGATGAGAAAAGTGGCTTCCAGCACCTGAAATGCCAGGCAAGGAGTTTAGATTTTATTCCATAGACAGTCAACTTTGTGCCTTTGAGCAGAAGAAGGACATGATCAAAGTGGAGGTGGTATGTAGTAAGAGACAAGCATGTAAGCATGTTCAGTAGATTTTTTTTTTTTAGAAGTTCAATCCTAAGATGCAGAGCATTAGTGCAGCAGAAGTAGAGACAGATGAGGAAGGAATTGTTCAGTCGCTCACTCGCATCCAACTCTGTGGCACCCCATAAACTGCAGCACAACAGGCTTCCCTGTCCTTCACTGTCTCCCAAAGTTTGCTCAAACTCATATCCATTGAGTCAGTGATGCCATCCAACCATCTCATCCTCTGTCGCCCCCTTCTCCTCCTGCCTTCAGTCTTTTCCAGCATCAGGGTCTTTTCCAATGAGTAGGCTCTTCAAATCAGGTGGCCAAAGGATTGGGGCTTCAGCATCAGTCCTTCCAGTGAATATTCAGGCTTGATTTCTTTTCGAATTGACTAGTTTGATCTCCTTGGAGTCCAAGGGACCCTCAAGAGTCTTCTCCAGCACCACAGTTCAAAAGCATCAATTCTTCCACACTAAGTCTTTTTATGATCCAACTCTCACATCTGTATATGACTACTGGTAAAGCTATAGCTTTGACTATATGGACCTTTGTCAGCAAAATGATGTCTCTGCTTTTTAAATGCTTTCTAGGTTTGTCATAGCTTTTCTTCTAAGGAGCAAGCATCTTTTAATTTCATGAGTCGATTCACCACCACAGTGATTTTGGAGCCCAAGAAAATAAAGTCTGTCACTGTTTCCATTGTTCCCCCATCTGTTCTCCAAGTGAGGAAGAAATGAGTGTCAGGAATTAAAAGGAGGAGCTGATAGGATTTGGTCACTGAATGTGAAGAATTCAGAAATCTATTGGAATTTTCAGGGCAGGACCATTAACAGTAATAAAGCCCAGCGAGAAAAGTGGGAGTAGCTGACTCTTAGGGAGGGAAGAGGATATAACATATTCATTAATATTATGTTGTTTCAGGTGATGGTGGAATCCCTTGAATGTGAGCTTAGATCCATCAGAAAAGGTGTCAGAGCAGATCAACTCCAGATGCTTTTCTGGCTAAACATTACTGCCGTGATATTCAGTGAAAGTGAAAGTGTTAGTCACGCAGTCATGTCCTACTCTTTGCGACCCCATGGACTGTAGCCTGCCAGGCTCCACTATCCATGGAATTCTCCAGGCAAGAATACTGGAGTGGGTTGCCATTCCCTTCTCCAGGGGATCTTCCTGACCCAGGAATCAAAGCTGGATCTCCTTTGTTCCAGGCGGATTCCTTACCGTATGAGCCACCAGAGAAGCCTGAGGCTTTAAACAGAGAAGGACACACATACAAGCCTTTTGGATTCTTGCGTATACCTTGTCAGGGTGCTTCTTCTCTGTCTTCCAGAGCTGCCAGGCTGAGCCCTCTTTTCTGAATACTTTACTTCCACCTCTTCATCTCCCTATTAAGGAATGAGCATTAAGCAATTACCTTCAAGGGTCTGTAGTCATTCATTTTTCGTCAGTTAAGAACTCTTTATTTGAGTGGATGGGTACACTTGTAGCACTTATTTCTAGAAGAGAAAATAAATACTATACATTTTTTTTTAATACAACACTTTGTTGGTTTTTAGAATTATGCTACTAGGCTGATTTTTCTGTTTCTGATTTTTAGAGTCAAGCAAGAATTCTTTTCTTAGTATTTTGCACTGTTGGATATAACTGCTTCTTCAGAGCAACCTTCAGTGTCTTCTTTGTTTCTCTGTTTCAGGGAACTGGCTCGGGAGAAGGTAATGCGAGAAGTGAAAGCCTTAGCCAAGCTTGAACACCCAGGAATTGTGAGATATTTCAATGCTTGGTTGGAAGCGCCACCAGAAAAGTGGCAAGAAAAAATGGATGAAATTTGGCTGAAAGATGACAGGTAACTTGGTTTGACATCGACTTAAAAATGAGTGTTTCTTTCAGGTTAATCTTTGATTTACATGAATAAAATATCCTTTCTATTACTATAACTTTAGAGGTTGGTTTTTTTTTTCAACAAAAGAATAGCACATTACTGATTCTGTTATCATGTTTTAGAATCTTCTTTAATTACTTAAGTTGGTTTAGTTTTTAGAACATGAACTTTTTTTTCCCTTTGTTTGTCCAGAACATGAATTTCTAAACTCATTGGTAGATAGGGCTCTATGATTTATAATTCACTGAGGGATTTACAGTAGCCTTTCTCAATGAGAGACACTGTCTGACTTTTGTCTCCATTTTTTATTTTCAATTTTCATTTAGTTTCTTAGGACTGATGGTTAGCAATTTTACAACTCCTTTCTGAAGTAGTTTTAAACTACTTGCATTTAAAAATATATGAACTCAGGCAACCTGTAGATAATTCCTATGTTAAATATGCTATTCCCTAGGAGAGAAGGTCCTTTTAAAAACTACTAAATAAAAAGAAAAAGGAAACAGGTTACTTACCAAAGGGCTGGAGTAAAAATAGACTACTTACTCAATAGCATGAGTACATGCGTGTGTGCGAACACGTGCGTACTCAGTTGTGTCCGACTCTGTGACCCAGTGGACTGTAGCCCACCAGGTTCCTACGTCCGTGGAATTTTCCAGGGAAGAATACTGGAGTGGAATTTCCTCCTCCAAGGGATATTCCCCACCCAGGGATCAAACCTATATCTCCTGTGTCTCCTGCATTGGCAGGTGGATTCTTTACCACTGAGCCACCTAGGAAGCCTACTTACTAAGTAGACTACTTAGCTACTAAATAAACTGCATTTTATTCAGCTGGAATAAAATTTCTGCCTAAAAGTACCTAACACAGCCCTAGGTCCACATGAGGTACCTAGTTAGCTACAGTGACCATTGTCTATAGCCCAACCACAGAAGGACCAGGAGAAGTGGCTCTGTATGTCAAGCCCTGATTTGGATGGGGGCTTCCAAATCACAGGTACTGAGGGTTCCTGGCCTTGATCTTCCTTTGTGCCTTGTGTTTTACATAGAACCTGGCTGCTCTGGGCATGACAGTCCCAGATAACAGTTTCTGGTATGAAATCAAGCTTTCCAATTAAGGAATGGCCCGACTGATCTTTGTCTCCTGTGGCATGTTTTCATTGAATTTCTGTGTCCTCCTTTGGTAACTGGCTTTATTACAGTTGAAGCTTTGGAAGCAAAGGGTGTAGTTACAACATTGTAAGTCAGCTATACCTCAATAAAAATAAATCAATAGAGGGTAGGAGGGAGGCTCAAGAAGGAGGGCATATATGTATACTTATAGCTGATTCATGTTGTACAGCATGCATGCTAAGTCGCTTCAGTGTGTCAGACTGCAACCCTATGATCCGTGGCCCGCCAGGCTCCTCCCTCCATGGTATTCTCCAGGCAAGAGTACCGGAATGGGCTGCCATGCCCTCCTCCAGGGGATCTTCCCGACCCAGGGATCAACCCCACGTCTCTTAAATCTCCTGCATTACCACTAGTGCCACTTGGGAAGAACATAACATTGTAAAACAATTGTACTTCAGTAAAAAAATAAATTTAAAAAAAGATACTCTAAAAAAATTTAATAAACAAGCAGACAGAGGATGTAGTTCATGCAATTTAATCTGCACATGTTCACTCTTGTGCCTTTTACTTCTTCCATTCTTAGCACAGACTGGCCGCTCAGCTCTCCTAGTCCCGTGGACGCGCCTTCTGTTAAAATACGCAGAATGGATCCTTTCTCTACAAAGGAATGTATTGAAATCATAGCTCCTTCGCCACACAGCAGCAGGTCTTTTTCAGTTGGGATTTCTTGCAGCCAGACCAGTTCATCCGAGAGCCAGTTCTCTCCGCTGGAGTTTTCTGGGATGGACCACGGAAATGTGAGCAAGTCAGCAGATGCAGTATGCCAACTCCAGGACAGCTGCCTTACAGACTGCGAGGGGGAGGATGGTACCATGGATGGTAATGATGAAGGGCACTCCTTTGAACTTTGTCCTTCGGAAGCTTCTCCTTACATAAGGTCCAGGGAGCGAACCTCCTCGTCTATAGTATTTGAAGATTCTGGCTGTGATAACGCGTCCAGCAAAGAGGAGCCCAGAATGAACCAACCCCCTGTGGGCAACCATTATGCGAATAAACTGTCTGCACTCCGGCATTCCGGTAGCAGATCTTCGGAACCTACTGTGTCTGTTTCTCCGTCAAGACCAACCACTTTAAGTTTAGACCTCACTAAAAGCTCGGTGGGGAAACTCCAGCCCAGTTCGCCCAAGGTGTATCTGTACATCCAGATGCAGCTGTGCAGAAAGGAAAACCTCAAAGACTGGCTGAACAGCCGCTACACCATTGAGGCGAGAGAGAGGAGCGTATGTTTGCACATCTTTCTGCAGATTGCAGAGGCGGTGGAGTTTCTGCACAGCAAAGGGCTCATGCACAGGGACCTCAAGGTCTGTTATCTGTGGTTTGTCACCTGAGGGTTTCAACCTGTTTTATTTTTCTATTTATTTCATTTACTTATTTTTTAAAAATTGATCTTATTTATTTGAGTGCATTGGGTCTTTGTTGCAGCACACAGGATCTTTTAGTGCTGTGGCTTCTCTTGTTGCAGAGTACAGACTCTAGAGTGCTTTGACTTCAGTAGTTGTGGTGCATGGGCATGCTGCAGTCCATGGGCTTGCGAAGAGTTGGACATGACTGAGCAACTGAATTGCACTGAACTGATGGGCTTAGTTGCTCCCTAACACGTGGGATCGAACCAGTGTCCCACCAAGATTCTTAACCACTGGCCCACCAAGAAAGTCCTTTACTTATTTATTTTTCTTTTTAGAAGATTGACTTGACTTTTCTGAACCACTTTTCAGAGTCAGGCCCATCTGGGCCAGCCCCCTGGGAGCTGAGTGACTGCACATCTCAGCCTCAGTTTGTTGTTATTATTCAGTTGCTTGATCACGTCTGACTCTTTGCCACCCCGTGGACTGTAGCCAGCCAGGCTCCTCTCTCTGTGGAATTTCCCAAGCAAGAATACTGGAATGGGTTGCCATTTCCTTCTCCAGTACTTATTTATTTTTATTGAAGTAACACAATGTTGTATTAGTTTCAGGTGAACAGCAAAGGGATTCAGTTATATATATATTCCCAGTTGAAAAGTTCTTTACTGTGTTCATTCTGACCTGTCACTGAGCCTAATGTTAAGCCTTCTAGGCCCTATAACTTTTTTATATTTTGGTCACGTGTTTGTCACATGTCAGTCTCAGCATAACTGCCAGCAGTTCTCAGGGCTCCATGTTTTAAGTCTTTTGGAGGTGCTGGGGAGAAAAGTATTTTTTTCTGCTGCTGTTGATCAAGAAGTCCTGGGTTTTCTTCTAATTAATAAGCCAGGGACACACTGTTGTTGTTCAGGTGCCGATTGTCTTCAACTCTTTGTGACCCCATGAACTGCAGCACACCAGGCCTCAGTGTCCCTTACCATCTCCCAGAGTTTGCACAAGTTGATGTCCATTGCATGCCGACCAATCATCTCATCCTCTGACTTCCTCTTCTCCTTCTGCCCTTTATCTTTCCCAGCATCAGGAACTTTCCCAATGAGTCGTCTGTTCCCATCAGGTGACCAAAATACTATCCCCAAACCAGTCTTCTGGCCAGGAGCTGGGATTATGCTTATTGGTGGATGCAAGCTCTAGATGCCACCTCCAGATAACATCCCACATGAACCATGAACTTGCTGCCCAGAAGAAGGGAATCCCTAAAGTCACTTCCAGATGCTTCCGGTAGAAGCATAGAGGGATGGATAGATGCTGGAGAACCAAAAAGGAACCAAAGTCTGTTAGTGTTGGTTACATAGAAGCTGACACCAGAGCCCAGAGAGGGGAGGAGTGAGGAAATTGAAGGCAGCACAGTCTAATCCTATCTCTTGTACAAGGTTATTTGAGGAAGAGTAGGGTGTTGTGTGCTAAGTCAGTCAGTCGTGTCCAACTCTTCTTGATCCTGTGGACCGTAGCCCACCTGGCTCCTCTGTCCATGGGATTCTCCAGGCAAGAATACTGGAGTGAGTTGCTATTTCCTTCTCCAGGGGATCTTTCTGACCCAAGGATTGAAACTGCATCTCCAGCATCTCCTGCATTGGCAGGCAGATTCTTTACCACTAGTACCAGTTGGGAAGCCCCATTTGAAGCCCAACGAAAGTAAATTTTATGAGCTAAATGGCTTTTTTCCCCCCTTATTTCAAAGGCCTATGAATGGTGGTCATGTTAGCTGAGGTTAGAGTAAGCTGTAGGAAAAGATGATAATATTATATATGCATATATATATATATATATATATTTTTTTTTTTTTTTTTGCTGTGGACCATTCCATTTTTAAAGTCTTTATTGAATTTGTTACTATGACTTATGTTTTGGTTTCTTGGCCAAGAGGCATGTGGGATCTTAGCTCCCCAAGACCAGGAATCCAACCTGATTCTCTGCATTGGAAGGCGAAGTCTTAGCTTCTGGGCTGCCGGGGAAGTCCCAGGGTGACATATTTCTTGTGCAGGATTTTGAATGTGAGGAGCCCATGGTTAGGTGTATCCAATGAGCAGCTGCATATAAGAGTTTAGAATTCGGGACAAAGTTTAGAATTTGGGACAAGGTATATGGGACCCTGTATTAGAAGAGACAACATAAGATTGTAGTTAAGGGAATTCCCTGGCAGTCCAGTGGTTAGGACTCTGCACTTTCACTTATGTGGGGCCCAGGTTCAATCCCTGATCAGGGAACCAAGATTCCTCAAGCTGCACAGCCAGGAAGAAAAAAAAAAAAAATATATATATATATATATATATACACACACACATATATATATATAAAGATTGTTGTTAAGAGCTCTTATTATTCTCCTTGACAGCCTACATTTCCCTTTTATAACAAGCCCAAAGGTCAGTCTGTTTCATTCCTTCACCATGTAGTAGTGATTTGCTACCGTAGGGCAAGAATTGGACACGTGGCAGTGGAGCAGATACCCTTTTCTCATGGAGCCAGACTGCCTGGGTTTGAACCTGCTCCACTCCTTACTAACTGGGTGACCTTGGGTGATTTACTTAGCTTCTCTGGGCCTCAGTCTTCATATCTGTGGAAGGAGGGACCAATAGGACTAAAAGGGTTATGAGTATTGCATGAGTTAATAATAATAAACAGTAATAAACCACTTAGATCATCTTCTGGCCTATTGCAAGTGCTCTGTGTGTGTTTGTTATTATTATAATCATCCTTTAGGTCAGAATGTAGAGGAGCTTGCCGAGTGTATAGAATAATGAGATTTAGTTGTTATGTGGCTGCCCGGATGGGAAAAGGAGTTTGGGGGTAAATGGATACGTGTGTGTGTGTGTGGCTGAGTCCCTTTGCTGTTCACCTGAAACTGGCATAACATTGTTAATTGGCTGTACCCCCAATACAAAATAAAAAATTAAGAAAAGAATAAGGAGATTGAGGATTAAGTACCCTAGACACTAGGGAATGTGAATCTCTAAGGATTTATTTAAACAGATGTTCAATGAACACTTGCTCCCCTTGCCTTTTCTTTATTCACAGTACTTGTCTAGAATGAAGGATTGTTTTCATTTTCATATTAGTCCATTGTAAAGGGAAAGATGCCTGAGAATATCAAGTGTCCTGTATTTATTTTCTGTAGTCATTTAAATAGTTCTCGTCCCTGTCTCTCCTCCATACACACCCACTGTGCTTTTACCTGCTTTTTCCCAGCCTTCCAACATATTCTTTACAATGGATGATGTGGTCAAGGTTGGGGATTTTGGACTGGTGACAGCAATGGACCAAGACGAGGAAGATCAGATGGTTCTGACCCCAATGCCGGGCTACGCCAGGCACACGGGACAGGTGGGGACCAAGCTGTATATGAGCCCGGAACAGGTGAGCTCTTCCTTTTCCTTCTGAGGATAAATAGATTTTTGTTAAAATAGTTTTTTTAGGTATGCTCTGTCTTTTTTTTTTTGGCCATGAAGTCTGGCCTGCAGGATCTTAGTTCCCTGATGATAGATCGAACCTATGCCACGTACTTTGGAAGCACAGAGTCTTAACCACTGGACCACCAGGGAAGTCCCTAAATAATTTATTAATGAGGATGGCAGCAAGCTAGATGTACCCCTGTGAATCTCCATCTGTGCTACATTTCAAATACCCAATAAAATAAAAATCTGAAAATGATGAAAACTGATAGTAGTGTTCCACAGGCAACACAGCTAGGGTGCAATTCCTGCAACCTGGATTGGGGGTGGATAAAGAAAAATATTCACAATGCATGAAATGTGCTTGCCTTCTGAACCAGAACCTGACAACAGCCAGAAATTTAGTGTTTATTTATTTTTGGCTCTGCTGGGTCTTCATTGCTGCAGGCTTTTCTCTGGTTGTGGCAAGCAGGGGCTGCTGTCTGTTGTGATGCGCAGGCTTCTCATTGTGGTGGCTTCTTTTATTGCAGAGCACAGGCTCTAGGCAGCGGGCTTCGGTTGTAGCCCATGGGCTCAGTAGTTGCAGTTCCCAGGCTCTAGATCACTGGCTCAATAGTTGTGGCCCACGAGCTTAGTTGCTCTGTGGCAGGTGGGACCCTCCCAGACCAGGGATCGAACCTGTGTCTGTTACACTGGCAGGCAGACTCTTTACCACTGGACCACCAGGGAAGTCCCAGAAATTTAGAGGAGACTTTGAATGTCCTCCTCCCAAACCTAACTCTCATTTCCCCTTATGTGAACTAGGTAGGAACTGTTTTCAGAGACAGTTGGAGGTAGTTTAGTGAACTGCCCTCTGTGTTCATCCACAGGCATGGCAGGAAACAGAGGCGGACAGGCTGAGCTGTGTTGCCTTGTGGGAAAAACTGTAAATGGAATGGAGACCAGAAGTGGTGGGAGCAGGGCATCCTGGGAGATTGAGTGTAGCATCCCCAGAGCTGATGATATTCACAAGCTTATAGATGCTTAGAGGAGTGGTTCTCAGACTTTTTGGCCAGTGCCTGTTTATACTTAAATATGATTGAGAGCTTAATAATTTTTCTTGTAAGATTATATCTATCAATATTTGCCACATTAGAGATGAAAGCAGAAATTTATAAAATTTTAGTAATTCAATTAAAAATGACTGTCTTAAATCTATAAAATCTTCAAGATACTTTCTGAAAAATAAATATTTTCCCAAAGAAAACTAGTGAGAATAGTGGTATTTATTTCCATTTTTTTAAAGCTCTTTACTCTCTGACTTAAAAGGGTTAGATTTCATATCTGCTTTTGCATTTAATCCCTTGAACTATGTTATTTTGGTTCAAGTATATTAAGCAAATCTGACCTCAAACAGATACGCAGTGGGGAAGGGAGGAACATTTTAATACCATTTCCAGGTAGATATGGGCATCACCAAAACTCAAGAAGCAAAAGTTTCTGAAGTTTCTGAAGAATCATTTGCCCTGTGGAATCTAAAACCATAGCAGTGGACATTCTGTATTCTGTTACTGTAACACCCATTTCACACTTTGAATGGACCTCTTTTTCATGCATGAGTTTTTAAAGTTGTGCGTTGGTCATTTGGAAATTATTGGGTCTCTACGTTATGTGTCTTCCAAAAATTGTCACAATTCAGTATTGTTGTTGTTTATTCGCTAAGTCGTGTCCAACTCTTTGAATGCCATGGACTGTAGCCACCAGGCTTCCCTGTCCTTTATTATCCCTCGGAGTTTGCTCAAACTCATGTCCATTGAGTCGGTGATGCCATCCAACCATCTCATCCTCTGTCACCCCCTTCTCCTATTCCTCTCAATCTCATATAATATTTTTAAAAATCATCAATATTTTAATATCACCAACCAAGCTCACCAGAAAGCGCTTTTAAGTATTAGGAAAGCTGTCAGGTTCCCAGTGATGGACACAAATTTTCCAAAATTCTGAAGTTCACTTCAAAGTTCAGCTTTTATCTTTGGCAACAACTGTCAGTTTTCCTTGAAGTGCCATTCTCACTTCATTCATCTTTAAGAAAATACTGTCAAGTATCCAAGTCTGAATAACCACAGTTGGTCTACCAGTTTTTCTTTCAAGTCAGAGTGGTGCTCGATGAGAAGTGCTCAGTGAGAAGTTCACATAGGAACTCGAACAATTGCATAAATGCTTTCTCTTGAGACAGCATTTTACTTCAGCGTGGAGCAGAACTGCTTTATGAACACTGCTCACTGTGTCACACAAAATATTAAAAAGATGCGTGCCTAAGGGGCAAGACATAATAAAATTAATCAGTTTTACTGCTTCAGCAAGGATATTTTAAGTGAAACTGTCCTCTCTCTTACTTCCACTTTCTCTTTCTCTTTTTCTCTTTTCTTTCTTGCTTTCTCTTTCCCTCTTTTTCTTTCTCTTGCTGTTGCTTTCTCTCTCGCTTTCTCTTTTTCCTTTTCTCTCTTTCTCTTTCTCTCTCTTGCTTTCTCTTTCTCCTTTTCTCTCTTTCTTTCTCTTTCTCTCTTTGTATCTCTTACTTTCATTTTCTCTCTTTTTTCTGTTTCTCTTTCTCTTGCTTTTTCTTTCTCTCTCTTTCTCTCTGGCTCTCTTGCTTTCTCCTTTTCTCTTTCTCTCTTTCTTTTTCTTTCTTGCTTTCTTTTTTCTCCCACCCTACTCCCCCAGTATGTAAACTGAAGAACATAATTACTACTAGTATGGTTTGGTGCCACTGCCTTAATTTGTGCTAAGATTCAGCAGAGCAAATGTCAACACAGTGAAAAGACAAATCATATCTTAGAATTATTATGAAAATAGTCTTGACTTTGTAGACCTCCTGAAAGGATGTTGGGATCCCCAGGGATCCATAGACCACACTTTAAGAACCAATGGATTAGATTATCTTTGGAAGGTTTTATCAGAGACCAGTCATAGGAATCAGCCTTTATTTTACTGTTGTACAGTATCCTTCTAGACTGCCTGAGTTGTTTGCATTATTTAAGTGTGTTATTTTTCATGCTTAACATTTTCATTTTTTAATTTAATTGGTTTTTTTTTAATATAGTCCTATACTTAGACATCTTGAATTTCAAGATAAAGGAAAAATAGTATTAAAGTATTTAGGTAGGGAAAAAAAGAGGTTACAGCTTAAAGAGCTTGTTTTCTGTAACACTCAACTCTAGAAGACAATAAACCAATAAGTACAGTTTTGATGAAAAATAGCTATGACCTGCAAATCATGTTTCTGGACAAAAGTCATTCGTGTAAAAGAAAATAGGCATTTTTAGGTAAATAAGAGTTAAAAAAAAATCTTGGTGCATTGGCTGGTGGTCCAGCGGTTAAGACTCCATCCTTTCACTTTTGGGTATTTGATCCCTGGTTGGGGAACTAAGATTCTGCATACCTCTAACTAAATAAAAAGAAATATTGATGTGAGTATTCTCAAAGTTCCGGCCTTCGATGGCCTTTGCCAAGTGTCAAGTTATGTGGCTAGCTTCATTTTCCCAAATGAAAGGCTTCTTATGAGTCCTAGGAGGTCACTTTTAATTTGAATGAGACTTTTTAAGAGTCTGTTGGGTTGTAATTCGTTTGTTCCTTTTAGCAAATAAGTTTTTGTTAACGCCTTCTCTCTACTTTGCCCAGTTCTGGATGGTAGGAATACAAAAGAAGCAGCTCCCTTCCCTCCAGGTCTTTATAATCTAGTTGTGAAGAGTAAGAAATAACACACATGAAAAATACAGCCGAGAATGCAGAGAAGTCCATAATTAAGTGCCGTAATGAGGGCTAACCACAGTTGATGAGTGGTTTGGAAGATTTTCTCATAAAAATAGGTGAGGACTAAGATAGTCAGAAATGAGAGATTTGCTTTAGATAGTGCCGGCTTTGAAAAACTTCACCTCAGGGGTATGGGGGCAGCTTTTCCTGGCTCCTGGCTTCCGCTGGGCCTATTTTACTGATGCATATCTCAGTGCTATACCTGGGCTTCCTTCTGTGATGCTGAGTAGTTTAATTACTCTTGCTGTGGGTAACTTGAAGAAAAGAGGCTTCAGAGATGATTAACTCTTTGCTAACATTTTTACCTGCAGGATTACATTTAAACCAAGTAGGGACTAAGTCAGTGTTGGGATTCACTCACGCTATATGATCATCTATGATACTGTCTCTGTGACTGTTCTCCTAATCTTCTTTATTTGGGATTTCAGATTCATGGCAACAGCTACTCTCATAAAGTGGACATCTTTTCTTTGGGCCTCATTCTGTTTGAATTACTATACCCGTTCGGCACTCAGATGGAAAGGGTCAGGGTAAGTTCTTCCCCTCCCCTCCAAAAAGGCAGAAGAAAATACTCTTCAATTGACAAAAGAATGAGTTGTAAGAGAAAAATAAGTTATTCTTAATACCAACAACTTGGTTGACTGCAAGTAGAAGAGAAATAATTTGTAGACTCTTTGCTTCCATTTAAAGCTCAGTCTTCAAAAATTATTGTGGTGAATTGTCTGTTTTCTTGCTGTTGCTTAAATTCATCATAACTTAACCATATTTTGCACTCAAATTTGTCATAAGGGCAAAGCTAGGGGAACCACAGGGTGGGGCGATGGTGGTGGTCAAGAGAATTTTCCAGAGAACAAATGACCACACAGTCATATGCTTAAAAGCTGAAAAACTAAGCGTAGTTAAGTTTTCTTTCCCCTCTCAAACTAAACCATGACTATTGCCTTTAAGGAGTATAGTACTGAAAGTCTTAAAAATAGTGCCTAGAATATATAAAGGATGACTAGAGTTCAACAACAAGAAACAAACAACCCTGTTAAAAAATGGGCAAAGGACTTGAATATATATTTCTCTGAAGATTACAGATGGCCAGTAAGTACAGCATCACTATTCATCAGGGAAATGTGAATTGAAATCACAGTGAGATACCACTTCACACCATCCAGAATAGCTATCATAGAATAAAATAAGAGCAGAAAGTAAGTGTTGGTGAGGATATGGAGATATTAGCGCTCTCGTGCATTGCTGGTAGGAGTGTAAAGTGGTACATTCCACTGTGTAAGACAGTGTGACCCATCCTCAAAAAGGTAAACATGGAATGACCGTGTTCTTCTCCTAGGTTCTACTCCTATTTCTCCAAGAGAAATTAAAACATAGGTCCACACAAAAATTGGTACACAGATGTTCATAGTAGCATTTTCATAATGACTAGTAGGTAGGAGCAACCCAGATGTTAATCACCTTGGATCCTGGCTTGGATCCCTTGTTTCCTAGATTTCATGTTTTGTTTTGTTTACTCTCATTATTATTACTCTCTTATTTTGCTGGAGCACATTCTGCCGTAAATTTCTCAGAAAGAATGTATGAGGGAAAATTTTAGAGTCCTCGGGTATCTGAAAATGTATTTTTTTTCCCTATCCTTATACATAATTGATAAATTGACTAGGTTCTAGTTCTAGATTGAAAATAACTTTCCTTCAGAACCTTGAGGGCATTGCCCCGTTCTCTTATAGCTTCCAATAGTGCTGTTGAAAAGCTGATACCATTTTGATGTGTCTTTTTTTTTTATATGGGGTATTTTGGACCTGTTATATCTTCCTTTCTGAGGGCTTTAGGGATTTAGTTTTTATCAGTGCCGTTGTGAAATTTAGTCCTCTCAGATCCTTTCAGATCTCCCCACCAACCCCGCCCACCCTCTGCTCACTTACTGTACTTAGCACTTGGTAGATTCTTTGAGTTAGAAGGATTCATCCTTCAGTCTAGTAAGTTTCTCATATTTTTCTTGGATAAATTCTTTGATTTTTTTGTTTTTTCTGGGACTCCTGACTTATTCCTAAAAATGTCTAATTTTTTTCCCTCCTATTTTCTATTATTGTCTTTTTGTACTATTTTTTGCAGAAGTTCCTTAACTTGTTCTTCTAACTTTTGTAATTCCTTTGACAATTCAGTTTTTATCGTCTAAGATTGTTCCTTTTTTGTAGTATTTGCACTCTTTTTACATGAATTCAGTCTCTTCATATTGCTGAGAATCTCAATTATATGTATGTATGTATTTCTTCCCCTATACTGTCTCTTTCCTTTTTTTTTTTTTAGCTTTCTGTTTGAAATTATTATAGATGCACAGAAAGTTGCAAAGATAATATAAGAAATACCCTCCATCTAATTTATAAGTGTTACGTCTTACATAATTATAGTACAACATAAATTCGACATTGGTACTTTGTATTCTGGGTATTTTATCTCTTTATGGTTTCTGTAACCAACACTGCAGTCTAGATACAGAAGTGTTCCATCCCTCTCGCTACCCCTTTATAGTCACACTTACTTTCTCCCTACTAATATCTCTGAGTTTTGTAATGATTTGTGTGTGTGTTTCACATGTTGACAATCCTGACTGTTCATATTTAAGAATGGTGCTCTAAAATGGTAACCAGAAGTGGACATTAAAAAATAAACAAAAAAGGGAATTCCCTGGCAGTCCAGTGGTTAGGACTCAGAGCTTTCACCTGCTGTGGATCCCTATCCCATCCCTGGACAGGGAACTAAGATCCTGCAAGCCATGCAACCAAAAGAAAAAAACCCTGAAGTGGACATGACTGTTAAGTGTTATGATCCAGTGCTTTCTTCAGGGTGGAGGTGGGGGAGAACGAGTGTTAGCATGTTAGCATCTCCCACATGTTAGCATCTCCCACATGTTAGCATCCCCATATGTTAGCATCTCGGACTTTCCTCATTCTCTCCAGAGAAGAAGCTTCATTCTCCTGCTTGAGAAAGAATTGGGATGGATGGGGGTGGAGAGTGTCTTACTGTTGAAGATCTTCACTCGTTCTGTTTTCCATGCCCCCCACCCCCCAATTCATCCTCATGCCTCTGTTTGGAATGCCTTGGTTCAGTTTCTTCAAAGGACAAACCTCTGTGTCCTGTGAACAGTGAAAGCGTTAGTTGCTCAGTCCTGTCTGACTCTTTGCTATCCCATGGGCTGTAGCCTGCCAGGCTCCTCTGTCCATGGGATTCCCCAGGGAAGAATACTGGAGTGGGTTGCCATTCTCTTCTCCAGAGGATCTTCCTGACTCAGGGATTGAATCTGGGTCTCCCGCATTGCAGGCAGATTCTTTACTGTTTGAGCCGTCGGGGAAGCCCTTTGTGTCCTATGGGGGTATATAATATCACTTCATATACAGAACTTCCCACAGCTCTCCTACAGCCATCTTCATCCCTCACCCCCACCTCCTGCAGGTTCCACACAGCTAAGCAGTTCCCCATCTGTTGGCCTTATCCCCCGTGGGCACCCTGGTTTACCTTTCTCTGTTGAGCTAAAGTAGTTACACTATGTTTCCATCTACTTTCTCTCTCTTTCCAAAGATGTGATCTTTTCTTCCATTGCACTCATTTTAAAGATTTAAAATGTTTTTCCTTTCTTTGGAGTTGTTTTAGTGAAAATGTTTACTTTGAAATGTAGTTAAAAAAACAAATCTGCCATGTTTACTCTTTTTTTTTTTTTTGGTTGCACTGGATCTTAGTTGTAGCACAGAGGATCTCTGATCTTTTGTTGTGGCATGTGGGATCTAGTTCCCTAACAAGGGATTGATTGAACCCAGGCCCCCGGCAGTGGGAGGGCAGAGTCCTAGCCACTGGACCATCAAGGAATTCCAGAAAATCTGCGTTGTTTAGCCAGAACCCCTCTGAGATTCTATTAGTGAATGTAAAAGAGACTATTCAGTGATTTGACCAAGATGTTTTTTGAAAAATTAATTTTATTGAGGTATAATTTACATACAGTACAGTGTACCCACTTTCTACATTTTTATGGGATTTTGATACTTTTAAACCTTCATGTAATGACCACTACATTCAAAATACAGAATATTTCTATCATCCCCAAAAGTTGCCTTTTGTTCCTTCCCAGTCAGTCTCCTGTTCTTTCATCCCATCCTGATTCCAAGCAACCACTCATCTATTTTGTCTTAGAAAGTTTCATATGAATGGAATCATACATGTATATACATTTGTGTCTGCCTTCTTTGACTTGCCTTAAAGGTTTTAAGGTTCATTCATTACTCAGTGTGTCAGCAGTTTCTCCTTTTTATTAAGTAACATGCCATGGTATCTATACGTAGTTCCTGTGTCCATTTACCTGTTGGAAACACCTGTGAATAAAGTGGAAGTTGCTGTGAACATTTGTAAACTGGTCTCTTTGTAGACACACATCTGTTTTTCATTAGTCTTGGGTAATTAGGAGGTAGGATTGGTAAATTATGTGTAAATGGTTTAACTGTATAAGAAAGTGCCATTTTATATTCTCACCCACAGTGTAGGCGAGTTCTAGGTCCTCGGCATCCTTATCAACACTTAGGTTTTAGTCTTTACATTTTTTGGGTATTCTGATAGGAGTACAATACAATCAGATTGTGGTTTCACTTTGCATTTCTCTGATGACTAATGACCTTGACCATCTTTTCAAGTCCTTTGCCAAGTATATGTATTATGTATTATGACTAATTTATTCCAGCCAGTGGCTTCCCATTTCATTTTCTTAATGAAAGGGCAGCAGGTTAAAAAAAAAAAAAAACATGTTATGGGATTAAAAATTCTGTGATTCAAGACTCAAGCATTTATCTGCACATTATTTGGTAGGACCTACCTATTAGCAGGTGAAACACTCCCTTCTATGGCTTGTGTCATAGATTCTTCTAGTGAAGTTTCTGTTTTCCTTTAGTGGGAAGTGACAAATGCCAGCCCAGTTCATGTTTTTGTTTAAGTACATTTTAGCTTATTTCTCACGAAATATGAAGACATACTTGCTTTATTTCATTTCTCAAAACTGATTCATTACAAAAGGAGTATCAGGGACTTCCCTGGTGGCACAGTGGTAAAGAATCCACCTGCCAATGCAGGGGACATGGGTTCAATCCCTGGTCCAGGAAGATTCCATATGCTGTGGGGCAACGAAGCCCCTGAGCCACAACTACTGAGCCTGTGCCTAGAGCCCGGGAGCCACAACTACTGAGCCCACGTGCCACAGCTACTGAAACCCATGTGCCTAGAGCCTGTGTTCTGCAACAAGAGAAGCCACCACAGTGAGGAACCCACACACCACAGCTAGAGAATAGCCCCCACTCGCTGCAACTAGAGAGAGCCCAAGTGTAGCAACGAAGACCCAGAGCAACCGAAAATAAATAAGTAATAAAAATGTTTTAAAGGAGTTTAAGGCACTGTGCCAAATAGTTTGCTTGAATTACCTCATTTAAGTCTCAAAGCAATCATACAAAGTAGACACTGTTATCCTGTTTGTATGAAAATTTCCCAAAAAGCTAGTTTATTTTTTATATTCAGAATTTAGCACAATTGACTTAGTTTACTTCACTCAAAAAGAACACTGTGTCCTTTTATATCAAATACAAGTGATCAGTGACTAGTAGAAAAAGTTACCCACTTAAGAACACAAATGTGTGTTCATGAATGATTGAATTATTTTTTATGCAGATCAGTCCATTTTCAGTTAAAATCCAGATGTCAGGATCATGTACAGTTCTAATATATGTAAATTATATGGTGATTTGGTGGCAGATAAATCTGTGCCCAGGAAGCACTGATGTGTAGATTATCAAGTCAGAAAAAGCTATTGATAAATTTTCTATCTACTTAATGTTCAGCCTTTCTTACAGTATCAAAAAATATCTCTGTTTAAATAGATTAACATATCAAAATGGATTTAAAGATAAGTAACACTTTTCTTTCTTTGCAGATCCTAACTGATGTAAGAGATCTCAAATTTCCACCACTATTTGCTCAAAAATATCCTCGTGAGGTTGGTATAATTCTCATCTTTTATTTTCTTTAAAATCTTACTTAGGATGTGAAGTCAGCAGTCAGCTCATCAGTTTCCACATTTTATAGATGAGGAGGCCTAAGGTCTAAAGAGGAAAGTGACCTGATCCCAACAACATACAACTTGTTAAACCAAAGGCTGGGGAATTCCCTGGTTAAGAGTGTGACCTTCCACTGCAGGGTTGTGAGTTTAGTCCCTGTTCTGGCAGCTAGGAGTCTGCTCCATGCTGCATGACAGCCCATTCAGGGATTGTAACAACCTTGCCTTTGAGTAGGGCTTCCCAGGTAGCTCAGTGGTAAAGAACCTTCCTGCCAATGCAGAAGATGCAAGAGACACAGGTTCGATCATGGCAACCACTCCAATATTCTTATCTGGAAAACTCCATGGACAGAGGAGCCTGGCAGTCTGTATGTAGTCCATGGGGTCACAAAAAGTCCGACATGACTGAGCAATTGAGCATGTGCACACCTTTCAGTAAGGCTGAACCTAAAGACCCCACCTTCATAGGAATCAAGTTGCCATTATAATCAGGCCATTAATTTCTTTATCTTAATGAATTTGACACAGATCTTAAAAACCAGCTTCTTAAAAAAAAGTCACTCATTTCCCCTGATTTTGTGTGTTGGAATTATACCCCTCAGAGAAACAGTAAATGATTCAGAATAGTGGGAAGGGAAAGTTAAAATGGTCTTGATAGTGAAAACTGTGTGTAATGAACGTTTGAAGTTTCTTTTTGCAGTTTTTGTTTATTTATATTATGTCCACAAGCACATCACTTTAAAATTTACGCACTGATGGTTCTTGGATTTTCTTAGTAAATTCAGTTGAAGAAAATTAAAATTTGTGGCTAATTATCAAATTGGAAAAAGTCTAATTGATCTTTCAGTATTTTAAGTATATTGAAGGGTTGCATTAAAAATGAACTTTATAACAATATAGAGATATGCTAACTTAAAGTGAAGTTTATTTTACTAAAAATTAGTTTGTTGTATATTTTGCAAAGTGGTGAATCAGTTCCTGGGGGACTCACAAGAATCTGTGTTATATTAAAGTGGTTGGAAAAAAATCAGGAAAAGGGGCTAGGTACTGACCACTGGCATGATTTATTTTTATTTATTGGGGTATAATTGCTTTACAGTGTTGTTAGTCTCCGCTGTACAATGAAGTGAATCAGCTATACATTTACATATATCCTCTCCCTCTCGTATCTTCCTCTATTTGCCTCCTTATCCCACCCATCTAAGTCATCACAGAGCACTGAGCTGAGCTCCCTGTGCTATATAGCAGCTTCCCACTAGCTGTCTCTTTTACACATGGTAGTGTATGTACATCAACACTCCTTTCCCCGTTCATCCCATCCTCCCCGTCCCTCTGTGTCCACATGTCCCTTCTCGGTGTCTCTATTTGGTATGATTATTTTTTAATTGACATCTTTATTGAAGTAATTGTACATTCACATGCAGTTGTAAGATGAATTTATTTTAAAGGTCAGACTGTGTTTCAGAGATGTGATTTAAGGCCCTTTATATTAGGAAACAACCAATTAACCTGGAATAGTCCATGTGTATTTGGAGCAAGACTTGGCCAAACTATGACCCATAGGCCAAATCCAGCCTGCTACCTGTTTTGGTAATAAAATTTCATGGGAACACTGGCAGGCCCACCTGTTTACGTACGGTCTGTGGCTGCTTTTGTATTTCAGTGGCAGAGCTGAGAAGTTGCTCACACACAGATGTAGAGAACAAACATATGGACAAGGGAGGGTGAGGTGAGGTGGGTGGGATGGGGTGGGATGACTTGGGAGATTGGGATTGACATACATACCCTGCTGATCCTATGTATAAAATAGATAACCAGCGAGAAGCTTCTCTATAGCAAAGGGAACTCTACTCAGTGCTCTGTGGTGAGCTAAATGGGAAGGCAATCCAAAAAAGGGGGGATATATGTGTACCTATAACTGATTCCCTATGGAATCAAGTGGCTCAGATGGTAAAGAATCTGCCTGCAATGCCAGAAACCCAGGTTCGACAACGTTCAGCACAACTAACACAATATTGTAGAGCAACTGTATTCCAATAAAAATTAATTGAGAAAGAGAAACTGGCTCACCAACTTAACATAGTTACGGAAACATAATATTTGGTGGACTCCTGATTTAGGCAATGGTTTAGTGGCCATCACAAAACAATTTTTATCTTTCAGTATGCCATGGTGCAAGACATGCTGTCCCCATCCCCTACTGAACGGCCAGAAGCGGCGAGCATCATTGAAAACGCGATCTTCGAGGACTTGGAGTTTCCAGAAAAGACACTCCTCAGACAGAGGTCTCGCTCCATGAGCTCGCCCGGAGCAAAACATTCAAGACACTCCAGCAGCCCCCACAGCCCTTTGCCCAGCAATTAGCCTTAAGTTCCGCTCTCGCCCCTAACAAGTGACGTCAGAATAGCCTGCTTCAGAGGAATGTTGCTTTTCCAAAATCGCAGACTTGAAAATATGGTTCTCCACTTGATTTTGTTTTAGGCTGCCTTTTCTAAATCAGATTTTAAACTGGATTTTGGAGCTCACACCTCATCTGAGCCAACTTTTGATTTTCGCTCCAGTCGAGGGGAGGGCTGTCACATGCGGTCCTTTCCCTCGTTGGTCTGTTGAAACTGGCTGGCCAAGCATTCTGTCCTCACGTTTTGCCTAAGGAGGTAGAAGCAATCCCTAAAATGTACAGAGAGAATTACGAAATGGAAATATTTTTATAGTACAGAAAAATGAAAGTCCCTACATGGTGGTAACCATATTGTTATAGAAAGACGCTTTCTAGAGAGATAGTGGAAGTTTTAAGACTGATTTCAAAACAAAGCTGACTCCCATTTTTGTCCCTGGTGGGTGAATTAGGAAGCTGCATTATTTTGGAGGACAAGTAGTACAAATTATATAGCTAGTTTTCTAGGGTCATTTGTAGCATTAAATAGCTTTATTCCTCAGATAGTTCTAGGGAGAAAGGTTTTTAAGGGTTTTTTGTACTTTTACCTCCAATAAAAGGAAAATGAAGCTTTTTGTGTAAATTGGTCAAAAATTCTGGCTTGGAGAAGGAAAAAAAGCCGTAGTAAGAAACAAATCATATATTACAACTAACTGCTTCAATTATGGACTTTTTAAATCTAATGAAATCTTAAATGTCTTAAATATAATACTGTAGGTTGATACTGTCTCAGAACTGATTGTAGATAACAGTTTAATCATCTAACTTGCTAACATGTTTTTATTTTTCACTGTAAATAAGTTTATTTTTTATTTATAAAAATTCTGAACTCAATCCATTTGGGTTGGTGGTGTACAGAACGCACTTAAAAGTGTGTTAACTATTGTGACTTCTTTCAAGTCTAAATGGTTTAATAAAACTTTTAGAAATGATATATGGTTGATTCTTATTTGAGGGAACTAGCTCCAAAATGGAATTTTTCAGATTTTAAAATGGGATCATAGGTCTCCAAAGAGTCATAACCCTACTCTCAAGAAAACTTATTCCTTATAGATGATCTTATTTACAAAACAGAAATAGAGACACAAATGTTGAGAAGAAACATATGGACATCAAGGGCCAGGGAATGAAATGGGAGACTGGACTTGACACATATACACTATTGATACCATGTATAAAATAGATAATTAATGAGAACCTACTGTGTAGCACAGGGCTTCCCAGGTAGCTCTGTGGTGAAGAATCTGCCTGACGATGCTGCAGTCGCAAGAGACAAGAGTTCAGATCCTGGATTGGGAAGATCCCCTGGAGTAGGAAATGGCAACTTGCTCCAATATTCTTGCCTGAAAAATTCCATGGACAGAGGAGCCTGGTGGGCTACAGTCCATGGAGTCGCAGAGTTAGACACGACTGAGCACACACACACACACACACATACACACACGCTGTATAGCGGGAGCTCTATTACAGTGCTCTGTGGTGACCTAAATGGGAAAGAAACCCCAAAAGGGGGATATACATGTGTGTATAACTGATTCACTTTGTTATACAGCAGAAACTAACACATTTCAAGCAACTATACTTCAATAAAAATTAATTTAAGACAATAGAAAGAAAACTTATTCCTAACCTGTTCTAATGGACATGAGTTTGGGTAAACTCCGGGAGTTGGTGATGGACAGGAAGGCCTGGCGTGCTGTGGGTTCGTGGGGTCGCAAAGAGTCGGACACTGAACTGAACCTGTTGTAAACAGGCATCTTCTCGTCCTCTCCCAAAGACTTCACAGGACCAAGTCCTTTTCAAAATTCACTGGACTCATAATCCAAACACATTAGCTCAGTTTCTACTCTGTGCCAGAGACATAAAGACCATTCTACCCTAAAGGGAGGCTGCGCAGAGCAAAGGCTATGGCAAAGCCAGTTGTGTTGCGATCACGATGTGTCTGATGGAGGCATCTGGCGTGCAGAGCTGCCAGGCACAAACTCGCCAGACACAGCCTTCAGGGTTGTAATGATTGTTTCCATCTTACAGACACGTGATGTCTGCCCCATAGAGTTTGAGCAGTTTGTAAGCTGGGCACACGTCACAGATCTTTGTGTGCTCTTCCCAGATTCTCACTGCTTAATGAGTCTCCAACTGTCTTTCCTCCCTGTTCAGCTTGGCTCCTAGCCAGTTCAACTCTTTTTTTTCTTCCTCTCTTAGCCTGCTTCAGTGACTATTTTCCTCTTCACCCCAGCAAGGGATCCTGTTGATTTCTTCCCATTCTGCCAACTCGGTTCCAGCTGCAGATCCTTTGACCCTCACAACCACCCTGAGAGCTAGCTATTTAGGGATTTCCCTGGTGGTCCAGTAACTAGGACTCCAGGCTCCCAATGCAGGAGGCCCAGGTTTGATCCCTGGTCAGGGAGCTGCAGATTCCACATGCAGCAACTGAAAAAAAAAAAGATCTCGCTTGCTGAGGCTGGGACCTGGTGCAGTCAAATAAATAAAAATATATAGTAAAATAATAAAATTAAAAGTTATAAAAAATACCATGGCAGATGTTATTATTACCATTCTTATTGTAAAACTCAGGTCCAGAAAGATGCTGTGATTTGCCCCTTATTAACAGCCAATCAGAGCAGAACTGGGACCAAATCCCAGGAATTCCAGTCCCTAGTTAAGGTTCTTGCCTACTCCCTCATACCAAGCTGTCTTAAGGATTTGCAAGTATCTACCCTGGGCTTCCTTGGTGGCTCAGATGGTAAAGAATCCACCTGCAATGCAGGAGACCCGGGTTTGATCCCTAGGTCTGGAAGATCCCTGGAGAACAGAATGGCTACCCACTCCAGTATTCCTGCCTGGGAAATCCCATGGACAGAGGAGACTGGTGGGCTACAACCCATGGGGTCATAAAGAGTTGGACATGACCGAGAGACTAACACACTTTCACACGGGGTCTGTGATCTTGGTTGCGACACATGTGAATCTAGTTCCCTGGCCAGGGATGGAACTCTGGCCCTCTGCATTGGGATCTCGGAGTCTTAGCCAATGGATCAGCAGGGAAGCAAGCCCCCTTCTTTCATTTTAATTCTGCCTGTGCCTCTGCTGGCTATCAGTAGGAAAGCAGTGTTGGAAGCTCAGGGGCTGGGCCACAAGAACCTGACAGGGGTCGCCAGGGGTCCTCAGGGGTCGCCAGAATGGAGTCTCCAGCATTGTCTCCCAGAGCTCTTTTTCTGGACTCCAAACCCTACCTCCTCCTCCTCCAAGTTGTTGCTTTTCTGACATCTTTTCAAGCCCTCTCCCTCCAGACTTGCCCCACAGGATGCAGTTGAGCCAGTAATTGGTACAAACCAATCTCCTTAATAGTTGAGATCTCAGAAGGTATGGGTACCCCTTCTTGTAATCCCATCAGCATCCAGCATAAGGTGTGGTACTTGATCGCTTATTTGTCAAACTGGATTTGGAGAACATAACATGTAATTGACATAGCTGCAGCCCTCAGAAAATAGCCAAATGAGGAAGAAAGGAAATGTACCAGTCATGGCAATAAATAACTATTTGCAAAGTGAAGGAGAAAAGATGGTTCAACAATCCTAATGTTAAAAACAGATTTAAAAATCTCAAATCCTGGAAGTTTTCTAAAGGAATGAGATCTTAGGGTTTAATTTAAATGAGAGGAAAAGTGGGCTGGGACCCTGAGCATCCATTTGGCTCTGCCTGATGCTGTTGCTTTAGCCTACTACCTTCTCCATTTTTCACTGAAGTGGGTTACATCCCCCACCCCTGCAGGGGTGGGGTCCCATAGGGAAGCCACACAGCTTATAGACTCTGTGCTGGGAGTAAGCACATGCACACAGCTTCCAGATTCCCTCAGGAAAGCAATACCTTGGCAGTGAGTACTGGTCCAGAGGTCAGGAAGACTGTGAGAAATTCTGAAAACGAGCTATCTAGCCTGCCCTTTGCCTCCTAGAAGAACAGAAAAGCGGACACTTAGGATGTTCCAGGCAGTTTTCTTTTTCCAGATTGTTTCTCACTGATACTTTCCTATGGAAGCATTTACACCAAAAGCGATTGTATTTCTCCAAGGAAGTGGAGACAGAACAAGTTTCCAGTGCAATCACGGATCATGGAGTGACTCAGTCTTACTCTTGGAGTAAGTCAAGGGCAAAGCAGGAACTCTGGATGTTTTCTGGATCACTTCCAGGGACGTTTGCTCTTTTGAGAACTAGATTTGTAAGGCACTTTGCCTAAGGAGACTTCCCCATCCAGATTCTAGTCCTGCAACTACCGTAACTGCCACCAGGGGGCTCATTTTCACCTTTTCTCCCAAGAAATCGAGTCGGACACGACTGAGCGACTTCCCTTTCACTTTTCACTTTCATGCGTTGGAGAAGGAAATGGCAATCCACTCCAGTGTTCTTGCCTGAAGAATCCCAGGGACGGGGGAGCCTGGTGGGCTGCCGTCTATGGGGTCACACAGAGTCGGACACGACTGAAATGACTTAGTAGTAGTAGTAGTACAGACCTTTCAGGGGCTTCCCTTGTAGCTCAGCTGGTAAAGAATCCACCTGCAGTGTGGGAGACCTGGGTTTGATCCCTGGGTTGGGAAGATCCCCTGAAGGGAAAGGCTACCCACTCCAGTATTCTGGCCTGAAAAATTCCATGGACAGTCCATGGGGTCACAAAGAATCGGACACGACTGAGCAACTTTCACTTCACTTTCACAGACCTTTCAAACAGGATCTTTGGACATTATATTGATGTGAAAATGATATACATTCAGTAGAAACTGTACTTTGATTTTAAAATTTTGATCTCTTCCGGAGCTAGTGATACATTGTGTGATGTATTCTCTAGTGATGCTGGGAATTCGGCCACACAGTTAGGAAGAGAAGCAACCAGTACACTTAAAATCATTCTGCACGCAGACAGCTATCCTGTTTTTCACTTTCAGATCAGATCAGATCAGTCGCTCAGTCGTGTCCGACTCTTTTCGACCCCATGAATTGCAGCATGCCAGGCCTCCCTGTCCATCACCAACTCCCGGAGTTCACTGAGACTCACGTCCATCGAGTCAGTGATGCCATCCAGCCATCTCATCCTCTGTCATCCCCTTCTCCTCTTGCCCCCAATCCCTCCCAGCATCAGAGTCTTTTCCAATGAGTCAATTCTTCACATGAGGTGGCCAAAGTACTGGGGTTTCAACTTTAGCATCATTCCTTCCAAAGAAATCCCAGGGCTGATCTCCTTCAGAATGGACTGGTTGGATCTCCTTGCAGTCCAAGGGACTCTCAAGAGTCTTCTCCAACACCACAGTTCAAAAGCATCAATTCTTTGGTGCTCAGCCTTCTTCACAGCCCAACTCTCACATCCATACATGACCACAGGAAAAACCATAGCCTTGATCAGACGAACCTTTGTTGGCAAAGTAATGCCTTTGCTTTTGAATATGCCATCTAGGTTGGTCATAACTTTCCTTCCAAAGAGTAAGCGTCTTTTAATTTCATGGCTGCGGTCACCATCTGCAGTGATTTTGGAGCCCAGAAAAATAAAGTCTGACACAGTTTCCCCATCTATTTCCCATGAAGTGATGGGACCAGATGCCATGATCTTCGTTTTCTGAATGTTGGGCTTTAAGCCAACTTTTTCACTCTCCACTTTCACTTTCATCAAGAGGCTTTTGAGTTCCTCTTCACTTTCTGCCATAAGGGTGGTGTCATCTGCATATCTGAGGTTATTGATATTTCTCCCGGCAATCTTGATTCCAGCTTGTGTTTCTTCCAGTCCAGCGTTTCTCATGATGTACTCTGCATATAAGTTAAATAAACAGGGTGACAATATACAGCCTTGACGTACTCCTTTTCCTATTTGGAACCAGTCTGTTGCTCCATGTCCAGTTCTAACTGTTGCTTCCTGACCTGCATACTAATTTCACAAGAGGCAGGTCAGGTGGTCTGGTATTCCCATCTCTTTCAGAATTTTCCACAGTTTATTGTGATCCACACAGTCAAAGGCTTTGGCATAGTCAATAAAGCAGAAATAGATGTTTTTTGGAACTCTCTTGCTTTTTCGATGATCCAGCAGATGTTGGCAATTTGATCTCTGGTTCCTCTGCCTTTTCTAAAACCAGATTGAACATCAAGAAGTTCACGGTTCACATATTGCTGAAGCGTGGCTTGGAGAATTTTGAGCATTACTTTACTAGCGTGTGAGATGAGTGCAATTGTGCGGTAGTTTGAACATTCTTTGGCATTGCCTTTCTTTGGGATTGGAATGAAAACTGAGCTTTTCCAGTCATGTGGCCACTGCTGAGTTTTCCAAATTTGCTGGCATATTGAGTGCAGCACTTTCACCGCATCATCTTTCAGGATTTGGAATAGCTCAACTGGAATTCCATCACCTCCACTAGCTTTGTTTGTAGTGACATTTTCTAAGGCCCACTTGACTTCACATTCCAGGATGTCTGGCTCTAGGTCAGTGATCACACCATAGTGATTATCTGGGTCGTGAAGATCTTTTTTATACAGTTCTTCTGTGTATTCTTGCCATCTCTTCTTAATATCTTCTGCTTCTGTTAGGTCCATACCATTTCTATCCTTTATCGAGCCCATCTTTGCATGAAATGTTCCTTTGGTATCTCTGATTTTCTTGAAGAGATCCCTAGTCTTTCCCATCCTGATGTTTTCCTCTATTTCTTTGCATTGATCGCTGAAGAAGGCTTTCTTATCTCTTCTTGCTATTCTTTGGAACTCTGCCTTGGTGGTTCAGTGGATAGGAACCCACCTGCCAAAGCAGCAGAACAGGTTCAATTCCCAATCCAGGAAGATTCCACGTGCCACAGAGCTGCTAAGCCTGTGAGCCACAACTACTGAGCCCGCACTCTAGAGCTCCAGTGGCACAACTGCCGAGCCCGTGTGCTGCAACCGCTGAAGTTTGTGCACTTAGCCTGTGCTCAGCAACAAGAGACGCCACTGCAGAGAGAAGCCTGCATGCGCACCGCAACTAGAGAGTAGTCCCCACTCACCGCAGCTAGGAAAGCCTGCCACAGCAATGAAAGGCCCAGTGCAATTAAAAATAATAATAGGCTTTGTATTAGAAGATTTTGCCTGACTAATGTGCAGATGACATCACCCTTACGGCAGAAAGTGAAGGGGAACTAAAGAGCCTCTTGGTGAAAGTCAAAGAGGAGAGTAAAAAACCTGGCTTAAATCAGCATTCGAAAAACTAAGATCATGGCATCTGGGCTCATCACTTCATGGCAAATAGATGGGGAAACAATGGAAACAGTGACAGACTTTATTTTCTTGGGCTCCAAAATCACTGCAGATGGTGACTGAAGCCACGAAATTAAAAGACACTTGCTCCTTGGAAGAAAAACTATGACCAACCTAGACAGCATATTAAAAAGCAGGGACATTACTTTGCCAACAAAGGTCCATCTAGTCAAAGCTATGGTTTTTCCAGTAGTCATGTATGGATGTGAGAGTTGGACCATAAAGAAAGCTGAGCACCAAAGAATTGATTCTTTTGATCTGTGGTGTTGGAGAAGACTCTTGAGAGTCCCTTGGGGTGCAAGAAGATCAAACCAGTCAATCCCAAGGAAATCAGTCCTGAATATTCACTGGAAGGACTGATGCTGAAGTTGCAGCTTCAATACTTTGGCCACCTGGTGTGAAGAACTGACTCCTTGGAAAAGACCCTGATGCTGGGAAAGATTGAAGGCAGGAGGAGAAGGGGATGACAGAGGATGAGATGGTTGGACGGCATCACTGACTCCATGGACATGAGTTTGAGTAAGCTAAAGGTGTTGGTGATGGACAGGGAAGCCTGGTGTGCTGCAGTCCATGGGAATCGCACAGTCGGACACGACTGAGTGACTGAACTGAACTGAGGCTAATATTCTGAGCACATTTAAAATAGGTGAGGCTATAATATTCAGAAGGTTGGCTGATTTAAATGCATTTTCGACTTAGGGGTGTATGGGTATGTAACTCCATGGTAAGTTGAGGAAAATCTATAGTTGAGAGCTGGAATATAAAACACTCTTCCACCTGTAAAGGTATTGCCCCTCCTCCAGACATCATGAGAACACCATAACAAGCAGGTCCACAGTGACTGACTTAAACATGCCAGACATAAAAAAATTCAACCATCACAAGTCCCATAATGCCTCTGCCATGAGCTACTTTTAAATTCCTCAAGTGGACAATGACTTAAAATAATAAACCTAGGGCAATATGTACTGGCTACTTCCAACAGCTTTAGCATCCCTCATCTTGGCTCAGCATCCCTCTTTAGAGCAAGAGAGTATCTTCTTTTGCTGCTTCCCCTGCTCGGGCTGGTGCAATAACAAAAATGGGGAAGGCAGGAGGAACAGCCCAATCAAAGGCTTGGTGGGGAGGGGAGGAATGAGAAAGTGAGCTCTCTGTAATGGGAGTGGAGAGAAATAAAAGAACTTGACAATTATTTTTGAGGCAGGAAGGCCAGGGACACTGGAATTAAGTGAATAATTCAGTCAGTCAGTCAGTCAATTCAGTCGCTCGATTGTGTCTGACTCTTTGCAACCCCATGGACTGCAGCACGCCAGGCTTCCCTGTCCATCACCAACTCCCTGAGCTTACTCAAATTCATGTCCATCAAGTTGGTGATGCCATCCAACCACTTCATTCTCCGTCTTCCCCTTTTCCTTCTGCCTTCAATCTTTCCAGCATCACCGACCCTTTCAGGGTCTTTTCAAATGAGTCAGTTCTTCCCATCAGATGGCCAAAGTATTGGAGTTTCAGCTTGAGCATCAGTCCTTCCAACGAATATTCAGGACTGATTTCCTTTCGGATGGACTGGTTGGATCTCCTTGCTGTCTGAGGGACTCTCAAGAGTCTTCTCCAATACCACAGATCAAAAGCATCAATTCTTCAGCACTCAGCTTTCTTTATAGTCCAACTGTCACATCCATACATGACTACTGGAAAAACCATGGCTTTGACTAGATGGACCTTTGTCTGCAAAGTAATGTCTCTGCTTTTTAATATGCCATTTAGGTTGGTTATAACTTTCTTCCAAGGAGCAAGTGTCTTTTAATTTCAAGGCTGAAATTACCATCTGCAGCGATTTTGGAGCCCAAAAAAATAAAGTCAGTGAATAAATGGTAGAGGAGAAAAAGATGAGTCTTGGATTTCTTTTTTTCTTAAGGTTTATTTTATTATGTATTTATTTTTCATTGAAGGATAATTGTTTTACAGTACTATGTTGGTTTCTGCTAAACATCAACATGAATCAGCCATAGGTATACATATGTCCCCTCCCTCTTGAACCTCCCTCCCACCTCCTTTCCCAGGCTCTTGGATTTCTAGCGCAGAAACTTCCATAGAATCTAAAAGAAGGAGGAGATGGTTTGGTTTGCTGCCTTTTGAAAATAATGGATTTCCCAGGTCTCTGTGGTAAAAAAAAAAACAAAAAAAACAAAAAAACCTGGGGCTTTAGTCAGGAGAAAATGGGAAACCATTCCAAGTTTCTGAGCCAGGGAGGCTCAGATGTGATGTGATCCTTAAGATCCCTGTGGCAAGTGAGGAAGAGAATGGACTGGAGAGAGAGGCCTTCACCCAGCAGAGTGGGCAAAAGGCCTGAGCCTGGTCTGTGGGAGCCAGAAGACACCTCTTGTCCAGTGATTAAGCCTGGGCTGGCTCCCAGGAGCCCAGGGCCACTCTTCTGTCATCACTCTTTAGTGCTGGGTATGGAAGGATTTCTCCAGGCGCTGTTGCAGTGGGAGGCTCCCTGCCTTCTGCCTCCTGAAAAGAAGGGAGCTTTTTTTTTTTTTTTTTAATATTTATTTATTTCTTCATTTGACTGCACCAGGTCTTAGTTGCAGCATGTGGGATCTAGTTCCCTGACCAGGGATTGAACTTGGGGCCCCTGAATTGGGAGCCTGGAGTCTTAGCCACTGGACCACCAAGGAAGTCCAGGGAGCTTTTATTTTACGATTTTTTTGTAGTTCTACTTTAACTTTTTTAAAATCAATTTTTATTGGAGTATAGTTGCTTTACAATGTTGTGTTAGTTTCTACTGTACAGCAAAGTGAGTCAGCTATATGTATACATATATCCCTCCTTTTTTAAAAATTTCCTTCCCATTTAGGTCACCACAGAGTACTGAGTTCTCTGAACTATACAGTAGGTTCTTATTAGTTGTCTATTTGCTATATACAGTATCAATAGTGTATATATATGTCATTCCCAATCTCACAATTCATTTAGAAAAATGGTACAGATGAACGTATTTGCAAAGCAGAAATAGAGACACAGAGAACAAACAAACAAATGTATGGATACCAAATGGGGAAGGGAAGCGGGTGGGATGAATTGGGAGATAAGGACTTTTAGAACTCACTCTTTTCATACTGTTCATGGACAGCAAGGAGATCAAACTAGTCAATTCTAAAGGAAATCAACCCTGAATATTCATTGGAAGAACTGATGCTGAAGCTGAAGCTCCAATCCTTACCACCTGATGCAAAGAGCCAACTTACTGGAAAAGACCCTGATGCTAGGAAAAATTGAGGGCAGGAGGAGAAGGGGGTGACAGAGGATGAAATAGTTGGATGACATCATCAACTCAGTAAACATGAAATAAACAAACTCTGGGAGATGGTGATGGACAGGGAAGCCTGGTGTGATGCAGTCCATGGGGTCACAAAGAGTCAGACATGATTGAGCTATTGAACAACAAGAGCTCACTCAGAGAATATGTCAGGAAGGATAACAGCAAGGTTGGGATCAGCTCAACCTTGGCATCTGCTTTGTTGCAAGCAGAAAGAACATGGGTAGGAAGAGGAGCCCAGACACTGCCGAGTTCACTAGTCAGAACTCAGGTGCTTTCAGGAGACAGAGGAAATCCGCACTCCCCAGAAAGGTCAGAAATTTGCCCAGTGGCAGAGAGAGGCTTTGATTCTGAGAAGTAATGAAGGGGAAAGGGTGTTCTTTCTTCAAAAGTATCTTTTGAAGAAATACTCAGACTAAAGGCTGAATAGATGAAGATACATTTGTACTCTGATATGTTGCAAATGAGTCAGCAGCCTAGATGGAATGATTAAAGCAGATAAGTGATAAATCTCCAGGTTGCAAAGGAGTGTGAGTAGTATGATTGCAGCCAAATGGAATGGCTTCTATATCTGTTTAAATGGAATATTTTCATTGGGATAAAGTTTAGAAGTACCTACACCAAACACCACACTGTTTATCTCAGGAGAGAGGAATAGGGGAGGAGGGTCAAAGGAAGAGATTATTAACTCCAATCTTCATCTCACCCATCCTTTGACCTCTTTCAACAGAGGCACTATTTTCAGGATTAACAATATTCAAGGGCTTCCCTGGTGGCTCAGTGATAAACAATTCGACTGCCAATGCAGGGACATGGGTTCGATCCCTGGTCCGGATTTCACATGCCACGGAGCAACTAAGCCCATGCATCACAACTACTGAGCCTGTGCTCTAGAGCCTGGGAGCCGAAGCTACTGAAGCCTGTGAGACCTAGAGTCCATGCTCTGCAACAAGAGAAACCACCACGATGAGAAGCCAGCACACCGAAACTAGAGCAGCCCCCGCTCAACACAACTAGAGAAAAGTCTGTACAGCAATGAAAACACAGCACAGCCAAAACTAAACAAGTAAATAAAAATAAAATTATAAAAGATCAAAGAATAATCAATTAATAAAACAAGAAAAAGGAAACCAATACACTATTTCCACTATTTTAATTGATCTCATCTTTGTATCCTGCTGCTTATAGTTTAGACAGACGTGATATGGTCTCATTTAATTCTGCTGGGCCCTCTGCAACTCAGATATTTTCACGGCAGTTTTATCCATAAGGAACCAACACCATTGTTAAAATAACTACAGTCACAAAGCAGGAAGCTTGTAATAATCCACTTATCATCCCACTACCCACAATTTCACTTCTGATTTCTTTCAATCCAGAGGGCAGTTTCGAAGAGTGACAGGTAACAAGAGAGACTGCTTTGTAGTCACAATCAGCCGTATTACTATTTACTTGTTTAGTATAATTTTCCTTGATCTCTTTAATCTGTTTCCACAATTGCAAGTAACAGGTTTTGAAGATCAAGGGGATAAGATATATAACGTTTAGCACAGAATCCTACAAGTAGTAAACACTCAATAAATAGAAATGAAAACAAAATCATAACCTCAGTTTCCTCAACTCTAAAATGGGTATAATTTGGGACTTCCCTGGTGGTCCAGTGATTAAGACTCCCCACTGCCAATGCAGGGAGCTCGGTTTCCATCCCTGATCTGGGAACTAGGATCCCCCATGCCGTGCAGCATGGCCAAAAAATTAAACAACAATAGAAGTAAACAAATAGGGCTTCCCTGGTGGCTCAGTGGAAAAGAATCTACCCGCCAATGCAGGAGACAGGGGTTCAATCCCTAATTTGGGAAGATCCCAGTTGCCAAAGAGCAACCCAGGCTGCAAGCTGCAACTACTGAAGCCAGAGTGCCCTAGAGCCCATGCTCCACAGTAAGAGAAGCCACTGCAATGAGAAACCCACACACTGCAATGAACACTAATCCCCACTTGTTGCCTGCAACTAGAGAAAAGCCGGAGCAGCAACGAAGACCAAGCACAGTCAAAATTAAATACATAAAATGGGCATAATTTGTTGCAGAGTTACTATGAGGATTAAGTGACATAATTTCAGTTAAAGAGTCACACAAAAGTGCATATATGCAAATCTACGATTACCTGATCGGGGAGAGAGGAAGGTAGAGAAAGAACCCCTGGCTGTTAACTGCCCTCAAGGAGTAGAAAAGAAGGAAACAGGAGACGAAAGCAGAAAAGATCCCAAAGTAAAATATGTAGCTTATAAATTTCATACTGTTTCTGCAAAACTACAGACATTGAATATACATATGACAAAGACCAGAGGCTGACAGTTGATGTTACGAGGATAATGTGTTAGGTTAAGATGAAAGTGTGGTTATTATTAAAGTAATCAAGAGACGCCCTTTGTTACCCGAGGGGTGTGGGGCTGCCCTGTGGGGCCAGGCAGGTGGGGGTTAGTGCTGAAAATTCCCCCTTTCTTTCAGAACTTTGACCCTAAGCTTCAGGTCAACAGGGCAGCCTGAGAATCTTCCTTGGTTTGACTCCGCGGGGAGCCGGGGCGCAGGGTGGCCAGAGGGTTTGAAGACCAAAGGTATGTGAATGAGACATCTATTCTCTGGCCCGCGGTCTGACGTCTGGCTCCTGCGCAGCCGGGAGTGGCGCCAGGAATTGCTGTTGGTGCCAAGACCGGCCCGGGAGGAAGAGAGCTCAGATTGACCACGTGGGGGCGATAAGACACCGAGGGAAGGCTGGAGCTCCGCGGACCGTGGGGTTTGACTGGGTGGTACCTAGTCGGTCCAGTGGCTTGTCCCTATGTGGGGCAGATGCAGGAAGGCGAACTGGACAGGGGGCACTTTAGTGGGGATGTGATGGACCGCGGACGCTGCGCGAATGGTGCGCACTGCGCGGAGGAGCTGGTACCTCAGCGTTGTTAATTACCTCCCACCTCCGGCCCTCTTTACCTCTCCCCTCCCTTGGGTAGAATGAACCTGCCTGGGGCTCAGACCTGCTGCCCGCGGTAGGGTGGGCTCCTGCGCGAGTTTCAAAGGCAAACATTCCTGGAACGCCCACTGTACATCCACTCCTATGCTAAGCACTGTATATTCATGAGATCTCTTCTAATCTTCACAACCGCCTTGGGAGATAGTATTGCCTCCATTCTATAGCGGAGGAAAGGAAAACTAAGTCGAAGGATTTACCCACAATAGGGATAATCAGGCACATCAGAAGGATTGTAAATATTTTAAAATAAATACATGAATGAAGAGAACTCAACCTCCCTGCTCAACAGGGAAATACGAACGAAAGCAACAACGGGGATCCCATTTTTCCACTCGTCGATGGCAAGAATTTGAAAGATTCACCTGTGGGGGTGCGTGTGTGATAAAAAGAATTCTCCACAGTGTTAGGAATGCAAAGAAGAATGCATTTGAATGAATTTTGGTATCTGTTGAAATTTGCAAGCAAATTCTTCTTGATACAGAAATTCCCCTTGTGGAATCTATTCTTCAGAAATAGCCACACACTATATTCACCTTAGTGGGAAAGGCAAATAAGGTTTTGTTTTGTTTTGTTTTGTTTTAAGGTGATTTACCTGCAATTATGCAGCTATTGAATGAGCCTGGAGTCCAAACCCGCTGTATCTGATTCAGATAATCGCTGGCCTTGGGCATCGTTTGGAGCGGGGGAGGGGGAGCGCTCCCGCGTGAATGCGATTCATGGGCAGTGGAGTCTCTAGGGGTGCCTGCTAAAACGCACATTTTTGGGGGAACCTTTTCTAAGGTTTGAAAAATCAAAGGCTTTAGGAATTGTTATCCTACAACATGTTGTTTAGTCCTTAAGCCTTGTCAACTCTTTGCGACCCCATGGACTCCTCTGTCCATGGGATTCTCCAGGCTAGAACACTGGATTGGGTTGCCATGCCCTCCTCCAGGGGATCTTCCTATCCCAGGTATGGAACCTGCCTCTCCTGCTTTGGCAAGCGGATTCTTCACCACTGAGCCACCTGGGAACCTACATTAAAACAAACAAACAAACAAAAACTCCCTGGATGATTTTTAAAGCTCTGCTTTTCTATCTCTGCAGCAGGTTAGAATACTGGGACCTTTAAAAATGCCATTAACCCCCCGCCACACTCCAGCCTTAAAAACCCACACTCTCTGTCTGTGACATCCAGACATCAGGCTTTTTTTTAAGCTCCCAGGTGATTCCCAGATACAATCAAGGCTGGGAACCACAAGCCTCAACAGTCATAGTCCTGCTGGCCCAGGAGTGTGGGCAGAAATGCAGAATCTCAGGTTCAACACCTCAGACTGGCTGGTTCAGAATCCACACTTTAACTGGAGCCCCCAAATGATTCATAAGCAAATTAACGTTTGAGGTAGATGTGGGTGAGGTTTTCCATTTATTTCAGCACTCCTCCAGTAGCCTAGCCTCAGAATGATAGTGTGGAGAGAAGACTGGAACTATGAGTAGCCACCTACAAGTAGCATAAACAACTGGGCCATGGTTAATTCTACCAGCATCTCCTGCTGTTGGTCAATCGCTAAGTCATGTCCAACTTCTTGCAACCCCAATGAACTGCAGCACACCAGGCTTCCCTGTCCATCACCAACTCCGGGAGCTTGCTCAAACTCATGTCCATTGAGTCATTGATGCCATCCAGCCATCTCATCCTCTGACGCCTCCTTCTTCTCCTGCACTCAGTCTTTCCCAGTATCAAGATCTTTTCCAATGAATCAGCGTTTTGCATCAGGTGGCCAAAGGATTGGAGCTTTAGCTTCAGCATCAGTCCTTCCAATGAATATTCAGGGTTGATTTCCTTTAGGATTGACTACTTTGATCTCCTTGCTGTCCAAGGGACTCTCTTGAAGTCTATCTACTTCAGCACCACAGTTCAAAAGCATCAATTCTTCAGTGCTCAGCCTTCTTGCTTTCATTTTTAGTTTATTATCATTTTTCCAATTGGTATGGAATCTCCTTGTCTTACTGTTCTTGCTGTACTCCCAGCCCTTAGACTTGTGCCTGGCATATACCATTAAACAAATATTTGCAAACAAGTAAGGAGTTGAATTCAAAAATAATTTTTCTCCTGCACTGTTGGCCTTTTTTCTTTTTTGGTATGTAAGGGACTCAGATGCTTCTTTCATTTGTGTTCTAAATACACACACACACACACACACACACACACACGTATATATATATATATAGGCCTCCCAGGTGGCACTAGTGGGAAATAACCTGCCTGCCAATGCAGGAGACACAAAGTGATGTGGGTTCGATCCCTGAGTCAGGAAGATCCCCTGGAGGAGGACATGGCAACCCACACCAATATTCTTGCCTGGAGAATCCCATGGACAGAGGGGCCTGGTGGCCAGACATGAAGAGCCAGACATGACTTAAGTGAGTTAACACACACACATATTTATATATTTTGTGTGTGATAAAATATACACATAACATAAAATGTGCCATTCAAACCACATTTAAGTGTATAGTTCAATAGCATTGAGTATATTCAGACTTTTGTGTAACCATCACCAATCCCCCTCCAGAACTTTTACATCATCACCTTTCCACCTCCTCCTATCCCTGGGCAATCACCATTTCTCTTTCTGTCTCTATGGGTTTGACTACTCCAAGCACTTCTTATAAATGAAACATATACATATATACACATACACATGTGTGTACATGTATGTGCACATGTGTGTATCTGTGTACATACATATGTACATACACACATGTTTTGAAAGTGAAAGTCGTCCAGTTGTGTCTGACTCTTTGTGACCCCATGACTGTATAGTTCATGGAATTCTCCAGGTCAGAACACTGGAGTGGGTAGCCTTTCCCTTCTCCAGGGAATATTCCAAACCCTGAGATAGAAGCCAGGTCTCCCATGTTGCAGGTGGATTCTTTACCAGCTGAGCCACAAGGGAGATGTTTGGAAATTAATGCACACATTCTGGCTTGTTGTGTGGCCAAAATACTCTTGAGACATTTAAATAGGTGTTGAAATTCCCTGATGGTCCAGTGATTAGGACTTGGGGCTTTCTCTGCCAAGGTTATTGCTGTTGTTTGTTGTTTAGTCTGTAAGTAGTATCCGACTCTTTTATGACTCCACGGACTGTAACCCATCAGGCTCCTCTGTCCATGGGATTTCCCAGGCAAGAATACTGGAACGGGTTGCTGCTGAGTCACTAGGGGAAGCCCTCATTGCAAAGGGTCCAGGTTTAATCTCTGATCAGGGAAGGAAGATCCCATAAGCCAGTGTGTCTCGGTCAAAAAAAAAAAAAAGCTGCTACTCTGATCCACCTCCACCCCTCCATGCTGTCTCTTGCACCCCACTTTGTGATTTAGCTCCATCAGAGATTTACTAGTGGCTGATCTTGTCAAGACTTCCAGGAACTCGGCATTCTCTTCTGCTGCTTCTCAGAGCACCAGGGAGCCAATCTCCAGGTAAACTGGATGAAAATGCAGATGCTTGACATTTGCTCCAGACCTAGTGACTTTCCACCCACACCTGGTGGGGCTGAGGATCAGCATTTTATCAAGGTGCTCAGATAGTATTGCCTGCTAGGCGTGACTTCAGAGTTTCCAATCCACAGTGGATGGCCACTTGATCCAGAAGAGGGCACACTGCAGCACAAGCCTGAGGTCTGCAGCCCTGCCCTGCCTTAGGTACTTATCCTTCTGTGAAATGGGGCTAAGAATTCCCAAGTCACAGAGATGAGATGAACATCTTGGGAGATAGCATCTGCGATTGTGTTTTGTAAACACTGAAGAATATACACATGTAAGGGCTGTTAGTATTATCTCAGAGAAGCCTCCCAGTCCTGTTTCTGCAGCCTCATCATCAAGGCCCCACCCCAGGCCAAGGAATGACAAAAACATCCCATCAGATTGACATCATGGTGGGGGCGGGGAGCTCAGTTCATGTGTCATGTCTTAAGCAAATGAAGTAAAACACTTTACTAACATTTACCAAAAATTTTTAAATATCCATTAATGTACATTCTTTTTATTTTAAGTACACCTCTTTATTTTTTTAAATTGAGGTATAGTTGATTTACAATGTTGTGTTAGTTTCAGGTATACAGCAGAGTGATTCACTTATATATATATTCAGTTATATACATACATATATATATATATATATATATTCTGTTTCAGATTCTTTTCCCCTATAGACTATTACAAGGTACTGAGTATAGTTCCCTGTGTTATCATGTTTCATGTACTGGTTTGGATGGTAAATAATCCACCTGCAGTGCAGGGACCCTGGTTTGATACCTAGACCGGGCAGATCCCCTGGAGAAGGAAATGGCAACCCACTCCAGTATTCTTGCCTGGAGAATTCCATGGACAGAGGAGCTTGGCGGGCTACGGTCCACGGGGTCACAAAGACACAACTGAGCAACTAACGTGCACATTTGCACCTTGTAAGATGGGTATAATTATCCTCATTTTACAGATGAGAAAACTGAAGGTTTTCATGGAAATGGGATTTCATGAAAGAAAGAAGCCAAGCTTCAGATCCTGTGACATTTGGCTAAATCACCTGATCCTTTAGGTTCCTCGGCTATAAAGCAGAGTGAGAGGTAGATTATCTTCTCAATGGTTATGAGGGGTATTTTATAAGGCATGTGCCTGGCCTGACACTGGGATTGGCACATGGGTCCCCTCCACAGCCCCTGCTCCCTATTCTGTGCTCTACTCCTATTCCCCGGGGACCTCAGGGAGCTCTAAACATGGAGAGCAATGAAGACGGATGGGGTGGCTACTAGTACCCAGCCATGTTCTGCTGCAGGAATAACCAGGCATGGAGCTAAAAGCCTTCTGCTGAGAAAATTGCCATGTCTGTTGGCCATAGCAGGCTTCTCCTGGATCCACTGATCAACCAGTCCAGGCTAGGATCAGGACTGGGAAGGCATGGGGCCAGGGATATTGGGGGTAGTGGGGTGGCACGGGGGGTTGACAAACTTTATTTGAAGTTCTCACCATCCTGCTTTTCCCAAAGATGACTCTGATTGGTAGAGAGTAGAATTCAGTGGGCAAAGGTGTGAGCCATCTTCGAGAATGTCTGCCCAGGTAATTTCACTTGACATGGCCAGGTACAGAGAGCTTCGCTGGCTGAAGTTGGACAGACCACCTTGTCTGGAGCCTGATGCAGCTGGAGGCCAGAGCATGGAAAGCAACTACAGAAATGTCTGGAGGTCAGGCCTGGGACCACCTTCTTTCTATGTCTCAGCTTGGAAAGCCTGTCCTCTGCCATTCATTCCTTCGGTGTTTATCTAGCACCTGCTGTGTGCCAGGTCTCAGGAGCCACCAAGATAAATAAAACAATTTTATATTTTAAGTAATAATCTTAAGTGTTAGTTGCTCAGTCATGTCCAACTCTTTGCCACCCCATGGACTGTAGCCTGCCAGCTCCTCTTTCCATAGGATTCTCCAGGCAAGAATACTGGAGTGGGTTGCCATTCCCTTCTCCAGCAGATCCTCCCGACCCAGGAATTGACCTGGTCTCCTGCATTGCAGGCAGATTCTTTACTGTCTGAACCACCAGGGAAGCCCTAATAATTGTAAAGATAATAAAAATAAAAATTAAAAATATCTTACTGTTATTGAGCCTTCACTGTTTGCCAGGCTCTAGGCATTGACTCATGTAACCCTCACAGCATCCCTATAAAGTGTGGAAAAATGAAAGGACGTAGGAACCCAAACTGCTTGGGACAGGAGATTATCAAGGCAAGCTCTTTGGAGGAGGTGATAATGCAGTTGGGAGAAAGCAGGACTTTCTAGCAGACAGACAGAAGCAGCAAGTGCAAAGCACAGAAGTGTGAAATGTGTGTGTGTGTGTGTGTGTGTGTGTGTGTATAGGGAAGGCAGGGAGGTGGGGTTGGAAAGGTTGATGCCACATATGAAGGGCCTTTACAGTGACGACCCCAAAGGTGTGGTTCTTCAGGGAGATGAGAAATAATCCGACCTTTTTTCTAAGGTTCCTCTAGGGGTAATACAAGGAGGAACTGCAGGGGGCGCTCCTGTGCCAACAGGACATTGCTGCAGCGGCGTCCGGAGGAAGAGCCAAGTCAAGAGATTTCTGAGGCAGAAACTTGGGACTTCAGTGGCTGTTGCTCAGAGAAAGCCCAATTTATCAGCCTTCAGACTTGAGAACGTGAAGCTAGTGCCTCATATGCAACGTGTTGGGGTCTCATCCTCCTCTTTTGAGCGGATCCCTCCTGGAATTCCCCTCCACTGTCCTCTCCTGCTCCATGTGACCCAGGGCTCAGCTAGTCTTCTTGCCCTGTCCAGTCCTGGAGCTGTCCAGGTACGTCTGGACGCTCAATTGTCTATCTTAAGCAGAGCCAGTCATACCCCTTGTAACGCTAGGACGAACCCCTGAAAGGGGGCTTCCATGGTGGTCCAGTGGTTAAGAATCTACCTTGCAATGCAAGCGACACTGGTTGGATCCCTGGTCTGGGAAGATCCTACGTGCCTGAGAACAACCAAGCCCATGCACCACAAGGAGAGAAGCCACCGCATTGAGAAGCCCGAGCACCACGACTAGAGAGTAGCCCCTGCTGCAGCAACTAGAGAAAGCCTGTGCACAGCAACAAAGTCTCAGCACAGTCAAAAATAAATATTTTTAAAAAGAAACATGTAAAGAGAGAGGGAGACATAAAAAAAAGAAAGAAAGAAAACAATATTATTCATGTTTTCACCTCAACTAAGTCATTTTGTGGAAGAAACTATATGTTCAAACAGCTGATTCACATGACAACACTGGGGAAAATGTTATTTATTAACAAGTACTGAGAAGTAGTGCAATTTCATTCTTAGATACCTTTTTTATGGACATGTTGGAAGGCATCATGGATAAAAGAGATTCACTAAAGAATATAACAGGTAAGGGAGAAGGGACATACTAGGTAGGAAGCATTTCACAACTGATGAGGAGACAAATGTCTGTGAGTCCAATTGTTTTGTTATATTTATTCATTTACATTTTAGATTCAACATATAAGTGAAAGCATACAGTATTTGTCTTTCTTCTGTCTGACTTATTTCACTAAGCATATTACCCTCCAGATTCATTTGTGTTGTTGCAAATGGCAAATTTTTGTTCATTTTTATGGCTGAGTAATATTCCATTATTAGTTAGTGTAAGTTGCTGAGTCGTGTCTGACTCTTTACGATTCCATGGACTGTAGTCCACTAGGTTTCTTTGTCCATGGCGTTCTCCAGGCAAAAATACTGGAGTGGGTTGTCATTCCCTTCTCCCAGGGATCTTCCCAACCCAGGGATCAAACCCAGGTCTCCTACATTGCAGGTGGATTCTTTACCATCCAAGCCTCCAGGGAAGCCTAATATTCCATTATACATATATTCAGTCACACACACACACACACACACAAGAAAATGCCGACCCACTCCAGTATTCTTGCCTGGGAAATCCCATGGACAGACGAGCCTGGTGGGCTATAGTCCATGGGGTCACAAAGTTGGACACGACTGAGCGACAAACACACACACACACCACAGACATAGAGAACACACTGGAGGTTACCTGTGAGAAGAAGAAAGGGGGAGGGGCCAGAGATTGGGCTTTGGGACTAAGAGGCACAACACAACATGGTAAATCAACTTCAATAAAAATTTAAAACCAAACCCGTTTAGTAAGTGATTTGGTAATATACATCAAGAACATATTCATACACTTTGACCCAGTAACTTCATCTTTCTTTTTCTACCTAACTGGAGAAAAAAGTTTATTCTGTGATGTTACTTGTAAGAGAAAATACATCATTGGAAACTTGGATGTTGAACAATACTAATTATGCAATAATTAGTCCGTGCAATAATATTTATGAAGGTTTAAGGTTGAGTAACAGTGTGTATACTTAATGCAACAAGACCAAGCAGAATGTAAAATAATGTGTTCAGTGTGAGATTTGTAAATATGCATATAAACATGTAAAATGTGCATATAACTAAACACAGACTGTATCACAGGTGTTATGTTCACTCAAAAGGTATGAGCATTATTAATACCCCTTACAGATGAGTAAGTTACTGTTCAGAGAGATGAAATAAGTCTTTAGAATACTCCTCAGCTGGTAAATTGTGAACTCAGGAACCCCAGTTTTGCCTGGCTCCCCCAAACTGGTGGATTTCCAGTTTTGTCTGGCTCCACTGCACAATAATTTAAGAGTTACCTTGACTCCCTGGGCATCAAAAAGTCAACCAAAGTTGTCAGTGAGCAGTGGGATTACAGGTGGTTTCTTTTTCTTCTTCACACTTTTCTTCATTTTGCAACATATTCCAGAGAAAATATATGCAGATTACATATTTAAACTTTTATATTTGAAACTAAATAGTGAACATATTTGGAGCATGTGCTAGATAAATGTTTATATCGACCAATGTGCAAAAATCTCCTATAAATTGATGAGAAAAAAGATAAATAATTCAAGGGAGAAAGATGCAACTCAGAAACTCAATGGTTAGATTCAGTAGCCAAAAGATTCAATATATTGCTAGAAGTTAAATTAAAACTATGCTGGTACATTCTGATGAACCAGTAGTTAATACTCCATGCTTCTACTGCAGGGGACTTGTTTTCAATCCAAGAACTGAGTTCGCACATGCCTTGTGGTGTGGCCAAAAAAAAAAAATGCCAAAAACAAACAAAAAAAAACGCCAAAACAAAAACATGATGAGATACCATTTTCCATCTTATCAAATTAGCAAAATTTTTAAAGATTCATAATATCCACAAGCTGGTGGGGAGATGGGAAAAGAGGCACTCTTACCCACTGCTGGCAGGAAGGAGGCTGTTCTGGTAGGATCTATTAACACTACATACTCACATGGTTTGACCTGGAAATCCCATTTGTACAATTCTGCCTAATAGAAATCAAAGCACCATTTGTAAGGATATATGTTTATGAATAATTATTGTGGCATGATTTGTAGAGAGGGAATTGGAAAAAGCATGACTATCTACCAATATGAAAATAATAAATCAAAAAATCAAGTCAATGGATTATCAGGCTGTCATGAAAAAGAATTGGATCTGTAAGTAATGGAGTGTGAAAAGGAATAGAGTACTGTGTATAGCATCACTACTGAAGTGTGATTTATCTCCCGGCAGTACTGGCATCATCTGGGAGCTTGTTTGGAAATACAGAATCTTGTTCTCATTCTTTTTTTTTTTCTTAATCTTTTTCTTTTTTTTTTGATGTGGACTACTGACCATTTTAAAAATTTTTATTGAATTTGTTACAATATTGCTTCTTTTTTAATGTTTTTTAGGCTGCGAGGTATGTGGGATCTTAGCTCCTTGACCAGGAATCGAACCTACATCCTCTGCACTGGAAGGAGAAGTCCTAACCACTGGATCGCCAGGGAAGTCCCTCGTCTCCATCCTTGACCTACTGAACTGGAATCTGCATTTTAACAAGATTCCCTACAGAAACACCAGTGTTTAGTGCGATCCTATAAAGGGGATGCCTTCTCATGTGTCATGGCAAAAATGGTCCCACCACTTCATGGGAAATAGATGGGGAAACAGTGGAAACAGTGTCAGACTTTATTTTTCTGGGCTCCAAAATCACTGCAGATGGTGACTGCAGCCATGAAATTAAAAGACGCTTACTCCTTGGAAGGAAAGTTATGACCAACCTAGATAGCATATTGAAAAGCAGAGACATTACTTTGCCAACAAAGGTCCATCTAGTCAAGGCTATGGTTTTTCCAGTAGTCATGTATGGTTGTGAGAGTTGGACTGTGAAGAAGGCTGAGCGCCAAAGAATTGATGCTTTTGAACTGAGGTGTTGGAGAAGACTGTTGAGAGTCCCTTGGACTGCAAGGAGATCCAACCAGTCCATTCTGAAGGAGATCAGCCCTGGGATTTCTTTGGAAGGAATGATGCTAAAGCTGAAACTCCAGTACTTTGGCCACCTCATGTGAAGAGTTGACTCATTGGAAAAGACTCTGATGCTGGGAGGGACTGGGGGCAGGAGGAGAAGGGGACGACAGAGGATGAGATAGCTGGATGGCATCACTGACTTGATGGACGTGAGTCTGAGTGAACTCTGGGAGTTGGTGATGGACAGGGAGGCCTGGCGTGCTGGGATTCATGGGGTCGCAGAGAGTCAGACATGACTGAGTGACTGATCTGATCTGATCTACCAAAGTCCGACCTTTAGTTCTACATTAACTTTTCACTTTTAGCTGGGTGCATGGCCACCTGGGACAAAGATTATGTTTCCCAGCCTTTCTTGCAGTTGGGTGGGACTATGTGGCTGAGCTCTGGCCAAGAGGACACGACTGGAAGTGAAAAGGGTCACTTCTGCCCCTAAAAGGGACATTGACTGAATCCCCCTGGTGGTTTCTTACTTACATTTTTTTAAGTGTGCACTTATTTTATTTATTTATTTTTGGCTCTGCTGGGTCTTTGTTGCTATGAGGACTTTTCTCTAGTTGTGGCAAGCAGGGGCTACTCTTTGATGTGGTGCAAGGGCTTCTCATTGTGGTGGCTTCTCTTGTGGAGAACCACTCTAGGGCATGCGGACTTCAGCAGGTGCAGCACATGGGCTCAGTAGTTGTGGTTCCTGGGCTCTAGAGCACAGGCTCAATGGCTGTGGCACACAGGCTTAGCCACTCTATGGCACTGAGATCTTCCTGGACCAGGGATCAAACCCATGTCTCCCGCATTGGTAGGTGGATTCTTTATCACTGAGCCACCAGGGAAGCCCTGTTTCTAACTCTCTGCTAACTGAAAGTTATCAGTCACAAAATCAGCCACTGTATGAGTTTGTTCAGTTGCCATAACAAAGTACAACAGTCAGAAATTTACTTTCTTCCAGTTCTGGAGGCTGGAGGATCTAAGATTAAGATCTGGCAGGGTAAGACCTCTTTATGGCTCCCAGGCTAACGTTTTGCTACATCTTCACATAGCCTTTCTTTGGAGAGAGAGAGAGTGTGTGTGTGTGTGTATCTTCCCATAGCCTTTCTTTGGAGTGTGTGTGTGTGTGTGTGTGTGTGTGTAGAGCTCTCATTGTGTGTGTGTGTTTACTTTTTTCTTTTTCTTTTTAAAGACCACCAGTCTTTTCAGATTAAGCCTTCACCCTTTTGACCTCATTTAACCTTAATTACCCCCAACTCCATGGGGTCACAAAGAGTCGGACACAACTGAGTGACTGAACTGAACTGAAAGGCCCTGTTTCCAAATACAGTCACGTTAAAGGTTAGGATTTCAACATATGAATTTGGATGGGGGCACAATGGACTCCACAGCAGTCACCTGGGACTCAGAACCAGAAACTGCTACAAAGAACGCCCTTTCCTCTTCTCTCACCTGCTTACCTCTAAACTGTTAGATGAGAGACAAACTAGTACATTTTTCAAGACTTTGTACTTTGGTTCTCTTTGTTACAGCACCTTAGCCTGTTTCCTAACTGACCCTTACATTTGTGTTCCCCAAGGTCCACTGAGCAAGAAGAAATACAGGAAATGAAGCCCTCTAAATGGTTACTGTTGATTGCTACGAGGGTGGGAGTGCGGAATGAATTAAGAGCATTGAGGTAAAAACTTATCCAACAGCATTTTAAGGTTTATAATCTTACCCAACTTTCAATGACTATGGGAAACATGATTATTTTCCCTTTTGTAAGACTCCTTACAGCAAGGTTCTTACTTATACTGAAACACACATATTCCACCCTTCATACATACCAGTTTCCCTTCTTCCCTCCCTCCCATCTTCCTTCTATGGCGGGGATGCTGTGCCCCGGGGCAGGCCAGGGAGTCAAGTCAAACCAGGCAGGCCAAGTCAAACAAGCACAGTCTTGGTGCCACTGGATCGTCTTTCCAGAGTTTTATTTTTAGTTCTCCAATCCGCACTTCAAGGGATTTCCTTGTAAGAAGAAGGAATTTCCACAGGACCCTTGGAAGGTGTTCTCAGCCTACCTACTGGTAAAATGGCATCAAGGGGCCCCATCGGTTCAATATGGGAACCTTGACTGTACAGTGATAAGTACAGGCACAGCCGGGCAGTAGAAAGTAGCCTTTGCCCACGTCTGGGGCGGGCTGGTGCTCAGGCTCCAGAAGACAGGGGAAGTCGGCGCTCTGTTGAATCCGGTTTGGGTCGCCGTGGGCCAGGTACAGAGCGTGGGAAGCTGGGTACACAGATGGACAGGTGCTGGTGAACCTCCATTCATCCTCCACTGGGCCCACACGGCCCTGGGGTGGGAAGAAGCCAGGTTGCCCCAGGTCCTTGGCAGTCATGTGGGGCCTTTTGAAGGCAGGGTATCCATCTTCTAGCTTGGGGTTGGGGCTGGGGGTGGGTCTGTAGAACTCTTTGTCCCGGAGTTGGGTGTCCAGCTTTGCTTGCTGTGGAAATAAATCATATACGAAAAGAGGGCTGAGCGAGGCAACAGTGAAGCTTCTTCCTAGGTAGTCTCCAAGACAGAGCACACTTGGAACTTCCCTGGCAGTCCAGTGGTTAAGACACCATGATTCCACTACAGGGGCATGGGTTCAATCCCCGGTTGGAGATCTATGATCCCACATACCGCAAGGTGGCCAAAAAAAGAAAATTAAATTTAAAAATAAATAAATGAGACAGGGTATACTTTTCTTTACTTTCTAGAGATTAGTTTTTGAGTGGCAATATATACAACAGAAGGACGTACTGAAATAGTACAAAAGGGTTTATAGCGAAAAGTAAGTCTATTTCCTACCCTCCTTCTTTCTCAGGTCCCCTCTCCAGGGACACCCACTGTCATCAGAGTGTTCTGTGTCTTATTAGAAATATTTGATGTACATGTAAACTTACACGTATATATCCAGATGCCTTCCATCTGTACACAAGTGATACATATTATCATTCCAGTCTGCACTTTGCTTCTCCTAAATAATCTCAGAAACGGTTCCACCTTTGTTTGTATAGATCTTATTAATTTTAGTGGGGTTACCTCAAGATAGGAACTTTAAACAAGGCTTAAAAAGAGCAAGGGCTTCCCAGGTGGCTCAGTAGTAAAGAATCTGCCTGTAATGTAGGAGTCGCAGTTTTGATCCCTGGGTCAAGAAGATTCCCCCGGAGAAGGAAATGGCAATCCACTTCAGTATTCTTGCCTGGAGAATCCCATGGATGGAGGAGCCTGTGGTGCTCCAGTCCATGGGGTCTCAAAAGAGTTGGACACGACTTAGCAACTAAACAACAATGAAAAGAGCAAATGATAAAGGAAAAGACTGACACATCTACCTATATTAAAATAAGAATTTCTATTCAGTGAAAGAGTGACATGACGAGTCACAGACTGAATTTTGCCACTTATATAACTGACACATGTAAGAGTCCAGAATGTTTAAAGAACCCATACGAATTAAGAAGAAGAAGACAAGCCACTCAATAGAAAAGTGGACAAGTGACATAAGCAGAAAAATAAACAGCCATGAACAAATGAAAGATGAAATCACTGAAATGAAAATTATGACCACAAGAAAATATTATTTCAAGCCCAGCATCACCGACTTGATGGATATAAGTCTGAGCAAACTCCAGGAGTTGGGGATGAACAGGGAAGACTGGCATGCTGTAGACCATGGGGTCGCAAAGAGTCAGACACAACTGAACGGCTGAACTGAAAAGAAGTCTACCACTCCCAAGGAATGACAAGATTGGAGAGCTACCTGACTGTCCTGGTGGGAAAGTAAATTGTTACATCCACTTTGGAACAGTGATGTCACCTCCAACGAGTAATTCCACTCCTGGGAGGGGTGAACGCCTGCACAGGAGGCCCTGCCTCATCTTCATTGCAGTATTTGTGGGTGGGAGGAGTCACAAAAAATAAATAACCCCAATGTCCACTGACAGGAGAGGGGACAAATGTGTCATGGCATCTTTGTGCAATATAATATTTATATCGCAGAAAATGAATAACATGCCATAATGTTCAGCAAAACAATAGAAGTCAGAGAAGAGGACAAATAATATGATTCAATTATATAATGAAGTTCCAAAAGAGCAACCCTAAATAATTTATTTAAAGAGATTGCTGTTGTTTAGTCACCAAGCTTTGTCTGACTCTTCCAGACCCCGTGAACTGCGGCATGCCAAGCTTCCCATTTAAAGAGATACATACATAAAGGTAAAACTATTTAAAACACACACACATATAAGGGAGTGCTTAACCCAAAACTCAGAAGAATGATTACCTCTGGAAGTCAGGGGAGGGGTGGGAACAGGGAGGGGCACGCAGGGCTCTAATGTGTTGTGTTTTAAGCTGGCTGATAATAGGTACGTTGGAGTTTATCAACGTTATTTAAACTGTAAATGTTTTTTATTTACTAGGTGTTGTATGGGTGACCTACTTGGTGTATATTTGAAAACAATACACACAAACTTCCCGGGTGATCCAGTGGCTAAGACTCCGCCCTCCCACTGCAGGGGGCACTGGTTCCTTCCTGGTCAGGGAAGATCCCGCATGCCCCGAGGCATGGCCAAAAATGAAATAAAACAGTACACACACGTACACACAGAATACCTCTTTAGATCTCCTGGCTTCAGACACTGTTCTCAGTAAGTGCCCTCAATGTCCACACTCACAATAAAAATGGATAAAGAGGATTTCAGTGGGCCGTTGAATGGAAGGCAGGACTGAGTGACTGCTTACCACTTCTGATGTGACCCTGGCATATTTGTGCTTCCCATAAGGTTTGTAGTCGATCATGTAGGAGCTTTGGTATATGTCCAAATCCACAGGGGCCTAAAGGTTAAGGGAGAACACTAAACAAGAGATTTCAACATGTCGTTCTTCCACTTAAAGGCTTTCAGTGACTTCTCATTGTTTGTAGGACAAAGGTTAACTTTTGAGCCTGGAATTTGGAGCTCTTCATGATCTGGTTTCTACTTGATTCTACCATCTAAACCCCCTTGGCCCAACTCTATGCCCATTACCCCAGCCTCACTGCTTTTGACTCTTCCCAGGTGGCTGGCACATATTCTTATCTCCAGCTGAAAACATGAGCTGTATTCTTCACCTGCTGGCAAATTCCTACACATCCTCCAAAACCCATATTAAATCCCTTCCCCCCAAATTTCTCCCTCCCATCTCTCTCTACCTTCCAACAATTAAACTCTTGTTCCTCTGCTTCTACGGCACATTTTACATCCCTCACTACAGTAGTTATCACGGTGTGCTATCACTGACTTAGTGAAGGATACTCGATTAGGATTTAATCTTAGGCATCTTTTCAACCTTAAAGCCCAATGCACTGCCCGACACACCGTGGGTGAACAATAAATGTACACGAAGCAAGTAAAGGGATCTCCAGAAAACTATAAACTCTTAACTTTCTTCTGCTTATTTAAAAAAAAAAAAGAACGCCATGCAGGGTTGGTAACCAGAGGGAGCTTCAAGGAGCCTGGCCCTCCCTGGGGCTGTTTGTCAATGCTGCCGATCTTGAGGTGGTCACAGTGGTCAGAAGCCCACAACACTCACCTGTCCGGGGAACACCACACCTGACATAGCAGACGACCTAGACACAGACAAGATGATTAGCCCCGTTTCTGCCACAGGCAGGGAAAATAGTCTAAAGCTCCACCAACCAATCACATGACTCAATCGCCAGGCATTGGTGATGGCAGCAGGGATAAATGGGTTGGTGGACAGGGGTCCTGGGGCACAGGGGCTACAGCAGGACTCAGAGGGAATCAGTTGTTGAGAACATCAGATTTACCCCTCAGGCAGAGGTGAACCTGATAGCAAGTGCTGTGCTAGTAAATGTTTAGCAATCTCCTTTTTGGGCGGGGGAGGCAAATAAACCCCAGGTTATAGCATTTGCGAAGTTCTGCTAAGTCATTTCCACCCTGGCCCATTTCGACCCACTCCAGTATTCTTGCCTGGAGAATCCCATGGACAGAGAATCCCATGGGGTCGCAAAGAGTCAGACACGACTGAAGCGACTTAGCACTCATGCAAACAGAATGTGCTCCCAGAGCCGGGATAACTCCAGTGCATGGGGTCCCTGGGAGCCAGGGTTCTGAACAGCCCTGAGAAAGCAATGGTCAGGCCTGGAACTTAGAGGCATCCTGATGTGGAAGCACAAACTATGTTTCTAGTGGAGACTGAAGGGATCCAGGGTGATGGTTTTGAGGCTCTGTATTCTTGGTGGACAACAGCTGTGGATGGGTCCAATCACTCCCTAATCCTGATATCTTAGTAGGGAGGCCTTTCTACCTGGGCTTGGGGGAGCTCTCTGAGCCCACTCCATCTCACGTACTTGGCTCTCTAGGTTCTGGATGGCTCCTCCATTTCATTCCCGTGGCATCCTGCCCTGAGCGCCATTCCATTCAGGGTCCGTGGACCATCAGGGTGGTTGAGAGACCTCAAATAGCCCCTGTGTCCCTTCCTTTTTGTGCATAGACAGCTCCTCTCCCAGACAGGAAGCCAACTTCAATGCAAAGAGCACCTACCCTTCCTTCTGCCGAGAGGATAATGATGTTTCAGCCCTGCCAGTTCCAAGTGTCCCTGCCACCTGGACAGGCTTGCTGCTGTGTCCCTCACCACAGCAGTCTGTGAGATGAACCCTGACCCATACAATGTTGGTTATTTTGGTCACAGTCCCTGGGCATTGTGATGGGGTGACTGGCCAACCTCCTGTGTGTCTGTCCCCTTATCCCTGGCCCCACCCTTTCTCACGGAGAGCTGATGGTATTCCAGCACACCTGAGCCAACATGAACCCTGGCAGCATCGAAAGGTACCCAGAATGCAAGGCTTTCCAACGCTCTGCTGAATCAGTCTATTTGCAGGTTAAAAAGAATCTCATTGGGGATTATGACATTAGACTTTCTGTGACTGAATCCATCTCATACCAGAGCCCTCCCAAGCGTCTGTTGCCTGAAAGCCTGGCTTATCCCTCCTCTGTCTGTCAAAATTCCACTCTCCTTCACAATTATTTGGATGGTTGTAATCCAAAACAAAAAATAGTAAGTACAGACGAGAATGGGGAGAAACTTGTGCATTGCTGGAAGGAATGTAAAATGATGCAGCCACTGTGGGTAAGTGGATAAGAGCTTGACGGTTTCTCAGAAAATTAAGCATAGATTTGCCGTGCATGTGTGCATTCGTGCTAAGTTGCTTCAGTCATGTCTGAGTCTTTGTAACCCTATGGACTGTAGCCCACCAGGCTCCTCTGTCCATGGGACCCTCCAGGCAAGAATACTGGAGTGGGTTGCCATTTCCTTCTCTGATAGATTTGCTGATTGATCCTGCAATTCCACCTCTGAATATGTACCTAAAAGAACTGAAAGCAGGGGCTCAAGCAGATATTTATACATCTGTGTTTCTGGCAGCATTATTCACAATAGCCAAAGGGTTGAAACAACCCAATAATCCATCGGTGGATGAATGCATAAACAGACTGTGATGTACACACAAAATGGAATATTACTCAGCCTTCAAAAGGAAAGGAATTCTGGCACATGTTACATGTGAGAACCTTGAAAACATGCTAAATGAAATAAGCTAGATCTTAAAGGACAAATATTGTATGATTCCATTTTCATAAAACACCTGGGTGGTCAAATTCATAGATACAGAAAGTAGAACGGTGGCTGCCAGGAAGCTGGGAGAAATGAGTGTCGAGTTTCAGTTTGGAAAGAGGAAAGAGTTATGGAAATGGAGAGTGGTGATGATTGTGCAACATTGTGAAAGTATCTAATGCCACCAAACTGTGAACTTAAATGGTTCAAATGATAAACTTTACATATATATACCATTTGCATAAATGTTAATATATTAACTCTCATACACACAAATTCCACTCTAAGGGCCACCTCTTCCACAAAGCTTTCCTTGGTTTCTCTCTAGATACACCATAGACTCCTTTCATTGACCCAACCAATATTTATTGAGGACTTATTTGGTGTTGGGCACTGTTCTGAACCTTGCAGATTCATCAGTGAACAAAACAGATGGAAATTCCTGCTTGCATAGGACTTACACTCTGGTGTGAACAAGACACAGAGTAAACCAAGTACTAAGTGATTCAGCCTCCATTAGATCCAGCAAAGAAGCAAGATGAGGGAAACTTCCTTGGTGGTCCAGTGGCTAAGACTCTGTGCTACCAATGCAGGGGGCCTGGGTTTGATCCCTGTTCAGGGAACTTGATCCCACATGCCACAACTAAGACCCAGCATAGCCCAATAAATAATTTTTTTTTTTTTTAAAGAAGCAAGATGGCAGAATGACTGAGGCACTTCAGATTGGGGTGGAAGTTGTCCAAAACGGAGAGAGATATTAAAGCAGCAATCTAAGCACAGAAAGAACCAGCCATGCAACTGTATAGTTCTATATATACAGTAGGTCCTTGTTGTTTATATATTTTATATAGAGTGGTGTGTATCTATTAATACCAAATTCCCAATCTATCCCTCCTCCCCTTCCTTTTGTTAACCATGAATCTGTTTTCTGTATCTGTGAGTCTATTTCTGTTTGTAAAGTCCACTTGTATCTATTTTTCTTTTAGGATCCCACATGTAAGTGATAGCATATATATTTTTTCCCTTTCCAAACTTACTTCACCTAGTATGATCGTCTCTAGATCCCTCCCTGTTGCCAGCAAATCATCTTTAGTTCCTTATTGATAAAACATATATTCATAGATTGGATGGGAAAACTAAAGGAGAAAAGGCTTTCCCAATAATTCAGTGGGGAAAGACCTGGAGAAAAGGGCTTCCTAGCACAGGGGTCAGGACTGCAAAACTTGGAAGACAGGATCAAGAGTGGAACAAGAAAAGCCAAGGAAAGGAGTGGGTGAGGGCATGAAACCAAGAGAGGGAGCATGTTGTGCATCTGTGACTCTCCCATTTTTCATTCTAGCTTCCCTTTAGAGAGCTGTTTCTCTCCCTTTCAGGAATCATGTAGTTTAAGTGGTGCTGATCCTACCCCAGCTCTAAATGGGTGTTGTTGTCCCTAGAAAATTCCAGCTCTAGGCTGCCATTCAGGGAGAGGATGGTGACCCAAGGTGGGCTGGTGAGTACCATCCCCAGCTCTTGGGGAAGAGGATCTCTCTTTCTGAGACAGCATACCTCAGGGTCCCTATTTCTTCACTGAGAGTTGAAACACTGTTATGTTTCAGACTTCCTCCAACCAGACTTCAAATAGTCAGGGATTTTTGTAAAGCTTGTGATGGACCATGCAAAATATCACGTGGTGCCAATTTTTAAGTTTGTACAGTGTGATGACTGTTTTTCAGTTGCTAAGTCATGTCTGACTCTTTGAGACCCCATGGACTGCAGCGTGCAAGGCTTCCCTGTCCGTCACTGTTTTGACAGTCCATGGGATTGCAGAGTCAGACATGACTGAGCATGCATGCATGCACAGGGCCAGATTGGGTCTGATAAAAACAACAGTTATAGTGCGATACATGTTATTTTTCTGAAATACACAACACAGGTAAATTTCTCATGGTTCTTGCCTTCTCCTTCAACAGCACATGTGTGTGGCGGGGCAGGGGGGCAGGGGGCATCTTGTCCACACTCATTAGGTATGAAAAAGAAACCAGAAAGCAAATCCTGGTTGTTATTTTTAAGCCTAAATCACATACAAGTGCTAGCTTCAAATTGTGTGGGCTAAGATAAACTAAATTTCATAATACACCAACATAAGTTCATAATACACCAACACAAGTGTATTCCTGAAGTAAATGTTGTTTAAAAAGCACACACCAAAAGACAGCGTGTGGACAGGATTCAATAAACTGACTCTTTGCGACCCGTGGACTGTAGCCCACCAAGCTCCTCCGTCCATGGGATTCTCCAGGCAAGAATACTGGAGTGGGTTGCCATTTCCTTCTCCAGTAACAAAGCACAGGGCACAGCAAAGGCCCTCAAAAAATCCTCCCCTCCTGCCTCTGGGAGGAGATTAACCTCTGCACCTTTATTTCTTTTCTTTTTTTACATTGAAGTGCAGTTGATTTACACTGTTTCAGGTGTACAGCAAAGTGATTCAGTTACACACACACACACACACACACACACACACACATTCCTTTCTGATTCTTTTCCATTTTAGGTTATTAGAAGACATTGACTATAGTTCCCTGGGCTAGATAGTAGGTCCTTGCTGTTTATTTTATATATAGTAGTGTGTATCTATTAATTCCAAAGTCCCAATTTATCCCTCCTCCCCTTCCCTTTCGGAAACCATGAATTTGTTTTTCTCCCTCTCTGTAAGTCCATTTCTATTTTGTAAAGTTTATTTGTATCTATTTTTTTAGGATTCCACATGTAAGTGATATACTATGATATTTGTCTTTCTCTGTCCAAACTTACTTCACTTAGTGTGATCATCTCTAGGTCCCTCCCTGTTGCTGCAAATCATCTTTGTTTCCTTCTTGACAAAATACACATTCATAGATTGGAAGGGAAGGCTAAAAGAGAAAAGGGCTTTCCCAGTGGCTGAGTGGGCAAAGAATCCACCTGCAATGCAGGAGACACAGGAGACAACAGGTTCCATTCCTGGGTGGGGAAGATCCGCAGAAGGAAACTGCAATCTACTCCAGTATTCTTGCCTGAAAAGTCCCACCGACAGAGGAGACTGGTGGGATAGAGTCCTTAAGGTTGCAAAGAGTCTGAAAGGGCTGAGCGACTAGGCAAACAAAGGAGAAAAATGCGCACAATGCCTTGGCACCTGATCTGATATGCTGTAGGAGTTTAATTATTGCAACCTTCATTCATCTGAGAGAAATTCCTATTGGCTTTCTCTGAAGAAAAACCTGGGCCCGAAGTTTCTGTCTATGCAAATTCAGCTTGCTAATGTTGTTAAATCACAGGAGGAAATTCTTCTGGAAGCCCTCGAGTTCCTCCAGGCTTATATTAAAGGGATTACAATCCATTTCCTTCCTAATTCGCCTAATGCGCTCTGGGAAGCCCTCAGGCCGGGGATTAAAGCATTTACGCCTTTAATTAGGAGCAAACCTTCCCCCAGAGCCTGAAGCACAAACAGCGAGTCGACACTACAAAGGCCTCCTCCCAGAGCAGTGGGGATATTGATCCCCCTCCGGGAGCCCGGAGTCTCGGAGGGTTTAGCAAACGCTGCTTTTCCCAAACTGGGTATCTGAGCCGGGAAGGCCCTCAGTAGAAATAGAAACCTCTTCACGCCAAGAGCAAACAAACAAACAAAAGTCGATCCGTGGAGTTCAGCAGCAGCGGAAGCATCTTCAGGAGGGGGAGGGGCCGCGGGACGGTCCCACCGCCTCGCTCTTCTAGGTTTTCCCTTTGCGCTCACCACCGGGTCATTAGCTTTGAAGTGGACGGCTCTGAAAATTAAGCTGTGTTTGTGCATCAGCGAGGTCTGTCTCCACACGGATGCTTTCGCCAGCTCCCAACACGGTCTGCTAGTCCCTTCCACGCCAGATTCCTGGGAAATTCCTGGGTCGCCAAGCTATGGATTTCTTCAAGGGCAGCGCGGTGACTGCTTCAGAGTCGCCTGGGATGCGTATTAAAACCAGATTTCTGCTGCCACCTTCAGTGTCAGAATTTCTGGGAGGGGGAGCCAACTAGGGAATCTACCTTTTCGCAAGCCTCCCCAGTGATTCTTAGGATTCCTACACTCCTCTGGAAGGAAATCCTGGCTGGGCCACCCCCAGCCTTTGTGCAGGAGGAAGCTGAGACCCAGAGCCTTCCAGGATCTTGTACAAGGGCAGTCAATCGACTGGCTGCGATTGGTACGCTGGTGGATGTGTAGGGTACTCCAGAAATGATGCCAAAAGAGCTGGGGAAATTGTTAAATTGGGACAAGAATGTGGGGCATTTGGCTCCATTTGTTCAACACACATGTATGACCACCTTTGGTGAGCGAGACGTGTTAAATGCTGCTGCTGCTGCTGCTGTGTGTGTGTATGTGTGTGTAATAGTAGTAGTAGTAGTAGGAAGGGTGTGTTGTTGGAATGATGATAAAAAATGGAAAACATGGGACTTCCTTGATGGTTCAGTGGTTAAGACTCTGCACTTCCAATGGTAATGCACTTCCCAGGTGGTGCAGTGGTCAAGAATCTGCCTGCCAAGGCAGGGACACAAGAGATGTGGGTTTGATCCCTGGGTGTGGAAGATCCCCTGGAGAAGGGCATGGCAACCGACTCCAGTATTCTTGCCTGGAGAATCCCATGGACAGAGGAGCCTGGTGGGCCACAGTCCATGGGTCACAAAAGAATTGGACATGACTGAGCATGCGCATACATACTTTCAATGGTCAGGGAACTGAGATCCCACATGCTACATGGTGCAACCAAAAAAAGAAAAAGAAAAAAAACACCAGGTTCCTGCCATCTAGCACTTTATAACCTGGTGAGTCGGGGGGAGGAGGAAGAATGAACCAGCACAGGTGGAAGTGTGGAGGCAGGACCATGTGGTATAGAATGGGGCCCAGAGACCTAGCAGAGATGTGGTGGTGAAACCAAGTCTTAAATGACGAGCTTTATTTTGCCAGAAACTGGCCCTTCTCTGAAGGTTCCATTTCCTGTCCACCCCTGCTCACCCACCCTCCTTTTCTCTGAACATTTAGGACACTCCAGCAGATACCTGTCAATTTATAGATGCTATTGAAATTCCAGTACTTTGGCCACCTCATGCGAAGAGTTGACTCATTGGAAAAGACTCTGATGCTGGGAGGGATTGGGGGCAGGAGGAGAAGGGGACGACAGAGGATGAGATTGCTGGATGGCATCACTGACTCGATGGACGTGAGTCTCAGTGAACTCTGGGAGTTGGTGATGGACAGGAAGGCCTGGCGTGCTGCGATTCATGGGGTCACAGAGAGTTGGACACGACTGAGAGACTGATCTGATCTGATCTCATGCATTTTTTACTTCCTCAAGAGATCTGAACTGCCTTTTGCGTCTCCACACCCTCTGAGCCTAGACTAGACCTGTAAATGCTGGGTCTTCCATGACACTCTTTGATTGTCTGGGGAATTTTTCAAGGTCAAGCTGGAAGGGCAGGCTGCAGTAGGACAGTGAAGGCCTTCAATGCTAAGGAGTGTGGACTTTCAGACAAGAGGCTGAGTTCGAAAAGGAAAGAGTTTGAGGGTCAGGTGACTTTGCATTTGAACCCAGCTCTATCACTTACTGGGCTTCCCAGGTGGCTCAGTGGTAAAGAATCTGCCTGCCAGTGCAGGAGATGTGGGTTCGATCTCCAGGTCAGGAAGACCCAGAGAAGGAAATGGCAACCCACTGCAGTATTCTTGCCTGGGAAATCCCATGGACAGAGCAGCCTGGCAGGCTACAGTCCATGGGGTCACAAAGAGTTGGACATGACTGAACATGCACCCATGCACTACCACTTAACAACAGTGTGTCCTTGGATAAGTTACTTACGTTCTCAAGTGGTCAAATGGGGGTTGAAAATGCCTTGCTGGCAGGAGAAAGGAATAAAGTGCTGTGTTGGTCCTGCTCAGCACGATGCCCAACATATACTGCAAATGGGATGTACTCAGCGAAGAAGAATGAGTGTGGTAGATACCACTCAATAGTAACGTGATGAAGGGGACATTTTAAAGAGGTCAGTGTGGATGAGTGTGCAGCACAGACAGGAAAGGGGACACAGCTGGAGAAATGACAACAGCTGGAGCCTCTACAATCAGCCGGGCACTTGAGAATTGGCTGGACAGTTGGAGATGCTGGTAACAAACAGAGCATGTACCCTGTGTTGGTCACTGTCCTGACAGCATCATCGTGACCCTACAACACAGATTCTTCTTCTTTTTGATTGTGCTGGGTCTTAGATGTGGCTTGAGGGATCTAGTTCCCCAACCCAGGCCTCCACTGCATTGAGAGTGCGGAGTCTTAGCCACAGGACCACCAAGGAAGTCCCTACACGAAGCCCTTTTCATCCCTCTCTTCATTTTGTAAATGCGGAAAATGAGGCACAGAGAGGTTAAGTGACTTGCTTAGGGTCCCTTGTGCCTAGTAAGTGGCAGAATCAGGATTGCAGCCCCAGCTGCCTTGGGCCAGAGTCCACATTCTCCATCTGAGGGCCGTACGGCCTCCACACACCTGGAGAGACAATGGACAGGGTTCTAGAATAGGGCAACCTGTATGCTGCACTGCAGGGGATGGTCTTCCTTTCAGTGTCCTGAAATTGCCTGAGAAAGTGAAAAGTGGTTCCTAATCTAGAGACTGGCACCCATGGCTGGGCTGTGGTGTCCTCCTGCTAAATGTGAAGATTCACATAACACACACATTCGACAAGACCCCTGTGACTACAGCGGATCAAGGCAGAAACAAGACTACTCTGTAATTATGTCTGAACCCAGACAAAGGAGGAACCCTGTCCAACACACAAAAATGACCAAAAAGCTTCATTCTGGCTAATAAGCCACTCCTGCTTCTCATCTTAACCCTCCTTCCTGATAGACAAAAATTATTGTGATACCCAATTATAGAGTTACACCTGCTTCCCAACATTGTCCAATACAGACCAAAGCCCCGCTTCCTCGAACTCTCCCTCAAAACCCTAACACAAGGCCAAATCCTATGATCAGTACTTCCTGACACCCCATTCTAACAACTCCCCCTTGTGTGTCTTCTCTCTCTGGACAAAAACCCAGCTGTTCAGTCCCAGGCAGGTTCCTGGATGGAAGTCACTGACAAGTCATTGGAAATCCCAGTGTTTCAATATCCAAGCTGTTTCCCAGATTGCCTCTCCCTGTCAGAAGTGGGATCTTGGTCAGGCTATGCCATGACTGGGGCCTCAGAAAGAGTCACTATAATTATCTTTGTGTTCCCCTAATCCCAGGTTGGAGAAGGCAATGGCACCCCACTCCAGTACTCTTGCCTGGAAAATCCCATGGATGGAGGAGCCTGGAAGGCTGCAGTCCATGGGGTTGCTGAGGGTCAGACATGACTGAGTGACTTCACTTTGACTTTTCACTTTCATGCATTGGAGAAGGAAATGGCAACCCACTCCAGTGTTCTTGCCTGGAGAATCCCAGGGACGGGGAAGCCTGGTGGGCTGCTGTTTATGGGGTTGCACAGAGTCGGACACGACTGAAGCAACATAGTAGTAGTAGTAGTAGTAGTAGTAGTAGTAGTAGTAGTAGTAATCCCAGGTGGCTCAGTGATAAAGAATCTACCTGCCAATGCAGGAGACTCCAGTTTGATCCCTGGGTTGGGAAGATCCCCTGAAAAAGGAAATGGCAACCCACTTCAGTATTCTTGCCTGGGAAATCCCATAGAGAGAGGAACCTGGTGGGCTACAGTCCATGGGCTCACAAAAAGTCAGACACAGTTGAGGGACTGAGCACACACACAATCTCCTTTAAAGAAAAGAGAAAGAATTCTTCATTAAAGTGACAGTGAGGATCATATTGACATCAACAAATTGTTAAAAAGATTCAATAGGGACTTTGGTCCAGTGGTGAAGAATCCACCTTCCAACAAGGGTTCAATCCCTGATCGGGAAACCAAGATCCCACATGCCCTGGGACAACTAAGCCCATGAGCTGCAACTAGAGAGCCTGTGTGCAGCAAGCAAGACCTGACCCAGCCAAATATATATATAGGGCTTCCCTGGTGGCTCAGCTAGTAAAGAATCTGCCTGGAATGCAGAAGACCTGGGTTCAATCCCTGGGTTGGGGAGATCCCCTGGGGAAGGGAATGGTTACCCACTCCAATATTCTGGCCTGGAGAATTCCATGGACTGTATATAGTCCATGGGGTCACAAAGAGTTGGACACGACTGAGCTACTTTCACTTTTTTATTAAAGAAAATTCAACAGCAGAACATGCAGCCATGTCTAGCATGGTGACTGGCAGAAAGAGCTTAGACTGCAATTCTTAATTCATTTTATTGTTATTTCAGCAGTGCTCAAAAGCATTTTAAAAAATTCATCCAGATTACTGGCTTCTCTGTATTAAAACAAGGCTTAAGTTATGGAATATAGGTGAAGAATGAGGTATTGAGTGCCCCTATATCATACGTTTTTCCCAATAATGAAGCTTACTCTTCTAAAAATTGAATATTACAAAAATTAAACTGTGTCATATTAAACAATCTTTTTCTTGTGTTTAGCACAAGATTAGGCATTTCTCAGAATAAAAATATACAAATGACCAATAAATGTATCATTTCAAATCAAAGGAATGCAAATAAATATGAAATTTCCTACTTATGAGTGCCAAAAGGAAGTTTTATTAATAAGTATAATGTCCAGTACTGGCATGAGGCAACAGGCACTTTTTCATACATGATAGTCATGAGTATAAACGACCATAGCTTTTTCAAAGGCAGTTAGAGCTACCTGCCTAAAGATCAGAAGGCTGTACTCTTTGACCTAGCAGTTACACTCCTGGATGTTGGTCTGACATCAATTATCACTCACATGTACCAAGACAGGCATAGCATGGTTCATTACGGAATTGCTTGAAACAGGAAAAACTTGCAACAAATGAAATCTACATTGGCAGGAGCTGATTAAATAAACATAGAAAAATCCACACTGAAATATTAGCACACCTTTAAAGGAAATACAATAGACCTTCAGATGAACTGAAATGAGAGGATGTTCATGTCCATGAGAAGGAGATACTATTTCTGAGAAGATATTAAAGAATAATTGTGATAACCTTAGAGATGGTTGGATAAAATCCTTTTGCCTAAAGACCTGGAGGTGAAATGGAGAATTACACCTCTCGGGGTCTCTTTTCCATAGTAAATCTAAACTGTATCCCGTGACTGCTCAGTAACTAGTGATTATTGTGATGGTTGATGATGAAGAAAGAAGTGGTAAAGATTCTATGCCCCAAAGAATTAGAACACTACTATCCCTAAAAGATCTTACTTTGCCTAACAGTTACTCCAGCATATTAGCAGCCCTTATTTTGTCTCCGTTTATCTCTGTTGCCTTCTCTAAATTCTTTCCAGTGCTTTTTGGGCCATGGGTCTGGGGTCAGTGGTGGGTCGGGCTATTAGATGTTGAAAGGGCAAGGTGATCAGTAAGTCACACTCCCATCCCCTCCCTACCTGACCTGGCACTGGCACCGTAATCTGTGAGAGGATCTGCCTTTATGCCATCACGTTGGAATGAAGTGCCGAGAGGAGCATCTTCCCAAGGAACCCCGTTGACAGATTGGTCAGTCACCTTGAGGTCAGACCCCCTCATACCTCATACCACAAACCTGGCCACGAGAGGTTGGGAAAAAAGACTGACTTTTTTGAGCACAAACACTTTCAGGGTAAGCTGGTGGATCTTTAAGTGTGGTCCTTGGACCTCCACAAGTAACTGCTAAAAACAGTCTCAAAATCCCATTCCCTATCTTCCAAATCAGATTTTGATGGGAGAAGCTGGAGTCAGGCATGGGAGTCAGCATGTTAGACAAGTTCTCAAGAAGATTCTTTTGTGCCCTGAAGCTTGAGGACAACCTAGACAGACTTTGGTGATATTTTGCCCATAGGCAAGTCTTTCAGCAACCCATGATGATTGATCATATCTTTGTGTGAAGCATTTGCAGACAGTCAAGTGACCTTATGTCTCGATTATCCTGCGGTAGAGAATAACTAGAAGTAAAAAATGCAACTTGGGACTTCTCTGGCAGTCCGGGGATAAACACTTCACCTTTCAATGCAGTGGGGTACAGATTCCATCCCTGCTCCAGGTGCTAAGATCCCACATGCTTCAGGGTCAAAAAGCCAAAACATAAAACAGAAGGAATATTGTAACAAACTCAATAAAGACTTTAAAAATGGTCCACATTAAAAAAAAAAATCTTTAAGAAACAAATGAAGCTTGATTTAAGTGGGTGCCTCTGTGTATATTCCAGCAAATATCAGACGGAAGATAACACCAAAAACAATGTTAGGAAGAGAAATAAGAAAATTTCAAGACATATTGTATAGATACAAGCCATTTACTCTGTGTGTGTGTGTGTGTGTGTGTGTGTGTGTGTGTGGCTGTACTTCATGGCATGTGGGATCTTAGTTCACCAACCAGGGATCGAACCCATGCCCCCTGCAGTGGAAGTGAGGAGTCTTAACCACTGGACTGCCAGGCAAGTCCAATATGCCATTTACTGATACTTAGCAAACATTTATTGAACAGCTCAGAGATAGAGATACAAATTTATGAAAAAGAAGGATTTTAAAAGTTGAAATAATTACCCTTAGTTCTGAGATTTCCTCCCTGTTTATGTCTATTTGTAAAGTATCGTGGACACAGGCGCCAAACCTTCAGTGACGACTTTTCACTCTTCCAGGCCTCACACACCAGAATGTCCTAGGCAGGGAAGGCCCCTTCCCAGCTCCAGGACAGTGTGTCTGAAGCATTCCTCGTCTGCTTTTGTAGATGGTCCCTGCTCAGTAAGGCAGTAACACCTGGCTCTGCCTCTCAAAGCCCCGATGTGCCCCAGACATCTACCCAGTTCCTGCCTTCCATCAGACTTGAGCACAGGTTTTCCTCTCCATCCCACTCCTTCCAAGTCAGGCATGATCCCAGATCCCTACCAGGTCCATCCCACAGCCCAGTCTCAGCCTTGCGTCACCTCCTGCATCCCAGGGATGTTCTCCCGTCCTCTACGTCAGCTTCAACGTCCCATCTACCATCTCTCTCACCTTCTAAACCTTAAACACCAACACTGCACACCTCCCACTGTGAACTCAAGGCTTTCTCCTCCTCTGGAAAACACTACAGTTTCCATCAGACAGGACTGAGCAACTAACACTTCACTTCACTGTCTTATGAGACACAGAGGAGGGCTCAGAACTCAGAATCAGTGTGTGAAGGGGACGCTGAGGGTGACAAAGGCTTCCTGGGGGAGCTGAGCCCTAGGTGAGGTGTGGGAATGGCTAGGGCTCTGCCCTTCACACACTCACATACATACACACAAGCACACCTCTCAGCAGGTAAGCTGGTTTTTGCTGAATCAACCCCCTTATCTGAAGCTGTCTTTGGTATTCATTTGAGCTGAACTGAACTAACAAAGAAAAGCTGTGGAGTCTACACGGGGCCTAAGGCCAGCCAAGGCTGAGACTATAATAGCTTCAACACTTGATGAGAGGGGTGAATGTTGTGGAAAGAAAGTGGACCGACTAGCCAAATACTTGTTTTCATGGCCCAGCTTGCCACTAATCAGCTGTGTCACTCTGGTCATTTAATTTTTCAGGGGGCAGGAACGAGGTAGGAGCAACAGGACCTAGTGAGGAGAAAGGGAGAGAGAGAGACATCATTGGTACCTGGGACCTGTTTCCCCATGACACAGGCTTCTAGAAGACAAGAACCTCTTGTCATTAAAAAAAAAAAAAAAAAAACTATTTATTTATCTGGTGTGTCCGGTCTCAGTCGTGGTGCATGGGCTTAGTTGCCCCCTGGCATGTAGCATCTTAGTTCCCCAATGAGGGATCAAACCTGCATCCTCTACATTGGAAGGTGCATTCTCAATCACCGGACCACCAGGGAAAGTTTCAAAGCTCTCATCATTTTATTGTCTATTATACTTCTAGGGTTGGACTATACTGTGTCTTAAAAAAAAAATTATCCTCAAAATAAAAATGTTAGGATCTATGGTAAAATTTCCCCTCGATTCTCTGAATCAGGAATAACAAACTCAACTTGTTTTATTTGTTTAAATTTATTTTATTGAAGTATCATCGATTTGTGTTCATTTCTGCTGTACAACAAAGTGACTTAGTTATACACATATGTGCATATGTTCTTTTTCATATTCCTTTCCATTATGGTTTATCATAGAATATTGAATACAGTTCCCTGTTGCTATATAGTGGGACTTTGCTATTTATCCCAAACCAGACTTATTTTAAATTTCAAGGGTACTGCAGATCCTGTGACCATGTTTAACTTTTATTTTCTTCATAACCCTCACACCTTGCTGGTGAATCTGTCTGCCTCAGTTGGACATGGTGCCTTAGCACCTCATTTGGAGATAAGAAGAAGCTGTTCTTTTCTTCTCACACCTGTAACACCACTTCCAGGAGTCCAGCCAGCTCTGACTCCTATCTGCAGACCGTGGGCGTTTCCACCCTGGCTTCATTGTCTCTTATCCTTTTTTTCCTTCCTTATTATTTTGTATCTTGTTATGTTGTCTGTATTTTTGCAAATCACCCTGAACCCTTCTAGAATAAGGCCAGGCACACACATGTACCTTACTGATCATCAGCATTCTCTTTTGGAGACCACTGAACTGCTTGATTCAACTCATTCCTTTGTTAGTGTCTGTTACCCACTGGCCTTTTCATACTGTTCGTAGGGTTCTCAAGGCACTTTTAGCCATCTGATATGAAGAGCCGCCTCATTGGAAAAGACCCTGAAGCTGGGAAAGATGGAGGGCAGGAGGAGAAGAGGGTGACAGAGGATGAGATGGTTGAATGACATCACCAATTCAATGGACATGAGTTTGGGCAGACTCCAGGAGATGGTGAAGGACTGGGAAGCCTGGCATGCTGTGGTTCATGGGGTGGCAAAGAGTCAGACATGACTAAGCAAATGAATAACACACTGGTCACCCTGCCAGGGGGAGGGCAACACACGCTATACAAGTAATCAAAGAGAGAAAATTGATACCAGATAGAATTAGTGCAAAGGAGGAAATAAGCAGTAAAACAGGAGAGGAGGGCAGCATTTACCCAGGAAGGTGCAGGCAAGGCCTCTCTGAGGACTGACACTTAAGCAGGGACTTGGAGGACAAGGCGAGGTGGGAGAGGCCAGCCCAGGGGAGAAGCACAGAGAAACAGGCTGGGTGGGTTTCAGGAGGGGCAGAAGGATGGTGTGTGAGGAGGAGGGGAAGGGCAGCAGGCCTGCAGAGATGTGTCAGCCAGGTATGTAGATTTTGGTTTCAGTGCAATGGGAAAGCCCCTCTTGTACCAGAAATGACAGGTTCTGTTTCTGAAGATGACAGCCATACCATTGAATACCACTTTGAATGCAAAAGCAACAGCTATGGATACATGCAATGACTCGGATGGATCCCAAGGATATAAATGATGCATGAAAAAGAGAAGCCCATCTTGAAGGGTCACAAACCGCACGATCCCATTCATACAACATTCTCAAAATGACAACGTGATAGACAAGGAGTTTATAGACAATTATAGAGTGGACTTCCAGTATTCTTGCCTGGAAATCCCATGGACAAAGGAGCATGGTGGGCTACAGTCCATAGGGTTGCAAAGAGTCAGACATGACTGAAGCAACTTAGCAGGCACCCATATAGGGTGGATGCCAGGGGTCAGGGGAAGAAGACTGTGTGACACTATGAAGTGTAACATAAGGAAGATCTTGTGGTGATGGAACAGCTCTGTATCTTAAAAAAAAATTAATTAATTAATTACTTTGGTAATTAGTTGCGACATTGGTCTTACTTGTGATATTGGGATCTAGTTCCCAGACCAAGAATTGAACCCAGGCCACGGAGCATGGAGTCTTAGACATTAGACCACTGAGTAGATTACTCAGAACTCACAAAATGGATGTAAAACAGCAATGTCTTAGGTTTGTCTAGCGTCTTGTGTGTGGACACATAGAAATATGTACATAAGACATTTGTGCTTCAGAAAATATTTGTGTGCATAGGTCGTGATTTATGAGCATAGTAATAGATCATTTGATGATTGGGATCCATTTATTGGGGGGCTCTGGTATTATTATGTGGGTTCAAGCCTGTGGGTTCTGAGACAGAAACACAAATAACACTGATGAAGGATTACCAACACAGAAGAGCTTCCAAGAAGCAGTGTGCTTGGAGGAACCCAGTCAGAACTGATGCTGTCAGTGGCTGTGGTGAGAGGGTCAGAGCCCTTTGAGGAATAAAGATACCCTGTAGCATTGAGGTTAGGGTCTCACCTCAGGGTATTGGTTGGCCTAGGCCAACGTCTGAAGGAACTTTTGAAGGAGCTACCTTAGAATGGCAGGTCAGATCCCCCCGCAACCCCCCACTCACCCTGTTCTGCAGCCAGATTGGCCCTGCCTTGACTCTCTGGCCCAATCAGTGCCCTCTGAGTTAACACTAGGGGACCTGGACTTCGCGACACCACCCACCCAACAATCCTATCTTTATGGTTATTAATGTCAATATCAGTGAAAAGGACTTACCTACAGAGCCCTTCATTTGGCCACGTGGATGGGTCTTGTCATTTGAATGAGACCAGTGCTGCCAGAACTGGACAGGAGGCTCCCATCCCAGGGCCATCAGAATAGAAAGAGCATTTTAGCTGTTCATATCTCCTGGTCCTGAGAACTAAAAGAACACACGCTTTTGCAGAAACAAATGTTCTATGCTCCCACTGATCTTTTGAATTACATTAGAAAGTTTTTGGTTTTGTTTTGGCTGTGCTGGGCAGCTTCTGGGATCTTAGTTCCTTGACCAGGGGTTGAACCCTGGGTGACAGCAGTGAAGAGTCCTAACCACTGGACTGCCAGGGCACTCCCCACAAAGCTATTTTATGGAAATATGTGTGGAAGTTAACTTGACTTAAAACAAATTCTTATTTATTTGGCTGCATTGGGTCTTGGTTGTGGCATGTGGGATCTAGTTCTCTGACTAGGGATCAAACCCGGGCCCTCTGCATTGGGAGCACAGTCTTAGCCACTGGACCACCAGGGAAGTCCCATTAACTTGACATTTAAGACTTTACAAGTAGTAAAGGAAATAGCATGACAAAAAGGATATCTTTGCAGCAAGCCCTGAAGTTCTTACTGTCTTCCTCAAGTATTTATAATATCCAAGCTTGCGTGATGTTGTCATGAATGGCTCTCCTCCTTCCAGCCTCAAAAAGGAAATAAAAGCCTTAAAGGATATGAAGATTTGACCATATTCCAAGCCTCAAGGTGTTAGAAGTTTAGAGCTCTTTGAATTCAGATATTTACTTGAACGTCTCATGGCATCTCAAACTGAACTTGGCTGATGCATATTTGGGGGGGATACATGGAAAGAAAATCGAGGAGGCAATACACTTGAAATCAGGATGTCAGTTACCTCTGTGGGGAGGGATATATGTGATCAGGAAGGATGCTGATGGAGTGAGTGATTTGCAGGGTTCCATTTCTTAATCTGGGTAGAGATTACTTACATATGTTAGAAAAATCCATTACATTATGTACATTTTAGAGCTTTCCTGGTGGCTCAGAAGATAAAGAATCTGCCTGCCGTGTGGGAGACCTGGGTCCGATCCCTGGGTTGGGAAGATCCCCTGGAGAAGGAAATGGCAACCCACTCCAGTATTCTTGCCTGGAGAATCCCATGGACCAAGGAGCCTGGTAGATTATAGTCCATGGGGTCACAAAGAGTCAGACATGACTAAGTGACTAACACTTTCATGTACATTTTAAGCATTTTCCTTTTTCCTTATTTATTTATGTTTGGCTGTCCTGGGTCTTTGTTGCTGCTCAGCCTTTTCTCTAATTTCGAGGCATGGGGGCTACTCTCTAGTTTCGGTGCACAGGCTTCTCATTACTGTGGCTTCTCTTGTTGAGAGTACAAGGCTCTAGGGCACATGGGCTTAAGTAGTTGCAGAACGTGAGCTCAGTAGTTGCAGCTCCCAGGCTCTAGAGCACAGACTCAGTAGTTGTGGTGCACAGGCTTAGTTGCTCCTCAGCATGTGGAATCTTCCCGAATCAGGGATTGAACCCGTGTCTTCAGCATTGGCGGGCAGATTCTTTACACTGAGCCATCAGGGAAGCCCCAAGCAATTTTCTTTATATGAACTTTTTTCCACAATCAACAAAAGGAAAAGTTGTGTTGCTCACTCAAGCCTGGTCTTCTTCCCTTCTCTACCATTTCAGTAATGGGTGACACCACCATCCATCCAGTTACTAAGGTCTAAGACCTGGGGGCTTATTTCTGACTCTTTTCCTGCCTTTCCTCCACCTCTACATCCACTCCATCACAGCCTCAAAAGTTTTCTCCTTTCCCTCCAAGCTTCACACCTCCACTGTCACTACCCCATCCAACCTCCATCAAGTCTCTGTGGATAACATTACCACTGACATCCACTCTTCCTCTTCAACACAAAGACCATGAACTCCTTAAAAAAACTTATTATTTGAAATGATTGCAGATTCACAGGAAGTTACAAGTACAGAGTGTTCTCGAGTTGCCCCCAATGTTAACATCTTGTGTAACTATATTATGCTGTCATACCAGGAAATTGACATGGATATAATCCATGGAGTTTATTAAGATTTCACAGGTTTGACCTGCACTTATTACTCGTTTGTTGTAGTTGTTTTTCTTTCTTTCTTTCTTCTTTTTTCCTTGGCTGCTTTGTGCATGAGGGATCTTAGTTCCTGGACCAGGGATTGAACCCATGTCCCTTGCACTGGCAGATGGACTCTTGACCACTGGACCACCAGAGAAGTCTCAGCAACCAATGCTTAATTCATGCCACTTAACATCATTTATTATGACGTGCCAGACATTTTACAAAACACTCTGCAAGGCTCACTTCTTTGTGTCCTTCCCCGTGGGTCACACAGCTTGGACAAAAAAAGGTAACTTGCCTTAAATTGCAAAGTTAAAGAACTGAGGCACTGAGGGTCAAACTTCGGTTGACTTTGCCACTCTGCTTCATGGCCTCTGACACTGCTATTGAATTCAGTTCAGTTACTGGGTTCTGCCAGCTGCTGTCTGTGCCAGCTCTGTGCTGGCCCAGGGCACTGCTCTGCCCTGCAGCTGAGAAAGCCAACCATGAGGCATATTTCCAAGACTGCTGATGGCAGATGGCAGTGTCTGTACTAACAAAGGACGTTTATATTTACATACCACCTAGTGAATTTTATTGGTTCTACCTAGAACAACTGGTAAGGCCCAGCTCAAAAAACCCTGGAGCTCACAGTAGTAAGGGGAAAATGCCTGGGTGCTTCTTCTGCACATGGTTCTTCTGTCTCCTGATTCACAGGGACCACAGCAGACATCTGTGAGCATTTTCTCTGAGCCAGAAGCTGAATGAAGGACTGAGAATTTGAGATCAGCAAATGCAAACTAGTATATACAGAATGAGTAAACAACAAGGTCCTGTATAGCACAGGAACTATATCAATATCCTGTGATAAAACATAATAGAGGACTTCCCTGGTAGTTCAGTGGTTAAGAATCCACCTGCCAAAATAGGGGATGTGGGTTTGATCCCTGGTCTGGGAACTAAGCTCCCACATGTCTCACAGCAACTAAGCCTGTGCACCACAACTACTAAAGCCTGTGTGCACTAGATCCCATGCTCTGCAACTAAAGAAGCCACTGCAATGAGAAGCCCGTACACTTAAACTAGAGAGTAACTCCCACTTGTCACAACTAGAGAAAGCCCTCCAGAAGCAATAAAGACCCAGTGCAGTAAAAAATAAATGAAAAAAAAAAAAGGAAAAGAAAATGAAAATGAGTACATGTGTGTGTGTGTGTGTGTGTGCGTGTGTGTGTTACTTGCTCAGTTGTGTCTAACCTTTTGCAACCCCATGGACTGTAGCCTGCAAGGCTCCTCTCTCCATGGAATTCTGCAGGCAAGAATATTGAAGTGGGTTGCCATGCCCTCCTCCAGGGGATCTTACCAACCTAGGGATCTAACCCCGGGTCTCCTGCATTGCAGGAAGATTCTTTACTGTCTGAGCCACCAGGGAAGCCCAAATACAAAGATGATTAATAGTCAACTTTAACTACATTTCCCATAAACAGGTAATAAAAACCCATTTGAAATGGTTTAAAAGTTCAATGTTTAAAGCAACAGTTAGTGCTTCCACACTTTTTTTTGTGGATAATCTGATGAAAGCCATGGAAACTTTTTCCAAAACTGTGGATTTTATGTGCAAAAAATCCTATGTGCACCATCAAGGACTTCTCAGAGCCCCTGAGGCCCATCCATTGACCCCAATGATAAGACATTGTTCTACAGATTTACAAATAGGCAAATCCTTTGTGAAGCAAATATTCTTCCTCTGACTTGCATTTTATAACTCTCTCTCTCCTTCTCACTCTGTATCTCTCCCTCTAAACACATACATATCACTGTATATTTGCTCATGAATTGTCCACTATTATCTTTATTCATTATCAGAGTAGTCTTCCCTTTTTTATATACTATATTGCAAACCCATGTTATCATAATAAGCCCTTCTTCCATCTCACTAAACACTAATTAAGCAAAATTTAAGCTACATCATTTGGCTAAACTGATACTGTAGATCTTTAATTTTCAAACTGATTTTGCCTTTGAATTGATTTGTAAGTTTCTTGCAAAATATGTTCAGTATTGCTATAGTCCTAGAGCTACAGAACCAAATCCATCTGAGGAAGCAATCAGGGGATAGGAAACATCTTTGCTACAAAAGTAGGCCACTTGTTCACATAAGAGAAATACAGACTCTTGACAATATAGTCATCTCTTCTGGTTACTATTTGCAGGGGACTTGGAATTTAAAGGGGCCTCCCTGGTGGCTCAGATGAGAAAGAATCTGCCTGCCAATGCAGGAGTCACAGGAGACATGGGTTCAGTAAGGGAATGGCTACCCACTTTAGTATGCTTGCCTGGAGAATTCTATGAATGGAAGAGCCTGGTGGGCCACAGTCCGTGGGGTCTCAAAAAGTTGGACACAACTTAGCGACTAAAACAACAACAAAACAATAACAGGGAACTAAGATCCTACATGCCATGTGGCATGACCAAAAAAATTTTTTTTAAAAAGTGATTATGCACTACCTACTCCATGTATATTATCACTAGTCCTCATGACAATCCTGTAATGGATGAGAATGCCAGTTTTACAGATGAAGAAACTGAGTACCAGAGAATTTAAGGACTTCGCCCAAGAGCACATAGCTAGGAAGTGACCCATGGTTTGTTTGGCTTAAAAGGCCACTCTTTTTCAGCTACCATGTTGCCTCTCTGGTTTTGGCTTCAATTTGGACGGGGACACATGTTTATAGAGTATACCCCCTTGGAAGTAGAAGTGTTCATTTTATCCTTGAATAGTCCTCTACTGAAATGTCTTACAGCACTAAAACTAGAAACTGGGACTTCCCTGGTGGGCCAGTGTTTAAGACTTCACCTTCGAATTCGGGGACTGAGGATTCAATCCCTAGTCAGGGAGCTAAGATCCAAAAAAACCAAAACAGAAAACAGAAGCAATATTGTAACAAATTCAATAAAGACTTTAAAAATGGTTCACATAAAAAAAAAAAATCTAAAACAAGAACAAAACAAACAAAAAACCCTTGAAACTGACAAAACAGATCCTTCAACGGAACTGGCATAGAATATTTTTAAGTTGGTGTCTTTAGCACTACCATACAACCTGTTTATTTTTAGAGTAAGCAAGGAATTTGGCAATTTAATTCAGAACACTTTTATTTATTTATTTTTTTAAAAACCTAAGCTCATGCAGGGCTAGAGGCTGATTTTGAACTGAAAGAGCAGAGTCTCAATTCCATGTATGCCTAAAAAATTTGTTTTCTTCTAAGATCATTCCCAAGTGGATAATTAAATCCAAGATTTTCTCCCATTGGCCCACTTTTTCTCTGTTAGGTAACATAAACCTGTCCTAGAAAAAAAAAGTCTATGGTACCAGACAACCACCTGCTTTCATTGATGGACAAGCAAAGCAAGACGTGGCCTTTTGCATCAGGAGATAATTAAGCAACTGGACAGTTTCAGTTTGTGTCAAGAGTCACCCTCTCCCTTTGATCTATACTTCAGCTAAGGTGCATCACAGATCTTAGGGGTCATGGGAGAAGAGGGCAGGGCAAGAGAGAAATTTCAGTCCACCTTGAAGTGTGAAGTGTTTGCTTTTCACCAGACATCTCATCTCACTTCCTCTCTAGTGAAAATCTACCCTCCATACTCCTTAATGAACCCACCCTGGCATTCTTCAGCTGCCTTTCCCAAAACTTTAGGAAGCTCAAAATGAAGTTATTGCTTTCTGAAATACCATGAAAGCTGTGTATTCTAAAACACTCTGTGAGGTTTTTTGGAGGCTTCTCTGAGTTTTTTGTTTTTGTATGCAGAAAGTGTTTTGTGGCCAGAATCTAAACACAACATCTCTGAATTACTGAAAATTGTCATCATAAGAATTTAAGTAAGAGTCACAGCATTTTATTGAACCCCTCAATTACAACTCTCCTTTTATCCCTTATTCCATGAAGATTACCTCACACTGAGGGCCCTACAGACACACATATGCAAAAAGAGGGCTTTTATCTGGTTTGAAAGGCTGAGGGGAAAGGTTAAAGATTTCCAGTGACTTTTTCTAGCCTTAAAGCTTTCTTCTTATCTTTTTTGCTCCTATGTCTTCATACCATCAACGACGCAGTAAAATTTGGAATTCTCTCTCTTTACATCTTTGTGCCACCCCCAACCACAAAACCCTGAGGCTCCGTTAATTTCAAAATGATTAGACAGAGCAGAGATAAGGGACCAGGGAAGCAGAGCCACTATCCCAGGAATGCTGACCCTACCCTTCTTCTTCTTCTCTTTTTTAAATATTTATTTAAATTATTTATTTTGTTGCACTGGATCTTAGTTGCTGCCTTTGGGATCTTGTATCTAAGTTGTGGCATGTGGGATCGAGTTCCCTGACAAGGGATGGAACCTGGGCCCAGAGTCTTAGTCGCTGGACCACCAGAGAAGTCGTCCCCTACCCCCACGCCTTCCACCCTACTCCACCACAGTCATCAAAATTACTTTCATCTCAATTTTATTTTATTTTTTTTCATCTCAATTTTAGAAATCAGAAGTCCTAGAAAAGAGCAGGGATGTCACTAGCATCCTTGTCAAAGCCATAGCCTGCAGACAAAAACATGGGCTCCCTAGGACTCCAGGGTTTCATTTCTTACCCTGTGCAACTGTGAAATAAACTATCTGCCATTACAATTTGAAGAAGACAATGATGCAAGTGATTGGCTACTGAAGGCAGACTAAAATGTGGAACTACTGCTTTTTGATATGTGTGTGAGTGTTAAGTTGCTTCAGTCATGTCTTACTCTTTGTGACCCTATGGACTATATATAGCCCGCCAGGCTCCTCTGTCCCTGGGATTCTGCCATGCCCTCCTCCAGGGGATCTTCCTGACCAGGGATCGAACCTGTATCTCCTTAGACTGCTGCATTGTGGGCAATTCTTTACCAGTGAGCCATCTGGGAAGCCCTTTTGATGTGTAGATACAGCTTTTTGAAAGGCTGATAGGGTGATAGCTATGTTTCCCTATGCCCCTCCATCCCCAACAGGGCAGTGATTTTGCTCCGAGAGACAAGGCATTTCTTTATTCAAGGACCATTTGGACATAGGCTTCAACATTTCCTGGGCTGGTGATTTCCCTGGTGGTCCAGTGGTTAAGACTACACACTTCCAATGCAGGGGGCAGGTGTTCAATCCTTGGTCAGGGAACTTAGTGGTATGGACAAAAGAAAACAAACAGAAAGCAAAAAAAAAATCACTTGCTGGGCTGTGTGGACTTGTAGATGTTCCAGGACCTCTCTGGACTTCAGCTGCCCCTATGGTTTTGTTTCATTGAGAAAGTGTTTTCTCTCTGTGATTTCCATTTATACTCCAGACTTGGGCACTGCCTTTGCTGTCAGTCAAATTCTCTGTTGACTGATGAATGCTCCTGGGTTCTAGAGATTGTAAGTTTTGGTTTAGCTCATCTTGACTTTCACACTCAGCCAGCTGAGTGGCTTTTTAAGTGGAGAACTGGGTGGTTTTTTAGGTTACCTTGTGCCTGGCAGGTACTGCGCAGGGCACAGAAGAGGGGCTCATTGTTGACTAAGGAAATAGAGGCCTGGGTTCAGTTTCATATTAAAGCCTCCAGGATCCAGGTGTTCCTCTTGGCACATCTGGAAGTTGGGTGACATCAGTCCAAGGGTGTGCTCTGCACGTGAGAAGTAATTCTCAGAGACTTGAACTGCTTCTCTGTGCCTAAACACTTGGACAGAAGTTTATTTTCTTCTTATTTAAGAAAGATTTCAAAACCGTGTGCAGGGAAAAAAAAGTTTAGAAAGAAATCACCAAAATGTTACCGGTAATTGTCTTAGATTGGTGGAACTCTGTGTTATTTCTTTGCTTTCAACATTTGAATATTTTCTAAGTTTTCTGATATACATGTATTAGTTTATAATACTGTATAAACTTTTTTTTGAGCTTTAAAAAATTAAATTTATTGAGATAGTTATAGACTAGCATAGTTTTAAGAAATATGCAGAGGATTCCCCAGTGGTCTAGTGGTTAAGACTCTGAGCTTCCACTGTAAGGGTCATGGATTCGGTCTCTGGTTGGGTGGTTGGGAAAGTTCCATAAGCCACACAGTATTGCCAAAAACAAAAAAAAAAGAAAGGAAAGGAAAAGAAATATGTAGATTCTGTGTACCCTTCCCCATTTTCTCCCAAGAACAACATGGTAAAAAACTGTAGCACATCGGGATTAACATTTTATATAAAATAGATACCACCAGAATCTATAAAATAGATAACCAGTATGTGTAAAATCTTGCCTGGAAAATCCCATGGACAGAAGAGACTGGTGGGCTACAGTCCATGGGGTTGCAAAGAATCAGACACCACTGGGCATCTGAGCATATATAATATAGATAACCGATCAGTATACATAATGGGCTTCCCTAGTGGCTCAGACAGTAAAGGGTAAAGAATCAGCCTGCAATGTGAGAGATCTGGGTTCGATCCCTGGGTTGGGAAGATCCCCTGGAGGAGGGCATGGCAACCCATGGCACTCTGATATTCTTGCCTGGAGAATCCCCATGGACAGAGGAGCCTGGCGGGGTACAGTCCATGGGGTTGCAAAAAGTCGGACATGACTGAGCGACTAAGCACAGCACATGTATATGTAAAATAGATAACAACCAGGATATATAAAATGGATAACCAACAAAGACCTAAGTGTAGAGCACTGAGAACTATACTCAATATTTTGTAATAACTAACAAGGGAAAAGAATCAGAAGAATAGATGTGTATATATGTATATACCTGAATCACTGCTGCACACCTGAAACTAACACAATATTGTAAATCAACAACACTTCAGTAAAAAACGAAAATTAAATTTAAAACACTATAGCATGATAGTGTAACAAGATACTGACATCTATAAGGTCAAAACATATGTTTCCCTTCAAGTTTTTTTTATAGCCACATTGATTCTTATCCCCCAACTAACTTTTAAAAATATTTATTTATTTATTTGGCTGTGCCAAGTCTCAGTTGAGACATATGGGATCTAGTTCCTGGACCAGAATGGAACCTGGACCCCCTGCATTGGGAGTGTGGAGTCTTAACCAATAGTCCACCAGCGAAGTCCCCAACTAACTTTCAATGCTGCCTATACCAGAGAACAAGGTCAGATGCTAAGAAGATAAACGTACAGGGACCAACAGAGACTCCAGTCCGGATGCCAGCCTACATAAATTTGTTTTTTTCTAAAGAAATTTTTACCAATGATCTGAATCAGTATTTAAAATATGCAAGTTCCATCTGTCCAGTGCTCCTTTCATAATCTTTCTCATGTTTTATTTCTATGAGGAGACTCCTACTATCAAGTATAGATTCAAATAACCACCAGGAGAAGTCCTTTTTTAATTGAATGTCTACTGTCTATACTAGATACTATTCTATATGGAATATTGACTGTGAAATACATTGAATTGCATGAGGACCAAAAAGGGCTTGGACACAGTTTGAATGATAGCTGGGGAGATGCTACATAGTGGCACATATTTTAATAATACAGTTTGGGAAGTCTGACATCCCTGTTTTGTCTTCCTGGGTTTATTCCTGGATTTGAAACTGTCTGGGTTGTATTCAGTGGTACATAAACATCTGCTTGAAGGAAGACTTTGAAGAGATCTCTGCATTAGTGTCATTCACATAGAAAACTGAGCAGTCACAAGGGGCCAGAAGCACTGTTAGGAGAAGAACAAATAAAGCCGAGAGGTTTATGAGAAGCACTGCCAGTTTGACTGTTGCCTAGTCCACCTGACATTTTGGCTGTGTCTCCTCTTCCATCACTGCAAGTTGTCAGGGTGTTTGTGGATAAACAGAGTCCTTCTCTGGGTGATCTATCTTCTTGCCCTGCTTGGTTTGTGCACGGATCACTGCCTATCCTTGGTGAAGTGGCCTAGAAACTTCAACAAGCATTTTTTAAAAAATCAAATGCTGACTTAATTGCTTTACAAATGCAAGATACTGTCTCTGTATCTCTGTATGGCTCCCTTTAGACCCTGAGTGAACTGATGAGGTCTCATCACCAACTGGAAGCATCCTGGCTTCTTACAGATTAGAAAATTTGGACATCTTAGGCTCTTCTTGGCCTGGTCCCAACCTTGCCTCTCCATTTCTCCAATTTCATCTACCACTTCCATTCATTTTCCAAGATGATTTTTTCTCCTTACCATCTGTCATCTTCCTTTCTTAAAATTCTGTCCCAAATGCTCATTCTTCCTTCCTCAGCAATCAGCCAGCTCAAATGCCACCTGGCCCAGAAGCCTTCTCTGATTGCCCCAGATTTTCACAGCACTCTCTTTATGCGCCCAACTCCTATCTCAGACAGGCTGAGACTATATTTGAAAATCCAGGTGTGGGAGATGTTGAATGATTCCTTGCTGCTGGAATGGTAAAGCTTATTGAATTTATTATATATATAATTACTAGCACCAGGAAATTAAAAAAAAAAAAAAAGCTTTAATGCACTGCATTCAGCAATATTCTCTTCTTATATTCGTTGTTCCTTCTCAGTACCTGCTCTGGCAGGTGGGATTTCTACCTAACCCAGCATCCTCCAGGGAACCAGTACTGAAGAACTTAAAAAATGTTCTTCTCTTCACTTCACATCTGGTTTCTAAGACTGTTGATTTGTTATAATGTCACGGGCCCAGCATACCACTGGGTGAAAATCAATTTACCAAATGACCAATTAGCTGAACCAGCCCTATCTTTGGGCTTCCCTGGTGGCTCAGCTGGTAAAGAATCTGCCTGTAATGCAGGAGACCTGGGTTCGATCTCTGAGTTGGGAAGATCTCCTGGAGAAGAGAATGGCTACCCACTCCAGTATTCTGGCCTGGAGAATTCAATGGACTATACAGTCCATGCAGACTTGTGAAAAGGAATTATTTAGGCTAGATCTTAGAGAATGGGCAGAATTCAGATGAACGATGATAAGGGAGGGAAGAAAAAGCACATTCCAGAAGAAGGAACCAGCAAGAGCAAAAAAATTTCCAACAAAAAAAAGAAAGAAAAGGGGAAAAATAGTTTTAAAATAGATGATTGTTCACCAAGTACAGGATACTTCCCTGTGGGTATGTATGCTATTATAAATACAAATGAATAAGTCATCCAAACCTTTTGTCTTCATTAGATTAGTTCAGCTCAGTTCAGTCACTCAGTTGTGTCCGACTCTTTGTGACCCTGTGGACTGCAGCACACCAGGCTTCCCTGTCCATCACCAACTCCCAGAGCTTACTTATACTCATGTCCATCGAGTTGGTGATGCCATCTAACCATCTCATCCTCTGTCATCCCCTTCTCCTCCTGCCTTCAATCTTTCCCAGCATCAGGGTCTTTTCCAATGAGTCATTTCTTCGAGTCAGGTAGCCAAAGTATTGGAGTTTCAGCATCAGCATCAGTCCTTCCAATGAATATTCAGGACTGATTTCCTTTAGGATTGACTGGTTGGATCTCCTTGAAGTCCAAGGGACTCTCAAGAGACTTCTCCAACACCACAGTTCAAAAGCATCAATTCTTCAGTGCTCAGCTTTCTTTATGGTCCAAGTCTCACATCCACACATGACTACTGGAAAAACCAGATCTTGCTTAGTAGCTGCCTCTGTTCTTCTATTTCTTGGTGATATAAGTTCTGCTAAAGGATGGAGATCTAGCCGTGAAGAATAAATTTGTCTCCCTAAAGGTTCAACTTCTCTCAGTGGAAATGGACTTGAGTTAAATGGAAGTTAGCTCATGCTGTCACACAGCTGGGTATGAAGTGAACTCCAGGATATTTGTTCAGTAGTTTTGGTAACCTCAAAAAGAACAATAGATGACATTATGCTTAGTGCACCTGCCTGCTTTCCAGTGTTCCTCGAGCCTTGATCTGAGAATCTTCTGCATGGTGGTGGCAGAGGGAGGGGTAGTGTGTATCATAGAGTACAGGCTCCAGGAACAGACCCAGACTCCTATCAGTCTCTTCAGGGGTGGAGCCAAGAATCTGAATTTTAAGACCTGGTGCTATTTTATTTATTCAAGTTTGAGATTAAATGCAAATAAATAAATACACCAAGACTGAAATGCGAATCTTGAAAACATTTAATTTTTTTTACAGGACTCAAGACCAGCCTTTCTGTTCAATATATGTATCTTGGTATTCCTTCTTTCAGGCAAAAGAGCTACTTTAAATGTCTGACATGTAAATACATGATAAACACCTAAACACCACAAAAGTCAGAAACTATTCGATTTCTGACTTTTGTCAGAAAGTTGGTGTTGCCTACGAGACATCCACTTTAAATATAAAGATACAATAAAAAAAAGTATAGAAAAATATATACCATGCTAACACTGAAATGAAAAGATTGGTATGGATATATGAATATCAGATAAAGATTTCAGATTCCAGAGATAAAGATAGTAATGAAAAGGTCACTTCAAGAAGAATACAGAACAATCCTAAACATTTGTGCATCTAATATCACAGCTTCGAAAATAAAGTAAAAACTGAGAGAAATACAAGGAGAAACAGATGAACCTACAGTTAAAGTTGGAAATGTCAATTCTTATCTATCAATGTTGGATAGAACAAGTAGACTGAAAATCAGTAAGGACATAGAAGATTTGATTAATGCAATTCACAAACTTAATCTACTTAACATTTATAGAATATTGTGTCCAACAGTAGCAAAATATACATTCCTTTCAAATTCACATAGAACATTTACCAAGGTTGACTATGTTCCAGGCCATAAAACAAGTCTCAAGAAAAGGAAAAAAAAAATTTTGTGGGGGGCGGTCATGCCATGCGTCATTAGGAATAATTCCTCTACCAGGGATTGAACACATGCCCACCATAGTGGAAGCGTGGAGTCTTCACTACTGGACTGCAAGGGAAGTTTCCAAGTCTTAAGAAATTTTAAAGGATTTAAATCATACAAAGCATGTTATCAGACCACAATAGAGTTAAATTAGAAATTAAGCAGCTCTCTGGGAAATCTCCAAGCATCAGAAAACTAAACAACACACTTCTAAAAACTCAAGAAGAAATAAAAAAAAGGGAAGTTAAAAAGTATTTAAATGGAATGAAAACAAAAATGTAACATCAAAATTTGTATGATACAGATAACACTTGGAGAGAGATTTTTTACTTTAAATACCTACAGTAGAAAGGAAATGTCTTAAGTTAGGATTGCCAGACTTAGCAAATAAAAATACAGGATACCCAACTGAATTTCAGATAAACAATAAAATTTTATTTAGTGTATGTCCCATGCGATATTTAAGATAAATTAAAACATTTTTTATGTAAAGCTAAAATTTAACTGAGCAGCCTATATTCCACCAAGTAATCTATCTAAATTAATGCTCTCAGATTTCACCTTAAGAAAGTAGAAAAAGAAGATCAAATTAAAGTCAAAGGAACTAGGAAAAGGGGGAAAAAATAAAGTTCAAAGCAGAAATAAACAAGAAAACAATAGGGAAAATCAATGAAACCAAAAATGGTTCTTGGAGATTAATAAAACTGATAAATCTTTAGCTAGATTCATGAGAGAGATAAATTACAAATATCACGGGACTTCCCCTGTGGTCCCGTGGTTAGACTCCACACTGCCAGTATAGGGCAATTGCTGTTTGGGGATCTACGATCCCACATGCCACATGGTTAAAAGATTTTAAAAAAGAAGAAGAGAAAAACAAACAAACATCAGGAATGAGAGAGAGGGAATGCCTCTACAAATCCTAGAAATATAACAAGGATAATAAGAAACTATGAACAGGACTTTCCTGGTGGTGCAGTAGATGAGAATTTGCCTGTCAATGCAGGGGACACAGGTTTGATGCCTGGCCCAGGAAGATTCCACATACCTCGGAGCTGCAGCGCCACAACTACTGAGACCAAGTGCTGCAACTACTGACGCCTGAGCTCCTGGAGCCTGTGCTCTACGACAGGAGACGCCACCGCAGTGAGCAGCCCACGTGCCACAACCAGAGAGTAGCCTCTGCCTGCCACAACTAGAGAAAGCCTGCCCAAACCCAACAGAGACCCAGCGCAGCCAATAAAAAAACCAAAAGTGGACAACTTTATGTCAGTAAACTTAACAACTTAGATGACATAGACAAATTCCTTGAAAGATACAAACTACTAAAACATACTTAAGAAGAAATAATAACCTGAATGGTCTTATATTTATTAAAGAAATTGAACTCATAATTAAAAATTTCCCACAAAGAAAACTTCAGGCCTACCTAGCTCCACTGGTGAATTCTATCAAGTGTTTAAGAAGAAAATATCAATTCTATGCATACTCTTCCAGAAAATTGAAGACAATGAAACATCTTCCAATTTATTTTGTGAAGTGACGTTATCCTTATATCAAAACCAGATAAAGACCTTACCAGAAAAGAAAACATACTAATATCTCTCATGAACATAGACATAAAAATTCTTACCAAAATATAAAATCAAATCCAGAAATATTCTTTTAAAAAAGATAATACTTCAGGACTATATGGGGTTTATTCTGGGAGTGAAGAGTTTAACATTTGAAAATCAGTTAATAATTCATCAGATTAACAGACTAAAGAAAAAAAACCCTATCATCATTTCAAAAGATGCAGAAAAAGTATTTACAAAATTAAACACATGTTCCTGACAAAAACTCTTAGTCAGGTAGACTTATAGGAGAACTTCCTCAACTAGAAAACCTACAGCTAACATCTTCCTCAATGGTACAAAACTACATACCTTCCCCTTAAGATTGGAAACAAGGCAAGGATATCCACTCTGACCAGTCCTATTCAATGTCATTGGAGTCCTAGCTAATGCAATAAGTCAAGAAAAAGAAGCAAAATCCATAGATACTGGAAAAGAAGAAATTGTCACTTTTTGCAGAGAACAGAATTACCTATGTAGAAAATAAAAAAGAATATACAAAAGGGCTCCAAAAACTAAAATTTGGCAAGATTATAGTATATAAGGTAAACAATAGAATCTCATTCTATACCTTGTAATAATTAATTCAGAATGAATCACAGACCTAACATGTAAAATCTTACACTATAAAACTTCCTGAAAAAATATAGAAGAAAACCTTTGGGATAAGCAAAGATTTTTCAGATACAAGACTAAAAAAACATGTCCATAAGGAACTTGTTTTATTTCTTGTTTGTGGGGGTGGCTACTCCTCTATATATGTTTGTCAAAATCACAAAACTGTACACTAAAAACATGGTGAATTTAATGTATGTAAATTGTTACTTAATAAAAAATCAAATGTAAAATAAAAGTTTGACACATTTTAAATACTATGCAAAGCTTATTAGGAACTGACATCCTGCCACTGACAAATGCAGTGGCACTGAGTTTGGAGGCAGAGACAACTAGGGAGAGGCTGAAAATGGTGAAAAGCAAGAACTCACTAAAGGATTTGAAACAAAGTAGGAGCTGGAGAAGAGATAATCAAGCAAGCACTCAATGTGAGAAACAGAAGAGGAGACACATGGCGCCTTAAAGTGAAGTCACTCAGTCGTGTCTGGCTCTTAGCGACCCCATGGACTGTAGCCTGCCAGGCTCCTCTGTCCGTGGGGTTTTCCAGGCAAGAATACTGGAATGGGTTGCCATTTCCATCTCCAGGGGATCTTCCGGACCTAGGGATCAAACCTGAGTCTCTCGCACTGCAGGCAGACTCTACGGTGCCTTACTCACTCCTCAAATAACACAGCAGGAGGGTGGTGGCTGAAGTCTGGTTGGCAGTAACGATGGAGGGGGACCCAGGACAACCCTGGAGAGAGCAGCCCAGTGGATGGATCACTATGTACAGAGTTTAGCACATCACCATTATGTCAGCATGCAATGGAAAGAACACGGAGCCAGGAGTCCAGATATCTAGGTTCCAGCCAGGTGAAGCCAGATAAACCCGAGACATCACATCTGTCATGAGGGTTAGTAATGATGGCTCTCAAGCCTCTTCCTCTAACAGTCTTCCAGTTATGTAGTTTATACCCTGAGTCTGACTGCAATATACTTTTACCCAGTCTTTAGTTTATGAAGCACTGTTAGCACCAACCTCATTCATCCCCTGGAGGTGCTATGGAATGCATGTTGTTACCATTTGCGTGTGCTCACTTGTGTCCAACTCTGTCACTCCTGGACTGTAGCCCTTCAGGCTCCTCTGTTCATGGGAATTTTTTCAGGCAAGAATACTGGAGCTGGTTGCCATTTCCTACTCCAGGCGATCTTCCCGACCGAGGGATCGAACCCAAGTCTCTTGTGTCTTCTTATTCCCCCTTTACATCTGATGAAACTGTTAAACAGTCTCACTTAAAGTCATATTAAGTCCTATCCCTTTCACCCATCCCACAGCGAGGGGCAGAGCAGTGGTGACTTGCTAGGTACAAGGCTTTGGGCTGAGGTTCAGACAGAAAAGCTTGCTCTCTCCAGTGAGCTAAGGAGAGCGTGCCAGGTGCATACACAACTCTTTGTCTGCATCTTACCTATTGCTTCTGAAAGCCCTACTTTCAGTTCCCAGTTTCGTAAATACTTGCGATAGTTGGTGCGTACGGTGCGTAGGCCAAATACTGGCCTTGCAAAGATACTAGGGTTCTACTTTCTAGAATTTGACAATATGTTACTTTACATGTTAAAGGAGATTTTGCAACTGTGATTAAGTTCAGGATATCGAAGTGAGAGATTATCCCTGGATTATCCAGGTGGGTCCATTGTAATCACCAGGGTCCTTGTCAGTGGGAAGCTAGAGGGTCAGTCAAAAAAAAAAAAAAAGTGTGAGGATGGAAACAGAGGTTGGAGTGGTGCACTTTGAAGATGGAGCGAAGGGACCACAAGCCTAAGAATGCAAGTGACCTCTGGAAACTGGAAAAGGCAAAGAAATGAATTATCCCCTGAAAACTCCAGAAGGAATGCAACCTAGTGACACCTTGATTTTACACTTCTGACCTCCAGTATTTTAAGAGAAAAAATTTGTGTTGCTTTAAGTCACTAAATTTGTGGTAATTTATTATAGCATTAATAGACATACGGTAGGGAAGGAGAACGTTGATATTTCAGAATTAGATGTGTTTACAAAATGTAAAGCCAGAAATTGTTTAATACTTGCCCCACATTTAAAACAAAGCAAAATGTGAACACACACACACACACACACCCCTGTTGATGGCTTAAGCAAAGTAGCTCATTTGTCCTATAAAAAAAGGACCTTAGTTTTGCTGTGTTTAGCAGATACTATTAACACTAAATAAATTAAATTATAATATATTAATTATAATTATATAAATTATATAAATATAATAAATATTATATATATTATAAAATTATAAAAATTATATAAATATAAAATAATTATATAATAAATTATGTAATATAATAATATAATAAATATAAAATCATATATAATATATATAAATAAAATAAATATAAAAATAAATATAATATAAAAGTATTATATAATATATAATATAATAAATATAAAATAATTATATAATAATAAATTATACAATATAATTATATAAATTATATAATAATTATTTATCTAAATTATTAAATTTAATAAGTTAAATTAACACTATTTAACACAAAGAAATTGTTATATGATTCCCTCCAGGACACCAAATAAATTAAGGACAAATAAAATCCTTTTCCAGACTTCCCTAGAGGTCCAGTAGTTAATAGAATGAGCTTCCAATGCAGGGGGAGTGGGTTCAATCCCTGTTCAGGGAACTAAGATCCCATATGCCTTGGGGTTCAGCCAAAAAATAATAATAATTTTTTTTAAAAAGGTTCTTTTCTACTCAGAATTGTACTCAGAAAAACAAACGCGAAGGTAACGTTTACTAATACAAACTCATTTTAGGGCTTGAGTGGAGACAAATAATGGTTTAAAATCCAGTTGGAGGTTTTGATCATTTATGTCCATAATTTTCTGCTTCAATTTTCAAAATTTCCACCTTTATCTCCATAATACATTCAAGACTTCTCAGATATGGATTTCTGATTCAGAATAAAACCATTCTTAATTCTCTGAAAGCAAGCATTGAACTACCTCAGGAGTTTATAAAAGGGTGTATAGGAATAAATCTTCCTTTTTACTTTGAAAATTTGCTTAACATTTGTTTGAGCCGACCTCTGGCTTTGAGAGTGACCTCCTGCTCCATTGCCCTAAGCATGAGTTTCTTGGTCATTCCAGTTCTGTGTTAACAGACAGTGACATCATCCGCAGCCGAGAGATGGCTCTCAGGTTACCATACAGATTGACTTAAGCTCCAGAGAGGATTACAGGGCAGACCTTGGCTAAGTGTGGAGATGCTGTTACAGCTAAATCAAAGGTAACTGTGAGGTCTCTGGCAGCCACCTGTCAACAGGTAAGGGAAGGAGGAGCCCATAAAGGAACCTTGAGTCATGATGACATTCTCCAAGCTTTATTTTTATTTCAGGTTAAAGGGTCAGACAGAAAAGCCATTCGCAGTGGTCTTTATTTATGGTTCTCAGAGGCCCGGTTGGTGAAGCATCTTGAAGAAGAAGGATGGCTCAGGTGGGAACCCTGTTTCCCCACCCACCTGATGACAGACTGAGGGCCTCGCACTTTGTGAAAGCCCAGCTTTTTATGAATGAGCATTAATGTTTGCAGGCACAACACGAGAGCCATCCTCTCTCCCGTGCAGAGAGCTGTGTGTTTTCCCTCTGTCCTCCCTTCCTGGCCACCTGAAAAGATGCATTCCTATCACCTGTCACTGACCTTTGAAGGCCAGGTAAGGAGATATAAGCATCCCTGGCTGGCAAGCTTGGCTGCGGGAGATTCTCACACTCTTCTCCAATGCTCAAAAGCCAGTGCAAGACTTCCCTCGTGGTCTGGTGCTTAAGAACACACCTGCTAATGCAGAGGATATGGGTTCTGTCCCTGGTCTGGGAAGACTCCACATGCTGCGGGGCAAATAGACTTGTGTGCCGCAGCTACTGAGCCCGCACCCCTAGAGCCTGTGCTCCACAAAAAGAAAGCCACTGCAATGCGTCCTCCCAGCACAGCTAGACAGTAGCCCCTGCTCACCACAGCTAGAGAAAGCCTGTGTGCAGCAATGAAGACCCAGTGCAGACAAAAATAATTACATTAAAAAAATACAGTGCAAATGTTTTATTGGTGCCTTCTCTTGATGCAAGAGTAAGACTCCATTCTTAGCAGAGGTCGTTTTCCCTGAGTAGGTGCAGTGCTCAGAGAAAATGGCCAGAGAGAAGCAGAGAAGGAAGGAGACTCCTCACCCTGTTGCTCTGGGTCCCCTCTACCTCCTTCTCATGCTTTAATGTTCAATTTGGACCTCTTCCCCACCCCGAAGTCTGATGGCGTGGTCCTCTACACTTTCACGTCCAGCTGACACAGCGGGTTGGCAGACAGAATGGCAAAGGTGGAGGGGGCGGGGTGGGCTGAATGTCTTCTTTGCCAACTGAAGGCTTCAGGACCTCAACATCTGGGAGCTAGATTCGTCCTCTGTGAAGGAAATTTGATAAAGCCAGCCTCCAATGCAGTGTGTTGAAAAATACCTTTTCCCCAGCTCATTGCCTGGCTGTCTTGTTCTCATTCTTCAGAGGGAGGCCTGCTCTTCACCTTTCCCCTCACCCACCCTTCCAGAAAAAGCGAAGGAACCTCTTCTGTATTGTTCCATAAACCTGGCCCATAGAAGCTGCTCAAAAAGTATTTGCTGAATGATGCAGGCTTAGCCAGCCTTATGGGCTGTATCATTCCAGACGGTCAAAGGGGTGCCCATTACAGCTCATGTAACCCTCCCATCTAACATATTTTACCAAGAAAAGAAGAGCTGCCTTAATATTCAATTAATGGTGGGACTTCCCTGGTGTTAAGAATCTGCCTTGCCCTGCCTGGGTTTGATCCCTGGTTGAGGAACTAAGATCCCACACGCCATGGAACAATTAAGCCCACTCGCCACAACTAACACCTCATACAGCTACTTTAAAAATATTCAGTTAATGGCACTAAAGGGGTAGACTGACAGAAGAGTGATCTGGGATGGATCAAGTTTGGCAAATATATGAGGAATTGGATCTGAAACATCTTTCTACTTTTCTCAAGAGACCAAGAGCTGGCCAGGGGTGGGTGATGGCTTGTTTACCCCTGTATTCCTGCACCTGGCAGAGTGCCTGTATCCAGTTATCATTATCCTATATCATTTAAGCAAAATGATAGGGAGATAAATGAATCAAATGATTTTTGAAATGTCTTTGCATGCACAGATAAATACGAGATATATTGTTCTCTTTGTTGCCTCCACTGCAAGTAGAGCTTGTGCCTTCCCTACATGTGTGCCTTGACCCCTTCCTTGGTCACCTGGAAAGACTTGTTTCCACTGTCATAACTGGCCTGTGAAGGACAGTGAGCAGGTACAAGCACCCATGATTGACAAACTTGGGTCTGGGAGATTCTTATATATCATAAGGCAGCTAAACCCTAGTAACAGTATTAACTGATAACTGATATGTTAGTTAACAATAAAGTATATCCTTTCCAAAAGACACTGCCATTTAGTCTGATGATTCTTTTTCTTTTTTTAGCTTCTCTGGGTTTTCTGTTGCTGTGTGTGGGCTTTCTCTAGTTGTGCTGCTCTCCTTTGGTACTCTCCGGCTTCTCACTGTGGTGGCTTTTCTTGTTATGGAGCACAGGCTCTAGGTACGTGGGCTTCAGTAATTGCAGCACATGGGTTCTAGAGCATGGGCTCAGTAGTTGTAGCACACGGGCTTAGCTGCTGTGCTGCATGTGGAATCTTCCAGGACCAGGTATTGATCCTGTGTCCCCTGCAATGGCAGGTGGATTCTTACCCACTGTACCATGAGAGAAGTCTTACTCTGATGATTCTTGAAAACAAGAGATTTTAGCACACAAAATAGCAAAGTTGTAACAGACAAATGAGTGGAAATGATACTTTGGAACACAGAATAGCTTCAAGATACCAGTTGAAACAATTTTCATCATCCCAAAAGAAATTCCATACCCCTTTGCAGTCACTTCCATTTCCTGCCTCCCTCCCCCTTATAACTCTTTGCGACCCCATGGACTGCAGCCAACCAGGCTCCTCCATCCATGGGATTTTCTAGGCAAGAGTACTGGAGTGGGTTGCCATTTCCTTCTCCAGGGGATCTTCCTGACCCAGGGATCAAACCCGGGTCTCCCGCATTGTAGACAGGACTTCCCTGGTGGCTCAGGCAGTAAAACGTCAGTCTACAATGCGAGAGACCTGGGTTCGATCCCTGGGTCAGGAAGATCTCCTGGAGAAGGAAATGGCAACCCACTCCAGTACTCTTGCCTGGAACATACATGGACGGAGGAACCTGGTAGGCTGCAGTCCATGGGGTCACTAGGAGTTGGACACTACTGAGCAACTTCACTTTCACTTTCACTTCCGCCTTATAAATGGAATCTTACAATATATGGTCTTTTGTAATTAACTTCTCAGCATCGTGTTTTCAAGGTTGATCCATGTTGTAGCATGTATCAGTATCTCATTTGTTTTTATTGCCAAATATACGCCCTTGTATTGCTATCCCACTTTTCCGCACCTGCTGCTGCTGCTGCTGCTGCCAAGTCGCTTCAGTCGTGTCCGACTCTGTGCGACCCCAGAGACCGCAGCCCACCAGGCTCCCCCGTTCCTGCGGTTCTCCAGGCAAGAACACTGGAGTGGGTTGCCATTTCCTTCTCCAACGTATAAAAGTGAAAAGGGAAAGTGAAGTCGCTCGGTCGTGTCCGACTCTTAGTGACGCCATGGACTGCAGCCTACCAGGCTCCTCCGTCCATGGGATTCTCCAGGCAAGAGTACTGGAGTGGGGTGCCATTGCCTTCTACTCATCAGTTAATAGATCCCTGGGTTGTTTCCCATTTTTGGCTATCTCTCCAAGTTTTGAAGACACTTCTATATTTCTCCAATTATCCAGTTATCATTACTATCTAATGCAATCCTTTGTGTGTGACCTTGGACTTTTACTGTTATAACTTTCAGGATATTCTCATCATTCCTAATGCAGAAATTTCATGATGATGTGCCTTGGTGGAATTTGAATTTATCATTCAATGCCCTGATCGCTCAATGGAACTTTTTAACTGAGATACCTGAGGCTTCAAAACTGGGAAATTTTCTTGTATGATTTCTTTATACTTTCCTTTCTTCCATTTTCTTGACTATTTTTTTTAATTCGTATGACTGGACGTTGGATCTTCTGGCTTGATACTTTCTTATCCTCTCCTACTTTTCATTTCTTTTAATTATAGTTTCTAGAACATTCTTTTAACTTCATTTTCTAACCTTTCTGTTAAAGTAGCATGTATGTGTGTTTTCATATAAAAATGGTCATCAATATTCTAAATGACACATCTGAGTATTTTGTTCTAACAGAAAATGTGATCATTACTCACTCAATAAGCTTCAAAATAAAATTTTAAAGGAAAATTAAAAGCTCATTTTCACATGTAAAGGATCTCTTATTGCACGTTATAGTGTAGGCACCTTCTGCTAAAAAATAGTTCACAACCCATCTCATGTGTTTGTTCTTTTACATTTGGCTGTTTTGTGATCTGGGCTTCCCGGGTGGCGCTAGTGGAAAGAACCCACTTGCCAGTTCAGGAGACTAAGAGATGCAGGTTTGATTCCTGGGTCAGGAAGATCCCCTGGAGGAGGGCATGGCAACCCATACTAGTATTCTTGCCTGGAGAATTCTATGGACAGAGGAGCTGGGCGGGCTACAGTCCTTGAGGTCCCAAAAGAGTCAGACACAACTGAAGTGACCTAACATGCACACATTTTGTGATCTGGGTAAGTTGGTTCCTTGGGCAGAGGGCAAAAGGATACCATGAGAGGGGTCTTCATTTTTGTCTCGTCTTCTATGATATTTTGTGGGAAATGATGGTAAAGCTATAGAGTAAAACGTCTTTTCGGGGTGACATATGGCTCATACACCTTCCTCTTGCTGACCATCCCTGAAGCCTTTCACCTTCTTGGGAAACAAAAGAGTATGTAGTTTAGTACACAAGTTCTCAACACCGAGAGACTCGCTTTAAAAACACTGACCTTGACCGTACAAGCCACAGGATCTTGGCCCTGAAATCCTTCTGTCTCAGTTTCTTCATCTGTAAAATGCAGTTAGAAATAACAGCCACTCATGGCGTGGCTGTGAGAGGGAGCTCTGTTGCTTTGTGGGAAGAAGCACTGAGAATAGAATCCAGCCAAGCAGCGCTGTTAACCCATCCTCTGTATTGGTTTTCCATTGCTGCTGAGTGGCCTAAAAAAACACAGATTTATGATCTTACAGTTCTGGGGATCAGAAGTCCTAAAATCAAAGTGTTGACAGGGCTACATTCCTTTAGAAGCTTCAGGGGGGAGTTTCACCCACTGCCTTGCCTGTTCCAGCTCACCTATATTCCCTGGCTCATGGCTCCTTCCTTCATCTTCAAAGCATATCATTTCAGCTGCAGCTTCTGCTGTCACATCTCTGACTCTGATCTTCCTGCCTCCCTTTTATTTTATATTTGTTTATTTGGCTGCTTTGGGTCTTAGTCGCAACATGCGAGATCTTAGTTGTGGTGCATGGGCTCTGGAGCAGGGGATTCAGTAGTTGTGGTGTTCTGGCTTAGTTGCTCCATGGCATGTGAGATCTTAGTTCCCAGTGTGTGCATGTGTGTTAATTTCTCAGTCATGTCTAACTCTTTGCAACCTCATGGACTGTAGCCCCCGCCAGGCTCCTCTGTCTGTGGGATTTCCCAGGCAAGAATACTGGAGTGGTTTGCCATTCCCTTCTTTAGGGGATTTTCCTGACCCAGGGTCGAACCCAGGTCTCCTGCATGCAGATTCTTTACTGTCTGAGCCACCAGGGAAGTCTTTTATTTCCCAGACCAGGGATCCAACCAGCGCCCCCTGTAGTGCAAACTCAGAGTCTTAACCACTGGACTGCCATGGAATTCCTTGCAAAGTTCATTTTACCAAGTGACGAAACACAGTCACAGTTGCCAGGTTGGAGCAGCATTCTTTTGCCTGCCACAGCTATCTTGCAAGTTGGTGGAAACGTTGTCCCTCTGTGTGTTATACAGGGCTTCCCTGGCGGCTCAGATGGTAAAGAATCTGGCTTCAAAGCAGGAGACTCAGGTTCGATCTCTGGGTTGGGAGATCCCCTAGAGTAGGAAATGGCAACCCATTCCAGTATCCTTGCCTGGAGAATCCCATGGACAGAGGAGCCTGGTGGCGACAGTCCATGGGGTTGCAAAGAGTCAGACACAAATGAGCACGGACCTCCACCACCAAGTATGAGTAAAGACAGTAGCTCTGGCCCTGAGAAGAGGATTAGCGGGAATGGAAGGCCTGTGTTGTGAGAATGTATGTACAACAACAACAAGAACAAATCCCACTTGTAGCTGTGGGCATGAGACTCCTTTCCTTCCCAAAATTAAAAGAATAAGGCTTTGGAGGCCAGGGGAACAGTGCCGTGAAAGGGAGGGATTCGGACCAGGCCAGGGGGGCCAGCTATGAGGAAGCAGCACTCAGATGTTTTAAAGGATGGATTAGACACACACTCCAGGTGTTTTGAGATAACTCTCCCAACGCACTCAGCGCTCTGCATTCCTTTCCACGACTCTCTGAGAAAAGTGTCTCTTCTGGCTTAGGAAGAATAAAAAAATTGCCACTCCGACCCCCTCATCTTAATCCCTTGCCATTTGGAGAACAATAGAGAAAGCACATCTGACAAAGGTGTCGGGCTCCTGTCCAGGGCCTCTTTGCTTTGCGAAGGGCTCACAGGGAAGCTTCATCTTCACGCTTCCTCCAAGGCTGGAGGCACAGACCAAGACAAGCCCCTGATTTCAGTTTCTTTTGGAAATGTGTTAACACAGACATTGGAAAGATGGCTCTGGGACTCATCATCTGAGGCTGGTGCTTCTAGCTCTGGGGCTCCCAGACATTACTTCCACACTTTATTAAATTTGAAATTAGGGGACCTTCCTGGTGGTCCAGTGATTAAGATGCTGTGTTCCCACTATATAGGGGGCACAGGTTCAATCCCTGGTTGGGGACGATCCCACGTGCTGTGGCGCAGCTAAAAAAAAATCATAAACTTGAAAGTAGGTCTCTTGTCAGACCTAACTTTTTCGCCAGACAAGAATTAAAAATGTCAGGACACTGAGATGCATTTTCGGATGCTTGGTAGCAGGGATACCACCTACTGTAAAGTAGCTGCAATGTAAATGTTCCCCAAGAGACTACTCAGCAAACAGTACCAAAGCATCTCTGGATATTGCTGCTGTTCAGTCGCTAAATTGTGTCCGACTCTTTGTGACCCCATGGACTGCAGCATGCCAGGCTTCCCTGTCCTTCACCATCTCCCAGAGCTTGCTCAAACTCATGTCTATTGAGTCAATGATGCCATCCAACCATCTTATCCTCTGCTGCCCCCTTCTCCTTTTGCCTTCAATCATTTCCAGCATCAGGGTCTTTTCCAATGAGATGGTTCTTTGCATCAAGTGGCCAAAGTATTGGAGCTTTAGTTTCAGCATCAGTCCTTCCAATGAATATTCAGGGTTGATTTCCTTTAGGATTGACTGATTTGATCTCCTTGCTGTCTGAGGGACTCTCAAGGGTCTTCCTCAACACCACAATTGAAAAGCATATCACTGGATATAAGTGATATGAAAGTCTTTTTTCAAATGACTTTCCTCCAAGTACTCTCCTTTAATAATGTCCACAATAAAAATGGACTAATTTCAGGCAATAAAACCAAGCAGATGTGTCATATGGGAAAGTCAGAATCATATCTCTCTCTTCTAATAATTTTTGCAGGAGCCATCGCTGTGTGGAGTGCAACAGAACAGACTGACGACTGAGGGGCTGTGATTCTGTGCTGCCTTTCCCCCTCCCTTCCCTGAAGCTGAGATAATCTGCAAGGAGAAAACTTGAAAATGGGCAGGAAGGCAGTTTATTATAAAGTGCTTTCAGGGCTTCCCTGATGGCTCAGTGGTAAAGAGTCTGCCTGCCAATGCAGGACACATGGGATTGATCCCTGATCCAGGAAGATCCCTCATGCTCCAGAGCAACTAAGCCCATGGGCTACAACTACTGAGCCCACATGCCACAAGTACTGAAGCCTGAACACCCTAGAGCCTGGGCTCCACAATAAGAGAAGCTGTTGCAATGAGAAGCTCGCACACCTCAGCTAGAGCAACCCCCTGCTCACTGCAACTAGAGAAAGCCTCCGTGCAGCAATGAAGACCCAGCCCAGCCAAAAATAAATAAATAAAATTACTTTTTAAAAAAATAAAGTGCTTTCATATTTCAAAAATAAAGTGCAAAAATTCTTCATTGGTCATTAATAGATAGATCCCTGGATATAGGGAGGCATTTTCACAGAGTAGGTTGCCACGGGCTCTGCACACCCCATGGTGATAGTGAGAGATGGAAATGAGACTAAGGAAGAGAAGATCAAGAAATTTCCAGGGTTGGACTTCCCTGGTGGTCCAGTGGTTAAGACTCTATGCTACCAATGTGTACCAGGGGGTACGGGTTCAATCCCTGATCAGGGAACTAAGAGTACACATGCCCTGAGGCGAGGCCAAAAGATCTTTTTAAAAAGAAGAAAGAAAGAAAAGAAACCACCAGAGTATAACCCCAAACCTCTGATTCTCCAGAAGTCTTCTTGACTGCATGCCTCACTGTTATTTTCCTGAGACATCAAATGAGAAATTTCAAAAAGCAGAAGACTGAAAATACACTTTTTCAGATTCTCTGTGGTTTCATTTTACAAGTGATTCAACAACAACTACCTTTATGGCATGCTTTCCAAGTGTTCCACTGGCCATAATATTTTTTGTATTAATTAATTAATTAATCACTTTATTATTGAAGTGTAGTTGACTTATATTATTGTATTAGCATCAAGTGAACATCAAAGTGATTTGGCTATACGTATATATATATATATGCATCTATGTTCTTTTATTTTAGGAGAAGGCAATGGCACCCCACTCCAGTACTCTTGCCAGGAAAATCCCATGGATGGAGGAGCCTGGTAGGCTGCAGTCCACGGGGTCGCTAAGAGTCAGACATGACTGAGCGACTTCCCTTTCACTTTTCACTTTCATGCACTGGAGAAGGAAATGACAACCCACTCCAGTATTCTTGCCTGGAGAATCCCAGGGACGGGGGAGTCTGATGGGCTGCTGTCTATGGGGTCGCACAGAGTTGGACACGACTGAAGCCACTTAGCAGCATGTTCTTTTTTATATTTCCTGCATTGGCGGGCAAGTTCGTTACCACTAGCGCGGACCTGGGAAGCCCCTCTACATTCTTTTTTAAAATTCTTTTCCATTATAGTTTATTATAAGATACTGAATGTGGTTCTCTGTGCTATTCAGTAAACCCTTGCTGTTTCCTTCTTAATGTTTAATTAAAATATTTGCTCATAGAGGACTTACCATTCCTACAAAAGAGGCAGAAACTTTGAGTAATCTAGGTTTAAAAAAAGATAGATACACAGATATATCATATATAATGTAGCTCACATCTATATCTCAGAAGTTTAATTTGATAGTCAATAGGCTATATAACTTTTTGACTAGGACACTTGTCAAATGTCAATAATAGTATCAAAAAGTATACCATCAATAGGAAACCATGGAATCCTAATTACCTTTGTTTTGCCACCACTCCTATTACAGATTTTCCTTAAATGTCAGTGTTGTGGGAGAAGGAGAGGGTGGGATGATTTGAGAGAATAGCATTGAAATGTATACATTACTGTATGTAAGATAGATGACTTCCCTGTAGGTCTTAAGTTAAAGAATCTGCATGCAATGCAGGAGACCCAGGTTCGATCCCTGGGTCAGGAAGATCCCCTGGAGGAAGGCATGGCAACCCACTCCAGTATTCTTGCCTGCAGAATTCCATGGACAGAGGAGCCTGGTGGCTACAGTCCATGTGGTCACAAGGAGTCTGACACGACTGAGCAATTAACACTGCTACAACTATGTTAAATAGATAACCAGTGAGAGTTCGATGTATGACACAGGGCACCCAAAACAGGTGCTCTGTGATGACTTGGAGGGATGGGGTGGGAAGGCAGGTGGGAGGAAGGATTCAGGATGGAGGGGACACATGTATGCCTATGGCCGATTCATATTGATGTATGGCAAAAGCCATCACAATATTGTAAAGTAATATCTTCCAATTAAAATAAATAATTTTTTAAAAACTTAAAAGGCAAAAAAGAAATGTCAGTGTCACTTTTAGACTAAATAGCAAATTGTATAAATGAGTCTCTGACTGAGAATTTAGCTTCCTTCCAAAAACAATGAATGAAGTCATGGAATAAGTAATTTTATTTCACAGAAAAGGCTAGGAAAATTCCAATATATAATGTTTTATTAATTCAACAGTTTTTAAGGGTCCAAGCCTCTGCTGGATGGAGGCACAGAAGCCTCAACCCTGGCACCAGAGTTGAGCAAGCATTTCTCATCAGCACTCACTTGCCCAGGAAGGGAGTTCATCTTCTCCACCCTGCGTGTGGACAACTTCAAACCAGAGTACAGAACTGGAACTCATCAAACTCATTGGCGACCAATAGGTTTGCCCCTTCCCCAAGTTCAGCGCTTCCCCTCTGCCAGGTCACTCATTACATCCTAAGATGTCAGCTACTTCTTTCTCTCCTTCCTCTCTCTCACAGCTCCACTGCCTTCCTCTCTCAACATTCATTCATTTATCCAGCAAATATTTATGGAGCTCCATCTCTGGAGGTGAGCACAATAGATATGGCTCCTGCCCCTGGAAGTCCAGAGTCCAGCACTGCAAGGACATATCAACCGAATAGTCACACAATTACACACTAGTTACCAGCTGTGAAAGTACTATGAATACAAGTAATATTAGCGCTTCCCTGGTGGCTCAGTGGTAAAGAATCCACCGGCCACTGCAGGAGATATGGGTTCAATCCCTGCTCTGGGAAGATCCCACATGGCTCGGAGCAACTAAGCCCGTGCACCACAACTATGGCGCCTGTGCTCAACAGCCCGGGAGCCGCAACTACTGAAGCCTGCATGCCTTACAGTGCATGATGCACAACAAGAGCAGCCACTGCAATGAGAAGCCTGCGCACAGCAACTAGAGGGTAGCTCCCGCTCATCACAGCTAGAGAAAAACCCGAGCAGCAACAAAGACCCAGCACAGCCAAAAACAAATAAATAAAATGGAAAAAAAAAGTAACATGAGATGATTATAAAGGAGCCCTCACCTACATTGGGAGGGAGAAGGGGGAAGGAGCTAGAGCTGCTTTTCTGAGGATGAAGCTTTGAGCTGGCATCCTAAGAACAGGTAGCAATTAACTGGCTGAAAGACGGGAAAGTGGTCCAGGCCCAGGAAGGAGAATTTGCCAAGACCCTCAGGAGGCAAGGCGTATTATTTCTCTTTTCTTTTCCTAACTCTGAGTTACCTCTTATAATTATCCCCAACAAAAGAGTGTGGAGGTGGGGGGAACTGCATCTGTAAGAATTGAAATTCTTGCTACTGAACAAAAGTTATCCAGAAGTAAGTTCAGGATGAAACTTAGTGGCTCAGTCATGTCCGACTCTTTGAGACCCCATGGGCTATAGCCTGCCAGGCTCCTCTGTCCATGGGATTCCCTAGGTGAGAATACTGGAGTGGGTAGTTATTCCCTTCTCCAGGGGATCTTTCTGGCCCAGGGATAGAACCCAGGTCTCCTGCATTGCAGGCAGATTCTTTACCGGTGGGTTTAATGTATGAGGATGTAGGACTTGGGGAGGTGTGATCCTGACTACCAGCTATACCCTGGTATCCTTTCCTTCTTTCTTTTTAGCACAAGAGCTATGCCCCGCCCACTGGATCTGTTGTTTTAGCAGGGCACAGACCTCCCACAGACTACAGTCCCCAGCTTCCTTTGTAGCCCTGAGGTGTCCATCTAAGTTCCAATGGGATTTCAGTGGAAATAAAAGTTGCTTCCTTTAAGGGAGATTGCTTGTTTTCCCTCCCCATGGCCACATTCTTAACCAGTGGATCACGAAGGAAGTAAGGTCTACCATGCTCTCTTCTGACAGAGAAAGTTCCTGGGTCACTGGGAAGGTTCTGGTGCACAGTCACACCCCAGGTCAGGACTGTTCCATGTGACAGAAGTTCACTGTAATATTGCATTTGGGGGTTTCCTTAAGTTAGCCTGTCCCCTAATTAACAGAGAAGTGGTTGTCTTACTTAATCATTTGGTCTTCATAATGCCAACCAAGACAAAAGTCATCACCAAAATCATGATGGAAAAGATGAAGAAATTTGATTATCTAAGAGTTTTGTAGGTTAGCAAACACAAGTCAAATCAAATGCCAAATGCCAAAACTGGAAAACAGTATTTGCAACACAGGATAGATGAAAGATTAACTTCAAATACTTTTTTTTTTCTGGCTGTGCCTCTTGACTTACAGGATCTTAGTTCGCTGGCCAGGGAGTGAACCTAGGCCCTGGCAGTGAAAGTGCCAAGTCCTAACCACTGGACTGCCAGGGGATTTCCACATACATTTTATTAAGTATTAACTACCTATCAGGCTCTGTGCTGAGTGCTTTATAAGGACTGTCCTGATTAAGACTAACTATAGGGACTTCCGTGGTGGCTCGGTGGCTAAGACTCCATGCTCCCAACTCGGGGGACCTACGTTCAACCCCTGGTCAGGGAATGAGCTCTCACAGGCTGCAACTAAAGATCTCAAAAGTTGCAACAAAGATGAAAGTGCCACAACTAACACCCGTGCACCCAAATAAATAAATACTAAAAAAACAAAAGACTGTAACCTTGTGTGAAGGTGCAATACAACACAGTGATTAATCATGGACTCCAAATTCATCACTGACTTGCTGTGCGGCTTTGGGGAAGTGACCTAAAATGGGGATAATAATAGTACCTTCTTCCTAGGGTTTATGAAAATTAGATGCTACAGCATTGCTATGAACAGTGGGGCGGGCAGGTGGTGCCCTGTATAAGGACAAACTACTAAGGCGATAATTAGGTCTGATACCCAGTGCCTGCTCTCCAAGTCAGGTGCCTTAGTGCAGGGTGATGCCAGCCTGAGAAACGAGTGCCTTTTTCTAATTTTCACAAAGATGCCTTAAGGACTAGTGGCCCTGAAATGAGATGCTAGGAAATGCTCCCTGGGAAGACCAACCAGTCAGCAGGGGAGCAGGGGCTGCTCAGGACAAGTTAACAACTGTCACGAACATTGTTCTCATTCTCCTGATGAGAAAACAGGCTTAGGCAGGCTAAGTGATTTCTCTACCACAGAACTCAGACATTCTTATAGCTGCATAACAAAAAGACAAACAATCCAAAAAAAATAGGTAAAGGACACCCTTCACAGAAACAAATAACACACATACGAAAAGACATACAAAATTACTCATAATTAAAGAACTGAAATGTGGACTTCCCTGGTGGTACAGTGGATAAGAATCTGCCTGCCAAAGCAGGGATCACAGGTTTGATCTCTGGTCTGGGTTCCACATGCTACTAAGCCTGTGTGCCAGCCACAACTACTGAGCCCCTAGTGCTGCAACTACTGAAGCCCGGGCACCTAAAGCCTATCCTCCACAACAGGAGAAGCCACTGCAATGAGAAGCCCGAGAACTTCAATGAAGAGTAGACATCGTTCACTGCAACTAGAGAAAGCCCGCATGCAGCAATGGAGACCCACCCAGCAAGACCAGAAATAAATGAATAAAATAAGGAAGTGAAAGTTGAAACAGTAAATGAGACATTTTTCATCTCTTAGATTAGTAAACATGGGTTACATTCAGTCTTGAATAAAACTGAGAGGAAACAGTCTCTCGCACTGTTGATGGGCCTGTAAGTTATCCTGGGAGGCTTCCTCCTACCCCGAGTTTCATAACTAATCATTGAATTCCAATGCCTTAAATACTCAGGGCTTCTGACCTAGGATAATGGTCAGTTGATCTTGGACACGGGCAAGCTTTTGGTGGTCAGTGGCTCATCACTACAAGGTTTTCTCCGAGGTTTTCATATTTAAGTTTAGATACTGTGCTGTGCCTAGTCGCTCAGTCGTGTCCGACTCTTTGCAACCCCAGGGACTGCAGCCCATCAGGCTCCTCTGTCCATGGGGATTCTCCAGGCAAGCCAGGAGTGTGTTGCCATGCACTCCTCCAGGAAGTTTAGATTCTAAGAAATTTTTATTGTTTCAGAACTTAAAAAAAAAGAATGCTTCGGGACTTCTCCAGTGGTTCAGTGGCTGAGACTCCTCAATTCCAAGGCAGAGGGCCCAGGTTTGATCCCAGGTCAGGATCCACAGCTAGAGATCCTGTAAGCTGCAACGAAGATCAAAGATCCTGAGTGCCAAAACTAAGACCTAGCAAAGCCAAACAAATAACTATAAAAAAAAGTAGAAATTAAAATTTAAGTTTCCTTAAAAAAAAAATAGAGTGCTTCATTGTATACTTTGTACTGAATTTATCTTGGCTTTGGGTCAATAAGATGTAAACTTCTGAAATAATTGCCTTTGAAAAGGCAACAAAATGGGAATCCTCTGGTGCTTCAGTGGTTAAAAGTCTCTACTTCTCCACTGGAGGAGACGTGGGTTCAACCCCTGGCCTGGGAACTAAGGTGAGATGGTTGGCTATGCTCAGTTGCTTCAGTCATGTCTGACACTTTGTGACCCCATGGATTGCAGCCCAACAGGCTCCTCTGTCCATAGGATTCTCCAGGCAAGAATACTGGAGTGGGTTGTCTTTCCTACTCCAGGGGATCTTCTCTACCCAGGGACTGAACCAGCGTCTCTTATGTCTCTTGCATTGGCAGGTGGGTTCTTTACCACTAGCGCCACCTGGGAAGCCAAAGATGGTGGAGGGGGAGGCAACAAAACAAAAAATGTTAACATGAGTGTTTACAATTATTCTGTATAAATCATTCCTCCTCTTGCCTCTTGACAGAGACTATATAACATCGTTTAATCTTTTATTGAAGACTCAGTGTCATCATTATTGAAAATCAATGACTCTGTCTTCTCAGAACTCAACATCAAACTGTTTTATATTTACCTACAGGCCCAAATAAATTAAGGGGAATATTCAATAAATGATGTTGGGACATCCAAGTGGCCTTCCGGAAAAAACAGAAGAAAACATTATTTTATAATCTCAGAATAGGGAAGAACTGACAGCTATGACATGAAATTTCGAAGCCCTTAAAGAAGATACTGACATTTGATGATATAAAAATGACACCTGAATGGTAAAAGACAAAACAAAAACCAAAAAAATCACTGAAACAAAGTTAAAAGATAATATGAGAAAAAACATTGTAACTCATATTATAGACAAGGGGCTCAGTTTCCCCAAAACAAATGGAGTACTTAGAAATCGATAAGAAAGTTACTAGTATCTTAGAGGAAAGTATTATCACAACTCCCACAGATTCAACCTAATCACTTCCATTTTTTTGCCTGTTTTTCCTTAGGCAGGGGTAACTTGAGGGCAGAAACTCTTGTTTCTGCCTTGTCCAGAACCTGGCACATCTTTGTCACTTCATTAGGGTTTTGTTTTTCCCCTAAATTAAAATTTCCCCTAAATTAAAAAGTTTCATAAGTTATATACTGCATTTGCAACCATTTGGCCAGATACTGTCTCCCCTAATAAAGTGAAAGTGAAAGTGAAAGTTGCTCAGTCATGTCCAACTCTTTGCGACCCATGGAATACATAGTCCATGGAATTCTCCAGGCCAGAATACTAGAGTGGGTAGCCTTTCCCTTCTCCAAGGGATCTTCTCAACCCAGGGATTGAACCCAGGTCTCCCGCATTAAGATTGGTCCAAATAATGCTCTACAAGGGGGAAACCTCATATTTTAATTTTTCTAGGGGACTTCCCTGATGGTCCACTGGCTAAGACTCCATGCGCCCAATCCAGGGGACTCTAGTCAGGGAATTAGATCCCACATGCCACAACTAAGATCTGGCACAGCCAAATAAAAAAACAATATTAAAAAAATTTATCCAGCAGGGAAGTGTCCATTGATCTTTACTTTGTTGTTTCTGAGCTGTGTCTTATCCATGATCGAAGGCAGTGCACTTCATTCCCAGGTTTATCAATTCAGAAAATAAAAAAAATAGGCAATGATAAAAACTACCACTTATTGACTGCTTAGTATTTTACACACAATCCTTGGAACGATTTTATTTTTAAAAATAATTTATGCATTTATTTATTGATTTTTGGTTGCACTGGGTCTTGGCTACTGCACATGGGCTTTCTCTAGTTTTAGCTAGTGGGGGTTACTTTTCGTTTTGGTGCATGGACTTATTGCAGTGGCTTCTCTTCTTGCAGAGCACAGGCTCTCTTCTCTTGTTGTGGAGTGTCTGGGCTTCCGAAGTGGCAGCACTCGGACACAGTAGTTGTGGTCTGTGGGCCCTAGAGCACAGGGGCTTCAATAGTTGTGGCACATGGGCTTAGTTGTTCCATAGCATGTGGAATCTGTGTCCCCTGCATTGGCAGGCAGATTCTTATCCACTGGACCACTAGGGAAGTCCTTGGAATGATTTTAGTATTGTCATCTACATCTTATACCTGGGAAAATCAAGATTCAGAGCTTCAAGTAGTTCTTTAACTGATGGTACCACTCTCTAAGCTTAATAAGCTGCTAAGTTGAGACCAGAACTGAGATCTCTCAGGCTACAGAAAGCAGAGAGATGAAACATTCTGCTCTGTCACCAAAAAAGCTTCTGAGGCCCTTTATCAGAAGTTCATGAGAGGCTCTGCCTTAGAGGGGCAGATGCAGCTAGCATCCCACAATGACCTGTGCCCTCTGTATTCAAGTTCACTCCATTCTCACCTCTCAACTCTATTTGGGAGATTTCCTTTCCTTCTAAGACCACCTCTTCTTTTCCCCCCAAAATTTAGGTAGAAATAGACCCATAGACACAGAAAACAAACTTATAATTACCAAAGGGGAAGGTGAGGAGGGATAAATTAGGAGTTTGGGATGAAAATATACACACTACTATATATTCCTGGTGGCTCAGATGGTAAAGAATCTGCCTGCAATGCAGGAGACCCAGGTTCGATCCCTGGGTTGGAAAAATCTCCTGGAGGAGAGCACGGCAACCCACTCCAGTATTCTTGTTTGGAGAATCCCATGGACAGAGGAGCCTGGTGGGCTATGACGGTCCATAGGGTCGTAAAGAGTTGAACACGACTGAAGCAATTTAGCACTCATATATAAAACAGATGACCAATAAAGACCTACTATATATAGCTCAGAGACCTATACTCAATATCTTGTAATAACCTATAATGGAAAAAGAATCTAAAAACAAAAAGATATATTAATATATGTGTATATAGGTATAACTGAATCGTGTTGCTGTAAACTAACACAATGTTGTAAATCAACTACATTCAATAAATTTGTCTTTAAAAACCACTATATATATATGTGTGTATATATATATATATATAAACAGGACTTCCCTGATGGCTCAGAGGGTAAAGCATCTGTCTGCAATGCAGGAGACCCAGGTTCGATCCCAGGGTCGGGAAGATCCCCTGGAGAAGGAAATGGCAACCCACTCCAGTACTATTGCCTGGAAAATCCCATGGATGGAAGAGCCTGATAGGCTACAGTCCATGGGGTCACAAAGAGTCGGACACGACTGAGTGACTTCACTTTCACTTTTATATATATATAAACACATTCATATGAAGTGCTCCTGATTGCCTGATTATTTCCATATCTTGTATCCCAACTTTGTGCCTCTGCTTCTCCACTTCTGAGGGATGATATAGGCACATGCTTGCTAGTTGTGGCTCTTAATGTCATCTCCAAATGGAGATAAGGTCAAGGATGCCTATAATTTGAAAAATAATTTGATTGATTCTGACAATTCTCTCTGATCTCCCCAACTTGAGAATCATTGCTTTATCACTTAAGTGTATCTACAAAGGAATATTTGGGAGTTCCCTGGTGGTCCAGTGGTTAAGACTTTGAGCTTCTACCGCAGAAGGCACAGGGTTCAGTCCCTGGTCGAGGAACTAAGATCTCACATGCTGTGTGGTGTGGACAAAATGTTTGATTTTTTTTTAATTTAAAAATATAAAGGAATGTTTGCCCTCATTTTTAAAGTATTGAGTAGGTGAGTATGCCCCCAAATTCCAGTGTGAGGATCAATAGGGGCGGGGGTTAAGAAGTATAGAGCCTGCAGGCACCCTATTATAGAAACTCAGTCTCCATGAGGTGGAGCCAAGGAATCTCCATTTAACATGCTTCCAGGGTGACTCTGCCACAGGACAAGGAAACACTGGATGGAAAAAGGTCAGCACAGCTTCTCCAATTTCAGCCCCAGGTGAGTGGATCTACAGTCAAGAGGAAGCCAAAGGACCAAGGCAGTAACCAACACTTTCATCATCATCATCACCCTCCCAAACTATCCACAGAGTGCCTATTATATGAAAGGCAATTGTTATTCAGATGCTAAGTTGTGTCTGACTGTGACCCCATGGACTGCAGCATGCCAGGCTCCTCTCTCTTCCACTGTCTCAAGAGTTTGCTCAAATTCATATCTATTGAGTCAGTGATACTATCTAACCATCTCATCCTCTGTCTTCCCCTTCTCCTCATGCCCTCAATCTTTCCCAGGAATAGGGTCTTTTCCAATGAGTTGGCTCTTTGTATCAGATGGCCAAAGTATTGGAACTTCAGTTTCAACATCAGTCCTTCCAATTAATATACAGGGTTGATTTCCTTTAGGATTGACTCATTTCAGTTCAGTCGCTCAGTCGTGTCCTTGTGATCCCATGAACCACAGCACGCCAGGCCTCATCACCAACTGCTGGAGTCTACCTAAACCCATGTCCATAGAGTTGGTGATGCCATCCAACCATCTCGTCCTCTCTCATCACCTTCTCCTCTTGCCCTCAATCTTTCCTAGCATCAGGGTCTTTTCAAATGAGTCAGCTCTTCTCATCAGATGGCCCAAGTATTGGAATTTCAGCTTCAGTAGCAGTCCTTCCAGTGAACACCCAAGACTGATCTCCTTCAGGATGGACTGGTTGGATCTCCTTGAAGTTCAAGGGACTCCCAAGAGTCTTCTCTAACATCACAGTTCAAAAGCATCAATTCTTCTGCACTCAGCTTTCTTTATAGGCCAATTCTCACATCCATATATGACTACTGGAAAAACCATAGCCTTGACTAGATGGACCTTTGTTGACAAAGTAATGTCTCTGCTTTTGAATATGCTATCTAGGTTGGTCATAACTTTCCTTCCAAAGAGTAAGTGTCTTTTCATTTCATGGCTGCAATCACCATCTGCGGTGATTTTGGAGACCCCCCAAAATAAAGTCAGCAACTGTTTCCACTGTTTCCCCATCTATTTGCCATGAAGTGATGGGACTGGATGCCATGATCTTAGTTTTCTGAATGTGGAGCTTTAAGTCAACTTTTTCACTCTCCTCTTTCACTTTCATCAAGAGGCTCTTTAATTCTTCACTTTCTGCCATAAGGGTGGTGTCATCTGCATATCTGAGGTTATTGATATTTCTCCCGGCAATCTTGATTCCAGCTTGTGCCTCTTCCAGTCCAGTGTTTCTCATGATGTACTCTGCATAGAAGTTAAATAAGCAGGGTGACAGTATACAGCCTTAACGTACTCCTTTTCCTATTTGGAACCAGTCTGTTGTTCCATGTCCAGTTCTAACTGTTGCTTCCTGAACTGCATACAGGTTTCTCAAGAGGCAGGTCAGGTGGTCTGGTATTCCCATCTCCTTCAGAATTTCACTCATTTCATATCCATGCAATCCCAGGGACTCTCAAGGGTCTTCTCCAGCACTACAATTTGAAAGCATCAATTCTTCAGTCTGAGACTTCTTTATGGCAATTACCAACCTCAAAAGGTACAAGCAAAGCAAAGGGCCCTAGGATAGAAAGGCTATGAGAACTGTAATTAGAAGAGTGAATCTGGGTTCAATTGGACGTTGGTTAAGAAGAGGTGTAGTAAGTCAGTAAGATATATCTGATCCAAAGTTTTTATATATAATGAAATCTAGCAAACTGAGGAAGCCACTGATATTACAAAACCAGCCCATCTTTGTGTATTTGTCAGACACAGGCTGAATTAAGGCCATGGTTACATCTTGACCTGTCTACTCATACATCTAAAGAAGAGAACCGGGTTTTACATTTATTGACTAGGGACTTCCCTGGTGGTCCAGGGTAAAGAATCTGCCCTTCCACAACAGGCGACAGGGGTTCGATCTCTGGTTGCTTGGGAAGATCCTGCATCCTGCACAGTGCAGCCAAAAAATAAATAAAATAAGATAAATATACTTAAATTTATTGACTAGTTCATGGCAAACCATGATAAAGCTTGGGAGCAATGCATTGGGAAAAGCTTGGAGGGTTCTAGAAGCATGGCTGGTTAACAAGTGAATGGACTTCCTTCAGGTTGTCTCCCCAAACTCCCAAAACTACTCATCTTGTGTTCACTGGGGAACTCTCAGCCACAGGAAATAGGCAGGAAGATTTCAGGAGACAATTAAAATTGTCAAATGTATTAGGCACAGGCTTCCCTGGTGGCTCAGACAGTAAAGAATCCTCCTGCAATGCGGGAGACCTGGGTTCAATCCCTGGGTTGGGACTGGAGAAGGAAATAGCTACCCACTCCAGCATTTTGGCCTGGATAAATCCATGGACAGAGGAGCCTGGTGGGCTACAGACCATGGGGTTGCAAAGACTCGGACATGACTGAACAACTTTCAATTTTCATTAGACATAGATCACTACAGTCTCAATCTTTTGAGACTGAAAGACACAGGCTGAAGCTCCATTCTTGTCTTTTAAGATAGGAGAAGAATTAAGTCTTTCTAGAAGAAAATTCTATCTTCATGGACATCATATGCATGATTGGGTGAGGAATTGCAAATTAGCATATCTTTAGATAAGTTTTCCTCATTTGAAAGCCTAATTTATCCTTAAAGGACAAGCTTGTTTCAGAATTCCCAAGCCAGATAAACTGACCTTGGGGATTATAAACTCGTAGTCTGGGTCCCCTGGGTCTCTTGGTCATCTGGGTGGGAAAATTCTCATCATTTGAAGCTACATGGGAGCAAAAATTTATAGTTTATAAAGTTTATCTGGAGCCGGAATCAGGATCTGTCATGCTCAATAAGTATTTCTTGAATTCATAGATGAGCCTGTTTATAAACTTACCCAAAATACTTGCGGAAAGTATTTTGCAGGGATGAAGAAACATTCGTCAGTGTTGATAAAAAGGATTTTATAAGCATAATCCAACAATGGTCAGAGCCCAAGAAATCGTTTCTCTATTCCTTTTTGGATTATGCCTTCACAAATTTATAATAGATTCTAACAATTACTTAAGATGGCTTCTTAAATCAAACATTTTTGAATATAAGTTAGCCAAACCTATCAAATGGGTCAATTAAATAGCATTTTCCATTCCCATGCTAACACATGTAAGCTGCAATTCTTCACGCTGGTTAAAAAAAATTCAAAAAACAAAATTTGTTTTATTACTGTAAAACAAGTGTGGTGTTTAATGTAGAGTGCTAGCATGCTTAGTTGTGTCTGACTCTTTGCAACCCTTTGGACTGTAGCCAACGAGGCTCCTCTGTCCATGGGATTTTTCAGGCCAGACTACTGGAGTGGGTTGCCATTTCCTCCTCTAGGGGATCTTCCTGACTCAGGGATGGAACCCAAGTCTCCTGTGTCTCCTGCATTGCAGGCTGATTATTTACCTACTGAGCCATCGGGGGAGCCCTAGTAATATATGCTGCTGCTGCTAAGTCGCTTCAGTCGTGTCCAACTCTATGTGACCCCATAGACGGCAGCCCACCAGGCTCCGCCGTCCCTGGGATTCTCCAGGCAAGAACACTGGAGTGGGTTGCCATTTCCTTCTCCAATGCATGAAAGTGAAAAGTGAAAGTGAAGTTGCTCAGTCGTGTCCGACTCTTAGCGACCCCATGGACTGCAGCCTACCAGACTCCTCCGTCCATGGGATTTTCCAGGCAAGAGTACTGGAGTGGGTTGTCATTGCCTTCTCCTACTAATATATAATTTTGTCTGAATCTTATTTATTTTTAATTGGAGGATAATTGCTTTACAATGTTGTGTTGGTTTCTGCCATACAACACGAATCAGCCACAATCATATCTATATATATATAGATAGATATAAACAGATATCTTTCCTCTTAAACCTCCCTCCCCTTAATTTTTTAAAGTTGAATTATAGTTAATTTACAATGTTCCATTTATTTATTTTACAGTGTTGTTCTTAATCTTGATTTAAAAATAAACATCATTATACTGAACATCACTTTGTTACTAAACTGATCATAAGTCATGCCGTTCTTTCTACTGAGGAATTTATTTTCAGATTTCAATCTTTGCTAATGGAATTAAGTTTACAGTTACTTATATTACATTATTCATGTTTTTATTTTTAATCTTTTTGAAATTTAACATTATTGAAGGCAACAATTTTTTCAGCAATATTAGTGAACAAAATTAATTTAAATTGTGTTCCTTCTATGGCAGTGATATATAAATCATACAATCATAATAATCATATAATTATCATATGATCATATAATTAAGTATATATATGTATATACTTAGTAATAATGCTATATGATTTTCCTTCCAAACGATGGAATTTAAAAGTTGAATCAATTAAAAGAAAATACTAATAATTAGCATAAGTGGGTTAGAATCATGAAGAGGACATCAGAAGGGCTAGATTTAGTGGAAACACTGAGAGCAGAGCCAGCACGGAGTAGAGACTAGGCTGGCTAACAAGATGAGCTGCCTCTCCTGGGATCCCCTACACCATGCTATGGAGGTTACACTTTATCCTAAGAGCAGTGGGAATGACTAAAGAGTTAAAATCAGTGTCATGATGACATTTGCTCTTCTATCAATATAAACTCATTATGGGGCAGAGAGAGGATTAGAAGTAACAAAAAGAGCCAGGGAGTTCAGTTAGGAGTCAACTGCAAAAATCCAAGGGAGGGATGATGGTGGTCTGATTCTTGGTGTTGCCAGCAGGACAAAGAGTAAAGAACTGCCATGGCCTGACTTGGTCCTTCAGTAGAAGAACCTCTGGTTCTTGGCTTAGACAATGGGTCATGGGAATATGGAGGAGAAGTGGATTTTAAGAGGATAATGATGAGATGCTTAGATATATATTGAAGGTGACTTGTATGAAAATGAAGAGGAAATAAATATTCAGTAGGAGCTGGTGGCTGGGCCAGGACCTCATATGAGTGAACTGGATAGGAGTTGCTGTTGTTGTTCAGCTGCTAAGTCATGTCTGACTCTTTGCGTCCCCATGGACTGCAGCATGCCAGGCCTCCTTGTCCCGCACAGGGAGTTACCAGCATTTAGTATTTCTTTTGCAATGGATAAAATCCTACCTGTGTGTGTTTGCTAGGGCTGCCAAAGTACTGGGCTGGCCAAAAATGTTGTTTGGGTTTTCCATATGATGGTACAGCAAAACCCAAATGAACTTTTTGGCCAACTCAATGCAGACTGAGTGGTTTCAACCACAGAAATTTATTTCTTCGTAGTTCTGGGTGTTAGATGTCCAAGACCAAAGTGTCGGTGGCGTTAGTAACCTCTGAGGGCTTCTCTCCTGGGCTTAGATGACTGTCTTCTCCCTATCTTCCCATGGTCTTTCCTTTGCATGTGTGTCTGTGTCCTAATCTCTTCTCATAAAGGCTTTAGTCATTTTGGATTAGGGCTCCCTTGTCCTAAGCACCTAATTCACCTTAATTACCTCTGTAATGACCAAATAGTCACATTCTGAGGTATAAAGAGGTAGAAAGTCAACATTGTGGTTTGGCAGGAATGCAATGCAGCCCATAATGTCACATCCTAACTTGTTAAATCACAATGGAAATCTGTTGGCTAATGAAAACAGGAAGTTCAAAAGGTTGAAGGAAGATTCTGAATAAAGGGATTCAAATCTTGGATCCAGGACATGTCTTCATTCCTGTCATTCAGCTTTACATGATATCACCCGCAGCGTCATGGTACCAATGATGGTCATTTCAGGGCCACATCCTCTGTACAGGAACCAAGACTTGTGAAGAAAGGAACTTTTTCCTGATAATCCCAAGAGAAATTCTGAAGATGATCTTAAGTGACCTATCTTTTTTTTTAACTTTTTATTTGGTATTAGAGTACAGCTGATTAACAATGTTGTGATAATTTCAGGTGAACAACGAAGGGACTCAGCCATATATATACATGTATCCATTCTCCTGCAAACTCCCCTCCCTTCCAGTCTGCCACAGAACATTGAGAAGAGTCCCATGTGCTATACAGTAGGTCCCTGCTGGTTATCCATTTTAAATATAGCAAACTCTACATCAAACTCCCTAATTATTCCTTCATCCCAACCTTCCCCCTGGCAACCATAAATTCATTCTCTATGTCTGTGAGTTTGTTTCTGTTTTGTCAATTCCTTTGTATCATTTCTTTTTAGATTCCACATATAAGGGATGCCATGTGATATTTCTCCTTCTCTGACTTAAGTGACCTATCTTAAATCATTCACTCACGTCAAACAAATCACTGCTGTAGGAAAGAGTAACTCTGGGCAAGGGCCAAGTCTGAGTCTCCAGTTTTTCCCTGTCCAGTGGCCAATCCCACACAATTCTTACAAGCCCGCAAGTATAGCTCTTCTTTACAGAGCTATTAAACAAGCAGTAATAGCTGTAACAAACCATTACAACTAAAGGCACAGGAGTGGATATGGCAGCCCATGAAGAATGTGTGCGAGGAAAAGAAGAGGACTGAATTAGGAACCTGAGGGGGTAAAAAACTATATTCAAAGGATGAGATGAGAAATAGACAGACATCCTTTGAAAATGCAGAAGATAAAGGAAGAAAGTCAAGACAGAGCGCTATCATAGATCCAACAGAAGAGATAATGTTAACAAAGAAACCACAATTTGCAACACCTGGGGGTGAAAATTAATATCTTTAATCACAAAGAGCTCAGACACATCCATTTTTTTTAAAAAGAGCAAAATGAGCAAAAGGTCAGAACAGGAAGTTAACAAAACGAAAAAATTAACATGACATGTGACTAGGTATTCATTCATCAGGGAAAACAAACCGAAACACATTTGAGATATCCTTCTGTGCTTTTAAGATCAGTAAATAAAAAAACTTGAACACATCCAGCTTTAGCAAAAGGGAAGGAAAATAGGCGTCCAACATGAACCTGCTAGTGGTATAAACTGGGGCATCCTCTTGAAGAACCATTTGTCAGAATCACATGTTTAAAAGTATGTCCTCTTTGACCCAGAAAATCCCAGCTAGAAATTTACTTGTTGTGGTTGCTGTCACTAAGTCCTGTCCCAGACTTAGTGACCCCATGGACTACAGCACGTCAGGCTTCCCTGTCCTTCACTGTCTCCTGGAGTTTGCTCAAACTCATGTCCATTGAGTCGATCATGCCATCCAACCATCTCATCCTCTGTCTATCCCTTCTCCTTATCCCCTCAGTCTCTTTCAGCATCAGGGTCTTTTTAATGAGTTGGCTCTTCACATCAGGTGGCCAAAGTATTGGAGCTTCAGTCCTTCCAATGAATATTCAGGATTCATTTCCTTTAGGATTCACTGGTTTGATCTCTTTGCAGTTCAAGGGACTTTCAAGAGTCTTCTCCAGCACCACACACAATTCAAAAGCATCAATTCTTCGGTGCTCAGTCTTCTTTATGGGCCAACTCTCACATCCGTACATGACTACTAGAAAAACCATAGCTTTGACTATAAGGATCTTTGTTAGCAAAGTAATGCCTCTGCTTTTAAGCCATTTTCTTTAAAGGAGGTAGTTGTAAGATCCATCTAAAGTAGGTTAAATTCAAAATGCTGCTACTGCTAAGTCGCTTCAGTCATGTCCGACTCTGTGCGACCCCATAGACGGCAGCCCACCAGGCTCCCCCATCCCTGGGATTCTCCAGGCAAGAACACTGGAGTGGGTTGCCATTTCCTTCGCCAATGCATGAAAGTGAAAAGTGAAAGTGAAGTTGCTCAGTCGTGTCCGACTCTTCGAGACCCCATGGACTGAAGCCCACCAGGCTCCTCCATCCATGGGATTTTCCAGGCAAAAGTACTAGAGTGGGGTGCCATTGCCTTCTCCAAATTCAAAATACTGCCTAACAAATATGGAGGGACACCACCAAATTAAAACAGGGACAGGCTGTAAACCACTCTTACAAAACAATACTGGTGGGTCTTCACTGAACATCTCATGAAGGGGAACACCAGGAGGATGAATGAGGTAGACGTTTGGACATATGGACTGCTTTGGAAAGTTCTCCAAAACATTTTAATGGAACTAGAAGGTGCAAAGCTATGTCAATGGCATGGATTCTGCTTTAAAGGCATATATCTGTGCAGGTTAAGTACCTCCAAACATTTTCTGGAGGAAAGCATAAGAAACTGATAGGGGATAGGAAGTTGAAGGGGTGAGACTTCTAATTTCCATTTTACATCATTTAATGCTTTTTAACTTTAATTTCTTTAAGTAACAAACAATAATTGAGCATGCACCAATGATAGGCACTGAACCAGCCACTGGGGAAATACCGGAGGAGGCAATTAATGATGGTGTCCCTGGTGGCTCAGTTGGTAAAGAATCCCCCTGCAACACAGAAGACCCAGGTTTGATCCCTGGGTTGGGAGAAGGAAATGACAACTCACTCCAGTATTCTTGCTTGGAAAATCCCATGGACAAAGGAGTCTGGTGGGCTACAGTCCATGGGGTCACAAAGAGTCAGAAACGACTGAGTGTCTGAGCAGAGCATATATAATTATTGCCGAGAGCTCCCAGCCTGGGCTTCATGGCGTGATTGCCTGGCTCTGAATCAGCTTTGAATCTTGGCTGCACACTTAGAAATTACTTAACCTCTCTCTCTGAGACTTCATCTGTAGAATGCAGACTGAGAGTTCTTATCTCACAGAATTGCTGTAAGAAGTAAATGAGATAACGCATGGAAGATGCTTAGCACAATGCCAGGCATTTAGTACATGTTTCCTTAATTGTAAGCACTCAAAAAAAGTGAGCCACAGAGTCACAGAGACACAGTCCCCAGCCTCAAAGAACACTCAGTATAGTGAGTAGCTGAACTGGAGAGGAGGAACTGGTTATTAGAAATGAGAGTCCAGAGAATTGGATAACCTACCAAGCCGATGCTGAAGCCATCCAGCAAGACAGGAGGGCTGGAGGGCATTTGTGCCCTGAGGAGGGAGGAGTTGGGGGAAAAGTAGCCTCAGGGCACCATGGGAGGATCCCGGGGAGCCAGGATGCTTTCAGAGCACGGAGAGACACTATCAGGCAAGTCTTCTAGGAGAGCTGAAGACACTCTGGGAGCAGGTCTGGAGCACAAGGAAGGGTCTGACAAGTTAGCTGAGGAAGCTCAAGAATGGGGCTAATCAGCTAGAGCCAGAGGCCAGTGAAGCATTCCAGAGGATTGGGGAGGGGAGAGCGAAGCACTGGGAAGAGGTCTAAGGTTCAAGCAGGCAGCGATGTATTAGTAACTTTGTTCAAAGGATTTGTTGGATCACCATGGTTTGGGCTGATAATTTTTTTCTCTTATTCTTCTGGACTAAGTACACAGAACTTCGGTGGTATCTTCAGAGGCTTCAACCCACAAGAATCCCAAGGAGTCATCCTTTGTGCTAGGCATCCTGTGCCTAATGTTGGCAGTGGGAAGAGCGCCATAAGCCATGGGGGTCAGCTGGCCTATGGCCTGGTAGTGCTTCTGAGCCTCCCTGCCCATGATTTTTGCACCCTGCCCCCAGTATCTGAGCCTCCCAGGTGGCAGCAGTTGTAAAGAATCCTCCTGCCAATATAGGAGATGTAGGAGATGTGGGTTTGATCCTTGGATTGAGAAGATCCTGGAGGAGGAAATGACCACTCACTCCAGTATTTTTGCATGGAAAATTCCATAGACAGAGAAGCTAGCTGACTATGGTCCGTATGGTCACAAAAAGTCAGACCCAATGAGTGACTGAGCATACACAACACCTGTGTTTACAGCTCACTCCAGTCTTTGACTCCCAGGTGGCTTAGTAGGGGGACCAAAGGGGCAACTTGGCCAAGGTTAACATGAACAGCTCACAGGTAAATGTGTTCTTGGAAAAGAAAACAGAGGCTAAGTTGGTGAAAAACCTGCTCTCCTAGTGGAAAAGAGCCACCTCAGTTTCCCATCAGCTCTTAGATTCAGTAAGTAGAGCCTAAATGTTTGTTAAAAACTGATGGACAGCACCTCTGACATCTGCTGCATCTGCAGTGATGCACTGGGAGGGGACAGAGGCTCTTCAGTGTGCTCCTCATTAATGACACTGCTGCTAAGTCGCTTCGTCATGTCCGACTTTGTGCGACCCCAGAGATGGCAGCCCACCAGGCTCCCCTGTCCCTGAGATTCTCCAGGCAAGAACACTGGAGTGGGTTGCCATTTCCTTCTCCAATGCATGAAGGTGAAAAGTGAAAGTGAAGTCGCTCAGTCATGTCTGACTCTTATCGACCCCATGGAGCCTACCAGGCTCCTCCGTCCATGGGATTTTCCAGGCAAGAGTACTGGTGTGGGGTGCCATTGCCTTCTCTGATTAATGACACTACCAGTTGCTATGTGTATGTATATATATATACACACACACATATATACTATATACTATATATATACATATATATACACAATATATATACACACACACACACATATATACTATATATACATACATATATATACACTATATATATACCAGTTGCTATATGTGTGTGTGTGTGTGTACATATATATATATATATATATATATATACACACACTATATCTATATATATAGGAGTGGTTTCCAACTCCTTGCAACCCCATCATGATGGACGGTAGCCCATCATTCTCTGTCCGTGGGATTCTCCAGACAAGAATACTGGAGTGAAACAAACAAACAAACAAAAAAGAATACTGGAGTGGGTCGCTATTCCCTTCTCCAGGGATCTTCCCTAAGGGATCGAACCCAGGTCTCTCGCATTGTGGCCCGATTTTTATGGTCTGAGCCACCAGGGAAACCCCTAAATGAGAACCAATTAAGTGGTCCGCAATTGGAAAAAGTAAGGAATGAGGTGGTGGGTCCAGCCCCCATAGATGCAATATCTTTCCTTCAAGAATCCATCCTTTCTTCACCAGAAAAATCTTACATATTTTAGCCTATGTGGTAGTTATTCTTACTTCATTTTCCCCTAAACTGTATTCTTTGATTACAATGAGTTTTCCCACTTTCTCTTAATTTTTTAATAGCTGCTAAGTCTTTATTTGGGCTTCCCAGGTGGTTCAATGGTAAAGAACCCACCTGCCAATGCAGGAAACATGTGTTCGATCCCTGGGTCAGGAAGATCTCCTGGAGAAGGAAATGGCAACCCACTCCAGTATTCTTGCCTGGGAAATCCCATGGACAGAGGAGCCTGGCAGGCTACAGTCCATGGGGTCACCAAGAGTCAGACACAATTGAGTGGCTGAACAACAACAATTGTCTCTAATTACTTTTGGCATTAAAAATTGACAACAATCCATATCCCCTATTGATGAGCTACAGTGTGTGTATGCTTGGGTGTGTTTTCTTTTTTTCATTTGGGGTATAGTTGCTTTAAAACATTGTCTTAGTTTCTGCTGTATACATATAGCTGATTCAGTTCTTGCCTTCTCTTCTCACCTCCTCTGTTGTTCTAAGTTGCAACTATGGGACTTCCCTGGTGGTCCAGTGGGTAAGACTCCACGCTCCCAATGCAGGGGGCCTGGGTACAATCCCTGGTCTGGGAACTAGGTCCCCCATGCAAGCACAAGGAAGATCCTGTGAGCCACAACTAAGACCCAGCACAGCAAAAACACATAAATAAGTTGCAGCTATCAGGAATTAAGAGCACTGAGGTTATTTCCAATGTATATTACCTTTTTCTTCCTCAGTAAATATGGAAATGGATAAGGAAATGGCAACCCACTCTAGTATTCTCACCTGGGAAATCCCATGGACAGAGAAGCCTGGCAAGCTATAGCCCATAGGGTCGCAGAGTTAGATCCAACTAAACAACAAAAAAATATGGACAAATACTAGCAAATGCCATAGTGCAAACATTTCTATGCTATAAATCAATGAGTGTAAAGAATTTTACATGTTATTATAGTATTTGTTAAAAATGACTACATTCCATTGTAAATTACTGTTGTTGCACAAGGAAGCATCTAGAATGTTACCAAATGTCAGTGGAAAATAAATGAGAGATTTTCTTCAGGTTGAAAGGTTTCCCAAAATGTTTTATTTTCCAGTGATGAAAACATGCAACATCTACCTTTGTTTTACATCATTTTACACTGGTATAGGTACATTGATCAATTGCCTCAATTATATTCTTTTGTGAAAAGGCAATTTAACAATACATTATTACAGAGAACTTGCATTTTATGCCTAGGTTTTATTCTATTTGCTTTTCTGTTTTTTTTCAAGTGTACCGAATGTTTTAAAATTTTGTTTAAAATTCCATGTGGCTCAGTCAGTGATAAAGAATCCACCTGCCAATGCAGTAGACACAGGAGACTCGAATTCCATCCCTGAGTTGGGAAGATCCCTTGGAGGAGGAAATGGCAATCCTCTCCAGTATTCTTGCCTGAAAAATCCCATGGGCTGGGGAGCCTGGCCGGCTACAGTCCATGGAGTCGCAAAGAATCAGACAGGACTGAGCAACTGAGTACATACACACGGATTTAAGATACTATTTAAAATTTTGACATTAAAAACCAAGACTGTGACCAATGAGTCTTAAGCTTGGCTAATTAATATGTAATTTAAAAACAAATAGAAAAAAGTATGATATCCAAACCCTTAGCAGGGGTGAACTGTTCATTTCACAGGTCCCTATCTGGATATCTGCGGTAACAGAGCAAAGAGCCGCTAGGTGGCTCCATTAATTTAATAAAATTAAAGTTGGGAAAAGATAATGTATAGTCAAGGAGCAAAATATCTCTTTTAAGCAGAACCTTTAACCAAAGAAACAATGATCTTTAATCATAGCCTCTCACTCAGAATAATTTGGAATATAGGATTAAGAGTTGAACTAAAAAAAAAAATCTGCAAGACTGCAAAGTATGTATGGGTAATCAATTTGCTAAAGAAAAGTATATTCTTAAGGACATCAATTACTAAGGGAGGGATGGTTTCAAATCTTTCCTAATTTATTACCATCTTGTTTGCCAGCTTTTCTTTTGAACTTTTTCTCTTTTTTTGTTTAAACTTTAGGAAAAAATATTAAATTTGAGCATTTATTAAGTTACTAAAAATTGCTTTCCAATTTCTTGACTTACAGCTGTCATCCTTATTAACATCCCAAGAAAAATAACAACTTCGTCTGGGCTATTTGGGAAGGAAAACGAAAGCAGTTTTCCTTCCCTCAAAATACAACTAAGGCAAACACTACTCCATTCAATACCATTTGCAAGGAGACGGAAAGAAACTGTGTGACAAGAATTCCTTCCCGGGTTCACAAAAGTCGAGAAAAAAATGTTACATTTGAAGTGTGAGTTGCATTTTAGGTACCCAAGTTGGCTAAGATCTTTGGATTTTACTTTTTAAGAAGTGCTAAAACAGAAGAGGATCATTTTCCTCAAAGTACATAAGGAACTGTCACGAAAATAAATGCGGGAGGTGGGTTCCGAATTATTAAGTATTCTGAATCGTCAATCTGCAATTGACAAATAGGAAAAAAAAATTTTTTTTTCCTCTCCCCTCTCCTTTAAAAGAGAATCTCAGACCTGTGACCGCTTAAGAAAATATTTAGAACTCAATTTAACCGTAAAAAAAAATTTTTTTTTCTTATCGTTCGGAGTCAATAAATAATGATGGCGTGGCACTTGAGTCTCCACAGTATTTTGCTGATTTTGTTTGTTTTTCCGGGCAGGAGCTGCATTAGAAAACTTAACAGAAGTAGAGGGCAAGTCTTCTGCCATAATTCGTTGAGATCGTTTTTTGTAAACGAGCGCTTCTAGCACAGTTTAAATTACAGTTGGCTTTAAAATGCTAATTCCGAACCCACTTATTTATGTGTCTTTGAAAACGTTTACCCTTCTGTTTTCGAAGACAACAAATGACACCAAAAGTCTGCGCAAACTGGACCTAAAATGCATATCTATTTTCCGGATAGGAACGAACCTATCGCTATGTTTAGAGAAATTAAAAAACCGATTTCGGTCCTTCCCTTCAAAGAATTCCCTAGGACAAGGGGACGCACCAAGAATGCTCCTTAATATCTACGGTGTACCTCCAAAGACTTGTAAATCGCGTCTATTATTCTCGACTGGGAGCCGACCAGTCGAGACCGGACGTGAATCCTGCAACTGATCACAAAAGATGTAGAGGCTCCAGGTCGAAATATCAAAGGTTGGGGCGGGGGCAGGCAGGTGGGCTGAGCGGCCACCCAGAGTTAACTCACAGACTTTTTAGAACAGTCGGACCGTCCTGGAGATTTTCTCTTTGTTTTGATATTCGTTATTTTATTTCGTTCTTGTGCTGAGGACACAATGGTTAGGAATGGGGAACAGGTTGCTTGAATATCGGAGGCGCCGGCCTCCCCCGGGCTTCCCTGGTTCTTCCCGACCTCCCTCCGTTCCACCCCGGCCCGGAGAGGAGGGGTTGCAGGGGCCGGGCAGGCGCGGCGGGCGGCCGGAGGTTTCCGCGCGCTGGGCCGGGATGCGTGCGCGGGCAGGTGGGGCGTGGCGGGGGCGTGGAGAGCCGAAGCCCGCGGGCAGCCGCCCAGCCCCGGGACCGGCCCGGGAGGAGCCCAGCCGCCGACGGTTATAAGAGGCTAGCTCGTCGGCGCTCCGCGCTCACCCATCAGTCCCCGCCCCTCCTCGCCGAAGACACGGGTCGCCGAGCCAGGGCCGCAGGGTTGGCCCCCAAAGGGATGCTCTTGCCCGAGCGGCGAGGTCAGCCCCGCTCGCCCCTCGCCGCCGCCGCCGCGCCGCGCCAGCCGACGGCCGCCGACATGGCTCTCTACTGTGGGGACAACTTCGGCGTGTACTCGCAGCCCAGCTTGCCCTCGACCGCCGCCGCCGCCGCCGCCCCGGGCGCCCCCGCACCCGCCCGGGCGCCCTACGGACTCACCGACTACGCCGCGCCGCCAGCCGCCGCCGCCAACCCCTACCTGTGGCTCAACGGGCCGGCCGTGGGCGGTCCCCCCGCCGCCGCCGCCGCCGCCGCCGCCGCCGCGTACCTGGGCGCCCCTCCGCCGCCGCCGCCGCCCCCGGGGGGCGCGCCGGGACCCTTCCTGCAGCCTCCGACCGCCGCTGGCACTTTTGCCTGCGCTCAGCGGCCCTTCGCACAGCCTGCGCCCGCCGCGCCCGCCTCACCCGCCGGGCCCGCGGCGCCAGGGGAGCTGGGCTGGCTGTCCATGGCCAGCCGCGAGGACCTGATGAAGATGGTGCGGCCGCCCTACTCGTACTCGGCGCTCATCGCCATGGCCATCCAGAGCGCGCCCGAACGCAAGCTCACGCTCAGCCACATCTACCAGTTCGTGGCCGACAGCTTCCCCTTCTACCAGCGCAGCAAGGCCGGCTGGCAGAACTCCATCCGCCACAACTTGTCTCTCAACGACTGCTTCAAGAAGGTGCCCCGCGACGAGGACGACCCAGGTGAGGGCGGACAGGTGCTTCCCGGCCGGTCCCTTACCCACACCCGCCCCCCACAACGCCCACCCTGCAACTCACGCACACGCAGAGGCAGGCCAGGGTGGGATAAAGGTAAAAAGCCTGAATCTTTAAGCGGAAAGTCAGTCCTGAGTGGTGTTCCTTAGGCGGTTGGAAGGGAGGGTCGAGTTACCGGTAAACGGATTAGGAATAAAAACACGGGTGGGCTCTCAGATAACGGATGGCTGTAAAGAGATTCAGATGAGCCGAGAATCCCATCACATTTCAGGAGAGTGAGGTGGGGAGAGATGGGGAGTTGGTACCCGCTGTACGTAGATGCGTTTCGAACCTTACCTGTTTAGAAACGTAATAGTGTAAATCCCAAATGTGCTTCGTGCGGATCTAAGCCCCTGAGGTGAGGAGGGCTGGGTGATAGTGTCTTGTTAATGGTTTCCCTCTTAGCTGAGGAATGAGGTGAAGAAAAGCTCAAAAATCTCAGAAACAGATTCTTACTGGAGGTTTTCTGAAGGCGCTCAGGACTAGGGGTGTGGGGTGAGAATCCGGTTAGGGAAAAGAGGAAACTGTTTCCTTGCCTTCTACAGCAGGAATCCACAACCTCTGGGATCTAATGCCTGATGATCTGAGGGGGGGTCGATGTAGCAATAATAGAAATAAAGTGCACAATAAAAGTAATGCACTCAGACTCCCCCCCATCCCTTAGCCCCCTGCGTTGGTGGAAAATATTGTCTTGCAGGAGACCAGCCCCTGGTGCAGAAATGGCTAAGGATCAGTGAGGGATACAGGATTCTTTGTAAATTATGTAAATGCTCTGAAGTAGTTGTGTTATTGTTCAGTCGCTCAGTCATGTCCAACTCTTTGCGACCCCATGGACTGCAGCACTCCAGGCCTGTCTGTCCTTCACCATCTCCCAGAGCTTGCTCAAACTCATGTCCAATGAGTAGGTGGTGCCATCCAACCATCTCGTCCTCTGTCGTCCCCTTCTCCTCCTGCCTTCAATCTTTCCCAGCATCAGGGTCTTTTCTAATGAGTTGGCTCTTCGCATCAGGTGCCAAAGTATCATCAGAGCTTCAGCTTCAACATCAGTCCTTCCAATGAAGAGCAGTGCTTTCCATTTGAAATGCTGTACAAACTACACGTAGTTGAAAAATTGTCTAGTAGCCATGTGAAAAAAAGTAAAAAGATGGTGGGAATTTTTTTTTTTAAAGAAAAAAGAAAAAATTTTAATAGAGGTGACCATATCTGACTTCAGGGAATTTATTTTTTAAAGCAACTCAAAATGTTATTTCAACATGTAGAACATATAAGAAATTATCCATAAGCTAATTACATTATTCTTTTGGTACTAAGTCTTCAAAATCCTATGTATGTGTTATACCATATTTCACTTGGTACAAGCCACTTTTCACGTGCCCAGCAGCCAAGTGTGGCTAGTGGTTACTTTACTGGACAAGGCACGCAGCTCTCCAAGATGCATCTGCCCAGATTTGGCCTCTAAATCACCTGAGGTGATCATGTCAATTGTCACGTACACTCCCGGACTTTCTAAAAAGGTCAAGGATCTCAAGCCAGTGTCTTGTCAAAGCTTTTGGTAGCAAGGTGACACAATATAAATATTTTGGTAGGAGTAGGTATGATTGGTTGTTTAGATGGTAGTTACGTGAATTAGGTTTTTATTCTGCAACTATTTGCAGAAAATGTGTTGGTGGAGGTAATGGATGTGGAGGGGTGTGTGGTAGTGGTTAAGAATGCTTGACTCTAGAGACAATCTGCTTATATCCTGGCCCTGCCACTGCTAACTGGGCTTCCCAGATGGTGCCGTGGTAAAAGAATCAGTCTGCCAATGCAGTAGATAGACGTGGGTTCGATCCCTGGGTCGGGAAGATCCCCTGGAGAAGGAAAAGGCACCCAATATTCCTGCCTGGGAAATCCCATGCTCAGAGGAGCCTGGTGGGCTACAGTCCACGGGTCACAAAGAGTCAGACAGGGCTGAGCAACTAAGCACACACACACCGTGGCTAACTGGGAGAATGACAGGTTGCTAACCAGTCTGCACCTCAGTTTCCCCATCTGAAGAATGGAGGCGATGATATCACTCATCTCCAGAGCCATGAGGAGTAACTAGAGTTATCAATGTGAAGAACTCACTACAAGATAAGTGCTTTACGGTATTTGCAAATGCCAAAGATTCTTTTTACCAGAAGTGATGAGAGCCGTTGGGAGAAAAAAATCCTCGAGGATGACAGATCTTTTTTACTTCAACTGTGCTAGATAGTGAGGGAGTTTTTCTAAGCAGAAGACTAGCATTGCTTGCATTAAATGGGGTCCTGGTCTGAGATCAGCCTGGTGGAGGAAAAGCTGGGAAGATGTGCAAGGGTGCCTCTTGCCCAAAGCGAGGGATGGGTGTGGAGCTTCCTTGTACTTTCAAATAGATGCCATCCAAGGTGTGTTTAAAACAGTCAATTGCTCAGTAATAACTTGTCGTTTCTGTTGGACAAGGCGGAGGGTTGGGTATTGGAGGTTGCATTTTTCCAGTGGAGTATTTTTTCGGGGCAAATACTATACCCTTTCAGCAAATGATAATGATAATAGATACCTTTTTCTTTTCACTGCTCACTGTGTATGGCTTCTTTGCGGAGATCTATCATTTACCCCTCACGGCCAACCTGTGAGGTGAGTACTGTCTTATCCCTATTTTTATAGATAAACAGAGGCTCAAGTTCAAGTAGTGCCATTTCCCCCAAAAGGACAACAGAGTGGATTGAGCATCTCTGTCAAGTTTCATGAGAGCCTGCCTCCCTCATCTCAGACCCAAAGCTGGGCATGTGGGGCTTCCCTGGTGGCTCAGTGGTAAAGAATCCGTCAGCCAATACCAGAGGCTCGGGTTTGATACCTGGGTCAGGAAGATCCCTTGGAGAAGGAAATGGCATCCCACTCCAGTATTCTTGCCTGGAGAATCCCGTGGACAGAGGAGTCTGGCAGGGCTACAGTCCATGCAGTTGCCAAAGAACTGGACATGATTTAGTGACTAAATGATAACATGGGCACGTATACCTCCTCTTCTAACCCATCTTTCTCATCTTTGCAGGGAAAGGTAATTACTGGACCCTGGATCCAAACTGTGAGAAAATGTTTGACAACGGAAACTTCCGTCGGAAGCGAAAGCGCCGCTCGGAAGCCAGCAGCACCCCCTCAGTGGCCGTGGGGACTTCAAAATCAGAAGAAGGGCTCTCCCCGGGACTGGGGTCTGGAGTGGGTGGGAAGCCAGACGGAGACAGTGCCCCTGCATCTTTGAGACCCTCCCAGTCCCCAGAGCCTCATGAGGACACCAAGAGTACTGCCTCCTCACCGGGAGTGTCCATGCTTTCCTCCACCCCTTGCCTGAACAGCTTCTTCAGCAGCCTCGGCACCCTAAGCGTCGGTAGTAGCAGTGGGAGCACGCAGCGGGCACTCACTGGCAGCCGTCCTCTAGGGATCCAGGGGCCCCAGGTGCCCTCAGGCGGCGTGTTTCCCCCCAGCTCCGTCCCGGAGCCCTCATCAGACCCCTTGCAACTGAATCACAGCTCCAGCAGCAGCAGCAGCCAGAGATCTTCCTACTACGGCCCCTTCCCCGCCAGCACCAGCGGGGCCCCGAGCAGCCCCTTTGGCAGCCCTTTCTACAACTTCAGCATGGTCAACAGCCTCATCTACCCTCGGGAGGGCTCTGAAGTATAGAGCCCCAATTCCCAGACTCAACTGTTGGACACCTGAGATCTCATGAAAATACAGATCTCCAGGCAGTAGATCTGGGGCAGGAACTGAGATTGCATTTTCTCCAGAGCTCCCGGCAAGATCCACTGAACACACTCAGAACAGCGTGTGGATGCAAACTTTTTCTTTACCCGACAAGCTTTCTCTGGATAAAGGGCCTCCCTGGAGAGAAATCCAGTCCAGTCTGTCCTGGGATGGTATCCGAGAGCCCTGTGAGGGCAGGGACCATGTCTGTCTGTTCATCACTGTATATCAGGGTCACAGGGTCCAGTGGGCACAGACTTCAGATGCAAAAACAAGTGAATGAAGTTACTGGGTCAAAAAAAGTAACAGTTGGCACTGGAAGCAGCAGGGAATGGTTGGGACCCACCAGCTGCAGGCTGCTGTGGGCAACTGGTCTTCTCTGCCTGGCAGCCTTCTGTTTTTTCTAGAAAAGTCAGAGACCTGCATTTTTCCAGAAAACCTCCATTTGTCCTCTTTGTGGCTAATGGAAAGTTTTTCAAATACTGTGCTAGAAAGCACCGCAAATCTTTGAGCTCTCTACCCAGCTCACAGATCACCTCTATTTATGCTTAGTGTCAGGGATGTGTCAGACATTAATAGCGATAGAAATGCCCAGACACACCCTGTGTGCCAGGCATATTAGCTCATTTAATCCTCACAACAACCTTGGGACAAAGGTATTGTTACTCCCCCTCGTTTTCGGTATGGTGGCAGTAAACTGCCAAGATGTTAGGTCCAAACAGTAAGTCATGAAGCCTGGATCTAGTTTTTTGATTTTATTGTTTGTGTGTGTGTGTGTGTGTTTAGTTTTCTGTCTTGTTTTGTTTTTTGGCTGCACTGTGTGCTTTGTGGGACCTCAGTTCCCGGATCGGGGATTGAACCCAGGCCACAGCAGAGAAAACACCAAATCCTAATCACTAGACCACCAGGGAACTCTCACCAGAATCCAGTTTTAAGGCAATCTGGCTCCAGAGTCTGTGCTTGTAACCTTTGTGTTCTAGTCCCTGAAAAACAAAGGCATTAACATGCATAGGCAGAGTAAGTAGTGTCTAAAGAGTAGGAATGAGCTAGGTTTCATCTGACCAAAGATTCTGGCTGAAACCAGTATCGCTTGGGATGTTCTGAGCATCAAGGATGGACACCAGCTCTGCCTCACTTTTGCTGCCATATTTCTGAGATCTGTGGTGACCGTCCTAGTTAACTGGTATCCTGTCTTTTTTAGCATATGTCCTGGGTTTTTCATCTTTGAAACCAAGTTTTAGTATTTTATTAAAAATAGTTTTTAAATGGAATTTTTATTTTTAAAAGAAAACATTTGTGGTCAAAAATTTTTCTAATGTAATATATTTTAACACTCCCTTTTACTTCTCAGGAGGTGTCATCATTTGAATACTTTTTATGGTCACCATCTTGGTGCCCAAGAGAATGTCTGTATGTGGCAGACACTCAGCCACAGTTTGAACTTATCCAAAAAGTGTTAGTGCAGAAAGTGTGATTTTATTGGAATAGTGATGCATTAAGATGAAGTTAATGTTCTATGAATTACCCTTGTACCATGTTTGGTCTTTGATGGGAACATTGCTAGTTTTTAATTTTTTTAGGAAAAGGAACACAAATTAATTGTAAAAAATTGTTAACTTTTCCCTGTATATTATTTGAGATTCACAGCATTATCGTTAAATTGGAAGTTTGAAATAATACATATAGAAAATTATTTTTTTTTTTAAATAGTCTATTGAGGTATAAATAATGTCAACATTACTTTTTAAATATACAGGAAGACAACCAAAGAAACTACCTACCCTCATACTGTATGTACAAAAACCCCACTTTCTATGGATATTTTTGTATGTGAAAAATTGTATGGACTTTTATAAATATTGTTTCTAACACAATTCTATATTTGTAAATTAATTTATAATGTGAACTGGGATGATTTTTTTTTTTCCCCAAGAAAGCACACTGCATGCTGGAAATCACATAAAATAAACTTGAAGTGGGATGACTTCTGGTTCCTTTTTGGGCATCTTGTTTCCCTATCTTTAACTTCTTTCTATAAAGGAATAGAGCTGTAAGCAGCATGGCACAGAAACTGCTACCGGATTTTTGTGTTGAGAGAGCAAGCAATTGATTTTTTTTTTCTTTTATAAAATTTTATTCTTAACACCAAAAGCATTTTGCATTGGGGTATAGCCGATGAACAATGTTGTGATAATTTCAAGTGAACAGCGAAGGGACTCGGTTATATATATACATATTCTCCCCCAATCCCAGTTTCTTTATTGGGCTTGTTCTACCTGCCCACATCTTAAGGGATTGGAATGAAACAGTTCTGGAGGATCTCTAGACATGAGCATCTTGTTTGTATTTTAACAGAGTAATGTTTCTGTCTAGCTCAGCTGGTGAAGAATCCTGGAATGCAGGAGACTCCTGGTTGATTCCTAGGTCAGGAAGATCCCCTGGAGAAGGGAATGGCAACCCACTCCAGTGCTCTTGCGCTTCCCTGATGGCTCAGCTGGTAAAGAATCTGCCTGGAATGCGGGAGACCTAGGTTGGGAAGATCCCCTGGAGGAGGGCATGACAACCCACTCCAGTATTCTTGCCTGGAGAATCCCATGGAGGACAGAGGAGCCTGATGGGTTACAGTCCATGGGGTCGCAAAGAGTCAGGCACGACTGAGCAACTAACAAGACCTCTCCAGCTGGCAACACTCCTCGGGGAGAACTCTGGCTTTCAATGCTGTGGTCCTCATGGAGGGTACAGGCAGCCCATCGTCTCCAAGGAAGTAGCTAGGAAACTTGAATTTGGCCCCAACTAGAAAAAACCTGAAAGATAAGGTTTCTAGCCTAGGGTTTCTCAACATGAGCAGTGTAGATATTTGGAGCTGGATAATCCATTGTAGAAGCTGCCCTGTGCATCACAGAATGTTTAGTAGCAGGCTGGAAGCATTTCCCCTCTTCCTTCCCCCAATACACACACTGCCCCAAACCCCCCAGCCTCTGCTCCCAGGCCCTGAGATATTGGTGCAAAATTAGATCTGATTGAGAGCCACTGATCTAGACCAGCACCCTCCTAATTTGCCAATGAGAAGATGGAATTCCCTCACTTCCCCACACAGAGTTCTTAATAGTGGAGTGAATAAGGACTCTGGTACAAGACAGTTTCTGTCCTGCGAAATGGCTTTTCTCTCTTAAAAAATTTTTATTTTTTATTGAGGTATAGCCGATTAACAATGTTGGATAGTTTCAGGTGAACAGTGAAGGGACTCAGCCATATATAAATATGTATCCATTCACTGCTATATTTAAAATGAATAACCAACAAGGACCTACTTACTGTATAGCACATGGAACTCTGCTCAATGCTATGTGGCAGTCTGGATGGGAGGGGAGTTTGGGGGAGAATGACTTTTAAATGAGTTGTGAGCAGGATCGGCCCAATCATTGAGGCATTTCTCAGAAATGAGAACAGAACTGAGGCCTGTCACACTGGAGGTAGACGCCTGCCATATTTTAGTTGCTTGTTATAGAAAGGCTTATGGTAGCCTCCTTGGCATCTGGTTATTTCTATTAATAGAGGCCTAGACTGGGAATAATTCTGACCAAACAATAGTAAACTATTTGGGTTATTACTCTTTGATAGGGATGGTGGTGGGGAGGACAGGCTTAAGGATATCTTGGAAAGAAAGACATTTTAAAAGAATGTGATGAGCTTGTATTTGGAAGCATCTAGATCTGGGTGTTTGATAGCTATGAAAGGCCAGAAAGATGGCATTTATGAGAACAAAGGCAAAGACAAGAATCCACTTCTGATGATCTCCCAAACAACCACAATGGGCAGCAGGGTGGCTTAGTCCTCACAGGAACCAAAGAAGCTGTGCTGAGGGGCAAGTTGTGCCTCCCGCTGGGCCTGGGATTAAAGGGAAAGAGAGCTGCCTCTGCCTGTGATGTTTCCAGGTCAAAGTCTGCACCAGCACTCCAACTGGCACCGATTTCCTGCATCTGTGACATGTTCTCCCTGGGAAACAGGTTAGAAATTCTGGACCTGAGCTAGATTGTGATTTCTGTTGTTTGAGACAGTACAGAGGAAAAGATGTCCCTTTCTCCCTACCCCCATCCCCACCTCATGAAGTTAAAGCAACCTTCTTTCTTCAGGGTTCTCCCAGAGACCAGAGCCTGGTGTCAAGTTGCAGCCCAAGCTGAGGACCTTTGGGCACATGGCTAACTTGAAGCAGCTACCTTTCAGCTCTTTGGGCTTCCCTGGTGGCTCAGATAGTAAAGAATCTACCTGCAATGCAGGAGACCTGGGTTTGATCCCTGAGTCGGGAAGATCCCCTGGAATAGGGAATGGCTACCCACTAAAGTATTGCCTGGAGAATTCCATGGACAGAGGAGCCTGGTGGGCTACAGTCCATGGGGTGCAAAGAGTCAGACATGACTCAGACACCACTGAGCAACTAACTCTTTCTGCCTTCTAGGACCTAGTATATCTTTAAGAATAAGAAAGGGGCAAAGGAGAGTTTGAAAAACTAATAAGTAGGTTTCAGGTTTCCTTCTTGATACTTTTAGATCCTTCATCTCGTTCTAGAGCTTACTGGAAAAAGACAGCCGGGGAGCCCAGAGGCTTCGAAAACTGTGCGCCTTTGCCCCCACCCGCTCCCCCAGCTCCTCCTTGCGCTCAGGGCAAAAAGGCAGGGCCAAACTTTGCCCCCCTCCCGCCGATCCCCCCCCCCCCCCCCCCACCTCGAGGAAGAAAGACCGCCACTGACCTTCAGAGGAAGCTCTCTGCCTTCCTCAGACTTTCCCGAACTTGGAAAGAGCCTAAAGCTTTAGTATCTGTTGTTTTTTCCCCCTTTGTCTTCCTGAGCTGTCCCAGTAGCTAAAACCTTGAGGTTTTTAATGAAAAAGAAACCTGTGCTTGTTTCCTGAGGCAGGGATTTGCTGGTTCTGGGGTAGAGACCCGGGGGCCTGCGGCCTTGCCTTTTGTCATGGAAAGCAGTCAGCTGGGTTCGTGGCTGGGTGGCTGGCACCGCAGAAGGAAGAAGGAATTTCCTATCAGGTCTGAAAACAAAACGAAACAAAAGGTCAAAAAAGACTTGATACCTACGGAATTCCTCCCAGCCTTTTAATTCATAATGTCTGGGGATCAACGCCAAACCCCTGGGAGGCCTGGAGGACAGTGCTTTATCATTTAAAAAAAAGTAAGCATTACAATAACTCAGTATTGGGTGCCAGGCACAGCCCTAAAATACACATATATATACTGTGTGCTAAGCCGCTCCCATCATGTCCGACTCTTTACCTGTGGACTGTAGCCCATGAGGCTCCTCCTTCTATGGGATTCTCCAGGCAAGAACACTGGAGAGTGTTGCCAAACCCTCCTCCAGGGGATCTCCCCGACCCAGGAATCGCACTTGTCTCTTTCCTCTCCTGCATTGGCAGGTGGATTTTTTTTTTTACCATTAGCGCCACCTGGGAAGCCTATATATATATATATAATACTATATATATATATTCTATAGTATACACTATGTAGTATATACTATATATATATCAGAGAAGGCAATGGCACCCCACTCCAGTACTCTTGCCTAGAAAATCCCATGGACGGAGGAGCCTGATGGGCTGCAGTCCATGGGGTCTCGAAGAATCGGACACGACTGAGCAACTTCACTTTCACTTTTCACTTTCATGCGTTGGAGAAGGAAACGGCAACCCACTCCAGTATTCTTGCCTGGAGAGTCCCAGAGACAGGGGATCATGATGGGCTGCCGTCTATGGGGTCGCACAGAGTCGGACACGACTGAAGTGACTTAGCAGCAGCAGCAGCAGCAGCATACTATATATATATATATATATATAAAATTTAAGATAGCAACTCTTTGAAGTAGACATTATAACTCATTTTACTATTGAGAATACTGAGACCCAGAAAGTTTGTATAACCGAGCCAAGGTCAAAAATTTAAACAGTTGCTGCAGGTAAGTTGTTGAAATAAGATTCAAAATCAGGCCATCTGATGTCACAGCCTACCTGCCCTTAATCTATAATACTGTAATACCTCTCCATTTTGAAGAGGAGAAACAGAAAAGTGACTTGCCCAAGGTCACACAGCTTTCTGGTTGCAGATGTGGGCTTAGAACCCAGGTTTCTGCCCTGCCACCTACACACTTCTCTTTAGGCACCTCATTTGTAAGCTCCCTGAGGTTGGCTTTTGTGTTTGGAGCTCCTCTTCAGGGACACAGGAAGGTAAGCAGAGAGAAGACACTTTTCCTTGAAATTTCCTCCTTTACAGGGTTGGCCTGCAGCAGATCAGAAGCTCGGGTCTCAGGCTTTGAAGCTGCCGAGGGAGTCCAGATGGAGATGCTGATTTGAAACCTCAGACTTTGAAAATAAAATTGGAAATTTACCCACTGACTCTCTAATTCCCTTTGGGCATCCATGTGCTGGGCATTGAAGATACCAAGATGACTAGACCCAGATCCTTAGCAAGCAGGGCAGGGGCTGAAAACAGATGTGCAGAGGGTAGGAAGGATCAATCAATCCATCTTCATGGCAAATAGGTGGGGAAACAGTGCAAACAGTGGCAGACTTTAGTTTTTGGGGCTCCAAAATCACCGCAGATGGTGATTGCAGCCATGAAATTAAAAGACACTTACTCCTTGGAAGAAAAGTTATGACCAACCTAGACAGCATATTAAAAAGCAGAGACATTACTTTGCCAACAAAAGTCCATCTAGTCAACGCTATGGTTTTTCCAGTAGTCATGTATGGATGTGAGAGTTGGACTGTAAAGAAAGCTGAGTGCTGAAGAATTGATGCTTTTGAACTGTGGTGTTGGAGAAGACTCTTGAGAGTCCCTTGAACTTCAAGGAGATCCAAGCAGTCCATCCTAAAGGAGATCAGTCTTGGGTATTCACTGGAAGGACTGATACTGAAGCTGAAACTTCAATACTTCGGCCACCTGATGTGAAGAACTGACTTATTTGAAAAGCCCCTGATGCTGGGAAAGATTAAAGGCAGGAGGAAAAGGGGACGACAGAGGTTGGATGGCATCACTGACTCAATGGACATGGGTTTGGGTGGACTTTGGGAGTTGGTGATGGACAAGGAGGCCTGGTGTGCTACAGTCCATGAGGTAGCAAAGAGACGGACACGACTGAGCGACTAAACTGAACTGAAAGGAAATCAACCTTAACTAATCATTGGAAGGATTGATGTTGAAGCTGAAGTTCTAATACTTTGGCCACCTGATTTGAAAAGCTGACTCATTGGAGAAGACCATGAGAAAGATTGAAAGCAGGAGGAGAAAGTGACAACAGAGGATGACATGTTCAGATGGCATCACTGACTCAATGGACATGAATCAGAGCAAACTCTGGGAGATAGTGGAGGACAGAGGCGCCTCACGGGCTGCAGTCCACGGGGTCACAGAGTCAGACATGACTGAGCGACTGAACAACAACAAGGGAGGATCCACAGGGTGGGGCTTAACTTCCCCCACCTGCTCCCAGCCTCCCGTGAGGGAGACAGAATGGCTTTACCTCCTGGAAGAGCAGCAGGTCGTTTCCCAGCACTGGGCTGAGAGGCTGCAGCCCCACCAAGGGCTCCTTCACCCCTTCCCTCTGCTGTGCTCATGCTGGGAGGAGTCAATGGAAGGAGTCAAGCACCTTGTTCAAAGCCCTGGTGCTTCTGGATTGACAGAAGAACAGAAGCAGCCACCTTCAAGCAGAGCTGTCTTCAAGGCCTCAGGCCGTGGTGCACGACTAGAGTCATTTCCCCCACGCCCTTGCCCTTCCAGCACTAGCCATATTCCAGCCACGCCAACATCAACATAGATACTCCTGGCTCCAGGTCCCCTGCTCTTCAAAGGAGGTTCAAGGCCACAAGCTTTCCTCCTCCCCAGTTTGTTGTTCAGCCACCAAGTCATGTGCGACTTTTTGCGACCCCATGGACTGTAGAACACCAGGATCCTCTGTCCTCCCCTATCTCCTGAAGTTTGCTGAAATTCATGTCCATTGAGTCTGAAGTTCACTCTCTTGAAATGTATTAAGCAAACCACAAGGCAGGTGCCTCTGCTCCAGGTTGGGAATCAGCAAGCCAGGCATTAATAAGCACAAGGACTTCTTCCCTCTCAGCCCCAAAGATGATGCCAACTCACCCCATCACATCACTGCTCACCTCCAACTCCCCCAGCTTGGACTGACCCACAGGGACTGCAACTGGGGCCCAAACGTATTGATACAAACTCCCTGGGTCTCAGTCTCCTGGATAAAATCAATAATAGTGACACCTCCATCATAGGGCTATTGAGAAGGTTAATGCATCTATTTTATATTGAATCTGTGTATCCAACTCTTTGCGACTTCATGGATTGTAGCCCACCAGAATCCTCTCTCCATGGAATTCTCCAGCAAGAATATTGGAGTGTATAGCCATTCCCTTCTCCAGGGTATCTTCCCGACCCAGGGATTGAACCTGGGTTTCCTGCTCTGCAGGCAGATTCTTTACCATCTGAGCCATCAGGGAAGCCCCAACTTCCAGAAGGGCCTCAGCATCCACTCACAGAGGCTCCGCTTGTTTCTTCTCAGAAAGTCTGAGGTAAATGTGATCTATTTGTTTGCCCAACAGTTTTGCAGAGTATTATTAGCCTCATATTATAGAAAGGCAAGGGATTCCCAGGTGACGCTAGTGATAAAAAACCTACCTGCCCATTCAGGAGACCCAAGAGACCTGGGTCCCAAAAGGTCTCTTGCCATGCCCTGGAGGAGGGCATGATAACGTACTCCAGTATTCTTGCCTGGAGAATGTCATGGACAGAGGAGCCTGGTGGGCTACAGTCCTTGGGGTCGCAAAGAGTCAGACACAACTGAACACATATGTATTAGCACACATGCATGCATAGAAAGGCAAAAACAGAGTGGGAATCTTGGCAAACAATTGGCTGTTAGGGGCCATAGAAGTCCCCCAGGAAAGGGAAGTTCACTTATTCCCACCTCCAATGAGCCAGTGAGTCAGTTAATAAACGTTCCAAACACCTACTAACTCTTACTTTGCTTCCTGTGTTCCCCTCACACTCCACATTCTTGACTGAAAAGGGGACTATTGGCTCTAGGATTCAAAATTAGTCCCCAGCCCACGACTTCCCACAGGCTCCTGGGCCAGCACCATGCCTCCTGCCTGGAGGTCACAGCAGCCCCAAACTGGCCTCCCAGCCTCCACTCCTGGCTCCCAACTCTGCACCTCACACCCATCCCTACCTTTCTGAGCTCCTTTTCTCTTTGGAACCCAGAGTAATCTTTTAAACAAGAGGTATGATAATATTGCTTTCCTGCTTAGAATCTTTGGGTAACTTTCCTTACCAGCAAACTCCAAAGGTCTTTTTGGCGTTGCTTAAACTAGTTCCCTTAAACTAAAGGCTTAAACTAAACCCTTATCCCTCAGTACCCTCTTTTCTTGGCTCCAGACACTTACTGCTTTGCAGCCCCTCAAATATTCCAATCGCTTCTGTTTTCGGGTCTTTGCAGTTATTCCTTCTGCCACAAGAGCTCAGTTCCTCAGATCTCTTCAGGCTTTCTCTCAGAGGCTCATCTCTGGAGCAACTGTCCTTTGAGCATGTCACCCTCCCCTCCCCTCTTTCCACCAAGTCCCCTCTCAGATCAGATCAAATCAGTCTCTCAGTCGTGTCCGACTCTTTGCGACCCCATGAATCACAAGTCCCCTCTAGATGCCCTTTATACATTGTTTTTTCCATCTTCACTGAACCCCTTATGTGTATCCCTCCTATTTTATTTTTTATTTTTATTTTCTGGCTGAGTTGTGCCACATGCAAGAATCTTAGTTCCCCGAACAGGGATCAAACTCGTGCCCCCTGCAGTGGAAGCACAGAGTCCTAACCACTAGACTTCCAGGAAAGTCCCTCTTCCTATTTTAAAGTAAAATGATTGTCTTATTGATCTAAAAACAAAAGGATGTTTTCCCGCCTTCCTCTGTGGGGAAACTGAGGCACAGAGTATTCCTTTTGCCCCGATTTTGATGATACACCTCATTTGTCCATTTGGGGTATCACCACTCGGTACATAAAAAAGAAAAGTTCTTGTTCTCCTCCAGTTTTAAGTGGGCAAAACCCCAAGAATTTTCGCTATGTTTAGCCTGGATTTAGAAGGCAGCCGTCCCCATCTCCCCACACATCGCTTCCTTCTTTCCGCATTCATACCTCCCTGTGTTCTCCTGGGGACCGGAGTATCAGCCAAACACCTGGAGTCTTTGATCATTTACCCATCAGCTGCCCCCCAGCACTCGCTTCAGCTAGAAGACTTTCAAGTTCTCCCCCTTCACTAGGAATGGGAAAGGAAAAAAAAACGAAACAAAACACCCGTAGCAGCTGTTACACTGCACCTTTCTTTGCCTACTGGTGGTAAGTGCCAAGGAATTGCTACTTCAGCAGAGATTTTAAAAAGCCTTCCTTCGATGGGATTAACTTCCGTGCAGCCGACACACGATGGCTGCCGCTCAGCAGAGTAACGTTAGCCGCGGAAACCCAGCCCCTCCACTGTCTTTCCAGGCTGTGTGCCCAATGTCCTGCTGTGTCTAGTTTCTTGATTCAGGAACTACTGAGAACATACATGTCTTAATAATAGGACTGTTGCCATTGCTAACGTAGAGGTGGGGCTGACACTTGTGAGATAATGATCTTCCTTTCCAGCGTCTTACATGCTAAGATTCCTCCAAAAGGGCAGCACTATAATTCATTTTGATACTCCCAAATCTAGTGGCCCTTCATTCAGCACTTTTTTTACTAACCACTTTCTTTTTTTCTTTATTTTGTTTTCAGTTTTTGTTGTTTTAATTTTTATTTTACTAATCGTTTTCTATACCTACTCATTGTGTTATTTAAGTTGAGTTCAGTTGTGTCCGACTCTTTGCGACCCCATGGACTGTAGTCTGCCAGGCTCCTCTGTCCATGGGATTTTCCAGGCAAGAATACTGGGGTGCATTGCCATTTCCTCCTCCAGGGGATCTTCCCAACCGAAAGATTGAAGACCTGGTGAAAATCAAGGTCCCTGTAAGGATGGCGCTTACATTCCAGGGAAGGAGGAGAAGACAAGAAGGGGTAACAGCACAGACAAAGTGCTTTGATGGGAGAAGTGCAGGGTGCTGTGGGAATCTCTGGGAGAGACCCCACCCCTGACCAGAGTAAGAGCTGGTGAGGCCAAGAGGGCAGGAAGGAGGGAAGAGGTATGGGCAGGTGGAGCCTAAGGAAGTAGAACGGAGGTCTGGAAACCAGAGTTCATGGCTCCTATGGGAACTGAGAAGCTGCCCTCAGAGGCAGGGCACATACAGCAGAGTTTTTAGGCAAGCAGGGCAGTGGAGGGGGTGGAAACCCTTCAATAGAATAAAACTGGGCAGACTAGAATGGAATAGAAATGAATCAGATTTCTATTTCATAGAGAGTTCTTCGTGGAGAATCCTTTGAGAGGACAAGATATTCTTAGAGAGACCTCTCTGGAAGTTACTGTAGCAAGAAAGAAGTGATGTGAATCTGAAATGGTGTTGGGATAATAAGGAAGAAAACAAGCGGAGGTTTGGGGGACATTTAGGAGGTAGGAAGGGACAGACTGTGATTTCTGGAAAGTGGTAGTTGAGCAAGAAGCAGGACTCCAAGATGACGTCAGGGTTCTGCCCCAAGTCGTGGTAAAGGGTGGTACCATTCACCAGATCAAGACAATACAGAAGAGGGGGGACTGTCTGTGGGTTCTCCAGGAGGAACTTTCCAGCAGGATCTGCAGTCCATAGATTGATTATGAGTGAGGACCAGGTTCACTATGTAAATCTGGAAGGTATCAGAATGTGAGTGAGAGATTTAATTTAGTCATTTAATAAATATTTCTTTGCAGTTCAGTTCAGTTCAGCTCAGTCATGTCCGACTCTTTGCGACCCCATGAATTGAAGCACACCAGGCCTCCCTGTCCATCACCAACTCCCGGAGTTCACTCAAACTCATGTCCATCGAGTTGGCGATGCCATCCAGCCATCTCATCCTCTGTCATCCCCTTCTCCTCCTGCCCCAAATCCCTCCCAGCATCAGAGTCTTTTCCAGTGAATCAACTCTTTGCATGAGGTGGCCAAAGTACTGGAGTTTCAGCTTTAGCGTCAGTCCTTCCAATGAACACCCAGGACTGATCTCCTTTAGAATGGACTGGTTGGATCTCCTTGCAGTTCAAGGGACTCTCAAGAGTCTTCTCCAACACCACAGTTCAAAAGCATCAATTCTTTGGTGCTCAGCTTTCTTCACAATCCAACTCTCACATCCATACATGACCACTGGAAAAACCATAGCCTTGACTAGATGAACTTTGCAGTTACTTTGTGCCAAGTCCTGGGCAGGCTGGAGATTCAGTGATGAGTAAAATAGACTTTTCCCCCTCTCTCTTAGAGTTTATAGTCTAGTAGGGGAGACCAACAACGAGGAAATAATCTTGCTGAAAGTGAAAGTCGCTCAGTTGTGTCATGTCTGGTTCTTTGCAACCCCATTGGTCTGTGGTCGCCATGCCCTCCCCCACCCCCCATGGGATTCTCCAGGCAAGAATATTGGATTGGGTAGCCATTCCCTTCTCCAGGGGATCTTCCTGACCCAGGGATTGAACCTGGCCTCCCCCATTGCAGGCAGATTCCTTACTGTCTGATCCGTAGGTAATTATGAAGTGGCTTGAGTGCTGTGAAGGCACGTCCAGGCAGGGTGGGGAGGCAGGGTAAATTCTGTGAGCATAAAAGGAAGGATGGCAATCTGAGCCTGGGGCATCAGGAAGGGTTTTCCTGAGTGCAAGAGGCTTGAATTGAGATCTGAGAAAGTGGGCAGGTGTGGACCAGGTGAGGGGAAGGAAAGCACATCCTAGACAGAACAGAACTGACAAAGTCTCTGTGATGAAGAGGACCCAGCACGCTGGATGCGCTGATCAGGGCTGGGGGCTGTGTAGAGCAGTATGTGAGGCCATAATCAGATTTGCATTCGGAATGGTTGTTTGAGGTCGTGGGTCTTTAATAATGAAGCAGACAAAAGTAGGATATTATTGCAGTTCAGGCAAGCGACTTGAACCACTAGTGACAATAGAGGAAGAGACGAATTCTTTGTTGTTTTTTTGTTTGTTTTAGTTGCTGCATATGGCATCTAGTTCCCTGACCAAGGATGGAACCCAGACCCTCTGCACTGGGAGGGCAGGGTCTTCCCACTGGACTGCCAGGGAAGTCCAGAGACATCAATTCTTATGAAAGGTATACAGCAAATAAAATCAACAAGACTTGATGAGGCATTGGATGTGTAAGAGAGAAATGAGTCAAGGATGAGGTCTATAGCCTGGGAAACTGGCTGGTAATTTTCCTCTTTCGGAGATGAGGAAAATCAAAAGATCAGCTGTTATTTGATGTGTGTGTACATGCATGGGGGATCATAAATTTGGTAAAATATATTGAGTTGAGATGCCTTTGAGACATTCAGGTGAGAACACATATGATTCTGGAGCTCAGAGAAGCCTAGGCTGGAAATTTAAATTATGAGTCATTGGTGTAGAACTATTAATTAAGAGAATTCTGGTTTTTGACAAGCAAAGATCTTGGAAGTTATCAGTTCCATGCTCACACTAAGAAAAAGCTGAGCAAACTGAAAATCAACAACTTTTCTTAGATTCATCAGAGAATTGGTCCCCCAAACTGGAAAGAATGATGAACACTGAGAATCACATTTTACTGGGAGCAAAGTTCATAAAGACTTGGACATGAATGAATGACTAACACTTTCACTTTTACTTCACACTGCTTACTATATACTAGACATTATTTCAGAAGTGTTTTCAAAGTCAAAGTCACTCAGGCATGTCTGACTCTGTGTGACCCCATAAACTGTAGCCCACCAGGCTCCTCTGTCCTTGAGATTTCCCAGGCAAGAATACAGGAATGGGTTGCCATTCCTTTCTCCAGAGGGTCTTCCCAATCCAGGGATTGAACCCAGGTTTCCTGCATTGCAGGCAGATTCTTAACCACCTGAACCAACTATGAGGCAGGTATCATTATTTATGGGATGGGTCCCTTCCCTTAGGTCCTGTAACAAGTAGCATCTTGGAGCATTACAGGCAGTCCTAACAGGCAACAACGTGGGAACCTGGATTTGCTTTGCTCTTTGTTGCCTTCACTAAACTTCTTTCAGATTTGTTATCTCTATTGAAAATCTCCACTATCATTCTTTTATTAACAATAATTGTCTTATACCCAAAATAAAACCTGTTGTCCTGCCATAGTCATAAATACAAATAGTCTTTAGGCAACGAATGGCATAAATAACTACAATGCCATGAAGGAAATAGATACAATGGAATAACCCTAGGTCTGGAGAATCTTTGAAGACTGTGTATGGCGGGGCTGGCCAAATGGATAAAGAGAAGATATTCCAGACAAAAGATAGAGTATGAGTAGGCTACCAAGGTGAGAAAGGACAGGGGGCAGATCACTGGGACTCGGGTTCTTGAGTCAGGTGGAAAATGGGAAAGCAGAGGGAAGAAGGCCAAAGAGATGAGCTGATCACAGGAGAGTCACTGTCAGCCAGGAAGAGGATTTTGAACATTGTTCTGTGAACACTGGGAAGCTGTTGAAGGGTTTTAAGTAGAGAAATGACATGACTAGCTTCCCAGGTGGCTCAGTGGTAAAAAATCTGACTGCCAATACAGGAGCCACAGGAGAGTCAGAAAGATCCCCTGGAGAAGGGAATGGCAACCCACTCTAGTATTCTTGCCTGGAGAATCCCATGGACAGAGGAGCCTGGCAGCCTTACAGTCCATGGGGTTGCCAAGAGTTGGACACAACTGAGCAACTGAGCACAAAGTATCATGTTTACAAGACCCTTATTCATGCTACAGTACAGAGACATAGTAAGATAATTCCATTAAGTCATTGGTTATGAAATCAATATAGAAAACATATTTCATTTCCATTGTACAATATTAACAAGATAGAAAAGGAAACTAGAAAAACCAACCCCCCACACAAGGGAGACTAAAGTTTTATAATAGGAGAAAACAGAAGAAGATAAACCAAAGTGCTAACAGAAGAAATGCTTCCAGAGGTTAAAAAAAAGACTGGAGTCTTTCTAGGTTTCGTTATCTCTCATTTCGTACTTCTTTTAACAATTAATTAGTTGATATTTATAATCTTCAGATGGAAGGAACTCACCCACTGCCAAGCAAGATTTTTGAGAGGGGAAAAAAAAGACCTACGCATCCAACTACCACACAATTGCACTCATCTCACACACTAGTAAAGTAATACTCAAAATTCTCCAAGCCAGGCTTCAGCAATATGTGAACTGTGAACTTCCTGATGTTCAAGCTGGTTTTAGAACAGGCAGAGGAACCAGAGATCAAATTGCCAACATCCGCTGGATCATCAAAAAAGCAAGAGAGTTCCAGAAAAACATCTATTTCTGCTTTATTGACTATGCCAAAGCCTTTGACTGTGTGGATCACAATAAACTGTGGAAAATTCTTCAAGAGATGGGAATACCAGACCACCTGACCTGCCTCTTGAGAAACCTGTATGTAGGTCAGGAAGCAACAGTTAGAACTGGACGTGGAACAACAGACTGGTTCCAAATAGGAAAAAGAATACATCAAGGCTGTATATTGTCACCCTGCTTATTTAACTTATATGCAGAGTACATCATGAGAAACACTGGACTGGAAGAAGCACAAACTGGAATCAAGATTGCCGGGAGAAATATCAATAACCTCAGATATGCAGATGACACCACCCTTATGGCAGAAAGTGAAGAGGAACTCAAAAGCCTCTTGATGAAAGTGAAAGTGGAGAGTGAAAAAGTTGGCTCAACATTTAGAAAACTAAGATCATGGCATCCAGTCCCATCACTTCACGTCAAATAGATGGGGAAACAGTGGAAACAGTGGCTGACTTTATTTTGGGGGGCTCCAAAATCACTGCAGATGGTGACTGCAGCCATGAAATTAAAAGACGCTTACTCCCTGGAAGAAAAGTTATGACCAACCTAGACAGCATATTAAAAAACAGAGACATTACTTTGTCAACAAAGTTCCATCTAGTTAAGGCTATGGTTTTTCCAGTAGTCATGTATGGATGTGAGAGTTGGACTGTGAAGAAAGCTGAGTGCTGAAGAATTGATGCTTTTGAACTGTGGTGTTGGAGAAGACTCTTGAGAGTCCCTTGGGCTGCAAGGAGATCCAAGCAGTCCATCATAAAGGAAATCAGTCCTGGGTGTTCATTGGAAGGACTGATGTTGAAGCTGAAACTCCAAAATTTTGGCCACCTGCTGCGAAGAGCTGACTCATTTGAAAAGACCCTGATGTTGGGAAAGATTGAAGAGGAGAAGGGGACGACAGAAGATGAGATGGTTAGATGGTATCACTGACTCAATGGACATGAGTTTGGGTAAACTCTGGGAGTTGGTGATGGACAGGGAGGCCTGGCGTGCTGTGATTCATGGGGTTGCAAAGAGTCGGACACAACTGAGTGACTGAACTGACTGACTGGACACTCTGGTAAAACTCTAGAAATCCAAGGATAACACCTACTAAGGAAGGAGAATCAGATGGGTAGCAGACTTTCCCCCAACAACACCGCATCCTTTGAGGACTTCTTGGGACATAAAGGACAGAAGGACAGATTGCAGCTAAGTGAGGCAAAGAAAAGGAATATACTAGGAGTGTATGTGGTAATTCACAGAATCAAAGGAAACTCGAAAAACTGTCTTCTGGGGGAAGACATATTAGCTCTGATGGTCTCAGCAGGAGATATCCTCTGGACCCCATCACTGACAGGAAGGAGCTATAGCCAAGTGTAGTATTTGTGTCACTCTGCATAAGATGCAAATTCCAAGGGAAAGTTTCTGATTGACCTGGACAGAGAGGGGAGTGGGACATCTTGCATTGAGAGGATACAGTTACTAGAATAGTGAGGATGAATTTCCAGTCAAACCACACATTAATTCATACAGTCAATGCATGTGTATTGAGTCCTTCTATGTGCCAGGCACTGTTCTGTGTGTTGGACAGAAACAGTGAACAAAACAGACAGAGACCCTATTCTCACAGAGCCTACATTCTGGTGTGGAGGGTGGGGATTGACGCAAAATAAAGTCAGCCCCTTGACCTCTTTTCTCCAGTAATGAAATAGAATAAGTTCTGAAGAAGTAGTATCCTTGTCCTTAAACAGTGTTCTTATTATTTTATAAAGACAATTTCTGTTTGCATGCCAAGTCATGTCCAACTCACTCTGACTCTATGGACTGTAGCCCACCAGGCTCCATGGGATTATCCAGGCAAGAATATTGGAGTGGGTAGCCATTCCCTTTCTCCAGGGGATCTTCCCAACCCAGGGATCTGGGTCTCTTGCATAAAAGGTAAATTCTTTACTGTTTAAGCCAACAGGGAAGCCCTCTTTTGGCCACACACTCCTTTAATTCTTACTTCTAGAGAAATCCACCATTACCCCTTGTACTTGAAAGAATATATTCAAGATATGGAAATCATGGTTGACATGAGTTTCCCTCAACTATTTAAAGATGTTATTTCATAACTTCTGGTTCCTATTATAAGCTGTCTGAATAACTCTCATTCCTCTGGAGAGGATCCGTCTTTACTCTCTGGCTGCTAGTAACATGTTCTCTTTGCCTCTGGTGTTCTACAGTTTCACTAATATATGTATAGGTATGGATTTGATTTTGCTTACTCTGCTTGGTATATGCTATCCTTGTATCTGTAGATTTTTGTCTTTTATATGTCCTGGAAAATTTATGGTCATTATCACTTCATTTCAATTTTTTTTTGGCCATACCACATGACATGCAGGGATCTTAGTTCCCCAACCAGGGATCAAAACTCTGCAATGAAAGCACTGAGTCTTAACCACTGGACCACCAAGGAAGTCCCTAGATCTTTCTCTTTTATTCTTATTTATTTATTTATTTATTTTGGCTGCAGTGGGTCTTAATTGTGACATACAGGATCTTTAGCTGTGGCATGTAGCATCTAGTTCCCTGACCAGAGATTGAACCTGGGCCCCCTACATTGGAAGTGCAGAGTCTTAGCCACTGGACCACCAGGGAAGCCCCTGTCTCTTTAAATATTGGTTCTCCTTTATCCTCTCCATTTTCTGTTTCTGGGACTCTGATTTAATGTATATCGTATTTCTCACTCTACATATGTTACCTCTCTCCCTACCATATGTTTCACCACCTTGTCTCTCTGATTTGTATCCTCCATCATGTTATCAGTTCTATCTTCCAGGTTACTCAATCTTTCTTCATTTCTCCCTGGACTTTGCTTAACTTTTTTACTATTGATCTTTAAATTTGAATAATCACACTTTTCATTTCAATAAGTCCAATTTGTTTCTTTTCCAAATGTACCCTAGCATTTCAGATAGTCTCTTGTGAATTGCTTAGCTTTCAGTTCAGTTCAGTTCAGTCACTCAGTCACGTCCGACTCTTTGCGACCCCATGAATTGCAGCACGCCAGGCCTCCCTGTCCATCACCAACTCCCGGAGTTCACTCAAACTCATGTCCATCGAGTCGGTGATGCCATCCAGCCATCTCATCCTCTGTCGTCCCCTTCTCCTCCTGCCCTCAATCCGTCCCAGCATCAGAGTCTTTTCCAATGAGTCAACTCTTCGCATGAGGTGACCAAAGTACTGGAGTTTCAGCTTTAGCATCAGTCCTTCCAAAGAAATCCCAGGGCTGATCTCCTTCAGAATGGACTGGTTGGATCTCCTTGCAGTCCAATCGACTCTCAAGAGTCTTCTCCAAAACCACAGTTCAAAGGCATCAATTCTTTGGCGCTCAGCCTTCTTCACAGTCCAACTCTCACATCCATACATGACCACTGGAAAAACCATAGCAATGACTAGACGGACCTTTGTTGCCAAAGTAATGTCTCTGCTTTTGAATATGCTATCTAGGTTGGTCACAACTTTTCTTCCGAGGAGTAAACGTCTTTTAATTTCATGGCTGCAGTCACCATCTGCAGATTTTGGAGCCCCAAAAAATAAAGTCTGACACTGTTTCCACTGTTTCCCCATCTATTTCCCATGAAGTGATGATGGGACCAGATACCATGATCTTCGTTTTCTGAATGTTGAGCTTTAAGCCAACTTTTCCACTCTCCTCTTTCACTTTCATCAAGAGGCTTTTTAGTTCCTCTTCACTTTCTGCCATAAAGGTGGTGTCATCTGCATATCTGAGGTTATTTGTATTTCTCCCGGCAATCTTGATTCCAGCTTGTGTTTCTTCCAGTCCAGCGTTTCTCATGATGTACTCTGCATATAAGTTAAATAAGCAGGGTGACAATATACAGCCTTGACGTACTCCTTTTCCTATTTGGAACCAGTCTGTTGTTCCATGTCCAGTTCTAACTGTTGCTTCCTGACCTGCATACAAATTTCTCAAGAGGCAGATCAGGTGGTCTGGTACTCCCATCTCTTTCAGAATTTTCCACAGTTTATTGTGATCCACACAGTCAAAGGCTTTGGCATAGTCAATAAAGCAGAAATGGATGTTTTTCTGGAACTCTCTTGCTTTTTCCTTGATCCAGTGGATATTGGCAATTTGATCTCTGGTTCCTTTGCCTTTTCTAAAACCAGCTTGAAACAATCCATCTTTTATTTTGTAAACATGTTGTAAATATATAAAAAACGTGTATTTTCTGTATATTATCTTCTGGATCTGATAATTTCAATATTTGAAGTCTTTGGAAGTTTAAATCTATTGATTATTTCAGCACAGTGCCTGGTTGACTCAGCCTTGGCTCCCCACAGTTCTGCACTCTGCAAAATGTAATTGAAGCCATTTTGCATTTTTGTTTTGTTTTAAGCAAAAGACAGTCTTCTGCCCTATCCATAATATGAAATTCAGGCTGAATGGAGTCTAAAGATTTTACTTAAGTTTTTGTGTAAATCTCTTGGTTTGAATAAATCCATATATGGTACAATCTTAAGTTAATAAATATTATTTTTATATGCAAAAAAAAATCTGTTTATTATTTCAGCTTACTCTCACTCAAGGCAGAAGAAATCCTGGAGAAAGTTCTGAAAGTGCAAGAAAAAATAACTTCTCAGATAGTGGAAACTCTGGGGATCCAAGAACAGATGAATCTGGGGATAAAATATGGCACAAGAGTTGAAATCTATAGCCTGGGCTTCTACTTGGTGCTGGATAGGCTAGGTTTCAGCACCACAGGACAGGTTGCACTAGGGCCAAACACAGAATCAGCAAAGAGGCGGCCACTGGCTGGTTCTAGCAGAAGTACAATGGGATCATTCTTCTTGGCAAAATAAATTCCCATTTCTATCCAAAAGGTCAAAAAAAAGTTTTCAGTGAAATATATATATATATAAAAAAATGAAAACCTCACATTAGTAAATTCCTGCATTTTGAATGCTACACAACAGTAAATAATTATATATAGATGAAATGGAAACATTTCTAGGAATACTGTATGTCAATTAATAAAACTCACACATAATAGGAATAAGCCCTGAACAGATGATAACCACAGAAGAAATCTAAATGACAATGAAAAATCTACACCTAAAAAAGGCACTAGACAGAGAAAAACTTCTGAGTAAGCTCTACTGGTGTTTCAAAGACCATATTACTCCAAGGAGACCTTTAAACACATGTAAGTATAAAAATTTATTCTTTTGTTCTATGAAGCCAGCAAAATCCAGACAGCTCCTAAACTGGCTAGCTCTCCAAAGAAAATTTCAGACACATTTCACTTGCAAATATATGCCAATATAGGACTTCCCTGGTGGTCCAGTGGTTAAGACTTCATGTTTCCACTGCAGGGGGCACGTGTTTGATCCTTGGTCAGGGAACTTCCACAAGCCATATGGTGCTGCCAAAAACAAATATACGCCAATATACACAAAAGTTTATTGAGAGACAGGCTCTGTGGAACTCTTGTGTTTCCACACATCTTGCAAACAGAGGTAATAACTGCCCTTTTGTTCCAGGCTATGATTTCAAGGATGCTTGTATAGTCAAAACCCTGGAAGACAGTGATAGAACCTCCAGCTGGAATAGAGGGGAAATTGCTTACTGTATGATAAAAATGATGTCTCTCTCCAGTGTCTTTTCTTGTTGTTGTTCAGTCGCTAAGTCATGTCTGACTCTGACTCCTTGAACTGTAGCTCGCTGAGCTGCTCTGCCCATGGGGTTCTCCAGGTAAGAATACTGGAGTGGGTTGCCATTTCCTTCTCCAGGGGATCTTCCCGGACCAGGGATTGAACCCATGTCTCATGCATTGGTAGGCAGATTGTTTACCACTGAGCCACCAGGGAAGCTTGTCTTTGCTTACTTCTCTATATAAAAGATTCAGGTTCCTAAACCCTGGAGTTCTTCAAATGTGATATAATCCTGCTGGCTGTATAGCACCTGCCTGTATTGTGGGATTTATGGAGCAAGGGAAACCAATGGAAACTTGATGCTTATGCTGTTTGTTGTGCTGTGAATAATAAAGTTGTCTGTCTTTGACCCAAGGTCTTGTGTATTCTGTTAGTTTATATGATACTATGGTTAACTTCCTAGCTTGCAAGTACGCATAAAAAAAAATCTCTTAACTTTCACAGTTCTCAATAAAGTCTGAAACTATTATAACTATTATCAGGTTGAATTCAATGGGTGAAAAGATCATATATCATGGAAAATAGGGTTTATTCTAGTTGTTCAAAGATGATTCATCATTAGGAAATCTGTTAACATAATCGACTGTATTAAAAGAACAAGAAAATGAAGTATATGCTGAAAAATTGTTCATTAAAATTTATTACTTATTTCTTATTAAAATTAAATAAAACAATGAACATCATTAAAACCATTACTAAGCTAGGAATAGAAAAAAAACATTGCTTAATTTAAGAAAATGTTTTTATAAGGAACAAACAACAGCACTTTCAAAGCATTCCCATTAAAGACAGGAACAAGGCAGAACTTTACACTATTACCTATACTTTTCAACATTGAGCTAGAGCTAACTAGGCAGTAAGAATAATGAACAAGAGGAATAAATAATTGAGAAAGAACAGAGACTTGCCATTTTGCAGTTGGGTAATATTATCCTCTAAAAAATGCAAGAGAATCATCTAAAGAACTATTAAGATATTTCAGAAACACAATCATGATCAGATATAAGATTTATATACAAAAATCCATGGCTTTCCTTTATAGAATCAATAATCAATTAGAAAATATAAATGAAAAAATATTTCATGCTAAATAGCAATAAAATCTATAAAATTTCTAGGTATAAGTTTAACAAGGAAAAGGCAAGCTCCATGTTACATATACAGATTTTTTTAACAATTCCTAAAATCTCACTGAATGTCATAAAAAGAAAAACATGCTCTTGAATAGGAAAACAATATATAATGATGTCACTGTCCCCCCAAACAATTAGTAAATATAATTTAATACCACTTGATGTTCCCAAGGAATTTTTAATGTAACTGAAGAATTTTAGGGACTTCCCTGGCAGTCTAGGGGTTGACTTCCACACTTCTATCATAGGGCGCTTGGGTTCAATCCCTGGCAGGAAATTAAGATCCCATATGCCAAGAAGCCAAAAAAAAAAAAAAGAAAGAAAGAAAGAAAAATTCCAGCACTTATCTGGAGCAGAAAATAATGTATGAGACAATTCTGGAAAAAGAAAAAATACATATGTGTGCATCTTCCTCCCCTTATTAGCTATTAAGATATAGCATTTACAAAATTTAAAACAGCATGTATCAGTGCATGAAAACACGGTGGCTCTAGGAGACAGTCTTCAGATTTCATTAAGGAACCCACCTACATTTAGAATATTCTGAAGGCATTTTAAATCAGTGGAAAAAGGAAAACACACTAAAAGAGTTAGAGCACTTGGAACCCATGAAGAAAATGTAAATTTAAACTCTTATTACATTTTACTATAATTTTCTTCTTTTATTTCCCTGCCCTTTGCTTATCCAGTTCTTTTGATTACTCTCTAGGTCTTTTTCATCTTCTGCAAAATGAAAAGTTTAATATTTATTTACTCTCTCATGGGGTCTCATCTTTGCTTCCTGACAACTCGTCTGGAACCTGCTAAGTTCGTCTGTCCATAGAATTTTCCAGGCAAGAATGCTAAAGTTGATTGTTATTTCCTACTCCAGGGAATCTTTTCAGCCCAGGGATTGAACCCAAGTCTCTTAGGTCTCTTGCCTTGGCAAGTGGATTTTCTACCAACTGCACCAACTAGGAATCCCCAAGTAGGCTCAATTCTTTATCGGCTTCTGACTTCAACTTGTCAGTCTTCAAGGGAGAGAAGACCCTTTTCTCTCTGGCTTCTCTCTGCCCTCTGCTAACTGTTGGTAACTGCTTCTTGTCAGAACAGTGAACTCCCAGCCCTGATTGCCTGCCAGGCTTTTGCTTGGAAAAAGGAGTGCACAGTTTGGTTTGCTTTTGAAGCTTTAAACATTTCTACAACAGGAACAAGTAGACAACACCCAATCAACCAACTAAACAAAATCGCCTAACTTCTGGCAGAGCTAGGCAGAGAAGGTCACAGGGGTGATCACACCAATTCAGAGCCTGAAGGGAACCGCTTCACTGTGAGCTCAGCCTCACCTGGGCCCAGACATCAGTTCAGCCTCCTACGCAGGGCTGCCTTGATTCCCCTTCTCTTTCTGATTACACCAGAGTCACAAGTGTCCTAGCCTGCAGATAGAGACAGAATGTGCCCTTGAACTCCACCCTAAAGCACAGGAATTTGAGCTTGGGGCTAATGTCTCGCTTTTTAATATGCTGCCTACGTTGGTCATAACTTTCCTTCCAAGGAGTAAGCGTCTTTTCATTTCATGGCTGCAATCACCATCTGCAGTGATTTTGGAGCCCCACAAAAATAAAGTCAGCCAGTTTCCCCATCTATTTGCCATAAAGTGATGGGACCAGATGCCATGATCTTAGTTTTCTGAATGTTGAGCTTTAAGCCAACTTTTTCACTCTCTTCTTTCACTTTCATCAAGAGGCTCTTTAGTTCTTCTTCACTTTCTCCCATAAGGGTGGTGTCATCTGCATATCTGAGGTTATTGATATTTCAAAAAGCAGAGACGTTACTTTGCCAACAAAGGTCCATCTAGTCAAGGCTGTGGTTTTTCCAGTGGTCATGTATCGATGTGAGAGTTGGACTATAAAGAAAGCTGAGCGCCAAAGAATTGATGTTTTGGAACTGTGGTGTTGGAGAAGACTCTTGAGAGTCCCTTGGACTGCAAGGAGATCCAACCAGTCCATCCTAAAGGAGATCAGTCCTGGGTGTTCATTGGAAGGACTGATGTTGAAGCTGAAACTCCAATATTTTGGCCACTTGATGCGAAGAGCTGACTCATTTGAAAAGACCCTGATGCTGGGAAAGATTGAGGGCAGAAGAAAAAGGGGACAACAGAGGATGAGGTGGTTGGATGGCATCACCAGCTCAATGGACATGGGTTTGGGTAAACTCTGGGAGTTGGTGATGGACAGGGAGGACTGGTATGCTGCGGGTTCATGGGGTTGCAAACAGTGGGACACGACTGAGTGACTGAATTGAACTGAACTCTAGAAGCAACTTCCAGTAAATCTGTGTGCTCTTTGGTTGGGAGGAAGCCCTATCACTGATGCTCTCTGGGCTTTGTCACCGTATTTTTCCCCTCTCCTAGACTCTCAATCTCTTTGTTGTTCACTCACTAAGTCTTACCCGACTGTATGCAATCCCACGGACTGCAGCATGCCAGGCTTCCCTGTCCTTCACTATCTTCTGGAGTTTGCTCAAACTCATGTCCATTGAGTAGGTGATGCCAACCAACCATCTCATCCTCTGTTACCCCCTTCTCCTCCTGCCCTCAGTCTTTCCCAGCATCAGAGTGGAAGCCCTTTTTTATTCACTCTCTATCCAGAGCCTTCTTGTCATTGATGATGTCACTCCCATATGAGGCAAAATTCTCTCTTCTTTTTCTAGTTTGGCCCTTAAGGGTACAGTAAAGGCTGCTGCTAGCCCAGACACCCCAAGATTGGAGCTATGTCTGTTCTAAGTACCAGGGCTGAATCTCCAGGACTTGGTTGGAATTTCCTAAGATTTGCAAATTCTCCCTGTAGAAAACTCCATTCTCTGACATTGAAGGTATGTTTTCTGGCATCTCGTTTGGAGGACTGCCCAAGCAGATAAAAATCTTTTTCCAAAGTACCCTAAAGCAGTGTTTCATTCCAACCACATGCAGTCCATGATAAAGAGGGTAAGGGGCTTTCATTCCTCAGTGCTCTTGGGCTGGAGAAAGGACTTCTCTCAGCCTGACCTCTCCAAGCACATTTTCAGGGCATCCTCACCCTGTGTAAGATGTGGGTTGGCAATATCCAGTGTAGAGCCACTATAGACACCCCTTGAGAGATCTGGTGTTGGGAAACAATTTCAAGGTCCAGATTTTAAAGCTGCCTTGTAAGCTACCTTTAAATCTGTGTTCTGTTTTATCCATTCTTGGAAAGTCTAATCACTGAAAAAGAGGGTGAATGAAGTGTTAGTCACTCAGTCATGTCTCTTTGTGATCCCATGAACTGTAGCCCACCAGGCTCCTCTGTCCATGGGATTTCCCAGGCAAGAATACTGGAGTGGCTTGCTATTTCCTTCTCCAGGGGATCTTCCCAGCCCAGGGACCAAACCCTTGTCTCTTGCATCTCCTGCATTGCAGGCATATTATTTCATCACTGTGCCACCTGGGAAACACATTCTTGGTAACAGTAATCACTGCGTAAGACAGAATCCTAGCAAAAGAGTTCAAGTAACATTGGAAACGGGCATCTGATTGTCAGAGTCCGAAGACTGGAACAGAAGCTCAGAATATCTGGAAGAAAGGATTTGTGACCCAGCAATTTGGGACAAGGGCTTCTTTGAGGCTCAACGGTGAAGAATCCACATGCCAGTGCATGAGACATGGGTTCGATCTCCCGTAGGAGGAAATGGCAACCCACTCCAGTATTCTTGCCTGGGAAATCCCATGGACAGAGGAGCCTGGTAGGCTACAGTCCATGGGTTCGCAAAGAGTCAGATATGACTTGACTAACCGAGAGCAAGTTGGGACACGGACCCCTATACAGATCTGAGGAGCTCTCATCTTCCTCACTCTAAAAGGCTCTCTCCAAAAAAGATTAAGGGGCAGAATAGACCTAGATCAGGAGTCAGCAACCTACAGCCCTTGGACTAAATCCCACCTAAGGCCTGCTTTTGTGCAGACCCTGAAAAGTTTTTTCTTTGTTAAATATTGGGGGAAATCAGAAGAATCCTCTTTTATGACACATGAAAATTATATGAAATTCAAATTTCAGCATAAATAAAGTTTTATTGGAATACAGCTCCTCCCATTCATTTGCATATTATCCCAGGCTGCTTTTAGGCAGCCACTGCAGAGCTGAGTAGTGGACATAGACAATGTGACCCTCCAAGCCTAACATGTTTAATCTCTGACACTTTACAGAAAAAGCGTGCTCACTACTAGTTAAGATCATAGATAAATAAAGCCCTTGATTTGACATTGCTGTTGCTGTTGTTTGGTCATTAAGTCACATCCAACTTTTTGATCCTATAGACTGTAGCCTGCCAGGCTCCTCTGTCTATGGAATTCTCCAGGCTAGAATCCTGTTTAATGGGTCGCCATGTCCTTCTCCAGGGGATATTTCCGACCCAGAGACTGAACCCGTCTCCTGCACTAGCAGGCAGATTCTTTACTGCTGAGCCAAATTGAAGCATAGTAGTTTTACTCAATTCTTTGTCAGTTAAAATCAATGTCTTCTTTTCCTCTTTCTCCTTTTTCTCTTCTTCTTATTTTGGGGAATATAATAATGAAGTGGCCAGAGCAGCCATGGTCAAGGGTAGTCTTCGCTTTTGAGCATTTTTTTGCCATTTCTTTAAGCTGCTTTTAAAATTTTGTGGGAATGCTCTTAGTTACTTTTTTTCCCCCAGAAAGTTTTCTTTAATATCTATGCTAAATAAATAGCATTTGCACACAAGACAAAGCCACCAAAGACTTTTGCAAGAATCTAAAGTGTATGAAATTCAAGGTAAACATACCAAGGTGCATCAATTATTTCAAATTCTAAAATCAAGCATCTGCATATAAGTAGTTACCTGTTACTTTTGTTATTTTCATTTTTTTTAATATGCCAAAACTTTAGTGTATCTCAAAGTGTAAGAAAGTATAATGGCTATTCTTTCTCCATTAAAGTACAACTCATTAATTCCACAGATAACCTCCTGGTGGCTCAGATGGCAAAGAATCTGCCTGCAATGCAGGAGACTTGGGTTCAATCCCTGGTCAGGAAGATCCCCTGGAGAAGGAAATAACAACCCACTCCAGCATTCTTGCCTGGAGAATCCCATGGACAGAGACTGCTGGGCTAGAGTCCTTGGGATCGCAAATAGTCAGACATGACTGAGCAGCTAACACTACTCCTACTACCTCCTGCTGCTGCTGCTGCTAAGTCGCTTCCGTCGTGTCGCCCATCAGGTTCCCCCGTCCCTGGGATTCTCCAGGCAAGAACACTGGAGTGGGTTGCCATTTCCTTCTCCAATGCATGAAAGTGAAAAGTGAAAGTGAAGTCGCTCACTCGTGTCCAACTCTTTGCTACCCCATGGACTGCAGCCTACCAGGCTCCTCCGTCCATGGGATTTTCCAGGCAAGGGTACTGGAAGGGGGTGCCATCGCCTTCTCCGTACTACCTCCTAAGAGCTGGATTTTGTGCTGGCATTCAGATTCAATGGCCATTGTCACTGGTCCCTGTCCTCAAGGACTTTAAGAAAAGACAGGCCAGTGAATGAGCATTGACAAATTCACCATCTATTTTTAAAAATATTTATTTCATCCATTTGGTCGCACCATGTCTTAGTTTAGGCATGCAGGATCTTTTTTTTCAGTTGTGGCACTTGAACTCTTAGTTGCAGCATGTGGGATCTATTTTCCTGACCAAGGATCGAACCCCGGCCTCCTGCATGGGGAGCCCAGAGTCTTAGCCACTGGACCAGCAGGGAAGTCCCTATCTTTCTTAGTTACTGTTAAAAGGAAAATGTGAAGCCTGTGAAACAGTGACAGAGGCAGCACTCAGGGACTCGCTCAGTTCCCCATGCAGGCACCAGTGCCACCTAATCGTTTGCCCCACACAAAAGGTGGATCAGAGAAAAATCACTTCTTTATTCTTCTCCTTTACATCATCTCCCCCGCACCTGGGGAGTCTGGATGCAGGGAGACCGAGTACAACACGCATCTGATGATGGGTTGCACCAAAGCACACCAAGATCTAAATCCTTCCCAGATTTATGGAGATTTTCCATAGCTTAACTAGATTTCTAATTGTCCTGCCACCTGTACTGAAATGTACAGTGTGTGTTAATCTCAAATTCTTTTCTGTTTCCATAATCTTGATAAAGTTTCCTGCACTCAAACAGTAAATCCAATTTGGTCCAGGGGTTTTAAAGAGGGAGCCAAATTCACTTTTATGCTTTTCAGCATAAAGGGTTCATTGGAGGTATTTGGGCAATGCAAAGGCCTGCACAATTTCTCCTTTCTCTCTCCTTCCCTATGCTTTGCTTCCAGGCTGAAAGCCTGAGTTCATGTGTCTGTTGTCTCATTGCAAGGTTCCTATCATTTCAGAGGAGTTTAGAAAGAAATGGTGAAGGGTTTCCATATATTCAGCACACTAAGGGCTCTTCTCCCTACAAACTGTTTATTTGGAGATGACAGTTCCCAAACGCCCTTGTTTATTTCCCATGGACATTGATATAGAATAAAAAGACAAGGACTTGTTTCCACAACCATTCTTCTGGACATTTTTTGAAAATACGTATTTTAAAATTTTTATTATTTATTTTTTGCTGAAGCTGAAGCTCCAATAATTTGGCCATCTGATGCAAAGAGCTAGCTGATTAGAAAAAACCCTGTGGCTGGTAAAGATTGACGGCAGGGAGAGAAGGGGGCAACAGAGGATGAGATAGTTGGATGGGATCACCGACTTAATGGACGTGAGTTTGCTCAAACTCTGGGAGATAGTGAAGGACAGGGAAGCCTGGCGTGCTGCAGTCCATGTGACAGTCCATGTCACAGAGAGTCGGACATGACTGAGCAACTGAACAACAACCAGGTATTTTTTGCTGCACTGGGTCATTGTTGCTAGGCACAGGCTTTCTCTAGTTGAGGGAGCAGGGGCTCTTCTCTAATTGTGGTGCATGGGCTTCTCATTGCGGTGGCTTCTGCTGTTTCAGAGCACAGGCTCTAGGGCATGTGGCTTAGGTGCCCTGTGGCATGTGGACTCTTCCTAGATCAGGGATCAAACCTGTGTCCCCTGCATTGGCAGGCAGACACTTAACCACTGGACCACCAGCGAAGTCCTAGACATTTTTTAATGTTTGCCCTGTGTCTAGCGAAATCCTAGACATTTTAAAAAATTTTCCCATATCTGAGTTTGTCCTGTGACTTTAGGCAAATTGGTTTAACAGCTCTTCCCTCAAATGTGAAATTAGAATAAGATGGTCTCTGCCCTGCTACTTCCTAGGGCTGTTTTCAGGAAGTAAATGGGATGAAATATGTAGCTGTCTCTGAAAAAGGAAGCACTTTGTGGGAGTGTTCAACCCACTTCAAAAGAAGAAAACTGATTTTCTGAATGTCCCTTCTTTGTCCTGAATTCCCCATACACAAAATTAAGGACAGTTTTGTTTTTTTTTTCTCTTTAATTGAAGATCTTGAGTTCTGTCCTTTGGTAAGCTGTTTGACCTAGCTTCAGTTTCTTCATTGGGAAAGTTTCATCTTAAAAACCAAAATTATATGTATGGATACAGAAAATAATCTGCTTGTAATTCAGTAGACAAGGGTTCAATCCCTGAGTCAGTAAGATCCCCTGGAGAAGGGAATGGCTACCCACTCAAATATTCTTGCCTGGGGAAGTCCATGAACAGAGGAGCCTGGCGGGCTATATAGTTCATGGGATTGCAAAGAGTTAGACACGACTGAGCAATTAACACTTTTACTTTTAGTAAGATGTTATCATTAGAGGAAGCTGAGGGCAAGGTGCATGGATCTCCCTGCACCATTTTCTCAACTTTCTGTGAGTCTAAATTACTACCCCCCACAAAAAAATTAAATTATATATAAAGCTCTTGACACAATGCCTGACATATTTTAGAAACTTATATATGGTAGGTTAAAAAATTAAGTGGACAGGTCAAAGTTTTTTGTGTCATAAGAATTATATAAACTTGAACTTAATTATTAGTAGTATTATTTGATATTATTATCTAACATCATAATAACTAATAGTATTTGTAGAATATTTACTATGTACTGGACAATTATCTTAATATTATATTATTTAACTCTGACAATATCCTTAGGTAGTAGTTACAATTACCACCCCCAGTTTTACAGATGAGAAACCTGGGGCATGGAGAGGTTAGGTAATTGATCTAAACTCAGAGTTTAGAAATTGAGAAGTCAAAATGCAAACTCAAGCAGTATGATTGTAGAATTCTTATTCAAAGAAAATATCATTATTTAGGCATCTGGGAAACTTTAGCCGAGACGAAGCCCCAGGTGGGAAGCCTACATCCTTGTGCTCTCATTTTTCTCTTTTCTTCCAGGATGCTCCCTGGAGGACTGTGTTAGGTGAAATTGGAAATATTCCCTGGAGGTTTATGGCACCCCACTCCGGTATTCTTGCCTGGAGAATCCCATGGACAAAGGAGCCTGTCGGGCTACAGTCCACAGGGTAGCAAAGAGTTAGTCATGACTGAAGTAACTTAGCTCTCATGCAAGAACTCCCCTGCCTCCAATAATTTACTTCTCCCAATACTCTAGCTGGTAGAAATTCCACTGATGGGGAATTGTCTGAATTATAGTGGTCATTTGCAAATGGGCTTGCCCGATTAAAAATGCACCTTCCCTACCACAGGACCCAGTACCCACACCTGGGCATATATCTAGAAAAAACCATAATTCCCAAAGATATCTTCACCCCAGTGTTCATCACAACATTATTCACAATAGCCAAGGCATAGAAGCAAACTAAATGTCCATCAAAAGAGGAATGGATAAAGAAGATGTGGTTCACATATACAGTGTAGTATTACTCAGTCATAAAAAGGAACAAAATTGTGCCATTTGTAGAGATGTGGATGGACCTATAGACTGTCATACAGAGAAGTAAATCAGAAAAACAGATATTGTATTTTACTGTATATATGTGGAATATAGAAAAATGGTACTGCTGCTGCTGCTGCTGCTAAGTCGCTTCAGTCGTGTCTGACTCTGTGCGACCCCATAGACGGCAGCCCACCAGGCTCCCCCGTCTCTGGGATTCTCCAGGCAAGAACACTGGAGTGGGTTGCCATTTCCTTCTCCAATGCATGAAAGTGAAAAGTGAAAGTGAAGTCGCTCAGTCGTATCCGACTCTTAGCGACCCCATGGACTGCAGGCTATCAGGCTCCTCTGTCCATAGGATTTTCCAGGCAAGAGTACTGGAGTGGGGTGCCATAGAAAAATGGTACAGACAAACCTAATTGCAAAACAGAAATGGAGACACAGACATGGAAACAAATGGACACTAAGTGGGGAAAGGGAGTGGTGAGATGAATTGGGAGACTGGGATTGACATATATGCATTCTTTATACTATGTACAAAGTAGATAACTAATGAGAACCTACTGTTCAGCACAGGGAGCTCTACTCATGCTATATGGTGACCTAAATGGGAAGAAAATACAAATAAGAAGGGATATATGTATACATATAATTGATTCACTTTGCTGTACAGCTAAAATTAACAAAACACTGTAAAGCAACTATACTCCAAAAAAAATTTTTTTTTAATTGCATCTTCCCTGGCCTCTGTGCTAAAGGGCCACATTCAGTGGTCTGGGCTAGGATTCCAGAACCTGTATTTTTAAAAGAATCTACAGATGGATTCTTCATGCTTGTGCTCATGCTCAGTGATGTCTGACTCTCTGTGACACCATGGACTGTAACCCACCTGGCTCCTCTGTCCATGGAGTTTTCCAGGCAAGAATACTGGAGATGGTTGCCATTTCCTCCTCTAGGGGATCTTTCCTACCCAGGGATCAAAACTGCATCTCTTTGATCTCCTGCATTGGCAGGCAGATCCTTTACCACTGAGCCATCTGGGATGAAGCCAAGATGAAGCCACCTGGGATGAATCCATATGGATTATCATTAGCCAAATTTTGGGGAAAATGACTTAAGATTGTATTTTCCAGAGATATCTAATATAAAGCATATGGTGGTTTGGATGAGCAGAGTTTGCAATAAGGGATAAATATTTCATCAGGGACACTCAGACAAAAGTGGATTTGGGAGCAGCTGGTCTTGGGTTCTGATCCTGATTTTCTGCTTTTGAATTCTGTGGTCACTTACTTTCTGTTTTCTCATCTTTGAAATGGAGACAATTCAACCCATCTCACAGGGGAGCTATGATGATTCACCTTAATGTCATAGAAAGTATACTTTGTATATTATTATTGTTGTTATTTCTCTGAGCCACAGTCAGCTCCTGGTCTTGTTTTTGCTGACTGTATAGAGCTTCTCCATCTTTGGCTGCAAAGAATATAATCAATCTGATTTCGGTGTTGACCATCTAGTGATGTCCATGTATAGAGTCTTCTTTTGTGTTGTTGGAAGACAGTGTTTGTTATGACCAGTGCATTTTCTTGGTAAAACTCTATCAGTCTTTGCCCTGCTTCATTCCGTATTCCAAGGCCAAATTTGCCTGTTACTCCAGGTGTTTCTTGACTTCCTACTTTTGCATTCCAGTCCCCTATAATGAAAAGGACATCTTTTTTGGGTGTTAGTTCTAAAAGGTCTTGTAGGTCTTCATAGAACCGTTCAACTTCAGCTTCTTCAGCGTCACTGGTTGGGGCATAGACTAGGATTACTGTGATATTGAATGGTTTGCCTTGGAAACGAACAGAGATCATTCTGTCGTTTTTGAGATTGCATCCAAGTACTGCATTTTGGACTCTTTTGTTGACCATGATGGCCACTCCATTTCTTCTGAGGGATTCCTGCCCGCAGTAGTAGATATAGTGGTCATCTGAGTTAAATTCACCCATTCCAGTCCATTTCAGTTCGCTGATTCCTAGAATGTCGACATTCACTCTTGCCATCTCTTGTTTGACCACTTCCAATTTGCCTTGATTCATGGACCTGACATTCCAGGTTCCTATACAATATTGCTCTTTACAGCATCAGACCTTGCTTCTATCACCAGTCACATCCACAGCTGGGTATTGTTTTTGCTTTGGCTCCATCCCTTCATTCTTTCTGGAGTTATTTCTCCACTGATCTCCAGTAGCATATTGGGTACCTACTGACCTGGGGAGTTTCTCTTTCAGTATCCTATCATTTTGCCTTTTCATACTGTTCATGGGGTTCTCAAGGCAAGAATACTGAAGTGGTTTGCCATTCCCTTCTCCAGTGGACCACATTCTGTCAAATCTCTCCACCATGACCCGCCCGTCTTGGGTTGCCCCACGGGCATGGCTTAACTTATCGTCTAGTACTACAGCAGTCAGACACAATTTAGTGACTGAACAGCAGCAAACCACATAAATGAGCTTCCCAGCTGGCTTAGTGGTAAAGATTCTGCCTGCCAATGCAGGAGATGCAAGAGCTGCAGGAGACATGGGCTTGATCCCTGGATCAGGAAGATCCCCTGGAGGAGGAAATGGCAACCCACTCCAGAATTCTTGCCTGGAGAATCCCATGGACAGAGGAGCCTGGTGGGCTGCAGTCCACAGAGGGTGCAAAGAGTTGGACACAACTGAGCACGCATGCACAACATAAATAGGACTGATTTATCAGCCAGTCACCTTGGAGGATAGAAAGTCAGACCCTGGGAAATTTCAATAGTATGGTCAGTTTTGATTAAATGGAAGCAGATTTCCAGAGACAGAGCAACACACTGGAGGGTCTTGGGCAGGTAAAAATTTATCCCTTAGGAAAGCAGCTCTAAAAAGATTTGTCTCTTTAAAAAGCCAACAGTAGTCAGCAGAGGAGTTGATGATGAACAATCACAAGTTTATTACCACTATTGAAAGAAACCCTGGAATGAACGAATCGAGCCCACTGATCTTTGGGAGTAATGATTGCTGTTGTTCAGTCTCTAAGTCATGTCCAACTCTTTGTGACCTCATGGGCTGCAGCACATCAGGCTTCCTTGTCCTTCACCATCTCCCAGAGTTTGATCAAACTAATATCCATTGAGTTGGTGATGCCATCCAACCATCTCATCCTCTGTCATCCCCTTGTCCTCCTGCCTGCAATCTTTCCCAGCATCAGGGTCTTATCCAATGAGTCGGCTCTTCAAATCAGGTGGCTAAAGTCTTTGCATAAAAAAGACTGGCTTTTTCATCAACCTATGGTGCCAGAAATTATTCTACCCTTCAGGACAGACCTGGACTTTTGCCTTCATGTGTGAGGTCTCATCATTATAGACCTTGATAAGATACACCATCATGATATCAAGGTTCTTCCCATCTAGCAATTGAGCATGACTAGAATAGATGTCCTGACCACTCCTCTTAATCACATGTAGATGTACACATATATAACAAAGATCTCATATCCTCTCATGGAGTCTCTCTGGAGATAAATCAGTTGGCCCAGGTAAGAGGTTTAATGACCATTTAAAACTTTATTAAAGCTTCCCTGGTAGCTAAGTTGGTAAAGAATCTGCCTGCAATGCAGGAGATCTCAGTTTGATTCCTGGGTCAGGAAGATCCCCTGAGAAAGGATAGGCTACCCACTCCAGTATTCTTGGGTTTCCCTGGTGGCTCAGCTGGTAAAGAAGCCACCTAAAATGCGGGAGACCTGGGTTTGATTCCTGGATTAGGAAGATGCCCCGGGAAAGAGAAAGGCTACCTACTCCAGTATTCTGGCCTGGAGAATTCCATGGGCTGTATAAGTCCATGGGGTCGCAAAGAGTCGGACACCACTGAACAATTTTCACTTTCACAAAGCTTTATTGACTGACTTCCCTTGTAACTCAGTTGGTAAAGATTCTGCCTGCAATGAAGGTGACCTGGGTTCAATTCCTGCATTAGGAAGACTCCCTGAAGAAGGAAATAAGAAAATTTCTTTTCTAAATTTATTTCATATTTTATTAATTGAAGCTAAATTCATGAGAATTAAATAAGGGAAACTCAGAGTTTCAAAATTTGGGCAGCTTTGTATATCTTAAGATCCATGGAGCCAATGCTTTGGGGGCTGCCATTCATTTGGAAAATAAAATAATTATATTGGGCAACTGGGTAACAAAGGGGCCATACAAGAATGTTCCACAAGTACCCACCTTCCAACACAAAGGTCTTGCCTATAGTTGTGTGCTAGAATTGTCTGAGAAATTAATAGGAGATGTCCTGACCTTACTGTAAGGTTTTGAGAAGGAGGCTTAGGCTGGGAAGCTTCTAGACCCAGCATTTCTAAAAAGCACTTCCCCCCAGCTAGTGATTCAGATGCATGCCAGAATTTGAGAACCGCTGTGCTAGCTGTGCTAGCGGATTTCATGGCTTTGTTTCCCCAGAAGAACTTGACATTATCCGAGCCAGCAGCTGGTCCAGCTCCCTCTAGATCTCCTCCAGCTTCTCTTAATCCCATGCCAGGTGTGTGTCAGTTCATCCTCTGGCCATTCGATACTATGCCCTGGGCAAACACCTTGGTTGGTCCAGTTCCTTGCTTGGGAGGGTGACCTGAACCTTTTTCTTCCTGAAGGATCTGAGCCAATAGCAGACCTGCATGCACTTGGTCTATTGTAGTTTTCCACTGAATTTTACCATATCTTACAGGAGAGAGAAGGCAATGGCAACCCACTCCAGTATTTTTGCCTAGAAAATCCCATGGACGGAGGAGCCTGGTAGGCTGCAGTCCATGGGGTTGCTAAGAGTCGGACACAACTGAGCGCCTTCACTTTCACTTTTCACTTTCATGCGTTGGAGAAGGAGATGGCAACCCACTCCAGTGTTCTTGCCTGGAGAATCCCAGGGACGGGGGAGCCTGGTGAGCTGCCGTCTATGGGGTCACACAGAGTCGGACACAACTGAAGCAACTTAGCAGCAGCAGCAACAGGAGTTCTAAGAGGACCCCAGGGAACCCCTGCATTCCAGAAATATACTCCCTGACCTCCACTGTGTGACTGCAGCCTAATTATCTCTTGAGAGTCAGGATCAGTCACCCCAAACACTACAGTGACCTCTTCGCCTGTTGATTCACTGGAGGGATGGGGCAATGTGGCCAGGTGGCCATCCCAGCTTCCTCTTCAGTGGCCTCCCCAGTTGTGCCCCTGTGGGACAGCTCCCCGCCCCCCGACCTTGGTGACTGAGACCTCTCCACCAGCAGGGCACGGAGATGTGAAGGCAGGAAGCCAAATGCTGGCTGTGGATCTGCAGGGCTAACAGTGAGAGGAACCACTCATGTCCTTGCCCCGTGGTCCATGGCCAACGGATCCCGGAGGAACAACAGTGTATGTAGGTCACTGGTTTATAGCACACATGGCTCAAACCCTGCCAGGTATTGCCACCCATTTGATGGCATACGTAACTGAGTCCTGAAAAGGCCATCAACTATTGTATAAAGGCTTTGCTTTAGGACAATAAGAAACATGATAAGAGAAATGAACTCTGTGATCCTAAGTCCATTGTTCTCATTTGCTATAAAAGAAACTCCTTGGTCAGAAGAAATGCTATGTGAATAAAGGTGAATAAGACACTTTGGGGACTTCCCTGGTGGTCTGGTGATTAAGAATCTGACTTCTAATGAGAAGTCATTCGTTAGGGCAACTAAGATCCCATGTGCCATGGGGCAGGTAAACTCGCACATTGCAACTAGAAAGAAGCTCGCTCTCTGCAAAACATTCCATGTGTTGCAGCTAAGACCTGATGCTGCCAAATAAATAAATATTTTTTTAAAAGACACTCGGTAAGTCCCCAAGGGGTGGTTTTAGCACAAGGCTTGTGGGCAGCAAAGCATGCCCGAAGGCAGAATGTGTAGTTCAGAAAGAATACATGACAGCCTACTTTTTATAGTCTCTTGGGAAAAAAATTTAAATGCAAAATGTAGCAAGTAAAGGGGAAAATTCAATTTACTCTCATCCCTTACTTTCCCCTTCTCCTGTCTGTACATAATCCCAATACCCTCACCAGAGCTTTTGACCATCCATCTTTGCTCTTGCATTCTCTCTGCTCTTTCTTGTGCATTTATACATATATATGTGCATATAGAAACAGAGGGGTTTTTTTTGGTCTTTAAATCTTAACTGGCTTTTATTGCATATACTGTTTCAGAGCTTTCTATTAAAATCCCTTTTCTTCATTAACTCTTTTTAAAAAAAAATATTTATTTTTGTCTCTGCTGGGTCTTCGTTGCTGGGTGGGCTACATTCTAGTTGCCGTGTTCAAGATTCTCATTGCGGTGGCTTCTCTTGTCGCAGAGCACAGATTCTAGGGCTCTCAGACTTCAGTAGTTTCAGCATTCGGGCTCAGTAGTCATGGCTCCTGGGCTGTAGAGCACAGGGTCAATAATTGTAGCATATGGGCTTAGTTGCTTTGCAGCATGTGGGATCTTCCCAGACTAGGGACCAAATCCGGGTCTCCTACACTGGCAGGAGAATTCTTTTACCACTGGGCCACCAGGGAGGCCCTTGCTCGTTTTCTAATTGCATTCCCACCCCGACCCCACCCCTTACTTTCGAGTTTAGAGAGTTTTTAATACATTCTGGGTACAAGTTCATTGTTGGATGTGTGATTTGCAAACAGTTTATCACCATCTGTGGGTTCTTTCCATCTTCTTAACAGAGTCTTCTACAAAGCAAAACTTTTAGACTTTGATGAAGAGCAGTTTATCAATTTTTTTTTACTCTTGTGGATCATGCCTTTGTTATCATATCTAAGAACTCTTCACCTCTCCCTAGGTAACGAAGATTTTCTCCAGTGTGTTCTTCTAGAAGTTTTATAGTTTCAAGCTTAGCATTTACCTTGCTGATCTATTTTGAGCTAGCTTTTGTTGTGTGATTCAGGTGAACATTCTTTTTTACCTGTGAATATCAATATTCTCAACACCATTTGCTATAAAGATTATCCTTCCTTCATTGAATTGCTTTTGTACCTTTGTTAAAATTCAACTGGCAAAACTTTGTGTGTGACTATTTCTGGACTTTATTTTGTGCTGTGATCTAAGTGTCTTTCCGTCTTGATGCTGCACTGTCTTAATTACTGAAACAATTTCAGTAAATATATAGGCCTCAAATTAGATAATGCGAGTTCTCGCACATTATTCTTTTTCAGGATTGTTTTGAATGTTCTAGTTTCTTTGTCTTTCCATATAAATTTCAGGATCAGGTTGTCTATATCTACAAAGAATCCTGCTGGGACTTGAATAAATCAATTTAGGGAAAATTTACACTTTTACTATGTTTGGTCTTTCAGTTAATGACAATAGTATTTCTATTTATTTGGATTTTTAAAAACTTTTTTAAAATCAGTTTTTAACTCATTTTGTAGTTTTTAGCACATTTAGATTAGTTTTTGGATTCTGTACATGCTTTGTTAGATTTATACCCAATATTTCCTTTTTATTCTTAAAGCAGTTTTAAAGAGCTGTGGTGGTTTAGTCACTAAGTCGTGTCCAACTCTTCTGATCCCATAGACTGTAGGCCTGCCAGACTCTTCTGTCTCTGGGATTTTCCAGGCCAGAATACTGAAGTGGGGTGCCATTTTCTTCTCCAATTATAAAGAGTAGTGTGCTTTAATTTTTATTTCCAATTGTTCATTTCTAGCATTGGTTGTTAGCATGATTTTTTTTTTTGGTGTTGATTTTGAATCTTGAGAATCTGCTAAGTTCACTTATTAGTTCTAGGCATTTGAGGGATTTTGTTTTGTTTTTGATTGATTCCCTTTTATTATTATTATTATTAATATTTTGGTTGCATGGGTGCTTCATCGCAGTGAACTGGCTTTCTCTAGTTGCGGCACACAGGCTCGCTTGTTGTGACATGCAGGATTAGTTGCTACGTGGCATGTGGGATATTAGTTCCTGACCAGGGATCGAACCGGTGTTCCCTGGACTGGAAGATAGATTCTTCACCATTGGACCACCAGGGAAGTTCTCTCGTTGATTTCTTGGGATTTTCTAGACGATAATGTAAATCGAGATAGTTTATTTTTCCCTTTCCAACTTCTATTTCCTCTGTTCTCCTTTTCATTCATTGGAACTTACCCTGACTTACTTATTCATTCTCTTGTTAATGGAAACCCAGTTCTTACTTTATCCCAAGCACCTTTTCTGATACCTGTACATGTCCACATTCTTTATTCAGGTCCCTGGGAGCCAGTCTTCCTTGGAATTCTGATTTTTTTTTTTTTAATTTAAAAAAGGTGGTTCATTGCACTTATTGAATATTTCATAACACTCCCAGCAATATCTGGGGCAGCATCATGTAATCAGATATATTAATTTTTTTTCAAAGAAATTAATGTATATTCATACAAAATGAGATAAAGTCTAAAAATTGCTCCACCTCAGTTCTCATTGGGTTTTGCTGCAAATGTTTGTGCCAAACTTAGGGACAAAAACCTCTCTGTCTTAAGAGTTTTGGGATTTTGGAATTGAAGATATGAAATTCTGTGTCTTTATTATTTGACTTGGAGTTTGGTGTGGCTTTGAATTTGTTCTTCCTCACCTTAGTTTTGCCTAAGTGTTTTTGGAGTTTCTTTTCTCATTCATCTGGTTCCCCTCTTTATTCAGTCTTCTGGGAATTCTTCATGATTTCTTCTCTGCTAGTGGTATCTCTCCAATTTTCTATGATAATCTCATTCTTTATCTAAGCCACTTTTCTTTCATTTTAAGAGTTGGAGAATTGCATGAGACAGGGTGCTAAGGGCCGGTGCACTAGGACGACCCTGAGGGATGGGATGGGGAGGGAGGTGAGAGGGGGGTTCAGGATGGGGGACACATGTACACCCATGGCTGATTCATGTCAATGTATGGCAAAAATTACTACAATATTGTAATGTAATTAGCCTCCAATTTAAATAAATAAATAATTTTTTTAAAAAAGAGTTGGAGAGTTGACGATGTGTGTTCTCATCTGCCATCTTGATGTGACAGCCCGGATCCATTATTTCTGCTTCACATATTCACAAGATACACAGACATGTGCATGCACACACATACAAAATGTTTTTTAACAATGACCATGTGCTACTTTTGTAATCAATAAGCGATCATGGCCTTGAGGTGTCTAATTGGGATTCCTTCCCCTAACCCCAGTAAGATGAGGATTGGTTGCTTTATATATGTATGTATTCATCTATTTTTGGCTGCACTGGGTCTTCATTGGTGTGCAGGCTTTTCTCTAGTTGTGGGGAGTGGGGGCTACTCTCTAGGTTGCGTTGCTCAGGCCTCTCACTGTGGTGGCTTCTCTCCTTGCAGTGCAAGGGCTCCAGGGTGCAAGTGGGCTTCATTTGTTGCAGCACATGGGCTCAGTAGTTGCGGCTCAAGGTCTCTAGAGCACAGGGCCAAAAGTTGTGGGGCACTGGTTTAGTTACTCTGAAGCAAGTAGAATATTCCCAGATCAGGGATCAAACTCATGTCTCCCGCACTGGCAGGTAGATTCTTCACCACTGAACCACCAGGGAAGCCCGGTTGCTTTACTTTGAAGAGAACCAAGGAACAACAGAGAACAGGGAGTCATTCAAAGTGGGCATCTTTCCAGAGCTTCATCCTTCATAAGACTCAGAGGTCAGAACAAAGAACAGAGGGAAATGTCCGACACGCTAGCAATGATTGGTCAGGTCACAGATGATATTCACTGTCTCTTCCGTATTTTTCAAATTTTCTGCAGTGAAAATATAGAGTGTGTTTTGTTTTGTTTTGATTTTGACTGCACTGTGTGGCTTGTGGGATCTTCCTTTCCCACCCAAGGACTGAACACCAGGGCTGTCAGTGAGAGTGCTGAGTCCTAACTATTGGACCATTAGGGAATTCCTGGGACTTTTTTTTTTTCTGTCAGACTTTATTTTTCTGGGCTCCAAAATCACTACAGATGGTGACTGCAGCCATGAAATTAAAAGACGCTCACTCCTTGGAAGGAAAGTTATGACCAACCTAGATAGCATGTTCAAAAGCAGAGACATTACTTTGCCAACAAAGGTTCGTCTAGTCAAGGCTATGGTTTTTCCTGTGGTCATGTGTGGATGTGAGAGTTGGACTGTGAAGAAGGCTGAGTGCCGAAGAATTGATGCTTTTAAACTGTGGTGTTGGAGAAGACTCTTGAGAGTCCCTTGGACTGCAAGGAGATCCAACCAGTCCATTCTGAAGGAGATCAGCCCTGGGATTTCTTTGGAAGGACTGATGCTAAAGCTGAAACTCCAGTCCTTTGGCCACCTCATGCGAAGAGTTGACTCATTGGAAAAGACTCTGATGCTGAGAGGGATTGGGGGCAGGAGGAGAAGGGGACGACAGAGGATGAGATGGCTGGATGGCATCACTGACTCGATGGACATGAGTCTGAGTGTACTCCAGGAGTTGGTGATGGACAGGGAGGCCTGGCGTGCTGTGATTCATGGGGTTGCAAAGAGTTGGACAAGACTGAGTGACTGATCTGATCTGATCTGAAAAAACTTTTTTATGGCTTGGTAACAAATAGCTCAGTTGTTACATTTGCTTCTACATTCAGTCTGTTGTGCTATATTGTATTGCTCAGTTACATAAAGAAAAATCCAGTCTCACGTGGTTGTGTAGTTGGAAAGGTAGGTATTTACAGACACCCCAAAAGATGTTGGTAATTGCCACGATTCTTGGCTCACAAGTAGACAGCTTTTCTGGAGTAAAATTAATGTAATATCCACTTTTAAAAATAAAAGTGTACAATTCAATGGCTTTTAGTATGTATATAGAATTGTGCAACCAATATCACAATCAATTTTAGAATTTTTCATCACCTCAGAGAAAATCTCGGCATCCTTCCACTATTCACACTCTCCTTCCCTACTCCCCAGCCCCAGTTCCCATCCTTCTCAGATCCAAGCAATCATGAATCAGCTTTCTACCTATATTTGCACATTCTAGACATTTCATATAAATGGCATCTTATAACAAGTGGTTTTTTGTGTGTGACTATTTTTGATGATAAAGTTTTCAAGATTCGTTCAGGTTATAGTTTATAATTCATTCCTTTTTATGACCGAATAATATTCCATCATATGAATATACCATTTTTGTTTATTCATTTGTCAACTGAGAGACACTTGGGTTATTTTCACTTTCTGGGTATATGAATAATGCTTATACAAACATTCATCTCCACATTTTTGTTAGGACAAATGTTTTCCATTTCTTGGGGGGAATTCCTAGTGGTGGAATTGCTAAGTCAAAAGGTAACTCTTGACCTGGTGGTCGAGTGGTTAAGAATCTGCTTTGCAATGCAAGGGACGTGGATTCCATCTCTGGTTGGGGAACTAGGATCCCACATAGATGGAGCAACTACAGTGTACCACAACTAGAAAGCCTGCATGCCTCAACTAGAGAGTCCGTGAGCCACATCAAAGATCCCATGTGCTGCAGCTAAGACCCAACGCAGCCAAATAAATAAATAAATAAAACAAAAAATGAACCGCCAGATTCTTTTCCAAAGTGGTTTTTTTGCCACTTGAATGGCCGCAGCATTCACAAAAACTGTGTAAAAGACCATGTAGACTTCTATAATAAAATAACATTTGTATTTTCTTTCTCCAAAGCTCCAATACTTTGGCTACCTGATGCGAAGAGCCGACTCATTGGAAAAAGACCCTGATGCTTGAAGATTGAAGGCAAAAGGAGACGAGGACGGCAGAGGATGAGACGGTTGGACGGCATCACCGACTCAATGGACATGAGTTTGAGCAAGCTCCAGGAGATAGTGGAGGACAAGAAAGCCTGGGAAGCTGCAGTCCTTGGGGTCACAAAGATTCGGACACAATTTAGCAACTGAAAAACAACAATAATTCTCTTCCTCAAAAGAAAGAAATAATATTGAAAAGTAGTTGTGAGTTCTAATTTTATGTCTCCTGCAAGGAGCAAGTCATTTGTTTTCATCTATAAAATGGGAACAACCAACAGTATCATCTGAAATTCTCTGACAGAAGAAACTGGTTTGTGCTTGCTAAATACCATGAACAGAATTCTTTCACGGAAACTCTTTGAACCTGAAACTGAGTAGTACTCAGTGACCAAGGGTCTGCAGTCTTAGGAAAGCCTTA